>NC_141189.1:15315000-16565000 GCF_055505025.1 Bos grunniens
GAGAAAATGGTGACAATCTAGTGTGCCCAGACACTGGGGACTGGACATAGCACTGTAGTTTGACCATTGGGGTGGGCTGCCTATGTAAACAAACGTGTTTCTGTTGGTAAAACAGTCTATGGGAGCCAGAGGGAGGCTTCTCGAAGCACAGCACAATGTTCGCCCAGAGCAGAGGCTAAGCTGTGAGGCTCTGCTGTCCTCCCTGTAGCCGGCTCTGTTCCTGGGAGGGGCACGGAACGTAGCCCTTTTGAGGTTGGGGGAGGCCTGGTGCCTGCCCCAAGGAATCATGAGACCCACACCTCTGGTGCCTTGTCCCAAAAGCTTGCCTCTTAGCAGCTCGGTGCATCTAGAACTGCACCGCAGAGAATAAGGGCCGAAGGGAAGGGATGTGAGCTTCTAGCACAGAGTATCTCTTCCTAACTGCATGACCTTGGACAGGTCTGCCTCTTCTGAGCTTCAGTTTCTTCATCTGTAAAACTGAGGGTGATGTTGCCTCCCAGGATGGTAGTAAGCTCCCATGGGATCACTGACTTGAAACACCTGGGTGGAGGAAGTAACTCAGCAAAACTCGTCTGCCAACTCTGCTTGCCAACCCTGTCACTGGGGGTGTCAGTCTGCAGGCATCGCACCAGTGCACTTTTTGCCTCCTCCTGAAGGTTACAGAAATGAGTGAGATAGCCCCAGTCCTGGGGTAGCATGGTGTCATGAAGGAGATGGACCCGAACCCAGTTCCGGCGCTGGAGAAAGGGCATCACTTGCAGCGAGTCTTAAGAGGCTTCGTGAAGGTGCATCTAATGGATGCCACTTGTCTCCTCAATCTGGGTCTGTGATGAAGGGAAGGGTTCTGGAATGTTCCCCGTTGTTGACACCATTTCAAAGAGCACAAACCAGGGTTTGAGCGGGAGGCCTGAGCTGGGCACATCCGTAGTAAGCACTCAATAAATGGATGTTATGATCAGCTCCTGTTTATACTCTTACTCGTGGCCTTGGGGCCTCAGCTTCCTCAAAGCTGGATTCTGTTCTCTGCAAAATTGTAGGTGCAGATGGTCGTGAGGTTCATGGTGGAGATGGGCATGGGAGGGGGATCTGTTCGCAAAATCTCTTTCCATCAACTGAAGCTGGTTCTCACCTTAATGTAAGTAGCCCTGCGTTCCATCCTCTCAGTTGTAGAAACAGGTTCTTCCTGGAGCAGGGAGGCAGACCGGACCTTGGAAACAGGAACTGGGGTTTATTCAGCCTTTACTGTGCCCTGAGCTGGGAGGGAGGCAGTGTCACTGCCCAGGCAGGTGACCAGTGTTCAGGGCAGAGACGGTAAACACGTTAGTTTTGGCCTTCACGGTGTGTGTGTGTGTAAACTATTGAGCCAGCTTTGTGTGTGTGTGTGTGTGTGTGTGTGTGTGTGTGTACACACATGTGTGCACTTGTGCAGCTTGAGGGATCTTAGTTCCCTGACCAGGGATCGAACCCATGCCCTCAGCAGGGAAAGGAGGAAGTCCTAATCATTGGACCTCCAGGGAATCCCCATGAGCCAACATTTCTAGATTGTGATGTGAAATCTCCCGATTTAAATTTCTGGATTGGGGTTTGGGGAAAGGGGAGAGGATCAGAAAATTCAGCAACACTGGTTCTCTCCAGCAACAGCTCTTGACAGGGCCGAGTAATGTCTGCCTGGGACATGGACAGTCCACACTGCTCCATGCTGTATCCCTGAATCAGTGTGTTTCATTTGTATTACTTGCCTAACTGCTACAGAAAGGCGTTTGGGGGTGACCATCCCCACCTTACACTTTCATGGGTGACCAAGACTCTTCATGCAGTGGAGGCAGTTTCTCTTTTTCGTCACCCGTTCCTGCCCCCTCCCCCAATCATTTTTTCTCCTCTTCCCTTCTCCCCTGAATCCTCTGTCTCCGTATCTGAGATATCACCCTCCAATATTGAAACTCCTTTCCATATCTGCGAGGGAATAGGGACAGAGCTTACAGATTCAGCAAGGCAAGGCAAACCCATGTGCCTTGGTCAGAGGGTGAGTATGGGACCCTGTGAGCCTCGTGGGGGAAATCACCCCTGGCAGACATCCCTGGAAGGGCTCTTTTGGGAAGCAAGAAAGTGTGGAGACACCCAGTGGGCTCAGAGGGAGGGGGAGTCAGTAATACCATTTCCCCTGGACTGGCTCTGCTTCTGCTTAGTTCTGGACATGAGCTCGGACTCCATCCAGTTCTGTCTCTGATCTCATCCACTCCTGGGATCCAGGTTCCACGTCTGAGCCTGGTGGGCGATACAGAGGCTGGTGCTGTGTATTGGGTGTGCCATAGGCTGGCAGCTGGAGTCCCGCCCACCTAGAAGCTCAACAGTGGCTGGCAAGTGCTTTGGATGTGCACTGGGGATGGGAACAGCACCGCAGCCCCAAGCCACAACTCCTCCCTCCCTCCCTTCGCTAGTCACATTGCGGGAGAACAGAAACTCTATGTCTGCTGAGTCCCTGCATCCCACATGAGACAGGGGCAGATCAACTTTAGGAAGGGCTGATCACTGCCCGGGTGATTTGCCGATTCTCTTCCGTAGGATTCAGGATACCCTGGCCCTTTCTCTTATTTCCTCCCAGTTCAAAATGCTAACATCGCTCTGTATTCCTAAATAATGTGTGTTTTCTAAAAACAAGGACATTATCAAAGTCAGGAAATTATCGATGCTCTAGTACTATCATCTAATGAACGGACCTTATTACACCAGTGACCCCAGTAATAGACTGTATAGCAAATGAAACAAAAGCGTGTGACTGGGACGCCCAGGGGAGCGAGCCCCGGCCAAGGTGATATGGCTTAACGTGGTGCGGTGACATCTAAAAATCTCTCGCTTGAGGGAAGACCGCTCCTAGCCGTTTCCTCTCACATTCTAATTAGGGACTGGGATGCCGTTTCTCCGCGGTTCTCTGTGGTGCGTTCATTGCTCTGACCGTTTCAGCCCATCTTGGGAAGGTTGTGGGACAGGTGGGCGATTTGTGGGGAGGTGCTAAGCAAGCAGGGCGGCCGTGGCTGCAGCGCCCCCTGCCGGAGACTGAGTAAGGATGCCCGGGACCTTCCGCATCCGGGTCTCGGGGTCTTTGGGGCGAGGGGGTCAACGCACCTCCTTTTCCCAGGTCACCTTGCGGACTACATTTCCCAGCAGGCCCGGCGGAGGCTGCCGGCCCTGGAGAGTTGGCGGCGGTTCCCTCTGGGTTCTCCCATGTGGAGTAGGGCCCCTTGCCACGCAGCGGGTGGCTTTCCTTGAGCTGGGGACGAACAACCTTAGCTTATTGCACCCTCGGGTGTCATGCAAGAGACACGTGGGTGCGGGGTCTCCGTAGATAAGAGCTGGCGACGATCAGCCGCCCGGGCAGCCGCCTTTTCCCGGAGCAGGGGGGCGATTCTGAACACTCGCCTCCGCCGAGCCCCATTGATGAGGCGCGCCTTGAGCCGACAGCACATGGGTATTATCAGGGGCGGGATGAGCACCTCCATGGCCCTTTTCAGCTTCCCACCCTCCATTCTCTTCCGGGAGTCTAGTTATTCCATTAGCTCATCTCCCAGTAGTCCCTTAAGCAACTCCAGCTCCACCCACTTTATAATCCGGGCATCTTTCTACCGTTCCAGATGTTCAAGCTGGTTTTAGAAAAGGCAGAGGAACCAGAGATCGAGTTGCCAACATCCCATGGATCATCGAAAAAGCAAGAGGGTTCCAGAAAAACATCTATTTCTGCTTTATTGACTATGCCAAAACCTTTGACTGTGTGGATCACAATAAACTGTGGAAAATTCTGAAAGAGATGGGAATACCAGACCACCTGACCTGCCTCGGTCAGGAAGCAACAGTTAGAACTGGACATGGAACAACAGACTGGTTCCAACTAGGAAAAGGAGTACGTCAAGGCTGTATATTGTCACCCTGCTTATTTAACTCATATGCAGAATACATCATGAGAAACGCTGGGCTGGAGGAAGCACAAGCTGGAGTCAAGAGTGCCGGGAGAAATATCAATAACCTCAGATATGCAGATGACACCACCCTTATGGCAGAAAGTGAAGAAGAACTAAAGAGCCTCTTGATGAAAGTGAAAGAGGAGAGTGAAAAAGTTGGGTTAAAGCTCAACATTCAGAAAACGAAGATCATGGCATCTGGTCCCATCACTTCATGACAGATAGATGGGGAAACAGTGGCTGACTTTATTTTTTTGGGCTCCAAAATCACTGCAGATGGTGATTGCAGCCATGAAATTAAAAGACGCTTACTCCTTGGAAGGAAAGTTATGACCAACCTAGATAGCATATTAAAAAGCAGAGACGTTACTTTGCTAGCAAAGGTCCGTCTAGTCAAGGCTATGGTTTTTCCAGTAGTCATGTATGCATGTGAGAGTTGGACTATAAAGAAAGCTGAGCACCGAAGAATTGATGCTTTTGAAGTGTGGTGTTGGAGAAGACTCTTGAGAGTCCCTTGGACTGCAAGGAAATCCAACCAGTCCATCCTAAAGGAGATCAGTCCTGGGTGTTCATTGGAAAGACTGATGTTGAGGCTGAAACTCCAATAATTTGGCCACCTCATGCAAAGAGTTGACTCATTGGAAAACACCCTAATGCTGGGAAAGATTGAGGGCAGGAGGAAAAGGGGACGACAGAGGATGAGATGGTTGGATGGCATCATCGACTCGATGGACATGGGTTTGGGTGGACTCCAGGAGTTGGTGATGGACAGGGAGGCCTGGAGTGCTGGTGTTCATGGGGTCACAGAGTCTGCCACCACTGAGCAACTGAACTGAACTGAACTGAGCTACTGTTCCTAAGGTCTCCAGCCGAGTACTGCCTTCACCCACCACACCCCTCACACCGACCTAAACACCCGCCTTCCGTCAGGACCCTCTCTCTCTCAACTTTCCACAAGGCCACTGGGTACCCCCAGCCGGGAGACAGCTATTTAGACTTAGATGGTTTGGTGAAGTTAAATTTTATCATCATGTGGCATTGAATCCAGCTACTGAGAGCTGTGCGCACCCGAGTTCAGGACCATGATCTTAGTTTCTTAATACCCTGGACCCGTGGCTCAGAAGGGAAGCACTGCAGTGAGGACCAACAGATACTCCTTTAGTTCAAAGGTTCTCAACCTTATGTGTGTGTTAGTTGCTCAGTTGTGTCCAGTTCTTTGCGACCCCATGGTCTCCCGTCAGCCTCCTCTGTCCATGGGATTTCCCAGGCAATAATACTGGAGTGGGTTACCATTTCCTTCTCCATGGGATCTTCCTGACCCAGGGATCGAACATGGGTCTCCTGCACTGTGGGCAGATTCTTTACAGTCTGAGCCACCTGTATGTCATTGTAATCCCCGGGTGCAATGTACGCAAAAGAATTTTGCAAAACTTCTGGGTAATTCTATTGTGCAGCCAGGGTTGAGATCACTGCTTTATCTCCTAGGGCAGATGGGTGGGGCCTGGGATGGCCAGAAGCACTGGGCCAGGCACCTCCAGCTGGGAGCAGCCTCCACCCTTTATCCCAATGTGGTTCACAAATCACTGTTCACATTTTGTATGTGTCCCAGGCTGTGCGAAAAGGAAGCTCTGCCCTGTAATAAGAAATATATTTGACAGCCTTATGTAAGGCAATTGGGAGAAAGGCCAAGTAGGAAACAAACTAATCCCAGCAAGGGGGAAGGAAAGCCTGGGCTAGATGGGGAATGTAATGAGTTTGTCAAAAAGTTCGATCAGGTTTTTCTGTAAGATGGTACGGAAAAATCCTGATGATCTTTTGGCCAACCCAATAGGAGGAGACAGCTGTGATAGTCACAGAGTAATGGATTAAGGTGGCTAACTAGATCAAAGTTCTTGCAAACCTGTGACACTTTTAATTGTCAGAAGAGCTGACTACACTGGCTATGTCCCTGCTGACTCAGGAGCATTCCCAGCGCTGCTGAGCTTTACCTAGGGCTCCCAAGACCATGAACAGGCTAGAGTCATCAAGCTTGGCTCAGGCTCAGACATGAGCAAATTGAACTGCAGCCGTTCATGTTTTTATAAGAACTTCTCCCTTATGAAGATCAAAGGCCCTTGCCTACATGGGGCATCAGCTATGCTCCTGATGATGATTCCTATGTGAGATTAAAAAAATAAGCTCTGTGCATGGTGTGAAGATGCTCATTCCAGCATTTTCTATAGTAGTGACATATTCCAATAATAAAAGGGATGAATAAAATGTGGTCTTTTAAATGAAAGAATTGTATATAGTCATTAAAATATCATGATAAAAGAATATGAATGAGCCAGAAAATGTTCATGAGTTAAAAAAAAGAGTGCACAAGGACTTCCCTGGTGGGGAAGATTTTGTGCTCCCAATACAGAGGACTCAGGTGTGATCCCTGGTCAGAAAACTAGATCCCACAGGCCACAGCTAAAGATCCCGCATGCAGCAAGGAAGATTAAAGATTCCTGGGGCCGCTACTAAGACCTGGTACAACAGAATTAAAATTAAAAGGAGTGCACATATTCTTTTTGGAAAGCAAACTTAGACTCATCTTTTGCTTGGGGTAGTTTTCTCTTGTTCAGTAGCTAAACTGATTGTAGAGTCTAAATATGAAGGTGTGTTGGCAAAGCCTGAATAAACATGCTGAAGGAATTAGTGCTAAACGTGCTGAAGAAAATGTGAAGGTATTAGTGTTAGAATTGGTGGAATTATGGACAAAAGGGAGTTTCTATTTCAAAATTGTCCTAATGAGACAGGCATTTGTAGCAGAGGAATTAGGAGGAAACTCTCTTTGAGCCAGAACCTTTGGGTCCTGGTTCTGCCATTTATCATATGAATGATCCACGAGCAAGGTTAAGACCTTTCAGTGCCTCAGTTTAGTCATCTGTAAAGTGGGTAAGCCTCTCTCTCGGTTAATTGTCAGAACAGCCCCTGGTCCATAGTAAGTACTCTGTAAGTGCTAACTATTTTATTATTTAAAAAAATACATATTTATTTGGCTGAGCCGAGTCTTAGTTGCAGGACGTGGGATCTTTGATCTTTGTTGCACTTGTGGTATGTGTGGTATATTTTATTTTTTTAGCTGTGGCATGTGTAATCCTTATTTGCAGCACGCGAACTCTTAATTGTGGCATGTGGGATCTAGATCTCTCACTCTGCATCGAGCCCCTGCCCCCTGCATGGGGAAACGTGAAGTCTTAGCCATTGGACCACTTTGAGATTGAAAAGGAACAACTTCTCTCTGGTCCCTCAGACTTCACAGTTTACAAAAGGATTTAGAGAGGCGGTAGGCAAAAGTAAGTTACTGAAAACCATATCTTCTTGGTATGGACAAGCATAATATTAAATGATGTCTCAACATCAGTGATAAATGACTTCCCTTGTGTTTTATAAAAATTATTTGTTGGTTTTCCTAACAATGTGTTGTTAGCATAAAAAAAAGTCCAGTTAGCTAGTGAGAATTCAGACTGCACAGAGATGCCTCACAGCATTGCCCATCGCATTTCCAGGCTTACTACCCGAGTCCTTGATTCTTCTTTCTCCCATAGCTCTGCAGCTCCAACTCAAGTGCCTTCAGGCACCACATCCTTTTTATTTTATTGATTTATTTTTTTGGCTGTGCTGGGTCTTCAGAGCAGTGCTCGGGCTTTCCCTAGTTGCAGTGCTCAGGGGCTTCTCTAGTTGTGAGGTGCAGGCTTAGTTGCCCCACAGCATGTGGGATCTTAGTTCTCCAACCAGGGATCGAACCCATGTCCCCTGCATTGGAAGGCAGATTCTTGACCACTGGACCACCAGGGAAGTCCCCATCCTTTTTGTTCTACTCAGGGAAGATTTCTCAAGTCCATCCTTTCCTTGCTGTTGCCAGTACTACTACCTTACATGCCTATTGCTGTCATCACCTGCCTGGATTATTGCAAAAGACTCCTCATCAGCCTTCCCTGCATCTAGTCCTGTGTTCTGGTTCATCATCTGTATAATCCACCAATGACAGCGCTCCCTTAAACCCCAGGCTCCAACATCAAATCTGATGTCACTCCCCTGCTTCAAAGCATCTGTGCCTAAGCCCCACCCCCAGCGTGGGCCTGCACAAGAGTCAGATGCTCCAGCACGGACATCATAGATCCTCACCCTAGCTTTGCCCCACCTCTGCAGCTTTACTGGCCTTTCACACCTCCATGCTTTTGTACTTATTTTATTTCTGACTTCCCAGAATGCCCTTCCCCCTTTTCTGTCACCTAAAGTCCTAATTATATGAGCCCCAGCTCCACTGAAAGTTTTCCCAAACTCTCCTATCACACTCAATGTGGTGTCTGCTTCAGCGGCATTAGGAATCATCACGACATCAGGTCACTTGTCTGACTTCCCCAGAGTCTCTGGCCTAGTGTGTGGCACCGTAGGCGCTCAATAAATATTAACTGAATCAAGGAATCACTTATGCCAGGACTCAGGTTCTTTCTTTTTAATTGGCTGCACTGGGTCTTAGTTGCGGCAGGCAGGATCTGTTTAGCTGTGGCATATGAATTCTCAGCTGTGGCATGTGGAATCTAGCTCCCCAATCGGGGCTCAAACTCAAGCCCTCTGCATTGAGAGCTCACAATCTTAGCCACTGGACCACCAGGGAAGTCCCCAAACTCAGATTCTTCTATCCTTGTTTTCTTTCCAATGTGGACACACTTGGAAAGTTAACCAAAGTGACCAAGGAAGTGACCACAACTAATTAAATCTTCCCAGTCACTTTGCCTGCCAGTCAATGAGATCGTGGTTATTTCTATAGCAATAACATAGAAAAGCAACTAAAAAGTGCCTCTTATTTGGGCCCAGTGCCTTTTCCCCACACATCTGTGTTTAGTTGCTCAGTCGTATCTGACTCTTAGTGACGCTTTGGACTGTTGCCCACCAGGCTCCACTGTCCATGGAATTTTTCAGGCAAGAATACTGGAGTGGATTGCCATTTTCTCCTCCAGGAGATATTCCCAACCCAGGGATCAAACCCACGTCTCCTGTGTCTTCTGCACTGCAGGCAAGTTCTTTACTCATTGGGCCATCCAGGAAGCCCAGCATCTGTAGTAATGAGATTATCACAAATTGCCAGGATGGTCTCATCAGTTTCTGCAATAGGTGTACTTGAGCATGTGCGCCACAAGAGGGCGACAACAGCAGAGGATGCTAGCAGCCCTTGGGCCATTGGCCCAGCACCAGACAGAAAAGCTCTTAGTGGGATCTTCCAGGGTGAGACTAAGGGATGGGAATCCCCAGGGAATTGTTTGGTGATGACCAGCAAAACTCTGAGGGGAGAGAGAGGCACCTAGGACCTTTTCGGGTAAAAATACTCTTCATTTTTGTTTTTACCAAGAGCCATAATCTTGAGTAGGGAGGGGGTTTAAGAGTTGGACTGAGTGTGGACAAAGAAATCAAGTAACTGTAACAGGGTCCCCGTCTTCTCAGGAGCAATTCCAAAGTCCAACTGGGAAAAAGCGACTGTAGGAAGAATTCCATTATAGTTCAGTGAGGGCCCCAGAATAATTTAGCAATACTATATATAACATTTAACTGTTCAACAAGTTACTAAAACTTCCTCTGTTACTTTACTTAAACTTCACTGAGATCATTTAAGGTACAAATTATTATACAGTATACACCTGAAAAAAACCTGAGATTCAAAAGGACACTTTATTCATTCTACAAATATTTATTAAAGGCCTACTCTGTGCCAATCACTGGGTCTAGAGTATTGAGCAAAATAATTCCCTCCAACTATAAAAAGAAAGGCGTATTGTACTTTAAATGTCCCCTTACCAAAATAAGAGGCACAGTAAAGCAAGCTGCCTGGAGAGAAAGACCTCTTGCCAGTCAGGCCTCATTTCAAATATAGAAACCCCCTAAAAATAGCCACCCATTCAAGGGACTCAACAGGTGATTGGCAGGAACAGAGGGGAGGGGAACCGAGGCCTCACTGAAGGAGAAGGAAAGGACAGTGCCCTTGTCCCCAGCTTCTGCCATCGACATGGCTTTGCCTCTGAAGTCCTTGAGTCGGGGCTTGGCCAGTGCGGCCAAGGGAGACCATGGTGGGACAGGAGGTGAGTGCAGCTGGGGCCTGACCCTGTGGCTTCCTGACCTTGTCCCTCGGTTCCCCCTCACCCCCTGCCCCTGGGGCCTTCCAGCGTCCTGGCGACCCTCCTATCTCTCTCTCACCTCTGGCTTCCTCCCCCACCCTCTGCTGCAGCCCGCACCTGGCGCTTCCTGACTTTCGGGCTGGCGCTCCCGAGCGTGGCCCTCTGCACCCTCAACTCCTGGCTCCACTCGGGCCACCGCGAGCGCCCGGCGTTCATCCCTTACCATCACCTCCGGATCCGCACCAAGGTACACCGACCTCTTGCGGACGCGAGCAGGCGGGTGAGCCAGGGGATGGGGGACCCCCCATACTGACATCTCGCTCCCCTTCCCTCTCTCTCCACAGCCCTTCTCATGGGGAGACGGCAACCACACTTTTTTCCACAATCCCCGGGTCAACCCTCTGCCCACGGGCTACGAAAAGCCTTGAGGCTTGGCTGATGCCCCCAGACACAATAAAATTGTGGAAGCTGTGTGTCCGAGGCTCCTTGGGGACCACGGGGAGGGGCTGGTTCGAGCTGGGCGCATGCGCACAGTGCAGTGGGTGCTCCACGTGCTCTTCCGGAGATCCTGACTCCCCAGGGACTCCAGGGAGCATCCTTGATGGACAGGTAGGAGATAGCCCCTCCCCGTTCACCTATTCATGATTAAGGCTCTAGGTTGTAAAAGGCTTTCACATACACTAATTTCTCATGATAACCCTGAGAGCAAGGTATAATTTCGGTTCTCTTTTCTCCAGAGGAGGAATTTGAGATGCTCAGAGATTAAATGACTGAAATTCAGGGAGCTCACAGAGGCCCGGTGGGAACTCAGGGCTGCAGGCCCTGAAGTACCACGCGTTGCCTGACACGCCCTGAGGGCCTCTCTGAGTTCCGGCTGTGTGGAGACAACAGTGATTTCAAACAGATCTACAGACCCATGTGAGAGGCTTCTTGAGCTAATTCTGGATTTGGAATATTTCAGTCATGCTCTACACCATCGTTCACGGGTCTTCTGTATTATTTGGGGGAAGTGAGATGCTTCTTTTCTGGAAGTCTGATTCTCCTAGCTTCCGGGGACCCCGTTCAAGAGTTCAAGCTCTGGATATTTCATTCACCTTCTAGGACAGTCAGCTCACTTGTCATTACCAGGGAGCCTGAGCGGAAACCCATGACCAACACACACACACACACAGAACTACTTTTGGCCTCCTCTCCTAACACTGCTTACAGTGCACTTATGCTCACAGGTCCCAGTCAACTGAGAGAGTAAGAAACATCTCTACCCACGAGCAGCCCCACCCTCCTAGAACAGCGCTGAGGTTCCTGGACTTGCGCTCTTCCTTACAGCATAGTTATCTTATAAGCATCCTCATTTAATGTGACAGTTCTTATACATAAGAGAATTCACGTTGGCATCATGCCCGCTTCTGTGAAAAGTGGGTCATCACTGAAGAAGTCTGGTGGGTATGGGAAAATATAAAAATCTTTTGACCCCTTGGGAAGATGACTTGGCACCTGGTAAGTTGCTCGGGCCTGTCCCCACAGAAGTTATTTCCCGGGAAGTGGATTGGTAGGTGAAGCCAAGGTCAGCCAATGGGAATAGACATAAATGAGAAAGTGGATTATTCGGACAAAGGTAGATCTGGGGTCTCATGGTGGATATCTTCCCCGTTGAGTGCAGTGTTTTCAGGCTTGTTATCCATCATTTCTTTGTATTGACGTTTGAAGAAGCCACACTATGAAGGGAAATAAATCAGAAAATCTGGATAAGAGGGCAGAATGGGAAGTTGGGAGTAGGAGGAAGCTGAGACAGAAGGGAACTAAGTGGCCTTGTACTTGTGTGTTAGGATACTTATGTGAACAACAGCTACCACTGACTGAGTGTTTGCTGTGTGCCGAGCTCTGATCTGTACACATCATTCATAGATTCTGCATACGCTGGCCTCTTGTCCTGTCTTGTTTCAGCCATTCTGTGATATAGGCATTGTTATCATTTCAAAAATGAGGAAACAGGCTCAGAGAGGTTAGGCAACTTGCCTGACATTAAATGAGTAAGAGCCAAAATGTGTACCTAGACCAGCCTGACTCCATTGCCTGAGTTCTTCCCTCTATACGATCCTGTCTGTGGGAGGGCAGGGCCAGACGCTGGCGGTCTCAGGAGTGGGATGAAAACACTCACCTTGTACAGTAAGGCTGTGATGAGGGCCAGGAGCAGCAGTCCTCCCATGGAGCTGCTCACAAGGAGGGACATGGGGCTGTAGACCTCATACTCTTCTAGCACCATCTCTACCTGATTTGGGGATCAGAAAGTATCAGGCCTCCCACATTCCCTTTTTTTTTTTTTTTGGACTGCATCACACAGCATGTGGGATCTTAGCTCCCCGACCAGGGATTGAACCCTCTCCCGCTGCATCCTTGCATTGGACGTGTGGAGTTTTAACCACTGGACCACCAGGGAAGTCCCTCAGTTTCCCAGTCCTTAACTCCCTTCCTTCCTTCATCAGGCTCTGCCTCAAGAGGTGACATACAGAAGCCCTCATGGGCTTAGGGACGATTGTCCCATCCAGGGGCCTCCATCCCTTCTTCCTCTCTCCAAACTTGCAAGCCCTGCCCCGCCCCCCAACCACTCAGCATCACAGATTTAGCATCAGGAGCCCCCTGACCAGCCCAGCCACTGCCTACCACATGGTCATTACCTGGGCTCTCAAAAATGCCTCCTGTCCTGAAATCTGGGTGTACACAGATCTGTTGAATGTGACTTCAGCCATACTCACGACCAATGTCTTCTTCTGCAGCAACTGCAAAAGAGAAGGAGAGAGCTGGGAACTAGCTCTATAGGGGGCAGGGGAGCATGAAGGCAGCTCAGGGATAGAGAAACACCCTGGCCTAAGGGGGCACAGACACTTCAAGCCCCATCTGAGTCGAGGAAGGATGTACCTGGCTGGCCCAGCCGAAGCTGAGGTTGCCCTTCAGGATGAAGTCAAGTTCCTCTTGGACGCCGAAGGAGGGGATGTCACAGCGGAACCTCAGGCAGTCAGCGATGGAGCAGTCCTGGGAACAGGAGAAGAGTGAAGTTGAAGAGGATCTTCACTTAAGCAGGAACCACAAGAGAGAATGAAATCTAGCTGATTTGGGGATGGGGAATAGATAAACCATCAGAGGACATAAACATGGCTTTGAAGCTTAGCAGTCCATTTCCCGGGAGCCTTCAGTAGTCCTGCAGTGGGACCTTTCTCACCAGCACAAGACTGCTTGGCATCTGGGTCTGGAAGTCCGGCTGCTGGGGAGGTTCCCTCTCTGACACACAGGGGAGACTCTAGGGAAAGAGAGAAATAGCTACAGGATGATCCGCTGGTTGGAGGGTATGGGCATTGTGGGATTAGACTCTAGGGAGTGACGGAAGGCAGGTGGGCACCTGTGAAGGGGCCACCAATGCCACATCCCACACGACCACACCGTTCAGCAGGATGGGGACCCAGAAATGCACGCTGATGGCCAGTTCACGCTGACTCAGGTTATTCACCTGCAGAAAACAGAGACAAAACATGACTGTGGTCCCTGGAGCATCCCAAGTCCCTCCCCTTTCCTGGCTCCAGCTTCCAGCTCTTCCCCATCCTTCCCGCACCAGCTCCCCACATCCCCACGGTAGGGACAGAGGTGGATACTCCCTGGCCTCTCACACGATATCGATGCTCAGCTTCTCTTCTGCTCTTCTGGTCAGAAGCTGAAAAATTGAAGTACTTGGTGGATTCTTCTTGCCTGGAGAGAGAGAGGGCTTATGGGTGAAAAACAGCCTGGGGACCATCCTTGGTTGCACCTGCTGGGGAAGGGGCCCAGCAGGTGACCCAGGGGATCGGTGATGGCCCCCACGTGCCTGTGCAGCTTCAACTTTAGCCTCGGTCAGGGAGCTAGATCTCACACGTGCAACTGAAAGATCCTGCATGCCACAACTAAGACCCTGTGCAGCAAATAAATAAATATTTAAAGAGGGGGTATAACATTAACCATATCATAGACCTAATAGGAGGATTGGGCTTCCCTGGTAGCTCAGATGGTAAAGAACCTGCCAGCAATGCAGAAGACTCAGGTTCGACCCCTGGGTTGGGCAGATCCCCTGGAGAAGGGAATGGCTACCCACTCCAGTATTTTTGCCTGGAGAATTCCATGGACAGAGGAGCCTGGTGGGCTACAGTCCTTGGGGGTCACAAAGAGTTGGACATAACTGAGGGACTAACACTGCTACTAATAGAAGGGTTAAGTTATGTAAATACAGGTAAAGTACTTAAAACAAGGCCTGGCACGTCATAAGTATATAAATGTAAGCTTAATAAATAATAATAAAGTATATAAATGTAAGCTTAATAAATGTAAGTTATTGTGAGTTTTAGTGTTTTCCCATGGATAGAAGGGGAAATCCACACATAGAGTTTGGAAGGGCAATGACACTGCTTGACCCCCCTTCTCTAGTTCCCCTAAAAATTGGTGCATCAGCAGCAAACTCTGTCCCATGGCAATATTATAAGCTTATGACCAACTCTAAAGTCTCTGGAGTTTAGCCAGGTAGGTGAGGCTGTCTTGCTTCTGGCCTGGCCTGTCCCTGCTCCCTCCGCCACTTTCAGAGCCCAGAGCAGCAGCCCTTCACCTGCCTTTCCTGTGGCCTGCTGAGGCTTGTGCTCTTACAAACCATCCCTATAGTTTCGCACATCTCTGTTCTCCCCTGAGTTTTGTGAAACCCTGACCTTTCTTTGCTCTGTGTGGTCACAGACCATATCCTGTTAGAGACAAGCTCCCCACTTCAGAGTATTCAGAAAAGCCTCAGTTCTTAATCTAGTAGATCCAGTTCAGCATATTTGTGTTTGGCACAAAGGCTAGAGTTGGCTTCATGTTAAAGGAGGTCTGTACCTTGGAGAGGGAAGAGAGGATGCATAGGGGTGGCAAGGTGTGTGTGTGTCCCACCAGCAGATCAATTCATCAGAGGAGAACCAAGAATTATGGGATATGGTGGTGCAGTGGATAAGAATCTGCCTCCCACGCAGGGGACACAGGTTCCATCTCTGGTCTGGGATGATCCCACATGCTTTGGGGCAACTAAGCCGGAGCACCACAATTACTGGGCATGCCCTCTCGAGCTTGTGAGGCACAATGACTGAAGCCTGCATGCTCTAGGGCCTGTGAGCCCCTGTGTGTCAGCTACTAAAGCCCATTTGTCTGGAGCCTATGCTCTGCAACAAGAGAAGCCACAGCAACTAGAGTGTAACCCCTGATGTCCAAAACTAGAGAAAGCCTACAGGCAGCAGTGAAGACCAAGTGCAGCCAAAAATAAATAAACAAATAGCAAATAAATATAGCAGTAAAAAAAAAAAAAAAGAATTATGGGACATGGTGTGCTTAATTGCTCAGCTGTGTTGGACTCTTTTCGACCCTGTGGACTGTATCCCACCAGGCTCCTCTGTCCATGAGATTCTCCAGGCCAGAATACTGGAATGGGTAGCTGTTCCCTTCTCCAGGGGATCTTCCCAACGCAGGGATCAAATCCAGGTCTCGTGCATTGCAGGTAGATTCTTTACCATCTGACCCACCAGGGAAGCTATGGTGCTATGCTGTAAGTGTATGGCTGATCAACAAGAATTCTCATGTGAGAAATCAGAGGGGCTAGCTTAGTTACTCATCCTCAAAAGAGCAGGCTGCCCTGCAGGAGGAGGTACTAGGTTTGGAAGAAGGTCCAAGGGGAGGACAGGGATTAAGTACCTGCTGATCACTGTGTAGACAGCATATTTCACTGGGAGCTCCAGCTGGGAGGTGGTCTTGTTGGATGTAGGTTTATTATTTTCACTGGAGGGAGAGAAGGGTGCCTGGTTGGGAAGGAATCCAGGAAGAGTCTCTGGCTGGAGCATGGAACAGGAGAGAGAGGGACACACCCTACCTGGCCTGAGCTCACCTGCTTATGTTGGCACTGAGATGAAACTTATCTCCTAAGGTGGCCTTGTAGGAGACATCAAATGTGATTATGAAGGTGCCCTGAGGGAAAAGAAAGAAGGGTTGAGGATGGGGAAGGCCATGGTGGAGAGAGGGAAGGAAATGGGGTCAGGAAGAGGGAGAAGAGCAATGAGAGTTGGAGGAAGCTCTGACCTTAATGCCCTCACGGAAGATGGGGTGGTTAATGCTACAGCCGCTGCTCTTCAGGCCCTCGTTTCCGGTGGGAACTGCCTCACATGCCAGGCGCAGGGGACGCTGACCAGGTTGCTTCAGAGGAGAAGGAATTTTTAAAAACTTAGCCACATGCATATACAGGCTGAATGCAAAACAGTGGTGGCATTGCAAAGCCATAGGGGAAGCTCTCAGTAAACGGTTCTGGGAAAATTGGCCCATACAAAACAAGCAAACAAATGAACGAATAAACACTGGATCCCTACCTCACTCCATACATTAGAATAAATCCAAACTGAATTAAAGACTTAAATGTAAAAGGCAAAATCATAAATCTCTTAGAAGATAATAGAGGGGAAGGTCTTTATAACCATAGAGTAGGGAAGTACTTCTTAAACATGATACACACATAAAATACTAAATACAAAGGAAAAGTTTGATAAAAATCAACCACAATCAAATTAAGACCATCTAGGGAAGGAAAGCCAGTTAATCCTAGAGGAAATCAACCCTGAATATTCATCGGAAGGACTGATGCTGAAGCTCCAATACTTGGGGCACCTGATATGACAAGCTGACTCATTTGGGAAAGACCCTGATGCTGGGAAAGCAGAAGGGGGTAGAAGAGGATGAGATGGTTAGATAGCATCACCAACTCAACAGACAGAATCTGAGCAAACTCCCAGAGATAGTGGAGGACAGAGAAGCCTGGTGTGCTGCAGTCCATGGGGTTGCAGAGTCAGACACGCTGTAGTGACTGAGATCTAGAGAACAAACATGGTCCCCAGTAGGGAGAAGAATGGAGGGAGGAGCATACAGATCAGGTGTCAGAGGTGCAGACTACCGTTTATAAAATAAATAAGATGCAAGGATATATTATGCAGCACAGGGAATATAACCAGTGTTTTATAATAATTTTAAATTGAATGTAATCTATAAAATACTGAATTGTTATCTTGTACACCAGAAATTAATATAAGATTGTAAATCAACAGTACTTTAAAAGTTTCAGAAAAAAGGAACATACAATATGTTTCCTTATCGATGGCATCCCACTCCAGTACTCTTGCCTGGAAAATCCCATGGACGGTGGAGCCTCGTAGGCTGCAGTCCATGGGGTCGCTAAGAGTCGGACACGACTGAGCGACTTCACTTTCACTTCTCACTTTTATGCACTGGAGAAGGAAATGGCAACCCACTCCAGTGTTCTTGCCTGGAGGAGGAGCCTGGTGGGCTGCCATCTATGGGGTCGCACAGAGTCGGACACGACTGAAGCGACTTAGCAGCAGTAGCAGCAGCAGCATGGCAGAAAGCGAGGAGGCTCTTGATGAAAATGAAAGAGGAGAATGAAAAGGCTGGCTTAAAACTCAACATTCAAAAAACAAAGATCATGGCATTTGGTCCCATTACTTCATGGCAAATAGAAGGGGAAACAATGGAAACAGTGACAGACTTTATTTTCTTGGGCTCCAAAATCAGTGCAGATGGTGATGCAGCCATGAAATTAAAAGACACTTGTTCCTTGGAAGAAAAGCTATGACCAACCTACACAGCACATTAAAAAGCAGAGACATTATTTTTCTGACAAAGGTCCATATAGTCAAAGCTATTCTTTTTCCAGTAGTCATGTATGGATGTTAAGAGTTGGACCAAAAAGAAAGCTGAGTGCCGAAGTATTGATGCTTTTAAACTGTGGTGTTAGAGAAGACTCTTGAGAGTCCCTTGTACTGCGAGGAGATCAAACCAGTTAATCTTAAAGGAAATCAGTCCTGAATATTCATTGGAAGGACTGATGCTGAAGCTCCAGTACTTTAGCCATCTGATGTGAAGAACTGACTCATTGGAAAAACCCTGATGCTGGGAAAGACTGAAGGCAGGAGAAGGGGATGACAGAGGATGAGATGGTTGGATGGCATTGCCGACTCAATGGACATGAGTTTGAGCAAGCTCTAGGAGTTGGTAATAGACAGGGAAGCCTGGTGTGCTGCAGTCCATGGGGTTGCAAAGAGTCGGATACGACTGAGTGACTGAACTGAACTGAACTGAACACGTTTCCATTTATATAAAGTTCAAATATTGACAAAACTCAACAGTATAATCTAGGGATATATTTATGGGTGGTAAAGAAATACAAGGAATTGAGTATTACAAGGCAGAATAGTGATTACCTCTGCAGAGAGTATGAGGTTAGGATGAGGAAAGTTATATAAAGGGCTTCTGGAGGTGCTAGAAGTGCTTTATTTCTTTTCTTTCTTTTTCTTTTTATTAATCTTTGGACTTTGCCACGCAGCATGTAGGATCTTAGTTCCCCAACCGGGGATTGATCCCCTGCCCGCTGCATTGGCAGCACAGAGTCTTAACCACTGGACCACCAGGAAAATCCTCCCCATCTTTTAAATGTATTATTGTTTTAAAAAATCCTTTGGAGTGCTTTATTTCTTCATCTAGATGTTAATTGCATAGATTTTTGCTTAATGTTTAGTTATTAAACTATACATATGCCCTGTGCACTTCTCTCTTTGTGTGTGTTGTATATTTCATCATAGAAAAAATTAAAGGAACCTATTATAACTCAGAGCAGGAGAGAGGTCCCAGCCACTGAAGCCCAAGGGAGCTGTTTACCTGGATTGCTAACGTGCGTCGATAGGACAGCCCTGCTGGATAGTAGAAGCTGATCACAGTTCCATAGGAATCCTCGCCCTCATTGGACACCATCACTGCAACATTGAGCTCCAGGGAGCTCCCCACCACCAGGGTCTCCAGCCTGAACAAGGAAGGACAAGATTGAAAGAGAGACTCCGAGGAAACAGGTTGGAATTGAATCAGGAGTGGGGGCAGGGCTGTGGGAACGCATGAGCTACTTGCTGATGACCTTCCAGTCAAAAGCACTTCTTTGTTAGAAGGAGAGGCAAAGGGAAACACAGGGACTTCCCATCCTATGAGGATGGGAGCCCCCAAAGCTTTAGTGTATGGCTATGAAAGGAGACAGAGCTCACTCACCCTAAGAAGCTCAGGTTGACACTGAGGTCCCCTTCACAAAGGTGATCTTGCCCACAGTTCTTCTCAAAGGGGAGCTGCAGCAAAACAGTACATTCTCTTCCCATCCGTGTCTCAATCCATCCCCAGTCTCACTAGGAACACCCGTCAACACTGAGCATTACTGAGTGCCCACCCTGTGCTAGACTCTGTCCTGGCACTCACTGTCCTAGACTCTGGCAAGGAGGTGGGGCAGACAATGTGAGAGGGGCAGTTAGGATATAAGAGAAAGAGAAGACAAGGTCCTTGGCTTCAGAGAACGTAACGTTTAGTTGAGGAGTCAAATTCAACTGGAACAAGCGTTCAGCAAACATTATTAACAGTCGATAATGAGACAGGTTCTGCACTCGGAAAGGTGGCAACTGCAGGTGAATTAGACATGGTGGTTCTTACATTCAAGGAACCTACAATCCCGAGGGATTCACAGAAGTAGAGGCAGATGGCTATCAGTCCAGTCACATGGTATTTGGCCTGGTATCACCATGACACAGTAGGAGGCCAGAGAAGAAGTGATGTGCTGAGCAGTGGTTTTCAAAAGAGAAGCAGATAAGACTGGGGCTCTGGGGATGACGAGATCTTTGAGGTACAGAGAAGATGTTTTTCCAAATAAGAAATATGACATGCATGAAGGACATAGAAATCAATTGCCAAACCATGTCTTCATCTGTTTATTATGCTCTTATAGGAACACTATAAGCAATTACAGGTACCTGTAGTCACTTGACAGGGCCTCCTCTTGAAAACAGAAAGGAACTGTAACATGAAAAAGAAAGACAGACAACATGGACAAAGACAGAGAGGCAGAAAGGAGAAAAGTTGGGGGACTTCCCCAGCAGTCTAATGGTCAAGACTCCATGCCTCCTGTTATATGACACAGGGGGCTCAGCTTGGTGCTCTGTGATGACCTAGAGGGGTGGGATGGGAGGGCTGGAGGAAGGCTCAAGAGAGAGGGGATCTATGTATATTTATAGCTGATTCATGTTGTACAGCAGAAATCAACACAACACTGGAAAGCAATTATCCTCCAATTTAAAAAATTGCATCTGACTAGAGATGATCGTGCGGAGAAGGCGATGGCACCCCACTCCAGTACTCTTGCCTGGAAAATCCCATGGATGGAGGAGCCTGGTAGGCTGCAGTCCATGGGGTGGCTGAGTCGGGCATGACTAAGCGACTTCACTTTCACTTTTCACTCTCATGCATTGGAGAAGGAAATGGCAACCCACTCCAGTATTCTTGCCTGGAGAATCCCAGGGACAGAGGAGCCTGGTGGGCTGCTGTCTATGGGGTCGCACAGAGTCAGACACGACTGAAGCAACTTAGCAGCAGCAGCAGCAGAGATGATCGTGAAGTCACTCAGAAAAAGACAGACACCACCTGATATCACTTATATGTGGAGTTTGAAATATGACCCAAGTGACAGAAACAGAAATCTACGAGACAGAAACAGAATCAAGAATATAGAGAACAGACTGGTAGTTGCCAAGGGGGATTGAATGGAGAGGGTTGCATTGGGAGTTTGGGATTAACAGATGCAAATTGGTATATACAGAATGGATAAACACCAAAGTCCTACTGTAGAGCACAGGGAACTATACTCAATATCCCGTGATAAACCATAATGGAAAAGAATATGAAAAACATGTATATGTATGTATAACTGAGTCGCTTTGCTGTACAGCAGAAATTAACACAACATTGTAATTCTACTGTGTGTGTGTGTGTGTGTGTGTGTGCTAAGTCACTTCAGTCATGTCCTACCCTTTGTGACCCCACGGACTGTGGGCCTCCAGGCTCCTCTGTCCAAGGGATTCTCCAGGCAAGAATATTGGAGTGGGTTGCCTTGCCCTCCTCCAAGGGATCTTCTCAACCCAGGGATCTAACCCTCGTCTTCTACATCTCCTGCACTGGCAGGCAGGTTCTTTACCACTAGAGCCACTTGGGAAGCCCAATTCAACTATACCTCTAAAAAAAAAAAAAAAAAAAAGATTCCATACTCTACTGCAGGGGGTGCAGGTTTGATCCCTGGTCAGGGAACCAAGATCCCATGGGCCAAGTGACACAGTCAAAATAAAAAAAAAAATTGATAAATAAATTAAAATTTGGGTTTAAAAAAATAAAAGAAAAAGTTCGAAGGGTCTGCAAAATGAGAATCAGAGAGTTTATGTTGGGTCAAAGTGGATAATCAGCCTAGATGTGGGTAAGGCTACACGCTGGGCCGGGCTGTGGGAACAGGGAGGAAGCATGTTTGATGTGATGTGGTTTCGTGGGCACCTGGGAGCCACCCTAGGTTCTTCAGCACACAGAGACACAGCAAGAGTCAGCACGTCCCTGGGACTTCCTAGGAAGACTCACAGAGGCCGTGAAGAGGTCCTGGGAGCCCACAGCCAGCACGGGGCGGAGGTTCTGAGATGAGGCAATGGGCTCCCCAACCAGGGAGAAGTTGAGTCGCAGGATAATGGGGTTCACCATGTCCTCCACACAGTCCTGGAGAAGAAGGGGCTTTAAAGAACCTGCTTTCCTCCTCCTTACTGGCTACCCCGGTGAGGTCTGTCCTCCACCACATCCACGCCGTGGAAACCCGGTTCCCTAGCCCCAACTTTCTCCTCTCCCGCCCCAGGCTCCCCGCCTTTCCTGCCTCATTCAAGAGGGAGTGGAGGTGTCAGAGGCTGGCCCTGGGCTCCTTCCTCCCTCTCCCAGAACCCACAGTCCTCACTGGTATAAGCAGCTTCATGGAGTCACAGTGCTCTCCCAGCTCCAGGGTTTTTCTTCGAGTCAAAGTCCAGTTCCTGGTCTCACCAAAAACAGCACGAGAAATCAGCCGACCTGGATCCAACGCCAGATCGTATGTGACAGAACTTCGGATGTCACCTGAAGCAGAAGGGACGGAAGACGAAAAGTGAGAGAAACGCAAAGGTTCTGTTTTCATTTTTTCATGCAATGGAGATTCGCTGAGCAGTTTCTGTGGGCCATGAACTGTACCAGGTGCTGGGATACAGGTGGAGAAGATGAAGAAATATGGTCCCTGCCCTCCTGAGCTCGCAGCCTAGAAATGGAGATCAGCACGAAGGATGTAACATCACAGCGTGATCCCTGCAAGGGCCAGATTATCAGTGGCACCAGAGAGGGCTTGCTAACTCAGATCTGGCGATCAGAGATGCCTTCCTGGATGGACCTTGTCTGAGCTCTAACCTAGAGGATGAGCAGGGGTCAGGTGAAAAGTGGGGAGGGGAAAATGCCATATTTGGGGAACAGTGGCTAAGACCAGAAGGGAGAGGGAGGCTGGTACATTAATTAAAAATTATACTGAGGAGGGCTTCCTGGGTAGTTTAGTGGTGAAGAATCTGCCTGTCAATGCAGGACACACAGGTTTGATCCCTGATCTTGGAAGATCCCACATGCTGTGGAGCAACTGAGCTCATTCGCCACAACTTCGGAAGCCCTAGCGCCCTAAAGCCTGTGCTCCACACCAAGAGAAGCCTCTGCACTGCAACTAGAGAAAAGTCCATGCAGCAAGGAAGACCCAGCACAGCCAAATATAAATAAAAAAATTTTAAGTGTATGGATGGAATTCCCCTGCAGACCAGTGGCTAGGACTCCATGCTTTCACTGCTAGGGGCCAGGAGTTTGACCCCTGATCAGAGAACTAAGATCTAGCAAGACCCTTGGTGTGGCCAGAAAAAAAGGTGGGGGGAGTGCTTGGAGTAAGGGAGGCTGGAGAGGCAGAGGGGCCAAATCAGCGGGGTCACAGTGGGCAAGAATTTTAGTCTTTATAAATGCAACATGGGAGCAGGTGAGGAGTGGTGAACTGTGTTCAGGACCAATCAAGGTAACTACACCCAGGGCAGAGTGGGTGGGGGGGGGTGCAGCAAGAATAGCCGTGGACACAGCTCAGAGTGGGCTGGATGGAGAAGCCTTGTCCTCTGGCAAGGTGGAAAAGAGGGCAGACCTCTGATGTATCCTGGAGAAGGAACCTAAAGGCCTGGGTGTGGGAAGAGGGAGGGAGAAGAGCAGTTGGGTGGATGTGGAGGTGAGATCAGGGTTCCTGGCTCCATTCTGCCCTGAGGATAGGGCTGGGTAGGGGCGCCTCTGGGAGGTAAGGGTCTGGTCTACCAGGAGGAAGCTCACCTAGGCGATCCTGTGAGCTTTTGTGGATGGTGAGACAGACTGTGGCTTGCCCAGCTTCCATGGTGGTGGTCAGCTCATCCCAGCACTGATACACAGCCTTTGTCACCTCCGGGGGTGTGAATTTCATAGTCACGTTCACCTTCAGCACCGGCAGGCTCCTGAGGGTGCATGAGGGGCTGAGGACCGGCCTCTGGCCTCCGTCGGGGAAAACGAGGGAGGGGGCAGCTTGGTGAATCAGACGCAAGCGGCAGGCGAGTGGGGAGGGGGGAGTTGTCACCTGAGCAGTAGTGCATGTCCCTGGGCCCCCACAGCAAGGTCCACCAGCCCATCCTGCGTGAGGTCCTGACCCCCGCTCAGCGAACGCCCGAAATACTGGAGCCCCAGGGAGAGCTGGGAGCCTGCGATCCGCTGGCCGGAGAGAGAAAAAAGAAGTGCAAGTCAGGGGAAGGGGATGGGAAAGGTTTGAGAAGGAAAATTTGGAAAGGACACTGAATAGAGTAGTTGAAGAGAGGGGAAGGGACATCCCTGGTGGTCCAGTGGTTAAGATTCCAAGCTTCCAGTGAAGGGTGCACAGGTTTGATCTTTGGGTGGGGAACTAAGATCCCACATGTCACAGGGCACAGCCCAAAAATAAAATAATAAAAAATAAAATTAAAAAAAATGGAGGAGAGGAGTGCAGAGCAAACAAAATGAGGTCCCCAGGGTCCCCAGACAGAGATCAGAGCACTTTTGGTCCAATGAGGACCTTGAGGATGCAAGTTAATGACAAAATTAAAGCATAATGAAGACAGCATAACAGATTCTTTTACTTGTCCTCTGTACGTTCATTCATAAATACTGGAGGAATGGACAGCTTAGTGCTGTCCTCGAGTTATCCTTACAAGAAGTCAATGGAATTTGCTGATCCTTTTACGTTTCACAGAAGGAAATCAAGGTTCACAGAGGTTAAGTCAGTCACTTGCCTAAAGCCACACAGCCCACAGGGCTGGTCAGGCATTTGACCTGGGGCCTGCGATCTCTTAACCACTGAGCTGCCCACACAGTTTGAAGTCTGTTTGAAGTCAAAGGAGAGAAGAAAGAGCCTTTGTGCTTAGCTGGGCCAGGGGCAATTCAGGGAAATAAACCACTAAAAGGAGCAGGGGAATGGTCACTGCCAAGACTGGGACAGGAAGTGGCATCAGGTGAACCTAAGACACGGGAGAGGAGGTGAACAGAAGAGGTTGAAGGCTGGGGGGCCTCACCTGGCTGTGTGTGGGGCCAATGCCCAGTTCCGAGGTTCCGTGAAACAGGTAGACAGCACCCTGGTTCTCCTGCTCTCCGGGGGCCCCAATGGCCACATCCGCCAGCCTGTCCCCATTCACATCTCCCAGCACTGTCAGGGCTGCCCCAAAGCGGCTCCAGGGGTGGCCAGGCTCCCCTCGCAGAACAGCATCACACTGCCACTTAGTCCCCTGCAGAACGAAAATGGTGTCAGGGCTCACCCACACCCAGACCCCACCCAGCCCGGGTCTCATCACTACTCACCCCCCGGGGAAAGGGGCACACGGACACCTGGCCCCCCTGGGTCTGCTCGTAGAAATGAGGGGCCCCGATGAGGACCAGGTCAGAGCTACTATCTCCATTCACATCCACGGAGCAGAGGGAGGCCCCGAAGTAGGAGCCGATCTGGAAGGCAGAGTTGGGAGTCATCCTGTCTGCCCTCTGCCAGGGGCACGCCCTGGGCCAAGTCCCACCTCTCCCCAGACACCAACACCTCCCCCAGAGGCCCTGCACCCGCTTCCTCTCCTCCTTCTCTGCCCCTGAAGACCCCCTCCACACTCAACCTGGGTCCCTGTGACTTCAGCCTGCGGCCTCCATTGCCTGGACACCTGGGTGAAGAGGACCACCTTCCCGGTGTGCTGATGGCGGGGCGCCCCCAGGATCAGGCTCTGTGCCCCCCTCCAAAGGGCCAGCTCTGTGGAGTAACCTGAAGGGGCCAGGATCAGTACAGAGGCGTCACCACCCCCGTCCCCTCTTCCCCCACCCCTGGGCCCCTGTCCTTCCCAGGCAGCCCATCTCCTGCCCAGCCCCCAACCGCAGCCTTGTCTCACCCAGATACGAGTCCCTCATGTCCACGTGCTCCTGGGACATGTTAATGAAGGTGGGGTTCTTATTTGGGGGGTACAGGAAGGCACCTCCAGACCAGCTGAAGCTCCCCACAGCCCCCAGAACTGGTCCATCCTGGGAGAAAAGAAAGGATTCCAGGGTGAGCAGGTGGGAAGAAGACAGCCTATTCTGAAGAAATGCCTGCCGCTGACTCCGCCCACTCATCTGGAATTCTCTCTTGTCATTTCTTGCTCTCATCAGCAGCCTCGTGTCCCTGACTCCTACATCTCTCAGGCATCCCCACTGCCACTGTCAGCGTCACCCCAGCGCCTCTCACCCACTGTCCTTTCTGCCTCCTCGCTTGTTCTCCTCTGCTTCATCTACTGTCCCAGAGTTGGGCTTTTTAAACCCAAATGTGCAGCCACTACCCTGCTGGCAAACCAAAGTGATTCCCTGTCATCAAACCCCCGGGGGTGGCATTTAGCATCCTTTGCAATCAAGTCTATGGAGTTACCCTGTGTTCCAGAACACACCAACCCTCTGACCTGGACACTCCTCTCTCCTTTTTCTGGGACTCAGCTCCTCTCTCTGGAGGAGATGTAACAAAGTTACATCTGTGAGATGTTCCTGGCTCCCTCAGAAAGTGCTAGGCATTTCCTCTTCTGAATACTTTGTTTATTGCCTTTTCAAACTCTTGATTATGGCTAATTTAGGACATATACAAAAGTCAAAAGGAACGTGTAATGAACCCATTAGTACCCATGACCTAGCATCACTGATTAACTCATGACAAACCTTGTTCCATTTCTCTGCCCCCTCAATTGCCCTCAGAATTATTCTGGGTAAGGGGCTTCCCTGGTGGTCCAGGAGCTAAGACTCTGCACTCCAAACGCAGGGAGCCAGGGTTCATTCCCTGGTCAGGGAACTAGATCCTACATGCCACAACTACAACCTGGTGCAGCCGAATAAATACACCAATAAACATTCTTCTGGATAATATCCTTCTGGATATTTTGAACACATACCTCCTTTCAGACAACTGTCTGTCTCTATCATTATTTTGAACTGAACTGATCGTCACTTCTCTGGTCTTCGTGGTCTGGTCTTTCTCAACTTTTCAGCCCTCTCTCCATGCTGCCCCTAGCTCCCTCTGCTCCGGCTGCGCTGGCCCTTCTCTCATTCTAGTGTAGTAACCCCATTCCTGCCTCAGGACCTTTGCACCTGCTGTTTCCTCTACCTGGAGCAATTTCTCCCTAGATATTTCCAGGCCTCACCCTTTCTCATCATTCAGCCTCAGTGGTTATTCCTTAGCCCTCCTCTGATCACCTCTCTTCTTCTATTGCAGTGCTTAGCACCATCTGAAAGTCTCATTTCTTTGTTTTTTTATCATCTCCTCCCACTAGTTATGCATTCCAGGAAAGCAGGGACCTCAGCTATCCCATTCTCTGCTGTGCTTCTAGCACCTATATACACCGCCTGTGTGTCTCTCCCAGACTAGACAGTGAGCTTGAGGATTGAGTCCACTTTCTTGTTTATTCTGAGTCCCGGCTCCCAGCCCCAGGCTGGTGCCTGAGACTCTTAATCAAGCACACGCTCCACCCACCATTGTGAGGATGGAACTGAAGCCTTCTTGAGACATCTCATGCTGGAAGGAGCTACTTGTCCCCGACTGTGTTCCTGTGGGGGAAATGGGTCACTCAGGCTCCCAGAGACCTAGAGACGGTGAGAATTCAGAGCAGAGAGAGGAGAATGCGGTTTGGGGCTTGGGTTCTGGGTAACGATTTGGGGCGAGCTAGAGTAGGGATCCAGAAAGAGGACTCTTGGACTGCAAGGAGGTCGAACCAGTCAATCCTAAAGGAAATCAGCCCTGAATGTGCACTGGAAGGACTGATGCTGAAGCTCCAATACTTTGTCCACCTATGTGAAGAGCTGACTCATTGGAAAAGACCTTGATGCTGGGAAAAATTGAGGGCGGGTGGAGAAGGGGGCAACAGAGGATGAGATGGTTGCATGGCATCACTGACTCACTGGACATGAGTTTGAGCAAGCTCCAGGAGATAGTGAAGGACAGGCAAGCCTGGAGTGCTGCAGTCCACGGGGTCGCAAAGAGTCAGACATGAGGGAGCCACTGAACAACAACAACACGGGTAGGGACAGATCCTCCGGACTGTGGGGGACAACTGGATCTCGGCTCTTTCGGTTCCAACACCCAAACTCACTCCCCATTTACCCTCAACTGCAAAGATCTTCTCCTGAAGCTGCTTTTGGATGCTGCTGAGTGCTGCAAAGCTGTCCACCTTGAACACGTGGTCCTTTGAAGGCATGGAGCCAATGATTTTCAACTCCTCCCTGGCAGCGTGTGCCTGGAAAGCATCTCCCACCTGTGGCAGAGAGGCACATGAGGAGGAGGGGCCCGCCAGCCCTTCTACCTGGGGGAGGTGAAGGCTGAGTCTGGGGGAGCCAGGAGGAAGGTGCGCACCCCAATAGCGTAACGGATGATGTTGGCTTTCTCTGCCTCGGGGATGACGTCTTTGTATTCCAGGGGGTCTTTATATTTCTCCCCATCTGTGATGACAATGATGATTTTCCTGGCACTCTTACGGGCCCCATTCTTACTGTGAAATAGTTCTCTCCTGTCAAGGAAGAAAGCGGGGGTAACTCTACTGAGATTCTGGGAAGCAATCATTTGCAGCACCAGAAGCTCCTCTGGAGAGACCGCGGAGGCCTGGTACCCTGAGACTCAGGCATGTTAAGTCATCGATACTGACAAAAATTACTGGCCCCAGCATCTAAGCCATTTTCTTTCTGGGCCACCTGACCCCCAGTATTGGGCAGGCACGTGGTAGTACGTAGAGAGCAAGAATGGATGAGGGATGAGGAAGAGAAAGGAGCTGAGTGGGGAGAAAGGCCCAAAGAAGACACTTGGCAATAATTCCTGAGTCCAGGGAGGTAAAGAGCAGCTGCATTTTTTTTTTTTAAATAAAATCCACAGCCGTTTATCTCGGACTTCTTGGGCAGAAGCACTGCGCTCGTGTTATCTCATTTAATCCTTCCAACCAAGTTGTGAATTTATCCTCATTTGACCATTTTCCAAGACTTAGAAAAAGCCTATTACTCCAACGGTGACCCAGGTAGCAAGCATGGGAACCGAGAAGCAAACCCAAGTGGGCTCAGAGTCCAGCCAATCCAAAGCCAGGCAAAGGGGAAACACACCGCAAAGAAGTTGGGCCTTCGCCCTGGCTCAGGGGATTGCAACCAGCGAGGGGACCAGAAACACTCCAGGGAGACTCTGCCTGCGCTTCCCTGTGAGCCCTTTCTCCAGATCCTCCTTCAAACACTAGAAAGCGCCAGACAGCGGCGGGGGAAGCATTTTATCCGCAGGTAGTGGGGGTCGGAGCTTACACCACTCTCCGGATACCGGTGGCTGTGAACGTCAGACCATTCAGCTGGGCAATGGGATCCACCAGGCTCTGAGAGCTCCGGCTGGTCCAAAATTGATTGAAGGTGAAATGGGTCTTCATAAGGTTTGAATATTGCATCAGTGAGAACTGTGAAGGCGAAGAAAAGGGCCCTGGAGCTCAGGAGTTGTTTTTTTGTGTGTGTGTTTTTTTTAGTAAATTTTAAATTTTGGAATAATTTTGCACTTACAAACCATGTTCCACATGATTTTGAGGCCTGACAAGTATATACTGAAACCCAGAAAAAGAAAACTGGAAAATCAAAGCTAAATATTGCTTCTTTCATGGTTTACAAAGAATAACCTTGCCGACTACTGTATTTGTTAAATTTAGATTAAAAAAATTTTTATAATATGCAAAATCAATTTGAAGTCTATATTTCCTTGTTTCTCAAGAATTAATGGACTTCCTAGGTGGCTCAATGGTAAAGAATCCACCTGCCAATGCAGGAGACTCAGGAGACGCTGGTTTGATCCCTAGGTCGGGAAGATCCCCTGGAGAAGGAAATGGTAACCCACTCCAGTATTCTTGCCTGGGAAATCCCATGGACAGAGGGGCAACAAGAATTTACACACACACACACACACACATACATATACACACACACACTGGTTACTGGGAAATAAAATAATAAGATAAATCATGAGTTATATGGAAAACATGATAAAGAAATCATCAATTATTTGGCCAAGTTACCTTCAGTCAAATTTCACAGCAAAATTATTTGATATTCCTTTCAATGTATTTAAATAGCAAAAACCTATTTCCTGTGGCACATGGGGACATAGTAAATGTGATGGGGGAACCTCGTCTCAGGTCAGGTCTCCAACTGGCCCTGCATGGGGACCATGCCTTGACCTTGGACCGTAGCTTCCTCAAGGCACAGGCCTATCGATCCTGCCCCCAGGGACGCCAGGCAGCCTCCCAGGTTGACCTTCCCAGAGGCAGACCCTCCCCCATCCTACTCCCCAGGCCTCAGAGGGCCTAGTCTTCACCTGCGTGTTGGTGCCCTTGGAACGGTCCATCACAGCTCTGACAAAGTTCTTCATCCGTGTAAAGTCGGTTTGGTCAATGCTGCCAGAGCCATCAATCAAGAAGGCGATGTCAATCTCTTGATTTGTACACTCTGCAGAGAGGGAGAGAGGAATCAGAAACGCATGTTTGAGGGCACTTCCTTGGTGGTCCGGTGGTTAAGAATCCTGCCTGCCAATGCAGGGGACATGAGTTTGATCCCCGATCCGGGGAGATTCCATATGCCTCGGGGCAACTAAGCTGTGCACCACAGCTACTAAGCCCATGCACTCTAGGGCCTGTGCTCTGCAACAAAAAAAGCCACTGCAGTGAGAAGGCTGCACACCACAACTGGAGAGTAGCCCCTGCTTGCTGCAACTAGAGAGAGCCTGCACGCAGCAACAAAGACCCAGCTCAGTCAAAAGTAAATAAATAAACTAAAAAACAAGAAACTCATGTGTGGGTCCTAGCCACTTCCTGGGGCCCAGAAACCCTTTCTGCTCCACAGAGTCAAGGAGCCATTCTTGGCACAGGGACCAATCCCCACACTATCCACGGAGGAGGTCCAAATTTATTGTCTCAGCCCCTTCTCCCTTTAGCAGAGTCCCTGTTTCTCCCCTCCTCCCACAAGGCTTACAAAAGGGGAGAAAGAAGTAGAGCATGGGGGCAGGGTGGGCTCCTCATTCTGTTAGTCAATAAATATTTATTGATTACACATGTCAGAGATACTGTGGCATGCGTGCGTGTGTGTGTGTGGTGGGGGGGCACACACGTGTGCTAAGTCGCTTCAGTTGTGTCCAACTCTTTGCAATCTTATGGACTGAATTTAGCCCACCAGGCTCCTCTGTCCATGGTATTTCCCAGGCAAGATACTTAAACATTGCCATTTCCTCCTCCAGGCGACATTCCTGACTCAAGGATTGAACCCCTGTCTCCTGCTTGGCAGACGGATTCTTTACCATGTAGCCACCTGGGCACCCACACAGGATTATTGAAAAGATAAAAAGAATAGATATGTCAGCGCTGCTCTCTCCATTCGTCCCACCCTCTCCTTCCCGTGCTGTGTCCTATACAGCACAGGGAGCTCCTAGAGGGGTGGGATGGGGGAGCGGGAGGGAGGCTCAGGAGGGAGGGGATATATGATTACATACAGCTGACTCACTTTGTGGTACAGCAGAAACTAACACAACAATGTAAAGGAGTCCTGCTCCAATTTTAAAAAGGAATGAATATGTACCTGAAGTACTTAGGACAGGGCTTGGCGCCCCATACGGGGTAGGTGTTATCACCATCATCACCATATACCAGGCATTTTTCTGTGCCCAAGGACACACCTGGAACACATGCTAAGGTGTGCTCCCGAGACCTGTCCCCCATCAGGATGGACGTGCTCATTCCCAGCTGTAGGGAGTTGGCTGTCAATGGCTCCCGATGGAGTTCCTCCCTAGTGTCACCCTACTCAAAAGGGAGGTGTCTTGCCCAAGGTTACACTTTGTGCTCCAGGGGGCAACCAGTACCCAGCCATGCTCCAAGCTCCCGGTGGGGCAACTGAGGCCTCTCACAGTCTACCCTCTCCATCTACTACTCAGTCCTGCTTCCCTCATACTCTCATGGGGGTTGCTCCTGACAATATTCTCAACGGAGCCTCAGAGTCCGTCTCTAGGGAAATCTGATTGAAGGCCAGAGTTTTATAAAAAATCTCGTTCCTGCCCTTGTGGAGTCCACACAGTAGTAGAGAGACACAGCATATGTACATGAAGAAATAAGACGTTTCAGGCTGTCCCCAGACTTACGTAGGGGGTGGTGGTCTCCGTGCAAAACCCAGCTGATGCCTCTACCAGCACCCCACATCCTGTGTTGGTCTCGGGGTGCTAAGAGATCAGGCCACCACAACCTTGAGGTGTGAGGCAGAGCTGTGGCAGCCGGCCTCAGGTCACTGAAGCAAAAATGCCTTCTCCTAGCTCCTCACTCCTCCCCCACCCTGCCTGCTCAACCAGTATCACCAGTGCTGAGAAGAAGTGGAAGAATGGAAGGTCACTTTCCTCCCTGCTTCCTTGGAGACTAGGAAATCCAGCCACCCACAGGGCAGGCTGAGTGTGTGCTCAGGTGCTCCCAAGCTGGGTAGCTGGTGTTCTCTGTAACCATATCTTGTACTCATACCCACTTTTTTTAGCTGCATGACAAAATCCCCCTCCCCCTCCACATGCTCTCTCAGACAAGGCCTGTGGCCAGTGCCCTTGCAATGTCACTTCTGTTTCTTGCTCTTTTTATTGTATCCCACAGCAGGCACCTGGCTGTAGCTGATTGCCTTCTGGAAAAAGAACCAAGCCAGTCAGGCAAGGTTGGTTCAAGCTCTGGGCTCTGCCACTTCCTAAAGTGGAAACTCATCTCTCTGAGCCTCAGTCTTCTCATCTATAAAATGGGGATCATCCTGGCCTCCACGAGGATCTTATGAGGACCTAGAAGGGGATGCACACCCAGCACCCAGTATCCAGCACTGCCTGGCGCACAGTCCTTCCACATCTATTCAAACCTGCCTTCTCTGCACCAGTTTTACACAGGTATGTCCCATTTTCATCAGACATCACATCTCATAAGCCCCAGAAACAACTAAGAGAAGACATTTACCACTTAGTGTTCAAATCCGCTTCTCCTGCCCTGCTGCACAGACATCCCCAGTGGGGCCTGGGACCCATAAGAGTCTTTGCCACTCTCTCTGTCCCCTCTGTAGACTCTGCTCTCACAACTTTGTCTGGGGGCTATTTCTGCTGCTGCTTCACTTTTGGCTAAACGCCCACGAAGTCTGGGTTTGTGTTTTCTCTGGGCCAAAACATATGCCTTGGGACTCTCCTGGTGGTCCAATGGTTAAGAATCTGCCTGCCAATGCAGGGAACATGGGTTTGATCCCTGGTCGGGGTGGTAAGACCCACATGCTGTGGGGCAACTAAGCCTGTGTGCCACAGCTCCTGAGCCCAAGCTCTACGGCCCGTGCCCCACAGAAAGAGAAGTCACTGCAGGGAGAAGCCCACACACCACAACTAGAGAGTGACCCTTACTCACTGCAGCTAGAGAAGGCTTGCGTAGCAATGAAGACCCAGTGCAGCCATAAATAGATAAGTAAACAACAGTAACAAAACATGTGCCTTGTGCGGTCCCTGGCTCTCACTGGGGGCCCATTGTTTCCTTTGATGCCACGCACGGGGTTGTTTATCTGTGCCTTCCTCCTGGTCCAAACAGATGGTCTTCAGTTAGAAAATCAGTCATAAAGGCAATCACATACACATGCCAGGCTGGAGTCTAAGCACTTAGACATGTATATTAAATCTTTAAATCCTAATAACCACCTCAATTATTAAGCTCCATTTTACCAGTGAGGAAACTGAGGCCCAGGGAATGAAGCCACTTGCCCAAGGACACAGAAGATGAACTTGTAAGGACTGACCTTCAGAGGACTTCACTGTTGGCCCAATGGTTATGAATCTGCCTTGAAATATAGGATACTTGGGTTTCACCCCTGGTCTGGGAAGATTCCACATGCCTCGGAGCAACTAAGCCCATACACCACAACTACTGAAGCCCATATGCTCTAGAGCCTGGGAGTTGCAACTACTGAGCCCCTGTGCTGTAACTACGGAGACCTGTATGTGCTCTAGAGCATGTGCTCTGAAACAAGAGAAGCCAGCACAATGAGAAGCCCTCTCACTGCAGCTAGAGAGTAGCCCCTGCTCACCACAACTACAGAAAGTCTGTGTGCAGCAATGAAGACTCAGCACAGCCATAATTTTTTTAAAAAGGAAAGAAAGAAAGGAAAAAAAAAAAAAGACTGACTCTCAGAGAGAGAGACTGCTGCAGGGCTGGCCTAGGCACCATTCTCTGTGGGAGACATCAGTGCTGGCAAAACTGCCTCACACTCCCTGTGATCAGGTCCTTTTCTGCCCTTGTAAGGGGAAGAGTGAGTCTGGGAGTGTCTTGGCAAACTAGCAGAATGCCCCAGACTGCCTCCCTCTTGGATTCTTGGATCTATGGTCCTCACCTCACGTTTTCACCACCCAAAACCCTTCCTCTGGAAACCAGGAGGTACCCCAGCACCTGCTGTGGGACCTTCATGCCTCCTGCAGCAGCACCCTGAGGCTCCTTCCTGCCCCGTCTGAGTCATCATGGCTCACCCAGCTTAGGGGGTCCCACTGTGACTACACTTCCTGTTGGGCCAGACTGTGCCCCCAGCCCCTGTTGAGCTTGCCGAGCCCCCTGGGAGGGCGCCCGGGGCACAAGAGGCCCAGGAAAACAAAGACCTAGAAGGTGGAGACCCAAGTTTCATGCTCTGGTCGCATGAGTGGTTCCAGTACATGCTCCACCCAGAACTGGCATCTCTGGGGGACCTACCTGGCAGGGTGGCAGGGACCGTCCGGATGATCTGCAGGTGGGAGCTCAGCAGGAGGCAAGTGCCTTTTAGGTACATGTTCTCCCCACAGGCTTTGTGCACGGTCGGGCCGCAGGCCTGGGGGCAGAGGCCTGTGTGGGTGAGGGGGCCCCCAGAACACTCCCCCGCCTTTTCCCTCAGCCCCAGCCTCCTCTCCACCCCCCACCCCCTGTCAACCTATTTCTCCCTCAAGACCCTCCAGGGACCCAGAAACACTCACCAACAGCTGGGAGAGATGGGTGGAGGCCGCCAGGGACAGGCCCAGGGACATGTCCACAGCCTCTGAAGGGGCTGAGAGGGCAGACACACAGGGTCACACCCATGGGTACACCCTCGCTTGGGGGGACAGTCCGGGCTGGAGGCTGAGGAGGGGGCAGTCCTGTGTAGGAGGGTTGAAGGACCCAATCCCTGGGGTGAGTCACTCACTGTTCAGCGAGATGGGCCGACACCGACGGGTGGCAGGCGTGCAGTCGTACAAACGTCCTGTTTTGTTGACTGTGACCACCTCCAAGGGGGCTCCCACCACGAGTCTGGAGGTACAACCAGGACAGACAGTCGCAGGAGGGGTGGGGGCATGAGGCGCTTTGGGTGAAGAAGTATCATGGGGAAGTGAGATTCCCCGAGGGGAGCTCTTGGCCTGGGACTGTGTGAGGCTACTCAAAATCAGGACCTGAGACTAACCCACAGAGGCCGAAAGGCCATGTTGGGCTTTCTGTTTGCCTGTTTGGGTACATGTGCATGTATATAAATATACGTGTATTTGTGTATGCAAATAGTTCTGGAGTTTGTATGTATGTGTTTTGACATTCGCCCAGAATAAAACTATTCAGAACAAAAAATAGCATTTCCCAACCACAAGTCAGTGCAGTTTGTCTCCTAGGAGCCATCATTCTGAGAGAGCCATTATTCCAAGAAATAGGTCACCTCAAGTTAAATGGAAAAATGTTCTGAAGCCAATAGATGATTCTGTAATTAATTGGACTATTTATTTATTTACAATTTTGTTTATTTATTTGGCTGCTCCGGGTCTTAGTTGCAGCAATGTGGGATCTAGTTCCTTGATCAGGGATTGAACCTGGGTCCCCTGCATTGGGAGCATGGAAGTCTTAGCCACTGGACCACAAGGAAATTCCCAAACTGGATAATTTAAATATGATAAACAATTTAATTTAAAGCAGCTGTATCAGAAACTGCTTCATATCGTTTATATTCATTTATAAATGCAACTGTTTATTTGCAAAACACCTTGAGAGGAGAGAATTTTTTAATTTGGAAAAATGTTCTCATTACCAAGAAGCTCACTATTCAGATGAGGGAACTAGACAAATACTAATATATTCTAACTGATTAGCCATGCAAGACTTGTTGAATTGGCATTTAAAGATTCATTCTAGAGGACCATTCCCTTATGGAAACCTGAAATCTTTGTTTGTCTAAGACTTGAGGATTACACTGAATCAGGTGGTTGGAGATGTAGCCATTTGGTTTCTTCTGGCACAATCGGGTAAATAAACTTTTAGTCTTAAACTATTGACCTACAGGGTTGTTTTTTTACCCCAACCCATTCCTTACATGTCAGCTCAACCTTTTCATTATCACTCAGCAGAAACCAGGAAAAACAGTAGCTTTGTAGCAATCAGAATGTCATCCAATATATATTATATACTTGGTTGGAAAGTCACTCAGTTTTGTCCGACTCTTTGCGACCCCATGGATTAAAGTACTGGTAAATGGCAGACAATCAAGAGTTTCATTTTTGAAAAAAATAGGGCCTGAACACAAATTGATGGTAAGTGGGACAGAAGCTGTCTGGATTTGTTGGGTGTTGTGTGGTCATGTGGGGCTCAAGGGAAGCCAGTGGGGGGAAGTGCTGGAGAGATTCTACATCTTGTTCTAAGTGGTTGTTACCTGGATACACATATGTGAAAAATTTATTGAGTTGGACCTTCTAGATTCGTGCATATCAATCTCTGTGTTATATTTCAAAACAAAGAAAATAAAACTCTAGGGCCTGACATCTGCTTCCGTGTCCTCAGCCTGCCAGTCGAGGGAGAAGGAGGAGGGATGTACATTTAGGACTCAGTGACCTCTGTGTGCTTCTTGACCTTCTTGGCTAACTGAAACTTCCTGTGCTCTCAGGGTCATTGCCAGTGCCACCACCTCTGTGAAGTCCTCCTGGAGTTCCCTCCTGGGTTTGATATCTCCCTTCCTGTGGCTCCCAGACTTTGGTTATGCTTGCATCACATTGTGACTGCAATTCCTTGGGTCCCTGTCTCTGGGACCCAAGAATGTGCCCTTCTGGAGGCAGCATGGGTACATAATTTGCTGATCCCAATGCAAAATAAAATGATGAGGCCTCCCTCCTGTTCTTGGAAAAAAAGATTTTATCTCCCTTTCTTCTACAGGCCCTCTCTGCTGTCCTGGTGTTTCCTATTTGCTATTTAGTGTCACACTCCTTCATACACCAGGAATACAGCACAGATCCTTAGAGGCTGGGCAAGCCAGGTACAGCAGACCCTAACCTTGCCCGCCTCATGCAGGTGTTGTAGACAGGTTTGTAGCCCACGCTGCCCTTCCTCCAGGTGGTAGGAATCAGAATGCCAGCCTGCAGGCCAAGGGGGCGGAGTTGGGGAAAGTGGGCGGAGCCTACCTAGATCTGTCAAACTGGACCACGCTCTGGCCAAAGCCGGCTCCGTCCTCTCGGAAGACCAGGGGCTCCTCCACATCCAAGTTGAATCCATGATAAGAAGCCAGGCCTGAGGAATACGTGGAGGTGGGGGTGGGGAGAACAGTCAGAGAAGCTCCTTCTCCTTTGGATCCCTGACTTCTCGGGGTCTTGACACCCACCACGCTCAGCCCTGATTCCCCATCTGCCCGGGAGAAAGGCATTCTTATCATTGCCACCCATGTGGTTCCCATGTCTCCTCCTCCCTTAAAAATAGTCTAATCACAATACAGAGGGCAACCATCTAGAGAAATGCCCCTCACCCACAGTCTGAAATTAGGCCAGTCACCTCCTGGTAGGTTAGACAGAGCAGGAATATCCCTTAAATATAAAGCGAACAGTACAATTTATTGTCTAAACTGGGACCTCCCAAGAGGGGAGGGGGCACCTTTAATAATTACACCAGGGACATTGGTACTGCCTCCAGGCAAACTAGGGCGTATGGTCATTCCACTTAAAAACCGTCCTGCTCCATCTTCCCATTAGGCTTGGGGAACAGACTTAGAATTCTGTGATTTATTATTTGTCATTTTGTATTCTCCATGTCCTCGTTCCTGGTGCCAGGCTCTAGGAGGACAAGGACAGCCCCACCTGCCTTGTCTTGGTGCCTGGAACAGTGCCCAGCCCTAAGCAGGTGACTTTAGCATTTACTGACTGACTCTGAACCACACAGCATGTCACTGGCACAGCCAGGATTCCAACTCGCTCTGCCTTGGGATTCTTGACTCATCCCAGTGGCTAAGCTAGAAAGCCCCAGGGGAAGACACTTTACATTTCAAGAGCTCTTCCCAACCCCTTCTCTCCCAATCAATCACCTTTCCTCTCCATTCGTCCTAGAAGCCTGGTTCTCTGGATGGAGGAGCTGACTCCAACCCCAAGAGTAGGGAAGCTTTAAGGAGACCAGGCATCAGGCCAGGCAGTGACAAGGAGGGTCCAGACACCTGAACCCTGGGGCTCTGGGCAGAGGCCAGATGTTTAGGGTGCTGGTCCTTACTGGGGCCACACGCAAGGGAGCCTCACGTCTGACATCTTCCTCACAAAGGGTGATTCTATTTCTAGTCTGGAAGCAGCCCCTGTGATCTGACAGGTAGAGGATACCAAGAGACTCAGACCCAGATGCCTCAGGAGCCAGGCAGGTGACAGTAAAGAATGAAGTGGGCGGGTCTGAGCCCCAGGGGATAAAGGGGGCATCCATTCCTAGACTCTGGTACCCAGAGCAGCCAGACCTTCCCATTTCTCAAGAGAAGCTAGAAAGACTCAGGAGATGTGCAGGACCGAGGAGGTACTGTCTAAACTAAAGTCTTCCCGTCTCTTGTGGATGGTGTGGCCTCCCCTCCCAGGGGCCCTGGGGCAGATGCCCCTCACTCCCAGCACCCACTCCAGGGCCCCCAGGAGAGGAAGGGAGAGAGAAGCCATGGGCAACCTGGAGAGCAGCTCACCTTCCACCCAAGCATAACCCATGAGCCCACTTCCCTCAGCTTTGCCCAGCTCCTGCCCCTCCCCAGATTCCAGGCCATTCCTCCCACCACACCAGACTGGACAGGAGTCCTCTCCTTTTACTTCAGCTCCTCCTACCTGGCCTACCAGGCAGAGACCACTGCTCGCCCAACCCACAAGAAAGCTTCTCACAGCCCCGAGGAGCCCCACTCACCAGTCAGGAACAGCACAACTGCAAAGGCCATCCCCAAGCAGCTCATCAGAGAAAAAGAGGAGGGAGGGCCGGCAGCAGAGCACTGGAGGGTGCTCAGTGTCTCCGGGGGAGTTAAAATAACGAGTCAGGGCTTGACGTGGCAGGAGGAAGGCTCAGTGAGGAAGTACTTGGTTACTTATAGGAAGGCGGGGGCCAAAGACACCTTGGGGAAAAGCCCCCATATTCCTTCCCATTTTATATCCAGGGAGTTGGCTTCCTTGGCTGTCCCAGACCACCCTCCCCTGCCCTTGAGACCCGCTTGATGCCCAGGGTCCTGGGAACTCTCTGGGGCCTCAGGAATCAGGCTGCATGAGTGGAAGAGGCAGGACAGAGGGCTGCAGAAGACCCTCTGCATGGACATGAGCCTGGAGAAGAGCAGACCACTGCCTGGGTACTTGTTGGGGCTGGAGCATGGCTGAGGGTGTTGTTTAAAGAATCAGAGCCCAGGGAGTTCCCTGTGGTCCAGTGGTTAAGACTTCACACTTCAAATGCAGGGAATGAGGATTCGATCCCTGGTTGATGAACCAAGATCCCACATGCTAGGCGGCACGGCTAAAAAATATTTAAAAAAAAAATTTTTTTTTTAAAGAATAAAGAAGAAGAGCCCAGCAAGAGGAGAATGGACAACCAAACTGGTAAATTCCTACAGAGCACTTACTAGTCAGCAATAAAAGAGAGCAGACCAAAGATATGGGTAACAACATGGATGGATTTCAACTTTGTCATAAGCAGAAGAAGACAGACACCAGAACTGTATAATATGAATCCTTTTGTAGGAACAGGTGAAATTAATCTAGGAAGCTGGAAATCAGAAGAGTGATGACCTCTCAAGGGGTGGGGATGTCTAACGTGTTAAATTTAACATTCAACACACAATATTTTAACATCTGTTACACTGGGGAGGGGTAAATACATGGGTGGTTGTTACTTTCTCTGTAGGTTTCTCTCTCTCTCTGGTGTGTTTTCATTGAAGTATAGTTGATCTACAATGCTGTGTTACTTTCAGGTATAGCAAAATGATTCAGTTATACATACATAGACATCAATTTTTTTTCAGGTTCTTTTCCCTTATAAGTTATTATGAAATATTGACTATAGTTCCCTATAGTGCTATACAGTAGGTCCTTGTTGGCTGGTTATCTATTTTATATATAGTAGGGTGTTTATGTTAATCCTGAAGTCTTAATTTTATTGCTTCCCCTCCTTTCCCCTTTGGTAACCAAATCTGCGTGTGTGTGTTTGTATTTTGGCCAGGCTGTGTTCTCCGGGAACTGAACTCATGCCTCTGCAGTGAAAGCACCAAATCCTAACCACTCGGTCACCAGGGAACTCCCTGTGTGTGTCTTTAATATTCCACAATAAATGAATATCTCTCAAAAGGTACAATGTATAAAAGCCCAGGAGGAGACCTAGAAGGTTAAAATATGTGACAAAAATCCCTAACTGGGGTATACTATCTCATGTATATATGTGACAGTCATTTGAAGCACTTAAAATGTAGACTAAATGTTGAGTACAGTAGTTCACCCCTCACCCTTGGTTCGATTTCCAAGAAAATATGAAATAAGAAATTTCAGAAATAATTCATATGTTTGAAATTGCACCCTTTTCTGAGTTATGTGACGGGATCTCCTACCATCTACTGCAACCCGCAAAGGACGTGAATCATCAGTGGTCCAGCGTATCTAGCCCATTAGTCACTTATTAATAGTAGCCACCTTGGTTATCAGATTGATGAGGTATCCCAGTGCTTGGGTTCACGTGACCTTTTTTACTAAAAATGGCCCCATTGTGCAAGAGGAGTGATACTGGCGATTCAGATGTGCCGAAGAGAAGCTGTAAAGTTCTTTTTTAAGTGAAAAGGTGAACATTCTTGACGAAGTAAAGGAAGAAAAAAAATCATATGCTGAGGCTGCTAAAACCTACAACAAGTACACCTCTTCTACCTGTGAAATTGTGAAAAACGAAAAAAATATTTGTGCTAGTTTTGCTGTCGCACCTCCAGCTGCAAAAATTACGCCCATGGTGCATGGTAAGTCCCTAGTTAGGATGGAAAAGGCTTTTGGAAAATCTCTGCAATTAGGGACTTCCCTGGTGGTCTGGTGGCTAAGACTCCAATGCTCCCAATGCAGGTGGCCCGGGTTTAATCCCTGGTCAGAGAACTAGATCCCACATGCTACAACTAAAGACCTGGTGCAGCCAAATAAATTAATTAAATAAGTAAAAATAATTTTAAAAATTGCTTTACCATTGTGTTTTCTTTATAAAAGCTATGTTTCAAATAAAATGACTCCAAAAGACTTATAGGAAAGAAATTGGAAAGTGCAAACAAACAAAAATATAAGTTCTGTTACCCTAAGAGAAAGCATCGTGTGCTTAGTCCCTCAGTCGTGTCCAACTCTTTTTGAGCCCGTGGACTGTAGCCCAACAGGCTTCTCTGTCCATGGCATTCTCCAGGCAAGAATACTGGAGTGGGTTGCCATTCCCTTCTCCAGAGGATCTTCCTGACCCAGAGATCGAACCCAGGTCTCCTGCATTGCAAGCAGATTCTTTGTCTTGTGAGCTGCAGGGAAGTTCTAAGACAAAGCATTAACATGGGACAAAAGTAAGCATGAAGATGAAAAGTATAAGCCACAATAAAGAAATTACACTCACTTTTGCAGGATAAATGACATTGCAGTAAACATTATCACAGGGGATATAAGGCATTAAATCTTGATAATAAGGTATTTTGAGAGATCGAGGGAGACCATATTCACATAGCTTTTATTATAACTGTTAAAATTGTTCTTTTTTATTATTAGTTACTGTTGTTAATCTCTGTTTGGATGGCAATTAAATATAGTATTTCATTTGCATCGCATGACAAATGATTAACATCCTCAGTCATAGATGGTACTTATGGGACTTCTCTGGCGGTCCAGCGGTTAAGACTCTGCCTGCCAATGAAGGGGGTGAGGGTTCGATCCCTAGTCAGGGAGCTAAGATCCCACATGCCTCGCTGCCAAAAAATCAAAGTATGAAACAGAAATAATATTGTAACAAATTCACTAAAGACTTAAAAAATGATCCACATAAAAAAAGACCCTAAAAATAGGGCGGGGCCGGAGCTACCAGGGGTTTGGCGGCCTCACCTGTCCCCATTCACCGGCGGCGACCGGCGGCGGCAAAATTAATTAAAAAAAAAACCCTAAAAATAAATAAATAAATGAGTTCTTAGAAACCAGTAACAAAGACATTGCTATTCCAAGAAAAATTAAAAAAAAAAAAAACAGAAGAAAATGAAATAACACAAATGACTAGTGAGGTTTAAGCATGTGTGAAGATGCCTGAGCCGAACAATAACAGAAGAAAAGCAATTTCTTTGTAATATCATACTATCAAAGATTAAAAATCTGATGTTTGGACAGACCCCCATGAACACTGGGGCACAAGATTGATGAGGTCCTGTCCATATAGTGGGGGAAATATTGTTAATCTCTTACTGGGCCTAATTTATAAATTAAACTCTATCACAGGTATGTAAAGTGAAAGCGAAAGTCTCTCAGTGTCTGACTCTTTGCGACCCCATGGACTGTAGTCTGCCAGGCTCCTCTGTCCATTGGATTCTCCAGGCAAGAATACTGGAGTGGGTAGTCATTCCCTTCTCCAGGGAATCTTCCCAACCCAGGGACAGAACCCAGGTCTCCCACATTGCAGGCGGATTCTTTACCATCTGAACTACCAGGGAAGCCCAACAAGTATGTAAGTGTAGGAAAAACATACCATACAGGGAGCTCAGAACTCTACAAGTTTGCAGGCAACCATGGGGTTCTTGGAACAGAACCCCCAGGGATATGAGGAATCCTGTAGAGACAATATCAAATAGTTTTCAAAACAAAAATATTAGCTTTATTTACTTGAGCTGACATTTAACAGTCAGAAGAAATTAATTAGATGCTGAGAAGGGCATTGGTGATGCCCTTGTAGGGAATGGGGCTGAAGATCATGAGTGCTGACTTTGAGGCTTGACTTACTTACTTCCTACAAAGATGGTCAAAGCCAAGTTGAGCAATAGCTTTCTCCCTCTTGTGCTGAGGGGTCAGTAACAAACAGCTCCCCGTCATCACTTCTGTGGACCTGGGAACTTCTCTCTGTGTTTGGAACCACAGAAATAATTTAATTTTTTTTAACTTTTTCACATGAATTTATTTATTTACTTTTGCCTGTGCTGAGTCTTCATTGCTGCTCGAGGGTTTCTCTAGTTGCCATGGGCAGGCTTTTCATTACAGTGACTTTTCTTGCTGCAGAGCATGTGCAGGCGCTGTAGTTTAGTTGCCCTGCGCAGCATGTGAAGTCTTCTGGAACCAAGGATCGAACCTGCGTCCTCTGCATGGGCAGGCAGATTCCTAACCACTGCACCACCAAGGAAATCCAAAGATGATTTTTTGACAATTCTCCTCAATCCAAAAATCTAAAGTTCTCTTCATTTCCTCCATCTTCACCACACCTCATGTTTTAGAAACACTCTTGAATGTATCACATTTTAAATGTCACCTTTAATTTCAGACTTGTCTTCACGAGCAAGGCTTGAGGTTAATTGACTGTTCCAGCAACTGTAAAATTTCCAATTTTGCTTCAACTGTATTCTCACTTGTATCAGCAGAAGTCTTATTTTTCACTCATTTTTAAACAACAATTAGGGCAACTGGCAAAAAGATACTCAAATATTTGTTTGAGTTGCCACCCACACGTTGCCATGGAAGTACTTTCTGCCAAGCCTGATATTGTGGGTGCCAAGATAGTGAGAGATAAAGATAGTTATGTTAATGAGGCAACTTTTGGAAAGCAACTAAATATGGGGGCTGGTAGTCACTGGCCCAACCACGTGATTATGGGTTTGGAACTTCCAGCCCCATCCCTCAGCTTCAAGAGGGGATAAGAGCTGGAGATTGAGTTCAATCACCAATGGCTAATGATTTAATCCATCATGTCTATGTAATGAGATGGTGGCTCAGTGGTAAAGAATCTGCCTGCCAATGCAGGGGACTCAAGAGACGTGAGTTCGATCCCTGGGTGGGAAAGATCCCCTGAAGGAGAAAACAGCAACAGCACTCCTGTATTCTTGCCTGGACAATCCCATGGACAGAGGAGCCTGGTGGGCTACAGTCCATGGGATTGCAAAGAATCAGACATGACTGAGCAACTGACCACACAAGTCAGCCGACCACATTAGCCTTCTGCTCAAGCAAGACTAGCTGAAAATGAAGGTAAAACTCCAGATACAGAGAACAAACTAATGGTTACCAGTTTGGGGGACGTGGCAACACAAGGGTGGCAGAGTGGGAGGGATAAACTACTAGCTATAAGGCTGCAAAAGTGTATTTTACAACAGCAGGGAATAGAGTAAATATTTTGTAATAGCTGTAAATGGAGTGCAACCTTTAAAAATTGTGTTTAAAAAAAAGTAATAGTTCTTAAATCAAACAGAATATAATACCTATTTTAATTGGTATACAGATGCTCCCAGAATACTTTGAAATCCTCAAATAGCTTCCTTGAAAGTTTCATTGCGAGAAACTAATAAAATATTGAAGAAATGAGATGTACTTAAAAGATGATGAGATGGATCCTACTGCTCCCCTTTCCCCTCCTTTAATTTTTTAATTTTTTTTTGGCCAAGTGGCATGTGGGATCTTAGTTCCCTGACCAGTGATCTAACCCATGCCCCCTGCAGTGGAAGCATGGCGTCTTAAGCACTGGACCATCCAGGGGAGTCCCTTTCCTCCTTTAATTTGTTATCTCATTCTAATCCTCTATCTGAATTGTCTTTCCATTCTGAAGAGACTACAAGGCTGTAAACAAAAATCCACCAAGCTAGTGGTGTTGAAGGAAGGCTCCCATCCAGAGTTGATGAGACCCTGAGAGATTTTCTGGTAAACTGCTACATTATTCTCTAAAACAGCCAAGTGGGAACTAAAATTAAAAGTAATATGTTTTTAAAATTGCCGGAGATTGGAAGCTGATATTCAGAGGCTCATAGGAATTTTTTTTAGGCTTTCTCCCCTAAACTAAAATACAGCTATATACCCAGAGGGAGTAGAGCAAGTTGGGTGGGCTTATCAAGCTATGATATGTCATTTAAGTGAAGTTAAGTGTTTGTCACTCAGTCGTATCTGACTCTTTGCGACCCCATGGACTGTAGCCCACCAGGCTCCTCTGTGCATGGAATTCTCCAGCCAAGAATACTGGAGTGGGTTACCATTTCCTTCTCCAAGGGATCTTCCCAACCCAGGCATCGAACCCTGGTCTCCTGCATTGCAGGCAGACTCTTTACCGCCTGAGCTAAATCCTTGATAAGGTGAAAGAAGTTGTCTTTATCTTACACATCTTTATAAAACTGTGAATACAACTCTAGAAAACTTTACCATCCCTCAAAGTCTTCTTTTTCATTTTTATTTATTTATTTAAAACTTTTTAAACCTTTTAGCAGTACTGAGTGGTCCATGGGATTTTAATTCCCGGGCCAGGGACTGAACGTGCACCCCCTGCAGTGGAAGTGTGGAGTCTTAATCACTGGACCATCAGAGAAGTCTGTCATCTTTAAATGCTTACAAATACTGTAAAAGATTGGGACACTGGAGACAGAATGTGTCCTACACTAAGAAAAGAAGGAAAGTTTAAATAATGATTACTCTAGGACTTTGACAACAGGGAAATAAATCCCAAAATTTCTTGAAGAAAACTTGGACGTTTTTTCTATGCCTTTGTAATATAAATTTTTGGCCCCATTTTCTCTAGGACCAGATAGCCAATTCTTTGAAATGAAAACTGGGGAGAAACTTCTTATCAGAAAGAGAACAGAATGAAAGAGAGGCAATAAAAAAAAATCTTTTAAGTGTTTCTCCACAGATACTAGTGAAAGGCTTTAGCTATCTGAGCTGGTAATCTTAACTTACTCTATCTGATAGAAAAATGACTTAGATCTAACTTCTTTTATAACTAGTACACTTTATATTCTTATGCCTGTTTCATGACTAAAATATTAAACTGAAACTGCAAGGTCTCTTTTTGCATGTCTGTGTATTCATAAGTATCTATGTATATGTGTTGTAGATATGTGCTATTTTTCGCCTGCAGTTGGTATTACTAAAATTAATTTGTAAAAGAGCTCTATTTAACTGGCTTAAAAACAAACAAGCACTAAAATGAGTTTAAATTTAACGGAAACTTGCCCAAATGACTTTCAAGTTTACACGATCTGGGATTAATCTTGAATAAACAAAAGCTAGTTTATGGTTTTTGGTTAAATTAAAACAAGCATGTCTGTAGAGTGATCAACAATGATCAACATGTATCACGTAGACATACAACTTTTATTCCAACTGGGTTTATTAATCAAAAAAGTTCATGTTTCTCTAACAAAATTTGTCAGCAAGAAAAATAACTTGGTATGACAATATTTACATAGATAATCTAAACAGATGAACTAAATGGTTGTCAGTGAGACAAAAAGTTTCTAGGTGAAATTTTAAAATAGTTTCCCCAAATCTTTTTGGTAACCTGAAACCTTAAAGATATGCTGCTGCTGCTGCTGCTGCTGCTGCTGCTGCTGCTAAGTCGCTTCAGTCGTGTCCGACTCTGTGCGACCCCATAGACGGCAGCCCACCAGGCTCCCCCATCCCTGGGATTCTCCAGGCAAGAACACTGGAGTGGGTTGCCATACCAGGCTCCTCCATCCATGGGATTTTTCCAGGCAAGAGTACTGGAGTGGGGTGCCATTGCCTTCCCCAAAAGATATGCTAAGTTAAATCAAATGATGGATGCATGCAAAATCACTTCAGTCGTGTCTGACTCTTTACAAACCTATGGACTATAGCCCACCAGGCTCCTCTGTCTATGGGATTCTCCAGGCAAGAATACTGGAGTGGGTTGCCTTGCCTTCCTCAAAAGGATCTTCCTAGTTCAAAGATCGAACTCTTATGTCTCCTGCATTGGCAGGTGGGTTCTGCCATCATTCTAAGTGATGGCTAGTCATTGACTATCTAGATCATTCTCAAATAAGATAAAATACTGAAACATTGATTATCAAACACAGGTTTATATACTTCTGGCTTCCTTTTACATAAAAACTTATGATATTTGGGTGCCATGCTGAGAACTTTTCTATGAGAAAGCACCTGTTTCTAGAAATTATAAGAAGTACTTATAAGTCTGCCTATCCACAAAATGCTAACAGAGAAGACAGTTCACGATTGCTTACTTTTTAATTTTCAGTAAAAATTAAAGATTTGTAAAGGTTAGAAGTTCTAATGTATGTGATTAAAGCTAAAGAAGTAATAAAGAAAACATCTCTGCATGCAAGAAAAGTAGGATGTGTGTTTTGAGTAAAAAAAGATTTATGAAAAAGAAATCTTTGAAAAGGCATTTTGTGTGTGGTCAGGACTGGCTAAGATTGGAATGATATAAAGTAAATGTGGCCCAGGTCAGCCTCGCTTCTGCCCACTCCTCCTCCCCGGCCCCAACGTGGTCCCACTCCTCAGTGACCTCCTCCCATTTCTGCCTCCTCCCCAGGTCACCTTCACGATCACCTTTCACGTCTCCGCCACGGCCACCCTGGGAGACAAGCTGCTTCTTGCCACCAATGTGAGCAGGCGAGCTGGGCCAGGCCCAGGGCAGCGCCCCCTCCCTCTCAGTCTCCTCCCCTGGGGAACTTGCCAGCTGGGATCCTCCTCTTCTTCCAGTGAGAATAACAGCCCCAAGACAAGCAAGACCGCCTTCCAGCTGGAGCTCCCCGTGAAGTATGCCATTTATGCCGTGATCAGCAGATGCCACACCACGACCTCCAAGGGGTCCTCACCCATCACGCTGTGGGGCGTGGGGAATTCTCTCTCTCTGTAGGAGCTGAACGTCGGCCAAGTTTAAGTTTTACCGCCACCCTCTCAATTGGTAGATAACACTACTAGCAGCACTTACTAATCAATCGAGTGCTTATTAGGGGCTATTGATGATAATAATAATTGTGAAATTATTATCAATACATCCTACATTTATTAGAGGCTGAAGTTCTCAGAAGCCTTTCTTAAAAGCCTCAAGATTAGACTGCCCTGGTGGTCCAGTGGCTAAGACACTGTGTCCCAATGCAGGGAACCCGGGTTGGATCCCTGGTCAGGGAACTAGATCACTCATGCCACAAATAAAAAGCTCACCTTCTGCAACTTAGACCTGGTTCAGCCAAACTAATAAATCAGTATTTTTTAAAAAGCCTCAAGATTGTCCCAGGTCCCCTAAGACACATGAGATGTGACCTTGTTTTCAAGGTTCTTATAGCCTTATTGGGAGAGCAGTGTGACCCTGATACAAAGCAGAATCTTATCAGGCGCCTCCCTGAGGTTCTGTGTCCTGAGGATGTGTGAGTTTCCAAGGAGGCAGAGAGGGGGTCCCTGGGCCTCCTGTCATGGAGGTGGGGAGGCTTCAGCTAAACATTGACAGGTCCATGGCTTTGGGCTTAACCCTTGGCATCTGGGCAGGATGATTCCTCATCCCAAGAACAGATTGACACCCTGCGGGGCATTTATAACTACCCATCCTTTCTTTCCCAGGCTCCTTTGGGAAGGGCAGAAGGAGATGATGACCTGCTGGTTGCAGAGGTTGGGGATCAGGGAAAAGTTGAATGAAAGGAAAAGGGCTTCGGTGCTGCCCAGGGAGGGGCGCACGTGGTGTGTGACGCTAAGGAGTCAAGTCAGGGGCTTGAGCAGACACCTTCCTTCAACAAATACCTTCCTAGCAGCTGCTGTGTTCCAGGCAGGGTGCTGTGACTTGCTGTAAATTCACTTGTCATTCAGCAAAGAGTTTTTGGGCCCCTGTTTGTCATCAACACCAGACGCAAACCCCTGCTTTTGTGAGATCTATGCACTCGTGACGTGAAACAGGCCTAGGTGGCTTAACCCAGGTCCCTCTACCGCCACCGCTGTTCCCACCCATGGGCCTCCTGGGTGATATCCTCCTGCCCAGGGTTTCACACTCTCCTTCAGTCCTGCACACCCCTTCAGCCCAGGCGGTGCAAGCTGGGAACCTGCTTGCTGGCATGTGTGCTGGGGTTGTCACACTTGCTTGCAGGGGACCCACAAGCGGGACACACCATGCCTGTGACTCTATGGCTCAGTGGTATTGTTCACTTGTGACTCTCTGGGTGGGGGCACTCAGGGGACAAGCTGAGGTGTCTGGGGGAGCCCTTCTGAGGGTCTAGAATTTGGATAATGCTGGCAAAGGAGTGAGTGGAGCAGAAGTGAGACCAGCTACCCAGGGAGGGGCCAGGCTGGTCACTAGGTCTCCACATGGGCCTGGACAGCCTCAAGTGGGGTTCCTACACTGACCCCAGCAATTTTCTTTCTCCTTCCTCCTTTAGCAGGTTGGCTTCTTCAAACGTCAGTGCAAGGAAATAATGAAGGGAGCAAACGGACAGACTGTCCTAGAAAATGAAACAGGAGACCCCCAAGTTGTACAATAAGAAACTACCTCCTGTTGTCCTTTGGATCTGCTCTGCCCTGAGAGGTTCCCTGGCCTTCTTACTCTCACCCCAGTCAGGCCTGATGGGGAAGCATTCCAAGCGAGGGGAGCTGGGATCAGCCGCATTCTGCCTTTGGAACAATGCAGTGTGTTTGCACAAATCACCTTGCTGGGGAGGGGGCATTGGTCTTATCAAGGCTCCAACTGGAAATCCCAGGACAGGATCCCTGCTGTGTCCCCTGAGGACCTGACTTGGAATTTCTACCTAGAAATCCATGGACAAGAGCCTCAGGTTGCAGACTCCGTTTGTCTGCTAACCACTGATGACCTCTCTAAAATACAGTACTGAGCCAGGCTTGCATCTTCATCCATCTTCGGTGGCTCCCCACCACTCGAAGTGTAACTTCTGAACTCACCAGCTTGATGTTAGAAATCCAATTCTCTTTCTAAAAGTCTGGCTTTGGAGCACACAGCATAAGCTGCTCTGTGCCTCTCTGTCACCTTCATTTCTACAGGTGAAAGGAAGCGGTTCAGCTGAGAATCTGAGTCCAGATTTCCGGAAGTGAGTTGGGAATGAAATGTCTGCATGTTGGAACTCGTGAACATGAGCTGGTCAGGGCTGGAGGGATGTGTGCCCCTCCCCCAAGAAGGGGCATGGCCTTGATGCCACTTGGGCTGAAACAGCTCCAGAGTCTCCCAGAGATTAAAAGAGGCTCAGGGTTGGCCAGCCTGCAGTACATTCTAAACTCAGCCCTTCATTCTGACCTCAGACTCCATGCTGGGAACTGCTGGCAGTTTAGTCTTTAGTTCCCCATTTGTTTGGAATCTGCTTGCAGTCCCCATTCTTTGAAGACTGCTGGTTCAACCCTTTCCCCAGTCCCTATCTTTTTTTTTTTTAAGAATGCTTCTTTAAAAAAAAAAAAAAAAAAGCTGTACGGGGTCTTCTAGTTGCAGCAAGCAGGCTTAGTTGCTCCTTGGGAGGTGGGATCTTAGTTCCCTGATCAGGGATTGAACCCGTGTTCCCTGTGTTGGAAGGCAGATTCTTAACCACTGGACCACCAGGAAAGTCCCCTCCACCAGTCCCTGGTCTTTTGACTACTGGTGGTGTCCAGAGTTCTAGGTCCTCAGTTACTGTTGGTTTCTGTCAGTGAACACAAGAGATAAAGACTGCTGGGAATCTCAGAAGCCAAAAAGTTGCAAAAAATGGTGGGAATGGATCAAGCAGTTTCCTGCCACCTAACTCAAAGATCCCAGTGTCACAATGGCAGGATAAGTTGGTCACAGAATGAGTTAGGTTGACAGTTAGGTCACCTGCCAAAACATCCAGAAAATTTTTATGCAGTGAGGCAAACTGTTAAATACTGTATGATCTCCAACCAAGTGGCATATCCTTTAGGTACTGGTGTGGCTCTGAGACACCCAAAGGCTTAGCTAATAAATAAATACACTTGAGAGAGAGATGCATAGACTGAGCTATGGCCCCGTATAGGCTCAGCTGTGACCTGATATCTTGAAGGACTGCTTGGACTTTGGCTTGACCTTCCTGACCTCGAGAGTTTTTTAAAGTCCATTTGTGGTTCCTTATAAAAAGTTCCAGCAAAGCAGTCTTAAACTTACATGATCAATCACTACTTTTTGATTTATTCATTTTTGGCTGTGTTGGGTCTTCGTTGCTGCACCTGGGCTTTCTCTAGTTGTGGTACTCGGGCTTCTCACTGTGGTGGCTTCTTTTATTATGGAGCACCAGCTCTAGGGCATGTAGGCTCTGAAGTTGCAGCTCCTGGGCTCTAGAGCACAGGCTCAGTAGTTGTGGAGGGATCGAACCCGCAACTCCTGTATTGGCAGCCTGATTTGTTACCACTGAGCCACTTGGGAAGCCCATGGATGCCAAATGAACACCCCAAATGAAGCAGCTGATATATATGAATGTAAACCATGTGGGGCGGGCTTTGTGATGACTGAGATATTTACCTGATGAACATGCCCATTACCCAGGTCTTGGTAAATGCTGTGGTTAGAAGGGACCCTTTTGCATGGGTACCCCATATAATGCAATTGTTGCAAAACCCAAAAACAGTGCAGGAAGCTTTATTGAATTTCCTGTCTCAGCTTTCCCTCATAGGTCTTACAGATGCAACCAAGTAAAGGGCTCAGGTACCCAAGGTGCAGAAAGCCAAGCTGTGACAACAGGCGTTTGCAGCAAGGTAAGGATTTATTGCAGGGCGCCAAGCAAGGGAATGGCAGACAAGCCTCGGATCCATTCCAACCTGGTCTGTGAGTTAAAGGGTTTCGTTTTTTTTTTTTTTTTTTTCTGGGGTAAGTAACAAAGAGGCTGGGATTAATCATTTCTTATGACATTTCTTTTTTAAAAAATAATTTTTAAAATTTATTTATTTTGGCTGTGCTGGGTCTTGGTTGCTGCACACTCACTTCTCTAGTTGTGTGTGAAGCCCTCTCATTTTGGTGGCTTCTCTTGTTGCAAAGCAGGTGCAGAGCATGTGGGTTTCAAGAATTGAGGCACACGGCTCTGTAGTTTCAGCTCCCAGGCTCTAGAGCACAGGCTCAGTAGTTGTGGCACCCTGGCTTGATTGCCCTGTGGTGTGTGGGATCTTCCCAGACCAGGGATCGAACCCGTGTCTCCTGTACTGGCAGGTTTCTTACCACTGAGCCCTTCTGACACTTCTTAATCATAGTTTTGAAAGTTGGGATGTCTCTGGTGTAGGATTCTCTGGTCAGGTGGTCCATATGACTCGGGAGTCTGTTAGCTTATCTTGCCCTAGAGAAACAACCTGAGTTTGTACATTGATGATTTTATCTACAATAACAATTTAAGTACATGAACGGCGTTATCGACAGCAGCCAAATTTTAGTCATGTGACTCAGGCTGATTCGTGTTCAGTTAGCACAGAATTGAGGTTCTCTCTCTCGTCGCTAAGTCCTAGAGGGCACGAAACGGGGAATAAAGTTTTGCATTAAGAGATTAATAATTGGAAAGGGAATTTGGAAGACTCAGTTTCACAGATGGTAATAAAAATATTAAGTTAATTAACAAGAGAATAAGAAGAGGCCAAGGGGAGATTCAAGGGACTTCCCAACAGACTGAAACATTTTAAATGGCTATTAGGAATTAAGGTGAATAAGCAAATATTGATAGAAAAAAAATGAAGAGGAAACAGAAAGGGGAGAGTCACGAGACTCGTCCCAGCAGAAGGAAATCCTTAGATTTTGGAGAAATTGAAAAAGTCAGCAGCCATCCGGCCTAGAAACATTAAACACAAATTTTTCCATCTGTATTAAATATGTAAGGTCTTATCTACATGGGTTTGATTACAGAAACCAACAAAGTATTCTCTAAATAATGAAAAAAGAGAAAATAGGGGAAAAGGCAAAAGTCAGACTGCAGGAATGATGATGAGAAACCTGACCAGTCGTTGCTTGGTACAGTGGTTAGATGGGTTTATCAGGTTAAAGATTGACAAAAGGGCCTTGGTTCAATCCCTCACCGATGACCAAAAGCCTTTGGCACAAGAGTTGGCCAAGTGGTCAGAGGGTGGAGAAGTTTCCAGGACTCCTTGAGAGGGAAGCCACATCCGTTGGTGAAGCCCCTACACAGGCAGCAATTAGATGATGAGAATGTAAACATGTAATGATTGATAGGATTATGAAAGTTGGAATGCTGAATCAGGCTTTACATAAAGAAGCTGTGTCTCCCTCTATGACACTGGATATTATCTTTGGCAGTAGAATACTTTTCCTATCTAGTATGGTGGATGGAGTCCTAATGGAGGCTGCAGTTAGGAATGTAAGGCAGAGACACAAAGCGAGCAAATGCTGCTGGGAAAATGGTGCTGATAAACATATACCACACAGGGTTACCACAAACCTTCAATTTGTTAAAAACAAACAAACAAACAAACAAAAACCCCCTTTCAATATTTGCAACTCACAGTGAAGTACAATAATAATAAAACAAAAGGAATGTAGGGTAAAAGTTTGTAGGAGAATTGGTGGGTTTGAACAGTCTTTATAGTGATTTTTTTTTTTTTTTTCCATTTTTGGCTGTGACGGGTCTTTGTTGCTGCTCCCAGGCTTCTTCTAGTTGCGGTGAGTGGTGGCCACTCTCTAGTTGAGGCTCACAGGCTCTAGAGCATGGGCTCCGTAGTTGTGACGCATGGACTTAGTTGCTCCACAGCATGCGGGATCCTCCCAGAGTAGGGATCAAACCGGTGTTACTGGCCTTAGCAGGTGGATTCTTAACCACTGGACCACCAGGGAAGCCTTCTTGTTAAAAAAAAAAAATGTATGTATTTGGCTGTGTCAGGTCTTACTTGCAACAAACGAGATCTTTGTTGCAGTGTGCAGGCTTCTCTGATTGTGGCCTATGGCCTCCAGAGTGTATAGGCTCTGTAGTTTCAGCTTGCAGGTTTAGTTGACCCGCATGTGGGATCTTAGTTCTTCTACCTGGGATTGAACTAGCATCCCCCGAATTGGAAGGTGGATCCTTAACCACTGGACCACCAGGGAAGTTTCCAGTTGCATTTCTTATACTTGATTATATTCCAGGGTGGTGTTCCCATGTTGAATCTCATGGGAATATTTCCCCTACCTAGTATTGTGTAAAATAGAAGACATGTAAATCTTCCCTTCAAGCAATGCTAATTGGACATGCTAAACGGAAACTGGGAAGATTCCCTGAGCCCACACATCATACAACAGAAGCCAGGGTGTTGGTGGGGACGGATTCTCCCTATGATAGCCCTGTGTGAGATAACCCTACATGGAACCTAGCTGGGGCTTATGGCAAAACCCCATGAGCAATGCCTACTGGGACTTAGGCCTAGAGAGTTAAAACAATCTAATGAACGTGGCAGTGCCCGGGATAGTTTCCTCTGTTCAGTTCAGTTGCTCAGTCGTGTCCAACTCTTTGTGACCCCATGGACTGCAGCATGCCAGGCTTCCCTGTCCATCACCAACTCCCAGAGCTTGCTCAAACTCATGTCCACTGAGCCAGTGATACCATCTAACCATCTCGTCCTCTGTTGTCCCCTTCTCCTCCTGCCTTCAATCTTTCCCAGCATCAGGGTCTTTTCCAATGAGTCAATTCTTCACATTAGGTGGCCAAAGTATTGGAGCTTCAGCTACAGCATCAGTCCTTCCAATAAATATTCAGGACTGATGTCCTTTAGGATGGACTGGTTTGATCTCCTTGCAGTCCAAGGGACTCTCAAGAGGCTTCTCCAACACCACAGTTCAAAAGCATCAGTTCTTCAGCACTCAGCTTTCTTTATGTCCAACTCTTACATCCATACATGACCACTGGAAAAACCATAGCTTTGACTATACAGACCTTTGTTGGCAAAGTAATGTCTCTGCTTTTTAATATGCTGTCTAGTTGGTCATAGCTTTTCATGCAAGGAGCAAGCATCTTTTAATTTCATGGCTGCAGTCACCATCTGCAGTGATTTTGGAGCCTAAGAATATAAAGTCTGTCACTGTTTCCATTGTTTCCTCATTTGCCATTAAGTGATGGGACCGGATGCCATGATCTTACTTTTTTGAATGTTGAGTTTTAAGCCAGCTTTTTCCCTCTCCTCTTTCACTTTCATCAACAGGCTCTTTAGTTTTTCTCTGCTTTCTGCCACAGGGTGGTGTCTCTACATATCTGAGGTTATTGACATTTTTTCTGGCAATCTTGATTCCAGCTTGTCCTTCATCCAGCCTGGCATTTCGCATGATGTACTCTGCATATAAGTTAAATAAGCAGGGTGACAATGTACAGCCTTGATGTACTCCTTTCCCAATTTGGAATAGCTTCATAGTTAAATGGAAATTGCTTATCTAGGGTCTCAGTTTGGGGGAGAATACAAGGAAGAAACAGATACTCACCAGCAGGGAGACTTTCCCCCACCCCGCCTGCTCCAGGATTGACTCTGGAACTGTGTGAGGAGCTGATGGATTCTACTGTCACTTGGGCAGTGCCCCATACACAGCTTTCCACTGACAGACAAAGAGCTCTTTGGTTTGTGGATGTCCATTCCAAGGTAAATGGACAAGATTCTTGTTGGAATGCTACCAGTCTGATTGAAGAAGATAAAAAGAGATCAGCGTGGTATGTTGAATTGCATGTTGTTTTCCAGGCAGTGATGGAGGAGTTGACCCATGTTAGAAGTCCCTATGTTTTTGTTTTGTTTTCTTTTAAGAAAAAAAAATTTGTATTTATTTATTTATTTGGCTGTGCCAGGTCTTAGTTGTGGCATGTGAGATCTAGTTCCCTGACCAGGGATTGAACCCAAGCCCCCTGCACTGGGAGTGGAGAGTCTTAGCCACTGGACCATCATTTGGGTTTTTAATGCCTCATAGGCAGTGGTCAATGGCCTATCCATTTGGTCAGGTGGTAGGTTAAAGGAAACCTGGACTATTAAAGGGATGTTCCTAAGGGCTGGGGAGAAGGCAATGGCACCCCACTCCAGTACTCTTGCCTGGAACATCCCATGGATGGAGGTGCCTGGTGGGCTGCAGTCCATGGGGTCACTAAGAGTCGGACACGACTGAGCGACTTCACTTTCACTTTTCACTTTCATGCATTGGAGAAGGAAATGGCAACCCACTCCAGTGTTCTTGCCTGGAGAATCCCAGGGATGGGGGAGCCTGGTTGGCTGCCGTCTATGGGGTCGCACAGAGTCGGACACGACCGTAGTGATGCAGCAGCAGCAGCAGCATAAGGGGTGTGATTCTATGAAAACTGGAGGAATGCATTAAATCAGGATATGTCTATGCCCACTGGAAGAACTACTTTCCAAGTTTGGAAAGTGACTGTAATTGACAAGCAGATATCCCCATGTGACCTCTTGAGATGGCCACTGGGTCCAGAAATGAGGGGACGTGAGGGCACTGTATCAGTGCAGAGATGGGCTGAATCTAGACCTGTTTTTGTACCTGTTCAATAACAAAAATTCCAGCAAGTAAATTTTAAAGATCTAAATGACTTTATAAAATGATTCATGAATCTCTTCCCTTCTATGATGATGATGATGATGATGATGATGAAGTCACTCAGTCATGTCCAACTCTTTGTGACCCCATGGACTGTAGCCTACCAGGCTCCTCTGTCCATGGGATTCTCCAGGCAAGAATACTGGAATGGGTTACCATTTCCTTCTCCAGGGGATCTTACCAACCCAGGGATCGAACCCAGGTCTCCCACATTGGAGGCAGACGCTTTAACCTCTGAGCCACCAGGGAAGCACTGTATCAATGCAGAGATGGGCTGAATCTAGACCTGTTTTTGTACCTGTTCAATAACAAAAATTCCAACAAGTAAAATTTAAAGATCTAAATGACTTTATAAAATGATTCATGAGTCTCTTCCCTTCTAAGGCCTCAGTAAAATGACCAAAATGAAGTTCAACCCCTTCGTGCCTTCTGACAGAAGTAAGAACTGAAAAAGGCATTTCAGTGCACCTTCCCACATTCTCAGGGAGATGATGTCTTCTCTTTTTAAGAGCTGAGACAGAAGTACAACTTTCGATCCATACCCATCTGAAAGGATGATGAAATTCAGGCTATATAAGGATACTACAAAAGGCAGCAAATTGGCAAACTAGTTCAGGGTTACAGGAAGAAATACATCATCTACACTGAACAAGTGCAGTGGGAGAAGGCTAGTGGCAGGACTGTCCATGTGGGCATTCACCCCAGCAAGGTGGTTATCACCCGACTAAAACTGGCAAGGATCACACAAAGATCCTTGAACATAAGGCAAGATTAATATAAGGAAGGAACAATTAAGAAGATGCGGGAATAAAGTCATCTTGTCTATAGCTTTCATTAAAAACTGTTAAAATGGAAAAAAAATTAGTGAATCAGTCAGGATCTCATCTAGCAATAGAAAGGAGTTCCGTCAAGCTGCAGATAAGAAAAGGTTTCAAAGTCTGAGAGGGAACAGAAAAAAGGAAATTATCATCAAAACAAGCCTTGTTTTAGGCAAGGTCAGGCTCAGAGGTTAAAGCGTCTGCCTCCAATGTGGGAGACCTGGGTTCGATCCCTGGGTTGGGAAGATCCTCTGGAAAAGGAAATGGTAACCCACTCCAGTATTCTTGCCTGGAGAATCCCATGGATGGAGAAGCCTGGTAGGCTATAGTCCACGGAGTCACAAAGAGTTGGACGTGACTGAGCGACTTCATCATCATCATCATCCTTCTAAGGGGGAACAGAAGGAGTTTATCTGCAGATTTATTCCTAATGCTGACCAGGAAATTCCAGATTATCTGGTTAAAGGTTGAATTCCTGGGGAAGATTGAAACTGTAATTAGTGATGTATTAAGTCTTGGTTTGCTGATGTGGGAACCTAACAAAGATGACTCCATTTGGGGACTCCTTTGTATCACACCTTCTAAGACATAAAATGTCAAAAAGATTGTTCTGTCTGCCAGCAAGAGAGACAAGAGACCGCAGATAGTGTTGTGACAACTTCCCTGGTGGGAAGGTGGTAAACATAGCTGGTAAATCAGATGGATGCTGTTAACCCTGGGGGCAGCAGATGGGTCCTGACAAGAATAGACTCTGATTCTGGATTGGGCTTTGATTACTTGGTGGTAGATGAAAATGCTAACAGCATTATGAAAGAACTGGAAGAGAAAATACTGCATCAATATGGATGGCTAATTGTCATTTCCTCAGACCAAGGAACTCACTCTGGAGCCTATGATGTCCAACAATGAGCAGAGAGATACCCACCATAGAGCACTAGTTTGACAGAGAATTGGATCTGGCAATTAAAACATTGGTTATCAGAACTTTCTTGGTGGTCCAGTGGTTAAAATTTCATCTTCCAATGCAGGGGGCATGGGTTTAATCCCTGGTCAGGGAGCTGAGATCCCACATGTCTTGTGACCAGAAAACCAAAATATAAAACAGAAGTAATATTGTAACAAATTCAATAAAGACTTTTAAAATGGCCCGCATCCAAAAAAAAAAATCTTTAAAAAAAGTTGGTTGTCTAAAAACACCTGGTCTCATCACTTCATGGCAAATAGAAGGGGAAAAGTGCAAGTAGTGAGATTTTCTCTTCTTGGGCTCCAAAATCATTGTGGACAATGACTGCAGCCATGAAATTAAAAGACACCTGCTCCTTGGGAGAAAAGCTATGACAAACCTAAACAGTATTAAAAAGCAGAGACATCACTTTGCCAATGAAGGTCTGTATAGTCAAAGCTATGATTTTTCCCAGTAATCATGTACGGATGTGACAGTTGAATCATAAAGAAGGCTGAGTGCCAAAGAACTGATGCTTTCAAATTGTGAGCTGGAGAAGACTCTTGAGAGTCCCTTGGATAGCAAGGAGATAAAACCAATCAGTCCTGAAGGAGATCAACCCTGAATATTCATTGGAAGGATTGATGCTGAAGCTCCAATACTTTGACCACCTGATGTGAAGAACTGCCTCATTGGAAAAGATCTGATGCTGGGAAAGACTGAGAGCAGGAGGAGAAGGGGATGACAGAGGATGAGATGTTTGGATGGTGTCACTGACTCAATGGACACGAGCGAAACTCTGGGAGATACCTGGCATGCTGTAGTTCATGGGGTTGCAGAGGGTCAGACACAACTTAGCAACTGAGCAGCAACAAAACAAAGTGGAGGGTGGGGATAAAGGCATGAAAGCTAGCTAACGTGCCTTCACCAGCGTGTACTCACATTCAACATGAACATGAGTGGGGCTGAAGTTGTGTCCCCACTGGATATCTATTTCTCTGCTCATCCACCACACAGCAAAGCCAGTCTGCTGACACTGGGTTGTGGTGGAGGGAAAGTACAACATTTATTGCAGGGCACCAAGCAAGGAGAATGGACAGCTTGTGCTCAAAAGACCTGAACTCCCTAATGCCTTTCAGGGAAGGGTTTTAAAGGCAACACTTGGGGCGAAGGGTGCAGCTCCTGCACTTTCCGCCAATTGGTTGGTTGTGAGGTAGCAGAGTGATGTTTCAGGAATCTTAATCATCAACCTTCTGATTGCAACCAGCTGGAATCTACGTGAAAAGGCAAGAAAATAGAGAAAGATCTAAAGATAGAGAAAGAGCTAAAGAGTGAAAAGGAGAGAGGAACGGAGAAGGAAGGAATCAGGGAACGCAGCAAGATAGAGAAAGGAAGTTAAAGAAAGAGATACAGAGAGAAAGAGAGGGAGGAGGGAAGAAAAAATTAGAGAGAAAGAGGGTAAAGGGGAAAAAACGAGGGAAAGAAAAGTGTAGCGAAAAAGGAAGGGGGAAAGAAAAGTGAGAAAGGCAGGAAGAGAGAGAAAGAGACAGTAAGAAGGAAGAAGGGAGAATGAAAGAGGGAAACAAGAAGGAAATGATAGAAAGTAGAAGAGAAGAGGAAGGAAAGAAGATAGAGTGAGGGAAAGAAAACTTGAAACAGATTTAAAGAGAAAAAGAAAAAAAAATTCAACAGAAGAGAGAAGAGAGGACTTACAGGACGCTGTGACCAGGCGCCCTGGCGAGCTCCCTCCCACTCTGCGCAAACCTTTAAAAAAACTTATCCACCACTTTCTGATTTAAGGCCATCGCCGCCGCCTCCGTTTGCGCCTTCCAGGGCCCAAGAGTTCCCCACTTTGCCCCCAAAGCCTCTCAAAGTGTTGCCTAAGCCTGAGAAAGATAAAAAGTTTTTTGAACAGTGGAGCTTTTAAAACAGACTGCGTGCACAGTATGCGGAGCGTGCTCCTTGGAGAAAACCCCCTCAGAGCGGTCTCACCCAGGCTAAGAGAAAAGCGGAATGGTAAGGGGATTTAGCAATAATATTAACCCCTGATGTGCTGGTTGCTCCGATTCCAATGGGGGTGGCTGGTCCCCTACCTGAGGGCATTTTAGGACTTGTGCTAGGGCATAGCTCGCTTTCTTTTCCAAAAATTTCGGTGGTGCATGGTGTAGTAGATTCTGATTATATTGAGAAATTAAAGTTTTGATCTCACCGCCTACTAAAACTGTGCAAATTAATAAAGGTCAAAGAATAACACAGTTTTTGCTTTTACCTTACTATCAGACAAGAAAAAACTTGACTTCTCAAGCTAGGGGCCCCCAGAGGATTTGGATCTAGTGATCTAGCTTTTTGGGTACAGGAAATTACAGCTCCAAGGCCTTTAAAAGATCTTTTAATTCAAGAAAGTAAAATGTCAGGGCTATTAGACACAGGAACAGACGCCTCTTAACATTTCTGGGAAAGACTGACCCAGCTCCTGGCCAACACATACTACTGAAAATGAGTTGGTGGGATTAGAAAAAGTGGTATGTGGGGTGGGAATGCTGTAGAGAAAAAGGTGAGGGAGAGTTTAAAACCTTGAAGAGTAGTGAGTTCCCCGTTGCTGGAAGTATTCAAGCAAAGATTAGATGGTTGCTTGTCATCTAAAAAGCTATAGACCAGATTTAGGTTACAAAATGATAACTGGAGAAGCTTATAAAGATGTTGTGCAACACCTCTTTACTTGCTTCTCATATCTAGGTCTGCTAAAAGTTTTGAAAACTGATAATGCCCCTTTGAAGCTGCGGAGAGATTGTTTACTAACTTTAAATGATTTCCAAAAATTATTAGGGGACATTAATTGGATACACCCACATTTAAAACTGACTACTGGAGATTTAAAGCCTTTGTTTGATTGCTTAAAAAGCGATCCTAATTCCAGTTCTAAGAGAAAGTTGACTAATGAGACAGAGTCGGCTCTTGTTAAAATAGATGAGACTTTAAATGATCAGTTCATTAGGATTAACATTACCAAAAGATGAGATTAAATTATTCTTGCCACAAAACATACACCTACAGGGTGCTTGTGACAAAAAGGCCCATTGCTTCCATCTACCAGTGACCTCAAGAAAAATAGTTTTATCTTATCTCAGCTTGGTGGCACAATTAATTATAAAAGGACGAAAAAAGAAGTGTGGAACTTTTTAGAAAAGAAGTAGCAAATATAGTAATTCCATTCAATAAGGATCAACTACAAGTCTTTTACAAAATAGTAATGATTGGCAAGTTGCCCTGATAGATTTCAGGGGTCAAATTTTGTTTCATTTGCCCTCAAGCCTCCACAGTAGTTAAAAGTTCAAAAATGTTAGATTGGTGGTTTGAGGATACCTGTGGAACTTTCCAACCCTATGTATTTCCCATGCTCCCCTTTACCCTATGGGGGAAGGACCTGCTGTCTCAAATAGGAGATACTCAGAGAAGGGTTTTCTCAATTTCTTAGTTATCAACAGGCGGTACAATTAACAATACTTTATATATTGTTATAAATACATAATATAAATATATTTGCCAAATTGCAGTTTGCCTAATTAGGTATGGGTATAAATAAAATATAATAAAGGTATGCCTAATTCTATTTATAAATCTATACTTAATTAATTTGTATATAAATTAGTATGTATACTATATATACATATTATATATATACTGTATAATTAAATGTATATTGCAGTAATATAATGTGTGTGGCTGATATTAATTGGTATAGATTGATGTGCTGTGATGATATATGTTGTATATACTGTATAATTATATTATATATGTGTGACATGCATTATTGCAGTACATTGGTTTGTGTTGGTTGGTATTAGCTGTGTACATGTTGTATTGCTGTAATATATATTAATTAATATATTAATTATAAAGATTAATTCAAGTATATTGATTTATATATATTATATGTCAATAAGTTTATACTTGTTGCCATATATAAATACATATATAAATACATTTTGCATTTAGGTATATCTGTATACCAAAATGAGATAAGGAGGTTATACATTTATTATTTAAATTTATACAGACCTAAACTAAACATTAGACCTAAATTAACATATCCCTAAGTTTATGTTGTTAAAACGTAAATTAAAAAAATTTTTAAAATTAAATTGACAACTGCTTGACAATTCCTTTGCCATAAAACTCCCGTAGGTGTAATTGGGGTGGCCAGACAAAAAATTGGTTTTATGGCAAAACGGCCCCCTAGAGTGGGTCCATCTTCCCTCTCAAACTAAAAAAGTAGCGGCTTCTTATCCAGGATTGATAGCTACTTTGATATTAAAGGAAAAAAGCAGAGCATTGAATTATTTGGTAAAGAGCCATCAGAAATTGTAATTCCATATAATAAGGAACAATTTGATGCTCTTCTAATGTTTGAAAATTGGCAGATTGCTATAGGAGGCTATTTTGGTCAAATTTTTGCATCATTTACCTTCACATGTTTTGCTGAATTTTATATCCAGACATCCAGTTATTTTTCCTGTCAGATGTAAACAGTCTCCTATTCCAAATGCTCAGATAGCCTTTACTGACGGGTCAGCAAATGGTAAAGCCTCCATAGTTACTAAAAATCACCAAAAGGCTTTAGAAACACAGGAAACCAGCTCAAAGAGCTGAAATAACAGCAGTCATAGAGGCTTTTGCTGTGTTTGCAGATGAGAAATTTAACCTTTATTCTTATTCTCAATATGTAGTCAAGCTGTTTCCACACATTGAAACTGCGGTTTTGCCTGAAAATAAAACTACCGTATTTCATTTGTTAACTAAATTACAGCAACAAATTTGGAAAAAAAAAAAAAAATTTTTCACTGGACACATTCAGGCTCATTCCGGATTGCCTGGCCCTTTAAATGCCTTTAATGATTTGGCTGACTTGTTAACCAGAAATACAGTGGCTACTGTGATTGAGGAGGCCAGAGCCTCTCACTTACTTCATCATCAAAATGCTACTGCCTTAAGATATCAATTCCAAATTCCCAGAGAGACTGCTCGAGAGATTGTGCGTTCTTGCTTATATTGCCCCACTGTTTATAATAGTCTACCTATGGGAGTTAATCCTCGCGGCCTCAAACCTAACGTACTCTGGCAAATGGATGTAACTCATGTCTCTTCATTTGGAAAACTGTCCTTTGTTCATGTAACTGTAGATACCTTTTCTCACGTTATTATTGCAACTGCTCGTACTGGAGAGGCAGTTAAAGATGTGATACAACATCTCTTTACTTGTTTTTCATATTTGGGCCTGCCAAAAGCTCTGAAAACTGACAATGCTCCTGCTTACACTTCTAAGTCTTTTCAGGAATTTTGTATAAAGTTTCAAATTAAACATAATACTGTCATCCCTTATAATCCCCAGGGACAGGCCATTGTTGAAAGAGCACATCAAACATTAAAAATCCAAATTCAAAAACTAAAAGAGGGGAAGTTGAAGTATAGCTCTCCCCATCAAATCTTGCAACATGCTCTTTTTGTAATAAATATTCTAAATACTGATCGTCTGGAACTACTACAATGCTTCGTCATTGGTGCCTGGAGCAATTAAATGCAAAACCATTAGTCAAATGAAAGGACCTCCTCTCAAGACAATGGAAGGGTCCTGACCCATTATTAACTAACGGGTGGAGGATGTGCTTGTATTTTTCCACAGGATGCAGATTCTCCAATTTAGATACGGGACAGGCTGATTCACCATGTTGCAGTTCCCCAGACATCCGGTTCCCCCATTGCTTCCATCACAAAAGAGGAGCCCGCCGGAAGGGGAGACAAGATAAACATCGAGATCCCGGGGAGACCAATGGGGCTGCTGCAGCGCGAACTCCAACCAGAAAATAATTCTACTTATTCTGTTTTGGCTTGTCTACCCTCTCCTTATGTTTTTCTCTTTACCAACGATTCTGGAAAACTTAATGTACGTATGACTTTCACTGGTGGACCCAATGTAGTTACTTGTGAACAGTGCATGCTCTCATCCTGTTTAAACCCTCAGTATAATGTTTGTAGTGTTACAATGTCCACCTTATCTTATAATGTAACCACTTATTGATATGATAATTTTGGTCTTGCTGTTGAGTGAGTCAGTCCCTAGGCAGGTTGATAGGGAGTCTAGGGGTCCCCAAGGAGAGAGGGGTCTGGAATTCTCAAGGAGGAAGAAAGGACAAACTTTTTTTCTTTCTCCACATTCCTTAGGATTATATAACAATAATGTATCCTGCCTAAGGACAGTCTTTGGATTCAACCTTCTGTTATCTTAAAATGTTAATTATGGGAGTAGACCTGGTCTTTACAAGGATGTATCCTGCCTGAGGACAGTATTATCTTAAAATGTAAATTATGGGAGTAGGTCTGATGAGGTCTTTACAACCTCCAGATATTCTTTGGATTATATAACTTCATTGTTAACACTAGCAAGCGGGTACTCTTTCTGCCCCCTTCTGATGCCTATGTCAGAAGCTTTCTCTATCTCCTTTATACTTTAATAAAACTTTATTACACAAAAGCTCTGAGCGATCAAGCCTCGTCTCTGGCCCCGGATTGAATTCTTCTCCTCCGGGGGCCAAGAATCCCGGTGTATTCGCATGATTCAACAACAACCTTTCACTGTATTACAACAACTACAGGATTTAATGCGATCGTGATGGTTTGTGGGCTTGCTTATCCTGGGAATAGCAGCTTTAATAGCAGCAATTGCTTCTGTTACTGTGGCAGCAATATCATTGACTCAACAAGTGCATACTGCCCAATATGTTGATACAATGTCTAAAAATCTTTCTCTAACTCTAGCAACACAGAAAGCTATAGATAGGAAATTAGAGATGAGAGTAGATGCCTTAGAAGAGGCAATAATGCATATTGGGACTGATTACAGGCTTTAAAAGTGAAAATGGCTCTGTCATGCCACGCTGATTACTGGTGGATATGCGTGACATCTTTGAAGGATTCTTCGGCAGAACATTCAGAGGCTCGCGACTGAGCTGCATCTGGCTGTTTTAAAAAATAAAAAAGGGGGAGATGCCGGGAGCCGGCGTGAGGAGCTCTGCCCGTGGCAAAGGTCATGAGGAAGGAGGTTCGGCATACACAAAGGCGGGATCAAGCCTCAGGAGTCCCCCTGGAAATTCTCAAGCATCTACCCCCAAAACCAGAGTCTGCCTACTTTCTGCTTTGTGCTCTCACCTACACCTTTGACTTTACGGGGGGCTGACCCCACCACCTCTCTCTGAAAAGAGTTAACTTACAGCTCCAGTTAATAATTCCTGGGTGTGACAGTGTTTCAACCTACAAACTCCTTTGGAAGTCCTCTAGCCTTCCTGAATAGGTTTTTCTGGCCACATGTGATTGCTCAGAGCCTCCCAACTGTGAGAGGCATGAGATGTTCTAAACTGTCTAAATACAGATTCCTTTGAGCAGTTAAAAGATTGATTAGAAATTGTATTGGTGAAGGGTTTTTCACTTGTTGGGCCAATGTTTGCTGCTAATTCTCCATATCCCTTACCTGCTGTGTCCCTGGCAGTGTATTAATTAATATAATTGGTGTAAGTAGTAGCTTTAATGTTTGTAACCTTGGACCTTTGAGTTAATTCTTTTTCTTGTTATAGCCCACCACACCTTTGCCCTGTAGCAATGCAACTTTATCTAATGCTTTTGGAGGGTGGCGCCTGACTAATCACCTTTAGAGAAAAATAAGTTTTCTGAAGAAAGTGTCTTAAAATGTTAACAGGCCTCCGGGCCAGAAGATGATACAAATCACCTAAACTTTTGCATATGATAAGTTTGCAGGAAGAAAGCCTGGCTTGCTGCATGACTCTACCCCTTCCCCCATTATCCTCTATGCATAACTTAAGGTATAAAAACTACTTTGAAAAATAAAGTGCGGGCCTTGTTCACCGAAACTTGGTCTCCCCATGTAGTTCTTTCTCTCACCTTCTGGCTGAATTATTCAGCCTCTTTTCTCCAGTGAATTTCCTCACTGAGCTATCCTTATTTAGCCACTCTTTATATCTTTAATTAACATATAAATAAGCTGTTGTTTCCTGATCGCCGATGCTGTCTCCCCTTCGAATTCCCTGGATCCACTGGGGCTGGACCCCGGCAGTATGTGGTCACCATCCTCTACCTGAGTGGATGTCTTAGTTTCTGCAGAACAACTCAAAGATATGTGTCGGATCATTAGGTATATTCCTTGAGGAGAGACAAGGACTCTGTTTTATCACTGAGCAATTGTTTTACTACTGTTGTTGATTTTTAATATTTATTTGGTTGTACCAGGTCTTAGTCGCAGCATGTAGAATCTTTTAATCAGGGCACGTGGGATCTAGTTCCCTGATCAGGGAGTGAACCCAGGCCCCCTGCATTGGGACCACAGAGTCTTAACCACTGGACCACTAGGGAAGTCCCTAAAATGTGACATATATAATGGAATATTATTCAGTCTTTAAAAGGAAGGAAATTCTGAGAGTTGCTACAACATGGGTGAAGCTCAAGGATATTATCCTAAGTGAAATAAGCCCAGTCACAAAAAAGACAAACACTGCTGTGACTCCACTTATGGGAGACACCTAGAGTAGTCAGAGTCACAGACACAGAAGGCAGAATGTTGGCTGCCAGGAGTCGTGGTTAAATGGGTATTGAGGTTTGATTTTACAAGATGAAAAGAGTTCTAGAGGTGGATGGTGGTGATAGTTGCACAGCAAAGAGAGAGCACTTGGCACTGCTGAACTTTACACTTAAAAACAGCTGCTGCTGCTGCTGCTAAATTGCATCAGTCGTGTCGGACTCTGTGTGACCCCATAGACGGCAGCCCACCAGGCTCCCTCGTCCCTGGGATTCTCCAGGCAAGCACACTGGAGTGGGTTGCCATTTCCTTCTCCAATGCATGAAAATTTACCTTCTGTGCATTTTACCACAATTTAAAATAAAAATAAGACTTCCCTGGTGGTCCAGTGGTTAAGAGTCTGTCTGCTACGTAGGGGACACAGGTTCAGTCCCTGCTCTGGGAAGATTCCACTGGTCAAGGAGCAACCAAGTCCCTGTGCCACAACTCCTGGAGCCTGAGTGCCCTAGAGCCTGTGCTCCACGACGAAGGAAGCCACAGCAATGAGGAGCCCGTGCACCGCAACTAGACAGTTGCCCCAGCTCACTGCAATAGAGCAAGTCCACTCGCAGCAATGAAGACCCAGGACAGCCAAAAATAAAAAAATAAAATAAAATCTCAAATGACTATATTTCTCCCTGACATCACTTTAATATGAAATACCCATCTCTCCTTGCAGCACTGCAAAGATGAACACAGTGGCCATGACTTGATCAGATTCACAATTCTCTTTCCTTCAGCACCAAATCAAGGTTGAAAGGTGTCTTGTTAACTTCAACCCCTCCCCGGCCTCCCCGCTACTCTCTGCCAACCAAGTGTACATAGACCAACTTCTTCAGGCCAGCACTCCATCAGAAGTGATCCTACCCTTTTTCCAGCCACTCAAAGGAAACATTAATTAACAGGATAAACATTAGTTACAAACAACCAAATCTCATTTTCAGTTACTCAGGTTTTCAGTGATACAAATTTAGCAAGCACATCTACCCCATAAATGCACTGCAGAAAAGCCCAGGGCTGATTCAGACTTTCCACATCAGTGACTTCATCCAAGTATAAAGGGATATGGTTTCTAGGTCACACACGAGTTAGTCATTGCTACCTCACTGTGGTAAAGAACCCTTCTGCCAATGCAGGAGAGGCAAGAAACTTGGGTTCAATCCCTGAGTCAGGAAGATTCCCTGGAGTAGGAATTGGCAACCCACTCCAGTATCCTTGCTTAGAAAATTCCATGGACAGAGTTACTGGTGGGCTACAGTCCATGGGGTCACAAAGAGTTGGACACAACTGAGTATGCGTGCAAGCACCACTATATATAAAATAGGTAAAAAACAAGGATTTACTGTACAACTCAGGAACTATATTCAATATATTGTAATAATCTATATGGAAAAGAATATATATATATACACCTACATAAATAACTGAATCACTTTGCTGTACATCAGAAGCTAAAACGATGTTGTATATCAAATATACTTCCATAAAAAGGAAAAGAAAAGAGTATTAGTCTCGGCTTGTCCTTCCTTAATGTACTGCATTCGGGCCTTCCAATCTCCTCCCTGGAGTGGTGATACCCACCATGCCAGTCTTGACAAGTTGAGGTGGGCAGCTGCCCACATACCACAAGCAGATTGATTCCTTTGCCAGGCATCCAGAGGGCCCACGGTAGAAAGGTATTTCCATCAGGTGCCCATCCCATGATCAGAAACCACAGGAGCAGCAGAAGACTAAAGTCAAGACAGAAATGTAGTAGGAACTGACATGGGGAGGCCTTCCTCTTCTCTAAGAACTATGCCTGCAGCCTGAGCCTGGGGTGTTAATGTGGCTGCAGCTTTAGGAACTTGAGCTGGATGTGCTGCTAGAGGAGGCAGCACCATCAGGTGTGAGGAGATGGATGGGCTGGGGTGGGCAATGCCAGACCAGGACCCCACCCTCTCCCCTCTTTCAATGGTGTACATTCCATGCCAGGGAGGGTGCATTTCAACTGGTCCAGCTTGTAGCAGGACGATAGAATTCCAGTGGAGAAGCAATCCACCCATCCCAGTGGGGCATCCCATCACAAACTCTAGTAGATAACACCCTTCTCAGGAGCAACGGGGCTTGGTGGTCCCAGCAGTGCCCCATGATCCATGGTGAGAATCGGGGTGATGTTCAGCTCTCATGACTTCCATACATTTAAGGTGTTGGGTGTCTCAGCAGCGTTCTCCAGTCTGGCAGATGGGGTGACAGTCCCTACTGGTTGTTATTCAAATGTATTAAAGGCTGGAACAGTCCTTTAATCACCTGACCAAGGTGGTTTTCAGTTCGGTTCAGTTCATTTCAGTCGTTCAGTCGTGTCCGATTCTTTGCAACCACATGAACTGCAGCACGCCAGGCCTCCCTGTCCATCACCAACTCCTGGAGTCCACCCAAACCCACGTCCATTGAATCGGTGATGCCATCCAACCATCTCATCCTCAGTCGTCCCCTTCTCCTCTTGCCCTCAATCTTTCCCAGCATCAGGGTCTTTTCAAATGAGTCAGCTCTTCGCATCAGGTGGCCAAAGCTTCAACATCAGTCCTTCCAATGAACACCCAGGACTGATCTCCTTTAGGATGGACTGGTTGGATCTCCTTGCTGTCCAAGGGTACCTGTTAGTAATTTAATCTGCTATTTTAATATTTCATTCTTCCATTTCTACCAACACTTCTGCCTGCAGTTTGTGAAGGAGACAGAACCTTCATTCAGTGTCATGTTCCTTCGGCCAGTCTTGCATTTCATGACCTTTGAAATGTGACCCCCATCCCTGCCTACTCAGTGAGGGTACCTGTCCCTGGTACTCAGCCTCTCTAATTCCCTAACTGGCTGGTCTACTCGGCCACTGGGGAAAGCTCGGGTCAGGCCAGATGCAGTGTCCACACAAACCAAGGCATGTTTAGAGCCCTCACTCAGAGGGAGGAGCCAATATAATCAATTTGTCAATTCCTCACCAGCTGGGAGCTCCCTCCAGTGGATGGCCCCAGAATCCTTTTGTTATTTAGAACACACAAGACGTGCTGTTTCTGCATTAACCAAGTCAGTGTATTTCAAGGGCAATCCAGCATCATTGACAACACACCATCCCACGCAGGCACCACAACTGAAGGGTGCGTTGCTAGGGCTCATATCCAGGCTACAGCCTCAGCTTCCTGATTGCCAGGGGTGTCAACATCCTCTGAGCCGGGAAGTGGAGGACAGCGAGAACTGACTCAGGCTCTTGCAGGCAAACCCAGATGTCTTTCCACATATCCTGACCCCACCAGTGCTTATTCATGATCATCCACCCCCCAGCTTCCCATTTTCTAAACCACAGGGTGAATTCCTTTAGAACAGTCCAACTGTCAGTGCAAAGTGTTAACAAACAGCCAGAGCTTACGAGCTTTCTGAGTTCAGCCCCCTGGTAGCTGTGGTTCATGCCTGTTTCCCTCCAGATGGTGTCAGTGTTGAGCTGAACAGTGACTGTAGACCGGTCACCCCAACCAGTACACCAGGCATCGGAGGGAATATCCCCCACTCCCTCCCTACAGGCCACAGGGGCAGAATTAGGGGCAGGGGAGTTTGGAGGGCAGGGTCCTCAAGCCCCTTAGTCAAAGTGGGAGTTAGTGCTACAGCAGACGTGGGTGGGTGACACATAGTTATCAACCTGGCCCTCAATAGGAAGGGAGGGTCTCACCATGATTGTTGATCCTTCATGAGAGACTTCACCTGGAGGAACACTGCGTACAGTGCTAGGAACTGCTGCTCTCTGCGGGTTTATGGGATTTGTGCCTCCTTTCAGAACCGGGACCAAATTCCTAGGGGTACTCCCTCTTGCTGTCTCTGCGACTGTCCCCACCTCATACCTTCCAGAGTCACAGGCGTCTACCTCCCAGGAAGCCCTGCTTGGGGGATGCCCAGAGCTTTAATCTGCTTCACTAGTGTCTTGGCTTCTCAAAGGTGGCTCGTCACTCTGATCCCCAGTCCCATACGTGCCCTTACTTTCAGTTCAGTCGCTCAGTTGTGTCCGAATCTTTGCGACCCCGTGAACTGCAGCACGCCAGGCTTCCCTGTCCGTCACCAACTCCTGGAGCTTGCTCAAATTCATGTCCTTTGAGTTGGTAATGCCATCCAACCATCTCGTCCTCTATTGTCCCCTTCTCCTCCTGCCTTCATTCCTTCCTTTACCAGGCAGTATAAGAGATGGAGGCACTGTGCCAGGTGGGGAATATAAGTCCTCCAAACCTCAAACCCCCACAAAGTCTTGCACCTCCTTTGTATTCTTAGGGGTTGGAAAGGGTTGCTCCCCATCAATCACAGCTTCTGGGACAGTATGCACCTTACCTGACCAAAGTAAAAGTGAAAGTAACTCATTTGTGTCCTACTCTTTGCCACCCCATGGACTATAAAGTCCATGGAATTCTCCAGGCTGGAATGCTGAAGTGGGTAGCCTTTCCCTCCTCCAGGGGATCTTCCCAACCCAAGGATTGAACCCAGGTCTCCAGTACTGCACGGGTATTCTTTACCAGCTGAGCCACAAGGGAAGCTTACCTGACCAAAGGACTCCCCAAAACTACATGTTGATGCCTGGCCTTGACTTTTCTGTGGGTTCACCACCCATCCTCTCCCTCAAACATGTTCCAGCAGAATCTGCAGAGTGTCCTGAGCAGAGACAAGTCTTCCTCTGTTAATACTCTATCATCGGGACTTCCCTGGTGGTCCAGAGGATAAGAATCTGCCTGCCAAAAAAAAAAAAAAAGAATCTGCCTGCCAATGCAGGGGACATGGGTTCGATCCCTAGTCTGGGAAGATCCCACATGCCTTGGGGCAACTAAGCCCATGCACCACAACTACTGAGCCTTCGAACTGCAATGAGAGAAAGCTGCATGCAGCAATGAAGACCTAGCGCAGTCAAAAATTTTAAAAATAAGTAATAAAAAGATAGTCTATCACTAATGTAATGAGCCCATTTTACTAATGTAGGGAAGGAGAACAGGAGCAGATCTTGGGCTACCTAAGACGTGCAGTGAGGCTGTGCAGGCAGCCTTGGGCAGCACTGGAAAGGTGCACTATTGCCCCTCCCATGTAAAATCAAATTGATTTTGAGACTCAGTGGCCAGGGCTCTACTGGACCTCTTGCGTGAAGGCCTTTTATCAGTATATGCCTTTATGCACTTCGTGGGCTCCTGTTACTTGCAGCCAAAAGCAACTTTCTGATACAGACGTTAACCTCAAGGTTGGTTTTATAAGCTTCTTGGAAATTATGTTACTTGCACATGCTTTTGCTACATCAGCAACTTTGATTTATGCATCTGGGGTTTTTCTGTCTTCTCTATCTTCCGATGAAATTAATTGATCTTAGATGGGGCAGTCATATGTTGCAGTCATTCTAAGAAATCTCTGTGGCTTTATGTGAGAGGCCATTATACTTTGTTTGAAAATGACACAACAGCTTTGATAAAATTATGGTACTACTATGGTGGATGGCTGTCCAGTAGTCAAGACTCGGAGCTTCCAATTCAAGGGGTGCAGGTTCGATCCCTGGTCAGGGAACTAAGATCCCACATGCCACTCAGGCAAAAAATAAAATTAGTAAATAAATAAAACTAATTCATGGTTGCTTTAAAAAATCCTTTAAAAATTATGGTATGACTGGACAAAGTTTCATAATGGACAACAACCTAGGAACAAATAGATACCTGATCCAAGAAAATCCAATTTTCAAATGGTATATTTCCTAGACACATTTTAATTTCTCAGCTCACAATCACTCAACCCAGCGTTCATACGTGTCTATAGTAATATGAAGTGCAATCTCGCTCAGTACTGACTTTGATGACATTGTTCTAGTTGCACCAATTCTCTTTTATTTTTTAATTACAATATTTATCCCTTGATGAATAATTTTTGAGCTATCAATCCCTTTTTGTGATTTGGGCATATAACACAACACAATGGAAACCGTGAAAATTGCACATATAATGAAGGGAAACAATAACACACACAGGAAAATTATATGAAAATAGCACCATTGCCTGAATGTTAAACTACTGTCTTTGGAGCCCAGGGACAAGCTTTAGGAGCACAATTATAAGGATATGGCAGGATTTCTGTGAAAGTCACTGGGATCAAATGTGTGAGATGCATGGGTTTAAAATTGTTTCTTGTCTTTTTTTCCCCCTCTGAAACAGTATTTAGGAAACCTTTGGAGGTTTGTGGAGCAAATTTTGAAAAACAACACTCTAAACCCCAATTCTCATAAGGTCTAAATTGGAGCCCAGCTTAGTGAATTTCATCATAACTGGTCCTTCTGGAGACCCCCCAACTTCCAAATTCAAAAGGGTTTGGGACCCTATGGTGGATGGGGTGATAATTTGGGGTGGAGGTGAAGGAACGGCTTCCCCTCAAATCACATGGTTAAGTGCCTCCCCTTCTGTTTTTCTAATTAAAACATCCACGTGGCCCGAGCACCTTCATGGAGGCAGCAGTAGGAGCTGTCCAGTGAATGGCCCGCTGTGCGTTGACTCCCAGCTCGGCACCAGGCACCACATTGACCGTTATGCTGAGACAGGTGGCATTATAATAAGAATGACCTTATTTAGGGGCAGCAGGTGCCTGAGAGAGGACTTCAAAGTGCTCTCCAGTCACCAACCATATGCAAATGATGTCATCTTCAATACATCCCAGGGTTTGTAAGAAGCATCCGCGTATTGCTTCACAAGCTGGGGAGTTCAGAAGTTATACTGTAAGTAAGGGGGAACCTCTGAGGATGGATGAGGATGCGTGGCAGGTTTAGTACTGTATTTTAGGAAGATCATCGGTGGTTAGTGGAGGAACAGAGACTGGAGCCTGAGGCTTCTGTCCATGGATTTCTAGGTAGAAATTCCAAGTCAAGTCCTCAGGTTGCACAGCAAGGATCCTGTCCTGGGATTTCCAGCTGGAGCCTTGACAAGACCAATGCCCCCTCCCAGGCAAGGTGATTTGTGCAAACACACTGCATCCTCTCAAGGACAGAAAGCAGCTGATCCCAGCTCCCCTCACTTGGAATGCTTCCCCATCAGGCCTGACTGGGGTGAGAGTAACCAGGCTAGGGAATCGCTCAGGGGAGAGCAGGTTCAAAGGAGAATAGGAGGTAGTTGCTTATCGGGCAAAAGTGAGAAGGCCAGGGACCCTCTCAGATGAGACAGTAGGACAATGGGAGGCAGTATCTTATTGGGCAGCTTGGGGGTTTCCTGTCTCGTTTTCTGGGACAGTCTGTTGGTTTGCTCCTTCCATCATTTCCTTGTACTGACGTTTGAAGAAACCAACCTGTTAGGGAGGAAGGAGAGAAAAAATCAGGAAGTCCAGTGGATGAGAAGAAAAGAGATGATGGAGAGGATCAGTGATCATCATTTCTGGAACCCTATGTTCCAGCACTATACTAAGAACTTTAAATAAACAGTGTCACTTAGACTCTGCCACAGTTCTGTGAGCTGGGCAGAACCACCTTCAGAATGAGAAACCAAGACCCATCATGGGCCAAACACATGCCAATGGCCAAGGAAAGAATCAGTGGTGGCATCAACATCAAATCCAGGGCTTTCATGTTCTAATTTGCCTTCCAGGGAAACATGTAAAGAGGTGAAGAAGAGCAGAAAAGAAATGGAGACAGATTAGAGGAGGCTTGAGAATCAGACAGAAAGACATGGAGTCCACTGGGGACAAGTGATGTAACAGGTGGCTTCCCTGCTGGCTCAGCAGTAAAGAATCCACCAGCAATGCAGGAGACATGGGTTCGATCCCTGGGTTAGGAAGATCCCCTGGGAGAAAAACATGGCAACCCACTCCAGTATTCTTGCCTGGAAAATCCCGTGGACAGAGGAACCTGGTGAGCTGCAGTCCATGGGGTCGCAAAAGAGTCAAACACGACTTAGCGACTAAACAACAACAGATGTCACAGGTGGGAAGGGATCTCTTTAGGAAGAATTGGAGTCACAGGCTTGACTCCACGGTGAGCTCTTTCTTACACTATAGAAAGAGTGGGATCAAATGCTGGCGGTCTCAGGAGTGGGATAAAAACACTCACCTTGTACAGTAGGGCTGTGATGAGGGCCAGGAGCAGCAGTCCTCCCAGAGAGCTGCCCACAATGAGGGGGATGGGGTTGTAGACCTCATACTTCTCCAGCACCAGCTCCGTCTGGAGTAGAGATGACCCCATCAGAAAGGCTCAGGACTCCTGCTGTCCCAGACTCCTCCCAGGTCCCCTTGAACTTCCTCCCCTCCTTCATCAGGCTCTGCTCCAAGGGGTGGGATACAGAAGGACTCATGGGCTTAGGAACAACTGTCCTGCCTGGGGCTCTCCATCCATCCTGCCTCTCTCCAGGATTGCAAGCCCCCAACTCAGCATCACGGTTTTAGCATCAGGAACTGTCCGACCAGCCCGGCCCCTCCCTACCACATGGTCACTACCTGAGCTCTCAAAAATGTCTCCTGTCCTGGAAGCTGAGAATACACGAGTCTGTTGAAGGTGATTTCAGCCACGCTCACGACCAGCACCTTCTTCTGCTGTGTCTGCAAAAGAGAAGAGGAGAGCTGGGAACTAGCTGTAGTTGGATGGGCAGGAGGGCTCGGGGATAGAGAAACGCCCTGGCTTGAGGTAGGCACAGACACATCAGGCTCCACATGAGTCTGGGAAGGGACTCTGCTCTTAGAATTACACACCTGGCTGACCCAGCGGAAGCTGAGGTTGCCCTTCAGGATGAAGTCAAGTTCCTCCTGGATGCCAAAGGAGGGGATGTCACAGCGGAACCTTAGGCAGACAGCGATGGAGCAGTCCTAGAGACAGAGAAGTGGCATCATGCTAGGGAAAGATGGGTTTGAAGGTAGAAGGCAGCGTTCAACTGTCTGATCTGAGAGGAGCTGCCACATTGGAGCTCAAGCAGGCTGTTCAGCAGACATCCATCTGATATAATACGTATTCCTGAATCAAATCCCTCTGAAGTCTGGCTTCCAGTGGGGGACCGCCCAGGGCCCTCTCACCAGGACAGGCTTCTTCTTAAAGTGGGTCAGGAAATCAGACTCTGTGGGCGCTGTTCTCTCTGAAGAGCACTGAATGGAGGGGTTCTAGGAAAAAGGCACAGGGAGAAAGCATGTGAGGGGTCATCAGGGACTCACGAAGACCAAGGAGTCCAGGTAGGGCTTCCCTGGTGGCTCAGTGGTAAAGGATCCGCCTGCCAATGACGGAGATGCAGGTTCGATCCCTGCATCGGGAAAGATCCCCTGGAGGAGGAAATGGCAACCCACTCCAGGATTCTTGCCTGGAAAATCCCACAGACAGGGGAGCCTGGTGGGCTACAGTCTATGGGGTTGCAAAAGAGTTGGACACAACTGAGCCATTAAAGAACAACCAAAAAACCACAGGGAGTCCAGGGAGAGGGCATTAATGGAGGACCCATAGAGCCTTTTGAGTACCTGGGGGTTGAGGACCTCTATGTCCTTCCACACGGGCACCTGGTTCAGCTCCATGGGCACTGAGATGTCGATGCTGACAGGCAGCTCCCTCTGCCCCAGGTTGTTCACCTGCATGGAGGTCGGTGAGGGCCAAGATCATGCCGAACCCCCTGCCCTCTCGGATCTCTGGCTCCTGGGCCCCCCGCCCCAGGCCATGTTCCCAAGTCACCACGCGTGCCTGGTATCTGTGCTGGGCCTCCCTGCTGCCCTCCTCCTGTGAGGCCGAGAAGTTGAGGTACTTGGTGGATTGTTCATGGCTGCAGGGAGAGGAGGCAGGGGCGGATGAGAAGTTCCGTTAGGGCCTCCTGAGGAGACTTGGGGTGGGAGCATGACAGGACGGGTGATCAGAGGGCCCCTGGGCTGGTCGGGAGTGACTTAGGGTAATGGGATGGTTCAGGGAGCGGGGCTGGGCTGCAGGCTAGGTGCAGGCTTCCTGCAGAGGCTGTCCAGGGAGGAGACCGCCAGGGCAGCCAGGCAGAGGGGTGGGGTCACAGGGACTGCTGAGAGCTCTGTCTGACCCGGGGGGAGGGGGCCAGGGCCTGCCCTCTCTGTGCCTGGGTCTTCCTTTAGGGCCTCTGTGGACTCGGAGGAGGCCAGATGGGCCGGTGGGACCAGATGAAGGTGTAGGGAGATTCAGGCTGATGCTGCTGACGAATGTCTACTGGACCCACCCTTTCTGGCTCCCTGGGGTCTTCCCTGGGGCCCTTCTCTCCTGTTTCCTCAGTATTTCTTTCTTTCTTCCTTCCTTTCTCCCTCCCTCCCGCCTCTCTCTCTTTCTTCCTTTCTGCTTGTGAGCTCTTAGTTCCTTGACCAGGGATCAAACCTATGAAACCTCAGACTCTTAGCCACAGGACCATCAGAGAATTCCCTCCTCAGCTTTTCTGGGCCTGGGGTTTGGAGATGGGGGTGGGCCCAACACAGACTGTCCACTGGGTATCGCTGTAACCACACCTCGAGGCTGCCCTCGGTCCCCAGCCTGGCTCCTCACCAGGGGGCTGCTCTCACTTCCGTGCCCCCTCCCCTGCCCCACTCCACTCCTTGTATACCTGCCCTTCACCTGCACCACAGAATTTCGAACCCCCACTCCTACTCTGAAGTGTCATCCTTCTCTAAGAAAGGCCCCAGCTTGTCCTGGGGCCTCTATTAAATGTGGGCTATAACGATAATAACATCATAATTATTGTTATCAATAGCCACAAAAAGCACTTGATTGATTAGTAAGTGCTGCTAGTGGTGTCATCTACTTATTGAAAGGGTAGTAATAAAACTTAAATTTGAGGGACTTCCCTGTTAAGAATCCATCTTCCAATGCAGGGGACACAGGGAACTAAGATCCCATATGCCATGGGGCCACTAAGCCCGTGAGCTGCAACTAGAGAAAGCCTGAGCACTGCAATGAAGACCCAGCACGGTCAAAACAAAACAAACTTAAACTCGGCAGAGGTTCAGCTCCTACAGAGAGAGAATTCCCTGCACCCCACAGTGTAATGGGCGAGGACCCATTGGAGGTCGTGGTGTGGCACCTGCTGATCACGGTGTAGACGGCATACTTCACGGGGAGCTCCAGCTGGAAGGCGGTCTTGCTTGTCTTGGGGCTGTTATTCTCACTGGAAAAAGAGGAGGATCCCAGCTGGGAAGTTCCCCAGGGGAGGAGACTGAGAGGGAAGGGGCGCTGCCCTGGGCCTGGCCCAGCTCACCTGCTCACATTGGCGGCAAGAAGCAGCTTGTCTCCCAGGGTGGCCGTGGGGGAGACGTGAAAGGTGACCGTGAAGGTGACCTGGGGAGGAGGCAGAAATGGGAGGAGGTCACCGAGGAGTGGGACCGCGTCGGGGCCGGGGAGGAGGAGTGGGCAGAAGCGAGGCTGACCTGGGCGCCCTCACGGAAGATGAGGTGGTTGACGCTACAGCGGGTGCTTCTGGTGCCCTGGGTCCCGGCGGGGGCGCTGTCACAGGTCAGGCGCAGGGAACGCGACTGCAGATGGCTCTGGGGAAGCACAGATGAACCAAGGCAGGTGAGAACTTGTTAGTGTCCCAACAAAACTCTATACAGAAATGACAGTTACCTGCAATTTACCTTAAGGTTATGTTTTGTTTTGTTTTAAATTTTTGGGCTTCCCTGGTGGTCCAGTGGTTGAGAATCTGCCTTGCAATGCAGGGGACACGGGTTTGATCCCTGGTCCTGGAAGATTCCATATGCCTTGGGGCAACTAAGCCCATGTAATACTGAGTCTGTGCTCTGGAGCCCAGGAGCCACAACTACTGGGGCCCTGGGGCCCTAGATCCCATGCTCCACAAGAGAAGCCACCGTAAGGAGAAGCCCAAGCACCTCAACTAGAGAGTAGCCCCCAATCACCATAACAAGAGAAAAGCCCTCCCACAGCAACGAAGACCCAGCACAGCCAAAAATAAAGAAATTGGTGTGACTTAAAAATTTTTTTTTAATCTTTAAACACTATCTGATCAAACTTCTTCCTGAGGTAGAAATCCCAGATATATTGTTAATAGCATTTCCCTTTTTTTTAATTCACAGTTCTTTTTAAAAGATTTGTGTTATGAAAATTTCAAATCTACTCAAAAGTGGAAAGACAAGGTAAATCCACCCCATATCCCCATCACTCACATTAAATTACCAACATTTTTCTACTCTGTTTTGTTCACCTGTTTTCCACTTTTTCTCCCCTGAATTATTTAAAGCACATTCCTAATATCACATACTTTCGATCTAGAAAGACTTCAGTGAATACCAGCCACAGATACGGGTATTTTTTAACATAAGCACAAGACTCAACAAAATTAACAATAACTCCTTAAGATCAGCTGATATCCAAGTCATGTTAAGTCATTCTAAGTTGTGTCCAAAAATGTGAATATTATAGCTCATTTTTAGAAGCAGTATCTGGTACTTCCCTGGTGGTCCAGCGATTGTGACTCTACGCTCCCAATGCAGAGGGCCTGGATTCAATCTCTGATCAGGGAAGTAGAGCCCATATGCCACTACTGAGAGTTCCCATGCGTCAAGGAAGAGATCCCACATGCCACAAATAAGACCCAGCGTAGCCAAGTAAATAAATATTTTCAAAAAGTAAATAAAAGCCGTATCCAAAAAAGATCCACACTGGCATCTAGTTGGTGTGTCTAGAAGTACCTCCAGTGATAGTGTGTTCACCCTCACAGGGCAGCTGGCGTTTGTCAATCCTAGACAAACATTCCTAGAAATACATTCATCATGTATTTCGTCATGCATTGATCAAAGTAAGCCTCCATTGGGAAGACTGGCTTAAGAGACACGTGGGAGAACAACCAAACATAAAATGTGGACCTAGCTTAAATGCTGGTTCAAATAAACCACTTAAAAGGATATATTTGAGACAATTAAGGAAATTTGATTATGGTCTAAATACCAAGAAATTATTCATTTCATTGGGTGTGATCATGACTATGGGGTCATGTAAGACAGTTCTACTGTCCAGAACAGTGAAACAGGAAGATGTATGATGACAGGGTATCTGGGATTGGTTTTAAAATATTTAAACCAAGAGAGGGTAAAAACAGATGAACAATGTAACAAAATGCTGATGATCGTTGAATCTGGGCAATAATTTAGGAGGAGGTTTGTTGAACCACTCTCCTCTTTTGTAAATGTTTAACACAATTTTTCATAATAAAATGTTTGTTAAAAATCTCTCTTTGACTCCCTGTGGTCCTGGTTCTGTCTTCTAGAACAGGGATTGCCATATGGCAGCCCAGCACCAATTTGTATACATAAAGTTTTATTGGAACACAGCCATGCTCATTCATACACATATTGTCAATGGCTGCTTTCACTTTACATCAGCAAGAATGAGGACATTGTGGGGCCCACAAAACTGAAATATCTACTCTCTGCCCTTTATGGATAAAGTATGCCAAGCTCTAATCTACAGTAACCAATAAATCCAACTCATCTTCCACAGGACAGTATTTTACTTAATTTTTTCTTTTCTATTTTATTTTCTGAGTCACAAGGCTTTTGGAATCCTAGTTTTCCTCAACCAGGGATTGAACTTGGGCCATGGCAGTGAAAACCCTGGGTTCTAACCACTGAACCACCAGGGAATTCCCCAGGAAGAGTGTTTTAAAATATTTGAAGGCTGAGTTATGTTCTCCTTTAAAAGAGAAATAGTTATACTATGTGTAATATAAAGAAATAGAAGGCAGGGTCCCCGCGCTTCTCACATTAGCATCGTCCTGGGAACTAATTCCTGACTGTCATTCTTAAAATGCCAAGCTCAGAGCTGAACACAGAATGAGTTGAGGCATGTCACAGCAAACACAGCCACATCCATCTAACCATGATCAGTCCAGCTCTCTTGGCTTTCAAGAATGCTAAACAGTAGAAGACCTGCCTGAGCATTGAACCCAACACAGGAGTCTCTGCTGGCCCCCTGCCATCAGCCTTTCCTTTCCCAGAGGGGACAGTACCTGGCCCCCAGTCACACGTCGGTAAGACAACCCTGGAGGGTAGAAGAAGGTGACTGCGGTTCCATAGGAGTCCTCGCCATCATTCCACACTCTCACTTTCAGGTTCAGCTCCAGGTTACTACCCACGATCAGGGTCTTCAAGCTAGCATTGGGGCAGAGGAGAGAAGGTGATTCTGTGACCAAGGCTGAAAATGGGGTGGGGATGAAATACAGAGTTGGGAAGTGGGGGGAGAGACAGGGACAGTGTATCTGGGTCCAGAGCCCTGGGTAGAGATGTTAAGAAGAGCCAGGAACAGGAGCCCTGGGTTCCAGGAGAGGGCCTGGGGAACTAGAGTAGGTCTAAGGGGCTGGACGCTCACTCTGAGACCCCAAAGGAGATGCTGAGGTCATCCTGGCAGACGTGATCCGCGCCACAGTTCTTCTCAAAGGGGAGCTGAGAGGGAAGGCAAAGCAGGGTTTTCCCTCAAGATCTAGAGTCCACCCCCTCCAACCCCTCTGGAAAAGGCCAACCCCAGGACTCACAGAGGTTGTGAAGTATCTCTGGGCGTCCACTGCCAACATAGGCTGGAGGTTTCTTAGGCTAGAGATGGGCTTGCCCACCAGGGAGAAGTTGAGACGCAAGATGATGGGGGTCACTGAGTCCTCCACACAGTCCTGGGGGATGGATACAGGAGGAAGCAAGAAACGCACCCTCGCAGCCACCAGCTGGGTCCCATCTCCTCATTCGTAAAATGCAGTAACAATGGTACCAACCCACAGCCCCTCGTAAACACTCATCACTAGGATCTGCATGTGGAACCACTGCTGTGGTTGTCCTTCATCTTGAGTATCCTTCCCCCAGCCTCCCACGGGCTCCCTCACTCTACTCAGGGTCTCCCCAGACTGTTCCCCATAGCCCCCTGAAACCCTCTCTGTTCTCTCTTCAGCTTTATCTCTCTTTCTTCACTATTATCTATTATCTAGGAATATTATCGACATCTATTATCTAGGAATTTGATTCGCTTCTGATCTTCCCCCATAGCTCCCTCTGGTCATGATCATTTTGTCCACTGCTGGCTCCCTAGTGTCGAGGACAGGACCTGTCTCAGAGGAGTGGCTGGATAAAAGAATCCCAGCCCAATGCCCCATGGCTCTCCAAAGCAGCCTTAGGCTTCTACCTGAAATCCAGCCGTGTAGCCTGCAGCTGATGCAGCCAACCTCATCCATCCTTCACTCCCTTAGTCATTCAGCTAACCTGTGTTAAGCCCCTCCTGCTTTCCACTTGCCGTTTGGGGGTGGAGCCAAGGCGAGGACCAGAACACATTCCTGCGTCCCTACCCAGCCACCACCCCCTACCAGCCTCAGGGTCGCCTCCCTCCCCAGGACTCCTCACCGGAAGGAGCAACCTCACAGCCTCACAGTGCTGCTTCAGCCCCAGCTCTCGAACACGGGTCAGATTCCGAGTCCCCGTTTCTTGGAAGATGGCACGAGAACTCAGGCGGCCGGGGTCAAGGGTTAGGTCAAAGGTCACAGTGCTTTGGAGGTTAACTGTAGGGGAAAGTGGGGGATGGAAAAGGCTGAGAGAGAAAGAGGACCTCCCCAAGTGGGCAAGGGCAAGGGAAGAGACAGAAGCCCTGGGCTTGGGGACTCCCAGGGTCATGTTATCTTGGGTCAGGGGGCAAACGACTCACCCAGCTGGTTCTTGGAACTTTGGGAAACTTGGAGGCAGACAATGGCCTTGCCCAGATCATGCGGAAAGGTCACCAGCTGCTGACACTCATAGACAGACCTAGCGATCTCTGCAGGTGTGATGTGAATGTTCGCCCACATCCTGAGCACAGGTCTGGTCCTGTGGGTAGAACACTGATCTGAGAACAAGCCTCTGGTTCCGGGAGGACAACCAGGGAGGGTGGTTAGAGAGGCTGGTGTCCTCGCAGGCCTGGGACCACCCAGTGGGTATGTGTCCTTACCTGAGCAGCAGTGCGTGCCCCTGGGCCCCCACAGCCACGTCCGCCAGTCCATCCTGGGTGAGGTCCTGACCCCCGCTCAGCGACTGCCCGAAATACTGGAGGCTGGGGGAGAGCTGGGCGCCTGTGACCCGCTGGCCAGAGAGGGAGCGGCAAATCAGGTTGTTGTTATTATTTAGTCACTCAGTCGTGTCTGACTCTTTTGCGACCTGGTGCTATAGCCCACCAGGCTCCTCTGTCCATGGGATTTCCCAGGCATGAAGAGTGGAATGGGTTGCCATTTCCTTCTCCAGGGGATCTTCCTGACCCGGGGATCCAGCTCGCCTCTCCTGAATTAGCAGGTGAGTTCTTCACCACTGAGCCACCAGGGAAGCCCAAGTCAGGTTGAGGGTGAGATAAATAAGTTGAACAGAAGCAACAAGAGGAACAGGGAAGAGGGGATGAGGGAGACAGAATGGAGGGGTGAGCCATAAAAAAAAGACAACTCCAAGAAGTACCTAAAAAAAGGAAGTGGGAGTAGAGAAATAGTGACTAGAGACAAAAGATTTCTAGGACATAAATGAAGAAGTAGAGCTGGAAAGACTGGGCTGGTGACCTGACTTTCATTCATTCACTTGGCTAGTTCATCTCAGGTTCCTATTCTGGCTCCTTCACTTATGAGCCATGAGATCTTAAGCCAGGGGTCAGTCTTTCTGTACCTCAGTTTCCTTATCCCTCATCTAGGATGATAACACCTCAGAGCACTAAATAAGCTAACTCATGGAGTTCTTAGAACAGCACTTGGCATACGGTCACTACTCAGTAACTTACCATGACGAGTATCAGGGCTAGAAGGGTCCCTTAGCAGTCACCCCCATGTCCCTCATTCTCCTCTACCTCTTGCCCCTGACAACCAATAATCCACTTTCTGACTTCGTGGATTTACCTATTCTGGGCATTTCATGTAAACAGAATCACACAATATGTGGTCCTTTGATGGATCCAGCTTCTTTCACTAAGCATGTTTTCAGGGTTCATCCATGTTGTAGCATGTTGTAGCATGTTGTGTTGACACATGTAGCATGCGTCAGTGTTTCATTCTTTTCATGGCTGAATAATATGCCACTGTGTGGGTATACCACATTTTCTTTATCTGTTCATGAGTAGATGGGCATTTTGATTATTTCCCCCTTTTGGTTGTTACATATAACACTAAAATAAACAATCATGTGTAACTTTTTTGTGTACGGACCTGTTTTTAATTCTCTTGAGTGGAACTTCCGGGTCACCCAGTAACTCTAGTTTAACCTTTTGAAGAGCTGTTTTCCAAAGTAGCTGCATCATTCTACATTCCCACTTATAGTGGTTTAGTATGCCACATACTTTCACATCCTCATCAACACTTGTTATCATCTGTCTTTCTGATTCTAGCCATCCTAATAGGTGTGAACATGGAACAACAGACTGGTTCCAAATAGGAAAAGGAGTACGTCAAGGCTGTATATTGTCACCCTGCTTATTTAACTTCTATGCAGAGTACATCATGAGAAACACTGGGCTGGAAGAAACACAAGCTGGAATCAAGATTGCTGGGAGAAATATCAATAACCTCAGATATGCAGATGACACCACCCTTATGGCAGAAAGTGAAGAGGAACTCAAAAGCCTCTTGATGAAAGTGAAAGTGGAGAGTGAAAAAGTTGGCTTAAAGCTCAACGTTCAGAAAACAAAGATTATAGCATCTGGTCCCATCACTTCATGGGAAATAGATGGGGAAACAGTGGAAACAGTGTCAGACTTTATTTTTGGGGGCTCCAAAATCACTGCAGATGGTGACTGCAGCCATGAAATTAAAAGACGCTTACTCCTTGGAAGGAAAGTTATGACCAACCTAGATAGCATATTGAAAAGCAGAGACATTACTCTGCCAACAAAGGTCCGTCTAGTCAAGGCTATGGTTTTTCCTGCGGTCATGTATGGATGTGAGAGTTGGACTGTGAAGAAGGCTGAGCACTGAAGAATTGATGCCTTTGAACTGTGGTGTTGGAGAAGACTCTTGAGAGTCCCTTGGACTGCAAGGAGATCCAACCAGTCCATTCTGGAGATCAGCCCTGGGATTTCTTTTGAAGGAATGATGCTAAAGCTGAAACTCCAGTACTTTGGCCACCTCATACGAAGAGTTGACTCATTGGAAAAGACTCTGATGCTGGGAGGGGTTGGGGGCAGGAGGAGAAGGGGACGACAGAGGATGAGATGGCTGGATGGCATCACTGACTCGATGGACATGAGTCTGAGTGAACTCCGGGAGTTGGTGATGGACAGGGAGGCCTAGCGTGCTTCGATTCACGGGGTCGCAAAGAGTCCGACACGACTGAGTGACTGAACTGAACTGATGTCTCATTGTGGTTTTGACTTCCTGATGACTGACAACTAATGATGCTGAACATCTTCTTACGTGCGAATTGATCCTTTGTATATCACCTTTGAAGAAAAGTCTTTTCAGATCTTTTGCTTATTTTTTAATTGAGACTTCCTTAACTTTTTCCCTCCCTTCTCAGCCTGCCCCACCCAATGAAGGGCTCCTGCCTATGGGTAATCGGCAGGATTACTGACGGCAGGAGACAATAAAGTCATGACATCCAGGGAGATGAAGGGGTAGGTGGACAGGCAGACTGAGGCTCCCAGAACTAAACCGCTTGGCAAAGCGAGCCAGATAGAGGTGGAGCTCCCGGTCAGAGACAAGAGGTTGGAACCTCCCTCACCACGATTCTTGATCCACTATAAACCTTGCACAGGTCACGGCACTTCTCTTCTCCATGCCCCAGATTTCATCTTTAAAATGTCTTTGCTAATGCCTGGCCTGTGTATGGGGTAAAACTGCTAGGGGATTGCAAGACTTGGGTGGAGAAAGTATCAAGTCACCATACAAAGTAATGTTAGTCGCTCAGTCATGTCCAACTCTTTGTGACCCAGTGGACTGTAGCCCACCAGGCTCCTCTGTCCATGGGATTCTCCAGGAAAGAGTACTGGAGTGGGTTGCCTTTCCCTTCTCCAGGGGATCTTCCCGACCCAGGGATCAAACCCAGGTCTCTTGCATTGCAGGAAGATTCTTTACCATCTGAGCCACCAAGAATCCGTCTATACGAATTAAAGAATTACCAATGTTTCCATTTTGGAAGCTCCACAGATTTTGCTTGACGCCTACTAGGTGCCCAGTTCTAGGCAAAAGAGGTAAGATGAGGGAAAGAAGAATTATCCAGGTGGCAGTGTCAAAGACAGGAAGCTGCCAGGAGGAGGTTTGTGGCAAAAGGGATTGTGACCAAGCCTCACCTGGCTGTGGGAGGGGCTGATGCCCAGTTCTGAGGTTCCATGGAACAGGTAGACAGCACCCTGGTTCTCCTGCTCTCCCGGGGCCCCAATGGCCACATCCACCAGCCTGTCCCCATTCACATCCCCCAGCGCTGTCAGGGCTGCCCCAAAGCGGCCCCAGGGGTGGCCCGGCTCCCCTCGCAGAACAGCATCACACTGCCACTTAGCTCTCTGCAGAACAAAAACAGTGTCAGGTCCCACCCCAGGCGACCCCTCCATCCCACAGCCAGACCCCACCCAGCCCGGGTCTCATCACTACTCACCCCCCGGGGAAAGGGGCACACGGACACCTGGCCCCCCTGGGTCTGCTCGTAGAAATGAGGGGCCCCAATGAGGACCAGGTCAGAGCTACTATCTCCATTCACATCCACAGAGCAGAGGGAGGCCCCGAAGTAGGAGCCGATCTGGAAGGCAGAGTTGGGAGTCATCCTGTCTGCCCTCTGCCAGGGGCACGCCCTGGGCTGAGTCCCACCTCTCCCCAGACACCAACACCTCCCCCAGAGGCCCTGCACCCGCTTCCTCTCCTCCTTCTCTGCCCCTGAAGACCCCCTCCACACTCAACCTGGGTCCCTGTGACTTCAGCCTGTGGCCTCCATTGCCTGGACACCTGGGTGAAGAGGACCACCTTCCCGGTGTGCTGATGGCGGGGCGCCCCCAGGATCAGGCTCTGGGCCCCCCTCCAAAGGGCCAGCTCTGTGGAGTAACCTGAAGGGGCCAGGGTCAGCACCGAGGCTTCCCCATCCCCGTCCCCTCATCCCCCACCCCCGGGCCCCTGTCCTTCCCAGGCAGCCCATCTCCTGCCCAGCCCCCAACCGCAGCCTTGTCTCACCCAGATACGAGTCCCTCATGTCCACGTGCTCCTGGGACATGTTGATGAAGGTGGGGTTCTTATTTGGGGGGTACAGGAAGGCACCTCCAGACCAGCTGAAGCTCCCCACAGCCCCCAAAACTGGTCCATCCTGGAAGGAAAGGATTCCAGGGTGAGCAGGTGGGAAAAAGACAGCCTATTCTGAAGAAATGCCTGCCGCCCACTCATCAGATACCCACTCTTGCCTTCCCTCTGTCTCTGCCTAACCCTACATCAATGGGCTGAAAGGGGCCCCACTTACAGGCATGAACACAGCACTGAAGCCCTCCTGAGACATCTCCAGTTCGAAGGAACTACTGCTTATGGTCTGTGTACCTAGGGAAAGGTATGACACCTAGGTTCTATGGGGGAAAGACAAGCTTTGCTAGGTTCAGGGAGAATCTCAGCTTTAAGAGGATCTCATGTGTGTGCTATGTGCTAGATTGCTTCAGTTGTGTCCGACGCTACGTGACCCCATGGACTGTAGCCTGCCAGGCTCCTCTGTGCACGGGATTCTCCAGATAAGTATAGTGGAGTGGGTTGCCATGCCCTCCTCCAGGGGATCTTCTTGACCCAGGGATCAAACCCACGTATTCTGTGGCTCCTGCATTGCCGGTGGATTGTTTACCACTGAGCCACTGAGGAAGCCCAGGAGGATCTCATGTTGGAGACTAAATACCCAAAGGGAGGAACTGGCCCATGACAAAGGAGTCCATGTTCTAGAAGAAAAAGGATTTATAGGTGAGGGCTTCTGAAACAAGTAGTTCCATCTCTGACTTACCCTCAATGGCAAAAATCTTCTCTTTCAGTTGTTTCTGAATGTCTCGCAAAGCATCAAAATTCTCCACTTGAAATACATGCTCTTCAGAGGGTGTGGAGGCAATGTCGATTAATTCTTTCAAGGACTTTTTGTATCGAAATGCTGATCCCACCTGTCCCCAGCAAAGACCAACTCAGTGAAAATAATCCAAACTATAACATGCCTGCTGGATGCTGGGCTCCTCCAGTAACCCTGCCAGGTTAATATAATTACAGCCAGCGAACAGGCAAGAAAAATGAGGCTCAGACAGCATGGAGGAGTTTAAGAAAAAGGATGAGAGTCCTCCAGGCTGGGACAAAGTTTTCATCCTGAAGGCAGAAGAAGCTAAGAGAGCTGGTGGGTTCTGTCCTTGAAAGGGAAGGTGCCTTAAGAGGACTTGAGAGGAGGAGGTAGAGTAAGGGCATCCCCCTATCCTACCCCAATTGCATATCGGATGATGCCGGCGGCCTCAGCCCGGGGAATGACATCCTCGTAACCCAGGTTTTCTGTTTTCTCCCCATCAGTGATGACGATGAGGATTTTGGAGGCATCTTTTCGGGCCCCGTAGGCGGCACTGAACAGCTTATCTCTGTCAGAGAAGATGAAGGTCCAGAGGCCAGCGAAATGAGCCGCTGCTTGGCCCCTGATGCCTTTGTGAGAACGAGGGGATGCTCTGTCCCACCCGGAGGCCCCTGGCTTGGTCAGGAGACCACAGCCTGAATTTCAGTGCCCACCTCCCTTCCGCACCGAGACAGATGGGGCCGTGAAGGAAGACTCAAATGCTTTAGGGGAGGACCTGGGAGGAGTCAGGACTCACGTGACAAATAGGATGGCTGAGGCCGTGAACGTCCATTGTCGCAGCTGCCGGACGGAATTCAGGAGGCTTAGTGGGTCTGAGCTGGTAGCGAAGTCTTTGAAAGCGAAGTGCACCTTGAAAGTGCTGGAGAACTGCACCAGGGAGAACTGGGAGAACCAAGCAGCGCTGAGGGTCAGGCCGAGGCAACGCCACCTCGAGGCTCCTCCCACAAGCCTCCCCGGGGCGGGGCGGGGCGGAGCTACACCCGGCTTCCCGCCCTCGAGGGCACACCTGGGAGTTGGGACGCTGGAACTGGCTCATCACGGCCTTCACGAAGTTCAACATTTTGTTAAAATCGCTGGAAAAGATGCTGCCTGAGCCGTCGATCAGAAAGGCGATGTCCTGATCCTGCCTTGGGCACTCTAGGGGAGGAGATGGCACCAGTCCCCAGAGGGACATTCACAAAGCCCGGGTCTCCTGGCCACAAGACGAGGAGTTTCCCTCCCAGGAGCTGCCCTGACTCCTGCCTAGAACAGGATCCCTTGGTCTCCCAAAGTCTCTAAAGAGGCCACATCTGTGATTCAGCTGCTCACACCTGGTTGATTAAAAAGTGACAATTCGTCCAGTCCAGATGGTGAGAGGCTGGGGCCCCTCCTTCTACCTCGACTGTCCGTGTCCCGCCCCCTGGCCTTTCTCCACCTTCTCTCCCACCGTCCCCACTGTCCAGCAATAACAGGACACTGCTCCAGCCCCTGTCTCGGGGTCAGCACCAAACTACTTTTGTTAAATATTTAAACAAAATCCATCCTCAGAAGAGACAGCTCGGGGACTTCCCTGGTGGACCAGTGGTTAAGAATCTGCCTGCCAATACAGGAGACATGGTTAGATCCCTGGTCCTGGAAGATCCCACATGCTGGGGGGCAACTAAGCCTGCACACCGCAGTTACTGAAGCCGGCGCATCCTAGAGCCCGTGATCCACAACAAGAGAAGCCACCGAAACTGAAAAGCCTGTGCTGCTAAGTCACTTCAGTCGTGTCCGACTCTGTGCGACCCCACAGACGGCAGCCCACCAGGCTCCCCCGTCCCTGGGATTCTCCAGGCAAGAACACTGGAGTGGGTTGCCATTTCCTTCCCCAATGCATGAAAGTGAAAAGTGAAAGTGAAGTCGCTCAGTCGTGTCCGACTCTTAGCGACCCCATGGACTGCAGCCCACCAGGCTTCTCCGTCCATGGGATTTTCCAGGCAAGAGTACTGGAGTGGGGTGCCATAAAAACCTATACACTACAGCAAAGAGTAGCACAACCCTCCGCGCCCCCGGCCACGCCCCCACCCTCCCCGCCGCCGCCACGCCCCCGCCCTCCACAACTAGAGAAAGTTCTTGAGCAGACCCAGGGCAGACAAAAATAACATAAATACTAAATCAATATTTTTTTTTAAAAAAAGAAGAGGGAGTCCCGCTTGACTTGGCTCTCTGATGGAGATTCCTGTCTAGCCCCTAGCTTCCCCCTTCTGCCTCTGAGGCTTCCCAGCAGAAATAAGGGTGTCCTGGTGGAAGCCCAGGGGCCTAGGAGGTGCTGGGAGGGGCACCCCAGTCAAAGCCCCGGATGTCAGTCTCCCCAAGGGCTTGGGTGTGAATGTGGAACCAGGAAGGGGCCTTGGTCTGCCCCAGGTGGGGTCTGAGAAGCTTACTGTTTCACCTCCTCATCCCCCATCCCCATCAGCACAGGGGAAGCCGGGTCCTCAACCTGTACTCACACACACACGTGTACATATACACATATACCACACACACACACATAACACACACAAACATACATGCAATATACACACATACACACTCATGCACATACATATCAACATACACATACACAACATGCACAAACACATATATACATACATCATACACATGCAAACATACACACAACATGCACAAACACATATACACATACACACTCATACACATACATATCAACACACACAAACATATACAACATGCACAAACACATACACACACTCATACACATACACACACAAACACACAGGCAAGTGTACACACAACATGCAAAAATACACGTAAACATCACACACATACATATGCATACACACAGACGAATAAACATACATACAACGCACAAATACATATATACATTACATACACACATACAAACACACACATACGCACAACATACACACAAACACGCATAAATATATATATATATCACTCTCATGCACATACATATACATACACACACGTACACATTTACACACACACACACACACACACACACATACATGCACACTGCTCAGACTGCCTGTATCCTCATCACCTTTCCCAGCCTGCTGCACAAATCAATTGGTTATATACCACAGGGTACAATGGGTGAAAATAAATGTCCTTCACTCTAAAAATTGTAGCAGCTGGCATAAACTGAGCCCTCGCCACTGAGGCACTGAGCTGAACCCTGGCCGTGGACCGTCTATGTTATTCACAGTGTCGGGTGTGCTTTTATTCCCATCAAACAGACGAGGGCATTGAAGCTCAGAGAGAGAAAGGCCCTAGAAAGGCCCTGCACTGGCATAGTGATGAGGCAGGTGTAAAAGCAGGTGGTGGCCTCTCCAGGCATGTTTGGAATCACTGTGCCCTCCAGCAAAATTTTTTTTTATGGATCCCTCTGGTTTATCCACTCTGGTAAGAGTGTTCCTTGCCCCACGGCAAGCCCCTGTCAAATGCGTGTAGGTTCCTCAAAGGACTCAGTGGCCCCAAACACTCACCCTGCAGGGCAGCCGGGATCCTCTTGACCTGCCGAAACGGGGAGGCCAGCAGGAAGCAGGTCCCGGTCAAGTGCATGTTCTCCCGGCATGCGTGGTGCACGGTGGGGCCACAGGCCTGGGGACAGAGGGGCTTGGTGGGAAGGGTTGTCTGTCACACCCTCCCGTCCAAGCACCCCCACCCTCCACGAGACCCCCAGCACCAGAGCCCTAGATCCCCACGCATTCTCTCAGGATGCTCCTGTGACCCAGGGCAACTCACCAGCAGTTGAAAGGGGTTGGTGGTGGCTGCCATGGACAGGCCCAGGGACATGTTCACAGCCTCTGGAGGCACTGAGGGCACAGATGTATGCATGGTCACCTTCAGGTCAGAGGAGGCAGGGGGCACCTCAACTCTAGGAGATGAGGCAGTCTGACAGGTGAAGGGAGCTTTTGGTCTTGATGGAGCTATGGGGGCGCAGGGGTGGGATGGGAGGGGAGACTGTGGGAGGGTCAGGAGGCCTGTCTGAGGCTCAGGGTCTGCAGACAGAGCTGAAGCCAGGGAGTGAGTCTCCTGTGTTCCCCACAGACCCACAGAGCATGGGAGCCTGAACCTGGGTGCCAGCCACGGGCAGCCACTCACCCTGCAGGGGGATGGCCTCACACTTCCCCGTGCCGTAGTCACACGAGTAGAGGCCGCCTGTTTGATTGGCAGCCTTTACCTCCCGGGGGGCTCCAACCACCAGCCTGGGGGGAGAAAAGAGCATGGCAGCTAAGATCATGGATGCTGGAGCCAGACTGCCACTTGGCCAGTTTGCTTTCCCTCTCTAAGCCTCAGTTTCCTCATCTGTAAAGTGGAGATTCATAACAATCTAAAGTCCACATGAGAGAGATTTTGGTTTCTTTCATTCTCTAGTATATGTCTGGCTCCTGAGACATACAGTAATAGATGCTCAATAAACATTTGTTGAGTGGTGGCTTCCTACATCATATGGTTGCTGTGAGGATGAAATCAGTGCCCATCCAAAGGTGCCTGGCACTTAGTGATTGCTCGATAAAAAATGAAGTTAGCTGTGGTCATTGACATCGCAAGATGGCCCTTCTTCAGTCCAGTTCTTCATAGCCTTAGGGGAAATTGCCATGGCAGACAGAGGAGAGTTTGTGAATAAGGGAAGGATGTGGGGAGAGACCAGCCCTGTGCAGGGAAGGAGTTGATGAAAGCCAAAGACACCACACTGTCCTCACCATTGGGCATACTGGACCACACTGTGTCCAAACCCAGGGCTGTCCACACGGAAGGTTGTCGGTTGCTCTGTGTCCAAGTTGAAGCAGAGAGAGGACACCGGGGCTGGGAAGGAAGGCGAGGAGACAAGCTTTGAGGAAGGGTCTCCCACCTCCTCCATCTTCTTTGCTCCCAGGCTGCCTCCCCCTACTACCCCTCCAGGCATAATGCCCCAGCATCTCCTGGGCTTCTGGACCCCCAGCCTCCGGCCTCTCTCAGCCCTGTTTGCCTCCTTCAGATGGTCCAGAGATAGCTGTCCTCCACTAGTCTGCTACCAAGTTTCATTTCTCCATTGCCACAGAGCAACGCCCAAATAGACCTCTTTCCCCATACCTCCCTCAGGGCTCCCATGAAGGAGAATTCAGGAAAACTTGGGGCCGAACAGATGCAGCAGACAGAGTACATGATTGACTTCTTCTGCCTACTCGAGACACCTCTGCATTGTCCAGGCAACTGGCCTCTCTTCCAGCATTTTCTCTCGAACACCCCTAAAATTGATTCAGCATCCTCTCAACCTCCACAAACCCCAGATCCTCAACCTGGTATAACTCCAGATCCCTCCCCTAAAGCCTGAGTTCGAAAAGTCATTCTTGGCTCTCTCTCTAGCTCGACCCCCATCCTCTCCTCCCCACCATGACCCTCGGCTTACCCATCAACAGCAAGAGAAAAACCCGGGTCCTGGTCATGACAAGAAGGTCAGATGTGGGCATCAGAGCACTTGAGCCCCAAAGGGAAGAGCTGGACCAAGATGCCAAGGAAGCCAGTGAGCAGAGAGAAGCTCAGGAGGCCAGATGCAGGGAGGGAAGTTGTCAGCATGACTCAGAGGTGGGGGTGGAGAATACAACTGAAATAAGCAGAGAAAGGGGCAGGCAGCCTACAAACACTGTGTCCAGGAGTCTTTCTAAGCAGAGATGATATGACTCGCTTCTCTTGTCTCTGCAACCTAGGCTGGGGTGGATGCAAATCTCCTGCCCCACCCCACCTCTCCCACGTTCCCTTATTGTACAGAAGAAAGTTTCCCCCTGACCTTGAAATGTCAATGAACCAGGGGATGGGAAAGGGTAGATGCCAGGGTGTCTTCAGACCCCTAAGAGAGGCTCTGGGAAGAATCTTCCACTTTGGACCTCTGGACCCTAGGAGGAAGGCAGAGTGGGTATTTGTTCATCACTTATTCAACAAATCTAATTTGAGGCTGATTGTGTAAGCCATCTCTCAGCAGGATGGGAAAACACAAACCACAAGGCCCCAGCTTTGGTGTCAGTGGAGAAGGCAAACATGTAAACAGCAAGACATTGCTATGAGAGGAGAAGATACTTATTGGTCACAGGGTATCGCACTCTGTGATTGGAAGGGTGTGAAGTTTCAGGAAAACTTCCTGGAAGAGGTGACACTTGATTTGAGTCTTGCAAGCAACTGACCAGAGGGGAACATATTTCAGAAGGAGTGGCCAAAAGAAGAAGAGACACGAGATAAGAGGGCTTCTTAAGACATCAGTGGTAGAAACCAGAGAGTAGGAGGTGGGAAGTGGCAAAAGATGTGGTCAGTCGGGGAGGTGGGGGAAGCGGAAGCAGGCCTCAGGCCTGGAAAGCCCCCTTAAGGCCTGCCAGTTTTATCTTGAGGACAGAGGGAGGCATAGAAGCAAATTACAAAGACTGAGATCTTCAAATTTGAGCTTTAGAAAACTAGAAAAGGGGGCTGTGTGGGGCATGGATTCCTTGGGAGCTGGTTGAAGACGGGTTGGTCAGGAGAAAGGTGATGAGTGGGTGAGCTGGTGGCCATGGGGACGAACTGAAGGCTGACTTGTCCCTAAGGCATGGACGCTGATGACAGTCCCTGAGCTGGAGGGTAGGAGTGGGGAGGGGTGGGGGGTGCAGCCAACTTCCTTGTTAAGGGAACCAAAATATGTTGTTCTAAGAGTTTGGGTTTATAAAAAAGAATGAAATAATGTCATTTGCAGCAACATGAATGGACCTAGAGTAGGTCAGACTGAATGAAATAAGTCAGAGGAAATCAAGTATCATGTGCTATCACTCAAATGCGGAATCTAAAAAAAATGGTACAAAGGAACTTAATTGCAAAACAGAAACAGAGTCTCAGATGGAGAAAACAAACAGGGTTACCAAGGGTAAAGGGGGTGGGGTGGGGAGGGATAAACTGGGATTTTATGTATATGTCCAGGGACCATCCAGGGATAGTCTAGGATGGACATATACACACTGCCGTATATAAAATAGATACCTAATAAGGGCCTACTGTTTAGCACAGGGAACTCTTCTCAATACTCTGTAATGACCCGTATGGGAAAAGAATTTTTAAAAGATTAGATATATGTATAACTGATTCACATTGCTGTACAGCAGAAACTAACACAACACTGTAAATCAACAATATGCCAATAAATTTTTGAAAATCATAAAAACAAATTAAAATTTAAAAATAAGAGCTTGGCCTCTTTCATTGAAAATGACTGCTCCCAGACAGGAAGGTGTGCAGGGGAAGGATAAAGGACAGCTATTTTTCATAGCAAAGCTTGTGAAACAATTTGACTGTGCCTATGAATAACTTTGATAAAAATACAAACTAAAAAAAATAAAATTTTTTAAAGTTAAAAAAAGTTTAGGCTCTTCTGACCTCTCTGACCATTTCCTCCTCTGCAAAATGAGGTGATAATAAAAATACACACTTCCTATTGTTGTTGGGACAGTTGACTTAGTAAGTGTGAAAATGCTCTGAAGAGTATTTGTGAACTTTTATTATTGACAGTTAACTTACTGTTGCATGAGTGATAAGTCACTTCAGTCGTGTCTGACTCTTTGCAACCCAAGGGACTGTAGCCTGCCAGGCTCCTCTGTCCATGGGGAGTCTCCAGATGAGAATACTGGAGTGCGTTGCCATGCCCTCCTCCAGGGAATCTTTCCAATCCAGGGATCAAACCTGCGTCTCTTTTGTCTCCTGCATTGACAGGCGGGTTCTTTACCACTAGCGCCCCCAGGGAAGCCTTAGCTTACTATGCTATGATGATCACTGTGTTAGGTTAGTGGGCTTCTCAAGTGGAGAAGCTGCCACATCATGAAGGGTGTGTGGGGCTGGATCTGGGAGAAAAGCCTGGGCTGGAAACAAGTTCTGGAACCATCAGCGGAAGTGCTGGGTGAGATCCTGACGGGAGTATGAAAATGAAGTAGAAGAATGGGCCTGGCCTGGGTCACAGGAAAACAACCATGATGGCCACAAAGGGCTCAAGAAGGTTGGGAAGGAAAGTGTCCAAAAAGGAGAAGAGGGACTTCCCCGGAAGTCCAGTGTTTAATGGAGGGGTGCAGATTCAATCCCTGGTCAGGGAGCTAAGATGCCACATGCCTTGCAGCCAAAAGATCAGAATGTGAACAATAGAAATAGGACTTTCCTGGTGGTCCAGTGTTTAAGAATCCTCCTGCCAATGCAGGGGACAACGGGTTCGATCTGGGAAGATCATGCCACAGGGCACCTGAGCCCCTTGGGCCACAGCTACTGAAGCCCATGTGCCACAAGTACTGAGCTACTGAGCGCGCATACTCCAGAGAGAAGGCACCACCCCGAGAAGTGCGTGCACCACAACTAGAGAAAAGACCGCTCAGCAACGAAGACCGAGCACAGCCAATAAATAAATAAATAAACAAATCTTACAAAATGAAACAGAAATAATATTGTAAGAAATTCAGTGAAGACTTTTATTTTATTTATTTATTTATTTTACCTGGAGGAATAGGGTGGGGCGAAATGTGGGAGGGGGTTTCAGGATGGAGGGGACACACGCACGCCTATGTTCGATTCATACTCACATACGGCAAAAACCATCACAACATTGCAAAGCAATTATCCTCCAATTAAAATAATTTTTTTAAAGTCAAGGGAAAGAATAAGATTTTTTGATTAAAGTATAGCATTTTAAATAAACATCAGTTTGTTATGAAAAATGTAAAAAAATAATGTAAAGCATTTTACCTGTTTAAGAATAAAATTCTCCTTTACTGTGACAATTTGTAGTTGAAAGATATTTTATCAGAATAAAATGCAATATCTGTGTACATTAGTGGTTTTGTAAGTTCTGTTTTATGAACTGTTACTACCTCATTAGTTCTTGGGGTTTTGTTGTTGTTGTTAAAAAGGGTCTGTAAGTCACTAACATGCACTTAAATTCCAAAGACTTTTAAAATGGTCCATGTTAACAAAATCTTCAGAAAAAAAAGAGAGAGAAAGAAGAACACAGTGAAAAGGCAGCCTGGAGAGAAGGAGTGTGAACAACATCACAGGCTGCCGTCAAGTGAGGTAAGAAGTCTCTGAATCTGGATACAGAGGCTGTTGGTGACCCTGGAGTGAGTGGTCCCAGGGCAGTGGGGGAGGGACCGGGGGCAGCAATATCACCCAGAGAGAGGTGCAGCCCTGAGGAGACCTCAGACAAAATATGGCTGGAGAAGGGCCCTGGAATTCTTGGTGATGAAGAAAATTTGAGAGTGAGTGAGTGAGGGTTGTTGTCATTTATTCACTCAGTCGTGTCCAACTCTTGCAACCCCACAGACTGTAGCCCACCAGGCTCCTCTGTCCATGGGATTTCCCAGGCAAGAATACTGGAGAGGGTAGCTGTTTCCTTCTCCATGGGGTCTTCCCTACCTAGGGACTGAACCTGAGTCTCCAGCATTGGCACATGGATTCTTTACCACTGAGCCACCAGGGAAGCCCTCTGGAATCTTTTGCCATGAACGAAATTTGAGAGCAAGTGAGCAAGGGTGTGGGGGTTCAATTCCAAGAAGGAAATGGTGGCAGAAAAACCCAACAAAGAGAAAAGAGAAGTAACCCAGATCCTGAAGATGATAAAAGATAACCAGAAATAACTCAAACCAGAAGTCTGGGAGACTCGGGGCTAGTGTTATGGACAGAGGCCACCAGCCTTCAGAGAACCTTGAACCTGGCCTTACCATCACTCTCTTTCCTTAGACACGGATTTCACCCTGGATGGGTGAGGACAGATAAGATAAGAATTCTGGACCAGTAAGATTCCATCCCCTCTCTCACTCTGCTCACATACTTCCATGATGCTTCAGAGAAAAGTCAAGATAAGGTACCTCGCCTTTGGTAAGGAAGACTTGGATCATAAAACTTAGAACAGAATGTGTCCTTAATTCAACCCACCCATTTTACAGATGAGGCCAATAAGGCTCCAGCCAAGACCTTAGGGTGTCTAAAACTCAAAGCCCCATTTCAGTGATTTATGATTTTGACATTTCCGGAAAAGAGGATGACAGTAAAGGGGATGATATAAACAAGGAAGGGGCGGACATCCCAGTTACTCATCTCCTCAGTGCAGTCAGTCACATCCAGCTTTGTCCATTTGGCACCCCTAGGGTGTTCAGAGTCCTGGTCAAACTTGAGGCAAGCAGTCAAGGGCAGAGGGGTGATCTGGAGAGGTTTGGAGAACAGCCAGCCTTCCCACTGCTGACATTTCTGACTCCATAAGTTTCTGCTCTGTCTCTGAGCTCAGAGGGGCTGAAGAAGATTCCAGAAGGATGGTAGGGTAGGAGGGGCTGCATTTGGTCTACCATGTATGGGCGGGGGATGGAGGTGGTTGTGGGGAGTGGGTTAGAGAAACTAGGGCAAAAGCTGTTTTAATTCAGGTCTGGTTTGCCCAAGCTAAGTGGAACTGAATAATCTGCAGTCTGTTGCATGAGTTGTTTTTTTTCCCCATGGAAATAAGAGAACAGAAATTTAGTGGGCAGAAACCCTCAGATTTCTTGTGTGTTTCTACCCTTTGCTTGTCCACAGAGCTTGACCGGATTTCCCATAATTTCAGCCCTTCCTCTTGCTGCAAACAATCCATCTCACTTCTCTGTCTTCAAAGGAACACCTGTCTACCTTACCTCTGACTTTTCTCAAAACAGAACTTATTTGAATTCTGTAGTGTAGAAACACACGCGGGCATGTAGGTACTCAGGAAGGTGTGTCTGTGTGTGCATATGCTCAATCGCTCAGCCGTGTCCAGCTCTTTGTGACCCCATAGACTATAAGCCCACCAGGTTCCTCTGTCCGTGGAATTTTCCAGGCAAGAATACTGGAGTGGGTTGCCACTTCCTACTCTAGAGGACTTCCTGACCCAGGGATCGAACCCATGTCTCCTGCATTAGCAGGCAGATTCACCACTAGTGCCAACTGGGAAGCCCCGTCAGGAAGATGTTTCTCTTCAAAAGCCTCTGGTTCTCCCTACACTCCTGGATCCCTGGGCATGGAGTTCTGGTGTGATGGGTGATTTGGGATCAATGGAGGATTTTACCCAATGCCTGCAAAGTGTAGGACATGGAAAAGAGAAGCAGGCATAGGGTAGTAACATCTGGGCTGCGCTGGGTCTCCGTTGCTGTGCTTGGGCTTTCTCTAGTTGCGGTGAATGGGGTCTACTCTTCCTTGTGGTACACACAGGCTTCTCATTGTGTGGCTTCTCTTGTTGCGGAGCTCAGGCTCTAGAGAGTGGACTCAGTAGTTGTGGTGCTCAAGCTTAGTTGCTCCACGGCATATAGAATCTTCCTGGACCAGGGATAGAACCCGTGTGCCCTGCATTGGCAGATGGATTCTTAACCACTGAACCACCAGGGAAGTCCCAGGTAATAACATCTTGATGGCAGAACAAAGGAACTGTGATAATCCTAACATTTCTATTAGTGTGAACTTTTTTTCCAGTTTTATTGATATATAGTTGACCTATAGCACTGTGTAAGTTTAAGACACACAGTGTAATGATTTGACTAATGTACGTCATGAAACGATGACCGTTAGAGGCTTCAGTTCAGTTCAGTCGCTCAGTTGTGTCCGACTCTTTGCGACCCCATGAATCGCAGCACGCCAGGCCTCCCTGTCCATCACCAACTCCCGGAGTTCACTCAGACTCACGTCCATCCAGTCAGTGATGACATCCAGCCATCTCATCCTCTGTCGTCCCCTTCTCCTCTTGCCCCCAATCCCCACCAGCATCAGAGTCTTTTCCAGTGAGTCAACTCTTCGCATGAGGTGGCCAAAGTACTGGAGTTTCAGCTTTAGTATCATTCGTTCCAAAGAAATCCCAGGGCTGATCTCCTTTAGAATGGACTGGTTGGATCTCCTTGCAGTCCAAGGGACTCTCAAGAGTCTTCTCCAACACCACAGTTCAAAAGCATCAATTCTTCGGCGCTCAGCCTTCTTCACAGTCCAACTCTAACATCCATACATGACCACAGGAAAAACCATAGCCTTGACTAGATGGACCTTTGTTGGCAAAGTAATGTCTCTGCTTTTGAATATGCTATCTAGGTTGGTCATAACTTTCCTTCCAAGGAGTAAGTGTCTTTTAATTTCATGGCTGCAATCACCATCTGCAGTGATTTTGGAGCCCAGAAAAATAAAGTCTGACACTGTTTCCACTGTTTCCCCATCTATTTCCCATGAAGTGATGGGACCGGATGCCATGATCTTTGTTTTCTGAATGTTGAGCTTTAAGCCAACTTTTTCACTCTCCACTTTCACTTTCATCAAGAGGCTTTTGAGTTCCTCTTCACTTTCTGCCAAAGGGTGGTGTCATCTGCATATCTGAGGTTATTGATATTTCTCCCGGAAATCTTGATTCCAGCTTGTGTTTCTTCCAGTCCAGCGTTTCTCATGATGTACTCTGCATATAAGTTAAATAAGCAGGGTGACAATATACAGCCTTGACATACTCCTTTTCCTATTAGAGGCTTAATGAACATCTATCATCTCATGTACGTACATCATTAAAGATGTAGAAAAAATGTTTTCCTTGTAATGAGAACTCTTAGGATTTACTCTCAACAATTTTCATTTATAACATACAGCAGTGTTAATTATATTTATCACATTGTACATTACATCCCTAAGACTGGGTCCAGTGGTTAAGACTCCACAGTTCCAATGCAGGCATCACAGGTTCAATCCCTGCTTGGGGAACTAAGATCTCATATGCCCTGCCGCAGGACCATAAAACAAAATCCCATAATACTTATGTGAAAGTTTGTACCTTTTGACTACCTTCATCTGATTCCCCAGCCCCTACTCCCTGCCTCTAGTAGCCACAAATCTGATCTCTTTTTCTGAGTTTATCTGTTTGTTTTTGGAAGTGTAATTGACCTATAATACTATCCTGCCTGGTACACAGCATAATGATTTGATATTTCTATACATCAAAATAATCACCATGATAAGTCTAGTTGTCATCTGTCACCATGAGAGGATATTATAAGGTTATTGATTATATTGCCCACACTGTACATTTTATACCCATGACTCATTTAGTTTGCAACTGGAAGCTCATACCTCTTAACCTTTCTCACCTATTTTTCTCTCTTTCCCATTTCTTTCCCCTCTGCCAGCCACCTGTTTGTCCTCTATATTTAGGACTCTGTTTCTGTTTAGTTATGTTTGTTCATTTGTTTTTTAGATTCCACATACAAGTGAAATCACAAAGTATTTGTCTTTGACTTATTCCACTTAACATAATAGCTTCTAGGTCCATTGGTGTTGTCACAAATGACAATATTTCATTATTTTTGTGGCTAAGTAGTATTCCATTGGCATTATATATATATGCCACTTCTTTATCCATAGATCTGTTGGTGGACACAGATTGTTTCCGTATCTTGGCTATTGTAGATAATGCTTCAATGAACGTACGGATGCATATATTTTTTTAAATTAGTGTTTTTGTTTTCTTCAGATAAATACCCAGAAGTGAAATTTCTGGATCACCTAGTGGTTCTGTTTTTACTTTTCTGAGGAACCTCCATACTGTTTTCCATATGTCAATATACAGTCCCACCACCGACGATAACAGCAAAAACAGTGCATGAAGCTTCCCTTTTCTCCACATCCTCCTCACCACTTAATTGTTGTCTTTTTAGTAACAGCCATTCTGACAAGTGGAAAGTGAAATCTCACTGTGGGTTTGATTTGCATTTTCTGATTATTAGTGATGTTGACTATCTTTCCACATGCCGGTATTCCATTTATATATCTTCTTCGGGAAAATGTCTATTTAGGTCTTCTGTGCAGTTTTCCAATGGGTTATTTATACCACTGAGCACTTTCCATCTATTAGTTCATTGAATCTTCACAGCAGTCCTAGGGGAATGGGGCTGCTATTATTCCATTTCACAGATGCAGAAGTGAGGCAGAGAGAAGCTGAGTCATTTGTGTCTGTTTGCCCAGCTAGTACAAGGTGAAGACAGGTTTCAAGATGCTGAAGGTTTCCCCACGTTGCTGATAATGTCATTTCCCTTCTCTCTCCCCTACCTCCAGCCTGGTAGCATTGTTTCACTCAACCATTCATCCCATACATCGGAGCTGCTCATGTGATTCAGGCTGCAGGCCGGCTGCTGGGGAAGCAAAACACACAGGAAAGGGAGCCAGCCTTCAGGGAGATCATACCCTACAGGGGAGACAATAGTCTGATGCATTCAAATACAAGTTTTGCTAGACTTCAGAGTGACCTGGAGAAAGTGGTTAGTTCTGCTTTGGTGGGTCTCAGAAGAAGAAGCTTAGATCAAAACAAACAAAAAAAGGAATAATTTGGTGGGCCGGGGACTGAAATGGGGACTTTAGGCCTCTTCAATGTAGGGATTGTGCTCTTCAAGGAAGTACCCCATCAATATCTGATGCATGCACGAAGTTAAAGAAAGGCAGTGCTGGGCCTTGCCCAGCGTTCCAGTGGTTAAGCCCTCACCTTGCAGTGCAGAGGGTGCGGGTCTGATCACCGGCCAGGGGGCTAAGATCCCACATGCTTGGTAGCCAAAAAACCAAAACAGAAGCAATATTATAACAAATTCAATAAAGAGATTTTTAAAATGGTCCACATCAAAAAATCATTAAAAAGAAGAAATGGCAGCACTGATTCTGGGTAAGGGAAAGCGAATGTGTTCCCTTGAAAAGAATTTGTAGCAGTTCCCATTCTGGGCTTCCCTTGTGGCTCAACTGGTAAAGAATCTGCCTGCAATTCAGGGGACCTGGGTTTGATCCCTGGGCTGGGAAGATCCCCTGGAGAAGGGAAAGGCTACCCACTCCAATATTCTGGCCTGGAGAATTCCATGGACCGTATAGTCCATTGGGTCGCAAAGAGTCGGACATGACTCAGCGACTTTCACTCATTCTCTCACTTTCATCCTAGTCACTGCTGCAGCTCAGCTATGTGGGAGGAAAATAGCACTGCCTCCCTCTGATGCTGCAGTTGCTATCAGCTGATGGGGAGGGGAGGGTTCCCAGTCTGTCTTCCTTTGTGGAGAATTAAAGGTGATGCCCTCTGGCTGGGAACTAAGAGAAGATGCTCTTTCTCCATGTCTCACCAAGGATGGGCATCAAAACTGGAGGAGGCCCTACTGTTGGCTGTGTGGATGGATGGGTAATGGAAGGGCAGGTAATTTGCCCATGGATGGATGGGGGTGTGTGCACACCAGGGGCATCTGCACAGATTTGAAGTCCATGGACTGAGTGCTCAGCCCAGATCCCCCTGAAGCCTGCCCAGTAATTGAAAAAATCAGAAAGCTGCCTCTGAACAAGCCAGAAGCAGCCTTTCCAGGAAGCAGACTAACTTGAATTTGGGGGCAAACTTGGGATAAAACAGCAATATGTTTAGGCTGAGTTAAGGCTGCAGCAATTAAGTGGAGGAATAGAAGGATGTTAGGGGACACAGCAAACACGCACCTGGTGGAGGAGGAAAGTGCCAGAAAGATAAGGATGAGTGAAGAAAGAGGAAGAAGCTGGGCACTCAAGCATTGGCAAAAAAAAAAAAAAAACCCAGAGAAAGCAAAAGGATTGTCTTTGCTCAAACTTTCACAGCTGACAAGAGATTTCGCTGGAATAAAAACAAAATCTTCATATTTCATTTATAGCTAAATTCTGTGGAAAAAAAGGGGGGGAAATGAAAACCTGTCATTGGGAAACAAGAAAGAGCAGAAATGAGGTGGTTTGAGTAAGAGGGGTTGGGTCTGAAGTGTTGGTGATAAGCCTTATCTCCTGGATTTCTCTTCAAGAGACCATTCCAACTCCCATCTAGATGCTCCACGGTCAGCTCTCAGTTCCCAGCCATGGCTGCAGCCCACAGAGGTGAGACGGCATGGCTGTCTAGTCTGATGGACAGGTAGCAGGCTGGCTTCCTGAACTGGTTCCCCTAGATGATGGGTGAGTTTTTTGAGCTGGTTGGTACAGATTGTGGGGTCAGAGTTCTGTCTACCCACTGTCCATTTGTGAATTCAGTCTCTCTGTTTAGCAAATGTGAAGTGGTCACATATAGTAGGGTTTCCCTGGTGGCTCAGATGGTCAAGAATCCACCTGCAGTGCAGGACAACTGAGTTTGATCCTTGCTGGGGAAGATCCCCTGGAGAAGGGAATGGCAACCCACTCCAGTTTTCTTGCCTGGAGATTCCCATGGACAGAGGAGCCTGGTGGGCTGTAGTCCCATTGGGTTGCAAAGAGTTGGACACGACTGAGCGACTAAGCACATGCGCACACGCATATAGTCAGATACTATACGAGCCTGAAGAAATGTATTAGAATGCAGGAAAACAGGTTTTACTTGCTTTTGGCTGTTTTGTGTCTTCACTGATGCATGCAGGCTTCCTCTGGTTGCAGTGAGCCAGGGTGATTCCCTAGTTGTGGTGCGTGGGCTTCTCATTTCTGTGGCTTCTCTTGTTGCAGAGCACAAGCTCTAAGGCACACAGGCTTCAGCAGTTGTAGCACACAGGCTTAGTTGCCCTGCGGCATGTGGAATCTTCCTGCAGCAGGGGTGGAACCCGTGTCCCCTGCATTGGCAGGCCACTTAACCACTGGACCACCAGTAAAGTCTGGGGAACAGATTTTTTGAGAGCTCTGTCTTCTGGTAGAGAGCTTGAGAACAGAAAGCTGGGTAATCCAAGCCTATTCGTTCATTTACTCAACACATATATTTAGCAATTGTTCCAGGTTCCAGATCTTGTCCTAATGAAGTGAGTCTGGTGCCGTGTAGGCAAAGACTGGGATTGAGAGAGAGTATGGGGGAACACAGGTACATGCTGATCTGTCCCAGTAGATCATGTTGAGGCCTCAGTCCCAATGTAATTACTAATCACATTCCCTTTCATTTTCAAGTCTTGCCTGGTGACTCAGATAGTAAAGAATCTGCCTGCAATGCAGGAGACCTGAGTTCAATCTCTGGTTTGGAAAGATCCCCTGGAGAAGGGAATGACAACACACTCTAGTATCCTTGCCTGGAGAATTCCATGGACAGAGGAGCCTGTTGGACTATAGTCCATGGGGTTGCAAAGAGTCAGACACGACTGAGCAACTAACACACTTCACTTTCAAAAGGGTCCTAGTTGCTCAGCCTAAATATGGTGCCTCTGAGAAACATGAGGTTGAGAGGGGAGGGCAGGAGCAGGTGAGCTATAGAGGTAAGCAGAGGCCAGTGCACACAGGGCCTCAGAGGTCCCCTTAAATATAACAGGCTGGGCCTCAGAGGCACGAGTGGTCCATGGAGTGAGCTGCCCTGCTGACAGGGTGACTCTGCCAAGCTGTCACCTTGTTTTGTCAAACATTTCCCATTTTCCAAGAGAAACCATAAATCTGAATTTCCCTGAGAAACCTCTCCCTTTTAAAAGGTCAGGAACTAATCAAAAACAAACAAAACCATGAGTGCTAAATAAAACCTGAAGGCTGGATTTGCCCCAAGGATTGTCAGTTAGAAATCTCTTTTCTAAACTGTAAGTATTAATATCACAAGCTAGAATTAAGATTGCCAGGAGAAATATCTACAACCTCAGATATGCAGGTGATACTACTCTAATGGCAGGAAGGGAAGAGGAACTAAAGATGAATACCCTCTTGATGACGGTGAAAGAGGAGAGTAAAAAACCTGGTTTGAAACTCAGCATCCAGAAAACTAAGATCATGGTATCTGGTCCCATCACTTCATGGCAAATGGATGGGGAAAATGTAGAAGCAGAGACAGATTTTATTTTCTTGGGCTGCAAAATCACAAAATCATGGACAGTGACTACAGCCATGAAATTAAAAAACACTTGCTCCTTGGAAGGAAAGCTATGACAAACCTAGATGGCGTGTTAAAAAGCAGAGACATCACTGCTGACAAAGGTCCATATAGTCAAAGCTATGTTTCTTCCAGTAATGATGTATGTATGTGAGAGGTGGACCATAAAGAAGGCTAAGCAACAAGGAATTGATGCTTTCGAAGTGTGGTGCTGGAGAAGACTCTTGAGAGTCCCTTGGACTGCAAGGAGATAAATCAGTCAATCCTCAAGGAAATCAACCCTGAATATTCCTTCCTTGGAAGGACTGATGCTGAAGCTGAAGCTCCCGTATTGTGGCCACCTGATGCAGAGAGCCAACTCGTTCGAAAAGACCTTGATGTTGGGAAAGACTGAGGGCAGGAGGAGAAGGGGGCGACAAAGGATGAGATGGTTAGATACCATCACTGACTCAATGGGCATGAATTTGAGCAAACTCCGGGAGATACTGGAGGACGGAGGAGCCTGGCATACTACTGCTGCTGCTGCTGCTAAGTCGCTTCAGTCGTGTCCGACTCTGTGTGACCCCATAGACGGCAGCCCACCAGGCTCCCCCATCCCTGGGATTCTCCAGGCAAGAACACTGGAGTGGGTTGCCATTTCCTTCTCCAATGCATGAAAGTGAAAAGTGAAAGTGAAGTCGCTCAGTCACGTCCGACTCTTCGTGACCCCATGGACTGCAGCGTACCAGCGTACCAGGCAAGAGTACTGGAGTGGGGTGCCATTGCCTTCTCCTGGCATACTACAGGGGTCACAAAAAGTCAGACTTAGCAACTAAACAACAGCTAAGTAAGAAAAGAAGGCTGGAGGTTGCAGAGATTTATTCTGAACCAAGGGATCCCCAAAAGTAAAACCAAGGACAGACTTTCCCAGGTTTATCTGCTTCTTCACTAGAGATTTATGGCCCTGTTTATTAGTAACTTTGGGGTCATGCTAGGGTAATTTGTCACTAGAAATAATTTACTTTTTAACCCACCATTAAGCTCCTAGCAGGCTGAATCAACACAAGCTTCCAACACAAAGAGGCTATGTGGACTTTGAGCCTTGATTGCTTGTCCAAGGACTGCTGCCTGGCGGTATAGAGGCCCTCTCCTTTCCTGGGTCAGTTAAGGACTCTGGAGATCTTGAGGTCTTTTTTCTTTCAATTTAAGGAGGAAGAAAGTCATTTTAAGGGTTCTGAAGTCAGAAAAGAAATTGTGTAGAACCATTTCAAGGTAGACTTCCCTGGTAGCTCAGTGGTGAAGAATTTGCCTGTCAATGCAGGAGACGTGGGTTCAATCCCTGGGTCAGGAAGATTCCCTGAAGAAGGAAATGGCAACCCACTCCAGTATTTTTGCCTGGGAAATCCTATGGAAAAAGAATCCTGGAGGGCTGTAGTCCATGGGGTTGCGAAGAGTCAGACATGATTTAACGACTGAATAGCAACAAAGATACAAAGGGCCATTGTCTTATGGGTCACCCTTCGATGACATCTTACTGCATTTTGAATAAAACTGAAACTCCTCACTCTGGCTCACAAAGCACATATGCCCAGGCTCCCACCCACTCTTCCAGCCCCGACTCTGCTGCCCTCTGACTGGAAGGCTCCTGCCCCTACTTGAGTCAGGGGTCGCCTCCCCCAGGAATCTTCCCTCACCTGCCCTCCATCCTAAATCATCCGGAGCAGATGTCCATCTAAGCCATAACTTCCTTGTCTCTCAATGAACTGCATGTACTTGCCATTTTTATTAACCTCCCTCACGCCTGCTGCAGGCCATTCCTCTGAGGCCATCAGGACAGCAAAAGAGAAAAGCTACGGAACCAGACTGAGCCAGGTTTGAATTCCACCTCCACCCCTTCCTTATCTGTATCAAAAGTGAAAGTGTTAGTTGCTCAATCCTGTCTGACCCTTTGTGACCCCATGGACTGTAACCTGCCAGGCTCCTCTGTCCATGGGATTCTCCAGGCTGGAATGCTGGAGTGGGTAGCCATTCTCTTCTCCAGGGGACCTTCCTGACCCAGGGATCGAACCTGGGTCTTCTACATGGTAGGCAGATTCTTTACCATCTGAGCCACCAGGGAAGCCCCACTTAGCGTATGACCTCAAGCAATTAGGATAATCTTGCAAAGCCTCAGCTTCCTCGAAAGTGAAATTCAGAGTAAATACCAAGATATGGCCACTTAGCAAGACTGGCATGACAAGTAGGGCGGGTGCTAAGGGCAGAGTGGTAGGTGCTGCATTGGCGAAGGTTGGGAGAAAGGCAGCAGGAGAACTCCCCAGAGGAGGGAAGGCTAACTAGAAACAGGTAACAAAACTTCACCTGTACACACTCAGGTAAGCAAGTGCTATTGGTGCCCTGCCCCGATCCCTGCAGGCCGTGCCAGGGCACGGCTATGCTCCCTTGGTGGACTTCCAACCGGCAGCATCTGCAGCCCTTTCTCTGGCCACCAGAGCCCGCTCTGCCTCCATTCAGGGCTGGCTGGAAGTGTCAGGGAATTAACACTTCCTTCTCCACTAAGAGCAACTCTAAGCCAATAACTATGCGGCATGGTATAACCACTGAAAAAGACCCTGATGCCGGGAAAGATTGAAGGCAGGAAGAGAAGGGGATAACAGAGGACGAGACGGGTGGACGGCATCACTGACTCAATGGACATGAATTTGAGCAAACTCCGGGAGACAGTGAAGGACAGAAAAATCCTGGTGTGCTGCAACCCATGAGGTTGCAAAGAATCAGACACAACGTAGCAACTGAACAACACGGTGTATCTGTCTGTGTACCTTCTCTGCACAGGTAGGAAGCGTCAAGGTGGGGGTTCTACTTTATCTCCCAGACCTCCCCAGCCGAGTTACACTCGACAAGCTCGTAGTGGTACCTCTGTTGATAATACACCCTTTACTGCCTGCCTTTCCCTCCCAGCTCACGTTCCTTCCCTACTGGTATTCCCTGGGGTCTCTCTTAAATAAGCATCTTTCACTCAAATTCTTCTCTTGGGATTGCCTCTCAGAGAACTCAAATTTCTGCGAATGTATCCTATAAATTAGCCTACACATACGCAAAAACCACATATATTCAATTTATTAATCCACCATTTTTGTCACTGTGAGATTGGAAACAATATACCTCCCAGGCTTAGGATCCACCCACATAGTAGAATACAGAGCCACTATATAAAAGAATGAGAAAGTACTTTGTATCTTGACAAAAAAAAACAATGTCAGAGCCATATTCATGAAAAAAGCAAGATGTAGAACAGTATAAATAATGCATGCTGCCATTCGTGTAAAAAATTTGTGTGTGTGTTTGCATATCCCTAGAATCATTGTATAAAAAGAGATAAAAAAAAAATCTTAGCAAAGGAGACCTCCAAACACATAACCTGGACTACCCTTTACAAGAGACCTGAATGGCTGGGAGATCAGGGTGGAAAGGAGAACCTTTTCATCATACACCTTTACACATTTTTTGACTTTGATACTACAGACAGGTTCATCTATTCAAAAAATAAAAGTACCATTAAAATAATAAATAAGTGAATACACAAAGAGAGGTACACCATTGTGCACTGAACATATCAGCTCTAGTGTGGAATGGTCAGACAGGCTCCTGCCGGTGGGCTCAGCCCCAGCTGCTTGGGCTCCTGCCAGCCTGCAGGCTCACCCACCAAAGTAGGTCCTACTTCTTCAGGGGAAAGCGCGGGAGGATTTGTTGGCCTTCCCTTTGTGTTCACCCGCAAGAGCTGCCATCACCTCTGCCCCCAAGGAAGAACCAGTGGCATCTTCACCCACACACAAGGAAGCCCAAGCAACCCCCTTTGGCCCCAGACCTTGTGCTGAAGGCACTTATCTTGGTTCAAGAGCAATCTAAGCCACACACACAACTCACACTCATGCATGTGCACACACACACACACACACACACACACACATGCCTGTGCACACGGATGAGAATGGCAACCCAAGCAGGTCGCTCCTGAGTGAAACGTCACAGCCCCGATTTCCTAACAGAGGTGTCCATCCAGCAGCCTGGGCACCCACTCTTTGGTCCCATCACATCCTGTCTGCTGCAAGGGAGGCCACTTGTGGGGAAGGAGCTGTTACTGGGGGGTATCCACTTCGGGACCAGGTTCAGTCATCATGTCCTTGTACTGTCGTTTGAAGAAGCCGAGCTGTGGAGGCAGAAGCGAGTGAGTGAGGGCACCCAGGCTGGGGGAAGGGGGTGGGTGAAAGCCGTGCAGGACAGGCAGGGAGACTGCGGGACCAAGAGATGCAAAGAAAAAACACGGCAGGGTGTAGAATAGCCCTGGGGAAAGTGGAACAGGAAGGGCATTGCTACTGGGAAAGGAAAGAAATAGAAAGCATAAGCAGGACTACTCCTTATATAGCAATTGTACCAGAGACCATTCTAAGTTCTCTAGAGTTATGAAGCCAATGACCTCCACAAAATGGGTGTTTCCCTAGTGACTCAGATGGTAAAGAATCTGCCTGCAATACAGGAGACCCAGGTTCAATCCCTGGGTCAGGAAGGAGAAGGAAATGGCCACCCACTCCAGTATTCTTGCCTGGAGAATTCCATGGACAGAGAAGCCTGGTGGGCTACAATCCATGGGGTGGCAAAGAATCGGACAAGACTGAGCGACTTTCACTTACACTTAGTCTCATTGTACAGCTGAAGAAACTGAGGTTCTGTGACACCCCGCCACCCAGGTCACCCAACTGGCAGCAGAAGTGGGAGTTGACAGTGCTGAGTGAGAAGCAGTGGGGTGGGGGAGGGGAGCGGGCAGGGAGAGGGTCCCGGGGGAGTTACCTTGTACAGACCGGCAGAGATGAGGGCCAGGAGCACAAGCCCCCCTACCGAGCTGCCCACGATCAGCGGGATAGGGTTATGTACTTCGTAGGACTCCACCTTGGTCCCTGTCTGGAGCAGGGAGAGGGGAAGGGGTACATCAGAGGAGAAAGACTCTGGGTTTCTGGGGGTTCCCCAGTCAGACCTTGTGTGCTCCCTGAACACCATGACTAACCCCTCCCTGTCCCCTGTCCCCTCCAGGCCCAGCGCTCACTCCTCCTGCCCATTCTTCTCTCTCCCCCACAAGCCCAGCCTCCTCTCCTGCCTCTAATGGTCGCGCTGTGTCCCAGACACATACCTGGGCCATCACAAACGCATCCTGCCCTGGAAGCAGGGTGAACTCTGACTCATCAAATAAGATCTCCGCTTTGCTCACAACTTGAAGGTGGTTGTGTGAAGTCTGTGGGAGAGAGAGAGGATGGGAACTGGACCCCTAGGCCCTGAAGGATCATGACTCATGCCCAGCCGAGCCTCGGGCCCCCACAGACCTTGATGTACCAGTCAAACGAGAAGTTGCTCTTGAGGGTGACCTTGAACTCCTCCTGAATGCCAAAGGATGGGATGGCACACTGGATTCTCTGGCAGACAGCAACGGAGCAGTTCTGGGGAAGGGAGGAGAAGAGATAGGTGAGCAGGAAAGCTGGATGCAGGACTTGCCCTGTGAGCCCAGGCTGCTCAGTTGAGAGGTAGTACTGGGCACGGTGAGGGGGTGGCACATAGTCTGCGTGCAGCCCTGAGGCCGGGGCTTAGTCTCACCAGCACCGGGCTCTTCTTAAGCTCCGCCAGGAAGTCAGAGTGACGAGGGGCAACCTCCGTGGTGTTACATCCACTGGACACGTCCTGAGGAAAAGGGACACGATGAGGAAGGGATTGAAGTGAGGCTCCCAGGTCCACCCTCCAGGTCAGGAGAGGGTCGGGAATGGCTCCACAATCCAACAGAAGAAGCAGAAACGATTTTAGGAAAGACCAGGGGGCTGTGGAGGAGGAGCTGGGCCCACTCCTCAGAGCCGTCTGGGCTTACCTGGGAGAAGGTGACCTGGGGCTGGGACCACACAGGCACCTTGTTCAGCCGGATGGGGATCCAGAAGACCACACTGATGGGCAGTTTCTTCCTGCCCAGGTTGTTGAACTGCATGATGGGGGAAGGGTGGGTATCAGGGCTCTGGCTTTTCCACCCCCACCAGCAACTAGAATCAGGTTTCCCACTCCCAAACATCAGGGGAGTCCTGGGAAGGGGCCCAGGACTGAATAAGGCCTCACAGACCCAAGCACCCTGCCTTCTGATGCTTTCTGAGAGGTAGGAGAGTGTAGTGGTTAAATTCCACTCCTGAGCCAAGCAGGCTGTCGTAAGCAGCAGCTCTTCCACTTACTAAGGGTGACACCAGGGGGTGTGTTCTGTTAACCTCTCTGAGCCCCAGTTTCTGCATCTATAAACTGGGGGAGACGACAATGCCTCCATCACAGAGTCATTAGGAAGATGAAGAAAAAAGTAATTACATACATGGTGTATACACAGGCATGCTCAGTCACTTCAGTCTCTCTGTGACCCTATCGACTGTAACCTGCCAGGCTCTTCTATCCATGGGGATTCTCCAGGCAAGAATACTGGAGAGGGTTGCCGTGCCCTCCTCCAGGGGATCTTTCCGACCCAGGGATTGAACCTGGTCTCCTCCATTGCAGGCAGATTCTTTACTGCGGAGCCACCGAGGAAGTCCCGTGTATATACATGTGTGTGTGTGCATGTGTGATGCACATGCTTGTGTGTGTGTGAGGAGTCAGAGCAAGCTTAGAAGAGAGCCTGGCCCAAAGCAGGCACCTCATGCATGTTTCCCATCATTCTTTTTTTTTTTTTTTGACAACGCAACACGTGAGGTCTTTGTTCCCTGACAAGGACCGAACCCGTGTGCCCTGAAGTGGAAGAGTGGAACTTTTTAAAAAGACTTTTTGATGTGGAACATTTTAAAAAGTCTTTATTGAATCTGTTAAAATACCGCTTCTGATTTACGTTTGGGTTTTTTGCCCTGAGGCATGTGGGATCTTAGTTTCCTGACTAGGGATCAAACTTGTGTCCCATGCAGTCAAAGCACGGAGTCTTAACCACTGGACCCCAGGGAAGTCCCTCCCCATTGTTCTTTCCTGTCATCCTGGTTTCCCTCCCCAGGCTCCTTCTCCACTCCCCACCTGATACTGATGCTCCATAGCGTGTATGGTCTTCTCTGAGGCTGTGAAGTTGAGATATTTGGTGGAGGCCTCAAGGCTGATGGGAGAAAGAAGAAGGGGCAGGAAGTGACAGAACATCAGGGGAGTTCTGGGAGGGGGTCTCGGGCTAAGGGTGTTAAGGGGTGAACAGGCACACAGGAAATGCAACTGAGAGAGCGAGAGCACGACGGTGTGCGAGGACCGTGTCGGGGGACCCGCATCGTGTGCCAGTTTGGCCCCCAACACACACACACAAATGCACACATGTGCACACATAACTTCAGACACACACAAGCACCTGCGCACAGACTCGCACACAGATGCTCGATGCGCCATGTCCAGCCCAGGGGTGAAGGCAGAGCAAAAAGCCCCGGAAGCCAGTACCTGGTGACCACCATATACACAGCGTATTTCACAGGCAGCTCCAGCTGGAATTGAGTTTTGTTGTTCCCCGGCATGTTGTTCTCACTGAAGGGAAACAGAGAGCTCTGACCAGCTCTTGAGAATTGAGAATCAGCCTTTCCTTCTCCTATTTCTCCTTTACCCTCTAGCACCAACCAACCATTGAGTCCTGTGCTCTCAGCATCTTAAACACTGTCCTTTAAATCCAACAGAGGAAATAGAGATTGTAGGGAAGCCCAGGGCTGCCCCGTGGAGTTCAGGCCCATCCCAACTCAGCAGGATGGATGCCTGGAGCACCTTCTTTTTCTCACTGGTCCCCTGAACTCAAAACCACTCCTGCCCTAATCCCCTGCCCTCCTGGAGAGAGATCTTTCTAGCGTGCAAAGGTGATCACATCCTGTCCCTCCCAAGTTCAACGGCAAACTCCTTAATAGCACCTGTCGGTCATTACATGAAATGGGCCATATCTAACCAAGTCCTTCAACTCTGCCTCCTGAGCTCAAACTTAGCCTGACATTTGCCATATCCCAGCATGGCTTGGTCCACACTTCCTTCTCTCTGTATTCATGCCCACCTTCAATTTGTGCCTTTGCTGGGCTTCCCTCGTGGCTCAAATGGAAAGAATCTGCCTGCAATGCAGGAGACCCGGGTTTGATCCCTGGGTTGGGAAGATCCCCTGGAGAAGGGAATGGCTACCTGCTCCAGTATTCTTGGCTGGAGAATTCCATGGACAGAGGAGCCTGGTGGGCTATAGTCCATGGGGTCACAAACAGTCGGACATGACTGAAAGACTAACACTTTCTTTCACTTTTTCTGGCTAACTCACAGCCCAAATGAATCTTCCTCTCTGAACACCAAACTCCCAACAACACTGGACACCATTTATTTCATGGTAATCATCAACTTTCCTGTCCATTCTTGCCACTAAATTATAACCTCCATGAGCCAGGAACCACAGCCATCTTGTCTGTTGCTATCCCATCAGCCCTGGGCAACATGCCTGGCATGGGGTGGGTGCTCAGTTGGCATTTCTTGAGTGAATGAATGAGCTGAAGGGAGAACCAGTGGGGAGAGGGCAATGGTCCACCATCAGCACGGGGCTGGGACCTCAAAACTGATGATGTGGTGGGAAGCCAGGCATAGCTCACCTGGTAACATTGGCCTTGAGAAGTAGCTTGTTTCCAAAGTAAGTATCAGGATTCACGTCAAATGTGACATTAAAGGTGATCTGGAGTTGGAGAAAGGAGAGACAGTGACAAAAGGAAGAGAGAAGAAACATCCCAGATGTTCATCAGCTGAAGAATGGGTAAATAAAATGTGGTACATCCATACAACATAGTGTTATTCAGCAATAAAAAGAATCAGAGTATTAATACATCTTGCAACATGGGTAACCCTTGAAAGCGTGATGCTCAAAGAAGCCATCATATTGTATGATTCTATTCATATGAAATACCCAGAATAGGTGAATCTCAAGATAGAAAATAGATTAGTGGTTGCCTAGAACTGGGACAGATGGGAAGACATAGGCTGATGGCCAAAGGGAGTAAGGTGTTTTGGGGGGGTTTATAAAATACTCTAGGACTTCCCAGGCTGTCCAGGGGTTAAGAATCTGCCTTGCAATGCAGGGGACTCGAATTCAATACCTGGTCAGGGAACTAAGATCCCACATGCCTTGGAGCAACTAAGCCCGAGTGCTACAACTACTGAGCCTGTGGACCACAACTAAAGAGTTCATGAGCTGCAGTGAAAGATCCTGCATCTAAGACCCAATGCAGCCAAACAAATAAGTAATATTTTAAACATTAAATTAAAAATATAATACTCTAAAATTGATCACGCTGATGAATGCACAACTCTGTGAACATTTCAAAAGCCAGTGGATTGTATACTTTTCTCAGTTTATTTATTTATTCATTTTTGACTGCATGAGGTCTTGGGGTGTGTGGGCTCTCTAGCTTAGATTGTGGCACTTGAGCTTAGATTGCCCAGTGGCATGTGGCATAGGATCTTAGTTCCCTAACCCAGGATCAAGCCCGTGTCCCCTACATTCCAAGTCAGATTCTCAACCACTTGACCATCAGAGAAGTCCCTGGATCATATACTTTAAATGTTTGTGTTAGTCATTCAGTCATGTCTGACTCTTTGTGACACCATGGACTATATAGCCTGTTAGGCTCCTCTGTCCATGGAATTCTCCAGGCAAGAATACTGGAGTGGGTTGCCATTCACTTCTCCAGGGAATCTTCCCAACCCAGGAATCAAACCCAGGTCTCCTGCATTGCAAGCAGATTCTTTATTGTCCGAGCTTCCAGGGAAGCCCAATGGGTGTATTGTAATGGTAGATGGATTTTTATCTCAGCAAAACTTTTTTTCAAAAAAAAAAAAAGAGAGAGAGAGAGAAAGAAAGATCTACTTTTAAAAAGAAGAAGGAGAAGGGAATTCCCTGATGGTTCAGTGGTTAAGATTTCACATTTTCATTGCCAAGGGCCTGAGTTCAATACCTGGTCCAGGAACTAAAATCCCACAAGCCATGCAGTGTGGGAAGAAGGAGAAGAACTAGGGAAGAATTCAGAAGAAAACAAAGGAGAAAAAGGGAGGAGGAGCCAGCAGTCTGACCTCCGAGTTGTCTAGGAAAATGGGGTGGTTTATGCCACAGCTGGTTCTCTTCAAGATTCCAGACCCTTCAGTGGAGACATCAGACTCACAGGTCAGGCGCCAGAACCTTTGTGAGCGCTGGTTCTGGAAGGCAAGGGAGGCAGAGCTGGTGAAGTCAGCTGGCAGCCACGGGGATGGGGCAAGTAAAGTCAGACGGAGCCTGAGAAGGGTTTGGCTACCTGGCTGCTTGACACCCTCCGGTAGGACAAGCCAGACGGGTAGAAGAAGGTGACCTGAGTTCTGTAGGAGTCCTCGCCCTCGTTTCTCACAGTCACCGTCACGTTCAAGTCCCGGGGTCCACCCACCACCAGGGTGTCCAGGCTGTGGAAGGAAGAAGCCAGGCCATGAGAGGCTGGGGGCTTCCCTGCCGTGAATGTGCTCTGGAGGGAAGGAGGCGCAGACACTGGGAGAGAGAATATAGTGGATGAGGCGGTAGCAGCTGCTCTGCGCCAGGCTCCCTTGGGGGCCAGGAGGAGAACAGAGCGCCAGGTCATGGTGCAGTTTTGGGGGTAAAAAAGAGGACAGGGAACTCACTCCATAAAACTGAAGGTGATGCTGAGGTCATCCTGGCAGACGGTGTCATTGCCACAGTTCTTCTCAAAGGGAAGCTGCCAAACACGGAATATGAGAAAAACAAAAGGAAATCGGGACAGGATGTAAAAAGAAACAGCAAAGTGAAATCTCGAAATAAAGTGAAAGTGTTAGTTGCTCAGTCGTGTCCGACTCTTTGGGACCCCATGGACTGCAGCCCGCCAGGCTCTTCTTGCCTGTGGGATTCTCCAGGCAAGAATACTGGAGTGAGTTGCCCTTTCCCGCTCCAGGGGATCTTCCCGACTCACCGAGGCTGTGAAGAGTCTCAGAGCATCCACAGCCAACACTGGCCTGAGGCCCCCATAATTGTGTGCAGGCTCCCCCACCAGAGAGAAGTTGAGGCGCAGAGCAATGGGGGTCACTGAGTCCTCCACACAATCCTGAGAGACAGTGAGGGGTTGGTGGTCCAGCCTTCTCAGCTTCACAAGCCCACCCCCTGCTTGGAGGATGGTCACCCCCTGCTCACCAGTAACCGGAGCTTCAGGGTCTCGCATTTCTGACTCAGCCTCAGCGTCTCTACACGTCTGCGTGTGCTGTTCTGTGTCTCATCAAAGATGGCCACGGAATGGGGGCGACCTGGGTCCAGGGCCAGGTCATAGGTGATAGTGCTCTGGGTATCTCCTGAAGGGGTGGGAAGAATGGCGGTAAGGAGCCTGGCTTTGGAGTCAGACTGGCAAGAGGTGGCGGCCCTGTTCCTCTGCTCCCCAACTGTCCAACTTTGGCCACATTAGTTGACCTCCCTGTGTCTCTCAGTTCCTTATTTTAAAAAATTATTTCTGTATTGATTTGGCTGAGCCAGGTCTTAATTGCAGCACACAGGATCTTTTAGTTGTGGAAACAGTGGCAAATTTTATTTTCCTGGGCTTCAAGATCACTGCAGCCATGAAATTAAAAGATGCTTGCTCCTTGGAAGAAACCTAGAAAGCATATTAAAAAGCAGAGACATCACTCTGCTGACAAAGGTCCATCTAGCCAAAGCTATGATTTTTCCAGTAGTCATGTATGGATGTGAGACTCGGACCACAAAGAAAGCAGAGCACTGAAGAACTGATGCTTTTGAACTGTGGTGCTGGAGAAGACTCTTGACAGTCCCTTGGACTGCAAGGAGATCAAACCAGTCATTCCTAAAGGAAATCAACCCTGAATAGTCATTGGAAGGACTGATGCTGAAGCTGAAGCTCCCACACTTCGGCCACCTGATGCAAAGAACCAACTCATTGGAAAAGACCCTGATGCTGGGAAAGATTGAGGACAGGAGGAGAATGGGGCAACTGAGGATAAGATGTTCGGAGGGCATCACCAACTCAATGGACATGAATTTAAGCAAACTACGGGAGATGGTGAGAGACAGGGAAGCTTGGCATGCTGCAGTTCATGGGGTCACAAAGAGTCAGATACAACTTAGTGACTGAACAACAACATGGGGTCTTTTTGCAGCATGCGGGATCTACTTCCCTGACCAGGGATCGAACCCTGGCTTCTGCATTGGAAGTGCAGTGCCCTAACCACTGGACAAACACGGAAGTTCCTCCTTATTTTTAAATTGAAGATAATAATTGTTTCTTTCCAACAGTGAAAATAAAATTGTGCCTATGAAGCATTTAGCATAGTGCCTGCCACATAATAAATGCTCAGTAATTAATACCTATTCTGTTACAAGACAGAAAATTAAGTATATTTTTAAAGTATATTGCTTTTCACTTTTTTCTCTTTGTCTTTGTTCTTCAGCAGTTTGTACCTTGGGATGGTACAGTGTCTGGTGTTGTGGGCATTGGTATAATGTAACAATTTATGGTTCCTTTTATATTTATCTTGCTCTGACTTGGTAGAGAATCTTGATGTCTTTCACCAGTTTTAGAAAAGTCTTTACCACCATTTCTTTTTTAAATTCTATTTTATATTGAAGTATAGCTGATTAACAGTGTTGTTTTAGTTTCAAGTATACAGCAAAGTGATTCAGTTATACATATACATATTTTTCAGCTCCTTTTCCATTATAGGTTAAACAAGATATTGATTGAATATAATTATCTGTGCCATACAGTAAATCCTTGTTTACCTATTTTATATATAGTGATGTATATCTGTTTGTTCTGCTCCTAATCTGCTATTAAATGTATTGAATTCTCAATTCCATTCCATTTGTTTTTCAGTGCTAGTTGTTTCCATTGAACTCTTAGGAAATCCAGATTTTTTTTATGACGTTCTCCATCCTTTCCTCTTTATTCTTGAAGATATTAATTTTAGTTATATTTTAAATTCTGATTTGATAATTCTAATATTTGAATCATCTGTGGGTCTATATCTATTGTCTGTTGTTTCTCTTGCTTGCAGGTCTCAATGGACATTTTCCCAATAGAAGGACCAAGGTGTTTTTCAATGCCCCACTCAAATCTCTGCTTCCCCAGCAGCTGGATTTCTTTTCAACTCATTAGCTCTTCAGTTGCTGTCTTCCACTGAGTTTCTGGAAGTATTGACCTGGACATGCATGACTTAGAAGTCAGCCAATGACTTTGTATGGAATTTCCATGTAGATTTTGGGGGATCTTCTCTGTAATTCTCTCCTCTCCAAGACTTCACTCTCAATTTCTAGCCATCTTGTTTGCCCCGAACCCTGACTGCTATCTCCTCAGTCCAGTAAGATTATTGCTAGAAAACTAATTTTATCTCCTCCCCTTGTTTCTCTCTAGGACCACCGTTACTCTTTCTCACCCCAAGCACAATGCCACTCAGAATAGAGACAAGGGAGGGAGTCAAGTTAGTTGTGATAAAATACATGTCTGAATGCTTTGCGAGTTTGTGCTTTGCTTCATCAACTCAGTCTCCCCTTTGAACAAATTATTGTTGCTGTTTAGTTGCTAAGTCATGTCCAACTCTTTGCAACCCCATGGACTATGGAGCTTGCCAAGCTCCTCTGCCCACCTCTCAGTTAAAAAAATATATCTGGTTAGTTCACAGGGTGGGGCCCTTCATTCTATAGAGAACTGAGACTGTAAAGAAGTGCCAGAGACTTACTTCTTTGGTGGTGTTTTCTGGGCCTCCCCACCCATGCTCTAGCAGGGGAACCATCTGCTTACTCCATCCAAGCTTGAAGAAGGCTATCAGAGCCCATCAATGTCCCCAGTCATTTTAACCTCTTGAAATTCACCCACTCAGCCTCACCTTCTCCCAGTCGGTCCCATGTGCTCTTGCGAACTTGGAGGCAGACTTTGACCTGCCCAGCAATCTGGCCTTTTACCACTGGGTCACGACACTCATACACATTCCTCTTCACTTCCTTGGGTGTGAACTCCATCGTCGCCTCAACTTTCAGCACAGGCTGTGACCTGGGGGGAAGCCAGAGGGCCATCAGGGGCCATCGTACAGCAAACACACTCCTTAAAAAGAAGATACCTGGTATGCTCTCACCTGAGCAGCAGCACATGCCCCTGAGCCCCGACAGCCAAGTCTACCAATCCATCCATTGTGAGGTCCTGGCCCCCGCTCAGTGACTGCCCAAAATACTGAAGCTTGGGGGAGATCTGTGAGCCTGTGATCCGCTGACGGTGGAAAAGAGGAGGCGAGAAAGAGGTGGGAAAGAACAGAGAAGAGAGTAACTCAGTCTCCCAGGGTGACCCAAGGAGAGACTGTCTGGGCTCCACTCAAGTCACACCTCCCACAATTTCTTTAAAAATTAGGGTAACTATTCAGCTTTAAACCACAACCTTGAGATGATATAAAAAATTTCCATAATTGCTGGGTTTTCCAGAGAAAATAAGAAGCTTCACAGGAAAGAAGAGACAGTATACTATTTGACTCAGCTGAATCTCTTGATTCAGCTGGATCTCTCTTACGTGGTCAGGAAAATGCAAACACTCTGTATTGACCTAACCAAATTTATCATATAAATTTAATGTGGGGGTGGGATGCAAAGCATGTGAATATCTGAAAAGAGAGGCCTCAAAGAGAGCTCAGTCCTCACCTTCCATAGTAGGAAGTCAACGCAAAAACAAAAATCAAGCAGCAGCAATATAATTGTGTCCTTGGCAAGTACAGAGAATCATTGAAAGAGCTGAAAGTGGTTTCCTCAAGAGGAGGAAAAACAAAGAGGAAATCACAGTGTGGGTATGAAAATTGTTACTTTTCATAATAAGCTGTTAGGAACAATTTTGACTCTTCAATCTATGTGGAAAATTAATACTGAAAGGATCAGTTCAGTTCAGTCACTCAGTCGTGTCTGACTCTTTGCAACCCCATGGACTGCAACACACCAGGCTTTCCTGTCCATCACCAACTCCTGAAGCTTACTCAAACTCATGTCCATAGAGTCAGTGATGCCATCCAACCATCTCATCCTCTGTTGCTCCCTTCTCCTCCTGCCTTCAATCTTTCCCAGCATCAGGGTCTTTTCCAGTGAGTCAGTTCTTCACATCAGGTGGCCAAAGTATTGGAGTTTCAGCTTCAGCATCAGTCCTTCCAATGAATATTCAGGACTGATTTCCTTTAGGATGGACTGGTTGGATCTCCAGTCCAAGGGACTCTCAAGAGTCTTCACCAACACCACAGTTCAAAAGCATCAATTCTTTGGTGCTCAGCCTTCTTTATAGTCCAATTCTCACATCCATGCATGACTACTGGAAAGATCATAGCTTTGACTATATACATCTTTGTTGGTGAAGTAGTGTCTCTGCTTTTTAATATGCTGTCTAGGTTGGTCATAGGTTTTCTTCCAAGGAGCAAACATCTTTTAATTTCATGGCTGCAGTCACCATCTGCAGTGATTTTGGACCCCCCCCTCCCCCAAAAAATAAAGTCTAACTGAAAGGATAACAGCCAAATATATTAAGAAATTTTAAAAGTGACTTTGTCACGTACTTAATGCCGCTGAAGTGTGTACACTTAAAAATGGTTAAGGGGGTGAGTTTTAGGTCATGTGTATTTTACTGCCATTTTTTAAGTGAAGTTGTCAACTGGAAAGAAGAATGAGGAAGTGCAGGACGCTGGAAATGTGCTATATCTTCATCTGGGTGGTGCTTACTTGGGTTCACAGATGTGAAAATTCAACACTTAAGATTTGTGTGTTCACTGAACATATATTATACTGCAAATTTTTTTGAGAAAAAATTATTATATCCTATTGGGAGGAAGCTTTGTTTTGAAATTATATAATATGGTAGTTGGGAGATCCATAGGACACTTGCTTGTTGAAATACTGAGCACCACAGTTCCAGTAATAGAAAAAGAACAAGTAAAAATTACAAACAGTAGAACAATAAGCTTGCATGATCGTTTTTGCATTTATTTTTAATTCCAAAGTCTGTGGTGTGGGAGAGGAGAATGTGAGTGGAGTGGGAGTGTGTGTATGGGTGTGAGTGGATGTGGGTGTATGGGGGCTGTGGGTGCGTCTGAGTGTGGGTGTGAGTGGGTGTGGGCATGGGTGGGGATGGGTGTACGGGGGTGTGGGTGAGAGTGGGTGAATGTGTGGACCCTCCCTTTACCCTTGTTTTCCTTTCCAGGCCAAGTTCTGGTAAAGATAAAGGGCAGAAGGAGCTAGGGCTTTTGCTGTTTACTTTAGATCTTTTAACTTATACAAGCATGTAAAGTGTTGTAATAAAAATAGAGTAAAACCACAGCCTTCAAATCCCATTTACACAAAGAAACAACAGATGCCAATGAGAAAAAGGCTTAACTATAATATTCATAAAATTGCGGAAAGAGGTTCCGTGACACAGAGGGAAGAATGTGAGGAGTGCTGGGCTGTAACTAAAGAACATGTGACTACTGACGACCTCGAGCCCTAGAAGCCTGTGCTCTGCAACAAGAGAAGCCACTGCAATGAGAAGCCTGAGCATCGCAACTAGAGAATAACCCCTGCTGGCCACAACTAGAGAAAAACCGGAAAAGCAATGAAGATTCAGTGCAGCCATAGATAAACAAGTAGAATTATTTTTTTCAAAGGAGTGTGTGAAAAATACTAGGGCTGACATAGCATCATAGTCCATACACTAGAATGGGCAAAATTGATCTATGGTGGAAAATAATTGGAACAGTAGCTTCCTCTAGGATGGAGTGGAGTCAGAAATTGACTGGGAGGGGACAGGTGGGAACTTTCTAAAGTGATCATGATGTTCGGTACAGTAAGTGAAATTGCTCAGTTGGGTCCGACTGTTTGCAACCCCATGGACTGTAGCCTGCCAGGCTCCTCTGTCCATGGAATTTTACAGGCATGTACCTTCATAGAATTATTGGGGGTTGTTTGTTTGGTTTTTGTTTGTCTAGTCACCACACAGCTTTCAGGGTCTTAGTTCCCCAATCAGGGATTGAACCCAGGCCATGGCAGTGAAAGCACTGAGTCATAACCGCTGGACCGCCAGAGAATTCCCAGGATTGTGGGTTATATTTTTCAAAATTCATCAACTGGCCAAAGATCTGTGCATTTCCTGTCTATACATTTTATTTTAAAAATAATGGTAAGCAAATATTAAATTCTAATTAATGATATACATGGTGAGGCATTTAGGGGTGAAGTTGGACTGGTGTTGCAAATTACTTTGAAATGCATTTTAAAATGTGTTGAACTGATGAACAAGTAGAAAAGGATGAATATAAGGATGGAGATGTGAAAAAGTAAATCTAGTAAAATATTCATAGTAGATTTTAGCTTATAAATACATGGGTGTTCACTATACATTGAAATTTTTCTTAATAAAATGGAAATTTTTACTGATGCCTGGGGCTCTGTACATACGTGCTTCAGTCATGTCTGACTCTGCCACCCTATGGACTGTAGCCTACCAGGCCCTTATGTCCATGGGATACTCCAGGCAAGAATACTGGAGTGGTTTGCCATGCCCTCTTGCAAGAGATCTTCCCGACCCAGGGATGAAACCCATGTCTCCTGCATTGGCAGATGGGTTCTTTACTGCTGGTGCCACTTGGGAAGCCCCTGGAGCCCTGACCTCAGGCCAATTAAATCAGACCCCGTACTGGCAGGGCCTATGCACCCATTTTTTAAGAATTTCAGGTGATGTTAGTAGGGTTGAACCTTGTGAGGGATTTGGCAGGAGTGATGAAGGAACAGAGAAAGGACATAAGAAAAATTTTGGGGGAAAAATGCTGGAAAAAAGTCAGAGACCAGAAGACTGGATGGCCTCAGTGGGCTGTAAGGGAGAAAGCCAGACTGTGGGGGTCTCTTTAGACAGTGGTCTTCATCTGGCAGGAAAGAGGGAGCCTCTTCAGGAGGAAACCAGTTGTGGCAATCAACATTTCAAATGACCAGCCATCAGGATCAGCTACACAATTTGCAGGACCCCATGGGGGGAAAACACTGTAGGACTCCTTATTCAAAAGTTAAGAATTTCAAGATGGCCGGAGCAGAGCATTAATCTAAGCACAGCACCCTTCTGAGAGAGGAGCCCTGAGTGGCCACACAGGTCACACACCCATGACGCATGCAGTCCTGGTAGAATGGCCAACCATAGGGCTTCCTGTGTTGTGAGACTTCCACTGCTAAAATCAGGTTAGTTAGTTACTGTTAGTTGCTCAGTCGTGTCTGACTCTTTGCAACCCCACGGACTGTAGCCCACCAGGCTCCTCTGTCCATGGAATTCTCCAAGCAAGAATACTGCTGCCCCTTTACAGGAGGGAAGATGAAGGCTCAGAGGTAATAAATGGTGAGCCGGGAGTGTTGGATGTAGACATTCTTCTCCTCTGAATCTCAGTCTTCATAGGATGACCAATAGATCTGGTTTGCCCCACATCTGTCCTGGTTTGGGGCTTCCCTGTTGGCTCAAATGGTAAAGAATTTGTCTGCAATGCAGGAGACCCGACTTGGGAAGATCCCCTGGAGGAGGAAATGGCAATCCACTCCAGTATTCTTGCTTGGAGAATTCCATGGACAGAGGAGCCTGGTGGGCTACAGTCCGTGGGGTTGCAAAGAGTCAGACACGACTGAGCAACTAACAGTAACTAACTAACCTGATTTTAGCAGTGGAAGTCTCACAACACAGTGATGCTGACCCTGTGCAGCTGAGGGAATGTTGATTTAGAAAGGGACAGATGATCCGGCCTCACCTGGCTGTGAGAGGGGCTGATGCCCAGTTTTGAGGTTCCATGGAACAGGTAGACAGCACCCTGGTTCTCCTGCTCTCCCGGGGCCCCAATGGCCACATCCACCAGCCTGTCCCCATTCACATCCCCCAGCGCTGTCAGGGCTGCCCCAAAGCGGCCCCAGGGGTGGCCCAGCTCCCCTCGCAGGACAGCATCACAGTGCCACTTAGCTCTCTGCAGAACAAAAATAGTGTCAGGCCCACCCCAGGCGACCCCTCCATCCCACAGCCAGACCTCACCCAGCCCGGGTCTCATCACTACTCACCCCCCGGGGAAAGGGGCACACGGACACCTGGCCCCCTCGCATCTGCTCATAAAAATGGGGAGCCCCGATGAGGACCAGGTCGGAGCTGCCATCTCTGTTGACATCCACGGAGCAGAGGGAGGCCCCAAAGTAGGAGCCAATCTGAAAGAGATAAGGCCAAGATCACATACCTCTTCCCACCTAAAACAGGGCATGGGGGTTTTCTCCCTGGGACGTAGAATCACGCCTGCCGAGGAAGGCCCTTTGGAGTGGATGAGATCCTCTCCCTGTTTCATGATCAATCCTTGTTTGAATGTACTGCCAGCTGAAGAGCCTGTTATAGAGTTGATGGGTGGTGGTGAGGATTCACCCTAAACCGTGTTCCAGGGAGATGATTAAGGTAGCAAAGAAGTTGGATTTGAAAATACAGACAGGGGCTTCCCTGATAGTCCAGTGGTTAAGAATCCACCTGCCAATGCAGAGAAAGCAGGTTCCATCCTTGGCTGGGGAACCAAGGTCCCACATGCTGCAGGACAACTGAGCCTGAGTACCATAACTACTGAGTACCATAACTACTGCACACCACAACTAGAGAGAAGCCTGCACCCGCGACAAAGAGTCCTCGAGCGGCTATGAAATAGTCCACGCACTGCAACTAAGCCCCAGAGCAGCCAAAAATAAAATAAATATTTTTTTTTATTAAAAAGAAAAAGAAAATATCGAGAGAAAAGCCTGGAAGACCACACAGGATATCCTTTCAATATGTTGGAAGTCTTTAGAGGGTAAATCGAAGTTGGCAGTCTGGCTAATAGGGAATCAACTGGCTTGGATGAAAAATAACTATTGTTACAGGAATTTTTTTGCATGATATTGAGAAATAATGTTTACGTTTTAAAAGAATTTTAAAATATGTTCAAAAAATATCAAGATATGTTCTCTGTAAATGGGTAGACTTCATCCATAGAAATCACCCGTTTAGTCATTCATTCATTCATTCATTCATTCAACAAACAAAGGGTTGCTCTTTGCTGAGTGTGAGGCTGGGTAGTAGAGATGGTGCCTTCAAGGCTTTTAGTTCAGGAGGTTGGAAGGGAGAACAGTACCAGATAAAAGGGAGATGTACACGGAAATTTCTAATTTGTGGGGCAAGTTCAAGGAAGGAAAAGTGCAGATAGCATCAAGACAGTGACTCACTACTGTCTGATTTCTGCCTCACACGCCTCTGAGGGAAGCCTCCTAATAGTCCGGGCATGTGCATGCTGCTGCTGCTGCTGCTAAGTCACTTCAGTCGTGTCCGACTCTGTGTGACCCCATAGACGGCAGTCCACCAGGCTTACCCGTCCCTGGGATTCTCCAGGCAAGAACACTGGAGTGCTAAGTCGCTTCAATTGTGTCCGACTCTTTGCGACTGTATGGATTGCAGCTCGCCACGCTCCTCTCTCCATGCAGAGGACACTCTTGCCTGAATTCCCCAGGAGATCTTAATAAATTCTTGCCTGGATTTCTCAGGCAAGAATACTGGAGTGGGTTGCCAGGCCCTCCTCCAGGGGATCTTCTCCACTCAGGGATCGAACCCATGTCTCCTGTGTTTCTTGCACTGCAGGAGGATTCTTTACTGCTGAGCCATCGGGGAAGCCCCCCCCACCCCGCCCCCCGCACCCCACCCCCGCCTCTTCCCCCGCCTCCTCCCCCATAGTTCAATAAAGGCATTTAAGCTTCATCATAAAGTCAATAGGATTTTTTTTTTGCTTTTAGGTCAAGTTTATTGGGTATAATTTCCACATAATAAAATTCAACCTTTTTACTACAGTTTTATGAGTTTTGACAAACACACAAAGTCATGTAATTAACCACGATGGTCAAGATTCAGGACAGTTTCCTCACCCCCAAAATATTCCCTTTCGCTGTAATCAACCTCTTTCCTCAGTCATCAGCCCCTGGCAACCACTGACCTGTTTTCTGTCCCTATAGTTTTGCCTTTTCCAGAATGTTATATAAAGGGAATTATACAATAGGTAGCTTTTCAGATCTGGCTTCTTTCAACTAGAGTAAGCATTTGGGCTTCATCCATGTTGTTGCATGTATCATTAATTTGTTCTGATTTATTTCTGACAAGTATTCCATTGTACAGATGTACCACAGTTTGTTTATCCATTCCCCAGTTGAGGGATATTCGGGTTGATTCCAATTTGGGGCATTTATAAATAAAACCACTGCTGCTGCTGCTGCTAAGTCACTTCAGTCATGTCTGTGTGACCCCATAGACGGCAGCCCACCAGGCTCCCCCGTCCCTGGGATTCTCCAGGCAAGAACACTGGAGTGGGTTGCCATTTCCTCCTCCAATGCATGAGAGTGAAAAGTGAAAGTGAAGTTGCTTAGTCGTCTCTGACCCTCAGCAACTCCATGGTCTGCAGCCTTCCAGGCTCCTCCGTACATGGGATTTTCCAGGCAAGAGTACTGGAGTGGGGTGCCATTGCCTTCTCCAGAATAAAGCCACTAAAAACATTTAAATATAGGTTTTCATGTAAATGTCTATTTTTATTTCTCCTGGATAACTACCTAAGAGTGTTATGGCAACTGCATATTGAACTTAGTAAGATACTGATGAACTTTTCCAAAGTAGTCATTTTTCCAATGACATTTTTCTATTCTGACAGCAATGTATGGGTGTTTTAGTTGCCACACATCCTTGCCAGTACTTGATATTGCAAGTTCATTTCTTTTTTATGTTAATCATATTAATAGGTGTGCTATTGTATCTCACTATATTTTTAATTTGCACTCCACCACTTCATGGGAAATAGATGGGGAAACAGTGGAAACAGTGTCAGACTTTATTTTTCTGGCTCCAAAATCACTACAGATGGTGACTGCAGCCATGAAATTAAAAGACGCTTACTCCTTGGAAGGAAAGTTATGACCAACCTAGATAGCATATTCAAGCTATGAAAGCAGAGACATTACTTTGCCAACAAAGGTTCGTCTAGTCAAGGCTATGGTTTTTCCTGTGGTCATGTATGGATGTGAGAGTTGGACTGTGAAGAAGGCTGAGCGCCGAAGAATTGATGCTTTTGAACTGTGGTGTTGGAGAAGACTCTTGAGAGTTCCTTGGACTGCAAGGAGATCCAACCAGTCCATTCTGAAGGAGATCAGCCCTGGGATTTCTTTGGAAGGAATGATGCTAAAGCTGAAACTCCAGTACTTTGGCCACCTCATGTGAAGAGTTGACTCATTGGAAAAGACTCTGATGCTGGGGGGGATTGGAGGCAGGAGGAGAAGGGGACGACAGAGGATGAGATGGTTAGATGGCATCACTGACTCGATGGACGTGAGTCTCAGTGAACTCCGGGAGTTGGTGATGGACAGGGAGGCCTGGAGTGCTGCGATTCTTGGGGTCGCAAAGAGTCGGACACGACTGAGCGACTGATCTGATCTGATCTGATGATTTAATGATATGGGACATTCTTTCATGTGCTTATTTGCCATTCACATATCTTCTTTGGTTAAGTGTCTGTTCAAATATTCTGCTTATTTTTTAATTGAATTATTTGACTTCTTGTTGTTGAGTTTTGAGACTCCTTTATGTATTCTGGATATAAGTCTTTTGTCAGATATGTAATTTTATTTTATTTCAAATATGTCATTTTTAAAAAGGAAGACAAAAAAAAGAAAAAAAAAAGAAAAAGGAAGGAAAATTTGCAAATATTTTCTTCCAGTCCATAGCTTATCTGCTCATTCTCTTAATAAACAGAGCAAAACTTTTCTTAGTTATCTTTTTTTTTTTCTTTATGGGCCATGTTTCCAGTGTTATATCTAAGAATTCTTCGACTAATGCAAGGTCACAGAAATTTTCTCCTAATGTTTTCTTTCACAAGTATAATAGTTTCAGATTGTACATTCAGCTCTATAATCTATTTTGAATTAATCTTAACATGGATCAGTTGACAAGATACGTGTAGAAGGTTTGGTTTTGTTTTCTTACTATGGGTGTTCAATTGCTTCAGCACCTCTGAGCTCTCCATTGAATTACCTTTGTGTCTTTATTGACAAGCAATGTCAGTTTACTTGAGGCCTATTCTGTTTCCCCGATATTCCTGCCACACTGTTCTGCTTACTGCAACTTTTACAGGAAGTCTGAAAATTCAGGTAGGCTATGAATCTTCCACTAAATACCTACGAGTATTTACCCAAGATCTTTTTCAAACCTGTTTTGAATATTTACTTTCTTTGATTTTTTCATATAAATCTTAGAACCAGCTCATTAATTCTACAAATAAGTTAGAATTTTGATTGGCATTGTGTTGCATCTATAGATCAGTTTGAGAAGTAACATCTTAGCAATATTGAGTCTTCCAATCCATGAACACAGTGTATCTTTCCATTTATTTAGGTCTTTGATTTCTCTCATCAGTGTTTTGTACATTTCAGGATAAAGATATTGTACACATTTTATTAGATTTATACCTAAGGATTTCATGGTCTGGGCTTCCCAGGTGGTGCTAATAGTAAAGAATCCACCTGCCAGTGGAGGAGATTCAAGAGACACAGGTTCAATCCCTGGGTTGGGAAGATCCTGCGGAGAAGTAAATGGCAACCCACTCCAGTATTCTTGCCTGGAGAATCCCATAGACAGAGGAGCCTGGCGGGCTACAGTCCACAGGGTCTCAAAGAGCCGTACATGACTCAAGCAACTTAGCACGCACGCACGCATTTCATGGTCTTTGGTGATACTGTAAATGATGCCGTTTTTTTAATTTAAATTTCCAAATATTCATTGCAGGCCTAGAAACACAGCTGATTTTTACATGTTGATCTTGTATCCTGAGAAATTACTGAAATAACTTATTAGTTACATAATTTTTTTAAATAGATTTTTTGGGACTTCCCAGGCAAACAGTCATGTCATTGGTAAATAGAGACAGCTTTATTTTTTCCCTTCCATTCTGCATGCTCTTTTTTCTTTTCTTTTCTTGCCTTATTGCACTGCTGTGTCTTCCAGTATGATATCGAATAGGAGTGGTGAAAGTGGATATTCTTGCCTTGTTCCCAATTAGGAAAAAAATTCTCTTTTACTTTTAAATAAGATGCAAGTTGTAGGTTGTTATTATTGTTGTTTTAAATGCTCTTTCTCAGGTTAAGGAAGTTCCTTTTAATTCCTAATTTGCTGGGAACATCATGAAAGCATGTATTTTGTCAAATTCTTTTCCATATCTGTTAAGATTATTACATTTTTCTTCTCTAGTCTGTTGTTATGGTGAATTACATTGATTTTTTTTTCCAGAATGGCTCTTTTAAATTGAGATAAAATTTACATTACAAAATTCATCATTTTAAAGTATAAAATTTAGTGGGTTCTAGTATATTCACAATGTTATGTAACCATCGCCACGAATTCCAAAACATTTTCATCACCCTAGGAAGAAGCCCTATACCTGTTAAAAGTCACTCCCAATCTGCTCCCCCCTCCCTCTACATCCAGGCAACCACTAATCTACTTTCTGGCTCAATGAATTTATCTACTCTGGACATTTCAGGTGAATTAAATCATACAATATGTGGTCTTTTGTGGCTGGGTTTTTTAATTTAGCATAACATTTTCAAAGTTTATCCATGTTGTAGCATGTATCAACACTTCATACTTTTTATGGCTAAATAGTATTCCACTACATGATACACCACATTTTGTTTATCTATTCATGAGTTGATGAACATCTAGGTTCCTTCCACATTTTAACTATTATGAATAATGCTGCTATGAACATTCATGTATAAGCTTTAGTTTGAACAACTGTTTTCATCCTGGGAAAGGGTATACACCTAGGAGCAAAATTTCTGAGTCATATTGTAAATCTGGGGGCTTCCCCAGTGGCTCGGTGGTAAAGAATCCACCTGCCAATGCAGGAGACGGGGATTCAATCCCTGTGTTGAGAGGAACCCCTGAAGGAGATGGTAACCCACTCCAGTATTCTTGCCTGGGAAATCCCATGGACAGAGAAACCTGGCAGGCTACAGTCCATGGGGTCGCAAAAGAGTCAGGCATGACTGAGCAACTAAACAACTCAACAGCAACAGCAATGGTAAATCTAAAGTTAACTAAACCACCAAACTGTGTTCCGTAGGAGCTGTATTACTTTACATTCCCAGCAGCAAAGTACGAAGGTCTCAATTTCTCCACATTCTCACCCACATATGTTATTTTTCATGTTTTTTTTCCTTTTAAATAGCCTTTCTAGTGCTGTCTCTGTTGTGGTTTTGACTTTCATTTCCCCAATGACTAGTAATGTCAAGCATCTTTTCATGTTCTTATTGGCCATTTGTATAGCTTATCTGAAGAAATATCTATCTGAATCCTTTGCCCTTTTTTAAATGAGGTTGTCTTTTTATCGTTGAATTGTAAAAGTTCTTTATATATTCTAAATACCAGATCTTTATCAGATATATGACTTACAAATAGTTTCTCCCATTCTTTTCATTTTCTTTACAGTGTTATTTGATGCTCAAAGGTTTTTAATTTTATGAAGTCCAGCTTACCTATTTTATATTTGCTTGTGTTTATGGTGGAATGTTCAAAAACTCATTGCCAAATCTAAGGTTACAGAAATTCACCTAAGAATCCCTCTAAGAGGTTCAAAGCTTTTATTCTTACATTTCGGTTTTTGATCCATTTTAAATTAATTTTTGTATATTGTAAGGTAAGGATCCAAATTTATCCATTTGCATGTGGATATCCAGTTAACCCAACATCTTTGTTGAAAATCTTTTTTTCCTTAGTGAATGAACTTGATACCTTTGTTGAAAATCAACTGGCCATAGTTATATGGGCTTATTTCTGGACTCTCAGTTCTATTCCATTGATCTATAGGTCTGTCCTTAGCTGTACCATCCTGTCTTGATTACTGTAACTTTAAAGTAAGCCTCAAATTGGAAACTGTGACTCCTCCAACTTAATTCTTCTTTTTCAAGATTATTTTGGCTACTGTGAGTCTCTTGCATTTTCATATGAACCTTAGAATCAGTTGGCCCATTTCTGCAACATTGTTGAACAAGCCCTATGTTCTTGGGATAAACCACACTTGGTCATGATGTATTATTCTTTTTATAGATTGCTGAATTCAAGTTGCTAACACTTTCTTAAAAACAGTTTTTGCAGGGGTGATATTCAAAATATTGAATTCCTAGGACTGCTCAGGCACCAACCACAGGCTTAGCTGAAGTGGGTCCTAGATGTCTTCTGAGTCAGGTCGTATCTGACGTCATAGTTGCTAGATTATGGCGAAGTTCAAAGAGTACAGGGTGAGGGGACCAGAGTGCATGGTGGGGGTGGGGAGAGAGAAGGGGGAGGACGTCTCAACAAAGCAGCTATTTATTGACAGATATAGAATTATTTCAATATTTTAATAACTAATATGGTTTACTTGTTAGAAAAAGTGAAAGTGTTAATCACTCAGTCATGTTCCACTCTTTGCAACCCCAAGGATCGAACTTGGGTCTCCCGCATTACAGGCAGATTCTTTACCGTCTGAGCCATCAGGGAAGCTCATCCTGGTTATGGACTGGTCAAATGCCAGTTTTGTGTACAGATAGACTTGTAGGGAGCTCTGGACAGGTCAAGTGTTGGTATTTACTATTATCAGAAAAGTGAGGACATGATATTCTCAAATGCAAGTTTGTCCCAAAGTTGGTCCCACTGCTCTCTAGCTTAAAGTCCTCTGAAATCTGCTTTACAAACCTCTGCTACACCTTATATGTATGGCTGAGTCCCTTTGCTGTCCACCTGAAACTATCACAATATTGATAATCAGCTATACTCCAATACAAAATAAAAAGTTTAATAAAAAAAAAAAAACTCTGCCCCATTGGCACCTGGTGATGCCCATCCTGGAAGCCCTCAGTCCCCAGGGTACTTCTGTTGGTACATCCATACCCCACACACTCGGCACTCACCTGGCTTCCCTTGATTTCAGTGTTTTTCTGCCAAACACCTGCATTCTGTCTGAATATCACCACCAGGCCGATGTGCTGATATCGAGGTGCTCCCAGAAACAGGTGTTGCACCCGGTTCCGCAAGGTGACTTCGACAGCATAACCTGAAGATGATGAATTAAAAGGAGAAAGTGCTTTCCCTCAGAGACTCTGCCCCCACCAGCAGGACTGTCCCGTGAGTAGGGGCAATGGGGCTGCCCATGGTTGTGAGGTTGGGGTAACTGAACCCAGCACTCTATTCCTCTTCATTTGTTGTAGTTGGTAGTGGTGTTATTGCTTAGTCACTAAGTCATATCCAACTGTTTTTGACTCCATGAACTGTAGTCCGCCAGGCTCCTCTGTCCATGGGATTCTCCAAGCAAGAATACTGGAGTGGGTTGCCATTTTCTTCTCCAGGGGATCTTCCCAACCCAGGGATTGGACCCGAGTTTCCTGCATTGGCAGATTCTTTACCTCTGAGTCACCAGGGAAGCCCATTCCTCTTCATTAGCATAATTAAAATGAAGTTTTGATATTTCTGTCTTTAAACCTATCCCAAGAGCCTGTGAAAGATCCAAGGACATCTACACTGGTTGAATTATGCCATATCCTGACCCCTTTTTAGAGTAACTCTGCCCTCTCTACTTACCCAAGTAAGCATCATTCATGTCTGAATCTATCCTGGTTGTATTGATGAAGGTGATTTTATCATTTGATGTATGCAGAAAGGCTCCACCAGCCCAGTCAAAGCTCCCCACAGCACCCAGCAAGGGACCATCCTGGGAAAGAAGGTAGAATAAGATTAAGAAATCTAGAGCTTCAGTGCCATCAAAATCCCAATGGCATATTTCACAGAAATAGAACAAACAATCCTAAAATTTGTATGGAATCACAAAAGATCCCAAATAACCAAAGCATTTTGAGAAAAAGAACAAGTTAGAGGCATCACACTTCCTGGGTTCAAACTATATGGCAAAGCTATAGTAATCAAAACAGTATAATATTGTCATAAAAATAGACACATAAGTCAATGGAACAGAATAGAGAGCCATTTATATATGTATGTATATAAACCCATACATATGTTGTACTTATGTATTGTGGGCTTCCCTGACAGCTCAGCGGTAAAGAGTCTGCCTGCAATGCAGGAGACATGGGTTCAATCCCTGAGTTGGGAAGATCCTCTAGAGAAGGAAATGGCAATCCACTCCCATATTCTTATCTGGGAAATCTCATGGACAGAGGAGCCTGGTAGGCTAAAGTCCATGGGGTCACAAAAGAGTTGGACATGACTTAGTGAATTTACAACAAAGGAGAGAATAATATACAGAGGGAAAAGGATAGTCTCTTCAATAAATGGTTTTGGGAAAATTAGACAGCCACATGCAAAAGAATGAACCTGGGCCACTATTTTACACTATTCATAAAGATCAATTCAAAATGGATAAAAGACTTGAACATAAGGTCAGAAATCATAAAACGCCAAGAAGAAAACATAGGTAGTAATCTCCTTGACATCAGTCTTGGTGATGATTATTTGAACTTAACACCAAAAACAAAATAAGCAGTGAGACTACATTAACTAAAAAGCTTCTGCATAGCAAAGGAAACCAACAACAAAATTAAAAGGTAACCTATAGAGCAGGAGAAAATATTTTCAAATCATATATCATATATCCATATTTGGGTTAATACCGAAATATATAAAGAACTCATACAACTCAAAAGTTTGTTTTAAAACCTGACTTTAAAATGAGAAGAAGATCTGAAAAGACATTTTTCCAAGGAAGACATACAGATGGCTAAGACGTACATGAAAAAAATGCTCAACATCACTAATCATCAAGGAAATGCAAACCAAAATCACAATGAGCTATCACTTCACACCTGTTGGAATGGCTGTCATCACAAACAGAAGAAATAAGTGTTGCTGAGGATGTGAAGAAAAAGGAAAACTTATACACAGTTGGTGGAAAAGTAATTGGTACAGCCACTATGGAAAAGAGTAAGGAGGCTCCTCAAAATTTTTAAATTAAAACTACTATGATCCCAGCAATCATACTTCTGGGTAAATATCCAAAAGAAATGAAAATACTAACTGGAAAAGGTATCTGGGACTTCCCTGGTGGTGCAGTGGTTAAGAATCCTCCTGCCAATGTAGGGGACACAAGTTCAATCCCTGGTCTGGGGAAGTCCCTCATACTGTAGAGCAACTAAGACTGTGCACCTCAAGTACTGAAGCCCATGCGCCTAGAGCCCATGCTCTGCAACGAGAGAAGCCACTGCCATGAGAAGCCTGTGCACTGCGACCAGAGAGTAGCCCCTGCTTTCAGAGTAGCCCCACTCGCCACAAGTAGAGAAAGCCCGTGTGCAGCAATGAAGCCCCAGCACAATCAAACATAAAGAAATTAGCTTTTAACTGATACTACTGAACTTGTTTCCAAAGCAGAAACAGACTCACAGACATAGAAAACCAATTTATGATTACCAAAGAGGAAAGAGGGAGAAGGGATAAATTAGGAAATCGGGATTTACAGATACACACTACTATATATAAAACAGATGAACAACAAGGTCCTACTGTATAGCACACAGAACTGTATTCAATATCTTATTATAGCCTATAATGGAAAAGAATATGAAAAAGAATATAAATATATATATATATATATATATGAGAGAGAGAACTGAATCACTTTGCTGTACACCAGAAATTGCTACAACACTGTAAATTAACCATACTTCAATTTTTAAAAAAGAAAAAAAGATGTACCTCCCAACAGGTACCCATCACAGAGAATAGCCCCCAAACCTTTGCACCACTTCTCCTGCTTTGTCTCACCCCTCAACTTCAATTAAACAAAAGGCCACTTACGGAGGTGAAGGCAGCACTGAAACCTTCCTGAGACATCTCATGCTCAAAGGAACTGGTACTTCCTGTCTGCGTACCTGTGAAGAAAAGAACACTCTACATTAAAGAAAGCAGAAGAACCAAGAACAGGGGCTGGAAACTCAAATGCTATAGCAACCAGACAAAAGGAGCCTCAGATGAGAGCCATACAACCCACTCCCCTAATTTTTACATTTCCTCTGTTATGCTTTTGTTTTTCATTTAAGTTACAGTTAATCTACAGTATTAATGTCAGTTTCAGGTGAACAGCATAGTGATTCAGTATTTTCGTGGATTATACTCCTTTATAGGTTATTACAAGATAATAGCTATAATTTATATCTTTGTTGCTTATCTAGCCATATTGCTGTTGTTCAGTCACTAAGTTGTGTCCAATTCTTTGCACCCCCATAAATTGCACCACAATTTATGGTTTCCCTGTCCTTCACTATCTCCTGGAGTTTGCTCAAATTCATGTCCATTGAGTCTGTGATGCCCTCCAACCATCTTATCCCCTGTCACTCCTTTCTCCTGCCCTCAATCTTCCCCAGCATCAGGGTCTTTCCAATGAGTCAGCTCTTCGCCTCAGGTGGTCAAAGTATTAGCGTTTCAGCTTCAGTATCAATCCTTCAGTGAATTTTCAGAGTTGATTCCCTCTAGGATTGACTGGTTTGATCTCCTTGCTGTCTAAGGGACTCCCAAGAGTCTTCTCTAGCACCACAATTCAAAAGCATCAATTCTTTGGTGGTCAGCCTTCTTTATGATCCAACTCTCACATGATTACTAGAAAAACCATAGCTTTGACTATATGGACCATTGTTGGCATGTGGCCCCTTTTTAATATTTATTTTTATTTATTCAGCTGCACTGGGTCTTAGATATGGATGCAGGATCCAGTTCCCTGACCAGGGATCAAACCCTGGCTCCCAAGATTGGGAACATGGAGTCTTAACCACTAGACCACCAGGGAAGGCCGCATATGCCCCTTTTAAAGGGATGGTGGCTATTTGGTTCCAACTATTTTTTGTCCAGTGGGTATACAGTCCTCAAGGTGTCTAATCTTCCAAATTTTCAAGAGAAACCATAAATTCAGACTGTATGTGAACATTCCCCCAATTTTTAAATTCTTTCCTTCAACAAACATTTATTGAACATGCTTCATGCACCAGGCATTATTCTAAGCACTGGAGATACAGCAGTGAATCAAACAGACAAATGTTGGCAACACATCCAAAGTTGGGGAAAATACCATATGGGATTTGTCTCCCCTACCCTCTAATTTTGCAGCCTGTAGCCAAGACTTGCAAAATTAGATCTTTCAAAGAAATGGAGCGAGAGGCCAGAGTTGTTGAGAACTGGAGGAAGAAGAGAGTTGATGATGAGGGTCAGAATGCCAAGGGCTAGGAGGTCCTTGTTTCTAGAGGGAAATACGTGTTTGGGGGTAAGGGGCTGCCTTTGGAGCTGCTCTAGGACTACAAAACCTTAGCTTACCCTCAATCGCAAAGATCTTTTCCTGAAGCTGGTTCTGAATGGTCTTCAGAGCTTCGAAGTTATTCACCTGGAACACGTGGTCAGCAGGGGGCTTAGATGCAATAGTATCGAGCTCCTGTCGAGATTTCCTACTCCTAAAAGCATCTCCCACCTGTCACCAAAAAACAGAGGTCGAATCAGACAATTTCTGGAAGTAGCACTCTCCACCAGCAAAGAAAATTCTACAGGAAAAGAATTTGAAAATATCTGTCCAAGGAAGGAATGTACCAGAAGGCCCCTGGGACAGGGCTGCCAGGTACGGTGGAGCAGGTTGTACACTCTACATTCTGTCAAGGGGGAAATTGGGGCTGAAATTCAGCCTTTGGCCCATTTGCTGTGCCATGCCTCCTGGCATGGAACTGACCTCTCTTTAGAGGGCAGGGAGCTTTCTCCTTCATATGAAGTTGTTTCCCACTTGCCAAGCCAGGGACCCCAGATAATACATCTTTCTATGTCATGCAAGATACTGTAGTAGTTTGATGACACTGATGCTCCCAACCCTTTACCCCTTCCTGTATCCAAGCCCTTTCCCCAAAGCTTTGCTGTGCCCTCCTCCTCCTGAAAGAGTGTTCTGCTCCATTCATTGTCTCTGGGCTCTGCCACATGTATTGCTTTAGCTCTTGGATGTTATCCCATGTGATACAAACAGAAGCTTGAAAAAATGCTTGCAACATTTCTACTTGCTCTTTTTTCCCTCTGCTTTCACCATGAGAACATGCCCAGGCTAGCCCACTGGAGGAAGAGACACATGGAACAGAAGCATCAAGTTACCCCGGCCCCAGGAGACAAACATGGCAACGCTCAGACATGGAGAGAGCCCAGTCAAGATCAGCAGAGCCACCAACCAGCCTGCAGCTGACTACAGACACGTGAGTGAGTCCAGCTGGGACCAGAAAAACTGCCCAGCCTGACCGACAGACTCACTTACAGTTTTAAGCCACTGAATGTTGGGATCATTTGTTATACAGCATCATTGCAACAGTAGTTCGCTGAGACAGGTGCATCTGTGCTAGCAGAGATTACCCTGGCCTCATTTTGACTTTATTGATGCTTGCAAGTTCAAGGGAGGGTGTGTTTGAGTAGAAACCCACACCAAGTATCAAGTCAGAGAGCCACATTTCCTACCCCAATGACGTAGCGAATGATCTTTTTTCTATCAGCTTCAGGGATGACATCACTATACTCCAAAGGATCGAGATATTTTTCCCCATCTGTGATGACAATCATGATCTTAATGGCATGATTCCGGGCTCCACTGCTGCTGTGAAACAGTTCTCTTCTATCCAGGGTAAAGGAGAGAAAAGTCAAATTCGAGCAGACAGAGAGATGCGCCTAATACCAGGAAGGAACATCAGCAGTTACAGATGCAACTGGACTCTGTCTAGAAGGTGCCTGGGCTCCCCTGGGACAAACACTGAGCTGTAGATGCCCCAAGATCTGGAAGGGAAGCAGAAGAACAGGAAAGTGGAAGGAAAAGAAGCCTTCATTGCTTTTATATTCTTTGGCATAGGCTGATTTTTTAAATTGAGTATTATTCCTTCTAAATTAAAAAGTTCATAGCTTATTTATGCCTTCATCACACCTCTCCTGCTGGCTGTCCAGCTCATCTTCCTGCACTTTTGTCTCAACCCCTACCCTTGCCTCTAAACACACACACACACACACACACATACACACACACACACATATACAGATCAGAGGGAACTTTCCAAAACAAGATATGGGTACATCTCCCCACTGCTGAAAACATCAATGGATCCATTGGCTTTTCAGTTGCCTTGCTAATCTGGCCTCATCTGATCTTTCTACACTCCCTCCAGCCTTGCCCTCTCTCCCCCTAACCCCTGCCTTGTTGTTGTTGCTTAGTCGCTCAGTTGTGTCCAGCTCTTTGCAACCCCACAGACCATAGCCCGCCAGGCTCCTCTGTCCAGGGGTTTCCTAGGCAAGAACACTGGAGTGGGTTGCCATTTCCTTCTCTAGGGGATCTTCCTGACCCAGGGATGGAACCCATGCCTCCTGCATTGGCAGGCGGATTCTTTACCACTGAGCCACCAGAGAAGCCCTTACTCTCACCTTTACTCACAATTTGTATGTCATGAACATACCAGGCACAGTCCCTTCTCCACACCTAACTCAAACCGCCCCATCCACTGGAAATACCCTCTACCCCAGCCCTTTCTGAACAATACCCCTTTATCCTGCAAAGCTCAGCCAAAAAAAAAAAAACCTCCTCCTTTCATCCTAAGCAAAGAGGGAAGAGCTTACACTACTTTGCGGATCCCCGTGGCCGTGTGCGTCCTCCCAAACAGCTGTCTTATTGGCCCCACCAGTAATTCCGGGACAGGGTTTCTCTTGAAATCATTGAAGGTGAAGTGAGTCTGGAAGTCGTCCGAGTACTGCATCAGAGAGAACTGGGAACAGGCACCTGGTGTTAAACTGGAGCAGGCACCCCTCCTCCCACTTAGCTATCTCCCAGAAAGTTCTCCATAAATCCTGAAATACTCCAGGCTCCAAATTCCTCCAAATTCTGCCCCATCCCAGCCCTTCTGCCTCACCAGGAGGACAGCGATTGGCCATCAGCTCCCACTTCTCAGCACTAGAACTTAGCCAGAGATGACATATGGGTTTCATGTCCCATGCCAACCCCTATCGATTACTGTGCCTACTTTACAGAGGGCTGGAAGAAGGCTGAAGCTGCATCCAGTCAGAGCAAGACAGCAAATCATGAAAGAAAATGCTGATCAAGTGGCAATTTGGCACCATCTGGACAGGAAGTAGGACAGGACCCGCTATAGGCAGGCTGTTCCCTAACCTACCCATTTGCACTCACCAAGGTTTTGGACTTTTGGAATTGACTCATCACAGTTGAGACAAACCTCTTCATCCGCTCAAAGTCTACTGGGTCGATGCTACCAGAGCCATCAATCAAAAAGGCAATGTCACTGTCTTGCTCAGGGCACCCTGGGGGAAAAGGAAAAGAAACTGTAAGTACAAGAGACTCGGGTTCATTTTTTTTTTTTTTAAATCAGCTGTCTGCTGAGCAATGAGAATGAAAGGTAGACAAGATGACAACCATGCGCCTGGCTAAAGAAAAACATGGGACAAAGTGGCATGGGAAACTTTAGTTCATTCTGCTCAAGGCAGGGAAAGTAGTTATCACAGCTACCTCATAGAAGAATAAGAAATAATTTGCAGACTCCCTGGTGGTCCAGTGGTTAAGAATCCGACCTCCCAGTGGGACATGGGTTCGAACCCTGGGGCAGGAAGTTTCCACATGCTGTGGGGCAAGCAAGCCCATACGCCACGACTACTAAGCCCACGTGCGCTAGAGCCCATACTCCGAAACAAGAGAATCCGCGAGAATGAGAAGCCTGAGCCCCACAATTAGAGACTAGCCCTCACTCACTGCAGCTAGGAAAAAACCACTGACCAGCAATGAAGACCCAGCACAGCCAAAAATAAATAATTTTCTTCTGGAATATTTAAGAGTGAAAATTGAAGAGAAACACTGGAACCCAGTTTCCTCACCCTTCTGCACCAAGATTTGTAAATAACCCCCCAGACTACGAGTCCCTCAGCCCAGTCCTGCCCAGGGCCCTCCAATCTCACACTGCTTCTCTGTACCCACCTCTGAGGGCCCTTGGGATCCTCCTGGGTTGCTGGAGTAGATTGGATCCAAACGAGAAGCAGAGGCCATTTGCATAGGTGTTCTCCTTGCAAATTTGGTGCACTGTGGGGCCACAGGCCTAGGGGGCAGGGAAACAGTGGGAGGGGCTGTCTCTGCTCCCTGTCCTTTCAACCCAGCCTCTCCACCCATCAAGACCCCAGGCCCAGCAGCCTTGGGCCCTCAACTCCTTCCCTTGGAACACTCCCATGACCCAAGGCAACTCACCAGCAGCCGGAAAGGGTTGGCAGCAAATGCAAGAGACAAGCCCAAGGACATGTTCACAGCCTCTGGGGGAACTGAGAGGACAGATATACACATGGTCAGCCTTGGGGGATGGAAGGGGCTCTGTAAGAGCTCCATGGGCTTCCCTGGCGGCTCAGTGGTAAAGAGTCTGCCTGCCAATGCTGGAGACTGGGGTTTGATCCCTGGGTCAGGAAGATCCCCTGGAGGACTAAATGGCAACACACTCCAGTATGCCTGCTTGGGAAATTCCATGGACAGAGGAGCCTGGCAGGCTACAGTCCATGGGGTCTCCAAGAGTTGGACATGACTTAGTGACTAAACAAGAGTTGGACAGGGGTCACCTCAACCTGGCAGATTCTGAGGTCTGACAGATCCAAAGAGGCACGTAGGTCATAGAAAGGGACAAGGAGCGGGGAGCCTGAGAGTGATTGCATACAGCTCAGAGGCCGAAGAGCTGCCCCCCTGAGCCCCCCGCCACAGACCCCAGGACAAAGGCCTGACAAGTCCAGGTGTGTGCAGAGGTGGAGTCCTAGCCCTGGGCCCGGCCGGGGCAGCGATGACTCACCCTGCAGGGGGATGGCCTCACACCTGCCCGTGCTGTAGTCACAGTGGTAGAGGCCGCCTGTTTGATTAGCAGCCTTTACCTCCTGGGGGGCTCCAACCACCAGCCTGGAGGGAAACGGATAAGAGGACACGATGACAACTGGGGAGGAGACCAATGATGGAAGTTCTGCCACTCAGAGGATAAGTGGGGAGCCACCCTTGCAGGGATTCCCCACCTGCCCCCAACAGGAAGAAGACTCAGCAAAGAAAAAATGAAGAATTTATTTTTACCCATTGTTTGTTTATTGTGAATATTCTCGTAATCCAGTCATTTGAATTTATGGTCCCAAGGGTCACTTCAGTAAGTTCAAGAATTTCTAAATTGTGAAGGTAGACAGTCTACTTTCCTAACTTGAAAGCACTTCCCTCTTCCTGTGTCAGGCAAGGATGCAATATTGCAGAGTGGAAAGGAATAGAGGCCTTGGAGTTTTACTGTCTAAAATAAAAATTTAGTCCCACCCTTACTTCCTGTGTGACCTTGAAGGACTGATTTAATTACCTTATTATTCTTCAATGTTCTCACCTCTAAAATACAGAGAACAGTAGTACCTACCTCAAAGTTATTATCATGATTAAATGAGTTAGTCCATGTACAGTTCCCAAACAGGAAAATGTCTGGGGACTTCCCTGGCAGTGCAGTGGTTAAAATTCTGCACTTCCACTGTAGAGGGCATGGCTTCAATTCCTGGTCAGGGAACTAAGATTCTGCCTGCAATATGGCACAGCCAAAATTTTTTTTCCAATTTTTTTAAATAAGAAAATGTTTAATCTTGGAGTGAGAAGAGTCCCTCTAAGGAGGACATAATATATCCAGAAGTCATTTTTAAATGAATACAGTCAACCCCACAAGTTTTTTGTTTTTATTTTTATTTTTTTGATCATGCTACAAGGCATTTGAGATCCTAGTTCACCAGCCAAGGGCCAAACCCGTGCCCCTGCCACAGAAGCTCAGAGTCCTAACCACTGGACTGCCAGGGAAGTCCCACCAACAGGCATTTAAAATAAATTTCTGTATGTGATCTACTACCAAAAACAAAGTCAAAAAATAAATGATCAACTGGGGGAGGGAGATGAACACCCAGACTATTTCCTCAGTAGTCACATCTCCCACAAATCAAGAAGGGAAAAAAAAAAAAGAGAAAAATGGGCCACAGATAAGGAGGAAAAAAAGTGTTCACAGAAAAGGAAATAAATCTCTCTTAAAAGAAGAAATGCAATTTAAAACTAAATTGAGATACCATTTCTTCCCTATTTGATTTACAAAGATCGTTAAGTTTGCTAACACTTTGGGTTGGCTAATTGGTGGGGAAGTAAGTGTTTGCACAAATTTCTGGTGTGAATGCGAAGTGTTGCCACCATCATAGAAGGTAATCTGGAAAAATCTATTAAAATTACATATGCACATGTACCCTTGGATCCAGCGATCCTAGTTTTAGGAATTTACTTCCGAAATATACTTGCTCACATACAAAATGCCAGCATTGTTTATAGAGCAAAAGTTTGGAAACAATCCAATGTCTGCTCAGAAGAGATTTAAAGGTAACAAAAAAGTAAATTACAGTATTTCCAAATAATAGATAATAATAAAAATAGAATATGATGTCAGCATAAAAAAGAACAAGGAAGCTCTTTATATACTTACTCAGTAAAATCAGCAAGCTCTGCTAATTTTTTTTAAAAAAACTGCAGAAGACAGTTTAGAGCAGAAGCTGGCAAATTTTTTCTCGAAAAATGACATTATTTTCATAAATATTATTTTTGTAAAAGTAAATATTTTAGGCTTTGCAGGCTCTAGTGTCTGTGTCCCAGCCTCCCTGTTCTGCTACTGTGCTCCAGAGCTGCCATAAATAATAAATGACTACAGATTGTTTTACTAAGTGAAGTATGTCAGGAAAAAAAAATACAGTATCACTCATATGTGGAATCCAGTTAAAAAAAAAAAGGTATAAAAATGAACTTACAAAACAGACACAGACTCACTGATTTCAAAAACAAACTTATGTTACCAAAGGGGAAATGTAAGCAGGAGAGATAAATTAGGAATTTACTATTAACACACATACACTGCTGTATATAAATTAGATAACCAAAACAGGGACCTATGGTATATAGTACAATGAACTCTACTCAATTTTCTGTAATAACCTATATGGGGAAAGAATCTCAAAAATAATGAATATATGTACATGTATAACCAAACCACTTTGCTGTACATCTGAAACCAGCACAACATTATAAATCAGCTATACTCCAATAGAAAATTTAAGTATTAGAAAATAATAGTCACAATAATAGTAATAGTAATAAATGGCAAGTAGGGGGTGGAGTGGCAGATTGTCAATAAAATGTTAGAAAAATGTGGTTTATGCAGTGTATAACACCTCTGAAAGAACACACGAGAAACCACTTACCAGGGACCCTGCTGGGGAGGGAACTGGGGGATGAGAGGGAGGAAGAGGTTTTCTATCACACTCTTTCATATCTTTTGAATTTATGACTCTGACAAATTAAGAAAAAAAGCAAATCAAGGAAATTTCTATTTTTTTCACATATGTTGCTTTTTTTTTAATTGGAGGATAATTACTTTATATTATTTTGTTGGTTTCTGCCATACATCAACATGAATCCGCCATAAGTATACATATGTCCCCTCCCTCTTTAACCTCCCTGCCACCTCCCAGCACATCCCATCACTCTAGGTGGTCACAGAGCCCTGGTTTGAGTTCCCTGAGTCACACAGCAAATCCCCACTGTCTATCTTACATATGGTAATGCACATGTTTCAGCGTTACTCTCTTAATCATCCCACTCTAGCCTCCCTCACTGTGTCCGCAAGTCTGTTCTTTATGTCTTCATCTCCTTCGCTGCCCTGCAAATAAGTTCATCAGTAACTGTCTCTCTAGATTCCATATATGTATGTGCTAATATAAGATATGTGTTCCTCTCACTTACTTCACTCTGTATAATAGGCTCTAGGTAATATTCCATTGTATACATTTACCACATCTTCTTTATCCATTCATCAATTGATGGACATCTAGGTTGCTTCCATGTCCTAGCTAGGTATGTTAAATCTTGGAGGGAAAGTGTGTGGGCAGGGAGTGCCCCTGCAGCTCTTACCGGGATCCCTGAATCTGGACCACGCTCTGCCCGAAGCCCCTTGCGTTGTTTTGGAAGATGACTGCTTTTTCCGTGTCCAGGTTGAACCCATGACATAAGGCCAAGGCTGGAGGGAGAACAAGGGGTGGAAGTCAGGAGGTGATGTGGAAACAGCTAAGAAAGCAGCCTGGGACTTCCCTAGTGATCCCGTGGTTAAGACTCTGAGCTTCCAAGGCAGGGGCACCGGTTCCATCCCCGGTTGAAGAACTAAAATCCCACATGCCACAGAACTTGGCCAAAAACATAAAATTTAAAAATAAGAAAGATTAAAAAAAAAATAAGAAAGATTTAAAAAAGAAAGCAGCCTGCTCTCTTGCCCCAAGAATATTCCTGTCAGGATTCACCCTAACCCTACATGGAGATGGGTCCCCCCCAGGTCCCAGCCTGGAGCAGAGGTCACCACACTCTTTCTATAAAGGGGTACATGCTAAGTCCCTCCAGTTCTTTGTAACCCCATGGACTATAGCCCACCAGGCCCCTCTGTCCATGGGATTCTCCAGGCAAGAATACTGGAGTGGGTTGCCATGTCCTTATTCAAGGGATCTTTCTGAAGCAGCGACCTTGTACTGACAAACAAGTTCTTTACCACTAGCGCCACTTGAGAAGCCTTCTATAAAGGGCTCAATAGTAAATATTTTAGGCTTTGTGGACCAAGAGGCAAATGGAATCTAATTATGTATGTATTTATATAAGAAAAGAAGGGGCTTCCCTGGTGTCTCAGACAGTAAAGAATCTGTCCACAATGTGGGAGACCCGGGTTTGATCCCTGGGTCAGGAAGATCCCCTGGAGAAGGGAACGGCAACCCACTCAAGTATTCTTGCTTGGAAAGTTCCATGGACAGAGGAGCCTGGCTGGCTACAGTCCAAGGGGTCACAAAGAGTTGGACACAACTGAGCAACTACACTTTCACTTTCAAGAAAAGAAAAAATGCGTTTTTCATGAAGGAAATTCAAAACAGAATAATTGAGTAAAAGTTCTTTTAATACAATTTTGCTGATGAGACAGATGGAATTTTGCAAGATTTAAAGTTAGTGTTCCTTGTCATCAGTTATAAATATTCATCTAGATCTCATGGCTCCAAACAGTCATCTGCCCGTGTACAAAAACACATGATGAGTCCTCACATTACGCCCCAGACTACGTTATGCTGACTCCTGGCCTTAGGACACCAATATCGGGTATAACAGAAGAAATTTTGATATCGTGAGCTATGGGAAGTCATTCTGGCTTCTGTGCATGCTAAGTCACTTGAGTCGTGTCCAACTCTTTGTGATCCCATGGACTGTAGCCCACCAGGCTCCTATGTCCGTGGGATTCTTGCAAGGATACTGGAGTAGGTTGCTATGTCCTCCTCCAGGAGATCTTCCAGTAGGAGGTTTGATCCAGGAGACACAGATTTGACCCCTGGTCCGGAAAGATCCCACATGCTGCGGGGCAGCTAAGCCCATGCGCTGCAACCACAGAAGCCATGTGCCCTAGAGCCAGTGCTCTGCCTCAAGAGAAACCACCACAATGAGAAGCTCTCGCACCACAACCAAAGAGTAGCCCCTGCTTGCCACAGCTAGAGAAAGTCTGCATGCAGCAGTGAAGACCCAGCAAAGCCAAAACTAAATAAAAATTTGAAAATTTTAAAAAAATTAAAAAAAAACAAAGATGAAATGCCTCCTTTCCTGGGACGCCAATGCTGTTCCTGCTTTGATGGTAAGACTTCCTTCCCAGGTGCCAAGGCCATACCAGCTTTCTGTGTACCTGATGATCTGTTTGGCTTTCATGTCTTTTGAAACCTCGAAAGAATGCATCCCTGACTTGTCTGATGTGGTTTCCTCTGACAAGATATAAAACTATGCCCTAAACCCTGCTTCTCTGGAACAGTTCCTCCAAGTTCTCAGGAAGCTGTCTCCTGGGCTATAGTTCTCAGTTTAACTCAAAAAACAAACCAAAAAAAAACCTCTTTTCTTGTTTATTGATTATTTCCATCAACAGGTACATTCAGCCCCTCTCTGAGCCCCACCCTAGGTTCCCACTCCACTGATTTGCCCAACAGTAAGTTCCTAAAGACTCCACTAGGTAATTTCCTCCCTGTGCAACTCACAAGCATTTCTTTCCCCTCTTTGACTCACATGCCACAAAACACAGAAAAGAAAGGAAAACGAACTTGAATCATTTCAGTCAGTCAGTCATTCGACAAACATTTATATCTGGATCCTTGGAAAAGAGGAGACAAATAGGAGGTGAGGTAGAATCCAAGAAAAAATCACTCTGAGAAGAGAAGCCAAGATCTACTGTGTACTCTTCAATATGTCTTTTCACCTTTCTACACCTCAGTCTCCTCATCCGTGAAGATGGGACCAACCAAATCCAGGGCATACTCTGTGAACTGAGTCATTTATCCAAGCTTCTGTGGTCATCCCATTTCATTCTAGCTAGCTCTACTTCGTGAATCCCTTCACCTTTCTCCAATCCCCTTTGGCTTTCCCCAGTCTCACTCCTAAGTATTCGGGACCCTTTGTCTCCACTCACAAACTCAAAAACTCCCCTCCACCTCCCCGGAGGACCCCCAGCTCCAGGCACACCTGTTAATAGAAGGATTCTGTGATTCATAGCTGGAGGCAGCAGGAACCGTGAGGCTGCAGGCACCACTGAGCCACTTCAAGGAAGCCACCAAAGCTAGGAAGGACAGAAAAAGAGAAGTAGGAGGCAGAAGTCTGTCAGACTCAAAGGAAGAGGGCGGAGGCTCAGTGAGCACTCAGTCCCGCCTGACCTTCCTCTCCAGGCTGTGTGCGCACAGCTTGGGCTGCTTCCCTACCCAGCTCCCTGGCCCAAACCATCAAGGTCAATATCCCAAAGTTATCTTTGTTTGCCCACCTGCTTCTAGAGTTGGCCAAAACATTATGAAAAACAAAGAATAGACTGAGGACCTGCCTCCCAGAATGTGTCTCCCTGAAGCACAGTTTGCAAAATGTCCCTCCTTCCTGCCCAAGGAGCTGTCTTCAGGTGTGGCCATCAATAAGGACAACTCAGGTACAGGGACATCCGGTGATATTTGAATATTATTTTGCTTTGAAAAAAAAAAGTCTCAAACGCTTTTGCCCAGGAATTTTCACTTCCAAAAATTTATCTTGGGACTTTCATGCTGGTCCAGTGGCTATGACTCTGCACATACAATGATGCAGAGGGGCCAGGTTTGATCCCTGGTAAGGGGACTAGATCACACATGCCTCAACTAAGGAAATGTGTGCTGCAAGTAAGACCCGGCACAGCCAAATAAATAAATCTCTAGTTGTGCGCTGCAACTAGAGAAAGTCCCTGAAGTGAAAGTCGCTCAGTTGTATCCAACTTTTTGTGACCCTATGGACTCCTATACAGTCCATGGAATTCTCTAGGCCAGAATACTAGAGTGGGTAGCCTTTTCCTTCTCCAGGGGATCTTCCCAACCCAGGGATCAAACCCAGGTCTCCCACATTGCAGGAGGATTCTTTACCAACTGAGCTATCAGGGAAGCCCAGAGAAAGCCCATACACAGCCCATACACAGCACAGCCAAAAATTAATTAATTAATTAAATCATTAAAAAAAATTTTTAGATTCATGTGTGTAGGAAAACCAAAACATTAACGGCATTTGTTGCCTGATCACAGGACAATGAGTCTGTTCTTCTCTATTGTCACACAGCAAACTACTCCAAATCTTAGCAACTTCAAACAGCAACTTCTCTTTTTAAAATTTGTTTAATTGAAATATAGTTGATTTACAATGTTGTATTTGCTTCTGGTGAACAGCAAAGTGACCCAGTTTTACATACATAGAATAGCTTGCATCTGCTAATCCCGAAGCTCCAGTCCATTTCCTTCCCTCTACCCCCTCCCCATTGGCAACCACAAGTCTGAAACAGCATCCTCTCATTGTATCATGGTGCTGTGGATTGTCTAGCCCCAGTATTTCCCACTAGGGAATCTCAGATAGCTGCAGTCAGATCGTGAGTGGGGCTGGAGTCCTTGAAGGCTCAGCTGGGCTGGACTTTCAAAATAGATCACTCCCATGGCTGGAAGTTGGTGCTGGCTGCAGGCACGGAGCTTGGTCGGGGCTGTCAGCTGTAGGACCTCCATGTGGCTTCTCTATGTGGCTCGGGCTACTCACAGCAGAGTGGTTAGACTTTAAGGGTAAATATTCCAAGAGATAAAAATGGAAAGTTTCCAGTCTCTTAAGGTGTTGATCTGGAAACTGTCACAGAATCACTTCCACCATATTCTATTAGTCAAGCAGTCATGGACCTCAACCTCCAAGAGAGGGAGCACAGATCTCACCTCTCAATGTGTTACAGAAATTGTGATCAACTTTTAATCTGCCACAGGGTGATTTTCATTTTCTTCTCTATATATTTTTGTACTTAAAACTTTCATACCAAAAAAAGAATGATGTTTAAAATCAGAAAGAAAAGAAAAACACCAATAAATAAATGACACCATGCCTGAACTTTTTAGCAGGAAAGGGAGCTGAGGAAAAACAAATATGGCCATTGGCTCAGGATGAGAAAATACCAGCAAGGGTGTGGGGACATAGTTTAATAAATAAGCTGGGTTTATTTTTCGTGAAAGGCTTTCATACTCTGATTACCACAGGAAGTTGCTCGGCCATCACAGACCCTCCTTTCCCAGAACAGTGGCCAAGGGACCACTTTAAAGGCCAATGGAAAAATCACATAAAGATTGTCCAACTCCCAGAGCCTTTCTTAATGACCCATGTAGATGTGCACCTGACCAGGTGATCATAGGTGGGCATCTAGAGACATAGGCTTTTATCCATTCCCTCCCACCCATCCCCTAGTCCTACTCTTGACAAAATCTTAGCTTGGTTCCGCCGTAAACAGACCCTGAGACAAGGATTCGAGTGCAAGTAATTTATTTGAAAGATGATCTAGGAAACACTGGTGAAGAAATGGGGATGGGAAAAGAACTCATAAAAGTGGTGAGACAAAACAAGTTCCCTCTGTGAACAATCAGAGTTTAATATACTGAGGAAATCTGAAATCCAGAGTAGAACATGCCTCAGAGTTATCCACTTGAGAAAAGGGGGCGATTGCAGGACTTCCCTTGTGGTCCAGAGGTTAAGACTTTACTTTCAATGCAGGGGTTTCAGGCTCCCTTCCTGGCTGGGGAACTAAGATTCCACATGCCCTGAGATGTAGCCAAAACACATTTTTTTTTTTTAAGAGGAGACAGGACCATATTCTTATCCACAACCCACATCAGCTATTAGTGGAGAACCGCTGTCTGGGAAAGCCTTACTTCTCTAGTGCATCCAACCTGCCCTGCCCCAAGACAGAGAAGGTTCCAGGAGCCACAGAGAGCCTGTCGGCAGGCAGGTGCTGGCAGCTAGAAACCTGGGCAGCTTGCATGAGAATGATAAGCGCTGATGGGATGTGAATGGAGCAATTGCAGCATCTGCTACAGATACTCAGATGTTTTTTCATTAACATTCATCACTATATTAAATTATATATTTATTTAGTTTATCTACTCTCTGACTCCCCAGCTAGAATGTAAAAGCTCCAGAGAGCAGAGATTCTTGTATGTCTTGCTAATCACTCTGGTTCATATGAGGTCTTCCCGCTAGGAAATTGATTTGACCAGGGAGAGAATTCCGGGAAGAGGGAAGAGTAGGAAGCACCAAGAATCCTTCCTCCCCATCGAGATAGCAATTGTGCCAGCAGAATCTTGCTAATGTAACTATTTAGGAGCTCTAGAGTCTATTCAAAGACCTGTGCTTCACTTCAGTGTACTTCAGCTCTTAGCACCGTAGCAGCTACCAAAGTGTAGTTGTACCAGTTGTGTCCAACCCTTTGCAAACCCATGGACTACAGTCCACCAGGCTCCTCTGTCCATGGGATTCTCCAGACAAGAATACTGGAATGGGTTGCCATTCCCTTCTCCAGGGGTTCTTTCCCACCCAGGGATCAAACCCAGGCCTCCCTCATTGCGGGCAGATTCTTTACTGTCTGAGCTATCAACCCTTCACCAACAACCCTTCAGGCCCTTTGCAAGCTTCCCAGGAGCAGGTTGTGTACAACCATTAGGAACCAAGGTGAATGTTAAGAACCCGTCCATTGATAATGCCTATCATGGAATCTAATTACCAAAGCTTCAAAACTTGAAATAATTTGAGTAAATGGATGTTCCATTCACTCAAGGGATAGAATAAAAACAACCACCGTTTGCCTGGTGATTCACAGGTCACTTTCACAGACATAATCTCTTCTGATACTCACATTCAAACTATGAGTTATTATTAATTATAACTGTCATTTCTCTTGTGAAGAAATTCTTATGTTTGATGCAACCAAATTTATTATTAGCCTTTTCTGTGACTTGCTTAAGAAATCTCCAGAGTTAGAAAAACTTATTTTCATCAATATATTCTTCTCATATACTTCTTCTGTTATTTAATTTCTTACTTTGTGTAGAGTTGAATTTTTTGTGGGCAGTGTGAAATAGGAAAACCAATTTCAGTTTTGTCACTAGTAATAATTTTGTTTCCTCTTTTTTATCTATATATTCTTCTCAAATACTTCTTTTACTTCTGTCATTTAATCTCCTACTTTATGTAGAGTTGAATTTTTTGTGTGCAGTGTGAAATAGGAAGCCTGATTTCATTTTTGTCCAGATGAACAAAAAATTTCCCAGTTCCTTTTTTTATCTATATATTCTTCTGAAATACTTCTTTTACTTCTGTTACTTAATTTCTTACTTTGTGTAGAGTTGAATTTTTTTTACATAGGTGAAATAGGAAATCCAATTTCATTTTGTCCATATGAACAAATAATTTTCCAGTTCCTTTTTTTGTTTTTGTTTTTTGGCGGTGCTGGGTCTTTGTTGTGGCTTGATGCCTCAATAATTGCTGCCTGTGGGCTTAGTTGCCCCACAGCATGTGGGATCTTAGTTCCCTAACCAGCAACCATTGAATTTGCATCTCTTGCATTGGAAAGTGGATTCCTGATCACTGGACCACCAGAGATGTCCCTCCAGTTCCACTTATTGAAAAGAGCTTAAAATAAGCTTTTTTTTTTTTTTTTCAGGTGAACTCTTTTATTTATTTTTTTTTTAGAATTTATTTATTTATTTATTTTTCAATTTTAATTTAAAAAAATTATACATGTGTTCCCCATCCTGAACCCTCCTCCCTCCTCCCTCCCCATACCATCCCTCTGGGTCGTCCCAGTGCACCAACCCCAAGCATCCAGCATCGTGCATTGAACCTGGACTGGCATCTCGTTTCATACATGACATTTCACATGTTTCAATGCCATTCTCCCAAATCTTCCCACCCTCTCCCTCTCCCACAGAGTCCATAAGCCTGTTCTATACATCAGTGTCTCTTTTGCTGTCTCGTATACAGGGTTATCGTTACCATCTTTCTAAATTCCATATATATGCGTTAGTATACTGTATTGGTGTTTGTCCTTCTGGCTTACTTCACTCTGTATAATAGGCTCCAGTTTCATCCACCTCATTAGAACTGATTCAAATGTATTCTTTTTAATGGCTGAGTAATACTCCATTGTGTATATGTACCACAGCTTTCTTATCCATTCATCTGCTGATGGACATCTAGGTTGTTTCCATGTCCTGGCTATTATAAACAGTGCTGCGATGAACATTGGGGTACACGTGTCTCTTTCCCTTCTGGTTTCCTCAGTGTGTATGCCCAGCAGTGGGATTGCTGGATCATACGGCAGTTCTTTTTCCAGTTTTTTAAGGAATCTCCACACTGTTCTCCATAGTGGCTGTACTAGTTTGCATTCCCATGCACATATGGACACCTTATCTTTGACAAAGGAGGCAAGAATATACAATGGATTAAAGACAATCTCTTTAACAAGTGGTACTGGAAAATCTGGTCAACCACTTGTAAAAGAATGAAACTAGAACACTTTCTAACACCATACACAAAAATAAACTCAAAATGGATTAAAGATCTCAACGTAAGACCAGAAACTATAAAACTCCTAGAGGAGAACATAGGCAAAACACTCTCTGACATACATCACAGCAGGATCCTCTATGACCCACCTCCCAGAATATTGGAAATAAAAGCAAAAATAAACAAATGGGACCTAATTAAACTTAAAAGCTTCTGCACATCAAAGGAAACTATTAGCAAGGTGAAAAGACAGCCTTCAGAATGGGAGAAAATAATAGCAAATGAAGCAACCGACAAACAACTAATCTCAAAAATATACAAGCAACTCCTACAGCTCAACTCTAGAAAAATAAATGACCCAATCAAAAAATGGGCCAAAGATCTAAAATAAGCTTTTAGAAGGAAATCTGAATTTCCTATATTTGGCAAGTTTTTCTTTTACTGCTCATCTATTTTCTATTCAAGTGAATATAATGCAAGATTCCAGTATTATATATCAACCCCATGCAATTATTTTCTCTGTGAGTCTGAGTAAATTGAGGTATCCAGAACCCACAGCCCAACTCTGTGGAAACCATTTCAAAGAGAAAAAACTTTTCTTGCCTCTCCAAGAGCAAAAACGATTGGCAGGAGGAACATCCAGTCAAAATTCTATTTCCTACTAAAGAGGAAGAAGAGTCAATGGGCAAAAAAGTCATCATGTGCAGAAAGTATGAAAACCCAGGACCATTCACTGATAACTTGAACTTAATCTTATTGAGCAAAATCAACATATAAAAGTCTTATTTATTTCTTATTCATCTAAGACTGATTAATTATCTAATTAGAAAAGATAATAGGAAAGACACCATTTGTAACACCAAAAAGCTATAAAACACCTAAGCATAAATCTAAGGCAAAATCAGTTCAGTTCAGTCACTCAGTCGTGTCCGACTCTGAGACCCCATGAATCGCAGCACGCCAGGCCTCCCTGTCCATCACCAACTCCCGGAGTTCACTCAGACCCACGTCCATTGAGTCAATGATGCTATCTAGCCAACTCATCCTCTGTCGTCCCCTTCTCCTCCTACCCCCAATCCCTCCCAGCATCAGAGTCTTTTCCAATGAATCAACTCTTCACATGAGGTGGCCAAAGTACCGGAGTTTCAGCTTTAGCATCATTCCTTCCAAAGAAATTCCAGGGCTGATCTCCTTCAGAATGGACTGGTTGGATCTCCTTGCAGTCCAAGGAACTCTCAAGAGTCTTCTCCAACACCATAGTTCAAAAGCATCAATTCTTTGGCGCTCAGCTTTCTTCACAGTCCAACTCTCACATCCATACATGACCACTGGAAAAACCATAGCCTTGACTAGACGGACCTTTGTTGGCAAAGTAATGTCTCTGCTTTTCAATATGCTATCTAGGTTGGTCATAACTTTTCTTCCAAGGAGTAAGGCGAAATAGGTGAAACCATATATGTATTTTTTTAACTGTTAGTCTTTCCTGAAAGACACAGAATAGAGAGAGATGCCATATTCCTGGGTGATAAGGCTTAACATTATAAAGATATCAGTTCTCCATCAGATTACTCAGCAATTCACTGTAACCTCACCCAACAGGATTATTATCAATTAATGAGCTAATTCTAAAATTCACCTAGGGACTTCCCTGGTAGTCCAGTGACTAAGGATTCACCTGGCTATGCAGGAGATGCCAGTATAATCACTGGTTGGGGAACTAGGTCCCACATGCCTCCAGGCAACTAAGCCATCGAGCCACAACCACTAAGCCTGCTCATGACAACTAGAGTCCATGTGCCGCAATGAAAGACTCCACATGAAGCAACAAAGATCCTGAGTGCCAACACTAAGACCCAATGCAGCCAAATAAATAAATAAATTCCTTTTTAAAATAAAAATTTAAATAAATAAACTTCACCTCAAAGAGAAAACAGACAAGAATAGCCTAGAAAATTATGAAGCATAACCTATTTACATAACTCTGTTCCATAGCCAAACATGCCCTATCACAGTACTACCCTAAAATCAGATAAGCAAAAGTTAAAGGTGTTGGTTCTGGAAGAAAATACGTAAGACCAATGGAATGAATATTGGGTGTTTATATAGAAATCTGATATCCATCAGGCTACCGTGTTTCTCAACAAAAAAGCAAACAAACTTTATCTGATCCCACTTTCCTCACCAACCACTGCCCCAGTTTGTTTCTTTTTTTTTGCTTCCCTTTTGCAAAACAGGTTCCAAAACATGTGTCTGTATTTTTTCGCTGTGCCTGGGTTTGCCCCTCCCACTCACCCTTGAACCGGTTCCAATGCAGCGGTTGCTCCACCCCATCTTTCACTGCACCAAAACTGTTTTCAACACCAAGGATACCTGATTGACTCAGGGAGTGGGTTTGCGATCTTCATCTTAAGGGATTCTGCAGCAGCTTTTGAGCTTCACCCACTCCTTCCTTTTCATACTGTTCATGGGATGTCAAGGCAAGAATGTTGAAGTGATTTGCCATTCCCTTCTCCATGAATGTGAGAATTGGACCATAAAAGAAGGCTGAGTGCCAAAGAATTGATGCTTTTGAACTAGGGTGTTGGAAAAGACTCTTGAGAGTCCCTTGGACTGCGAGGAGATCCAACCAGTGCATCCTAAAGGAAATCAGTCCTGAATATTCATTGGAAGGATTGATGCTGAAGCTGAAGCTGCAATATTTTGGCCACCTGATGCAAAGAGCTGACTCATTAGAAAAGACCCTGATGCTGGGAAAGACTGAAGGCAGGAAGAGAAGGGGACAACAGAGGATGAGATGGTTGGCTGGCATCACCAACTCAATGGACATGAGTTTGAGCAAGCTCCAGGAGATGGTGAAGGACAGGGAGGCCTGGTGTGTTGCAGTCCATGAAGTCACAAAGAGTCAGACACGGTCGAGAGACTGAACAACAACCACTCCTTCCAGGAACTAATTTGCATATTGGCCTCCAGGGCCCTGTCTGTTCTTCCTTCACCTCCATCACTCCCCCCAGGTTCTTTGACCAGTCCCTCCTTCTCTCCCCAACCTTGTAGAAGGAGTCCAGAGCTCAGTCCTTGGGCCTCTTTTTTACCTACAATCTGTCCTTAAGTGCCACATCTGGTGGCGCAGACAGTAAAGAATCCCCTGGGGGCTTCCCAGGTGGCACTAGTGGTAAAAAACCTGCCTGCCAATGCAGAAGACATAAGAGACACAGGTTCGATCCCTGGTGGGGGGTGGGGGGAGGGGGGAAGATCCCCTGAAGGAGGAAATGGAAATGGCAACCCACTCCAGTATTCTTGCCTGGGAAATCCCATGGACAGAGGAATCTGGGGGGCCACAGTCCATAGAGTTGCAAAAGAGTCAGACACCACTGAGCGACTAACACACACTGTCCTTAAGTGGGCTCAGGGCTCTAAATATCATCATATGCCAATGTTCCTATGTTTCTGTCTCCATCCCAGACCTCTCCTGAACTCCAGACTCAGGTGGCCAACTGCTTGACCCCTGTCTAACAAGTCCGGTAAAACATGTACATCTAGACCTGAACTCCTGATCATTCTTGATCATGCTGCTGCATCTGGGCCCATCTCAGCCTCCGGCAAACAAGACAAGTCTAGGCCAGGCCAAGGCCACCAGTAAAGATACAGTGAGCCACTGTCAGATTCAGACAGTTTATTACCTACATAGACAGCAAACTTAGGGCTTCCCTGGTGGCTCAGACAGTAAAGAATCTGCCTGCAGTGCGGGAGACCTGCATTTGATAATGGGTCAGGAAGATCCCCTGGAGAAGGGAAAGGCAACCCACTCCAGTATTCTTGACTGGAAAATCTCATGAACAGAGGAGCCTAGCAGTCTTTAGTCTATGAAGTTGCGAAGAGTCGGACATGACTGAGCAACTAACACTTTCAGACAGCAAAACCAATCACTCCATGGTTGTTGTCCCACACATCAAAAAAGATGATACTTCAAAAACAAGGAAGGCTATATCCTAGACTAACAGACAAAGCAGTTTTAATCTGGGGCTCTCTTGGCAGGCAGAGGGTGGTGGGTGAGGCAGAAAGCCCACACATAGCCAAAACTTGGGACATGAGTCATGACGCTTGAGAGAGAGCCCAAGAGTGGAAAGAAGGCAGGCAGATGTGGCCGCAGAGCAGCTCCTTATCCTCTGTTCCAGGAAGATCACAGATGTCCTGCAGAAACTCAGATGAGCTGTGGTTCAAGCCTTTGCCTATGTGGCCCATGTGGTAGTACCAGGTGGCTGGGGCACCATGGTGGAGCTGTTCCCCCACTTTTAACCGACAGCAGCAATGTCCTTCTAGATAGGATGGGGTCTGGCATCCTTTGCTGCAGTGCTGCAACGCTTCCACCTGTGCAAACATCCCCTCGAGCAACAAAATACGAAGAATCTATACGGGCCTAAAAATAACTGCTTGCATGGCTGGGGCAAATTCTGAACAAAAGACTGAAAAAAAAAAAAAAAAAAAACCCCAACCCAACTGCCACTTCTGAAGAGCTAGGAGCAAAAACGAAGTGTTGGGAGCAAAAGAAAGCAGGGTACTGCACATGCACCCCGCACTCAACACCACCAGAGGGGTGGGCAAAACACCTAAGCCTGACCCCTCTGGCCTGACCCCTGGACACACCCCTACCCTCATCCCATATAAGAAACCAGCTCACCTGCTCCCTCAAGGAGTGAGCAGGGAAAACTGTCCCTTGTTTTCGATCCCTCCTGTGGCCACAGGAGCCCTAGTAAAGCTTCGCCTGAGTTTCCTGACTGGCCTCTTCTCAATCTCGGTTGATTGGGGAAGACTGAGAACTCTACTCAATAACCACTTCCAGTTGCTCAGATTGAAAATCACAAGGAAATCCTACAGGTCTACCTTCAAACATGTTCAAAAATATGACCCTTTTTTACCAGCTCACTGTTACCAAAACAGTGGAAGCCACCACCATCCCATCTGCACTGTAGCATTAGACTTTGTCTCTGCCCCACTGCTTCTCTACTTCCTCCCAACACCCCAAAGTCAGTTTTCAACATCGCAGCTAGAGAGATCCTTTCAAAAGGATATATTATTATTATATAAAAAAGCATATATTATTCCTCTGCTCATAAGCTTACAAAGGCTCCTCACCTCGCTGGTAGCCCAAGCCAGTCCTTCCCATTACCAACCAGGCCCTGAGTCATCTGTTGTCCCAGCGCCCCCCACCCCCGCTTACCACTCTAAGCTCTTCTCCTTTTCATTGACCCCTTGCTCCTTCCACTGCAGCCACAGTGGCCTCCTTGCTGCTCTTCAAGCACGCCGGACACACTTCCACCTCAAGACCCGCACACTAGCTGTTCCCTCTGATTGGAGAATTTTTCCCCCAGATATCTGCATGACTCACTCCATTCTCTTTCAAACAAGTGGGTTTGGTATCACATGACTCTCCATACTCAACTTTACAAATCCTCTTTGCTTTGTTTCATCTCCCAAGCTTTTCTGGCTTTGCTCCCAAGAGAATGAAGATAGCAGGGTCTCCGTCTCCCGTTGCCTCACAAAGCACCCAGGATCATGCCTCTTCCCTTCCCAACACAACTTCTCAGACTAGTCTCTCCAAATCTCTCTCCCCTCACCTACTCAGACAATTTACCTCTGTCGAAACCCCTCCAATTTACCTGACATACCACCTTCAAAGGAACTGGCCTCACAGGATCTACCCTCCCAAGAAGGTTCTGGCAAGAACCAACAACAGAATATTGTGTTTGGTGGGGGGACTTTCCTGGAGACCCATCCAGCGGCTAAGAGCCTGTGCTCCCACTGGGGCCCAGGTCCAATCTCTGGTCAGGGAACTAGATCCCCCATGCCACAACTAAGAGTTTGCATGCTGCACCTAAAGATCCCATGTGCTGCAACTAAGACCCAGTGCAGCCAAATAAATAAATGTAAATTTTTAAAAAAAGAATAGATGGAAACCTCACAGAGATGAGAATTACAAAAAGGTTTAAAAAAAATGATTTTTTTTTCATTACACTGAATTGCCAAGGAAAGTTCCACTTGAACATCATCTTCAACAAGTTGTTTGAGCCTTTGATGTCTGGGGCTAGTCTGGGGAGTTAAATTCTAGGTCTATAAGCCTGCAACCTTGAGCAAGTTCTTCTCTGGACTCCATTGTCCTCACTCAACTGGAAAATGATGGTAATAATGGTACTCACTCCTAAGGGTTGTTGTGATGATTAAATAAGATAATAGATATCAATGTGTACCTAGGGAATATTTAGTCAATATGAGCTGTAATTATTCTACCTGCTGGGTCTTGGGTTTATCATGATATAGCTCTCATGGCCCCAATGACACATAAAGGGTATATTGGCCTCAGAGTTGCCTATTGCCCAGTTGAAAGCCCAGTTCTAGACTTTTCCACCTGCTCTCTCAGTTGTCCAAGCAGGAAGCCAAATGTCTGGCAGATTCTGAGAAAAATTCTTACCGTAAGCTTGATGAGAGTTTTGAGCATTTCCACCAAAATCACACTGAGAGCATAGTTGGCCGGTCAATCGCAGGGCAGGGACAGATGTTCACTGCCACAGTCCCTGAAATACTTCTCCACCCCCTCCATCCTTGAAAGCAGAAGTGGCTCAGGACCTGACCTGAGCAAACAGAAGGCGAAAACTACTAGTTCTTGGAATCAGTCAGAAAGGAAGTTGTGCTTGAGTCACTGGAGAAGAACCAGAAACTCTTTTATGAGGCTTCTTTGGCTTCCAGGGAAGTGGAGGCAAATGTCAGAGAGCAAAGACCTCCCCAACCCCAAAGGACAGGTCTTTTTTTTTTTTTAATATTTATTTGTTTGGCTGCCTCAGATCTTAATTGCGGCAAGAAGAATCTTCCTCGCATCATGCAGGATCTTTAGCTGTGGCACACAGGTGTTTTAGTTGCGATGTGCTGGCTTAATTACTCCCTGGCGTATGGGATATTAATTCCCAGACCAGGGATCAAACTTGCATCTTGTCCATTGCCAGGTGGATTCTTAACCACTGGACCACAAAGGGAAGTCCCAGGACAGGTCTTTTCTGTAGCATGATCACATCAGCTATGTCCCAAGATACCTGATTGCTCAACCCAAAGAACAACACCTAAGAAGCCACTATAATTGTATCTCCAAGTTGTGTGAACTATGCAAACAATAGGGTGACAATATTAAAGAAAATGAGAAAAAACAACACAAAGTCCCAGCACCATAATATATCAGCTTTCCTGCACAGATACTGTTTACAAGTTTGTCATGATAGGATAGGTTTGGTTACATTTTGTGATTTTGTCATATAACATCTTAGCACAAATGTTTCATGTAGCTTTAGAGGACTTTATTTTTAAAATTTTAGTAGAGTATAGTTGATTTACAATGCTGTGTTAGTTTCATATGTATAGCAAAGTGATTCAGTAAGCATGTACACATATTCATTATTTTTAGATTCTTTTCTCATATAGGTTATCACAGAGCAGAGTAGAGTTCGCTATGCTATACAGTAGGTCCTTGTTGGTTGAAAGAAAGTGAAAGTAAGTCGCTCAGTTGTGTCCAACTCTTTGCGATCCCACGGACTATACAGGCCATGGAATTCTCCAGGCCAGAATACTGGAGTGGGTAACGTTTCCCTTCTCCAGGGGATCGTCCCAACTAAGGGATTGAACCCAGGTCTCCCATATTGCAGGCGGATTCTTTACCAGCTGAGCCACAAGGGAAGCACCTTATTGGTTACCTATCTTATATATAGTATTGTGTGTATGTTCATTCCAAGCTCCATAGGACATTATTTAAATTATTTATTATTTTTTAAAATTTTTGGTTGCATTGGGTCTCTGTTGCTGTGTGCCAGTTTTCTCTAGTTGCAGCAGACAGGGGCTGCTCTCTAGTTGCCGTGCATGGGCTTCTCACTGCAGTGGCTTCTCTTGTTGCGGAGCATGGGCTCTAGGCACATGGGCTTCAGTAGTTGCTGCCCAGGGACTCAGTAGTAGTGACTCGTGGGCCTCAGAGCACTCACACGTGGGCTTAGGCCTGTGGAAACTTCCCAAGTGTTAGTTGCTCAGGTGTGTCCAACTCTTCACAACCCCATGGACTGTAGCCCTCGAGGCTTCTCTGTCCATGGGATTCTCCAGACAAGAATACTGGAATGGGTTGCCATTCCCTTCTTCAGGGGATCTTCCCAACTGAGGTATCGAACCCAGGTCTCCCCAACTGTGGACAGATTCTTTACTGTCAGAACCACCTGGGAAGCCCCCAGAGTGCCTTACCCTTCCTTAACTAAATGGGTAGCCTCTTGCCCAAAGTTAGGTCAAGTGGACTCTACTCTTAATTTGAATTCTAAGCACAATGATGCAAGGGTAGAAAACTAACATTTGCTTTATTTCTCTCTTGTCAGGACTTCCAAAGTCATGGTTTCTGTCCTCCGAGTCTGTCTTTCAGCCCACTCTTACATTCTTTAAGCCATTCTATTTCCTTGCAGAAAATTCCAGTCTCTAATTGTTAGCCAAGTCTGTTTCTGTTATTTTTGCCCCAAATGCCCTAACTGATGCACTGCTTAACAACAACAACCAAAAAAAAAAAAAAAAATTTAAGATTAAGCTAAATAATGTATGTGAAAAGCTTCGCACAGTGCGTGGCAGGTAGGGTGTGACTGATATATGGTAACTGTATTAGCTGAGGATGAGGTTCAACTGCTCTATGCTGTGCCTAGTCGCTCAGTCACGTCCAACTCTGCAACCCCATGGACTGTAGCTACCAGATTCCTCTGTTGATGGCATTCTCCAGGCAAGATTACTGAAGTGAGTTGCCATGCCCTCTTCCAGGGGATCTTCCCAACCCAGGGATCAAACCCAGGTCTCCCACATTGCAGGCTGATTCTTTACCATCTGAGCCACCAGGTGCCGGGGTCCAGCCCCAGTGGATCCAGGGGTTTCAAAGGGGAGACGGCATTGGCAAGGATCAGGAAACAATTGCTTAATTAAACATTAATTAAGGATATAAAGAGTGGTTAAATAAGAATAGCTCAGTGAAGAAATTCAGTGGAGAAAAGAGGCTGAATAATTCAGCCAGAAGGTGAGAGAAAGAATGACATGGGGAGACCAAGTTTCGGTGAACAAGGTCCGCACTTTATTTTTCAAAGTAGTTTTTATACCTTAAGTTGTGCATAGAGGATAATGGGGGAAGGGGTAGAGTCATGCAGTAAGCCAGGCTTTCTTCTGCAAACATCATATGCAAAAGTTTAGGTGATTTGCATCATCTTCTGGCCCGGAGGCCTGTTAACATTTTAAGACCCTTTCTTCAGAAAACTTATTTTTCTCTAAAGGTGATTAGTCAGGTGCCACCCTCCAAAAGCATTAAAGTTGCATTCCTATAGGGCAAAGGTGTGGTGGGCTATAACAAGAAAAAGAATTAACTCAAGGATCCAAGATTACAAACATGAAAGCGACTACTTACACCAATTATATTAATCAATACACTGCCAGGGACACAGCAGGTAAGGGATATGGAAACTTAGCAGCAAACATTGACCCAAGAAGTGAAAAACCCTTCACCAATACAATTTCTAATCAATCTTTTAACTGCTCAAAGGAATCTGTATTTAGACAGTTTAGAACATCTCATGCCTCTCACAGTTGGGAGGCTCTGAGCAATCACATGTGGCCGGAAAAACCTATTCAGGCAGGCTGGAGGACTTTCAAAGGAGTTTGTAGGTTGAAACACTATCACACCCAGGAACTTTATTAACTGGAGCTGTAAGTTAACTCTGTTTTCAGAGAGAGGTAGTGGGGGACAGCCCCCCCTAAAGTCAGAGGTGTAGGTGAGAGCACAAAGCAGAAAGTAGGCAGACTCTTGTTTTGGGGGTAGATGCTCAAGAATTTCCAGGGGGACTCCTGAGGCTCGATCCCGCCTTTGCGTATGCCAAGCCTCCTTCCTCATGACCTTTGCCACGGGCGGAGCTCCTGCTCCTGACATCTCCCCCTTTTTGATTTCTTAAAACAGCCAGATGCAGCTCAGTCGCCAGCTTCTGAATGTTCTGCCGAAGAATCCTGACAATACAAGGAAGAATGCATATGAGAAGATTAGACAGAATGTTTTTTCCATAAATAAAGTTAGAGAAGGTGTGAAAAAAGTCATTAGCTGCTCCAGCGGCGGTAAAATCCAGTCGAGAGTGTTCCAGGGTCTGTATTTGATTACGAAGTTTCCCTAAGTCCAGGCCAATGTCAGAGCTGTTCCAAACACCTGAGATATGATTTTTGATTTTTTCCCATTCATAATCTGTCTCTTTAACCTTTAAAGATATCACACATATCCACCAGTAATCAGCGTGGCAAGACAGAGCCATTTTCACTTTTAAAGCCTGTAACTCAGTCCCAATATGCATTATTGCCTCCTCCAAGGCATCTACCCTCATCTCCAACTTTCTATCTATAGCCTCCTGTGTTGCTAGAGTTAGTGAAACATTTTTAGACATGGTATCAATATATTGGGCAGTATGCACTTGTTGAGTCAATGATATTGCTGCCGCAGTAACAGAAGCAATTGTGGTTATTAAAGCTGCTATTCCCAGGATAAGCAAGCCCACAAACCATCGCGATCGCATTAAATCCTGTAGTTGTTGTAATACAGCAAGACCAAAATTAACATATCAATAAGTGGTTACATCATAAGATAAGGTGGACATTGTAACACTACAAAGGAGCAAACATTATATTGAGGGTTTAAACAAGATGAGAGCATACATTGTTCACAAGTCACTACATTGGGTCCACCAGTGAAAGTCATATGTACATTATAAGGAGAGGGTAGACAAGCCAAAACAGAATAAGTAGAAGTATTTTCTGGTTGGAGTTCGCGCTGCAGCAGCCCCATTGGTCTCCCCGGGATCTCGATGTTTATCTTGCCTCCCCTTCTGGCGGGCTCCTCTTTTGTGATCGAAGCAATGGGGGGACCGGATGTCTGGGGGACTGCAACATGGCGAATCAGCCTGTCCCGGATCTAAATTGGAGAATCTGCATCCTGTGGAAAAATGCAAGCGCGTCCTTGACCGCTAGTTAATAATGAGTCAGGAGCCTTCCACTGTCCTGAGAGGAGATCCTTCCATTTGACTAATGGTTTTGCATTCAAGTGCTCCGGGCACCAATGACGAAGCATTGCAGTAGTTCCAGCTGAATCAGTATTTAAAATATTTATTACGAAAAGAGCATGTTGCAAGATTTGATGGGGAAAACTATACTTAAATTCCCCTTCCTTTAATTTTTTGAATTTGTATTTTTAATGTTTGATGTGCTCTTTCCACAATGGCTTGTCCCTGTGGATTATAAGGGATGCCTATATTATGTTTAATTTGAAACTTTACACAAAATTCCTGAAAAGACTTAGAAGTGTAAGCAGGAGCATTGTCAGTTTTCAGAGCTTTTGGCAGGCCCAAATATGAAAAACAAGTAAAGAGATGTTGTATCACATCTTTAACTGCCTCTCCAGTACGAGCAGTTGCAATAATAACGTGAGAAAAGGTATCTACAGTTATATGAACAAAGGACAGTTCTCCAAATGAAGAAACATGAGTTACATTCATTTGCCAGAGTACGTTAGGTTTGAGACAACGAGGATTAACTCCCATAGGTAGACTATTATAAACAGTGGGGCAATATAAGCAAGAACGCACAATCTCTCGAGCAGTCTCTCTGGGAATTTGGAATTGATATCTTAAGGCAGGAGCATTTCGTTGATGAAGTAAATGAGAGGCTCTGGCCTCCTCAATCACAGTAGCCACTGTATTTCTGGTTAGTGAGTCAGCCAAATCATTAAAGGCATTTAAAGGGCTGGGCAATCCGGAATGAGCCCGAATGTGTCCGTTGAAAAATATTTTATTTCTTTTCCAAATTTGTTGCTGTAATTTAGTTAACAAATGAAATACGATAGTTTTATTTTCAGGCAAAACCGCAGTTTCAATGTGTGGAAACAGCTTGACTACATATTGAGAATAAGAATAAAGGTTAAATTCCTCATCTGCAAACATAGCAAAAGCCTCTATGACTGCTGTTATTTCAGCTCTTTGAGCTGGTTTCCTGTGTTTCTAAAACCTTTTGGTGATTTTTAGTAACTATGGAGGCTTTACTGTTTGCTGACCCGTCAGTAAAGGCTATCTGAGCATTTGGAATAGGAGGCTATTTGCATCTGACGGGAAAAATAACTGGATGTTTGGACACAGCAAAACATGTGAAGGTAAATGATGCAAAAATTTGACCAAAATAGTCTCCTATAGCAATCTGCCAATTTTCATCAAACACCAGAAGGGCATCAAGTTGTTCCTTATTATATGGAATTACAATTTCTGATAGCTCTTTACCAAATAATTCAATGCTCCACTTTTTTCCTTTAATATCAAAGTAGCTATCAATCCTGGATAAGAAGCCGCTACTTTTTTAGTTTGAGCGGGAAGATGGACCCACTCTAGGGGGCCGTTTTACCATAAAACCAATTTTTTGTCTGGCTACCCCAATTACACCTATGGGGGTTTTATGGCAAAGGAATTGTAAGCAGTTGTCAATTTAATTTTTTAAATTTTTAAAATTTACATTTTAACAACACAAATTTAGAGATATGTTAATTTAGGTCTAATGTTTAGTTTAGGTCTCTATAAATTTAAATAATAAATGTATAACCTCCTTATCTCATTTTGATATACAGATATACCTAAATGCAAAATGTATTTATATATGTATTTATAGATGGCAACAAGTATAAACTTATTGACATATAATATATATAAATCAATATACTTCAATTAATCTTTATAATTAATATATATATTACAGCAATACAACATGTACACAGCTAATACCAACCAACACAAACCAATGCACTGCAATAATACATGTCACACATATATAATTATACAGTATATAGAACATATATCATCACAGCACATCAATCTATACCAATTAATATCAGCCACACACACATTACATTACTGCAATATATATTTAATTATACAGTATATATATAATATGCATATATAGTATACACATTAATTTATATACAAAATGATTAAGTATAGATCTATAAATAGAATTAGGTATACCTTTATTATATTTTATTTATACCCATACCTAATTAGGCAAACTGTAATTTGGCAAATATATTTATATTATGTATTTATAACAATATATAAAGTATTGTTAATTGTACCGCCTGTTGATAACTAAGAAATTGAGAAAACCTTTCTCTGAGTATCTCCTATTTGAGACAGCACGTCCCTCCCCCATAGGGTAAAGGGGAACATGGGAACTACATAGGGTTGGAAAGTTCCACAGGTATCCTCAAACTGCCAATCCAACATTTTTGAACTTTTAACTACTGTGGGGGCTTGAGGGCAAATGAAACAAAATTTGACCCCTGAAATCTATCAGGGCAACTTGCCAATCATTACTATTTTGTAAAAGACTTGTAGTTGATCCTTATTGAATGGAATTATTATATTTGCTACTTCTTTTCTAAAAAGTTCCACACTTCTTTTTTCGTCCTTTTATAATTAATTGTGCCACCAAGCTGGGATAAGATAAAACTATTTTTCTTGAGGTCACTGGTAGATGGAACCAATGGGCCTTTTTGTCACAAGCACCTTGTAGGTGTATGTTTTGTGGCAAGAATAATTTAATCTCATCTTTTGGTAATATTAATCCTAATTAACTGATCATTTAAAGTCTCATCTACTTTAACAAGAGCCGACTCTGTCTCATTAGTCAACTTTTTCTTAGAACTGGAATTAGGATCGCTTTTTAAGCAATCAAACAAAGGCTTTAAATCTGCAGTAGTCAGTTTTAAATGTGGGCGTATCCAATTAATGTCCTCTAATAATTTTTGGAAATCATTTAAAGTTAGTAAACAATCTCTCCGCAGCTTCAAAGTGGCATTATCAGTTTTTAAAACTTTTGGCAGACCTAGATATGAGAAGCAAGTAAAGAGGTGTTGCACATCTTTATAAGCTTCTCCAGTTATCATTTTGTAACCTAAATCTGATCTGTAGCTTTTTAGATGACAAGCAACCATCTAATCTTTGCTTGACTATTTCCAGCAACGGGGAACTCACTACTCTTCAAGGTTTTAAACTCTCCCTCACCTTTTTCTCTACAGCATTCCCACCCCACATACCAGTTTCTCTAATTCCACCAACTCATTTTCAGTAGTATGTGTTGGCCAGGAGCTGGGTCAGTCTTTCCCAGAAATGTTAAGAGACGTCTGTTCCTGTGTCTAGTAGCCCTGACATTTTACTTTCTTGAATTAAAAGATCTTTTAAAGGCCTTGGAGCTGTAATTTCCTGCACCCAAAAGGCTAGATCACTAGATCTAAATGTTCTGTGGCTCTTAGCTTGAGAAGTCAAGGTTTTTCTTGTCTGATAGTAAGGTAAAAGCAAAAGCTGTGTTACTCTTTGACCTTTATTAATTTGCACAGTTTTAGTAGGCGGTGAGATCAAAAACTTTAATTTCTCAATATAATCAGAATCTACTACACCATGCACCACCGAAATTCCTTGAAAAGAAAGCGAGCTATGCCCTAGCACAAGTCCTACAATGCCCTCAGGTAGGGGGCCAGCCACTCCCATTGGAATCGGAGCAACCAGCACATCAGGGGTTAATATTATTGCTAAATCCCATTACCATTCCGCTTTTCTCTTAGCCTGGATGAGACCCCCCTGAGGGGGTTTTCTCCAAGGAGCACGCTCTGCATATTGTGCACGCAGTCTGTTTTAAAAGCTCCACTGTTCAAAAAACTTTTTATCTTCCTCAGGCTTAGGCAACACTTTGAGAGGCTTTGGGGGCAAAGTGGGGAACTCTTGGGCTCTGGAAGGCGCAAACGGAGGTGCCGGCGATCGCCTTAAATCAGAAAGTGGTGGATAAGTTTTTTGTTTTTTTTTTAAAGGTTTGCACAGCTCAACTGTTGTAATTAGACCCAAAATCTCAGAGACTTAAGTCAGACTGTCCTGCTGACAGTCCAGGGAGATAGAGAGGCCCCACAGTGTTGGAGACTTAGGCTCCATCTAGCAAGTTGCTGTGTTATCCTAAGCTACTGTCCTCATCCACTCCATTGAAGATAGCCCACCACCATGTCTTCCCTCCAGCTGGCAGGAAAAATAAGGAATGTGGTGTGACTCTTTAAGGGTATGACCCAAAAGTTGCACGTGACGTTTCCCTTCCCATTTCATTGGCCAAAACTCAGACACATGGCAATATACAGTGACAAAGAAGATTGGGAAATATAGTCTTCATTCTGTGTGATTTAGCCACATGCTTGGCTAAAATCTGGAATTGAATTAGTAAAGGAAAAAGAGAAAGACAGATACTAGGAGAAAACTAGCTCTCTCTGCCACTTTATCGCTGTTGTTGTCAGTCACAAAGTCAAGTCCGACTCTTTTGCGACCCCATCGACTGTTGCCCGCCAGGCTCCTCTGTCCATGGGGTTCTCCAGGCAAGAATACTGGAGTGGGTTGTCATTTTCTTCTCCAGGGGATCTTCCCGACCCAGGGGTTGAATGCACATCTCCTGCATGGGCAGACTGATTCTTTACCACTGAGTCACCCACACTATCATTACCATTACACTAAGCATCCTCTGTACGAAACATCTCCAGTTCGTCAAATTCTGGTCTGATCCTTGACCTGATGCTGTATCATTATTGGCACATCCAGCTTCAGGGCCCCCCTTATTCAGCACTTTATAAGCCTTGGTGTTTGAATAAAGGTTGCATGTATCAATATAAGAGCTTTCCTCTAGAAAAGTTTTGTGTGGCTTAAATAAGATCAAGAAACAGGAAGAAATGGGGACTTCATGGTTCCAAATGAAGCACGAGGGTTAGAAAACAGGCCTGGAGAGGCCAAGCAAGACAGACACTACTGCCTCCAAGGGGCTCCTCAGCAGAGAAGGGGGCCATGGTAAAGCTAAATATCACCTCCAGGAATACCTTGAACCTCAGATCCTGAGGACCATAAGCAAGAGATGAACCCATCCTGCACATGAGTGAGATTAGGGGCACCTCCAACCACAAATAAGCAGCCAGGCACGTGAGAAACCCTCTGACATCTCTCTGATTCTTCCTCCCAGTCTCTCCCCCTGGAGGAGCTACAATCTGAAGAAGGAAAAATAGAAGAAAGAAGAGAATAGATCATAGCCCCAGCCTCTCAAAGTCCCTAGACCAAGAAATAGACCTTACAGGAGATGATGAATTACATACACATCTATCTTTCCCCTATACTATTCATTTAACAAATAGTTCAGTTCAGTCACTCAGTCGTGTCTGACTCTTTGCAAACCCATGGACTGCAGCATGCAGTCCATCACCAACTCCCAGAGCTTGCACAAACTCATGTCCATTGAGTCGGTGATGCTATCTGACCATCTCATCCTCTTTTGTCTCCTTCTCCTCTTGATGTCTGCTGCTGCTGCTAAGTTGCTTCAATTGTGTCCGACTCTGTGCGACCCCTGAGATGGCAGCCCACCAGGCTCCCCCGTCCCTGGGATTCTCAAGGCAAGAACACTGGAGTGGGTTGCCATTTCCTTCTCCAATGCATGAAAGTGAAAAGTGAAAATGAAGTCGCTCAGTCATGTCCAACTCTGAGCGACCCCATGGACTACAGCCCACCAGGCTCTTCCAGGCAAGAGTACTGGAGTGGGGTGTCATTGCCTTCTCCGCCTCTTGATGTCTAGTATGTGCCAAATGCTATGCCAAGTTCTGAAGATACACATGGTTGGGATTGTGTCCAATTCATGGCTCTGTCCCAGGGCCCAGTATTACCTTTGACTGGGGCTTAGTAAATCATGTTTGGATGAATGACATCACAATTTGATTTTGTGTTGAACACTTGTGGTTTCCTCCCTGGTGTCCTATTTCCCTCTTCTCAGTAAGTTTTAATTCCTGTTTGAAGGCCTGTGTTATTTGGGGACAACTGACTTTACCCCAAGGTCCAAAGGCGAAGCATGTGAACTAAACTAAGAATTTGAGTATTCCAGACCCTTGACATCAATGATCGGCTTAAGTATGGGAATGTGATCTAAGCCAGATCAATCAAAGTGGATCTGAGGAGAAAGGTGTTTTTGCTCTTTCCAGTATAATGTAAAACTTGGAACCACTGCAGCCATTTTTACTATTATTAAAAAAAAAAAAATCCACCCGAGGATGAATCAACACATCACAGAATTGGAGCCAGATCCCTCTTGAAAATGTGAAACTCTGGATTAAACCTCACCTGAAATCCTCTCTACCTCTGGACTTTCCAGTTGCATGAGTCAATGAACTCTTTTTGTTCAGTCACCTTGAGTTGAATTTTTCATTTGCAACCAAAAGTACCCTAACTGATACAGAGATTTTTAAGTTTTACAAAGTGGAAGCATATCCAGGCAGATATATGACAGTTTCTACAAGGCAGTCCAAGACAAAACTGAAAGACAGAGTGTGTGTAGATCTACATGAGGTATAAAACAGCCCAAGCAAAAAAGCAGAGAGCATCAGGGGGCTTTTTTGGACATATTGGAGAGCTCCTGCAGTCCAATATGGCTAAGAAGAGACAGTCCAACCCTCTTGGTGCCTTCTTAAAAACCTTTCAATAATTCCTCCTACCAACAGTTAAAGCCAAAGTCATAGACCCAGACAAGTTAGTCCATAAATAACTGTCGGATCCATTTCTAATCATTTATAACCCAAGCACAATATATCCATTATTCTTAGTGTGCCCTATATGGTAGCCAACATGCAAGATGGCTGCTAACAATCTTTCTATCCTAATATGCACACCCTTTAGTAGTCCTCCCTCCATGTAGAATCATGGCTGACCTGGGTGACCAACAGAATACAGCGGAACTGAATGTATGTGATCCTCAAGGCATTTCAGCTTCATTCTTGCTCCCTTGAATGACTCTCTCTGTGGAGGCTGGAGGAAGCCATCCACCAGGCTGTGAGGACACTCAAATTATACTGTAGAGAGACCCTGATGGGGAGGAACTGGGGCTGTCCATCAACAGCCAGGACCGACTCACCCTCAGAGTGAGTGAGTGACTTTGGAAGTGGGTCCTCCAACACCAGTCAAGCCTTCAAAGGACTACAGCCCTGGTTGACATCATCAGACTGAAACCTCATGAGAGAGACAGTCGGAACTGCTCACGCCATCCCTAATTTCCTGATCCACAGAAATCAGGGGAGATAAGGAATAATTAGTGTTGGTTTGCAGGCGGTGGGGGGAGTGGAGGTTAATAAAGTTTGGATGTTTTGTTTTTTTTATTTTGGTCACACCACACAGCTTGCAGGACCTTAGTTCCCCTATCAGGGATTTACCTGGGCCACCATGGTGAAAGCTCTGAGTCATAAGTACTGGACTGCCAGGGAATTTCCAAGTCTTTTATTTTTTTAGAGCAGTTTTAAGTTTACAGCAAAATTGAGAGAAAGATATGAAGATTTCCCATACATCTCCCAGCCCTATGTTTGCAAAGCCTCCCCCATCATCAACCAGCTCTACCAGCGATATTTTTACTGTCTCTATAGTTTTACCTCTTCCAAAAAGTCATAAAGTTGGAATCATATGTGTGTAGTCCTTTCAGATTGATTTCTTTCCCTGAGACATATGAATTCAAGGCTTCTTCATGTCTTTTCACGATTTGAAAACTCGTTTCTTTTAGCCCTGAATAATATCCCATTGTCTGGATGTACAGTTTATCCATCCATCTCCTGAAAAATATCTTGGTTGCATCCAGATTTTGGCAATTATGAATAATACTACTATAAATATCCATGTGCAGGGTTTTCTGTTGACATAAGTTTTCAACTCCTTTGGGTGAATACCAAGGAGCAAGGTTGCTGGATTCATTCACTAAGAGTATGCTTAGTTTTGTAAGAAATCACCAAACTGTCTTAAAAAGTTAGTGCACCATTTGGCATTTCCATCAGCAATGATTATTGTTATTTTAAGCCACTAAGTCTAGGGTCATTTGTTATGCTGCTTTATATAACTAGTTCAACCTACCACTGAACATGTCTAGAATGCCTTTCTTCTGCTTTTTGTCATCCTTAGGAACTCCTATTTGCTCTCCAAGAGCCAACTCGAGCTGTCACTGCTTCTGAGAAGCCTACCCAGATTTTTCACTCAGACCCAGACTCTCTTACACAGCTCTATTAACAGTTCTCAGACTTCCCTGGTGGTCCAGTGGTTAAGAACCCACCTGCCAGTGCAGGGGACACAGGTTTGCTCCCTGGTCCGGGAAGATTTCACATGCCATGGGAAGCTAAGCCAGTGTGCCACAACTACTGAACCCACGGGCCCTAGAGGCTGTGCTCTGCGACGTGAGACGCTACCACAGTAAGAAGCCTGAGCACTGTAACCAGAGAGTAACCCCTACTCGCTGCAACTAGAGAAAGCCTGCACACAGCACGGAAGACCCAGTGCAGCCATAAATAAATAAATAATTTTTTAAAAAAGAATATAGACATCCAGAAATTTAAAAAAAATAAAAATAGTTCTCACTCTGGGATCTCATTAAGTGTTTAAGAGGTTATTTCTCCCACTATTGTTTATTGAAGGCATTTTTTTTAACTTTTTATTTTTTATAAAATTTTTAAAGGTTACACTCCATTTACAGCCATAATAAAATATTGGCTCGATTGACCATGTTGTACAATTCATCTCTGTAGCCCATCTTACACACAGCAGTTTGTACCACTCTCCACCCCTATATTGCCCCTCTCCTCCTCCCCACCAGTAGCCACTAGTTTGTCCCCTAGATCTATGAACCTGTGAAGGCAACAATCTTGAATTATACAAATGTATATTTCCAGGACTGAGCATGGTATGTGCCACATTAAAAGAGTTTAGCAAATCAGATAGAATAAGTAAGTAACAGAAACTTCAGCTCTGGGCAAGACTTCCACTGGTCTGGGGTAACAAAGGGGTAGAAAGAAGGAAATAGTGGAGAGACGAACGGAAGATATTATTGCAGGATGGGTCTAGCTCCAAGCACCTTAGTTCACACTGCAGACTCCTTTTCCTGGTCATAAATGTGCCAAAGAAGCCTGGATAAACTATAGCAGGTGGTTCCATAGTGGTTTTTACTCTTAATAATTACTCTGCGGATAGAAAAGTGTAAGAACCATTGCAACAGAAAACTGGAGCAATCACGAGGTCAAAAGTTGAGTGTCCGGGCCATGGTGACGGGAGGGAAGGAGGCTGGATCTTGATAGCACCTACAAAAGAGGAACATCTGGTTTCAGACACTTCCTGCTCACAGACAGAGCAAGAGGAAGTGGGATTAGAAGAGGGGCCCACCAGTGGGGATAGAAAAGCCAGGGGCTGGGGGTCTTTTTCCAGAATCTTGGGTAATGAAGCTATTTGGGAGGTAGAAACATCTCAGAAGTAAAACACTGAGTCTAGAAGCAAACTGGAATTTGAGAAAATGCTGGAATCATGACCAGTTAGAACATAGGATGGAAAGGTGGATCTTGACAACATTTAGAAAGTAGAAATGGAAAACAAACTCAGATTGAGGTCTAAATATAAGATTTAAGTGATTAATATGAAATAAGACAACGAATAAGGTAGCAATAATAGATGTATGTGGAGGATTAACTTTCAGAAATAGGATATAGTTTTATTAAGCACTACAGCACATTTTGAAAAAAACATTCCAATTTTATGCCACACAAGGGCAGAAATGGGGAATTCCCTGGTGATCCAGTCAATGGTTAAGACTCAGTGTTTTTATTGCCCCAGCCTGGCTTCAATCCCTAGTTAGAGAACTAAGATCCTACAAGCTGTGCAGCATGGCCAAAAAAAAAAGTCAGAAGTGATACCACCATATTCTCTGATTATGCTACATTAAGGTAAAAAGTAGAAAATATTTTAAAAAATAACTAAAAAATGCCTAATTTTGAAAACTGAAAAATGGAAAAACTTAGAACAGATAGTAAACACACAATATAATAACATATTATATTTTAAAGTAATAATTATAAGTAACGGCAATTGACATCATGTGAGTATTTACTCTCTGCCAGGCACAGTTCTAAGTACTTTGGATGTGTTAACTATCCAGTCTTAATAGAAATCCTATGAAGAAGATATTATTATCCCCATCTTGCAGATGAAGAAACTGAGACACCCAGAAGTTAGGTACCAAGTTTTTACAGCAGAGCTTATATCCGTTAGAATGCTTTGGGGTACAAATTAAGAGAGATTCTAACTCAAGCAATAGTCAACGTATCCAGCACAGTCACTCAGTTATGTCCAACTCTTTGAGACCCCGTGAACTGCAGCCCACCAGTCTCCTCTCTCCGAAGGATATTTTTCAGGCAAGAATACTGGAGTGAGTTGCCACACAGAACAAGAGCAGAGGGGGTCTCCAAAGCCAGGTATGCAGCAGCTTAGTGGCATTATTAAGGATCCAGCGATTTTATGTCATTTCTTTTTTTTGTTTACTTTTTAAAAAAATCTTTTTTATGTATGGCAAAAACCACTACAATATTGTAAAGTAATTAGCCTCCAATTAAAATAAAAAGAAAAAATCTTTTTTAACATCAAAAGCATTTTGTGTTGGGGTACAGACGATTAACAGTGTTGTGATAGTTTCAGGTGAACAGCGAAGGGGCTCAGCCGTACAAATACACGTGACCATTCTCCCGCTTCCCATCAATTCTTCGGCGCTCAGCCTTCTTCACAGTCCAACTCTCACATCCATACATGACCACTGGAGAAACCATAGCCTTGACTAGACGGACCTTTGTTGGCAAAGTAATGTCTCTGCTTTTGAATATGCTCTCTAGGTTGGTCATAACTTTCCTTCCAAGGAGTAAGCGTCTTTTAATTTCATGGCTGCAGTCACCATCTGCAGTGATTTTGGAGTCCAAAAAATAAAGTCTGACACTGTTTCCACTGTTTCCCCATCCATTTCCCATGAAGTGATGGGACCAGTTGCCATGATCTTAGTTTTCTGAATGTTGAGCTTTAAGCCAACTTGTTCACTCTCCTCTTTCACTTTCATCAAGTGTACACATATATCAAAACATCACATATACATATAAACATATACAATTTTTATTTATCAATTATATCTCAATAAAACTGGGGGAAATGAAAAAAACACACCCTTTCTGGAATCTAAAAAATAAAACAAAATCATGGAAAAAAATAGAAAGAGACTCACAATGTTGGAGCGGCTGGGAGGAGGGCAAGAGGGGTTCCATCTTGAACCCTTTACAAAGAATGTGAACTCCGCCTGAACCCTGTTAACCATCATTAAAGAAAAAACCAGGAAACCCCCTCCTCACAGATGGTATACAAAGATTGGAAGTACAGGTCAGGTTGTCTCAGTCAGTTAGACTAAGGATATCGCCTGCACCTGAATGTTGTAATCGTTAATTCTTCCGCACCTGCATGTTGTACAACTAATTACTAACATGTACCCAGTCATGTAGCAGAGGGTATAAAAAACCAAGGCCTCCAACATCATCAGGGTCCTGCTGGGAACCAATTCCCCTTGGACCTGCTAGCTCCACTGTCTTGAGTGTCCTCTAAGGAGTGTTTTGCAACTCCAGATTCTACAACAACAGATATGAAGAATAAACTAGTGGTTACCACTGGGGAGAGGAAAGGGGGAAGGGGCAAAGTAAGGGATAGGGCAGAAAGCAGTATAAATTATATAAACTAGTATGTATAAAGTAAAAAATCTACAAGGACATATTGTACAGCACAGGGAAAATAGCCAATAAAATAATATTTTATAATGACTATAAATGGAGTATAATCTATAAAAATGTTGAATCTCTATGTTGTACATCTGAAATGAATAAAATATTGTAAATCAAATGTACCTCAATAAACAAAATGAAGTTAATCAAAATAAAATGGAAATTCTCTGGTGGTCCAGTGGTTAGAACTCCATACTTTCACTGAAGGGGGCCAGGGTTCCATCCCAGGTTGGGGAACTAAGATTCTGCTCAGAGTGTGAACAAAACAAAACTAGAAACTAAAAATAAAATTAAAAGTAAAGTAAAATTAAATTAAAATTTTAAATACACTCTTTATTGGCCACCTTTCCTCCCCACCCTTCTATCAGTGATCCCTGTACCTCCCTTCTTATACTTGAAGTCCTTGTCTCAGGATCTGCTTCAGGGAGAACAAAAGCCAGGGGAGAGGCAGATGCTAAGCAAGAATGAGGAAACTGCTTCAAGGAAGCCAGCTGTCCACCACGTGAAATGCTGCTGAGACATAGAGATGGAAACAGAAGAATGTCCTTTGGATTTAGCAACACAAAGACGAGAAGGCCAACACAGAGGCATGGGACGTGTCAAAACCAAGCTGCTGCAGCTTGAAGAGTAAGCTCAAAACTGAAAAACAAAGAAACTGGTGTGGTTGCCACACCAGGGAGAGGGCGGGGTGATGGCCTCTGGAAGTGGGGCCACAGAAGACAGAATGATAGGAGATAAGATGGACAGATACACACTGGTTGGAACCCCTAGAGTGTCTGGATGTACCTAGAGGAGATTTTTAGACACCTGGCAGAGGCTGGTGATTGGATTAGGGATAACCTCTAAGAGAACCAAAAAAAAGAAAAGTATTTATTATCAAGAAAACAAAAAGCTATACGAGAGAAAAAGAAACCAAAATACATTAGATAACTTGGCCATGAATAGCATATACATAATCATCATAATATAAAGCCAGAATATTGATTTAATCAAAAACTAAAGACTTAATGGGATTTCCCTGGTGGTCCAGTGGTTTCTCCCAATGCCGCAGGCCCAGGTTTCATCCCAGGTTGGGGAACTAAGATCCCACATGCCAGCACAGGGCAACCAAATAGATAAAATTTTAAAAATAAAGATTTAACTATATTGGGAAGGTTTCCCAGGTAGCACAGAGGTAAAGAACCCACCTATGATACAGGAGACTCGGGTTCTATCCCTGGGTCAGGAAGATCCTCCAGAGAAAGGAAAAGCTACCCACTCCATGGGGTCGCTAGGAGTCGGACACAACTGAGCGACTTCACTTTGACTTTTCACTTTCATGCATTGGAGGAGGAAATGGCAACCCACTCAAGTGTTCTTGCCTGGAGAATCCCATGGACAGAGGAGCCTGGTGGGCTGCCGTCTATGGGGTCGCACAGAGTTGGACACGACTGAAGCAACTTAGCAGCAGCAGCCAGTATTCTTGCCTGGAGAATTTCATGGACGGAGGAGCCTGGCGGCAGACAAAACTGAGTGAGTACACATGTATCATGAAGATGTAAGAAAGAGAAAGTGATGAAAAAATCATCTCCCACTGTAGAAAGACCCAATGAAAGTTAAAGTGTGAGTTGCTCAGTCATGTCCGACTCTTTGCAACCCCATGGACTGTAGCCCACCAGGCTCCTCTGTCCATGGGATTCTCCAGGCAAGAATACTGGAATGGGTTGCCATGCCCTTCTTCAGGGCATCTTCCCAACTCAGGGATTGTACCCACGTCTCCTGCATTGCAGGCAGATTCTTTACCATCTGAGCCACCAGGAAAGCCCTAGAAAGACCTAATAAATATTGCCTAAAAATTAAGAATCTGTCTGCAATTCAGGAGACCCTGGTTTGATTCCTGGGTCTGGAAGATCCCCTGGGAAGGGATGGGCTACCCACTCCAGTATTCATGGGCTTCCCTAGTGGCTCAGATGGTAAAGAATCTGCCTGCAATGTGAGAGACCTGGGTTTGATCCCTGGGTTGGGAAGATCTCCTGGAGGAGGGCATGGCAACCCACTCCAGTGTTCTTGTGGAGACTCCCCATGGACAGAGGAGCCTGATGGGTTACAGTCCATGGGGTCACAAAGAGTCAGACACAACTGAGTGACTAAGCACACAAAAATTAACAAGTGGCATTATAAGCATATTACTTAGAGTTATGAAGATAAGTACCAAGATTAATAGAAGCGAATGCAAGCCAGGGGAAGGGGAGGAAAATGAGGAATGACAGGTTTTTTGTAACAAAATATACCTGTTTGACTCTTTAGCCCAAAGTTCTTCAAACTTTTCTGAATGTCACCACAGTAAAAAAACAAAACAAAACAAAAAACTGAATTTTACTGTACAACCCAGTACAGACCTTCAGGTACTAGAGAGGTTGTAGATCCATGGAATCTCTAATATACTACTGGTTAGCATGAAAACCAGAGAACCCAGGTTTTAAACACTGCCTAACTTCCCCAGCTATTTCACTTTTAGGTATTTTGCAAAACACATTTAGCACATTTGTGCCAAGAGACACATGCTAGAATATTCACATCCATTCTGTTCATAAGGACTGAAAACTGGAAGTGAGTCAATGCCCAACAATAGGAGAACGGGTAAATAGAACATTTTACAGTCAGTGCAACGCCCTAGATGAATCCTAGTAAAAAATGCTAAGTCGGATTAGCAGGTCACTGGTATTACATGGTGCTAAGGAATGCTTGTTGATTTTGTTAGGTGTGATAATGGTAATATGGTTACGCCAGGAAATGTCAGGAGAAGGCAATGGCAGCCCACTCCAGTACTCTTGCCTGGAAAATCCCACGGACGGAGGAGCCTGGTAGGCTGCAGTCCATGGGGTCCCACGGAGTCGGACACGACTGAAGCGACGTAGCAGCAGCAGCAGCAGGAAATGTCAACAGCTTTTAGAAATGAGTATTAAAGTAGGTACAAGTGATTAAATGTAAAATTTTTTGACATCTGAATTGTAGTCTTTATTTGAGTTACATTTACAAATTTATGTCTCCTAATATGACAAGGCAGCTCTTTAACACATGCTCAGCAAATTTATATCAGCAGTAGGAAGGGCTTTGAAGAAATGATAAGATGACTAAGATTCACAGGAAAAGAGAAAGAAAAATATGATAGATGAAGCAACTGTGGCAGAATCTTGTTAATGGCTGAAGGTGGTTGATAGGTACATAGAGATCCATGTTATTTTACTTTGCTCTGTTTTGTGGGTTTGAAATTTCTGTAACAATGAAATTTTTAATAAACAAGCCAGTCTCAGAAAACAAAATATTTTCATGCTTCTTTTATACGTCAGAAGCCCAGTAAAATGAAACCAAAGACATCTGTGATCATTAAAAGAAAAAAAAAGCAAGGAAAATGAAAACACAAATCCAGGCTAGTGGTCCCCTCTGAGAGGCAGGCAGGAGCTGGGACAGGGGAGAAGCCTCTGTGAGGAAGTTCTTAGAAATAAGCTGTGTTGGGTTAGACGCCAGTTTCACAGGTGCTCAACTTTTTAAAAAATTTTAATTTATTTATTTTTGGCTGACTGGGTCTTTGCTGCTGTGTGTGGACTTTCTTTAGTAGCAGCAAGCGGGGCTGCGCTTTGCTGTGGTGCAAGGTCATCATAGTCAACAAAAGAGTCCGAAATGCAGTACTTGGATACAGTCTCAAAAACGACAGAATGATCTCTGTTCGTTTCAAAGGCAAACCATTCAGTATCACAGTACTTCAAGTCTATGCCCTGAACAGTAATGCTGAAGAAGCTGAATGGTTCTACGAAGATCTACAAGACCTTCTAGAACTAACACCCCAAAAAGATGTCCTTTTCATTATAGGGGACTGGAATGCAAAAGTAGGAAGTCAAGAGATACCTGGAGTAACAGGCAAATTTGTCCTTGGAGTACAGAATGAGGCAGGGCAAAGGCTAATAGAGTTTTGCCAAGAGAATGCACTGGTCATAGCAAACACCCTCTTCCAACAACACAAGAGAAGACTCTACACATGGACATCACCAGATGGTCAATAATGAAATCAGATTGATTATATTCTTTGCAGCCAAAGATGGACAAGCTCTTTACAGTCAGCAAAAACAAGACCGGGAGCTGACTGTGGCTCAGATCATGAACTCCTTATTGCCAAATCCAGACTTAAATTGAAGAAAGTAGGGAAAACCACTAGACCATTCAGGTGTGACCCAAATAAAATCCTTTATGATTATACAGTGGAAGTGAGAAATAGATTCAAGGGATTAGATCTGATAGAGTGCCTGATGAACTATGGACAGAGGTTCATGACATTGTACAGGAGGCAGGGATCAAGACCATCCCCATGGAAAAGAAATGCAAAAAAGCAAAATGGCTGTCTGAGGAGGCCTTACAAATAAATAGCTGTGAAAAGAAGAGAAGCGAAAAGCAAAGGAGAAAAGGAAAGATATACTCATTTGAATGCAGATCTCCAAAGAATAGCAAGGAGAGATAAGAAAGCCTTCCTCAGTGATCAATGCAAAGAAATATAGGAAAACAATAGAATAGGAAAGACTAGAGATCTCTTCAAGAAAATTAGAGATACCAAGGGACTATTTCATGCAAAGATGGGCTTGATAAAGGACAGAAATGGTATGGACCTAAAAGAAGCAGAAGATATTAAGAAGAGGTGGCAAGAATACACAGAAGAACTATACAGAAAAGATCTTCATGACCCAGATAACCACAATGGTGTGATCACTCACCTAGAGACAGACATCCTGGAATTTGAAGTCAAGTAAGACTTAGGAAGCATCACTACGAACAAAGCTAGTGGAGGTGATGGAATTCCAGTTGAGCTATTTCAAATCCTGAAAGATGATGCTGTGAAAGTACTGCACTCAACATGCCAGCAAATTTGAAAAATTCAGCAGTGGCCACAGGACAGGAAAAGGTCAGTTTTCATTCCAATCCCAAAGAAAGGCAATGCCAAAGAATGCTCAAACTATGCACAACTGCATTCATCTCACACACGTTAAGTAATGCTCAAAATTCTCCAAGCCAGGCTCCAACACTACATGAACCATGAACTTCCAGATGTTTAAGCTGGATTTAGAAAAGGCAGAGGAACCAGAGATCAAATTGCCAACATCCACTGGATAACAGAAAAAGCGAGAGAGTTCCAGAAAAGCATATATTTCTGCTTTATTGACTATGCCAAAGCCTTTAACTGTGTGGATCACAACAAACTGTGGAAAATTCAGAAAGAGATGGGAATACCAGACCACCTGACCTGCCTCTTGAGAAATCTGTATGCAGGTCAAGAAGCAACAGTTAGAACTGAACATGGAACAACAGACTGGTTCCAAATAGGGAAATAAGTACATCAAGGCTGTATATTGTCACCCTGCTTATTTAACTTATATGCAGAGTACATCATGAGAAATGCGGGGCTGGAGGAAGCACAAGCTGGAATCAAGATTGCTGGGAGAAATATCAATAACCTCAGATATACAGATGACACCACCCTTATGGCAGAAAGCAAAAAAGAACTAAAGAGCCCCTTGATGAAAATGAAAGAGGAGAGTGAAAAAGTTGTGTTAAAATTCAACATTTAGAAAATTAATATCATGGCATCTGGTCCCATCACTTCATGGCAAATAGATGGGGAAACAGTGGAAACAATGGCAGACTTTATTTTTTCGCACTCCAAAATCACTGCAGATGGTGACTGCAGCCATGAAATTAAAAGATGCTTGCTCCTTGGGAGAAAAGTTATGACCAACCTAGACAGCGTATTAAAAAGCAGAGACATTACTTTGCCAACAAAGGTCCATCTAGTCAAAGCTATGGTTTTTCCAGTGGTCATGTATGGATGTGAGAGTTGGACTATAAAGAAAGCTGAGTGCTGAAGAATTGATGCTTTTGAACTGTGGTGTTGCAGAAGACTCTTGAGAGTCCCTTGGACTGCAAAGAGATCCAACCAGTCCATCCTAAAGGAGATCAATCCTGGGTGTTCATTAGAAGGACTGATGCTGAAGCTGAAACTCCAATACTTTGGCCACCTGATGCAGAGAGCCGACTCATTTGAAAAGACCCTGATGCTTGGAAAGATTGAGGGCAGGAACAGAAGGGGACGACAGAAGATGAGATGGTTGGATGGCATCACCAACTCAATGGACATGAGTGTGAGTGAACTCCGGGAGTTGGTGATGGACAGGGAGGCCTGGCGTGCTGCTGTCCATGGGGTTGCAAAGAGTAAGACACGACTGTGTGACTGAACTGAACTGACTGAACTGAAGGACTTCTCATCACAGTTGCTTCTCTGGTTGCAGAGCACTGGGTCTAGGCACCAGCTTCAGTAGTTGTGGCTTAGCTGCCCCTGGACATGTGAGATCTTCCCAGACCAGGGATCGAACCCGCATTGGCAGATAGCCTCTCAACCACTGGGCCACCAGGAAAGTTCCAGTGCTCAGATTTTTTAATAAGTATGTAACATGAGACAAGAGGGGTATACATAGACCATTTGATGATAGTGGACTAGTAAAGTGTTGTGCATAATCCAATTTTGTGCACCTGAGGTTTAAAAACAGTATATGGGACTCACAAATACAGACACCAAACTAGAGGTTACCAACAGGGAGAGGGAAGGGCAAAGAAGCAAGATAGGGGTATAGGATTAAGAAATATAAACTACTATGTATAAAATGTGTGTCCAAAATAAATAATTTAATTAAATATATGGTTTCTGTGCTGGAGATCTTATACCTGTAAAAGTATAAGTGATATCTCAAAAAGATTTCTGAAGTGGGAATTGGGAAAAAGATTTCCCAGTCTTTTTTGTTCATTTGTTCTTCTAATTCCTGTGGCTAATTCCTGGGAGCTGACTCAATTTCCTCACCCATAAAATTAGCAATTTGGCCGAATCATTCCTGAAGTGCCTGTTAAGGAAGGAAAGTTGGGACTTCCCTGGCAGTCCAGTGGTTAAGACTGTGCTTCCAACTTAGAGGACTGCCGGTTTGATACCTGGTCAGGGAACTAAGATCCCACATGCTCTGCAGCCAAAAAAAAAAAAAGAATAAAAGAAAAAAACAGAGACTGAATACTGGACAGAGAAGCAAAAGTACAACAGGTGTCTCTAGCAATAAGTTTCCAGTGCCCCCCAAGAGTGGAAAAACCTCCTCCCATAACACCCTCCCCCAGGGTCCCACCTCCTGATTCCCACCCACCCTCTTTCTAGGACCCTGGGTCTGGCCTCCACTCTTTCCTGCGTCCTCACTCTTGGATCACCAGTGACAAGCCTATTCCCCATGTCCCCACACCCAGCATCTGCCCCTCAGTCTCTCTGCTCCTCCCAGAAACCCAGTCATCCTGGTCTAGCCTTCAGTCATTCTAGGGAAATTTATTCTGCCTCCAGTTTCTGAAGACCAGTGCCAGGCTTGATGGTGTGTGAAGCCACCTCCACACTCCCTTCTCCAGGCCTGGATGGTGCTCTCAGGCCCCTAGGTGCAGGCAGGGCCCAAGAGGATAACTTAATCCTCACAGCAGGGGTGACTCAGGCCAAAGGAACAGCCCGGGAGCCTGCTTGGCTGCTGTGTCCCTCCCAGGTCGGTTCCACTTGCCCCCTTGTCCTCTTTCTCTCTCACCCACATCTAGGAACTGAGAATCCTCTAGAAGCCCTTCTGCTGCCTTCACTTTTTAAAAATTTATTTATTTTAATTGGAGGATAATTACTTTACAATATTGTGATGGTTTTTGCCATACATCAACATGAATCAGCCATAGGTATACATGTGCCCCCCTCTCCTGAACCCCTCTCTCACCTCCCTCCCCACCCCATCCCAACAGGTTGTCACAGAGCACCGGTTTTGGGTTCCCTGCATCATGCATCAAACTCCCACTGGCTATCTATTTTACATATGATAATGTATATGTTTCAATACTATTCTCTCAAATCATCTCCCCCTCTCCTTCTCCCACTGAGTCCAAACGTCTCTTCTTTACGTCTGTGTTTCCTTTGGTGCCCTGCATGTAGGATCGTCGGTACCATCTTTCTAGATCCCATATATGTGTTAATACACGATATTTGTCTTTCTTTTTCTGGCTTACTTCACTCTGTATAATAGGCTCTAGGTTCATCCACCTCCTTAGAACTGACTCAAATGTGTTCCTTTTTATAGCTGAGTAACATTCCATTGGGGCTTCCCAGGTGGCTCAGTGGGTAAAGAACCTGTCTCTAATTCAGGAGACTCAGGAGACACAGGTTCGATCCCTGGGCCGGGAAGATCCCCTGGAGGAGGGCATGGAAACCCACTCCAGTATTCTTGCCTGGAGAATCCCAAGAACAGAGGAGCCTGGCAGGCTACAGTCCATAGGGTCGCAAAGAGTCAGACGTGACTGAGCACACACACATGCTAAGTCTTAGGACCTCCACTACTTAGTACCTACCCTAGAGAAGCCCTTGCACGTGTGCACACAGAGACACATCCACAGATGTTCACAGCAGCATCGTTTGTAATAACAAAGGTTAGAGATAAAATACCAGTTAATCAGGGAATGTCACGTTCACATGGTGGACTACTACCCAGCAATCAAAGGGAGAAGGTTCTTTCTGCACAGGAACGTGGACAAATCTCCTGACTGACTGAACTAAAAAAAACAGACCTTGCAGAATATGTAGAATAATGTGTCATATTCATGTAGAGTATGACATCATTTATACAGAAAGAAAAACACTATATTATATATTATCTGTGGGACACATAAATGCACAGAAAGTCCTGGAAAACTACTCATCAAACTGACAACAGGGATCATTTCTGATGAGCAGGCTAGTGAGATGCTAGTTGTGAGCCCTAGGGTTATGAGGATAAATTAGATAAAGGAGATACTGGATATAAAATTATTGAGGGGCTCCCCTGGTGGCTCAGTGTTAAAGAATCCACCTGCCAATGTGGGCGACATGGGTTAAATCCCGGATCTGGGACAATCCCATATGCCACAGAGCAGCCAAGCCCGAGCACCATGACTATTGAGCCTGTGCTCTAGAGCCTGGGAGCTGCAGCTACTGACGCCCGCACGCCCTAGAGCCTGTGCTCCGCAACAAGAGAAGCCACCGCTGTGAGAAGCCCACACACCCCAACTAGAGAGTAGCCCCCGCTCACCACAACTGCAGAAAAGCCTATGCAGCAACGAAGACCCAGCACAGTCAAAAACAAAGAAAGAAAAAATTTTTTAAAGAAAAATAAAGTTGTTGACACATAACAAGCTCTCAATAAATGTTTTTCCCTGTAGTTTAGCATGGCCCTGGCAGGCGCTAGTTTTCTTGGACATTCAGGAGTCAGGAGGCACCGGAAACCTCTCTGCGGCCAGTTGTGATGGGTTCCCAGGGTCTCCACAAAGGGGAAGAACTCAGGGAGGAGGTTCTGGCCCTTTTCTGGAGGAATCCATCTCTCTGTCCCCATTTCACCTTCCTCTAGCCCCACGGAGATTCTGGCTGAGCCAGGTGGCCCCCAACCAACAAGGAACACCCAGATCAGGCAGGGTTTCCCATAAACTCGCCCCATGCTGACTGTCTTTGGCTCAGGGATTCCATCTGTCACAGTCAGCCAAGGGCAAGGTCACCGGGTCATTCCCCTCAAGGCACACAGCCCAAGCCAGGATAACTTTCCATAGAAAGAACCTGTGAAGACCGTGAAAAGAAAGTTCCCTGCTGTTAACTCCAACTCATGGAACAGATGGCTGAGGGCAGCAGCAGAAGAGCGATGAGACCCTTCCCTGCCCTTCTGCACAGAGCCCAGTTCCCAGCCAACGACCGAGCATGGTAGGGGCACAAAGGTAGGCTCAGGGACACCCAGGGCTCCTCTGAGAGGCAGCTTTCTGGAGGAGTCCCCACAACAGTTCCTCCAAACTCCCCTCTCTTCTTCACTCTGGGTCAGACAGGGATCGTAATCTATGGCCCCATTTTCTCTTTCACAGGCATCTTCCCTCAAAACAATCTGGGCACATTGAATCCTATCTTGGCCTCTGCTTCTCACAGTCCCTTCTTCTTAGAAAGGGTCTAGAACCACCTGGGCACCAACCGCCCTCCGCAGACACCCACGACTGGGATTCAGCCGGTGGTTGCACATAGTACAGAGGTGCTGGAGTCGAGAGGGAATAAGCATGGTGGTGTTGGGACTTCCCTGGTGGTTGAGAATCTGCCTCCCGCTGCAGAGGACACAGGTTCGATCCCTCCTTGAGGAGCTAAAATCCCACAGGCTGCCGAGCACCTAAGCCCACGCGCCACAACTACTGAGCCCGAGTGCCACAACTAAACACTCCGCAACTAAGATCAGATGCAGCCAAATAAACGAATTTTTTTTTAATGTGGTATTTCTGGAGAGTATTGTAGGATGAGTAGGGCAGGGAAGGGAAAAGCCATTCCTAGTGGAGAGTTGCATAATGTGGGGTGGGTGCAGGGACCCCAAGAGTTCAGTAGGGCCAGAGTGTAGACATATGTGTAGAGAAGGCATAAGATGAGGCTGGAGGGGGACTTCCCTGGCAGTCCAGTGGTTAGGACTCTGGACTTTCACTGCTGAGGGCCTGGGGTTCAATCACGGGTGGGTGAAATAAGATCCCACAAGCCTCCTGCAAGCAACTTGGAATCCTTGGAAGTTTTGAAAAACTGAATCACATGATCATACTTGGATTTTTAGAAAGATTTTATGGGTCCATCAAGACTAAAGGCTGGACAGGCAGTGAGAAGATTGTCATTGTTTACTTGCTCAGTCTTGTCCAACTCTTCCTGACACCATGGAATGTAGCCTGCCAGGCTCCTCTGTCCATGGGATTTCCCAAGCAAGAATATTGGAGCGGGTTGCCACTTCCTTCTGCAGGGGATCTTCCTGACCCAGGGATCAAACTCGCAACTCCTGCATAGGCAGGCAAATTCTTTACCTCTGAGCCACTGGAGAAGCCCATGTGAAAGTGTAGTCGCTCAGTGGGTGTCCGACTCTTTGTGACCCCGCAGACGGTAGCCCACCAGGCTCCTCTGTCCATGGGATTCTCCAGGCAAGAATATTGGAATGGGTTACCATTCCCTTCTCCAGGGGATCTTCCCAACCCAGTTATCAAACCCTGGTCTCTAGAACTGCAGACAAATGATCAGTCGTCTCTTGACACAGATTTAATAAGGAAGGAGTCAGACTGTAATCGCGTTTATTCACGCTGCTGGATTTGACCATCAACGAATCCCTTCACTTAACAGTTTTATTTTCTAACAAGAAAGAGTTTCTCAGACGAATTCTCTCTTGTGTCCCAGAGCCAGGGCACAACAGGCCTTCCTCTGGGAGACACAGCCAGGAGTGTACCCCCAGCCAGATCCTTTCTTACCCTACACCTTCCTCTCCCCTCCACCCCCAGAAAATTCCCACACTGGCGTCAGTTGCCAGAGGGTCCCAGACTTCACACAGCAGCATCAGCAGCAACCCCACTGGCCATAGCAAATGTCCCCAGGCCTTCATCCTTTCTTAGGATGGGAGGGGCAGCAGTTCCACCTGCCTGAACCCCCAAAGCCTCTCCCTCCAGGGAAAAGGGGCTCCCACTCTTGGCTTCAGTGGTTATTTTAGACCCAAAGGCCTAAAAAAATGTTCATACTTAAGGAAGCAACTCGGGAAGGGAGGGTGATGAGATGGGGGCTTCCTCTGCTTCACAAGCAACAGGCCCCAGGGCAGGGCTAGCATCAGGCTCTTTTTCTTGGTTGGCAACTGGGGGGTGTCCTCCACATCTGAGACACTCAGTCAACATAATCCAGAGGCAAAGGGCAATAAATGGGGGGTTGGTTTATTCACCCAGCAAAGGCTCTGGCTTCCCAGGAGGCACTAGTGGTGAAGAGCCTGCCTGCCAATGCAGGAGACGTGGGTCCGATCCCTGGGTCAGCAAGATCCCCTGGAGGAGGGCATGGCAACCCACTCCAGTAGTCTTGCCTGGAGAATCCCATGGACAGAGGAGCCTGGCAGACTATAGTCCACAGAGTCGAAGAGAGTCGGAGACAACTGAAGCACTTTGGCACACAGGCTCTGACAGTTTTTAAATGGCTGTGTGTGGCCTGGAAGAATGTATTTTGGGTTTTCTGTGCCTCATGGCTGACAGCTTCGTGATAATTCTGTGTAAGAGCAAGCTGACTGAACAGAAGGCCGGCTGAGTCAGCAAGGCTTCAGGTGTGATCCAGCTTGTGAGAGCAGCATCAGCGGTCCCCGAGGACTTGCTAGAAGGGCCCACTTTTGACCCACCCCCGACCTACTGAACCAGAAATTCTGCCATCTGGGCTTTAGCCAAGGCATTCCGAGGTGCTCTGAAAAGGTGATTTTGGTACAAATGCTCCAGTCGGAGAATCACCCCAGTGGAAGGCCTCTTGCGGTGGTGAGACCAGACCAGACCTCGGAGGCCCCCCAAGGCGGAAAGGACCGGGAGGCTTCCGGGCCTCCTGACTCCCACAGAGTTCTCCAGCTGCTCCCCTCTCTCCTCCCCAAGCCCCCTGACCCTTCCTCAATCTCAACTTCTTCCCCGATCGCTGGGGCTTCCCAGTTCGCCAGCTAGAGTTTCTCCATTGACCTGACTTCAGGTCTCCCCTTCCCATTACCACCCCAACCTCTGGCGGGCTGTCTCCAGCACATGCTAACCCCCAACTTCTCAGAATGTTTGGAGTCCCGTCCCCAACCCCCTCCGCCCTGCCTTCAACCCCGGCGACCCCGACCAGACCGGCAGGGCCCCTCACCCCTCCCCGAACCCGACCGGCAGCTCAAGCCTCCGAGCCGGAGCCGCCGCTGACTTCGGGCCCCACGAGCAGCAGCGGCTGCGCATTTTTGCCCTTGTCGTGCCAGCACACATCGAAGAAGGGGTACACGGGCCCCGGCAGGCGCTCATGGAAGGCGAAGAGCAGCTCCAGCGCGTCGGGGTCGCTGGCGTCGTAGAAGGAGAGGACGCCGTCGCCGAAGCTCAAGTAGATCCCGATGCGCGTGGGCCGCCTCTCCGGGGTGCGCAGCGCGCGCGGCTCCTTGGCTTCGACGTGAGCCTCCAGGATCTTGCCATCGCGCAGCCCGAGCAGCCAGAGCCCCTGCGAGGGCACCGCGTGCAGCCGGCCGCGGCGACCGGCCTGGGCGCCGATCACGCCCAGCGCCCAGCGCGGCTTGTCGCCCACCTCCACCTCCCAGTAGTGCTCGCCCTCGGAGAGCAGCTGGTGCGTCACCACCGCCACCGCCTTGTCGAACTGGCGGGGGTCCTCTCCGGCCGGCGGCGCCTTCTGCTCCGAGCACTCCACGCAGCGGCCCGAATTGGACAGCACGAGGCTCGGGTGCGCCGTGCTCGGGTCAAAGGTCAGCTCCTGCCGCGCTGCCACCGAAAGGAAGCGGGTCAGACCCTGAGGGTGGGCTTCCCTGCGAGCCTTCTCCCAACCCGCCTGCTGGGGGTACAGCTCCTCTCATCCTCCCAGCATCTCTGGGCAGTGAGCCCGCCTCCGCTTACTGACTCGGGCCAAAGGCCACACCTCTCAGGGCTTCAATTTGTTCAGCTGTAAAATGAGGCCATAATTCCCTCCTTCCAGGGTTGTGGGGAGGACTAAGTGGATACAAGGCCATGGCACTCAACATCTAAGGCCTTAGAGCAGGAGATAGTCAGGAAGCCTGGTCCTAAGATAGTCTCAACCTCACCCGGCTGTGTGACCAAGTCAGGTTTGACCAGTCTCTGGGCCTTAGTCTTCTCTTGGCTTAAGCAGAGGTCCCTTCATTCCCCCCAGTGAGGCCAGGTATACATCGCCTGGAGCTCTAACTCCCCAGTGGGCTCTATCTCTTGCGGAGAAGAAGCCCTTGGGTCTCCCGGGCCACAGGACAGAGTCAGTGTCTGACCCCAGGGTTCCAGCTCCGCAGGTCCTCAGCTCCCAGTGAGCAGGGCATATCGTCCCCACTGGTGGGGCACAGCAGGGGCAGGGACGGTCCATGGGTCTTGCAGGGCTCAAACCCAGGCCCCAGCTTCCCCTGCTGCCGGCAGCAGCATCCTTTCAGTAAGCAGGACTTACTGTCAGGACTTCCCTGGTGATCCAGTGGCTAAGACTCTGCACTCCCAATGCAGGGTGCCTGAGGTTTGATCCTGGTTGGAGAACTAAAATCCTATAGCCAGGAACTAAAGATTCCACGTGCCACAGTGAAGATGGAAGAGCCCTCATGCCCCAGCTAAGATCCAGTGGCACAGCCAAAAAAAAAAGCAGTGCCCTCTCCATGTCAGTCACCCACCTGAAAACCCCATGCCCTTTAAAGTCCTTCTCTGAGCACAGGTTACAAGGGTACTAACCCCGAGGGAAAGGGGCAGTGGGCACCTTCTAGGGTGATCTCCCCAGTTGGGATTGAGAGGCCTCTCTGTATGCGGCTGGGGCCTCCCATCAACCACACCATCACAAGCACAAACCCAGGGTGGGCCCCTCCCAGTACCTGGCATCAGAGCCCGGAACATCTTCCTCCACACCTGGAATTTGAAGTCATCTGAGATGATGGGCAGCTGGATGTCCAGACGGGCAGGTGGTGGTGACTCTGCCAGGATCTTCTGCAGCCTGGGGGTGGGGAGAGGGGAGGAAGGGTCAGTGAAGGGACTCCCTGGAAGAGACACAGAGTAGGGGGAGGGCAAGGGGCAGTACCCAGAAGACAGAAGGAAGGAGCTGTGGTCAAGTTCCAAGATGTGCCCCCCCTCATCATACCCTGGTTTAAAGCCCTTCTGTTTTCATTTGTTTGGAAAGATGAAAAAGGTGTGGAGATGGATGGTGGTGATAGTTACACAACAAGGTGGATGTACTTAATGCCACTGCACTTAAAATGTACCCCCCAAAAAAAAGGTTAAAATGGGGAATTTCCTGGCAGCCAAGTGGTTAGGACTCTTCCCTTTCACTGCCAGTCCCTGGTCAGGAAACTAAGATCCTGCAAGCCACGCAGTGAGGCAAAAAGAAAAAGAAAAAAACTTGGTTAAAATGGTAAATTTTATGTTATGTATATTTTGTTGTTTTTGTTGTTTAGTCTCTAAGTCATGTCCAACTCTTTTGCGAGCCCATGGATTTTAGGAGATCAAACCAGCCAATCCTAAAGGAAATCAGTCCTGAATATTCATTGGAAGGACTGATGCTGAAGTTGAAACTCCAATACTTTGGCTACCTGATGCAAAGAACTGACTCATTGGAAAAAAACACTGATGCTGGGCAAGATTGAAGGCAGGAGAAGGGGATGACAGAGATTGAGATGGTTGGATGGCATCACTGACTCGATGGACATGAGTTTGAACAAGCTCCAGGAGTTGGTGATAGACAGGGAAACCTGGCGTGCTACAGTCCCTGGGGTCACAAAGATGGACACAACTGAGCAACTGAATTGAACTGGGTTAGGGTTAGTCCATGGGATTTTCCAGGCAAGAATACTGGAGTGGGTTGCCATTTCCTCCTCCAGGGGATCTTCCTGACCCAGGGATTGAATCCATGTCTCCTGCATTGGCAAGCAGATTCTTTACCACTAAGCCACCAGGGAAGCCCATGTATATTTTACCAGTATTTTTTCAAAGCCTTCTCTTGGGATAAGGTCCAGCTCCTCCCCCTTCACAGTTTGGCCCCCTCCAGCCACACCAGCTTCATCTTCACTTCCTCTTAGCAGTCTGCACTTGCTGTTCCCTCTGCCTCCAATGCTCTTCCACCAACTCTTTACTTGCATGCTATGTCGCTTCAGCCATGTCTGACTCTTTGCAACCCTATGGACAGTAGCCCACCAGCCTTCTCTGTCCATGGGATTCTCTAGGCAAGAATATTGGAGTGGGTTCCCATGCCCTCCTCCAGGGGATCTTTCCAACCCAGGGATCAAATCCACGTCTCTTATGTCTCCTGGATTGGCAGGCGGGTTCTTTACTGCCAGCACCACCTGGGAAGCCTGTTCACTCCTTCAGCATCCAGCTCTAACATGCACACCTTTGGAAAGCCTGGCCCCGCCACCACCCCCCACCCCCACACCCCCCCCAATAGCAGCACTGAGTGATGCCTGTGTCCCTGCCCACATCTGTCTCCAGCAGTGGTCTGGGAGGTCCCTGAGGAGAAAGACAGGTCAAGTTCATGTGCGCACAAAGTGCAGGGGAATCCCAGTGGACTGAATAGGAGGAGAGGGTGAACCAGCCGGTGTCCCTGGCAGACAAGGGCAGGATGGGAACAGGGGCAGGGCCAGGCTGATCTCACCTGCTGGTCACCAGGCAGTATTTCTGGAAAGAGAGAAAAAGAATGGAGATGAGCAGGCAAGGGGGACACTGGGGGGCTTCTGAGGCTGGGGCAGAACACAGAAATGCTGGGTGCGGGGTCAGGAAGAATCAGAAAAGACAAAAGAAACCCAGAATTCAAGGCCACCCCTAGCCCTTTACTGCTATGTGAATTAGAAAAAATACACCCTTCCTAAAGAAACTAATTCCATCTGATAAAGTGTCCTAATAAAAATGCAGACCTACAAGGTCTATGATACAAATGATGCCCTCTTAGATACAGCGTCCTTGGGCAGTGCCCCACCTAAACAACCAGAAGGGCCATCCTGGGGCACACCCCTCCTCAGTGTGTGACCCTGGCTCATCCCTGCCTGTCTCTGTACCTTGGGGTCCCTATGTGACAACGGAATGAGGTCTCCAAAGCCTAAACCCTGGCTGAGGGGCAGAGGGAAGCCATCCAGTGCTCACCATGAGGAACTCTGTCTGAGGCTTGTCTGCCACCTCCTCCAGCACCTTCTCCATCTGCCGCAGCTGCTCCAGGTAAGAGTTCAGGCTCCCCAGCTCCCGCCGCAAGGCGACCCCCGCCTCACCCCGCACTCGCTCGGCTTCACGATCCAAGGAGCCTTCCAGGGCAGCCAGGAACAAACGCATCTTGCCCAGTTGTTCCCCCACTGCCCCCCTGAACTGACGCACCGTCTCCTGGGGGGGCAGACAGGAAAGAGCATTTGCCTGGGGACCCCCAGCCTGGACCCCTAGTCCCCGGGCTTTGCTGGGACGAGTCCCTCACCTCCACTTCCAGCAGCTGATGCTCCAGCAGGGCCACGCTCTTCTCCTTCCGCATACAAGCCTCCTGCAGCTGCATCTTCTGCTGTGGGAGCTGCGTCTGGTGGGGGGAGGGCAGATATAAAGAAGTGATGCTACCGCCCACCTCCCCCACCAAACCCATACCTCCCCGCCTTAACCTGCCCCCTCTGGCTCAGCTTCAATGCCAGCTCCTCTTTCCCCGCCTTAACCTGCCCCCTCTGGCTCAGCTTCAATGCCAGCTCCTCTTCCAGCCAGGCTGGCAACTTATCATCCCCCAAACACAGTTGCTGGTCTCAAGCACTTGCCAGTACCGGTTCTGAGGTCTGGAATATCCCCCCCTCCCATTGTCTATCTCCATTAAGTCCTCCCCAGCCTTGTCTTTCCTGATTGCATCCCCCCAGCAGGCAGCCCTTCAGCATAGATCTTTGGGAAGACGATTATCACAGATGTAGTTGGGTCTCCTCCCCCAGAGAGGTAAGGGCTTGGCGCATAGTGGGTTTCAGGGGGTAGTGGAGGATGTGTTCAGGAGACAGGCAGCCTCCTATTCCTGTCCTTCACCCTATACCTAAAAGCAGAATCTTAGCAAAACCCTCTAACCAGCCTCCCTGCACACTTGTAGGCTCTAAGGGTAGTAGTGTAATGTGAGTTGCTCAGTCGTGTCCAACTCTTTGCAACCCCATGGACCCACCAGCCTCCTCTGTCCATGGGATTCTCCAGGCAAGAATACTGGAGCCATTCTCTTCTCCAGGAGTTCTTCCTGACCCAGGGATCAAACCCAGGTCTCCTGCATTGCAGGCGGATTCTTTACTATTTGAGCCACCAAACAGAGTTTCCCTGGTTCTGAGGGTAGGCAATTGAATAAAAATGTCTTCTGGGACTTCCCTGGTGGCCCAATGGTTAAGACTCTCAGCTGCCAATGCAGGGGGTGTAGGTTCTATCCCTGGTTGAGGAACTAAGATCCCACAGGCAGTGCAGCATGGCCAAAGGCTTAAAAAGAAAGTCTTCTGCATGGACAAACCAAACAAACCTGTGGGTCAGCTCCTACTCTAGGTCTGTCAGTTTGGGATCCTGAAATGCAGGCATAGGGGAGTTCCTAATACCTCCAGCCAAAGCCAGTTTGCTGGGAGGTGCACGGCCCTGGAATCAGACTGTTCCAGTCCTGTCGCCCTGACTTCCAACCTCAATTTTCCTCTTTTGCAGAATGGGAACGGTTATCCCCCACCTACCTTACCTGTGGTTTTGGGGACAAATTGGCAGCCTCCTCCCCACCTCCTCTAAAGGAAACTAGGAGACCCTCTAGGCACTGTTTGCTATAAATCCCCACCGAAATTGGACCATGGGCTACTGCGGCCAGCTGCCAGGTCAGTTTCCTTCCCCAGACATCTTCCAGGGCCACAGCCCTGTCTGCTGCTGGACAGGGTGGCCCTGGAGGCTCTCAGCTGTTTGAGGTTCATGGGTGACAGAGCTGAGCCATGGGGACCAAGCACAACGGCACCCTAGAGGCTGGGGGCTGAACAGAGAAGGTTCTTGGAACATCCCGTGGTGAGGAGGTGTGGGGAGCAGTGCTCAACACAGTGCACGATGGGTCTCACCGACAGGCTGGTGTCCTTCTACTCCAAGGCAAGCAGGAGGCCACATGACTTTGGGGGTTGTGAGTCCCCCGTTGCCCAGCAGATCCCATTCAACCACTCTTGAGTCTTGGCACATGGTCTCTGGACTAACCCCTCTTCCTCCCCAAGGACCCAGGTGTTCTGCCTTACCCCAGGTTTCTTGTCCCTCATGTGGCTCAGATGATAAAGAATCTGCCTGCAACGTGAAAGTCGTGAGTTCGATCCCTAGGTTGGGAAGATTCCCTGGAGAAGGAAATGGCAACCCACTCCATTATTCTTGCCTGGAAACTTCCATGGATAGAGGAGCCTGGCAGGCTACAGTCCATGGGGTCACAGAATCAGACACACTTTCACTTTTCCCCCTCCTTCCAGGTATCTCTACTTCAGACCTCCAGCTACCTGCTCCCTGGGGCTTAGGGTGGACTGATGCAGACTCTGAAAGACTGTATCCTAACCCGCCTGCCCCTTTGAGGCTTCTGGACTCCCTGGTGCCCCGTTCCACTTCATGGACTCTCTTCTCTTTTTGCAGATAAAGATGGATGAGGATAGGCGTTCTGGGGTCACCAGCAGAGGGGAGCCTGGGTTGGGTGGGCTCCTGGGAGGAGGAGCCTCCTGCAGTGGGCTAGGAGACTACCAGCCAGCACCCCGAGGGACTGGGAAGGCTGGAGTACGAGGGACGGTGAGGCTGGGCCCCTGGAGGATTTGGGGGGCTTAAGGGCGGGGTCTACCCCATCTAGAAGTCTGGAGACTAAGGAGATGTGTCTTGCAACGCTGAAGGTTATGGGCAAACATTACCACCACCACCACCCTCAACAGCCGCCTGGAGCAGAGAGTGGCAGCTTCTCCATCGCAGAGACCGTGGACTGCTCCGAGCCTCCGGACTCCGCCTCCACCAGGCCCTGCACCTGTCGTTTATTCTTCCAACAACCCTATAAATGGCTTCATGACATATCTCCCTGGGCCTGTCCTGTGCTACACTCCTGTAGCTCTACACGCGTGTGATCTGCCACACGTACGCCAGGCGAGCCAGCGTGTGCCTGCGTCTCCATTTGCCAGTGTCTGGGCATCCGCGGAGATGGCAAACCTCGGGGCACGCACACTGTGTGTGGAGCCTGGAGGCGTTCAGAACTTCCAGCTCCAACCACAAAAACAGCCTGCACTTGGGTCTCGGTACCAACCCGGGGCTGTGCACAGAGTTCCGCGCGCAGGCGTGCCTTGGCCTCCCAGGTGAGGCTGCATCTGGTAACTGTCAGGTCATTACAAATTTGGTAGCTCCAGGGGCGCGGGAGCCGGGCGGTCCCGGACAGCGAGGCTCCTCTTATCCAGGGCTACGCCCAGCAGCCGAGCCTGTTCGCGTGGGCCGCAGGCACCGACCCTGTCCTCCGCTAGGGCCCCAGCGAGGCAGACTCCACTCTGCCACTGCGCTCTTCTCGCATCCCCGCGTGTGCTCCAGCGACCGCGCTCGTCTCGCCGAGGCCGGTCTCCGAGCACTTCTTCCAGGCTTTGGTCTCCGCCAGGCCCCGCCTTCAGCTCATCTTCCCTGGCCGCCCCGCCCCGCCCGCGTCCCTGGCACCTCCAGGGGCCCCGGGCCCTGAAGTTGAGGCCGGATCGGCCCGACCCTGACCCATCCAACCATCCCATTCGACCCCGATCCCCGCCGGAGGGGCCCGCACCTTGAGGCGCGCGTGGGCTTCGGCGGCCGGCAGCAGGCGGTGGCCGCGGTGGGAGCCGAGCGAGGCGCACACGCCGCACACGAGCGCGCGGTCCTGCTCGCAGTAGATGCTCAGCGGGTCCAGGTGCTCCTCGCAGTGGCCCTGCGGCACCTGCGCCAGCCCCTCCACCAGACGCGCCAGCTGCAGGTTGGTGCTGAGCGCCTGCGGCCGCGTGGGGGCCTGGCAGCTCGGGCAGAGCACCGTGCCGTCCGCCGCCGGCTCCCCGGCCACGCGGCTCAGGCAGGCGCGACAGAAGCTGTGGCCGCACTCGGCAGTCACGGGCGCGTCGAACAGCTGCAGGCACAGCGGGCAGGACAGCTCCTGGTGCAGGAGGCCGGGCGCGGCCGACATGGCGGGCCTGCGTGGAGGAGGGGTCCGTCAGGGAGACGAGACCCGGGCCCAACCTCTAGAGGCCTCTCAACCCACACAGAAAGGGACTCTGGCTCAGGCCAAGGGAGAAAGGGAGACTCCCTTTCAGGCCCAAAGGCAGCCTCAACTGCAGTTCTCGTCCCCAGCCCACCCCTCCACCCCACCCAAATAGCCCCTGTCAGGGACCTGGCTCAACCCCTGTTCCTAAACTTGAGGCTGGCTTTCAAACCCCGTCCTACCCCCAAATGTCGTTCCCCTGACTTGGCCCCTGGCCTCAGCCCCAACCCCAAATTCTCCAGTGTCCCTGCCCTCTCCTCTTCTCTCACCTATCTAGGACTCGAAGTAAGCCCCTGTCCCCGTGTCCCTCCCCTTCCCCTTATCCCCAGCCACCATCCCCCACCAGGACCCCAGGACTCACAGGTCTGGCTGGAGATCTTGGCTAAAAAGAGACTCCCAAGAGGCCCAGTCAAGGTCAAGCCTAACTGTAGGTGGCTCTGAGCTGTGTCTGAAGAGAAGCAAGCACCAAGCTCAGAGCAAGGACGTGGGCACCACGGGTGGTTGGTGCCCGGTGAAGAGCAGACAGACCCTCCAAGGCTGAGCCCTGGCCCCAGGACTATATATAGCTTGCCTGGCCCATCCCCTCACATCACTTCTGGAAACTGCTCTAAAAGTGAGGACTGAGCGGTCAGCGGACAAGCGTCACATGGCAAAGCCACCTGTCCTGGCCCATCACACTCTGCTGTCCCCTGCCCAGCCTGGAGCCAGAACTCAGAGCTAGCAGAGAGACAGGGCCTCTGAAACCACAGAAAAGACAGAAACATGATTGGAAGGAGTCTCCGCTTTCTCCCCAACTTCACCATTTCCAGCCTCCCCTGTTCCCTCCCTGTGGCCCCCTCCCCAGCTTATCACCCACTTATTCCCCAAACTTAAGGCACAAAGTCACACGGGACAGAGTCTCCTCCAACCCCGAAAGCTTTCCTTCTTGCAGGACTGAGGGGAGGGTCTTTCCCCAGCTGGAGTTTCCAGTGCTCAGCACAAGCCCTAGAGCCACGTGGGCCTCCCTGAGTGCTCAGGAAAGGAACGACAGAGGGACAGTTGAATTAATGAATGAACTATATCCAGAGCCGGAGGTTAAAACTCCATCCTGCTCTGGGAGCCTCAAGGCTTATCCTTCAAATCTCAGTGTAAATTGCATTCAGCATAAAAACCAAAGTCCTCTTACCCTGTTCATCGCTCACCTCTCCCCCTGCTCACTCCAGCCTTGCCCTTTGCACTTCTAACCCCTCTGCCTGGAACATTCTTGAAAACCCTATTATTGGAAGCTGCTGCATAGCACAGGGAGCTTAGTCTGATGTTTTGTGATGACTTGGAAGAGTAGGATGAGAGGATGGGAGGGCAGCTCAAGAGAGCAGGGATGTATGTATACTTAGAGCTGATAAACTGTTGTACAGCAGAAACTAACACAACATTGTAAAGCAATTATATCCAATTAAAATATAAATAAAAAACAGTTTTGGCATGACCACTTCCCTCTTTCCCTCAGATCTTCCCCAATGTCACCATTTTCAGTGGGGCTTTTCCTAACTCCCTGATTTTAAATCTCACATCTTCCTTCCTCGATTTATTTTTCTCCATAACATTTATCACAATCTGACACATACATATTTCACTTGTTAGTTTCTTGTCTGTCTTCTCCTACCAGAACATAGATTTTGTTCACTGCTCCTTTCTAACTTCCAACAAAGTCTGGGGCACACAGCAGTTGCTCAGTAAACACTCAATGAATGAAAAATCACAAGGACTCCCTCTGTCCTTCTCTTCTGACCTCTCAGCATTTTCCTGGATTTATTTCCCCCTCGACCACTCTGTTTCTTTTAGTCTGAGTTTCCATAAGGGTCAGATCAATTGTCCCACGAGAGTAACCAGACACCCCCACCACAGAAACAAGGTGGAATTATTTCCCCTGATTATAAAGGAGGAGGCAGCTGTCCCCCCCTCCCCTTCTTCAAGGTCATCACACTCCAGCTTTTTGGCAAGTAAATAAATCTCCCCAGAAGCCAGAGAGCTCCTAGCACACCTTCTCTTTTGTGGCTCGCCTCTGAGTTCTGCAGCTCATTCCATCTTTATTTTTAGTTAATTAATTAATTTGGCTGCATTGGGTCTTGGCTGCTGCATGCCAGAATCTTCATTGCATCATTTGGAATCTTTCATTATGGCGCACTCTAGATGTGGTGCTTGGACTTAGTTGCTCTGCAGCATGTGGGATCTTTCTCCTGGAGGAGGAAATGGCAACCCACTTCATTATAGTGCCAGGAAAATCCCATGGACAGAGGAGCCTGATGGGGGGGGAGGGCAGGGCAGGGGGCGGGTACAGTCCATGGGGTCGCTAAGAGTTGGACATGACTGAGTGACTGAATACACACACATATGGGATTTTAACTCCCCGACTAGGAATCAAACCCATGCCCCCTGCATTGTGAGGCAGATTCTTAACCACTGGACCACCAGGGAAGTCCCTCATTCCTTAAACGCTTGCATGTTAAGTTCTTGCATGTTGCATGCTGGCCAGTTTAGGAAGCTGCTCCAGGCTTCCTGGTACCTTGGGAGCTTAATCTGGGAACTTTGCTCAGGCTGTAATAATTTGGGCGTCTCAGGAAGAGATAAGTGAGGTTTTATGATTCTTTTGGATGAGAGCAATTAACTATATTAAAAGCTGTATTATATAGCACCATCCTTATGGCAGAAAGTGAAGAGGAACTAAAGAGCCTCTTGATGAATGAAAGAGGAGAGTGAAAAAGTTGGCTTAAAACTCAACATTCAAAAAAATAAGATCATAGCATCTGGTCCCATCACTTCATGGCAAATAGATGGGGAAACAATGGAAACAGTGACAGACTTTATTTTCTTGGGCTCTTAAAATCACTGCAGATGGTGATTGCAGCCATGAAATTAAAAGACGCTTGCTTCTTGGAAGAAAAGCTATGACCAACCTAGACAGCATATTAAAAAGCAGAGACATTACTTTGCCAACAAAGGTCGAGTAGTTATGTGTGGATATGAGAGCCGGACCATAAAGAAAGCTGAGCACCAAAGAACTGATGGTTTTGAACTGTGGTGTTGGAAAAGACTCTTGAGAGTCCCTTGGACTGCAAGGAGATCCAACCAGTCCATCCTAAAGGAAATCAGTCCTGAATATTCATTGGAAAGACTGATGCTGAAGCCGAAACTCCAATACTTTGGCCACCTAATGCGAAGAACTGACTCATTGGAAAAGCCCCTGATGCTGAGAAAGATTGAAGGCAGGAGGAGACAGGGATGACAGAGGATAAGATGGTTGGACGGCCTCACTGACTTGATGGACATGAGTTTGAGCAAGCCCTGGGAGTTGGTGATGGGCAGGGAAGCCTGGCATGCTGCAGTCCCTGGGGCTGCAAAGAGTCAGACACGACTGAGCAAATGAACTAAACTGAACTAAATTAACTATATAAATGACTACAGATTTAATTCTCCTGATTATGTGGATAACCATAGGGAGGTAGGGAGGTAGGGCTTTTTCCCAGAACCCTGAGAAATCCAGGGAAGTTCCACTTCTCCAAACAGGAAGCGGGTTGGAGATGAGAGCCCACCTGCAGCATCTTTCAGCTACAATATAAGGATAAGTAGGATAATAACCCCCACTCCAGTACTCCTGCCTGGAAAAGCCCATGGACGGAGGAGCCTGGAAGGCTGCAGTCCATGGGGTCGCTGAGGGTCGGACACGACTGAGCAACTTCACTTTCACTTTTCATTTTCATGCATTGGAGAAGGAAATGGCAACCCACTCCAGTGTTCTTGCCTGGAGAATCCCAGGGACGGGGGAGCCTGGTGGGCTGCCATCTATGGGGTCGCACAGAGTCGGACACGACTGAAGTGACTTAGCAGCAGCGGCAGCAGGATAATAACCTCATTCCTGGAAGTTTGTTATGAGGATGAAATTATTATCTAGATAAATAATAAACTAAATAGGTAATAAACTGAGTAAACACCAAGCAGAGTGTTCTGGCACCAACGATTTAGGAAGCTATGACTGCCAGTGTGTGTGTGTGTGTGTGTGTGTGTGTGTGTGTGTGTGTTCAGTCATGTCCAACTCTTTGGGACCCCATGGGTTGTAGCCCGTCAGGCTCCTCTGTCCCTGGGATTTCCCAGGCAAGAATACTGGAATAGGTTGCCACTTCCTCCTCCAGGGGATCTGCTCGACCCAGGGACTGAACCCGCATCTTTTGCATCTCCTGCGTCTGTCCACAGTGTGAGAGACCTAGGTTCAATCCCTGGTTGGGAAGATTCCCTGGAGAAGGAAATGGCAACCCACTCCAGTACTCTTGCCTTGAAAATCCCATGAATGGAGGAGCTTGGTGCAGGCTACTCTCCATGGGGTCGAAAAGAGTCCGGCACTTTCACTTTCACTTTCCTCCTCCAGGGGATCTGCTCGACCCAGGGATTGAACCCGCATCTTTTGCATCTCCTGCATTGGCAGGCAGATTCTTTACCACTGAGCCACCTGGGAAGCCCCCTGACAACTGCCACTACAGCATTCAAATCTTGACTCTGCTCTTTCCTCACTGTGTGACCTTGGGCAAGTCATTCAACCTGATTTTCTCATCTGTAAAATAGGGATCACATCAGGATTATTATCAAGACTATTGGATTGTTATGAAGATTCAACAGGCCAATTCATAGAAAACTTTTTGAACAATGTCAGGCCCATACAAAATGTTCAATAAATGTTGACATTGATATTATTACAATTACTACTATTAATTTTTCCAATGCATCTTCCTTACACTCCATTAGGGTCAATAACACCATCCCCACTTCACCGATTGGGAAACTTAGGCTAAGAAACTGTAACAATGACAAAAGCAGTCTGTACTAGCCCTGTTCCAAGCACTACACAATTCTTAATCCATTTATAACCTCATAACAATCCCATCATTGCTCCTATCTTAACTGAAGCCATGAGGCACAAAAAGATTAAATGCCTTGCCCCATGTCTTGGCAATCTATGGTCCTTCTGGCCCCAGGGGGGCAATCTGGCTCCAGCAATCAAAGAATTACTTCTGTTGGGGGCAAGGGGTCAGGTCACACCCAGGAAACATCTTACCAACCCCAGCTGGTCTGGTTTAGTGCAGGGGGGCAAGAAGCTTGGCCTGAGGTGAGACCTGGTGGTTCTTTCCTGCCAGGAGTCAAAACTCAGAACTCTGAGTACTTCCCCCAGAAAAGGAGGGTCAAGGGAGCAGGGATTCCCATGGCTTCCCAGAGAGTTGCCCAGGGCTCCTATCCCCCACCTCCACAAGGGAAAGCCACTCTCCAATCTCCAAAAATGAGCTGGCTCTGGGTCTACCTCCTGGGGGTTCCCTGGAGAAGCCACTGTTCTCAGAGCACCAATACCTGTGGCCTGGTGAGTGCAGACTCCAGAGAAGGGCTGTGACCACACTGAGTCATGCAGTGAAGAGGCAGAGGGTTTGGGAACCCAATCTGAGTGGGTCTGATACCCCTCATCACTTGCTTTTCCCACTATTCCACGGTCTTCTGAATGTGCTCTCTAAGTTTCTCGAGCATTCTGCCAAGAGGAGAATATTAACAGTATCCTTTCTAGTATTGCAACATCTGCCCTCCTAAGGGCATGTCCGGACAGTCTGGAGGAGGCTTATGTTCCCAGATGCATTATCTCTCTAAGAAACCTATCATTTTTTTTTTGTCATAAACATACAATTTTTTTCCCTTTTTTATTGGAGTATAGTTGCTTTACAATATTGTGTTAGCTTCTGCTGTGCAGCAAAGTGAATCAGCCATATGTATACAAATATCCTCTTGGATTTTTGGATTTTCTTGCCTTTAGGTCACCGTAGAACCCTGAGTAGAGCTCTCTCTGCTATACAGTAGGTTCTCATTAGTTATCTATTTTATACATAGTGGTGTATATATGTCAGTCCCAATCTCCCAATCCACCCCACCATCCCTTCCACTTTAGTATCCATACTTTTGTTCTCTATGCTTGGGTCTCTGTCTCTGCTTTGCAAATAAGTTTATCTATACCATTTTTCTAGATTCCATACATATGCATTAAATGCGATATTTGTTTTTCCCCTTCTGACTTACTCCATTCTGTGTGACAATCTCTTGGTCCATCCACATCTCTGCAAATGGTGCGATTTTGTTCCTTTTTATTGCTGAGTAATAGTCCATTGTATATATGTACCACATCTTCTTTATCCGTTCCTCTGTTGGTGTACATTAGGTTGCATTGGAATTTGTCAATTTTTGAAAACAAAAGTGGTACTTTTAGGATGTAGTTTGGAATTTGAGCCCAGGAGTCAGGTGGCTCCATCTATATTTCCTCATGTTTCACCAGGGCAGGCTTTCAGAGGGCTTTCTGAAAACTTCAGTTTCCTCCTCTGTAAAGGGGGACAGACACACATACCTCATGGGGCTGTTGGGAGAATTAAGTGAGATTATGCATGTTAAGTGCTTAGCACATGCCTGGAATATAGTAAATTTGAAAAATGGAAGCTACTGTTACTGTTCTTAGTCTCCTACAGCACCTACCATGAGGCTGAGTACATAGTAGATCTTTAAAATTTTTTCTTAATTTTTAAATTTTTTATTGAAGTATAGTTGACTTACAATGTTTCAGGTGTCCAACAAAGTGATTCAGTTACACGTGTGTGTGTGTGCGTGTGCATGCATGTGTGCTCAGTCATGTCTGACTCGACCCCCTGGATGAGGAACAGGTTTCTATGATTCTAGACTCTCGGATTCATTTGTCATTTCATGAAGTCTCACTGAGGCAGAATCTGTTCAGTCTTGTGCTGGGTGCTGTGGACCTGAAAGGGTCTTCAAGGAGCCCTCAGTCTGGTGAGGAAAGCAGAGTGACCAGACAACTGTATGACAGTGAGAAAGGGATCAGAGGGGTATCCAGCCAGTGTGGCCAAGGGATAATTCATTTTGCACAGAGAGAACAGAAAAGCCAACTGGGAAGAGCAGACAGAGGCCAGGCCCAGAAGCCAGCCAGCCAACCTGCATGGTCCCTCAGTTATATGACCTTGGGCAAGTCCTTCAACCTCTCTGAGCCTCTTCTCACTTACAAGAGGGCCACTGTTCCCTATCCCAAAGGGACTGTTGGGAGGCTGAGAAATACTGCATGTGAAGGATCACAGACTATATACAGGGCTCATATTTTTATTATTTCTTAGACAAAGTGACTCCTGATGCATCTTGGAGGAGAGCAGGAACACATCAAGCAGACCAGGAGGAGAAAGAGGCCAAGCAGAGAGCAACTTCCGCACTTGCAGAAGTCCAGAGGCCAACGGTGCTGCTGAGGCAGTTAGCAAGAGCCGTAAAGGCCCTGCCAGAGAGCTTGGACTTGATTCTGGGGGCACTGAGATCACAGGAGGTTTACAAGCAGAGGAGGGACAGGATCAATATGTGGACTAGGAAGATGTAGCCTTCTGGCCACAGTGCACAAAAATCAATGGAGAGGCTCAGGGAACATTGGCTGCTGGACCATAAGTGCCACCCATGGTGAGGATATTGGTACACAGTACTCCCCAGCCCAGCCCATGGAGGGCAGCATGCACATGGATGGGGAGCAGGCCCTGCTACTCTGCCGGAAGCTCTTGAATACGTGTTGCACATAAACACAGCCTCAGTCATTTCTTCATTCAGCAAATCTTCACTGAGCATCTGCTCTCTCAGGCACTCTTTTTTTAAGTCAAACTCTATTTTATTTTTAACTTGTATTTGGCTGTGCTGGGTGTTTGTTGCTGCTTGTGAGCTTTCTCTAGTTGGGGCAAGCAGGGGCTAGTCTCTACTTGCTGTGCGTAGGCTTCTCCTTGCGGTGGCTTCTGTTGTTGCAGAGCATGGGCTCAAGAGCACATGGGCTAGCTGCCCTGCAGCATCTGGAATCTTCCCAGACCAGGGGGAACCGTGTCCCCGGAACTGGCAAGTGGATTCACCACGGGACCACCAGGAAGTCCTCCCAGGCACTCTCTTGATGCTGGAGATTCATCAGTGAACCAGGCAAGGTCCCTGCCCTCCTAGAACTCACGTTTTGGTGGGGAGATGGGTACCCACTAAGCGAATAAATGTCTAATAATGTCAAGATCACAGCACTAGAAGGAATGGCAATCGTTACAACCCAGCTGACAGGGGGAAATGTAGGATCCCTATACCCACCTAGGAAAGAGCCAGGATTGAAACTGAAGACTGTATGGCTTCAAGCCCACAGCAGTGAAAGCATTGAGTCCTAACCACTAGACTGGCAGGGAATTCCCAAAACTGCCTCTTTCTGAAGAGCTTATGTGGAAGGTAGGGCTTCCCTTGTGGCTCAGCTAGTAAAGAATCCGCCTGCAATGCAGAAGACCTGGGTTCAATCCCTGGGTTGGGAAGATCCCCTGGAGAAGGGAATGGCTCCTCACTCCAGTATTCTGGCCTGGAGAATTCCATGGACTGTATAGTCCATGGGGGTCACAAAGAGTTGGACACGACTGAGCGACTTTCACTTTCACTGTGTGGAAGGTCCACCTTTAGTTACTGGTATCGTATCTCCCTTGAGCCATGAGGCCTATTCACTCATTATTGATCCCACAAAAGATTTATTGAGCTCCTATAGGCCCAGCACTGTTCTGGATGCTTCAGATTATAACAATGAACTGGACAAGCATATTTACAGCCTATTAGGGAAGACTGATGCTAAACAAATACACAGAGCTGGTTGCAATTTATAGTCACAATTGTTATGAGAGCTACAAATAAGTAGCAGGTGTTTTGAATTGGAGAGAGTCTGAACTTGGTCTCCAGAGAAAGTAACATTTACCTTAAGACCTAAAATCTTGAGAGCTTGTTAGACAAAGTATGAGGGAAGAGAGTTCCAAGTGAAGGGAATAGCATGTGCCGAGGCTTGGAGAAGCAAAGGACCCTGGCACATTTGCGGAACTGAAAGGACAATGTAGCTGGAACTCAGAGACAGAATGGGGGCAGGATGTGGTGCAAGATAAGGCTGGTGTGGTCCACAGGGGCAGAGCAGCAGGGCCCTCCCAGCCACGTGAAAGGCAAGTGAAGGGTTCCAGCCTCGGCTTGGCCTCCAACACCAACCCACACCACCTTGCATGTACTCTTCTGGGTCAAGCCCCTTGACCCCAGAATGGCTCTCTACCCATGACTTTCCCCTCAGCAAATAATTTTGTCAACCATTACAAGTGTCTCTTGTCATCAATTTCCAAGAAATTCAGTTCCTGGGGGACCAAATCCTGGCTCTCCCAGGAAGTATTTGGCAAGGTTTCAGGCACCATCAGGTTTCCCTGCTGGCTCAGATGGTAAAGAATATCACTGCAATGCAGGAGACCTGAATTCACTCCCTGGGTCAGGAAGATCCCCTGGAGAAGGGAATGGCTACCGGGTGGACTACAGTCCATGGGGTCACAAATTGTCAGACACAAATGAGCAACTAGCACACTTTTTTCAGGCACCATCAGGTAATCCATGTTATGTTGGAATATTTACAAAGTGGACAAAGGCGTGTTATCATCCCCATTTTGTAGATCAGGAAACTGAGGCTCAAAGAGAGAAAACACACATAGTTACCTATACCCTCTTTTTGACACCTCATTTCTCCCCAGTTTGTGGAATTTGGGAAGCTACCTGGTTCTGGCTGTTAGGGTTCTGATTCTATGACATGTGAGAGGGGATGCTAAGATTTAGGGAAACATGGAGATTTCAGGGCTCTAAAATTCCATGATTCAAAGCCCTGATGCTCCAGTAAACCAGGTTCCTGATTTGGCTAGCTAGTCCAAGCCTAGAGAAGCAGGCACCACCCATGAGCCCTTTTCCACTGGTCTCCTGGGCGCCCCCCTCAGAGATCAGCCAAAGGATGAGATCTGGGCGCCCCCCGATGGCCAGGAGAGGATGGGAAGGTGCGGGATAGTAGGAAGTCTTACACCCGAGGGCAGCGTTCTGGGGCAGAGACAGGAATTGAGAGAAGGCGGGGAGTTTCTGGTCCCGCCCCAGAGAAGGCTTTCCAAAGGGCAGACACCCGGAGTGAGCGGAAGTGGAGCGGAAGGACCCCGGAGACATGGGGTGCACACGCGATGCCATCCTGGATGCGCTAGAGAACCTGACAGCGGACGAGCTCAAAAAGTTCAAGATGAAGCTGCTTTCAGTGCCGCTGCGGGAAGGCTATGGACGCATCCCCCGGGGGACCCTGCTGCCCCTGGATGCCGTGGACCTCACCGACAAGCTCGTCAGCTACTATCTGGAGGCGTATGGTGCCGAGCTCACGGCGCTTGTGCTTCGCGACATGGGCATGCAGGAGGTGGCGGAGCAGCTGCAGGAGACCATGAGCAAGGGTGAGCACGCCCCCGCCACACTCCTCCGGGGTCCAGGCCAGTCTCCCTTCATCTGCACCCTCCTCCCAGCCCTGTTTGCCTCTCAGGGCACTTTCGCTTCCTGTTCCTCCTACCCCTTCATAAAAACTTCTCCTGCTGGGGAGGCTTCCTGCACTGGCTACTGACCTTGGCTTCCGGACCGAGACTTCAGAAAGAATTGGAGACACCATTGAACATTTTCTTACAGGCCCTAGAAACGTGCTAGCCGAGGTCAGGGACCCTCTCCAGAAGACAGCCAAGCCAGGTAAGGCCTTCAATCTCTGACCTCACCTACCTGGGCACCTCACCAGCCCTGCCCCACCACACCCCCGCACAGCCTAAATCTGTTGTCAAGGCCAAGAGCATTCAGGGCGTGCAAAGTTAGGCCAACTCTTCCCACTCACCTACTCACACTCCTGGGGCCAAGTCTGGCTGAAAAAGAGGTAAGGTTAAAATGGAAGCCTGGCATCCCACTCTCTGTAGGTCCTGTTGAGCCCTGCCCCTTGGGTTTGCATTCAGGGCAACTTGAAGGAAAAGTGTTCAAGAGGGACAGACAGGCTCCAGTGCCCACCCTGGGTGCCAGCTCCGCCCCTCTCCTCCCTCTCGCCCCAGGACTGCACTTTGTGGACCAGCATCGGGCGGCTCTCATCGCACGGGTCACAGTCGTGGATGGGGTGCTGGATGCCCTGTATGGGAAGGTCCTGACAGAGGAGCAGTACCAGGCAGTGCGGGCGGAGCGCACTAGTTCGGACAAGATGAGGAAGCTCTTCAGCTTTTCTCCAGCCTGGAATATGACCTGCAAGGATCTGCTCCTCCAGGCGCTGAGGGACACCCAGCCCTACCTGGTGGACGACCTGGAGCAGAGCTGAGGCTCCTTCTCCAGCAATGGCTCCCACATACCACCCCTGGCTGTTCCAGCCAACTTATTTGGAATCTCTGATTTTCTCATACACAATACATGAAAATCCCACTTGTACTTGGTGTGTTTTCCTACTTGCAGCCTGGAAGCACATGTGGACCTGAGCTACCATATCCACGTGCAGGGCAGCAGGCTCCCCAAACACTTCACCCTTCCTGCCTCAAGTCACACGGAATAGTCCCTCATTCACCATTTGGTGGCTCCTTCGATGCCACCCTAAAGGGTCTGCCCTTGAGACCTGTGAACCATGAGTTAACCTTGTGGCCAAGGTCTAAAAATTAAAATAGAGATACGATCAAAGGGCCTGGAATTGTGGGGGGCCGGATTTGAAAAAGGAAGCCTGGCATGCCGCAGTCCATGGGGTCACCAAGAGTCAGACACGACTAGGGACTGAACAAGATCTGACAGATGCATTTAGAAACAGACTAGTCTACAAAGTTTCTCTTTCATTTTTCATAGGGAAAAAACTGCAAAATTAGAGCCATTTTCAGGAGAAATGATGAAAGTGAAAAGTGAAAGTGAAGTCGCTCAGTCATGTCTGACTCTTTGTGACCCCGTGGACTGTAGCCCACCAGGCTCCTCCGTCCATGGGATTCTCCAGGCAAGAATACTGGAGTGGGTTGTCATTTCCTTCTCCAGGGGATCTTCCTGACCCAGGGATCGAACCTGGGTCTCTCGCATTGGAGGCAGACATTTTAATCTGAGCCACCAGGGAAGCCTAAAAAAATAAGAATACTGGAGTGGGTTGCTATTCCCTTCTCCAGGAGACCTTCCCGACCCAGGAATTGAACCTGGGTCTCCTGCATTGTAAGCAGACACTTCACCGTCTGAGCCACCAACAGGAGAACACAAAGCAAGTATTCCTAGGGTTCCTTCAGCCACTGACACCAGTGGGCTTGGCTGCTCCCTCCCACTCCCTGCAAAAAGGGATTATAGGTTACACTTTGCCCAGAAAACATGCCAAACACAAAAGCAAAACTTCAGGAAATGACTTCCAGCAGCTGTTTCTTCTCTTGATGGAATTGTGTCAACAAAAGAAAATAGTATTTATTTCTAGAAAACAGCACCTTAAGGAGTCTTTCCAGAGGCTGTTACGGAACCAGCATCCTAAGATCACATCCTGGGTACACTTTGCACCCCAATTCTTTCTGGCTTGGAGGAGTGGATGCAAAGCAACAGGCAGACACCAAGGAGGTCAGATACTCCATACACAGGAGTCAGATCATCAGAACTTGGGGATGCAGGTATGACAGTCCAGGGTGTGCCATTCACAATGACACACCAGCGCAGAATGAACAAAGCCATATGAAGGCTTCACTTGGAATACCTTCCCTAGACACAAGAACGAGCAAATGCAGTGTTTATTCTCCACGCCCACCCCACCCCCACCACACACAGTCTGTGAAATGTTTCCCTACTCTGATTACTGAATCACTAGAGCAATGGGAGAAAACAAGTGGTTTGCTGTAGGAGGAAGCTACCAAGAAGCTAAGCTAATGGCCACTGTCAAGGCTACGCAGTCACGTGAGACTGCTTCTAATGGTATTTAGGACTCCAAGAGGAAAGCTGAGCTTCCCCCAGTGTCCCCCTCAGTCCCAACACTCAGGACCCCGTGGACTCATCTTGTCGCTAGCCACCCAATAAAATGAATGCAGGTGCTCCCCATTGCATCTCAGCCCTTTTCTGCCAAGTCTTAAATCTATAAACCAAGGCTTATTCAACCTGAGACATCTGTTCACTTATGTTCTACAACAACCTTACCACTTTCCAAACCAGAAGTTGTCTTCCTTTTACTATGCTTGTACCCTGACATATGACAACAGCCGCAGCCTAACCAGAAAACAAGAAACCCTAGCATGTTCCATAAGGCCCAGATGGAGTCATTCTTTCAGCTCACATCCAAATACCTTCACTGCCCCCATCTGGTTTATTCCTTCATGTCTTACCCACAGCAGGCCTCTGACCTCCCTGCTTCTGGTCAAACACCATCAAGGGCCTGAGTGATCAAAACTGATGATGGAAATGGACTCCCTCCTAACACTAGGACACCTGAGCCCGCCTTCCGGCCGGACCCTGAATAACCCCATCCAACCTCTCCTGCCTTTCTCATCACATAGCCCCGGATCCCAACACTGCTTCCTCACACCCCATGCCCTACCTAGCACACCCTGGGCCCTTAGACCTGGACACCTTGAAACCCCGCCCCGGTCCTCGCATGCCCACAGGTGGCCTTCCTCTGGGCTCCAGCAGCACTCCCACCTACTGCCCTGTGGTAGAGCGAACCACACTGTCATATTTTTACACTGGGCTCCCCCATTAAACTCCCCCCAAAAGACACCTTTTCAACCTGTGTCATGCTTTGAATTTGAAAAATAATAAATAGCAGTTACTGTGTATGTCTAGTGTCTAATAGGTAATTTTTTTTTTAAAGACTTCATAGAAACTTAATGTTATGGAGATGGAGCCATAACTAACACTTCCCTGCACAGCAGATGCTCAAACAGAGCAGCTACGAAATCCAGTACAGGCCTGAGGCAAGACAAGGGTCTAAGAAACAGCTCCCCTAAGTTCAAAGACTTCTTGGGGGCTTTCTTTTTCCTTTTTATTGGGGTGGGGAGGGAGGGAGTGTAGGGTGAGGCTCAGTTCTACCAGCCACAGCATACTAGTTAAGGACACAACTTCTACAGCCAAATAATATTCAAATCTCTGGTCCACCTCACTCACCAGTTATGAAACGTAAGGTCAGTTTGTACCTCAGCATCTCCAGCTATAAAGTAAGGATAACAGGACGTAACTCATCACTTAGCAGCAACTGGCCCATTAGTGTCAACAGTGATCTCCAGGATACTTTTGTTCCTAGTTCAATGGCTCCAAAAAGCACCGGAAACAATGGACATTTTCTGCCCAAACCTCTAAGCATCACAAGACTGAAATAAGAGCAAATGGAACAAATCGTCTGTGTTAGCTGGGCCTGTGCTAACTAGAAAAACCCATATGCAGGGCCCAGCCTTCCCTGAGTGACCTTTTTCTTAGCTCCTGGCTCAAACTGTCTACAGAGAAAGTTTTATACAAAATCAAGTTCCCCTTCACAGAGGGGGCGGGGGGTGGGGGGTGGTGAGCAGACGAGTCCCTACAGAACTTCAGAGTCTGGCTCTAAGTGTGTGCTGCTCAAACAGCACCATCAGCATTGCTAGAGAACTTGTACCCCACAGGGACCTCCAAGCTAAATCAGAACCCACTGCCAAGTGGGTTCACGTGTATATCCAACTTAAGACACATTGCCAGAGAGGACTTGCTTTGCCACCTTGGTCAGACGGCCAAGGTTTGCAGAAGCCAGCCCTCCTCGTGGCTCCAATGGTAAAGAATCTGTCTGCAACACTGGAGACCTGGGTTTGATCCCTCAGTCAGAAGACTCCCTGGAGAAGGGAACAGCAACCCACTCCACAATTCTTGCCTAGAGAATCCCAACGGACAGAGGAGCCTACCAGGCTACAGTCCATGGGGTTGCAGTCAGAAACTACTGAGCAACTACACTGCCACTTTTTTCAGGGATTTGGCTTGCTGGTGAATCAGACAGCAAAGAATCTGCCTGCAATGCAGGAGACCTGGGTTTGATACCTGGGTCGGAAAGATCCCCTACAGAAGAGAATGGCTACCTACTCCAGTGGGCTTCCCTGGTAGTTCAGCTGATAAAGAATCTACCTGCATTGCAGGAGACCCTGGTTCAATTCCTGGGTTGGGAAGATCCCCTGGAGCCCAGAACAGCTACCCATTCCAGTATTCTTGCCTGGAGAATTCCATGGACAGAGGAGCCTGGTGGGTTACACCCCATGGGGCCAACGAGTCTGACAGGGCCAACACTTTTCACTTTCATTCAGGCAAAGAGCACACAGGATGGGGCCACTCCCCTTCTAATTCTGGGAAACAAAACAAAGTACCCATGGCTGATGTATGGCAAAAACCATTACAATACTTTAATAATCCTTCAACAGAATTTTTTAAAAAGTGGCCATCAGGCTAAATCTAAGACAAGTTCTTAACCCTGAGTGGTCTGCACTGCAGAGCCCCAAGGATCCTGCCGGGAACAGCTACTGGGAAGCAGCGCGGGTGCAACGCTGCCACCCTGTGGCACGCCTGCAGGACGCTGCCTGAAAAGCCTGGCTCCTTGTTCCCTTGTTTCTTCTTCCCTGGTTTCTTCTCCCTCCTTGGCATTCTCTATCCAGAATCGCCTGAGCTTGGTCCCCCACTACACAAGCAATCTCCAATCAGACCCCATAGTCCTAGCTCCTTTTTTGTCTCCAATCTCCATGTTGCTGGCTCTCAATCGTCCTTCCTGTTAAAAGAGCCCTCCTCACTAGCACCATTACCCCAATTTAAGGTTAAAACCACAATCCAACAAGCTGAGAGCACAATCCATCCAGAGCACTATTCGCAGACCCAATCTCATGACACTTCTGTTCCTGCCTCAAAACTGTTAAGAATTTTTTAACCAATTAAGGACCAACCTATGTATAGAAAGGGAACTCTGTTCACGTCCCAGCCCGGATGAGAGGGGAGTTTACGGGAGAATGGATACATGCGTATGTATGACTGGGTTGCTCTGTTGTGCACCCAAAATTATCACACGTAATTAGCTATATCAATATTAAAAAAATAGCAATTTTAGATTCAATGGTCTCCTAAAGCTTTAACAGCCAACACCATAAGGTTTGTGAACCAGTCAACTTCTACAAGCCCAGAAGTCAAACCTGATGGCAAGTTCCACCTGACACTACTTCCTCAGTTCTTATACACCCAGAACACGAAGACCACTGCATGGGGAGGTGAACAGATTTTTGTGGAAACCTGTTGTCTAAAATTATTAACAACACAAAAAGTTAAAGACGGAAGAGTCAGTTTTGAGGGCCCAAAGGCAGGAAAGGTAGTCTGAGTTCTGGAAAGGCTGGAGAGCAATGGCTGCGATGGACCCGAGCTGAGCCCCCGAGACTAGTCCTCGGAGTAAGACCTGGTAGGAAACCCCTGGTAGGGAATTCCCTGGCAGTCCATGCTTCCACTGCAGGAGGCACACGTTCAATACAGGTCAGACCAAGATCCCGCACGATCTCATAGTACGGCCAGATAAATTCAGTTAAAAAAAATTTTATTAAACCCTGGTGGATGATTGACTCAATGACCTAACCTCTGCACTATATTGTCTGAGCTACTGAAATCCAGTACATGATGGGGGGCAAAGGTGAAAAAGATTACGCAATCAGGCAGTGGCAATCAGACCTGCAGCACACTTCTCCCCACCCACCCGTAACATTCTCCCCCTGGCTTCTTCCTAAGTTAGCCTGTCCCAATTCAGAAACGCCAGATGCCTAGTGCTTCCAGACTGCAGGACATTTTCAGTAACTCAGTTAACATATATTCTTTAGAACTTAAAAGACCAGCCTACAACCCTGATCAGAATAACATGACCGACTACCACCAGCCAGGTGCTGCTTACAAGGAAATACAGGATCCAAAGTTCAAACCCCTCAGGGTCTATTTTTTCCACCAAAGGATGAACTGGCACTGGAATCAACCACCAAAACATTCCCTCAGTTGGTATTTCTCTTCACCCATCTCTACCCATCCTCCTGAAAGTCCCCCGAACTAATCTACCCACGAGACACTTGGGTCTTTTACTTGACCACATCAGGTCTTGGTTGTAGCACACAGGACCTTCGTTGTCACATGTGGATCTTAGTTCTGACCAGGATCAAACTCAAGCCCCTTGCACTGGGAATACAGTCCTTAACCACTGGACCACCAGAGAAGCCTCAGGACCCTATTTTACTGAAGGTGAGGCCAATCACTGAAGCCTTTTAAAGGACAACTAAATGCTAATAATCCCACTTACTCCCAGAGCTTGGGTGAGACCCGACTCACCTCTAACAGCAGGGATAAAGGAACCACAATCAAACCCTAACACCAGAATCCTACCAGGTGAAGCACCCATAAACCTCTCAGATGTGCTCGTGCCATCAAACCAAACATCATTTTAAGATAGATCAAAAGCAGAAGAGGGCAGGAGGAGAACCACTGCCATTTTCTTGGCTCTAAATCTCAGGGATTCTTATAAGTACCAAGTTTCACAAGCCAAATAAAAGCACTGCCTGGAGAACCTCAGCCATTCTCCACCATTCTTGACAGAACACCTCCACTCAGTAGGGAGGGTAGCTATTCCTTTGCACAAAGCCACAGCCTCTGTCTCAGATCACCAGAGGTTTGAGGATGAATCAACTCTTAAAGGGTACAATTTCAGAAAAAGAAAAGCACTTTCCACAAGGGGTCCCAGGCACTCTTGAGCTGTGCTTCTAACAAAGCATAGTTTGCTGTTGGTTATGATTTTAAGTTCTGTGTAGCTAAAATTCAACTGCTTGGCAAGAATAGGCAAGTTTCCTAAATTCAAGTTTTGAGTTGGAAGGAGGGGGTAGTTTTCTGGGGTAAGGAAAGGTGTATCAGCTTAAGGAGCACTACTGAGGTGGCAACTCATCGGCCCAACCCCTTCCCTTTCTCAAAACACCAAAGACTTTTGAGTACTGGCAGATGGGAACATGACCTAATTACACCACTGTCAACAGGCAATACCCGGAGTCCCACCTTCAGGAAAACTAGTGTGCAGAGGGAGCCCACTCACTGAAATAGCAAACAACTGCCTTATCTTACTTTCTCAGCTAACCTTCCCCTTTTACCATCTTATCTCATTCCCAAGTCTTTTTCCCTAAAATTCAGCATCCTCTTAAGCCAAGCCTAAGCAAATAAATGTTTGGGGTAGGGATTTGTTTCGGAAAGAAATGCCAAGAAATGAAAATCAAGTTGGAAGATGACAAGGACTGCATCCTGGCGTCAAACCATTTCCTGACTGTGAGAGCTACAGAATCCAGGCACTTCGTTTTCCACCTATAATAACTTGTGAACAGCGTATCTGCCACTAGGCAGGTGCTCAGTTAGTTTCTCCCCTTCCTGGAAAAAAAACCCAACTGGTTAACTACATGATCTAATCAGGGTCAATCAAACTTGAGTATCACCCTCAAAGTTTAATTTGTTTGAGCCCCACCCTTAGAAAAGTGCCAGAACTCCTTGAAAGGAGCAAAACTGCTATAAATAAGCCCACAAAAATCAGCACATCAATCAACACAGTAGAAGAGAAATCTCCACATGGCTGGACAAAAATGGGGGGCAACACACGATGTTCATTTACCCCTTTCATTCATCCGATTTTTACTGTGAACAGAGAAGTTTAATCTCTACTTTCAAGGATACACTTGACCTTTGCTCCCCTGAACCAAGTATCAAACACATCATTCTAGTTCCTGCTGAGCGGGAACAAATTTATTCCAGTTCCCACAAGGCAGGTTGGTTGATATGAATAGAGGAAAAACTCCCCACGTTCTTGACCTGGACATTCACGCTCCAGGAGAGTGAAGAGGGGGAAAAGGAAGAAAATTTAACTAAAATGATGGTTTTTAATGGGAACCAGAGGTATGGTTACAGTTACATAGTCCGACACAAAAAACCCGTGGGTCATCAGGAGGTGGAAGGTTACAAAATAATGCGGGTAGTAACACTGGGTACAGGAAGAAAGCTGATCCAAGGCCTCAGGAGCCAGGCTAGTACGGCCTCTCCCTGCGATCCTGTCTGTGCTCACCCCTGCAAGAAAGAGCATCCATGAGGTCTGGGTTCCAACCTCTCTACCCACCCTCCCCCAAAACCCAACCTGCCCTGCTACCCACCCCGAGAGACAGCTCATCTCCCTGGGCACAGAGTGCACGTGGGCATCCAGACTAGCTCCCCCAGGTAAGTTTCCTTCCCTTGTTTCCTACCCAAGCGTTAGTCTCAGCTTTCCAACCCCGCCCTCAAAATGAAACCACGCTCCCCAAACCCTGCAATCCCATGACCTCTGGTCAACTGCTCTAGTTCCCTTTCAATTTAGTCTTACTTACCTGGAGTCCATCTTGCCAGGGCCGAAACCACCTCTGTCCCCACCACCCCGGCCCCCTCGGAAGCCCCCACGGTCCCCTCCTCGGCCTCGGTAGCCACCCCGATCATAGCCTCCTCTGCCACCACGACGATCATCTCCGTAGTTACCCCCTAGGAAAAAAAGAAACATGATTCAACCCTCTATGACATCCCCCAGACCCCTCCTCCCTCCCCTTGTCTAGCCTCCCTGCAGATCCCAACACCAGCTCTGCCTCTTCCTTACCCATATGAGAGCCTCCTGGTCCCCCTCCTGGGCCATCTGGTTTAGGGGCCTTACACTGGTTACATTCATTCCTCCAAGAGAAGTTCATGTTCTCACAGGTACTGAGGAAAATAAGACAATGTGTGTGGGTGGGGGGTGGAAATGGCCAAGACCTAGAATTATGAAGATTCCAGTGACCCTAGGGATACGTGAGGAGAATGAAGCCTCGGAAAAGCAAAGAGGCCTGTTTCTCAGGAGCGGAGACCAAGACTGCAGGTTACTGAGCCCAGTCTAGATGACTCCCGGCCAAACCTGTCCCCGTCAGCATAGCTTTGACATTAGTCAGAAACTACAAACTGTCGTAACATCAAGGTGGCGTAGTGCTGAAGAACCTGCCTGCCAATACAGGAGACATAAGAGGCTTGGGTTTGATCCCTGGGTTGGGAAAACCCCCTGGGGAAGGGAATGGCAATCCACTCCAGCATTCTTGCCTAGAGAATCCCCATGGACAGAGGAGCCTGGCAACCTGCAGTCCATGGGGTTGCAGAGTCAGACAGGACTGAAGCAACTTGGCACATAACATCAAAGGGCACACGTACAAGAGGGCTGAGGAAAAATTAAGCCGTTTCACTCACGGATTAGGACACTTCCAGTCCCCTGCTCGCTGCTGTCCTCCTCCACCGCCACCGCCACTGGGGAATCCTCCTCGGCCACCGCCGCCGCTGCCACCACCTCCATAGCCTCCACGGCCCATAGGTCCTAGAACAGAGCCAAGAACAGGTCTGCTCCCCTTCCAAGTGTGGTTAACCTATCTTTGCCACACAAGCCCTTACCATCCTCCTTCCCTCTTCTCTCCCCATCACTTCTTTACAGCAGCAGAAAGAGCTCCTCACCTCCTCGCCCTCGGCCTCCACGACCATTACCACCACCCCGATTGAAGTCTGCTCGCCGAGTAGCAAATGAGACCTTGATAGGATTCCCAGAGAATTCTTTACCTAAAGAAATAAGGGAGGTATAAAAGAGACTTCTTATTAAGACCTATGACCTGTGGGTCCAAAAGTATACCTGATACAATCAAGAGAAGACTCTGCCTTCTTACAAATGTTAACAATCTCATGAGACATAAGTCAATGTAAGACTACACCAACAGTGTAGTGCTATTAAGTCTTGGAAGACTCAAAGAAACCCTCAAAATGCAGCCTGTTTCCCCAAGCTAGCTGCCCTCTCCCCCAGCCTCCTCAGACATACCATCAAACCAGTCAATAGCTGCTTTGGCGGAAGGTGGGTCATCAAATGATACGGTGGCCTCTCCCTTCAGCTTGCCTGTTTCCCTGTCTGTGTACAGATTAATCATGGGCTGTCCTGTTTTCTTATTTGTCTGAAGAAAGCAACACGAGATCACATCAGTCTTAATACAGCACTATCAAAACCTACCTTCCTATTTCCCACATAACTTGAAAGAAAGCCATCGACTGTTAACTGCTTCTCCCTTCAATATTAAATGATAGAGATTACAGACTACAAACTCAAAAGTTGTAATCACCTTTTTAATCAATTGTGCCTTTTTATGTTAAAATGTGATTCCCTTTGGAATGGCAACAGTTAATGCTTTTTCCTCAACAAATGAAGCAGGCAACCATTAAGACTTCTAGTTTCACTAAGGTATGAAATCCCAAAGCCTGAAGCACTGATACAATGCACCCACTCTGCTCCAGAAGTACCTTTCTTTGGTCTTTCTTTCGGGGCTGGGGGGGACACAGCCACTTTCTTTTGGGGCTAGGGGATCTTAGTTCCCCAATGAGAGATCAAATCCGTGCCCTTGCAGTGAGAGGGAGAGTCTTAGCCACTGGACTGCCAGAGAAGTTCCCATAAGTACCTTAATGATACCAATCTGCTTGAAGTAATCAGCTACAGACTCAATTGTAACATTCTCGCCCAGCCCTTGCACGAAGATGGTGTTGTTGTCTGAATTATCCTGTTCTGCTTGCCCAAGACAGCAGGAAAAGTGGAGATAGGAAACAACCAAAGATACAACAAGTCAGTGACACTTAATAACCTGAACTTTGATACTTCTTAGCTTTCAAAGAAAGAAAATTTCTAAACCAATTAATATAAAGTACTGGTGGTGTAGGTCTGACAAATCTCCAACTCTACTTCATTATCTGAGTGCCTGAATGCTAGCCGCTTCACTAATTAAAATTTAGTTTTACAACTACCCCTTAAAACATGCTGCTATTCATAAAAGAAACCAGGGCTCAGGAGTTAATTGCCCAAGACCACACCAGTGTCATCAACTTTCAGTTGAAGACCCCGAAGACACTAATTTTACACTAAAATGCAGCATACAAAATGATCAAAACAAAAAGGACACTAAGTGCTTCCCTGGGTCTTTTCTGTTAAATACGCTGGTAAACACAGCTACTCCTAAACTCTCTCCCCACAGTTTCCTTCTCGAGCCCAACTCTTCTTCAGATTCCCTTAAGTTTGAACATCCAAGAAAAGTCCTGCTACCACTTTAGCCTTTCTTTCCCGCCACCTGTGGACTTACCAGAGTCATGACGTGATCCTTGGTCCCGAGGGCCTTAAGTGACATAGAAAAAAAAAAAACAAAAACAACAAAAAAACAAAAAAACAAGGAAAGAGGAGCCGTTAGTTAAGAGGCTGAGAAAGACAAGGAAAAAAATTAACACCAAATCCAAACTTTTGCAAAATATCAGGTAAGTGCTCACAGCCAGCCTCACTCCAAACCCTGTTCTGGGTTGCCTGCCCAGAGAAAACCCTAGGCAGGTCTGGCAAAGACACAGGCCCCTTTTCTTAAGGTCTGCATGTAACTTGAGTCCCCACAGGGACAACTCCACACTTCAGAAAATGCTGCCTCCCCCAGCTCAGGCTGGGAAATGTCCTCAGCACAGACTGGGAGGGCTAGGAGGGAGACCCATTGAAGTTAACAAACCAACTCATAGCTTGGCCCTCTTCTCTCGCCCAGAGAGAAATGGGCTCACCACCAGCAATGTGATATGCATCCATACAGTTTCTCCAAACTTTAGCACCAAAGACACTTATCCCTTGTGGAACAATTTTTAATGTCATCTTTCGAAACCAGTCTTAAAACCATGTTGTTTCCCCAAAAACCACATGAAAGTAAAAATCATACAAAATAGCTATTGTAGGTTTTAAGCATGTCCCAGGGAACAGACCAGAAATCTTATTTCCATAATGCAGCCTCTATTTTTTTTTTCCAGAGACCATCTTCGCCCAAAGTTTATCTGAATTCACCATATATAAATGTTGTACCCACACTCAATGACACCTAAATCATGAACCCAAGCCTTTGGCTTTACATGTTGAGACAAATCAAGAAACCTTTTGTTAGTTAACCAGACCAGAAAAGTTCCAGCTTACTAGGAGACTTCTCCAATTTGCCATTTTTCCATGAATTCAGTTTGTGCTGTTATTAAGACCTGATTATTTCCCACGAGCCACACATGCTCCCAACCTTTCTTGGAAGCAGTTCACACCTTCCTGCCCAGAGCTAGTTGCTATTTAGCCCATCTGAGTTGAGTTTAAATACATGTATGTAGGATTGCATTGACACCATTCAGTATTTAATACATAAATATGTACCAACTTCACCATCCTCAGGGCAGGGCAATACTTCATCCCTCGTCCAGAATTAAAACGTTTGGAGATTGTTACACATACACTCACATACACACAAGCCTCAGACACACTGATCAAAGGATCGATCCTAAAGCCAAGTTGGCACCACATGTTCCAGCACACTCTCCAGTTTCTCATAACGGTTGTCACTAAGTGCCGGTGTGGCGACACTCCTGTCAAGAGGCCTCCTAAACACCTCTTATTAACCTGGGTCAAACCAATTTGGTACCAGACGACTGCTGAGTCTTACTCCCTGCCTGCCTCCAGGTTAGCACACATCTGGCAGCAGGTGGCATTCCACCCCACCCCTTTCTGGAGGTGGTTATGGACACTCCAAAACTTTTGACACTTAAAACACGCTAAGACAACTGCAAATGAACAATCAGACAAAGCATTGCTGGGAGTTGGGAATTTTGGAAACTCTGTTCACTTACCACCAAATTTATTGAAGCCACCACGGTCACTTCCGCTGGAGAAGACAAGTTAGAAGAAAGGACATGAAGCTTCCAACGGCTACAAAAGGGCGGTTTTTGGTTTTGTTCAACATTCCCCAAACATAGGTAGGTGTTTCGGGAAAATGATAATGCAAGTTGCTACTAAAATACATTCCCCTTCCTGACCACCCCTTGTCTGACCTGTGAGCATGTCACACACACGTGTGCAATTTCTCAGACACAATTATTAAGGATTTTGCTTAAAAGTTTATATATCTATTTCCTCTAGGAAAAAAAAAAAAAAAGACCCATTTTCCTTGGCCGTTCTTCCGACGTAGCAGATGTTTTTCCTCTTGTCGCAAGCAGTTGCCAACCCAGTAGTTGGTTTAAAAAACCCTACCCCGTTTACCCAGAAGACACTTCACACCAGGCTGGGGTAGCCCTGAACACATTTTTGTGATTTTTTTTTTTTTGCTTTGAAAGCAGCAAGCAGACCCAACCCCATTCCATAAAAAGTCAAAACCAAAGGCAATTTCCCCTTAAAGCGAGACAAAACTTAGCTAAGCCCTTCCCTAACTACTGAGCTGGTTTTGATCTCTCCCCACCCCCGGGGTCACCCCTTCTACACTGCGAGAAGAGCGGAGTATTTTGCAATGTCACCTTTCATACCTGTGGCACATAAAATGCAGAGCAAGTTAACAGTCACATAACAGTTGCTTTTCTTTTTTTAAAGTTTTGCATTATAAACACACGCACACAACAGAGTTTTCCATATTTCTGTAAGGTTTTTGGCACTGCCCCCACCCCCCTCTGAATACTTACCATACACAAACTCTTTTTAAAAAACTTACTTTTTCCCCAAAAGGAGTAACACATTGACATTCCTCCCCTTCTCGAGAGAGACAGAGAAGAGTGCCTCCAGTTGTTATTTACCAACAGACTTGACAAATGCTCTAACATCAAATCTAAGGTTTTACTTCAGCTTCAGCAGGAAGGGGAGGAAAGAAGGTCCAGCTGGACAAGTAACCGGAGGAAGGGGGACAGTGGAGCAAGTGGGTGGGAGACCACTGTCGAGCGTACTGTACTTTGTCCAAAAGGTCTGCACACTTCAGAGAGCCCCATGAACCAAGTCACACACAAAATCATTACAGTCCGTCAGATTAGTACAAGTCAAGTTCGTGGATTCAAGTGACTATAGAATACAGGAAGAAAGAGTAGCCAATTCCTGGAAGCTCAAGTCAGGTTAACCATTGACAACTCCTTTAGAGGACACATGGGAATACAAGTAACAAGTTTCCCTATCACCAGGAGTGGGATCATCGGTTTCCCTTGCAGAGAAAGAAGCCTTTACTTCCATGGTTCTTGCCTAGGATTATCAATGACTCCAATCCACATACACCCCTACATTTCTCCTTTTTCTTTAGAGATGAAAGTTGTCAGTACTCAAATCTCTGTACAGAAGTGTGGGTAGAAGTTCAGGCTCCCAAGTTCTCACAAAAATAAAATGGGGATGGATGTACGAAAAAGAAACAGTCAAGATCCCCAATCAAAGCCCTTACAAATTCCCAGAATCAGACTAACCATGCACTACAGGACTAGGCTTCAAGGGAGACTCATGCAACCCTCCTCCCTTTCCACTGATGGTACTCCCTGGCTCACAAGACACCTACCCCATGCCGCCTCTGCCTCCACGGCCACCTCCACGACCTCTGGGTTCGTAGCCACCACTGCTGCGGTTGTAACCACCGCCACCGCCCCGGCCACGGCCCCCACGGTCCTGCTGGCCTCCCCCGTAGCCACCACTCTGGTCCTGGTTGCCATAACCACCACCACCGCCACCACTGCTCATGGAGGGCTGATCTTGGCCATAGCTACCTGTCAGGAAAGAAAAGTATGCCTTTAAAAAGGACAAAACAGACTGTGAGGTGGCATAAAACAGTTCAAGGGTGCCAGGGAATAAACGTCAATAGAAATACAGATAAAGCTAGGGTTTTTAAGAACCCTTTCAGGGTAACAGCCCAGAATACAATTTCTTGCGAAAAGCAGGGATGAGACAGAGCAGAAGGAAACCTCTCACCTCCGCCACCCCCTCCGCCGCCACCGCTACTGTTGTACTGGTTCTGCTGCCCATAGCCCTGAGGCGGGTTATAGCTCTGCTGCTGTCCATAGCTTTGCTGCTGCCCACCATAGCCAGACTGCTGGCCGTAGCCTCCACCCTGGGGCTGCCCATAGCCGCTGCTTTGAGAACTGCTACCGTAACTAGGGGAAAAGAAAAAGACAAGAGTCACAACGCCAGTGTGTCCAGGACTTCACTTCTGGTACATCCCATTCTCTGTCCCCAACAGAGACCACCTCTCCCCCATTACCCCTGATAATTACTCCCACTGCTAATCACATTATCATTCCTTACGGATTCACCCCTCATCTTTTCGGTCCTCTCCACACCCACTCCTTACCTTCCTGAGGTGCTGCTAGGAGCTGGCTGCTGGCCATAGCCAGGATACGAGGACTGTTGCCCATAAGATGACTGAGAACTCTGGCTACTGCCATAGCCACCAGCTGAGCTATATCCCTGGGGAGCTGACTGTGTGCTGTAGCCTGCTAAAAGGAAAGGAAAAGGAAAGTCACAAAAGCTATGAAGAAAGAACAGGCAGGGAGTGCACTGAGAACACTACTACGCTTCCCGTGCTTGATAAGGCAACTTCTTAGAAGGTGCTTGGCGATCTTGCAACTCATAGCTAAAGACATTACCTTTCTACCTGAAAGCTTTCAACTTCTATTCAAGTTCTGAATTCTAATCTCATCCCACACACCCCCAAAGCCAGCCTCCAGGACCACCACTAGTCACAGCCCAAGAGATCTCTCTTCACTAACAGCATTCACCTGCCCGACGCGTACAGAACAAATAAAGACAACGCGTTATTATTTACACTTCAGGGACCTCAGGGCAAATTCCACCTCCTGGTGTATCATGTGATGCCATCTGACTTCAAATATCTTCAAGCAAGTCATTTTCCCTCTTTAAAAGCCTAAAGCATTTCTCCCTCTGGAATATTCCTCCTGCCTTCATTTCACTTTCATGCTTTAGAGGAAATTGGGAAAATAGCAGCATAAACAGAAAAGTAAAAAGTCAGAAAATAAAAGGAAACAGGATTACAAACCAATTAAGCCTTTTTGTTTCAAAGGACTCAAAACATCAAAGAGCTTTAAGGGTCAAAGACTGGTTAAGGGGACTGTTTCAGCACTGCTTAGGTTTAAGAAAAGCAACATTCACAAAGAGCAGAAGAGGTGGAGTGACCCACTAAGACTCACTGTTCTGGGTCTGTCCATAAGAACCACCGTAGCTGCTCTGGCCATAGCCCGAAGTGTCCGTAGACTGGCCGTAGCCACCGTAACTCTGTTGCCCGTAGGGTTGATTGCTCTGCTGGGAGTAGCCCTGCCCAGGCTGAGTTGGGTAGGCCCCGTAGCTAGAGAAAAAAACAGTGCTCTCAGGAAAAGACACCTTAGCCACCCACGCCCTCTACAAACTCTGGAAGCCCAAAAGCGACACTCACCTTTGGGTTGCTTGTTGGGTATAGTCTGCAAAAGAAAAACAGGATTATATTACCTTCAGCCATTCCTCAGAACAGACTAGAGCTAAAAGACTTAAGCTTCGGGGTCCCCAGATAAGAAAATCAACAAAGGAGGCATAAATTCCCTTATGAAACTCTACTGGAGAGGGGCAGTCTGTGAGACCCGTCAAGTTTTCTTACAATAGAAAACGCAAAGAGAAAGCGCATTTCCACAGAACCAAAAGAGAAGCCTTAAGTACCTGAAAAAGCAAGAGTGCTAACGGACAGCAGCAACTGTCCGCAACTTCAATCGATGTCAGGAACTGCAAAGATCTACACACATTTCTATCTCACGCCCCCTCGAGGAGGAAGACACCGCCAAGAGTTAGGCTGAAATCACACAGCTGTTTCAGCAGGACAGGTTTTTAATTCAAGCCAGAGGCAGAATTGTGCCGAAGGGAGCCTCCGCTTTCTCAATCGAAACAACAAGAATGTCTTACAAAAGGCCACGCTTCACCCTTTGCCCAATCTTGGAGCCTGGAAATGGGAGCTTTTGGTGCAAAGCCAGCTAACCAAGGGAAGAGAGCATTCTGATCAGCACGCTGGCTGGCACTCAAGCCCCCAGCCCTGTGGCTCCCAAATGAGTGCGTTTTCCTGTCCCTCTTGCCTAACTCGGGGCTGCGGGAAGACTAGGCGAATCCAAAGAAGCGAAAGTGCTTTTTAAAGCGCCACATGGAAGACGCACGGGCCTGATCGGCTCATCTCCTCGATACAGGAAACGAGGCGCTTCCCCCGCAGTAAAGAGCCAAAGCACCGAGAGAGGGTGTGGCCTCAGGCGGCCGTTCTTTTCAGTTCCCACCTCTGTAAGAGGAAATTAGGCGGGATAGGCCCCGGGCCCAGTCCTCAAGACCGTTGGACCACTCCCCAGCCCCCTACCCCCAGCCGTTAAGCGGGCGCGCGGCCCAGACCCCGAGCCTCCGCCTCCGGCCGCGTGGCAAGCGAGGCGGGAACGAGGCGGTTCCGCCCCTTCCCGAAGGACCCCGGGGGCGCAGCCCACACCGGACGCGCGCCGCGGAGCCTCCAGCCGAGGGTCTCGCGACAAAAAGCAGGGCCGACAGGAGACCGGGGGGGGGGGGGGGGGGGGGCGGTTCGCGCCGCCAGAAAGGGGAGGAGGGGCTAGCAGAGCGCGTGCGCGCTCCTCCGAGTGCCCGGATGCAGCACTGCGACAAAGCGGGCCCGAGCGCGGGGCTGGGGACGAGGGGGGAGAAGAGGGTACGGAGACCGAGCATTTCCATCCGTGCCTCCCATTCCCAATCACTAAGCTGCGTCCCTCCCAACCCTCACCTCAAGGAAGGGGGCAACGAAGGGACGACCTCCCGCCCCACGCGAGGCGCCAGAGGAGCAAAACAAAATGGCGACATCGGCCTCCCCCTTCCACCCCTCTCCGCTGCTTCCAGCCAGTGGTGCGAGGAAACGATCCTGCACTCTACAGCCGCTCGGGTCCCACCGAAAAACAAAAGCCGGACTGGGAGGGAATGAGATCCGGGGCCGGCGCGCCACCACCGCCTCGCGCCCTTACATACCGTTTGAGGCCATGTCCGCGCACGCGCGCACAGGCCGACAAGCAACAAGGTTCCAACACTACAGAGCACCGACGCCTCGAGGACTGAGCAGCCCCGCCTCCTGCGTCGAGGTTTATGTAGGCCTCCCCGCCTACGTCTCCCAGGGGAACGTACCAACTACGGAAAGGAAAGGGGGAAACATGGCCGGACTCCTGGCTCTCTTCAGGGAATATAGAGGATCCTAGCAGGCAGAAAGGAAATGTATTAACTAAAAACTGTTCAGATCATATAGATAATCCTGTTTTTTCTGACAAAGAAATATTTGCTTTGCAAGACTAGCGCACGTTTCAGATCCGCCCCTAGGATGGCATAATGGTATGATCCGATTAACCCCTAGGGGCGGGGCAAGGGGCCCAGGGCTTCTGCGGGCGGAACTGTAGTCAAAGCCGGGAGTCGTAGGGCGGGAACCGAAATTCCTCTGGCTGGCCCCTTTCACTGGGCCTCACTTTCACTCGGGGCGTGGAGTTCCTGCGTTCCGTTCCCCTTACCCTTTTTCAGACGCGAACTCCCTCCGGCACACCCTCCCTCTCTGGCTCTAATGTTCCTCCCAAGACAACAGACACAGACCCTCTCTCAGCGTCTCGTTTTCACTCATCGTCTTTCTGGCTTACATCTCTTGAGTCCTTATCAGGGTTTGTAGATTGTGACTTTTGACATGAAAGAAATAAAGCAGGGAGTTTAGCCCGGACCCTTCGGTCCTAGTCTGATCAAGCACTGATCGCCCACCCAGCGTCCTCAAGGCTTGGCCCCTGACTAGCTGTTGGACGGGAAAGCCCAAACACTCCGGATCTCAAAGAGCGTTGAGATTAGATGAGGTATCTCCCACCCTTTCACAGATATTTTCCTGAAACTCTATCAAGAAACCAATGTGGAGATCCAGTAGTAACTGATATTTGTATAGAGCTGAAGTGGTTTCAAAATGCACAATTAAATGCTTTCCCAACACAGTCTTATGAAGAAAGTAAGCTATCCCCATTTTATAGATAAGAAAAATAAGACTCGGGCCAAGTACAATCCGTGATTATAGAACAGGTATCCTGATTTGAATCCAGGTCTGTGCAGCTGCAAAACACTCCTTTTGTTGGTTATATGAACACTTTGCAGTGTTCTGAAGTCTTTTTACTCTCTATAAGAATGCGGACAAAACGTGAAATTCAAATTAACTTGCAACTTGCACTCTAGTCAAAGTTCCTAGAGAAGGAAATTTGAAAGTATCTACTAAAACAAGACAAAGGAGGTTATTCCTAGTACATGTGCCATACAGATTTTCCCTCCCAATTTACCTTTGACCTGAGTTACCAGAACTTTGTTTGTAGACACGTTTTAGACACTTTTTTCCTAGAAAAATACTTATGGAGTAGGCCTACGAACTTCTAAGTTTCTGATTTAGGCCCTAACACCCTGTCACCCACCCCACCCTTACTGGAAGGGCACTGTAACACTAGAATGAGGACAAACAGAGGGATTCCATCACTCATTCATTCATTGATTCTGCAAATATATAAAAAGTATCTACAGAGTTCCAGGGACTGTTCTGAGTAACAAGGATGCTTTAGGGTGCAAAATAGATGAAGCCATTTAATAACAAAGATAACATCTAATAATAATAATAATAATATTTACAGGGTTTCCAAATCCACCTGCCAAGCAGAAGATACTGATTTGATCCCTGATCTGGAAAGATTCCACATGCATCGGAGCAGCCAACCCTGTGCGCTGCAACTATTGAGCCTGTGCTCTAGAGCCAGGAGCCATAACTACTGAAGCTGTGCGCCCTAAAGCCCATGTTCCACAACAAGAGAAGCCACTGCTGTGAGAAGCCCACTTACCCTAACTAGAGAGCAGCCTCCACTCGCCACAACTAGAGAAAAGCCTGCACACAGCCAAAAATAAATAAATACTAATAATATTTATATAGAGAACATATTTATAATAACATAGCACTTTGATAAGACTTTTTGAGTGTTAAGCACTGTTCTGAGTGCCGAGTATAGCTTGTTTAATTTTCTTCTTCACAGTAAAATGTTGACCTGAGGATTACATTTTACAGATGAACAAATAGGAATGGAAAGGTTAAAAACTGTGCCCAGGGCTACACAGAAAGTGGAAAAGCTAGGTTCCTAGCCCAGGCAACCTGGCTCAGAATTTCTGCCCTTAACTCCTGTGCTTTAGCAAACATCGCTTGAGCATAGCATAGTATGTACCAAGCCTGGGGCAGACCTAGAGAGGGAAGGATTAAAAAGGACCTTATAGCCTGTGGGTGAGATGCAGGTGAGACCCACTGAATCCAAAGTGTACTTGGATCAAATGTGGTAACTGATGTAACTTGAAATCAAGGACTGTGGAAACTTCCAGGAGAGCGAGTCATCCATCAAGTAGACAACCACAGAAGAGGAAAGAAAGGTGGAAACACTGAAGCCAGGGTAAGGGGGAGTTCACGAATCAGCCCAGGAAGTGCTGGAACAGGCAGAAGGGATGGCAGAGTCGAAGCCATGGGTGGGGAAGAGCATTCATAGAGCAGCCACGCTAGGGAGTAACAGGCTCAAACTGTGACTTCTGAAACGCTCCCTCACGTGACTCTTTCTCCAGGGTTATCTCTGTCAGTGAACCTCTTCTGAAACAAAGGGGCCTCTCACTTGTCTTTCAAAGCCTCCTTACTGGCCATCCCTGCTCCCCCTCCCACCTTTCCCTTTGGCCATTTAGCTTCTTCCCTGCCTTCTCCTCCTCTGCTCGCCCTGCAGATAGCAGTGAACCCCAGTACTTCAGAGTTCTGTCTTTTTTTGCTTCTCCCTCAAAGCCCCAAATGCAGTCTGGTAGTGTGAAATGCAGCAGCCCTCAGACCGGTTCTCTGTAGCCTACATGTTGTTTTTAATTTTTTAAATATTTACTTACTTGGCTGCACAGGGTCTTAGTTGCAGCACTTGGGATCTTCAATCTTAGTTATGGCAAGTGGGATCTAGTTCCCTGACCAGGGGCCTTCTGCATTGGGAGTAAGGAGTCTTAGCCACTGGACCACCAGGGAAGTCCCTCAAGCTTGACTGTTAACTTTCTCAAAAATGTAGTCACCCCCTATTATAATCCCTTTCTGCTTAAACTAAAATAAATCATATCATCTGCAACTAAGAACTCCGATTTATACCATTGCCACTGCAGCAGGGTCTATATATCAAAATATTAGAAACCACCTAAATGGTTATCAACAGAGAATCTGGTTAACTGAGTTATTATACAGCAAAATTTCTCAGTCTCAGCACTATTGGCAATTGAGGGCAGATAATTCTTTATTGTGGGAACTGTCCTGATATTGTTTCAGTTCAGTTCAGTTCAGTCACTCAGTCGTGTCCAACTCCTTGTGACCCCATGGACTGCAGCACACCAGGCTTCTCTGTCCATCACCAGCTCCCAGAGCTTGCTCAAACTCATATCCATTGAGTCAGTGATGCCATCCAACCATCTTATCCTCTTTTGCCCCCTTCTCCTCCTGCCTTCAATCTTTCCCAGCATCAGTGTTTTTTCCAATGAGTCAGTTCTTTGCATCAGGTGGCCAGAGTATTGGAGTTTCAGTTTTAGCATCAGTCCTTCCAATGAATGTTCAGGACTGATTTCCTTTAGGATGGACTAGTTGGATCTCCTTGCAGTCCAAGGGACTCTCAAGAATCTTCTCCAGCACCACAGTTCAAAAGCATCAGTTTTTCAGCATTCAGCTTTCTTTATAGTCCAACTCTCATGTCCATGACTACTGGAAAAACCATAGCTTTGACCAGATGAACCTTTGTCGGCAAAGTAATGTCTCTGAATTTTTAATATTGTTTGTTGTTATTTACTGTGTAATGTTTATTGTTGTTTAAATCCTAAGTCATGTCCAACTCTAGCCTGCCAGGCTCCTCTGTCCATGGGATTTCCCAGGCAAGAATACTGGAGTGGGTTGCCATTTCCTTCTCCAAAGGATCTTCCCAACCCAGGGATCAAACCAGGGTCTCCTGCATTGCAGGCAGACTCTTTACCATCTGAACTACCAAGGAAGTCCTGTGTCTGGTGTGATATTTAGCAACATTCCTGGCCTTTACCCACATTGGATGTTTGTAAAAACCCCAGTCCTAATAACCAAAGTCTTCTCTTGACTGGAGAGGGCAGGATACAAAGTCACCCTAGATTGGGAACCACTGTGATACAGCTATAACATGAGATTAAGAGAACGAGGTGAGGGACTTCTCTGCTAGTCCAGCGGTTAAGATTCCACGCTTCCATTGCAGGGGGTGCAGGTTCGATCACTAGTCAGGGAACTAACTAAGGTCCTGCATGCCTCACGTCATGGTATGGCCAAAAGTTAAAAACAAGAAAGAAAGATGGATCTAAGTGAACAGACACCACACCTTGAGACTTTTTTTTTAATGAGGTGGATCTAAACCCACAGATATAAAGACTATTTAATCTCTATTATTAATGGTGAGGGAGGAGCAAGTACTAAATAATACATGTGTAATATGTTATTTAGGTTTTAAAGTAAGGGGGACGCATTACTGATTTACATGTTTGTTTATGCATAAAATATCTATGGAAGAAGAAAAACAAACTAGTAACTGTGGTTATTTCTGGGAAAAGAATATGTGAAACTTGGGATTGAATGTATGAAGAAAACTCACTTTTCCCTGGATCCTCCTTCACCTTTTAATTTTTAAAAATGTTATTTATTTATTTGGCTGCACCAAGTCTTAGTTAGGGCATGTGGGATCTAGTTCCCTGACCAGGGATGGAACCCAGGCCTCCTGCCTTGGGAGTACAGAGTCTCAGCCGCTGGACCATCAGGGAAATGTATATTGACCAAATTGACTCTTACAAAGTGACAGTGGCAGTACGTGGTAAGAGGATATTGTAGGGTGGGACCAGTACTAGCTTCCCTGGTGGCTCAGATGGTAAAGTGTCTGCCTGCAATGCGGGAGACCCGGGTTCGATTCCTGGGTCGGGAAGATCCCCTGGAGAAGGAAATGGCAATCCACTCCAGCACTCTTGCCTGGAAAATCTCATGGATGGAAGAGCCTGATAGGCTACAGTCCATGGGGTCGCAAAGAGTCGGACACGACTGAGCGACTTCACTTTCATAGGCGGATTAGTTTGGCAGTGGTGTGGAATGGATAAGCCTTCCATGATGACTTTTCAGTTGGGAGTTTATCAGATGAACAAGGCATTTATCAGCCCAACAATGACAGGAACAGAGGAAGGGGGAGGAGCCAACTTGACTGAGAGCCTGTCTTCTGCGCACTGTGGCTGGGTCCCTGACTATAGGGTCCCAGCAGAAGAGCAGGCAACATCTATCTTCTTAGGGACTTTGATAGGTATGGAGTGGGGCTGTGGGCCAAACCTCGGCACTTCTCACCTGCAGTGCATCTTTGTGTGAGTTGAGAAGGCATCCCTTCCTCCAGGCCAGTACAGGCCATTCTGGGTCCAAGGCTTAGGGAGTAAAGTAGGAGCTGAACTTCACTCAGGGTGGGACAAAACCCTCACCAGCCTAAGCAGAAACCCTGAGGTGTGAGAAGACCCCACTACTTCCTATAACTCAAGGTAAGAATGAAAGAAAGTGACCTGGTAGGTCTAATGTCAATATCAAATGATATTTCCACCCGCAAATCACCTGTACCTCGGCCTAGAACATAAATGCATGAATAAATGTCCTTTTTCTCTCTCAGACGTCCTTCAAGATGTCTAGCTTCAAGGCTTCCCTGGTGGTCCTGTGGCTAAAACTCCAGGCTTCCAATGCAGGGGGCCTGAGTTCCATCCCTGGTCAGGGACCTAGATCCCACATGCTACCGTGAAGATCGAAGATCCCACATGCCAGAACTAAGAAGTAAGAGATAATTGCTTTATTATTTCCTTGGGCAATGCCCAGGATAGGGCATGTCTCTGTTGGCTACTCTGGTTTTGTATCTCCATAGGAAGTTGTCATGGTAAACAGTTGCTGTTGTTCAGTCACTAAGTCATGTCTGACTCTTTGCAACCAGCTAGAAAAGGGCCCCATGGTTCACTGGCTATGAGCAAGAATGGCAGAAGGCCTCCGAGGAGGCAGAGCCAGGAGGCAGAAAGGGCACGGGGTGAGGAGTTTGGTGGTTATGGTGGCATGAAACGACACGACTGTCCATTGGAGTGGCACATCCACTTCCAAAGGGGTTAGAGGTCCCTGGGGAACAAACCAGCCAAACCCAAATACTGGTCCCCGGTTCATGAAAATGAAACACGAAAGGCTCTGGTGGGATTTCCGCATCATTGCCTGTCAGGAGGGTCTCTCCCTCTGAAGACAAAGGAGAAAAGAGAAGGGCCAACAAAAGGCAGCAGGACAGGGGCTTCCGGAGAAAGAAGCAGAAACTCTAAAGAAACGGGTTTTTGCTTGACTTGTTTGTGCAAAGACCTGAACCCTGACGTGCCAAATATATTTTTTTTCCGATTCATTTGCATGTTTTGACAGGAAGTAAATACAAGTAAAAGTTCTCCTTACTTTCTTTGTAGGGCAACTAAAATGAAAACTACACATATAAAAATATATCTCTAATGAATGTGCAAAGGAACTATCTAGAGCCTTAAGATCCGCTTCTGTACTTTTAAATTTTCTAGGCCACATTTTAAGAAGTAAGGCGAATCAGTGAGCTATTCTGCACTATTATTTTTTCATCCTGTCTTCAGACCTAGTGGGTTAGCACTAGGACCTAGGCAAACTGCACTTACCAAGAATATACAAACCGTCAGACACACACACGCACACCTAGAAGGGCCTCTGTTATAATTTCCACGAGGAATTCTATTTCCTACTAAACAGCTTTTCTTTAAAATTCTTTTTAAGAATTTTACTCTAAGGCTGTCTCCTCTTAGCTGTCTAGAAACCAGAGAACTTAGCATCTCCTTTCTTTAGTGAAAGCTTCATATGAAACAACTTAGGAAAGTCTTACTTAAAAAAAAATGTGGAGACTTCCTGGTAGTCCAGTGGCTAAGACTCTTTGTTCCTATGCAGGAAGCCCAGGTTCAATCACTGGTCAGGGAACTAGACCCTACATGGCGCAACTAAGACCCAGCCTAGCCAAATAAATATATATCTATTTTTAAAGTGTGAAAAAAAGCATGGCATAATAGAATTAGATTTGCTTCTCATTTCAGGGGGTTTCCATTTTTAACATGCAGTTCAGTTCAGTTTGGTTGCTCAGTTGTGTCCGACTCTTTGTGACCCCATGAATCACAACACACCAGGCCTCCCTGTCCATCACAAACTCCCGGAGTTCACTCAGACTCACGTCCATCGAGTCAGTGATGACATCCAGCCATCTCATCCTCTGTCGTCCCCTTCTCCTCCTGCCCCCAATCCCTCCCAGCATCAGAGTCTTTTCCAATGAGTCAACTCTTCGCATGAGGTGGCCAAAGTACTGGAGTTTCAGCTTTAGCATCATTCCTTCCAAAGAACACCAAGGGCCCATCTCCTTCAGAATGGACTGGTTGGATCTCCTTGCAGTCCAAGGGACTCTCCAGAGTCTTCTCCAACACCACAGTTCAAAAGCATCAATTCTTCGGCACTCAGCTTTCTTCACAGTCCAACTCTCACATGCATACATGACCACTGGAAAAACCATAGCCTTGACTAGATGGACCTTTGTTGGCAAAATAATGTCTCTGCTTTTCAATATGCTATCTAGGTTGGTCATAACTTTTGTTCCAAGGAGTAAGCATCTTTTAATTTCATGGCTGCTGTCACCATCAGCAGTGATTTTGGAGCCCAAAAAAATAAAGTCTGACACTGTTTCCACATCTATTTCCCATGAAGTGATGGGACCAGATGCCATGATCTTCGTTTTCTGAAAGTTGAGCTTTAAGCCAACTTTTTCACTCTCCACTTTCACTTTCATCAAGAGGCTTTTGAGTTCCTCTTCACTTTCTGCCATAAGGGTGGTGTCATCTGCATATCTGAGGTTATTGATATTTCTCCCGGCAATCTTGATTCCAGCTTGTGCTTCCTCCAGCCCAGCGTTTCTCATGATGTACTCTGCATATAAGTTTTTAACATTATCTGTTTATTTTTGGCTGCATCGGGTCTTAGGTGCGGTAAGTAGGCAAGCTCTTCGTTGGGGCGCTTGGGCTCAGTAGTTGTGGTGTGCAGGCTCAGTCCCCACCTCCATCCCCTACCCCAGCACATGGGATCTTAGTTCCTTGACCAGGGATCAAGCTGGCATCCCTTGCATTGGGAGGCAGGTTCTTAACCACTGGACCACAGGGAAGTCCCTCAAGGGTTTTCTTACCTGCTGATCCCTACTGAAATAAGACATTTCTATGGGTAAATTTTTTTTTTAATTTTTGTACTTTACATTTTGTTTTTTTGCTGCACTGGGTCTTCATTGTGGTGCATGGGCTCTCTAGTTGTACAGCTTAGTTGCCCCGTGGTATGTGGGATCTTAGTTCCCTGATGAGATGGAACCAGCGCCCCCTGCATTGCAAGGTGGATTCTGAACCACTAAACCACCAGGGAAGTCCCTCTGTGGGTAAATTTGGCTTTAGCAGTTTTTCAGTGGAGCTGTATTTCTTCTCTGCAGTAGAAGAAACACACCATTGCATCACCCAGAAACCTAACCACCGTGGTATGTAAAATTGGAGATACAAGCATGGTCACCCAACTGTATTTAATTGAGGCTTGTTACTTTTTTTTTTTTTAACAGTTTCTCCTTTTGATGAAGTTGTTTTTCTGAATGTATTGCTGGTCAAGAGTCAGGTTTTCTAGTTTCAGCAATTTTTGTCATAAAACACCAGGAAGGACCTTTCCTGGGTGTAGTATCTGTTGTCAGAGGGTACACAGATTGGAAACCTGTTGAGGTCACATTTGGGTGACAAGAAGAGGAAGGAGGAAGAACTCTCAGAAGCTTCTAATCTAAAGTCTACATGTCATGCCTCAGAGCAGCTAAGCCCATGGCCCACAGCTGCTGAAGCCCACCCACCCTAGAACCCATGCCCCACAACAAGAGAAGCCACCGCAATGAGACGCCCCTGCGCTGCAACTACAGAGCAGCCCCTGCTCACTATAACTAAGAGAAACCCACTGCAACAAAGACCTGCAGAGCCTTCAGGGCTCTTCTCTGGTCTCTGTATGGGCCACCAAAACGTTAACCTAAAATAAACCCACTGCCCGATATTTTTCCAGCAAAGATGGGTTTATTTAGGATCAATGGCTGCACTTATCTCACATGCTAGTAAAATAATGCTCAAAATTCTCAAAGCCAGGCTTCAGCAATATGTGAACCGTGAACTTCCAGATGTTCAGCTGGTTTTAGAAAAGGCAGAGGAACCAGAGATCAAATTGCCAACATCCGTTGGATCATCGAAAAAAAGCAACAGAGTTCCAGAAAAACATCTATTTCTGCTTTATTGACTATGCCAAAGCCTTTGACTGTGTGGATCACAACAAACTGTGGAAAATTCTGAAAGAGATGGGAATACCAGACCACCTGACCTGCCTCTTGAGAAACCTGTATGCAGGTCAGGAAGCAACAGTTAGAACTGGACATGGAACAACAGACTGGTTCCAAATAGGAAAAGAAGTACGTCAAGGCTGTATATTATCACCCTGCTTATTTAATTTATATGCAGAGTACATCATGAGAAACGCTGGGCTGGAGGAAGCACAAGCTGGAATTAAGAATGCCAGGAGAAATATCAATAACCTCAGATATGCAGATGACACCACCCTTATGGCAGAAAGTGAAGAGGAACTCAAAAGCCTCTTGATGAAAGTGGAGAGTGAAAAAGTTGGCTTAAAGCTCAACATTCAGAAAACGAAGATCATGGCATCTGGTCCCATCACTTCATGGGAAATAGATGGGGAAACAGTGGAAACAGTGTCAGACTATTTTGGGGGGCTCCAAAATCACTGCAGATGGTGACTGCAGCTATGAAATTAAAAGACGCTCACTCCTTGTAAGGAAAGTTATGACAACCTAGACAGCATATTGAAAAGCAGAGACATTACTTTGCCAACAAAGGTCCATCTAGTCAAGGCTATGGTTTTTCCAGTGGTCATGTATGCATGTGAGAGTTGGACTGTGAAGAAAGCTGAGTGCCGAAGAATTGATGCTTTTGAACTGTGGTGTTGGAGAAGACTCTGGAGAGTCCCTTGGACTGCAAGGAGATCCAACCAGTCCATTCTGAAGGAGATGGGCCCTTGGTGTTCTTTGGAAGGAATGATGCTAAAGCTGAAACTCCAGTACTTTGGCCACCTCATGCGAAGAGTGGATTCATTGGAAAAGACTCTGATGCTGGGAGGGATTGGGGGCAGGAGGAGAAGGGGACGACAGAGGATGAGATGGCTGGATGACATCACTGACTCGATGGACGTGAGTTTGAGTGAACTCTGGGAGTTGGTGATGGACAGGGAGGCCTGGCGTGCTACGATTCATGGGGTCGCAAAGAGTTGGACACAGCTGAGCGACTAAACTGAACTGAATGACAAATTGCAGTTCAGGGTCGGCAACCACTGGGAGCCACATACAAGTCCCTGTACAGCAGGAGAAGGAGAACTCTTTTTCTAGAGGGGAAAAGGAAGTTGGGAGGGCTGTAGTAATCAAAGAACCCATGGCTTTTCATTGACTAAGTCTTTGCCAGAAAAGAAGAGGAGTCTTTCTTCTTTCTGATGGGCTCTCTTTCCTGTTGCAGACTCCTCTGGTCTCCCAACTCTATTTAATTGAGGTTTCTGTTTATTTTTTTAAAACCTGAAATAATGTGCTTGTTCTTTATTAATATAGTCTGAATGGGTTTCTGTTCCCTACAGCTTCTCCCCTCATACACACTCTCATTTTGTATGTTTAGAATTCAGAAAACCCAAAGAATATACAGGAGAAACATCTGCTCCGGTATGATTACCCAAGGTCCCACCTTGCTTCATCCCTCATCTTCACAGAAGGGTCCAGTGAGCTTTCAAACTCAGACCTCCAAGTCAAGGCCTTGTTGCCATGGTTGCTTCTCAAAAATCTTGCCCTCGGCGCCTCCCCCGTCATCTCCTGGCCTCCTCTCTATCCTCAAGGGCTAAAGCCCGCTCAGCCACACCCATCCAGTTTGGAGAGCCCCACAGCTGCTCTCCTCAGTGGCGGAGGATCTCTCTCCCAGACCCCAACCCAGATCCTTTCCTCTCTCTCAGAAACCACCCTACATGTGGCATATAGCACATCTCACTAAAACGAGTACTCTTGAATTAGGACTGCTCGTTTGAGACCAAAGTGCTGAGTCCTGGGACAATTTCTGTCTCCAGTACTCCTCGGCTGCTTGGGGGCTATACTGGAGGCAAGGATGGGAGACCATGGTGGTGACTTTGTGCCAGCGTGGTCCCTGGAGACCAGGTGATAGAGGCAGAGGTGGGAGGGGGTGTGTCTGGTAGAGTGAAATGGAAAGCAGAGAGGTTATGCTTTCCTGCCACAAGGGGGAGCTTCAGGATACTTCTTGACCATATTGTCAACTTGGCTTCTGGTACAGATTGAAGTCAACCCTGTCAGACTTGATTAATGATCTTTCAGATATTCTCACTCAGAGGAACACTCCATCCAGAAACATGGTATATGCATTTTAGAACCCACCTCCAGTTATTTTGGAGCACACTCCAGAAAGTCTCATTCTTCCGAGAGGCAATAATGCAGTAACTTAGCAAGACAATGTTATAGCCAAAGGAATAGGGTTGCCAAATTTAGCAAATAAAAATGCGGGATGCCTAATTAAACCTGAGTTTCAGGTAAACACAAATAAGAATTTCCTGATATTTTATGGGACATAGTTATACAAGAAATTACTCATTGATTATCTGAAATTCACATTTAACTGAACATCCTCTATTTTATCTAACAATCTCACCAGGGGTTACATCTACTTTTAACAGTTTTCCAAACTACAAAATGTTTGCAGCCTTGCTTTGTGATGGCACCCTTCTGGTGTGTGTTAGAGCAGACAGCCCAGATTCTTTTCCAATTTTTGCACTTCCTCTTTTCACAAGATGATGTAGCACTATCTGGCTTAGTCACATAGTGTATGTGGCCCTATCCTTAACCTGTTGAAACAACCTCCTGCTCCTTCTGCTCAGTTCAGTTCAGTCGCTCAGTAGGGTCCAACTCTGCGAGCCCAAGGACTGCAGCATGCCAGGCTTCCCTGTCCATCACCAACTCCCAGAGCTTACTCAAACTCAGGTCCATCGAGTCGGTGATGCCATCCAACCATCTCATCCTCTGTCATCCCTTTCTCCTCCTGCCTTCAACCTTTCCCAGCATCAGTGTTTTTTCCAGTTCTTCGCATCAGATGGCCAGAGTATTGAAGTTTCAGCTTCAGCGTCAGTCCTTCCAATGAATATTCAGGACTGATTTCCTTTAGAATGGACTGGTTGGATCTCCTTGCAGTCCAAGGGACTCTCAAGAGTCTTCTCCAACACCACAGTTCAAAAGCATCAATTCTTGGGCACTCAGCTTTCTTCTCAGCACCTTTCAAAAGCTTGGCTGACAGAAACAATACTTTTTTAAAGATTATCTGAAGAATGTCTTTATTTTTCTAGGTCAGTGATTATCAAGTATTTTAGTGAGAACACTGATTCAGAAAAACAGTAACTTGTTACCAAATTTTTAAAAAGAAGCTATCTTCTTTATCAGGAATGGAATATCAACGACTTTGTTTTAGTGTGCTTTTATTGTTTCTCCAGTCACTACAGGGCTTCATTCTTTTGGTTAAACTTTCAGAAACTGCATGGTATGCCAGCTCTGGTGTATCTAATGGAATGCGCCACCTTTTACCAAAGTCCATGGTCTAGGCAAGAATTTTTGGAGCTGGCTCAGTTGTTTTTCCTTAACTGACCCTGGAACCCACTTAATTGTAAAATGTGTTTTGTCATTGTTTATTCAGGCTAAATGACCATATAGTAAAATTGCATAAAGTGCGCTAAGTTTAAATCTCGATGAAATTCTACATTTGTATACATCTGAGTAACCACCACCTAGATCAGGATATAGAACTTTCCTGCACTCCAGCAAGTACTTTTGTGCTCTTCCTGGTCAATACTTCCACCAGAGGTCACCACTATTCTAACTTCTATAATCATTGATAAGTTGTGTTTATTCTGAAATTGCATATAATTGAATTCATACAGTATGATACTGATATTCACTGAACATAGTTTCTGAGAGATCCATTCATGTGGGCACACAAATCAGTAATTCATCCTTTTTATTGCTGCATGGCATTCCATTTTATGACAATATCACAGTTGATTTACCAGTTTTCCTGTCACTGGGCATTTATTTTGGTTCTCAGGTTTTGCTCTTATGAATACAGCGTCTACAGACACCCTGCTATGCTCACGTTTCTTGGTGCACTCATCTCTTACATCTAATTATAAGAGTATTGTTATTGGGTCATGATAGAGGTACACGTTCAGCTTTACTGAATACTACCAAACAATGTTCTACCCACCCTCCCCACCCCACAGCAATGTATGAGAATTACATTTGGTCCGCATGGCTTTTTTCAATTTATTTGGCTGCAACCGTCTTAGCTGTGGCACATAGGGTCTTCAGTCTTCCTTGGGGCACGTGGGATCTTTAGCTGTGGCATGCTCTTACTTGCAGCATGTGGGATCTAGTTACCTGACCAGGGATTGAACCAGGGCCCCCTGCATTGGGAGAGTGGAGTCTTAGCCACTGGACCACCAGGAAAGTCCCTATTTATTTAATTGAAGTATTTTGCCTCCCAGATGGCATAGCGGTAAAGAAGCTGCCTGCCAACGCAGGAGATGCAAGATTGTTCAGAGTTCAATCCCTGAGTGGACAAGATCCCCTGGAGTTGGAAATGGCAACCTACTCCAGTATCTTACCCAGAAAATTCCATGGACAGAGGAACCTGGCGGGCTACAGTCCAGCGGGTCCCAAAGAGTCAGACACAACTGAGCACATGAACATGAGAGCACATATCTGCTTTACAGTGTGGCGTTAGGTCCAGGTGTACAGCAAAGTGACTCACTTATATATGTTATATATAAAATATATATATAATATGTTATATATATATAACACATATAACATAATATATATAATATATATTATAATATAATTATATATTATATTATTATCATAACTATATTATGATATATTATCATATATAATTATATATTATACATAATGTAATATATAATATATATAATTAATATATTAATGTATAATTATATTATATAAATTATATATAATATATAATATAATATATATAATATATACTTAGATTCTATGTATTATTATATTATATAACAATATATTATTATATAATATTGTAATATATATAATTACTATAATATATAATATATTATTGTATAATATAATTATATTATAATTATAAATATAATACATTTATAGTTATGATATAATTATATTATTATAATATATAATAATATATAATGTATTATATAATAATATAATATATAATTGTGCTATTATATAATATAATATATAATAATATATTATAATAATTTATATAATCATATATATAATACAATGTGTGTATCTATTATATAAGAATATGATAATATAATTAATTTATTATAATTATTGTAATTAATTATATTAAATTTATATTATATATTAAATATATTATATATTAAATATTGAAGCAGAATATGTTTTTAATTAATATTTATTAATATATAATAATATGATATATATTATATATAAATGTATATTATATAGTTTATATAATGTGTATATATATATAAATATATATTTTGTATATTATGGTATATATTATATATAATCATATATAATGTATAATATTTATATATAACACTGAATATATATATATATTCTTTTTCAGATTCTTTTCTCTTATAAGTTATTACACAGTGTGGAGTATAGTTCCCTGTGCTATACAATGGGTCCTTGTTGTTTATCTGTTTTACACATAGTAGTGTGTGTATCAGAGAAGGCAATGGCACCCCACTCCAGTACTTTTGCCTGGACAATGCCATGGACGGAGGAGCCTGGTGGGCTGCAGTCCATGGAGTCGCTAAGAGTCAGACAGGACTGAGCGACTTCACTTTCACTTTTCCCTTTCATGCATTGGAGAAGGAAATGGCAACCCACTCCAGTGTTCTTGCCTGGAGAATCCCAGGGACGGGGAAGCCTGGTGGGCTTCCGTCTATGGGGTCACACAGAGTTGAACACGACTGAAGCGACTTAGAAGCAGCAGCAGCAGTGTGTGTATGTTAATCCCAAACTTCTCTAATTTATCCTTCCCCCTCTTTGGTAACCATAAGTTTGTTTTCTATGTCTGTGAGTCTATTACTGTTTTGTATATAAGTTAATTCATATCATTTTTTAATGGGTTCTGTTTTAAGTTACTAGGTTTGCAGATAGTTTATTACACACCAAGAGATAACTGAAACAAAATATTTGCTCTTTTTTTTAATTGCGTTGTTTTGTTTTTTTCCTTAATGATCCTTAAGGATTCTTTAAAACAAGAGTTTTTCCACTGCAAATAAGACACACAGTCATATCATAAAAATCAATGCCCTTGGGACCTTCCTGGTGGTCCAATGGCTAAGACAAGGGGCCCAGGTTCAATCCCTCATCAGGGAACTAGATCCCACATGTTACAACTAAGAGTTCACGTGCTACAACTAAAGCCCCGGTGCAGTAAAAAAATTAAAAGATAATACAGTTTCCCACATGTGTGCATTAGCTGTTTCATAAGCCATCCTCCTAACCTCCGAAATGCCTGGAATGAGTCAGTATGTTTTCATAGCCTGCATGATCAAGAAGTGCAGAATTAGGCTAATATTGGTGTCATGTGAATCCCAATTTCCCCATTGAATATCTGGGACTTCCTAATATTTGATCTTAGAATACATTGGAAAGACAAGTGACATAGTGGTCACCACTTCTCTGGTTGTGGTAGTCAGGATAATGGACCCCAAAGAGGTGAGGTTCACACTCTAATACCCCAGAAGCTAAATATTTTACATTACATGGCAAGAGAGGCTTTATAGATATGATTAAGAGTGAGACTTTGAGGACTGCCCTTGTGGTTCAGTGGTTAAGACTCCACACTTCCACTGCTGGGGACACAGTTTCGATTCCTGGTCGGGGAAATTCCACATGCAATATGGTGCGGCCAAAAAAAAGAGACAGTATGACCTTTGAGACGGGGAAATGGTCTTGGATAGTGCAGGTGGAGCCAGTGTAATCACATGAATCTTTTTTTCTTCTGGTTTTACTGAGATATAATTGACATACAGCACTGTATAAATTAAAGGTGTACAGCATAATGTACACATGAAACGATTATCACAATCAGCTTAGTGAACATATCCATCATCTCTATAGACACAAAATTAAAGAAATAGAAAAAATACTTTTCCTTGTGATAGGAACTCAGGATTTACTCTCTTATATTTCACATGTAACACAGGGGAGTGTTAATTATATTTATCTTGTTGTACATTACATCCCTTGTACTTACTTATCTTCTAAGTGGAAGTTTATACCTTTTGACTACCTTCATCCAACTCTCCCCACCTCCACCCAATCTCTGGTCACTGCAAACATGATCTCTTCTTCTATGAAAAGTTTTGTTTTTGAAGTATAATTGACTACAACACTATTTTAGTTCTTAGTACACAGTATAACTGGACTTCCCTGGTGGCTTAGATGATAAAGGATCTGCCTGAGATGCAGGAGACCTGGGCTCAATCCCTGGGTCAGGAAGAGCCCCTGGAGATGAGAATGACTACCCACTCCAGTAGTCTCACCTGGAGAATTGCATGGACAGAGGAGCCTGGCAGGCTACAGGCCATGGGGTCACAAAGAGTCAGATATGACTTAAGTGACTGACACATCTCAGAGGCAGCCTACATGAAGTCATAAGGTACTTGTCTTTCTCTGTATGGCTTATTTTACTAAGCATAGTGTCTTCTAGATCCATCCATGCTGTAAATGGCAAGTTTTCATTCATTTTTACGGCTGAGTAATATTCCATTGTGTATATATATATTACATATATACATTTTCTTTATCTGTTCATCTACTGATGGGCACTTGGGTTGCTTGCTATCTTGGCTATTGTAAGTAATGCTGCAATGAACATAGAAGTGCGTATATCTTTTCTTTTTTACTTATTTATTTATTTATTTTGACTGCCCTGGGTCTTTGCTGCTGCATTCAGGCTTTCTCTAGTTGCGGTATTCAGGATTCTCATTATGGTGGCTTCTCTTGTTGCAGCGCACAGGCTCTAGAGCATGGACTCAATGGACTCAATACAGCCCCTGCAGCGCAGGGGCTTTTTTGCCCCGAGACATGTGGAATCTTTCCAGGCCTGAGGTTGAACCCATGTCCTGTCCACTGGACCACCAGGGAAGTCTGCATATACCTAGTCTAATTAGTGTTTTCACTTTATTGGATAAATACCCAGGAGGAGAACTGACGGATCATATGGCAGTTCTGGGCTGCCCTCGTAGCTCAGCTGTTCTATTTTTAATTCTTTGAGGAATCTCCATACTGTTTTCTATACTGGCTGCAACAATTTGAATTCCCACCAACAGGGCACAAGGGTTCGGGTTCCCCTTTCTTTACATCCTCCCAAATCACATAAGTCCTTAAGCTCAGAGAACCTTTCCTGGTTTTGGTCAGAGAGAAAGATATGAAGACAGAAAAAGGGTCAGAGAGATGCTACAGTGCTGATTCTGAAGATGGAGGAGGGGACCCATGAGCTGTGAATACAGCCTCTGGAAGCTGGAAAAGTCAAGGAAGTGGGTTTTCCCTTAGAGCCTCCGGGAAGGAACTCAGTCCTGATGACCTGGTGATTTTAGCCCAGAGAGAGCCCTGTCAGACTTCTAACCCTCAAAACTGTAAGGTAGCAAATTTGTGTTGTTTTAAGCAACTAAATGTATGGTATTGTGCTACGTCAGTAGTAGAAAACTAACACAATAGCTGATCTAAACGTTCACTGCCCACCAAACACGTCAGCAGTGAACCGTGTGTCCATATGCTGCCTCTCTCACCAGAGGCATCCCCGTATAATCATTTTATTGATGATATTTGATCATGGTGTTATTCACTGACATTCTGCCATACTATAAAAGTCAACCTTATGAAACTTCTTGCTGTTTTTGCCAGAATGATACTATTGAGGGAGATTTCCTTACACCAAAGTGTCCTCTCCATGAGGACCTACAGGAGAAATTTATATTCTGCCCTAGTTGCTTGGGTTTCCCTCTTTGTATTGGCTATTGGGAAACTTAGAGCAGCGATTCTCAAGCTAGGGCATCTCGGGGTGGAGGAACTATCAGAATCACCAGGGCAGCTTTTGCAAACTGCACTTGGACTCCAGGAAATTCTAATCTGTCTCCCTAGAGAAAAATGTTCCCTCTACTTCCCACAAAATACATTGCTTTGGTGAGTTCCTGTCCTATTTAGAGAGGTAAGTTCTATTCCTCAGGCCTTTGGGGTTGGGGAAAGGGTAAGAATTATTGTCTTTTGGAGGGGGTACATCCTGTGTCAGAGAATTTTAGTTCCCCACCCAGGGATCGAACCCACACCCCCTGCATTGGAAGTGTGGAGTCTTAAACACTGGACTGCCAGGGAAGTCCAAGAATTAGTCTTTTTTTTTTTTTTTTAAGAATTATTGTCTTTAAGCAGCCTTTCTCAAGTATTCTTGGTAACCCCTGGAGAGACCCCAAGACCCTTTCAAGGGGTGTCCAAGAGCAAAACTATTTTCATGACATTAAGTATACAGTGTAGGTTTCCAAAGGATTCTTGACAATGATAACCCAATAGACTGGATGCAGAAGCAGATATGGGAATCCAGCTGTATTCTATTAATACAGCTAAAGGAGACACTAAAGGGAATTCCACACAGTCCAGTGGTTAGGAGTCTGCACTCTCACTGTTGACAGCTGGGTTCCATCCTTCGTCAGCCAACTAAAATCTCACAAACTGCCCAGCGTGACACTCTTATTAAAATCAGCTCTCAGTGGCTGAGCTGTTGCCAGGCAGGGAGAAAATCTTTCTTCCTCTTGCTGGGGGGTAGAAAAGTAGTGTCACTTTCTGCTGGAGATGCAAAATACTCTAGTGTCTCTTCTGGCTGGGACCTGTACAGACATCAAGGAGTGTGTGCGTGGGGCTTCCCCGGTGGCTCAGATCATAAAGAATCGGCCTGCAATGCAGGAGACCCAAGTTCGATCCTTGGGTCGGGAAGATCACCTGGAGAAGGAAATGGCAAGTCACTCCAGTATTCTTGCCTGGGAAATCCCATGGACAGAGGAGCCTGGCAGGCTACAGCCCTTGGGGTGGAAAAAGAACAAAAGAGTTAGACATGGCTTAGTGACTGAAAAACAATAACAAAGTATGTGCGTGAGAGCTCTCCCTTCTGGCCTCCCAACTCCATTTCAGTGAGGTTTCCCTTTATTAATGTTCATACCACCTCATTTACTTTCATTGCCAACCATGGATTAGCTAAATTTAGCAAGATTATCCGGAGAAGGCAATGGCACCCCACTCCAGTACTCTTGCCTGGAAAATCCCATGGACGGAGGTGCCTGGTGGACTGCAGTCCATGGGGTCACTAAGAGTCGGACATGACTGAGCGACTTCACTTTCACTTTTCACTTTCATGCATTGGAGAAGGAAATGGCAACCCACTTCAGTGTTCTTGCCTGGAGAATCCCAGGGACCGGGGAGCCTGGTGGGCTGCCATCTATGGGGTCGCACAGAGTCAGACACGACTGAAGCAACTTAGCAGCAGCAGCAGCAAGATTATCAGTTGAATCCAGTCAATTTTGGGGTCTCTGTATTTGCATTTCCTCTCCCTGATCACTTCTCATTTTCCCTAACTCTTGCCACCCTGGGATTGTACCTCCCAAAAAAGGAAAAGTACTTAGGCTTTGCCTAGACCTCCCAAAGAAAGGCAATGCCAAAGAATGCTCAAACTACTGCACAATTGCACTCATCTCACATGCCAGTAAAGTAATGTTCAAAATTCTCCAAGCCAGGCTTCAGCAATACGTGGAACCGTGAACTTCCAGATGCTCAAGCTGGTTTTAGAAAAGGCAAGGGAACCAGAGATCAAATTGCCAACATCTGCTGGATCATTGAAAAAGCAAGAGAGTTCCTGAAAAACATCTATTTCTGCTTTATTGATTATGCCAAAGCCTTTGACTGTGTGGATCACAATAAACTGTGGAAAATTCTGAAAGAGATGGGAATACCAGACCACCTGACCTGCCTCTTGAGAAACCTGTATGCAGGTCAGGAAGCAACAGTTAGAACTGGACATGGAACAACAGACTGGTTCCAAATAGGAAAAGGAGTACATCGAGGCTGTATATTATCACCCTGCTTATTTAACTTATATGCAGAGTACATCATGAGAAACGCTGGGCTGGAAGAAGCACAAGCTGGAATCAAGATTGCCAGGAGAAATATCAATAACCTCAAATATGCAGATGACACCACCTTATGGCAGAAAGTGAAGAAGAGCCTCTTGATGAAAGTGAAAGAGGAGAGTGAAAAAGTTGGCTTAAAGCTCAACATTCAGAAAACTAAGATCATGGCATCCAGTCCCATCACTTTATGGCAAATAGATGGGGAAACAATGGAAACAGTGGCTGACTTTATTTTTCTGGGCTCCAAAATCACTGCAGATGGTGATTGCAGCCATGAAATTAAAAGACGCTTACTCCTTGGAAGGAAAGTTATGACCACCCTAGACAGCATATTAAAAAGCAGAGACATTACTTTGTCAGCAAAGGTCTGTCTAGTCAAGGCTATGGTTTTTCCAGTAGTCATGTATGGATGTTAGAGTTGGACTATAAAGAAAGCTGAGCACAGAAGAATTGATGCTTTTGAACTGTGGTGTTGGAGAAGACTCTTGAGAGTCCCTTGGACTGCAAGGAGATCCAACCAGTCCATCCTAAAGATCAGTCCTGGATGTTCATTGGAAGGACTGATATTGAAGCTGAAACTCCAATACTTTGGCCACCTGGTGCAAAAAGCTGACTCATTTGAAAAGACCCTGATGCTGGGAAAGATTGAGGGCAGGAGGAGAAGGGGATGGATGACAGAGGATGAGATGGTTAGATGGCATCACCAACTCAATGGACATGAGTTTGGGTGACCTCTGGGAGTTGGTGATGGACAGGGAGGCCTGGCGTGCTGTGGTTCATGGGGTCACAAAGAGTTGGACACAACTAAGATACTGAACTGAACTGAACTGAAGACTGCTGTTTTTTTAGGAAAATTGGACAAATTGAGTATTTTTTAAAATCTATTTATTTGACTGCACTGGGTCTTAGTTGCGGCACACAGCATCTTTTAGCTGCATCATAAGAACTCTTATTTGCAGCACCCACACTCAGAGTTGGGGTTATGTGGGATCTAGTTCCCTGACCAGGGTTCGAAACCTGGTTGAACTTTGGGAGAGAGTCTTAGCCACTGGACCACCAGGGAAGTCCCTGGACAAATGGAGTATAGTTAGTAGTGTTATTAGTTTATATTATTGATAAGAAAATAGATGGATGTGTGTGGATACTGTTTGTTTGACCTTCCATTTCCACTCCCCATACTTCTCCATCCTGATCTGTCCCCCCAGAGGGTGACCTTTCTGGGCCACATCATGGGCTGTCTTGCACTCTGACTTCCGGTAGGTTTCAAGTAATGGGAGGAGCCGGCAGGTGACCAAAGTGTAAAAGAGTGAGATGGGGATTTTCCTTCCTCAGTTCCCTCCCTGCTGAGCCACTGGTTGATAAAGGTTTTTGTTTCTCCCCTGAGGTACTCCTATTGGCTGATCCTCTCCTACAGCCCAGCTCTCTCTTTCCCAGCTCTAATATCTGCTCCCTCTCTCTGCCTCTTCAGGAGGGGTTCTCCAATATTTCTGGCCCCCAGGTGCTTCACCATCCCTGATGGTTGCCCAGTTCCCTGCCTACGCATCTATAAATAGTTCCTTCCTTAACTGTCCTTGATTCCCCTTTGAAGCATCGTATTTCTTAAGTCGACTCCTACTGTACCTGGGTTGAGTGACTTTCCTAAGGTCATACGAAGTAAGTGGCACAACAGCCGAGAGTACTTACGTTAACACAAAGAAGGGTAGAGCCTTTTTCGGGCCCTACCAGCCTGCCCAGCCCCCTCCCAGAATCCTCTGCCCTGCCCCAAGCTGCTGGAATCTGTGATCCTTTTGTTGGGATGGGATTGAATTCCCTAGGGCTCCGGTCCCAGACCTGGCCGGCAACTCCAGTAACCAGAGCTGTGTGAGAAGAAAAGGCCAAGCCATTTGGGTAGCCACACCCCAAAGAGAGATGAAGTCTCAGGTGAGTCACGCCACTGAGGGGCCACCTTCCCTGTCCCAAGGGCCACTGCTGACCTGCAGCCCTGCCTCACCAGGGACCCAGGACTTTGGCCTCCCAGCCTCTGGCCGTCCTCCCCTTCCCCCCTTGGGGGTTCTCTGCTCTTTCCTCCCCTACCCAGTAGGTGTCCAGGAGCTAGGACCTCTGCCTCCCACCCCCACCCCAGGCCTCTAGAGATGTGAGATGCACATGGGGCTCTGGGTGGGGCCTTCAGGCTCCCTACTTCCTCCTTCCAGCCCCAGATCCACTCAGATTCCCAGAGATGGGCTCCAGCCAGGGAGGGCGGAGTTCTTTCTGGACCCTCAGGAGTCACGGGGTGCCGAGGCAGAGACAGAGCTATGTGGCAGGGAGTGGATCTTCACCCATCACTGCGCCTCCAGCTGATTCAAACGGACCATGTCCCAGCACCTGCTTCTCCCGCTTGTGATCCTTGGTAAGCTCAGGGGACAGGGCATGGCTGCAAATGGCCTGGGTCCTAGCCTCTGGGGAGCTGGAAAGCAGGACTCCAGGGGTCCACCTGGGGAGTAGGGTGTCAGAGGAGGACACCAGAAGAAGATGAGAGTGAGGTGTCGGGAGGGGCAAGAGGAATAGCCTATGAGAAGAAGGGGCATGGAGGTCTGGGTGCCATGGGGAGATGGAGTACTTGCAAAGTTTTGGGGGAGGGGGCCACGGAGGGCACATCGTCCTAACTGTAGGTCTCCAGCCTCTTCCTGCCTCCATCTCTCCAGCCATCAGCCCCATCCCGGAAGCCTTCCAGGACTCAGGTAAGGCAGTGCGACTGGGGGAACATCACTGGCAGAGGCAGAAAAGATGGGACGGGTAGCCTGGGTGCTGGCAGGGCGGCTGAGAGAGCAAGGAATTGGGGAAGAAGAGAGCAGGAAGGTGAGAGCTGGGCATTGTCAAGAGCTGGAGGTCACCAGTATTTTCCTCTCTTTACCCCTCTGACTTCCAGCTCTCAGTCCTACTCAAGAAGAACCTGAAGATCTGGGTAAGGAATGGGAGTGGGGAGGAGCCTCAGATCTTGAAGTTAAGGTTGGCTAGGCAATGAGGTTAGAGAGTATCACCAACTCAATGGACATGAATCTGAGCAAACTCTGGGAGATAATGGAAGACAGGGAAGCCTGGAGTGCTGCAATCCATAGGGTCGCAAAGAATCAGACAGGACTTAGAGACTGAACAACAACGAAAGGTGGTAAGCGAGGTCGAAGTGATCAGAAACTTAGAAGTGCAAAACTTCCGTTTGTTTCTTTCGCGGGGGACAGGGGGCAAACTAAGGGGAGTGGGCAATGGGGCTTTGTCCTGAGTTACCTGGGCCTCCGGCGTGGGGGGCGGGGACAGGCGATGACCTCCACGGTACCCCTTGCAGACTGCGGTCGCCCCGAGCCCTCTGCCCGAATCGTGGGGGGCTCCGACTCTCAGCCGGGCACCTGGCCGTGGCAGGTGAGCCTGCATCATGGCGGGGGCCACATCTGCGGGGGCTCCCTCATCGCCCCTTCCTGGGTCCTCTCGGCTGCTCACTGTTTCGTGACGTGAGTATTCGCGCACGTCCAATCCCTGTCCTTCAAAAAGCCGAGCCCGACCGGCAGCTGGACCCCGAGGACCCAAGCTTAACTTGGAGCCCGGCCGCCCCTGCCTCCCCACCGTCCTGACGCTAAGTGCTCTGCGGGGTATCCGGGTTCTGCCTATCTGGGGAGGCAGCCAGAGGACTCGCCCCGTCACCCCACCAACTATCCGAATCTGAATTCCATCTTTCCAGTTCTCCGCCCCAACACCTCCAAATAGCATTCGCTCCTCCCCCTTTTACGAAGCTAGCTCAACCCAGATCGCCCTAGCCCTAAATCTAGATGGGACGCACCCCTCCTGGGGTCTGGCTGACCCCACCTTTTCCCTGACTCCGAGCCCCCACCCCACGAGGGTCCGCCGCTCCCTCGGGTCCACCTGACCCCCTTCCTGCCTCGGCGCAGGAACGGGACCTTGGAGCCCGCGGCCGAGTGGTCGGTGGTGCTGGGCGTGCACTCGCAGGACGGGCCCCTGGACGGCGCGCACGTCCGCGCGGTGGCCGCCATCCTGGTGCCGGACAACTACAGCAGCGTGGAACGGGGCGCCGACGTGGCCCTGCTGCGCCTGGCCTCACCCGCCAGGTTGGGCCCCTCCGTGCGGCCCGTCTGCCTGCCCCGAGCCTCGCACCGCTTTGCTCAGGGCACCGCCTGCTGGGCCACCGGCTGGGGGGACGTCCAGGAGGAAGGTGAGTGGAAAAGGGGGGTATCTCGGGAGGTGGGTGACTGTGGGGTGGAGCCTACCAGGTGGATCCCTCCCCGGGTACTTGATGGGGCCATTTCTGTGATGATGATGTCCTAAGAAGAGCAGAGAGGAGCAAGAGGGGACATTGATTTTGGATGTGGTGGGTTTAATGCCATGGCGCAAGGAGACAGAGATGTCCAGGAGGCAGTTGCAGGGTACCTAGCCGTCATTGTTCAGTCGCTCAGTCGTGTCTAACTCTATGGGACCCCAAGGACTGCAGCACTCCAAGCTTCCCTGTCCTTCACCAACTCCCAGAGTTTGTTCAGACTCGTGCATTGAGTCGTGCCATGGCGCATGGGGACAGACGTCCAGGAGAGCCCCACAGGGAACCAGGCTAAGCCCTGGGGAAGAGGGGGCTGCATCCCTGCCTCACAGCTTTCTTCTCTGGTTCTGTCCACAGACCCCCTGCCTCTCCCCTGGGTGCTACAAGAAGTAGAGCTGAGGTTGCTGGGAGAGGCTGCCTGTCAGTGTCTCTACAGCCGCCCTGGCCCCTTCAATCTCACTTTCCAGCTATTGCCGGGGATGCTATGTGCTGGCTACCGGGAAGGCCGCAGGGACACCTGCCAGGTGAGGGCAGGTGCCTGCACCTCCCTGCAGAGCCAGAGCCCTGACCAATAGGAAGCAGTATGAGGAATAGACTAATCCTCCCTCTCTCATATTTCTGAACCTCATCCGCAAAAAGAGGGCAAGATTGCCAGCAGAAGGGATCGATGTGAGGATTACAAATGGACAGAACTTGGGGCTCAACAGATGGCCACTATTATTGATGGGCAGTATAGTGCAGTGGATGTCCAGTTAGAAGCTCAGCACCATTGCTTATGAGCTGTGTGGCCTTGGCCAAGTTATTTAACCTCTGTGCAGACTTTCTCATCAGAAAGATGGGGATGATAGCATTACCTACTTCGTCAGGAGGTTATAATGATTAAATAAATTTGTACATATAATAAGTATTTTCAGAATCCCTGATGGCTCAGTGGTAAAGAATTCGCTTGCAGTGCAGGAGACCGCCTGCAATACAGGAGACATGGATTCAATCCCTGGGTCGGAAAGATCCCTTGGATAAGGAAATGGCAAGCCACTCCAGTATTCTTGTCTGGGAAATCCCATGGACAGAGGAGTCTGGCGGACTATAGTCCATGGGATCTTGAGAGCTGGACCCCACTTAGCAACTAAACCACCACTGAAAAGGATTTAGAACAAGGTCTGGTCCTTGTGCATGCGTGCTAAGTTGCTTCAGTCATGTCCGACTCTTTGCACCCCTATGGACTGTGTAGCCCACCAGGCTTTTCTGACCATGGGATTCTCCAAGCAATTATCTCATACCATAGCCTAGAGCACAGCACCTGTTACTTCGTGGATACTCAACAAATAGTTCTTTTTAAAAGTGAATTAATCCTTCACAGAAGGGAATTTTCCGGATAAGGGGCTGAAGGCCAAAACATGATATATTTTAACCATTTTCCCCAGAAATGTTCCTCAAATGGCACATTTTTGACGGCACTCAAGCATGCATGGTGGTGATGGGAATTCAGGTTTGATGATTTTCAGGGTCCCTCCCAATTGATTTCAGGGTCCCTCCCCATTATGAAAAAAGGGGGTTCCGTGGTATAATGGTGAGCACTCCAGACTCTGAATCCAGTGATCCAGGTTCATGTCTCGGTGGGACCTTTCTGTTTGAGCTTCCCTGGTAACTCAGCGGGTAAAGAATCCGCCTGTAATGCAGGAGAACCCGGTTCAATTCCTGGGTCAGGAATTCCCCTGGAGAAGGGATAGGCTACCCACTCCAATATTCTTGGGCTTCCCTGGTGGCTCAGTCAGTAAAGAATCTGCCTGCCATGTGGGAGACCTGGGTTCAATCCCTGGGTTGGGAAGATTGCCTGGAGAAAAGCATGGCAACCCACTCCAGTATTCTTGCCTGGAGAATTCCATGGACAGAGGAGCCTGGCAGGCTACAGTCCACGGGGTCGCAAAGAGTCAGCACGACTGGGTGACTAAGCACAGCATAGCACCCAATTATGAAGTTCCAGGACCTATGGACATAATCCCTGCCTCTTGAACAGGATTGCTAACAACTCAGCTTCCTCTAGACCAGTGCTTCTGTCCAATAAAATTTATGATGATAGAAATGTTTTTCTATCTGTACTGTCCAGCATTATAGTCACTAGCCACACTGGCTATTGAAGACTTTTAAACATTTATTTATTTTTAATTGAATAATTGCTTTACAATATTGTGTTGGTTTCTCCCATACATTATTGAACATTCGAAAGGTGGCTAGTGTGATTGAGGAACTGAATTTTTAATTTTATTAAATGTTAATTAATTCAAATAGCCACAGGGGCTAGCACATGTATCATATTGGACAGTACAGTTCTGGATAATTCTGAGCTTTCTTTGTAACCCTCCTCAGGTCACAGAGATGCCTGACCTGGATTATAGTCATATCTTAAGGACAATGCCCCAGCAGTAAACGGTCCCAGAACCCTTGTTTTAATGTCTGTTTCTTGTAATTCTTCCTCCTTACTTATCTACAAACCATCCTTTCTTGGTGCTTTTCTAACAGCCTTTTCCTCCTGAATGCTGACATCTCTGATTTACTTTTTTTTTTTTTTTTGCTGCGCGGGTTCTTAGTTCACTCGGGATCTTCAATCTAGTTCCCTGTCCAGGGATTGAACCTGGGTCCCCTGCATTGGAAGCAAGGACTCTTAGTCACTGGACCACCAGGGAAGTGCCTCCGATTTACTTTAACAGTTTAACAAGGAATTCTAACAGCTTAGAAACCAAAGTCAGGGTTTAACAATTTATTGAGGAATCATTTGGCTCTGAATGAGACCGGCAGGCCTCTCAGACGTGGCCTTTACTGCATTAGCTTGGTGCTCGTGGCTTTGGTTCCTCATCAGCCTTTCTGTTCTACAAGGCTTTCTCCTGCTCAGAGCTGTAGGGGTCACAGAGGACAAGGCACAGCCCATGTAGGTTTCCAGGAGAAGGTGGCTGTGTGTAGGACCAAAAAGAAGAGGTGGTCCAGGATAAGCTGGTAGGTCCCTGGGCTGATCCAGTGACACTGAGTCATCTGTCATCAGGGAGACTCTGGGGGACCCCTGGTCTGCAAGGAAGGTGGTCGATGGTTCCAGGCAGGAATCACCAGCTTTGGCTTTGGCTGTGGACGGAGGAACCGCCCCGGAGTCTTCACTGCTGTGGCTCCCTATGAGGCATGGATAAGGGAACAGGTGTCAGGCTCAGAGCCTGGGCCTGCCTTCCCCACCCAGTCCCCGGAGGCCCAGTCAGGCCTCCCCGAGCCCACGAATGAGAATTGCACCATCGCCCTGCCAGGTGAGGAAGGCAGAACCCCTAGATGTCAGCTGGATCTGGGAGATTTGAGTTCAGGTGGAAACTGCCTGGGGTTCAGGAGGCCCTCTGACTCAGGCCTCTTACCCCTCAGAGTGTGGGAGAGCCCCAAGGCCAGGGGCCTGGCCCTGGGAAGCCCAGGTGATGGTCCCAGGATCCAGACCCTGCTATGGGGCACTGGTGTCTGAAAGCTGGGTCTTGGCACCTGCCAGTTGCTTTCCAGGGTGAGTGAAAACCCAGTCTTGGGCAGATTCTTGCTTAGTCTGAGACACTATCTAATTGGCCCCAGCTATTCCCTTGGGTAGGATAGGGGTAGGGGTGTGGGGTCCCATTGGAGGTGTATGATTCAGCTAAAAAATCGGGGTCCTAGTCTCTCTGGGGCAAATAGAGAGGTAATACAAATTCGACCCAGAATTGGGCGGAGTGGGTGGGGGAAGGAGTCTGAGTGCACAGTTCTCAGGTCAGGGATGCAGAATCTTGCCTGGAGACCCAGACTCTAAGCCAAGGGTGGAGGTTTAGAGCTGAGCTTGCAGGATCCAGCCCATGTCCCCAGTCTCCCCATCCCGCAGTCACATCAGCTCAGCGCGCCCGCCCAGCGACCTGGACTACTGGCGCGTGCAACTGCCCTCGCGCCCGCGCGCGGAGCAGGTGGCGCGCCTCGTGCCGCACGAGAACGCCTCGTGGGACGACGCCTCGAACCTGGCGCTGCTGCAGCTGCGTGCGCCCGTGAACCTGAGCGCGGCCCCGCGGCCAGTGTGTCTACCCCACCCAGAACACTATTTCCTGCCAGGGAGCCGCTGCCGCCTGGCTCGCTGGGGCCGCGGGGGTGAGCGGGGGCCCGGCGCGGGCCGGGCGGGACTGACCCGGGGCCGGACGCGGCGGGAGCGCTGGCTCCCTCCCTTTCTCTCGCAGAACCCGCGCCCGGAGCCAGCTCGCTGCTTGAGGCGGAGCTGTTGAGCGCCTGGTGGTGTCACTGCCTGTACGGCCGCCAGGGGGCGTCAGTGCCGCCGCCAGGAGAGCCTCCGCAGGCGCTCTGCCCCGCCTACCAGGAGGAGGAGGCGGAGGGGAGCTGCTGGGTGAGCGGCGGGGGCGGGGTCTAAGAGTTGGAGTAAGAAAGGGGAGCGGACTGTAGGCGGGGCCTCCAAGACCGTGGGACTTTTTAACTCCTCTTGGGTTTGAAGAGAATCCTAAAGTGAGGGCAGCCTTCTTACTCAGATTAGTGTTGGAGTCTGGCTTGGAGGAGGTGGATTTCTTATGTCCGAGTACGGGACAGTTTGGAGTCCAGGGAAGCTCCAGGACTTTTGCTGTCCCCTCATTAACACACAGACCCTCTTGCTACAGAACTACTCTCATTGGAGCCTGCTGTGCCGGGAAGAGGGGACCTGGTTCTTGGCTGGAATCAGAGACTTGCCCAGTGACTGCCTGCGTCCCAGAGTTTTCTACCCACTGCAGACCCACGGTCCATGGATCAGCCATGTGACTCGGGGGGCCTACCTGGAGGATCAGCTGGCCTGGGACTGGGGACCTGAGGGGGAGGAGACTGAGGCACAAACCTGTCCCCCTCACACAGAGAATGGTGGTGAGGAGGGGCCTTTGGGGCTTAGGGGCTCCTGGGGATGCTTAGATCCATGGTAGGGGCTTTGAGGGTCAGCTGTGGGGTCCCCGCTGAGGGGGTCATCTCCTCTCCCTAGCCTGTGGCCTGCAGCCAGAGCCGGCTCCGATGGGGGTCCTGTGGCCCTGGCTGGCAGAGGTGCATGTAGCCGGAGAGCGAGTCTGCGCTGGCGTTCTCGTGGCCCCAGGCTGGGTCCTGGCAGCCACTCACTGTGTCCTCAGGTGGGTCTCACCCATCTTCCTGGCAAGAGGGAGACACTGGAAGAGGGGCCAAAGGACAGTAGCGGGCTGTTCTCCCTTTAGGGCTTTTATTGCACCAGGAAATTACTCGAAGTGTTTTGAGACAGAAGAGAGATTTCAAACGAAGTCTAATGAAGGAGTTAGTGGAATGACCCTGGACATTCGTTCCATTCTTTCCCCTGGGCTGGGAAGGATTTATCTGCAATGAGGGGATCAGGAAGTGACCCTGGACCTTGTTTCTGCAGGCCGGGCTCTACAACGGTGCCTTATATTGAAGTGTACCTGGGCCGGGCGGGGGCCAGCCCCCTCCCCCAGAGCCACCAGGTGTCCCGGTTGGTCATCAGCATCCGCTTGCCCCGGCATCTGGGACTGCGGCCCCCCCTGGCCCTCCTGGAGCTGAGCTCCCGAGTGGAGCCCTCCCCATCGGCCTTGCCCATCTGCCTTCACCCTGGGGGTACCCCCCTGGGGGCCAGTTGCTGGGTACTGGGCTGGAAGGACCCCCAGGATAGAGGTGAGAGCCCTGGGTCCTGGGGACGAGAAGGGATAGGATGCCAGAATGCCTGGGACAACCTTCCTTCCTGTCTCTAGTCCCTGTGGCTGCTGCTGTCTCCATCTTGACTCCACGACTCTGTCACTGCCTCTATCAAGGCCTTCTGCCTCCTGGAACTCTGTGTGTCCTGTATGCAGAGGGGCAAGAGGACAGGTGTGAGGTATGGGGCCTGGGTATCCTGGTCGGGTCAGGGCAGAGGCTGTGCTGGGCAGCTGGACGCCAGGGAGAGAGCAGGGTGGGGCTTCTTAGGTGCTGGGTTTCAGATAGGAAGATGCAGTGCTTTCTGACTGGACCTCGGGAGAGACCAGGGGCCAAGATGCCTGAGGATGGAGAGGAACAGTGGTTTGTGACTGGGTCCTAGAAGGCGCAGGGGACCGGAAGGAAGAGTAAGGGCCCCTGTTGGTCTTGGCCCTGATGCTGCAGGTGACCTCAGCCCCTCCGCTCCTGTGCCAGACTGAGGGAGGCTCCTGGGTCCTCGTGGGCATGGCTGTTCGAGGCAGCCGGGAGCTGTTTGCTGCCACTGGCCCTGAAGAGGCCTGGATCTCCCAGACAGTGGGGGAGGCACCTTTTCTACCCCCCAGCGGCTTCCCCCACTGGCTCCCTGAAGGCAGCGACCTCTGTCCCCCTGACATGGCCAGGGCCTCAGGTTCCCCGCGGGCTGCTCTTTTCCTGCTGCTTCTGACCCCCCTGATCCAGGGCTGAGCCCCCCCCCCAACTCCGCCACCTCCCCAGCCCCCAGGGCCCTGGGCTATCTCCCCTTCACCTCCCCCACCCCCTTCCACCTTCTACTTCCCGCCCAGTGAGGCTGGAATGTAGCCCAACCGGCTCCCATTCCCTTACCCAGAACCTCTGGAGCGCTCCACCCACCTAGACTGCAGCGGCTTCGGATAATTGGGCCTCAGTGCCCAGCTATTTCGGGCTCTGGCATTCTTGAGGGCAGCGGGAGCCAGCGGACAATAAACATGTAAACACAGACACGTGGCCTTGTGGCACGGCTGGAGGCAGGCTGAGGGGGCCAGGGGGGGCCCCAGGGCTGGGCCTCTCCCTCCTAGGCCTCTGTGAGTCAGGCTGTGGGCAACCAGGAAATGTGTCTCCGATAAGGTGGCAGCTGTCCATTCCTGCCCCAGGGCGGGGAGGCTGGGTGGCCAGCTGGGTATGTGTCACATCCCCAGTGGAATCAGCGTCCCCGACACCTGCTGGCCACCTCAGCCTTGGCCCCGCTGCCCCTCGCCATCGAGACCAAAAAGGACTGAGGGTGAGGGTCAGTGGTAGAGTCCAGGGGTCTGGGAGTCCAGGGTCTGTCTGTCATATTCTGTACCCACGGGGAGCCTCCCCCATATACACACCCTGATGAATGGTGTCCCAGAGTGTACGCCTCCGATGTCCTCGTACACACACCACACTTGAACCCTTCAAGGGCCCACTACATCCTGCCCAAAGCCCCCATGGTCTGGACCCCATCATGAGTCCCTCATCTGTACACCTTACAGCCTCTTCCCATCACTAACCAGTGTGTCTGTGTGTGTGTGTGTTAGTTGCTCAGTTGTGTCTGACTCTGCGACTCCATGGACTGTAGCCCACCAGGCTCCTCTGTCTGTGGGATTCACCGGGCAAGAATACTGGAGTGGGTTGCCATTTCCTCCTCCAGGGGAATCTTCCCAACCCAGGGATCCAGCCCCGGTCTCCCAAATTGCAGATAGATTCTTTACCATCTTAAGCCACCAGGGAAGCCACAGCCAGTGTACCTCCATGTATTAATTCAACCATGTTTCCTGCTAACTGCTGACTCCTGGCTAACTCCAGCTAACTCTGGACCCTGCGCTGCCACTGCAGGGAATGTGGGTTCCATCCCTGATCAGGGAACTATGACCCCCGCATCACATGGAGCAACATGGCTGGGGCCTTGACAAGCCCGTGAAATGCTCCCAGCTTGGTGGGGAACACATGGACTGGGGGTCAGGAGAAAGCCCCAGAGGAGATGATGTTCCAGCACAGAATAAAAGCAAAGGAAGACCCATATGGGGCAGGAGGGTTGCTTGGGGTGGAAACCAGCCAAGGGTAGCTAAGGGTAGCAACGGGTGCTACCCCCAGTGAGGGCAGCTCTGCGGCTGGAGTCACTGTTTGCAGCAAAGGGTATGAGCAGATGGCTGAGTCACTCATATGCAGCAGAGGTTTGACTAGGCAGAGGGTAGGGGAAGACCTATAGGAAAGCTGGAAGTTCTTGAAAGATTGAGGGACTGACGAGATGGACAGAGGATCTTCTTTTCTTTCTGGCTGCACCAGGTCTTAGTTGCAGCACACTCTTCGCTGTGGTGCATGGACTTCTCTCTAGTTACGGCGCATAGACTCTAGAGGTCGAGGATCCAGTAGTGGGGGCGCCTGGGCTTAGTTGCCCCCACGCCATGTGGTATCTCAACTCCCTGGCCCGGGATTAAACCTGCACCCCTTCACTGGAAGGTAGATTCTTCCAGTGGTTAACTGGACCGCTAGGAAAGTCCCTGGACAGAGGTTCTTAAAGCACATGGCTTTTTTTCTTTTTTCTTTTTTGGCTATGCTACCTAGAATTCAGGGATCTTAGTTCCCTGACCAGGGATCACCTGACCATGACCACCTCCTGCTGTAAAAGTGCAGAGTCCTGACCACTGGATCACCAGGGAATTCTGGCGCCTGACTTCTTTAGCTGCCAGATCCCAAAGAGAATACTCCCCTGAATCTGTCTCCATAGGGACATACACCCCTATCTGTTCCCCATACCCAGTCAGTCATACATATGCCATCCTCCATAAACATTTAATATGCCCCATTCTCTACCCAAACCGACCCATCATGTCCAGCATCTTGCCTTCTCCACCTCAGCTTAGACTCCTTCCCAAGTTGGTCTCATCCCCTTTCCCAATCAAGGAATTCCCTGCCCTCCAGCCTGGGCCCTAAAGTCCTGGCTCAGAGATCCATATGCCTAGTTTCAGGGAAGGAAGGTGGGCAAGTAGGGCTCTCTTTTTCTAAAGCTTGAAGTCAATACACATTCCCAGTTGCCCGAATTTCTAGAGTCACAGAGGAAACACCTGACTCCCCAGACCAGGCACATGGGCCCCCGCACCCTCCACTAGAGGACCCTTCACCTGGACCACCCTTCCCCATCTTTGCCTTGTTAACACCTTTTCAAAACCCTTTGAGGTCTCAGTTTGAAAGGCACCTTCTTGAGGAGCCCTTCTTGATGCCAGCCTAGATGCCAGCCTCCTGTCAATGGCCTCCAGAGCTGCCCTCCCCCACCCACGCCACCCCCCCCACCCCCCGCCTCGTGCTTCTTTCTCCATCTCCAGCCTCGCCTGAAGTTATTCTGTAATTGCTTGTGTCATCCTGTGATTCAGGCCTGTCACCTCAACTTCACCATGAGCTCAGGGAAGGCAGGATGGTGCCCACTTTGTCTTCTGTACCTGGGACATATTAGGCTCTCAATAAATATGTATGGAATGATGAGCATCCCCGGACACGTCACCACACCTCACCACGTGCAGATGAGGTTGCAGGCTCCACAGTAGGGCCTGAAGGAGCCCTAGCCCCGGGGCAGAGCCGGGTGTCCCGGGGCTCAGACACCAGGCTACAGGAGGGAAGGAGGGAGCAGTAAGATAACAGAGGCCAGGCCGGGCCCTGAGGGGGCATAACAGGTATGGGAGATCTGAAAGACCTGGGCCCAAGAGCAGTTGGGTCAGGAATCCAGACATCCAGGTTTCCAGCCCTGCCTGGGGCTGCTTAAACAACAGCCTCCCCACCTTCCTGCCCACCACACACACAGCCTAGGGGTCACACACGCACACACACAGCCTAGGATGGTGAGAGAGGCCGGTGGAGCTGAGCGAGGGGGCGGGGCCAGGGGCGGGGCAGGCAGGTAGGTGCCCTTTCCTGAAGCTGCCACTCCGGAAGGAAGGTCGGTGCGTACCCAGGGCGATCTGGAGACCGGTCCTCACTGCCCGGCTGCAGAGACCCCAGCATTTCCCTTGCGCTCACTTCCTACCTTTGAAGCTAGCCTTGGACACCTGCTTCTCCTACCTTCCGCGATCCCGACACCTGGAGCTTGCCTTTGACCCCCTACCTCTGCCTTTGAGGTCCCTTCCCCTGGGTGCCCAGGGCACCTGGTTCTGGGCCATGGCCCGGAAGTCGGGCCTGGGGCCCAGGTGGCTGGAGGCTGTGGCCACTGTGCTTTTGCTTGGATTATTCCGGAATGGGATAGGTGAGTGTGGGCGTGGGCGGCCGGGAGCATGGGACAGGAGAGGGTGGGAAGGGGAGGAGGGGAGTGCACTGGGGCCGAGGGTATAACCCTTTTCAGGGGTACGTCCCTTATTCTGGGCTCAAGAACCCCATCTTCAGCCTCACTGGCTCTTGGCCTGTCTCCTCAGCTTTGGTCTCCTGGGGCTGAGGTGAGGGGTGGGGAAGCCTCCAGGAGAAGCAGCAGATTGGGGGGTGGGGGGCCTGGGATCTGAATTCTAGAGGCTTCCCTGCTTACCCCTCCCTCTTTCTCTCTCCCTCCAGGAGCCGTTGCGGCTGAAGGTGAGGCTCACCCGGGAGGAATGGGGAAGGGGAAGGTGAGGGGTGGGGCCAGGGGTTCAGATTTCCATGGAGCATTGGAGCACCTGACCCTCTCTGCAAAGCTGCTTCGTCCACTCCCGTTGTCCCTAGTAGCACTTGAGGTGGGGATGATAGCCTCAATCTTTAAGACAGTGACGGGCAGATAAGTGACTTGCCCAACGGCACACAGCCAGTAAGTGGCTGCGCTGGGATTTGAACTCAGGTCTGAGTCCAAAGGTGGGTTGTTTTGAGGGGAACAAACCAAGGGTTAGTCTCCTTGGCAGTCCCTGCTTCACCATGTACCGCTATGTCTCACGCGGCCAGTCCCCTCACCTCTAAAATGAAGTTGAAGGAATTCCCTGGTGGTCCAGTGGTCAGGACCCTGTGGTTTCACCGTCAAGGGCCCGGTTTGATCCCTGGTTGGGGAACTAGGATCCCACAGACCATGCAGCGCAAGCCAGAATAAAATGAAGTCAATCTGTCTACCTCCTGGGGCTGCTTGAGGAGTCAGGAAGATGAAGGAAGTGAAAGCCCCTTCAGGGCCTGGCATCGCTTGAACTCTTGGTCCCTAAATGGTAGCTATTGTCCTTTTTACGAGGAGATGGGGAGGAGCCTGGCTGGGTGGTTTTCCCTGCACCTGAGAAGGTGACTTTGCGAAGGGCATTTGGGTCCTGCTCCAAACAGTGGCCTTCACAGGGGTGGGGCTGTCCTGGAAATGAAATGAGATGCTCACACCCTGGGATCCAGGCTGTTCTGCTCATTTGTTCAACACATCCACGATCCATTCGTGTGCCCAGCAGCGAGGACGTGTGAGTCTGCCCTCGTCTCTGCCCCTAGGGAATGCCCAAGTTGGTTGGTTGAAGTAGATGGTGAGAAGGCAAACAGCCCTGTCCAGGAAGCATAGACCCTGGGAGCTCTAAGGCATCACCTATCTCAGCCAGCGGGGTGACGGCAGACTTCAGAGGGGCTGGTATTTGAACCACCACTATAGGCAAATGGAAGTTGTTGTATTCAGTTGCTAAGTTTTGGCCAACTCTTTGCAACCCCATGGACTGCAGCACTCCCGGCTCCTCTATCTACTATCTCCCAGAATTTGCTCAAATTCACGTCCATTGATGTCTAACCATCTCATCCTCTGCTACCCCCTTCTCCTTTTGCCTTCAGTCTTTCCCAGCATCAGGGTCTTTTCCAGTGAGTCAGCTTTTCCCATCAGGGGGCCAAAGTATCACCATTTCACATTTCAAATAGAAGTGGGGATGAGGAAGACTACCTTAGGTGGAGTGATCTGAGTAAGCAAAGGTCCAGAGGTCTAGTGTGTGGCCTGACGTGACAGTGAGTGTCCAGATGGGTGGCGGAGTGGACGGCAGCGCCACGGGAGGTCCGGAATCTCTCTTAAGGGCAGAGTGGAGCCAGGGAAGGATTTAAGCAGTGGTGTGAACTGGCCAGATATGTAAGGAGTAGATCAGATAGAAGACAGGAAGGCCCGAGAGGACAGAAGCTGGGTGAGACCTTTAATGAGCCAGGACAGCAGGTGACTGGTGAGCTGGGGGATGGGGACAAAGCCTGGCGGGCTTCTGTGAACTCACCCCTGAAGCTCCAAACCAGACTTTTGGGCTGTGTCGGGTGAGGAAGTGGTCTGCTGGCTCCAGAGGTCCTGACCCTCTCCCCTTCCTCTCCCAGCAGACTCTTGTGGTATGGTCCCTCAAGGACGCATCACAGGTGGTACCACTGCAGCTCGCGGCCAGTGGCCCTGGCAGGTCAGCATCAACCACCACGGCACCCATGTGTGTGGCGGCTCTCTCGTGTCCGATCAGTGGGTGCTATCGGCTGCTCACTGCTTCCCAAGGTACCCATGGGGTGGGGGGCAGGATGGGGAAGTGGGGCGGGGGTCAAGATTCAAGGATCAATGTAGGTCAGAGACTGGGGGTTCTTGCGTTGGATCTAGGGGGTATCAATAAAGCCTGTTAAGGATCTGTTAGGAGTGAAGGCCAGAGGTCACACGTCATAGGATAAAACTAGGATGCACAGTGGGACCCAAAAGGTCAGCTGCTCTGCCTTCACTCCTCTGCCTGCAGTGACAACAAGATAGAAGAATACGAGGTCAAGCTGGGCGCCCACCAGCTGGATTACTTCAGCACTGACACCCAGGTCCGCGGGGTGGCCCAGGTCATTTCCCACGAGAAATATTCCCACGAGGGCTCCATGGGGGACATTGCGCTCCTCCAGCTCAGCAGCTCCGTCACCTTCTCCCGCTACATCCGGCCCATCTGCCTCCCCGCAGCCAACGCCTCCTTCCCCAACGGCCTCCAGTGCGTTGTCACTGGCTGGGGCCACGTTGCCCCCTCAGGTGAGGGACAGGGCTGACGTCTAGAGACGCAGAGGGGAGCTGACTCAGGCTAGAAGACCCTGGGTAAGCATCTTTCGCCCCCCACAGTGAGCCTCCAGAACCCCCGGCCACTGCAGCAACTTGAGGTACCGCTGATCAGTCGTGAGACCTGTAACTGCCTGTACAATATCAATGCCAAGCCCGGGGAGCCCCACGTAATCGACCAGGATATGCTGTGTGCTGGCTACGTGAACGGGAGCAAGGACGCCTGCCAGGTAAATGCAGGGGGTCTGGGTGAGTGGGGGAGACGGGTGTGTCTTGGGAGATGAGGGCTTGAGAGGGCTTGGCCTGGATGGTTGGAGGCCTGGGGTCCTGTCCTGACAACTGTTGTGTGATTTTCTTCTCAGGGTGACTCTGGGGGCCCACTTTCCTGCCCAGTGGCAGGCCGCTGGTACCTGGCAGGCATCGTAAGCTGGGGTGATGCCTGTGGGGCCCCTAACAGGCCCGGTGTTTATACCCTGACCTCCGTTTATGCCTCCTGGATTCACTACAAAGTGGCGGAGCTCCAGCCTAAGGTGGTGCCCCAAATGGAGGAGTCCCAGCCCGATGGCCACCTCTGCAGCCACTACAAGGGTTTCAACTCTGCCCCAGCACAGGGCTTGGTGGGACCCATCCTTCTGCTACCACTTGGCCTGACCCTGGGCCTCCTCCGCCCACTGCACGAGGACTGAGCTACTCACTCCTGGGAGCTGCTTTGCTTCTGAGACCTCCACATCACACCCAAGGACGGATGCTGTTCCCGTGTTAGGCCCTACCTGGGACACTCTGGGCCCGGGGCCTGACTTGAGTCACTCCCTCCTCCCAGGACCCTGTGGGAGTTCAAGGCACCATCCTGAACTCTGAGCCCACTCTTCTGGATTGTTCTTTGGGACGGTAACCTCCACTCCAGGAGTTTATTGCCTGTGGTACTGGCTAGAACCTCTGGTCACTTCCATCTGCTGTCCACAAGCCTATCTGCTGGGCTCCTATGGAGCCCCCAAGGACCCTCTGCTACGAAAATGGGCCCTGGCTCCCCACCCATTTCTAGAAGACTGGCCAGCTGATGGCTACTGAAGAAGGACTGGCTCAGCACCTCACCTGCTCTGTCTGATGAGCCCCATCACTTCACCTTCTTCCTGTCTTCTGGGCCAGGGCTGCCTCTGAAGTGTGTAAGTCACTTAGTCATGTCCGACTCTTTGCAGCCCCATGGACTGTAGCCCGTCAGGTTCCTCTGTCCATGGGATTCCCCAGGCAAGAACACGGGAGTGAGTGGCCATTTCCCTTCTCCAGGGGATCTTCCTGACCCAGGAATCAACCCTGATCTCCTGCATTGCAGGTGGATTCTTTACCATCTGAGCCACCAGGGAAGCCTGGGGCTGCCTCTGGACAGCAGGTTTTCAAGGATAAAAAAGGCCCAAGTCTTGCCTCATTGGCTGCCATGCCCCCCTTGAGCCCTGACTCCTGGACTCCGGAGGACTGAGCCCCCACCGGAACTGGGCTCCAACATGCATCTGGGGTGGGGGGTCAGAAGGAGTAAAATGTTCTGAGCACAACTGGCTATGTGTATGTGTGTGACATGAATGAAGCCCATCAGCTGTGGGACACTGGCAGCACTTACTTTATTAAAAAAAGGATGACACACTTCTGTACATATTTACAGGCTGGGGGCAAGGAGGCGTGGGTCCAGGAGCAGAGGCGCAGGCCGCTCACTTCTTGGAGAGTTTGACTTGCTTGTGCTTGGGGGGTGCCCACTTGAGGCAGACGGAGTCCACTGCAGGGAGAAAAGACAGATGAGAGGCAGGACGGCCCCCACCCCGCTCCCCTGACTGGGCCGGTCACCCCAGCTGCTCTGCCCTGGGCCCAGGCCAGGTTTCACCTGCAGATGGGAACAAGGGCAGACTGATTCCTGGGGTGGGGGTAGGGGTGGAGAGGGAAGTCCAGAATGAGTGGCCTGCCTCAGGCTTGGTCCTGGGAGCTGGTCAGACTGGTTTGGGATCAGGTGACAGCAAAAAGGAGGCCTTGGCTCCTGGAGGTCCTTACACCTATACCCCACCACTCACTCACACACACACACACACACACCCCCCTAGGGCAGCCCCTTTACCCACCTGTGATGGGTGGTTTCTTATACTGAGCGCTTTTGAGGTGTTCCTCCACCAGCTTGGGTGTGACACAGATCACGTGCTGGCCCTTCCAGTACTTGACCATGTTGAGGGACTGGAGGGTGCTGATGATGTCATTCTGAGTGATGCTCGTCATCTGGCTACACAAACAGATTAGAGCAGATGCTGGAGAGAGGTCTACTTGAGGGATTTGGCTGGGAGGGGCCAAGGAGAGGGGATCACTGGCAGTCAGAGGAGAGTCCTTCCCTATGGGAGGACTTACCTAAGGTCCTTGATGGACAGGGTGCCCCGGAAGTCTCGCAAGATCTCCAGCAGGACCCAGGACCAGTAGCTGCGGTAGCTGAGCTTGCCCAGGTCAGACAGTGGCTTCTCTGGGGAGCCGACCGTGCTCTCCAGCTTCGAGAGCTCATAGCCTGGAGGTGGTGGAAACGAGGAAACTGAGGACCCACCCTACCCTGGCACCCCTCATCACTGTCGCCCTTCCTGCAGGAACCACTCACTGAAAGCAATGAGGAACTTCCCGTAGCCACGGCGCTGGTAGGGGGGCAGCGTCAGGATACAGGCCACGTTGTTCCCATCTGGGGACTCCTTCTCCTGCAGGGGTGGGTGGTCAGGGTCTCTGGGGAGACTCAGCCCCTACTCGGGTTCATCCACCCCCCGCCCCCCACCTCCCTCAACCTGGGCTTCCCAGCACCTTTGAGAAGTAGCCGACGATGTGGGCCCCCTGCCTGTCCACCTCCGTCAAGATGTAAAAGACGAACGGCTCCACATCAAAGTATAGCGTCTTATGGTCCAGGAAGAGCTTGGCCAGCAGACATAGGTTCTGACAGTAAATCTGAGGGGTGGGGGTGGGTGGAAGCAGGCTCAGCGGCAGGCAGAACGCCTCCACCTAGCTCCATCAAGGTCTGGGCAGGTACTATCACTCTGCCTGTTCCAAGTGCCAGGCTCCAGAGAGTAGCCAGTGCTAGCCCGGTGAGAAGTGGGAGCCTCACCAGAACGGCTGTGTTTAGCATTGCAAGGAGTCTTAGAGTCAATTTCTAATGGACAGGGAAATGGAAAATTAGATAGGTACAAGCACTCAAGGAGGTCACAGCAGAGCCGGGCTAATCACGGCTACTGCTGCTGAGCACTCAAGAGGAGTTTGATCTTTAGAGACACAGACTCTTCTATTTCAGCTCAGGAAACAGGCTCAGAGACAGTGGCTCGCCCAAGGTCCCCCACCTGCTGAGCGCCAGGGCAGGACTCAAGCTGGTGTGTGAGTTCTGTCTGCTCATAGCCGTGCCCTCAGACCTAGCACATGGCGAAGGGTGAACCTGGGGGGTTGGTAAATGTCTGCAGATGAACAACCCTTGAGCCTGACTCCACAGCCCAAACTATCTACCCCATCGGATGTGCCAGGCCAGAGACCAATGTCAGGAGGGCCAGTGGGACCTTGAGGTTGGCTGCATGGCAGACATCAAGGACACCTTTTACCACCACTCTCACCTGACCCGACAGCTGTGTGAGCCCAGCACCACTGACCCATTTTGCTTAGGAGGAAACTGAGGATCTGTAAGGGTGAGGGACTGCCTGAGGCCTCAAAGCTGTACAGGGTGGAGCTGAAAGAACACCCACGTCTCTGCTCTGTCTCTTTCTGCCCCTCCAACCCCAACCCCCACCCCACTGATGTTCAGGAAGGCAGAACAGGGGGCTCACGTGAGGCTATTTAGCAAGCTATTCATCACAAGGCTGGCAAAAGCCCGTGTTTACTAAGTTCCTGCTCAATTCCAAGAACTGGGCTAAGTACTTGACTTTGCTGTTTCATTTATTCCATTAACAAGTCTCGTAGGTAAATATTAGCATGACTCCTGTCTTAAAGAGGAGAAAACAGGAACAGAAGACCTTAAGCAACTTGTCCAAGGTCAGCAAGGAAGTGACAGGGCGATTTGAAGCCCGGAACCACTCAGAAGCCAGTCCCCTGCATCTTACACTCCGCTGCCCTTGCACGGGAACTGGGGACCCTCGGCGAGACCCTCCTAGACTGAGCAGGCAAAGGCCAAGCTGTCCACGACAGCAAAGCACGCCCCAGAGACCAGACACCGCCCCACTGAAGTCCTTCAGGAACAAGGAACTTGGCGTCAGAGCCACAGAGCTCTCGGGCAGGAAACCGCACACAGAGCAGTTTCCACCCAGGAAAAACAAACACCATTTCTTCAGGCAGAAAGAAAATGCAGGTTTGAACAATACCCTGAGGCCAGACAATCTACACTCTGGGTTCCAGAAGCACCTGAGCCTAAGCCACCCCCAGCTACCCCCTCAGAAGCCAAATCCCTCAGGGATAGAAGAGAAACCCAGAAGCTGAGGGTAAGTAAGCACCATAGGCAGCTTACTTTGCACAGAACACACGCTGGGTGCCAGGCCAAGCACAAGCCCGCAGGCCGCTTCTCATGCTAAGGCTGGCCTCTGCCCTTTATCGATGGTGAGGATCATCAGGAAGTGCCTAGCACGTCCCCCATTTCCATGGTAACTCTACCCAAGGGCTCACCTTGTGGTCTTTGCCATCCACTTCATACACAGAGATGTTGCTCTTGCGGTAGATCTCCTTTCCTGGGGGTTGCCGCCACTGGCACTGGCCCTGGGTGGGGGGTGAGAGAGGGGAGGCACAGATGTGGGGTCCCGAGGTTCCCCGCTGGGCACCCCATCCCCCACCCCGTGTGGCTGACAGCAGGCCTCCGCTTCTCTCCACTTCCCCAGTTGGAGACCCTGGGGATCCACCCTTCACCTGTATCAAGTAACTCACCCAACCATCTAAGGAGATGAATCCTTTTACAGATGGAGAAACTGAGGCACAGTAACAGGCCAGGTAACTGGCATAAACATCACACAGCAGGCTAATTACAAATCCAGCTCAGCCTGGCTCTGGAGGGCCAGCAGCCAGGACAAGGTTGTTTCCTAAACCATACACATCTGCCTAAAAATCCACCCTGTGGGAAACACCACCACGCCAGCCAGGTGGCTCCTGTGTGTGGCCAAGCATTCCAACAGTCCAGGAGTCGTGGTCCCATGGCTCGGGGCTGTGCTGACTTCCTCTTTTGCACAGAGGAACCTGGCACTGGACTGGCCTTGCTAAATATGTGGTGAGGGCCAGGGACCCCAGAAAGCCCCCATTCCACAGAAGAGGAACCTGAGGTCTGGGGAGGCTCCAGCCAAGGCAGAGTCAGGCCTGGAAGCCAGGTCTCTCCACCCGGGCCAGCTTTTCCTTGGATCTACAGCTGTGGGCCTGTCTCTCCTTCCCCTGGCCACTCTTTCAGGAAGCCCTAGCCTCAACAACCACCCCCTGCGTGCACCAGACCCAACCCAGCCTCACCAAGTGGAAGCGGTAGCTCTTCTCGTATTTCATATACTTGAGACAGTACTCGCAGAGCCAGAGCTTGGGCTGTTTCCCATAGTCTTCAGGGAATGGGGAGAAGTACCAGGCGTCGATTTCGTAGTTCCCAATGTGGATCTTGTCCACGTACTTCACCTTGGTAATCTGTGGGCGAGGTGGGAGTGGAGGGAAGGTGGGCTTGGTCGGGGCAAAAGGAGCAACAGGGAAGGGGCAGCTCCGCTTAGGATCCCTCCCCGTACTTACCGCCTCATGTTCCTTCTCCAAGGCTGCTGTTGTGGGATCCATCTCTGCATAGGTCTGAGTGAGAAAGAGCAGTGGATGGAGATGAATAGAAGGGGTCAGGCCACCTCTTCCGTTTTCCAGACCCCATCCCTTAAACTACAATAACTGGAGATCGAGCAAGCTTATTTTACCTGGTTTCGGAGCTGGCTGGTCCAAGTCCCTCTCCCATCTGCCCACCCACCCACCCACCCATCCCAGAGCCCCCTGATGCTCAAATCTGGACTGTTTGCCTAATGAACAGGGCTAGGATCAAAAGGTCTGGCTTGACTCCTTAGGTTGCTAAGAGCTTTGGTGTTTCCAATCGGATCAATCCAGTTCTGCCATAGTTGTTGGGAGACAGAGGAAATAACAGGTCTGGTCTTCTGCGCTCGTATCAGGAACCGGTAGGGACACCCCAGTGTGCCTGGACCTCCTTCCTGCACATGGGACGGCTCCAGAGGCCCCTCCCACAGGCACAGCGGGCCCCAGGTGTCCAGAAAGGAATTTGGCCTTTCCTCCTGCAAACCTGTTCATCCTCCTGGGTTCCTCAACTCACTGGGAAGCATCACCCTTGGGCCAACTGCCCCAGACCAATAATGAGCCTGCTCACAAGGCTCCTCCTCCTCGCTCAGCCTGGCATTCGAATAATGGCCACGTCCTGTCAGTGCTACCTCTTTGTCATCTCTGGAATTGGTTCCTTCTGCCCCACCCCGAATAGCCACTGCCACCATGTCAGGTCTGGACAGCTGCTGACAAGGCCTGGGCATTCCCAGCCCTCTGTCTCAGCTCAACCCTGCTCTGCTGTTGACAGTCCTGTTTCTGGTCTTCACGCCTTTGCGCATGCAGTTCCTCCCAGCCTCCATGTCGTTCCCTCTTCTACAGCTGCCAGAAAACGCTTACTCAGCCTGGTACCGAGCATGAGCCAGGCGAGTGCCTGACGGGGCAGAGCGTGGCGAGTGATCACGTGTCATTGTTTTTACTGTGCTCTTTCTGTCTTTGAAGGCCCAGCACCCTTCCCAACCCTATCCAGGAGGCCTGACTGGATTCTTCTGAGCCAGAATACATTCCTTCCCAGGTCAGGAATGCCTTGCTCAACAACAGTACCCACCGTCTCCCCCATCTTGGTTTCCCTATTTTCCAAGTCTTTGGAAGGCAGGGATATAACTCACGTGGCAATCATAGCCTGCCCAGGTTCTAGGCCAGAGGCTGCAAAGGGAACCAAGGCCAGCCTGACAAGTGACCCAGGAAAGCCTGGGACCTACACCAGAGAAGACGGCAGCCTTGCCTTGTGGTTCAGAAGGGAGACAGGGGCCAGTGTCTTACCCAGAGCCCTTTCTACCAAGCACTTGGCCGGATGGCCTCATTTAACCCTTTGGCAATGTGGAGACACAATATTCTTACTTCTGCTTTACAGAGAAGTAAACAGGGAGAAATGAGGTCATTCGCCCTTGGGGACTAGCCAGCTGCCATTTGTTCCAAGTACCAAGTGCTCACATCATAGACATTACTCAGCATGAGCCTGAGATGGGAGTGCTCACTATCCACACCGCACAGAAGAAACTGAGGCATGGAGAAGTGGGCTCACAGAACCGGGACCAAGCAGAGTGGGGCATGGGCCTCCGGTCTGTCCAACACCAAAGCTAAACCCCTGCAAAGATGAGGCAAGGGAGCTTTTCCTCCTCATGTGCCTCTTTAAAACACATCTCCCAATTCACAAATCAGTCCTCTTCTGCAAATGGGTTAAAGAACTACAAAAACACTACTTTTCAATAAATGCTGTAATTTATTTAGAATTAAACATTAATGAGGCCCTGGAGAACCTTGCTAATCGTTAACTCACTGATTATTCATTCTTTGGTTAACTTGCTGATTATTCATTCTTTGAGTAATCTGCTGGTTATTCACTCTTTGACCACCACTGGTCCACGGTCATCCACCATGCTGACTGCCAGCTTAGAAAGACATCTTTGAGGCTTAATTTACCAAGGCAACCTGGCTGGGGAGCTGAGCAAACCTTAGACTGTGATGTGGGATAAAGTAGCCTCTAGCCACAAGCAGCTACTTAGATTTAAGTTCATTACATTCAAAATAAAATTCAATTCTCAGTACATTTCAAGTACTCAATAGCCACAAGTGGGTAGTGGCTACTGTATCAGACAACACAGATATAGCACATTTCCATTTCCATCACAGGATGTTCAGTAGGACAGTGCTGCCTTAGATGGTGCTTTAGAGACATCTTTCAGGTTTTCTTCTCGCCACATGGCTTGCGGAATCTTAGTTCCCCGACCAGGGGCTGAATCTGGGCCATGGCAGTGAAGACGCCGAGTCCTAACCACTGGACCACCAGGAATCCCCGGTGAGAGATCTTTCTGATTCAAAGCATTTAAAAATAATTTTTTTTTTTAAATGACAGCACTGTTAACCAGTTGGCAGTCTGTGTATACACCCATGTATATTTACATGTGAAATAAGAACTTCTCAACTTACCTTTATTAAAGGACAATATACTGATAGTTTGTACTTTATCTTAGTTATTCCATTTTTTAAATTTAAATGACCACAACCCACTGAACTCATCTTGCTATCTACTAATAGCTGTGCCCCACAGTCTGCAAACCATTGCTGCAAAACCCACAATGAGTGCTCAGGATGCAATTGCTGGGTGAAAATACCAAAAATTTGGGTTCCTTAAGAGCTTCATAAAGCCTCTTCTCATCTGCACACTCCATTTCACAAATCAAGAAACTGAGGCTCAAAATGGGAGAAAAGAAACCCTCCAGGGGCAGGCTGGCTTCAAGAAAAGAACCCAAATTTTGCTTCTATTTTTTTTAGCCCAGAGGCATGAGAGATCTTAGTTCCCCAACCAGGGATTGAACTCACACCCCCTGCATTGGAAGGACAGAGTCTTAACCACTGGACCACTAGGGAAGTCCCCAAATCCAAGCTTTGGAAATAAATGGCAGGAGTTTTTAGGATATTTCCAAGTCAAGGCTAAGGGCTTTTGCCCCAAGTAGAACAATCCAATTGGCAAATCTAATTCCTGACTGGGTTCCTAAAACTACCTGCACCTCCCTTATAAACTGGGGATATAAAGTTTACCTCACAGAGTTGCTGTGAAATTTCAATGAGATCATGTTCTAGAATACTTTGCCTAATACTGTGGCTCACAAGCCAATAAATGTGCCATTATTACTCTAATTTCAGCCCACCCTTTTATATACTAGCTGTGTGACCTTAGGCAAGTTACTTAACCTCTCTGAGTCTGCTTCCTGCTTTCCTCAAAAAGAATTAATTAGCTCTGTGGCATTAAGTTGTTACAGAGGACCTGATGAGCTTATCCAGGCACAGCACTCAGCACAAGGGTTGGCAATTGCAAGTACCCCTAAATCACTTATTCTCTTCCTTCCCTCGGAACTTGCAGGTCTGTTTGTCAATGTGGCACAGCCAAGAGGGGCATAAAAGCTGCAAGAGGCCTGAGTTCCAGTCCCAGCTGTGTCAGTTCCTTGCCACAAGACTACAGCCAAGCTCTCACCCTCTCTGAGCCTCAGTTTTCTCGTCTGTGAAGAATACCTGGGAAGAGGTAGATAGTCCCCCATATACTGCAGGAGCTTAAGCAATGGGAGCTGCTGTGGGTGTGGCACCAGGACCCAGGTTAGTCAGAGAGGATGCTGAGCCTCCTGGGGCCCCGGGGAAGGGGAGGGACCCAGGGAAGGGGAGGGACCCAGGGAAGGGGAGGGCACTGGGGAAGGGAAGGGATCCGGACCTTCTGCACGTGGTTGATCTCATCATGCTTGCGTTTTTGGTTTCGAGTGATCTTGCGCTCCGGCTGCTCGGCCAGCTCGCTCAGGTACTTCTCTGAGTTCTTCTGCACAGCATCTTTCACTGTTTTGGTCAGCGCCAGCCGGTTCTTGTCGACCCATTCATCCAATCGCCGGTTAACTGTGAGGATGGGTCATGAAGGTGCTGCCCTTTAGCGTTCTCCCCCAACCCCGCACCCGGACCTGATTACTCACAGCCCACGTAGTGTACATAGAATTCCTCTCGGCCTTCTTGATCGTTCACTCGAGACTGGATCACTTCAGCAGAATCTGTGAAGGGAAAAGGCTAGGATCACTGAGAAAGAAAACGGGGCTGGAATGAGTGACAGAGGAGCAGGTTGCCAGATTCCGAAGCTAACCTCATCTGCTCACCTCTGCCACTCCCTTCAATCACTGTCTTGAAGTGGGCCAGATTGGGGCTCTTATTCTTATACTAGAGACAAGGAAACTGAGGCTTACCTATTTGAAAAGTAGGTATGCTCACTATTTGAAAAGTAGTAAGCACATTTAACCGAATTCAAGTCTGGCTCCAAATTCAAGGTCTGTATTACTATACTCAGTCATTCACTTGTTCAGAAGTCATGAGAGCTAGTTGTGGACTCAAACAGCCCCACTTCCTAGCTATATTTAACTGAACAAGTTATTTTGGCTTTCTGAGCCTCAGCGCTTTCATGTGTAAATAAGGATAACAGCGCCCCCCTCAAATGGTAATAAGCTTTCAGTACAGCACCAAATGGCGGACCATTCAACAAATGAGTAAGGCAACCACTGCAAGTCTGGCCCTGAGCTGGGCTGCTCCTGGGTACAGAAGATACACTGATGAATCATGAGCGGTCCTGCCCTCCAGAAGTTCACACTTTGATAGAAGACAGACAATGACAACACAATGGTACATATACCGTAGCTCAGGTATGAAGAAAATGTTGCAGAAATATACAGAAGGGAACGACTCACTCTGCCTGAAGGGAGTCAAGGGTGACATCACAGGGGATATGATGCTAAAAGGATGAGTGGGGCTAGCCAGCAGTAAAAGGCATATGGTCTTAAAAGCGTGGTCTGGTCCGTCAATGGCCTTTGCTAGGGGTGCTAAAAAACAGAGAGGTGACAAAGACGAAGGCCATTCTAACGTATTTGGGGGTTATTCTGGAAATGACGCAAAAAAATAGAAGGCAGGGGAAGCTCGTTTTTGTGTTCCGGGAGGTCTTCTCCGCTGGCGGCTGTAGGGGATGGATAAGAAGGGGAAGTCACAGACACAAGGGAGACCAGTGAGGAAGCAGGTTAACAAAAAAAGGGAATGAAGCCTAAGACTGGGCAAGGAAGTGGAATGGGGGCTCTAAAACACAGAAGGAAGACTGGCTAAAGCCCAGGCTGTGGGGATTGTAGGCGGCGCCGGGGCAAGTCCAAAAGACCGTGTTCTACCCCTCTCAGGCCCCGCCCCGCCCTTAGGCCCCGCCCCCTGGCCTTGGGCCCCGCCCTCACGCCAGGTGCTATCGGGCCGCCGGCACAGGTATGTTTCTCCGATCTCCACGGTGACTTCAGGCTCGCCGCGCGCCGGGGTCGGCGGAGAGATGCGGCCTGGGGACGGAGCGGTCCCCTCGACCGCCGCATTCTCCCCGGGTCCGGGGTCGCCCTCCCCCGCGACCCCTGAAGTCGCCGCCGCAACCGCCGCAGCTGCTCCCTGTGCCGCCATCGTTGTAGTGGAAGTGACGACAGAATATAGCGCCACGTAGCGCCTTTAGATCCGGGTCAGTGAAGCACGGCGGAGTCTGCAGCAAGCTAGAGGGCGGGGTCTGTGACGTGGCAGGACCTCGTTGGCTAGTGTGACTGTCTCCGCGGCGCCAGGCCAGATTGACGTTGACTGTGCCGGTTACCCTGGAGTTTTCTGTTTGGAATTATGGCTGCACCCTAGAGTTAAAAGAGAGGAGAAAGGCTTTCCTGATGTGATGTCTCAGCTCTATCTTTTTAAGACTTCCGGTGCCTGAGGAAGCCAAGATGTGCCAGTTATCGGGCGGCGCTGCCCCCAGTTTACCACGGCGGAGCCAGAGCAGCCTCCCTGGATGCCTGGCTTTAGGGCGATGAGCCTGAGGTTAACACCCATCCCATGCACTTCCACCAGCCAAATACTGGTCTCCCGTTTTTAAAGACTGAAGAAACTGCGTTCCTTGTTCAGGATGGGAAAAGGAGATCGGATTAGGGAAGCAGGTCCAATAAATCACTCGCACAGAATCAAGCGTTTGTAAAGAAATGACCAAGTTCCCTAAACAGAAAATAGCCAAAGGCCCTGGACATAATGGGCAGCGTCTTGGGCTTAATAAGTGAGGAATTCTGGGTTCTGACCCTACACTGTGAGTGTCCATTCCCAGAATGTCGTTAAATGTTACACTGTATAAACCATATAACCATAAAGATTGAACCATATATTTATCTCTTACGTATATAAAACAAGTGCATGTTGCACAATGCCAGACAGGGTAGGTGCTCAATAAACATTCCCTTTGGCCACTCTGAGTCATACCTGACTTGTAATTTGGCTATTGGGCTTTGAAACAATTCTAAGAGGAGTGGAATGCCCAAGGCCTAAGGATGAGGTTACAGATCAGGAAACATCTAAGTATCTGTGAGCGATGGCAGTGGGAAGAGCTGGTAACTTGGCTTTGGGGAAATAAAGAAGTTTGGAGGGAGTGGTAAATGCCCTTCTGGCAGCATATGAAACGGAAGAAATAAGTCAGGCAAGAAAAAAATTTAAAATTAACACTGTAGTACTTGTTCCCTCTCCACCCACCCTTAGAACTATGTTGATGATTCACACGGATCCCACAGAATCATTTTTTGTTGCTTCCTTGTGCTCATATTACCTTTGATGTGCTTTCAGAAGCCAGCACCAGAGGCTTGTTTGGTGAAAAGTCTCTCAAGTTAATGGAACTGTTTTGCTTTCAAAGAGCTGAAAATGGAAGTTCTCAGTCTGGGAGTTTTAAGTACCTGCCCAATCAAATATGGACAATAAACAAATGATCATCCAGCAGAGGAGTCCATCAATGATTGTGCCGCTTACCTCTCTTGCCTGGCCTCCTGCCCTTCCCTTTCCTGCCTCCCCTACTCCCTTCTGGAAGCACTTTCTCAACAAATCGCTTGGATACAAATCTTTGTAAGATGTGCTTCTAGGGAATCCAGGGCTTCCCTGGTGGCTCAGCTGGTAAAGAATCCACCTGCAATGCGGGAGACATGGGTTTGATCCCTGGGTTGAAAAGATCCCCTGGAGACAGGAAAGGCTACCCACTCCAGTATTCTGGCCTGGAGAAGTCCATGGACTATATGGTCCACAAGGTGGCAAAGAGTCAGACATGACTGAACAATTCACTCTAGGGAATCTAACTACCCTTCCTAGCTTCAAACCCTTCCATGGATCCCTGCTACCTCCAGGATAAAACTCACACTTCTTGGGCTGTAATTTCAAGGTCTTTCACCCTGATTACTATCTGCCTCTCCAGCCTCCCCCTCCTCCTCCCCCCAGCACTGCAGCAGCAAGATTTTCAGCCTGGCAAATCACTAGGGTTTCCCACCACCAGATACAATTCCTGTCTCCCCTCAGTCCCCCACTTCCATCACCAGTCCCACCAAGTAGGCTTTAAGCCTTCTTCCTTCCTGGCAAGATGGGTGCTAGGGGGGTCACCACCACCTGCTCCCTGGAGCCCTTTGCCCCCCCTACCCGGGCCCCACTGTCCTCTGGGGCCTGCCAGGGCACAATCCTGTGTGTTCTTTTACTTGGCAATAGCAGGCACGGCTGGCAGACAGTATTTTTAACCTTCCTTACTCAGGTTTAGGAATCAGGTGGCTCAGAAGAGTGCCCAGCTGGGTCACCTTCACCTCTATGACCTGTGACTGCTGGGAAGAATCGGAACTGAGGCCTGAAGCTGGGCCAACCTGGGCCTTCCATATTGTCTGGGAGGCAGAAACATTTGGGAAATGAAATGAATGAGAGGTTTGCACAAACTGCCCGACTCATCCCCACTCCAGTTAAATTTACTGTGCAGGAAACCCAGGGCCAATTCTGTTCCTGGTCTGCCAGGCAGTGAGGATGGTTAAGAGACCAGGACATGAACTAGTTAAACCCAGGGTCCAGGGGACCTGAAAGAGGGCAGAAACAAAGGTTCATCTGCCCTCCCCACACATGGGGCCTGAGAGGGCATTCAAAATGTGAACTTTAATAACAAACAGCAGGTCAAAGTGGGGTTCCCCAGGAACGAGAATGACGGAGCTGGTGAGGAAGACCTCGAGGGTCCCCACTTCCTCCCCTCTAAGGCCTGGAGGCAGGGAAGCAGTGGACCCTATGGAAGAGGGCCGGTGCCTGGCTCCATGTAAGTCCACCTGTTTGGGGCCCTAAGACCCGAGATGCAGCAGTGTGGAGCAGGGTGGTACCCTGCCGGGTCCGGGAGGTCCTGGCAGGGAGTGTGGCCCAGCCTGGGTAGGCCAGCCGGCCTAGGGCTGCGAGGTCAGATGCGGAAGCTTTCTTCCCGGCCATCGATGTGACGGAGCCGTAGGTAGACATCTGTGCCAATGCCCTGCAGCGACTGCAGCCGAAGGGAACCACCGAGGTACTCTGCGTAGGCCCGCGAAGTGGGCAGCCCGAAGCCAAAGCTGGGGGTGGGCGGGGGGACAGGACACAGGCTTCAGAGGCTTGAGTCTCCTGGGCCCTCCCACCCCTCTGTTCTGGCCAGATGGGGCCTCACCCGTGCATGGGTCCTGACTGGCCACCACTGTGCAAGTCCAGGTGGCCAAAGAGGGGGCTGATCCGGGGGTCCTGGGTGCTGGCCTCAGCTGTAGTGAAGTGGTAGTCCATCACCCGATCCAGGTCTTTGTGAGCAATTCCCCCGCCCCGGTCTGAAATCCTGGCAGGATGACGGTAACGGGGGTTTGGCTCAGCTTTGGTGGGGGTTCACTACCTCCCAAGCAGACAGTGAGTGCTAAGTCGGCCTTCCTGTCCCTTCCACCCACCCAAACATGGAATGTGGTCACCTGAACTCTTGGGCCTTGCTTTTTATAAGCTACTTTTCTCCACCCTCACTCCTGCCACTGACTGCTTAAACCTTCTCACAGGACTTGACATTTATTCTCTGCCCAGCACCATATTTCTGACTCTTTCCCTGCTCTGGGCCCCTCAGTTTCTGACAAAGGCAGGCCCCTGGGGCCTGCAATTGGCCCCAGATCAACTCATGTCCAGCTCCCGGCAATCTCAGGACCAGAGATTGTCCTGAAACACTAAGTCTCACTAAGCTTGAGGTCATTCAGCAGATCAGAAACAGTGCCCAGAAACCCGCATCCATACCACCCAACTCGCACCCAAGGCAAACCTGATGACGAGATCGATATCATTGTTGGCGATGGTGATGACGACATCTGGGACATTGTAGGGAGTGTCGAGGTGACTCTCCATTGTGGCTCTGTGCAAGGGGCCAAATACCAGTAGGTGGTGGTGCCCTGCCTCACCTCAGTTCCCATCTGCCCCCATCCAATACATCCAGCGGCCCACCTCATGGCGTTCTTGAGCAGCTCAGGTAGGATGTAGTCCAGTGGCATTGGGATGAAGGGGAAACGGGCAGCCACGTGTCCGTTGATGCGGACTCGGGGTGCATTGCCATACTTGTGCTCACACAGGCGTCTGTGGATAGGAGCAAGGGTTCAGATTCCAACCAGTGGGTCTCAACTGGAGCTGATTCTGTCCCCACCCTCCCAAGGACATTTTGCAATCCCTAGCAACATTTTTGTTTGCCACAACTGGGGAATATTACTGGCATCAAGTGAGTAGAAGCCAGGGATCCTTCTGAACATCCTAACAAGCACAGGCCAGCCCCTTACAGAAAAGAATAATCTGGCCCAAAACATGAACAGTACCACAGTTGAGAAATCCTGCCCTGGACCACATCCTGGGCAAGTGCTCAGACCTAGACCTTCCCTGCCCGATGATGTCCATTTCCTTAACCATTCTAACCTCACCTGGCAAAGTCCACCCACTTTTCAATAATCTTCTTCGGTGACAGGCGAGTGCAGATGATGCCAACAAAGTCGGGCTGGTAGGAGAAAGAAGGTCAGGACCAGAGATCACCTCTACCCACATCTTGGGCAACAAAAGCTTGTAAACTCTAGACTATGGAAGCAGCCCCAGGGCTCTCCCCAGACCCATGGACCAGGTCCCCAGTCCAACGGGGCTCCTGGCTCAGCTCCCTCTGGTCCACTTGACATACTCAGGTCCCGGCGCCCCACCTTGTCCTCATGTAGTGCCAGATGGTGGGTGGCCAACATACGGATCCCAAGCCTTGAAGTCAACGTCTTGTCTAAGAAGTAGCGGACGAGCTTCTCATCCTATAAAGAGCAGGCCTCAGAAACCTGGTGCCTTTCCCAGGACCCTACCAGGTCTGGGCCCACATTGTGCTGCCCTCACCTCTATGTACTTCCGGCTCTCACGCAGGCCTTCCGCTAAGAGGGTCACCACGTCCTTGTGGTCATCCAACAGCTGTCGCACCAGCTGGCAGTATCGGGCCTCATCCGCCTGGTCCTTGATCTGCAAGCCACGTAGTCGTGAGCGTGGGTGGTCCAGCCCTGACCTCTCAGCCCCTCACCCTGCCCTGGCCCAGCCCTCACCGGAGGGAAGTCTGTCAGCTTCTGGAAGGCACGGATGTACAGCTCGTGCTGCAAGGAAGAGGTGTTGGAATTCACAAGGATGCTTTGGGCACAGGTAGAGAACAGTCAGCCATGACCACCTATGGGGACTGCCATCCACCCCAGTTCATTGGGTTCCGAACCCATCATGGTCTTTCAAGTCTCCATGAAAGCTTGGGCCGAGTCCTCTAGGACTCAGAAACCTTTAGGCAGGTAGGTCTCTACCACTCTGGTTCCCTCTCCCTATCTGCCCCATGGGTGGTGGGCACACTGACTTAAGGTCCTTTCCTATGCCCCCTTGAGGCCATCTTACCACGTGCAGTATGGTGGGGTTGCAGCCAATGATGAAAGGAAGGCTGCGGAAGCCCTTGATGCGGTGAGCGATCCTCACTGGCAACTCCTGCTGCAAGTAGCGGGCACTTTTCTAGAAGAAAGAGAAGAGGGAAGTTAAGGCCAGGGGCTGGGGGGCTGGGTCAGAGCTCCAGGGCCCAAGAGCAAAACAAGAAGCAGGAATCTTACCAGGAGGTGACTGCCATCCTGAGAGCGGCCTGAATAGAGCATCATGGTTGGAGTGAGACGGACTGAAGGCTGAAGGGACAGAGGGCCTTTGAGCATAGTATCTCCAACGCCCTGCCCCCGGCCATATTAGCTTCACCCCTTCCCGGGACACCCACTCCAGCTCCAGACCCAGGCCTCACCGCCCTAGCTGCACACCTTCTCCGCTGCGACGTCAATGGCTGACTGGTTGTAAAAGGAGGTGACGGTCTTAGAGCGCTCCCGTGCCATTTCCACATGGTGGGTATCAGTGGCTGATGTGGAGCGGGCCCGGAGCGAGAGTGCGGGCCCCAAGAGAGGCCGGAGGGGTGGCCCGCCCCGGGGTCCGCTCCCCAGCACCGAAGCCAGTATCATCGTTCTGTTCCTTTGAACTGGACTGGGTGGCCAGTAGGGCTGAGGACCCGATAGACGGAGGCGACCCCAAAACTGGGCAAGAAGGATGTGGGTAGGCAGGGACTCTTCTCTGACTTCAGGGGTGAGCGCCGGTTGACGATGCTGACCAGCTCAGCCTCCGGGGAGCAGCTCCCATCTACCAAGGCGGGGAAAGGGGTAGTTGTACGGATCTGAATCCAGAAGTGCCCTCTCTCTACGTGAGCACAGGTATAATCAGATTTGACCATCTCTGCCCAACCCCTTCAACCATCTCCCCAAACACACACACACACACAGGGAGAGCCTGGATCACCTTGCTTTCTGGAGTTACTATTCTTCAATCTAAGGCTCTATCTGGTAGCTTGGAGGGGAGGGGATCCTTAGACCAGTCCAGCCCGAAACCTTGCCCCTGATCTCTCGGATCCGCTGCACCTCGTTCAAGGGGCGGGGCTGACCCCTAATCCGGCCCCTTCAGACCCCGACTGGGGTCTGGCCTGCATACGTGTGGCACAAAGAATTGTGCACCGAGGTTTGGCTGCGTGGAAGCAGCGGCTCGGGAGTCCCCATCTAGGTCCCTCCCTCCGCAGGGCCACTTGGTTCAGCCCAGATCTCCCCCATATGCTAGATGCTGGTCCCCCCACCCCCGCCCTCCACGCGCGCTCCAACGATCCAGGGCAAAGGCGGAGGGTGCGGTCAAGTGATGCGAAGCCTTAGCGGGCATGGTCTGCGCAGGTCGCTCCCCTTACCGCTGGGCCAGAGCCAGGGCCAGGGTCCGAGCGGTACAGGCCAAGAGTCGACCGGGCCGGGCGAGCCTAGCCGCCTGCGCCCTCTGCCGCCGTGACGTCGCGTGGGCTATGGGCGCCCGGTGCCTCCTGGGAGTTGTAGTTTGGAGCAGAGGACTCGCACCCTCGCGCCCAGCCCGGAGAAGTTATGTCCCTGCTCCTAGACCCCCCAAATAACCCCAGAGTTACCTAGTCTCTCTGGGAAGCAGGCCCTCGGGAAAGAAATGGGACAGGGCGAGAATACCCTGAGATGCAACGTGCACAGACCAAACGCTATCTGGATTCCCTCTCTGAGGTCTGGTCCTTCTTCTCAAGGTCTTGACTCATTTGTGGAAAACCAAAGTGCCTGGTTCAAAACCCAGCTCAGTCATTCACTATCTGGGGCAAGTTACTTAAATTACTCAATACTTTAATTCCTGTCTTGGTAAAATGAAGTTGTATCAACCTTGGGGTTGTGTGGTTACATGAATTTATCCATGTAAAGTGCCTAGAATAGTGCTGGGCATGGAATTAACACTATATTAGCTATTGTTATTAATATTATTACTAATTAATATCAGCAACAAACACTGATTAGGTGACATTCTGGGCTAGGAGAGATTTGGTCTTGAGTTAATAGACCCTTCTCAACCTGTAGAGGAAGATAGACAATTGATGGACAATAGATAGACAATTGATACACGTGCAGTGTGAATAGGACTCAGCCACGCCTGGGAGCTGGAATGGGAAGGGCATATCATGACAGAGAAGAGCATGGAGCCATGTGGAGTCTGAGAGGAGAGGGGCTGAATGAGGGGACCAGACCTGTATTTGTCCTGAGGTAGTAAGAAGTTATTGAGGGATTTTAACGGAATAGATCTGCGCCTTAGAACCCTTTGGCTACAGTAGTTAGGATGTGAGACCAAATGCAGAGAGCCTAGTGAAAAGACAATTTTTTTTTTTTTTCCCAAGCAGGAGATGATGGGAGAGAGACTTTTCAGTGTGTTTATGTGTGCTTGAACTGACTGGATTCTAAATATTTTAAAAATTTAAAGAAGCAAGTAAAGCGGGAGATGTCTTTGAAGCTATCTTTTTTTTTTTTTTCCTTTTTCAGCTGCGACCTACCGCTTGCGGAATCTTGGTTCCGGGACCAGGGATTTAACCTGGGCCCTCCGCAGTGAAAGCTGGACCCTTTACCACCAGCTGGCCTGCCTGAGGAATTGGCTGGAAAGTCTGCACAGATCATGAGGAAGGGGCTCCCTGAGTCTCTGGATTTCCCCTTTGCCCCTCATCTCCACACCATTCCCACTCTCTTTTCCCGAATCCTGGCGCTATCCTGGAGTGAAGCCGGAGGAGGCTGGAGGCAGGCAGGGCTTGAGCCAGTAGAAGAAGGGAGAGGGGAGGATGCTTCCGGTGGGAGGCCAGCGTGCCCACTGAGGCAAAGAAGTGCTTGTAGTGTGCCAGAACTCTGCGCTCAAGTGGCCGCGGCGAGGCCGGGAATGCGGGAGACGGCTGCTGTCAGAGTCTGCAGACATCCGGGAAGAGCCTCACCTCGTTTGACCCTGCACGCTGGCCCAGAGCCCGGCCAGGACTCGCTGCTGCCTCCCGGCGGTGGAGGTTGGACATGCACCACCACGAGTGCCCCCTTCCAGTCAGGCCCTTGTTTATGAGATTGACATGTGTTCGTTTCATCTTCGTAACAGTACCTCTGAGGTAGGTCCTATTAATATCCTCATTTTTCACAGGACGGGATAGAGGCCCAGAAAGATTATACGGGAGATTTCCCTGATGGTCAGTGGTTAAGACTACTTGCTCCAGATACATGGGACCCAGGTTCAATCGCTGGTCAGGGAAAGAGATCCTGCATGCCAGCAAGGAAGATTTCATCGTGCCCCAACTAAGGCCCAGTGCAGCCAAATAAATTTTTTAAAAAGAGATTAAATAACTTGTCCCCTCCTTCCTCTCTGTCCTTACCTCCCATTACACTGGCACACCTATTTCCCCCTAAACATACTTAGGCACATTCCACCTCTCAGGAGCTGTTTCCTCCGTTTAGAACACCGTTCCCCTCCACATAGCTTACTCCCTCACCTCCTCTAAGCTTTTGCCCAAATGTCAGTTGGACAAAGCCCAACTTGATAATCCGATTTAAAATTGCAATCGCCCCCATTCCCCTCTGGTTAGTATGGCTTCCCGGGTAGATCAGATCAGATCAGATCAGATCAGTCGCTCAGTCATGTCCGACTCTTAGCGACCCCATGAATCGCAGCACGCCAGTAAGGCTAGTGGTAAAGAGCCTGCCTGCCAATGCAGGAGACCTAAGAGATGTGGGTTTGATCCCTGGGTCGGGAAGATCCCCTGGAGAAGGAAATGACAACCCACTCCAGTATTCTTGCCTGAAAAATCCCATGGACAGAGGAGTCTGGAGGACTACAGTCTATAAGGTCCCACAGAGTCGGACATGACTGAGCAACTTAGTAGCAGTAGCAGCCATTCCCCTCACACTGCTTTACTCAGTTATTTATTTATTTGGCTGGACTTCAAGGCTTTTGGGCTCTTAGTTCTGGGACCAGGGACTGAACCATGACCCCCTTCAGTGAAAAATGCTGAGTTCTAACCACTGGACTGCCTGGGAATTTCTTCTGCTCTACTCTTTATTTCATCCAGAGCATTTATCACCAACAACATATTATATGAATTTATTATATTAATTACTCGTTTTTTTCCCTGAAATGTAAGACCAATGTATGAATATTTGTCTGCTATACTGATTTATCTTGTGCCCCTAACACAGTCTCTGGCATGTAACAGGTGCTCAATAAACATTTGTTAAATCAATGAAAGAAATATTGGGCTTTCTTCTCTGAGCTGTTGAAAGGCAGAGTGACAAAGCTACATCTTTATTTTGTTTTTTGTTTTTATTTTTAAAGGATCACTTTGATTGTTGCATGGAGAATGTATGTTGGGGTGACGGACAAATATCTGAGAGACCAGAGAGGAGGCTACTACATTTGTCTAGGTAGGAGCTGATGATGGTTTGGGTCAAGGTAGTGGTCTGCATAAATTACCAGGAGTGAGAGAGATGTCCAGGAGGAGTGGTTTGGGTGGACTGGGGGAGGCCAAGGTTAAAATGGGAAACCCCAGAGAAGAGCCAGATTTGGAGAAGGTAAAGAGCTTAGTTTGCCCTTTGTAAACCGTTCAGATTTTGTTTATCTTTTTAAACTAATTTTTATTGGAGTATAATTGCTTTACAACGTTGTTAGTTTCTACTATGCTGCTGCTGCTAAGTCTCTTCAGTCGTGTCCGACTCTGTGCGGCCCCATAGATGGCAGCCCACCAGGCTCCCCCATCCCTGGGATTCTCTAGGCAAGAATACTGAAGTGGGTTGCCATTTCCTTCTCCAATGCATGAAAGTGAAAAGTGAAAGTGAAGTCGCTCAGTCGTGTCGTACTCAGTGACCCCATGGACTGCAGCCTACCAGGCTCCTCTGTCCATGGGATTTTCCAGGCAAGAGTACTGGAGTGGGGTGCCATTGCCTTCTCCAGTTTCTACTATACAGCGAAGTAAATCAGCTATATATTCTACTATACAGCAAAGTAAATCAGCTATATGTATACATACATCTCCTCTTTTGGGGATTTCCTTTAGGTCACCATAGAGCACTGAATAGAATTCCCTGAGCTATACAGTAGGTTCTCATTAATTATCTATGTTATGTGCATGAGTGCTCAGTCGTGTCCAACTCTTTGTGACCCCATGGACTGCAGCCCGTCAGTCATCTGTCCGTGGGATTTCCCAGGCAAGAGTACTGGACTGGATTGCCATTTCCTCCCCCAGCGGATCTTTCCAACCCAGGGATCAAACTCGGGTCTCCCATGTCTCCTGCATTGAGGGGGATTCTTTACCACTGAGCCACCTGGGACTCTATTTTTATACACAGTATCAGTAGTGTGGGGCTTCCCTTGTGGCTCAGTTGGTAAAGAATCTATCTGCAATGCAGGAGACCTGGGTTCGATCTCTGGATTGGGAAGATCCCCTGGAGAAGGAAATGGCAACCTACTCCAGTATTCTTGCCTGGAGGATTCCATGGACAGAGGAGCTGGGCAGGCTATAGTCCATGGGATCGAAAACAGTCGGACACAACTGTGTGACTAACTTTCACTTTTTCATCAGTACTGTATATAGTCAATCCCCAAGTCCCAATTCATCCCACCACACCCCCTTTCCCCTCTTGATGTTCATATGTTTATTCTCTATATCTATGTCTCTATTTCTGTTTTTGTGTGTGGGGGGAGGGTTGTTGGAGTTTTTTGAGCTGTGATAAGTCTTCATGATGGCACATGGGCTTTTCGTTACACTGACTTCTCCTGTTGCAGGGTTCGGGCTCTCTAGTTGAGGCATTAGGGCTTAGTTGCCCCACGGCATGTGGAATCTTAGTTCCCTGACTAGGGATCAACCTGGGTCCCCTACCTTGGAAGACAGATCCTTAAACTCTAAACCACTATATTGTTTTGCAAATAAGATCATCTATACCATTGTCTAGTTTCCACACATATGCATTAATAAATGATATGTTTTACTCTTTCTGACTCACTTCACTCTGTAAGACAGCCTCTAGATTCATCCATGTCTCCACAAATGACCCAATATCATTTCTTTTATTGCTGAGTAACATAGGAGCTCAGTTTTGAGTGTGTTGCATTTCATCAGATTGACCTGTGAGAATATCCAGATGAAGAGGTCCTAGAATTGTTTCTACTATGGGGTTTGGAACCCAGGATCAAGATCTGGGCTCAGAGCTCAGAAGCTGTAATCTGTATGGAGTAAGAGAAGACGTGGGTGGAGAAAAATCTGCCTCATGTGGCAGTTTGTATTTCCCATAGATGCTGCACCCCACACACCCACATGAACTTCTCTTTTTTAAAAAATTAATTAATTATATATTTATTTATGGCTGTACTGGGTCTTCAGTATTGTGCATGGGCTTTCTCTAGTCGAGGTGAGCAGGGGCTACTCTTTGTTTCGGTGTTCTGGCTTCTCATTGCTGTGGCTTCTCTTGTTCCAGAGTACGGGCTCTAGGGTGTGTGGGCTTCAATAGTTGCAGCACGTGGATTCTAGAGCTCAGGCTCAGTAGTTGTGGTGCCTGGGCTTAGTTGCTCCACAGTATGTAGAATCTTCCCAGACCAGGAGTCAAATCTGTGTCCCTGGCATTGGCAGGTGGATTCCCATCTACTGCATCACCAAGAAAGTCCCTGAACTTCTTAGTTTATGATTTTGAGCCTTCTCTTATCAAGAGGTGAAGTTCTGATTTCCTTCCCATTTGTTCTAAGCAGATTTGTGATTACAGTGGAAGGGATACTAAATGATGATGTATGAAGCTAGATCATAAAAGATGATACAGCTTCTACTTGGTTCCCTGGAGAACTTTTACTGGAGACCTGAGTAGTCACATAAGCAATCTAATTGCCCTGTATTTTTTAATTATTTATTTTTTGGTAGTTATTATTTTGGCCATATAGGACCCTAGCTCCCCAACCAGGGATCGAACCCATGCCCTCTGCATTGGAAGCACATAGTCCTAACCATTGGACTACCACAGGAGTCCCTGATTGCCCTGTATTAATTATCTGTTGTTGTGTGACAAATTACCCTCACAATATAGCAGTTCAAAACAATAAATATTTATTATCTCACACACTTTCTTTGGGTTAGGAATTAGGCAAACATGGCAGCTGACTTCACCCAGAGTGGGTGATCTAAAAGGGAGCAAGATGGAAGCCACAATATCCTAATAACAGCCTCCAAACTCATAAACCATCATGTCTGCATTATCCCATTGGGCCAGGTCAGCCCTATTTAGGGTGGGAAGAAATTACACAATGGTATGTATACCAGGAGGTGGAAATCATGGAAGACAGTTTTGGAAACTGGTTGCTGTGGCCTGGAGTCTGCCATGCTGTGAGGAAGCCCTAAGTAGCCCCTATGGAGGAGTGGCTACATGGATTCACAGAGAGTCCCTGAGGCTACACGAAGGGGAGGGGGCATAAGTCTTCGGTAGCTCAGTGCTAAAGAATCCCCCTGCCAGTGCAGGGGACACGGGCCAGGAAGATCTATCCCACATGCCACGGAGCAACTAAGCCCTTGCACTACAACTCCTGAGCCTGTGCTGTAGAGCCCTCGCATCACAATTATTGAAGCCTGTGAGCTTAGAGCCCGTGCAACAAGAGAAGCCACCATAATGAGAACCCCTCACACTGCAACTAGAGAGTAGCCTCCATTCGCCACAACTGGAGAAAAGCCCACTCGCAGCAACAAAAACCCAGCACAGCCAAAAACAAAGAAGAGAGAGAGAAGCCAAGTTATCAGCCTCCCATTGCTCCAATATTAGTCATCATCGGACTGCAGTTATGTGAGCCAGTACTGCCCAGGCAAAATTCTCACCTCGAATTCCTAACTCCTAAAAACTGAGAGAAAATGAAAAGGTTGTTTCTCTTCAGTCTTTATTTTTGTGGTAATTTGTTAAACAGCAGTAAGCCCTCAATGAGTCCCACCTCCCTGTATTTATATCCCTCTGGAGTCTCTTCCCACATTGAACAGAGCTGACCTGACCCAGTAAGATAAATGACAACGTGTGACTTTCAAGGCTGAGTCATAAAGATACTGTGGTTTCCACTTTACTCCCTCTTGTGAAGTCGTGAAGTCGATCAGTGGTGTCCGACTCTTTGTGACCCCATGGACTGTAGCCCACCAGGCTCCTCCATCCATGGAATTTTCTAGGCAAGAGTACTGGAGTGGGGTGCCATTGCCTTCTCCAGGGGATCTTCCCAACCCAGGGATCGAACCCAGGTCTCCCACACTGTGGGCAGACGCTTTACCATCTGAGCCACCAGGGAATTTTACTCCCTCTTAGATCACTCATTTGGGAAGAAGTCAGCCACAAATAATAGGAACACGCCAGAAAACTGTGGAAAGAGCTGAGAAACTGGCCTAAGTCATAGTGCTCTGTACTAGATTCCTATTGCTGCTATAACAAATTATCACAAACTTAGTAGCTTAAAACTACATGAACTTATCTTATAGTCCTGGAGTTCAGAAGTCTGGCATGGGTCTCACTGAGCTAAAATCAGGATGGCAATAGTTCCTTTCTGGGGAAGTCCCTGGAGATCCAGTGATTAGGACTTTGCCAGTGGTTAGGACTTTGCACCTCCACTTCGGGAGCAGGGATTTGGTGCCTGGTTAGGGAACTAGGATCCTGCAAGCCATGTTGTGAAGCCAAAAAACAAAACAACAACAAAAACTTCCTCTCTGTAGGCTCTAGAGGAGAATCCATTTCTTTAACTTTTCCTGCTGCTAGAGACCACCCACATTCCCTAGCTCATGACCCCTTTCCTCCATGTTCAAAGCCAGCAACATTGATCTCTTTTTGCTTTTCTTCAGTAGTCACACCGCCTTCTGACTCTTCTGCTGCTCTCACTTTTAAGGACCCTTGTGATGACATTGGACCCATAGGATAATCTGTTTTAAAATCAGCAGATTAGTAGCCTTCATTCCACATGCAATCTTAATTCCCATTTGCCATGTAAACTAATATGTCCACAGGTCCCAAGAATTAGGGCACTGACATCTTTGGGAGCCTGGAGAAGGGAATGGCAACCCATTCCAGTATTCTTGCCTGGAGAATTCCATAGACAGAAGAGCCTGGAGAGCTATAGTCCATGGGGTCACATAGAGTCAGACATGATTGAGCAACTGATACACACACAACACACACACACATCTTTAAGAGCCATTATTCCACTGACCACATTGTCTGGAAGAGGAGTAGGCCTGAGAAGAAGCAGCCAGGGAGGGAGGAGGGCCATTTAGAAGAGTGAAATATAACAAAAGCCAGAGGAAGACAGGGTTCCCAGGAAGGATTAATACTGTTGGGAATCAAGCATGATAAGAACTGAAAAATATTCGTTGAATTTAGCTTCCTGGTGATACTAGTTATCAGGGGAGTACCAGGGGCAGGAGCTAGTTTATGTTGTGTTGGGCAGCAAGGAAAATGTAAGGAAGTAAAGACTGAGAGTGTAAAATCTTCTGGAAAAAAAAAACAAAAACAAAACTTGATTGTAAAGGGGTATTTATTGCAGCTTCTAAAATGGGGCGGGGGGGAAGTTCCAATGCAAATGGAAGGAAGGGGAGGTATAGATGAGGTGTGTGTGTGTGTGTGTGTGTGCCCTCAGTCGTGTCCAACTTTTTGTGACCTGTAGCCCGCTCGGCTCCTCTATCCATGGAATTTTCCAGGTAAGGATACTGGAACAGGCTGCCATTTCCTATTCCAGAGGATCTTCCCGACCCAGGGATGGAATCTGGGTCTCTTGCACCTCCTGCATCGGCAGGCAGATTGTTTACCACTGCGCCACGCGGAAAGCCTATCCCGGGTGAGATGGCTCGTTAATAAATACTGTGTGTGAAAGGGAGAGGTCAGCTAGCCCGTCAAAGCCTTCGAATGGAGGGACTGTTGGGTTGATCTGGGCTCAGGTTTCGCCAGGTGGCGCCACAATAGAACAGAGGTTAGGATACTGTCCAGGATATGGCGAAGCTGATGGAGCTGGGAATGTAGGAGAGAGACGTAGATATCGGCCAGCAAGAGGCGCTGGTGCAGCAGGAAGGAATGGCTGGGCAAACTAGGCGGATTGGAGGCTATGCTGTCAGATAATTTTAGGGAAAACGCTTGGTTCTTGATGAGATCGCAGTATGCCCTGGATTCCCTGATCCACTGATCTCTAGTTCCAGGATTCTCCAAAGTTAAAACAGGGCTTGGACTAGAGTAAACGCTATATATTGTTAGCCCGATTAATATAACTTGTAAAACTCCGGAGATTTCATTATCCTTGAGGCACTGCAGCCGCCCGGACTACAATTCCCATCATGCCTGGCAGGCCGTCAAATCCGTAAATACCCATGTCCCTTAATCGGTTTTCCAGTCCCAGCATTCCTCAACTGTTTTCCTACCGCGGCAACACGCTTGCCAAATCATAGGAACAACCAATTAGATCAGGGAGTGCGAGACCAGTAGGCCAATCGTTCAGTCAGAGGGGCGGGAGCGGGCGTGGTCAAATCCGGCCCCGCCCCTGCCCCGTGGCCAGTTAGTTTCCGGCTGAGGCTTCCTTCGGGCAGGACCTGAAGACATGGGCGCTACCTGGCGGAGTCCGGGGTGGGTGCGGCTCGCGCTCTGCCTCGCGGGCTTAGTGCTCTCTCTCTACGCGCTGCACGTGAAGGCGGCGCGCGCCCGGGACCGGGATTACCGCGCGCTCTGCGACGTGGGCACTGCCATCAGCTGTTCGCGCGTCTTCTCCTCCAGGTACACGGAGAGTGGAGGGCTTGGGGGACCGCTGCTCGTGGGAGCGGTGCATGGGGTCCAGGTGTGCATGGCAGCCAGGCTGCCAGATCAATCGGGGGTTGGGGTTCCCGGGGAGCGGACGCGCGGGACCAGGCTGCTCAAGGGAGCGTTGCCTGGAGAAACGAGTGTGTCCGAGATAGGAGTGTGGGGCTAAGGGGACAGATAGTTCTGGGGACTGGGGTTATTCGAGGGAATACATGTGAATCCTGATAACAAGGAATAACAGTGACCGGGCAGGATACAGGGAGATAGGGTCGAGTGTAGGAACTGATTATGGTCTTAAGGATGGGCGTGCCTGGCGACAAGGTGGCCAGGTCTGGTTATGCTTGAGGATACAGGGTTTGTGGGATGACCTGAGACAGAAGAGGGAAGAGTGTGGAGGGGGCGCTGGAGATTTAAGGGTCCAAGGCAGAGAGATTCTGTCTTGGTTTCCCAGTCTCTGGTAACTCTGTAAAATAAGATGAAGGGTTATACGCACCTTACCATCCTAGGATTTATTGAAAGTCTAGGATGAAAAGAAGAGCCTATGGGAGAGCCATGGCCAGGCCTGACCTGGGGATGGGGGAGGACAGGGGCAGTGACATGGAATCCTGCCTTGGCCAAAGAAAGGCTATGCTCGGAGGTCACTGACCCTTGGACTCATGTAGGGGTTGGGGGAAGGGTGAGATGGGGAAGGACAGCCCAGCTGGCTTCTTGGAAATAACCCAGGATAGGGCTCAGAGCACTGAGTTGATACTCCTAACTTAGGCCCTCCCCTCCACCAGGTGTGGGCTTCCCTGGTAGCTCAGACAGTAAAGCGTCTGCCTACAATGAGAGAGACCCGGGTTCGATCCCTGAGTCGGGAAGATCCCCTGGAGAAGGAAATGGCAACCCACTCCAGTATTCATGCCAGGTTCCGAGGAGCCTGGTGGGCTACAGTCCATGGGGTCACAGAGTCGGACACGACTGAGTGACTTCACTTTACTTCCACCAGGTGGGGCCGTGGCTTCGGACTGGTGGAACACGTGCTGGGCAAAGACAGCATCCTCAATCAATCCAACAGCATATTTGGTTGCATCTTCTACACACTGCAGTTGTTGTTAGGTGAGTGGCCTCACCCTCTTGTGACAGCCCCCTTCCCCTCTTGGCCAGCCCAGCCGAAACTCTTGCAGTCTTGGTGACCCAGACATCTGATGGCCAACTAACTGCGCATCACTGAGCACCAAGGAGGTGGGAACTTATAGGGGTCTTTACTGTCAGAACCATAGGGCCCTTAGAGATTTCCCAGGAGCCCGGTTTTCTAGAAAAGACTCCCTTCTGGGGGGAACCCAAGGGTTGCTGTCTCTCATCTCACGTAGAGCTCAGCAGGAAAATTCACTATTTTGGTCCCAGGGATCGTTGAACACGTAGGAGAACCAGGGTCTTGGTGAGGCCTGTCTGAGCTGCTCGTTTTAGAGGCTCTTGCCCCAGTAGCCCCTGCTGTCTGGGCGGCACCATGGAGTCATGGCATGTTCTAGTAATGGCTAGTTGCCAAAGCCTACATCTGCCCCTTTTCTGCTTTACAGGCTGCCTGCAGGGCCGCTGGGCATCTGTTCTACTGAGGTTGAGTTGCTTGGTGTCTCTAGCTGGTTCTGTGTACCTGGCCTGGATCCTGTTCTTCGTGCTCTATGATTTCTGCATCGTTTGCATCACTACTTATGCCATCAATGTGGGCCTGACAGTGCTCAGTTTCCGGGAGGTCCAGGGACCCCAGGGCAAGGTCAAGGGGCACTGAGCCCTCACCCCAAGCCAGAGTGACCTTTGCCCAAGAAGGCCACGTCTGGGTCCTTGGAAGAGTCTGCACGTTGCCCCTGCCATACTCCGACACAGGACAATGGACCAAACATGCCACAGTTTGCTACCTTAGTGCCTCTGTTTCTGTTCCCAAAGCTGATTTCCAAAGCTCCTGCTGTTGCTCCAGGAGGGAAGTTTCGGAGCAATAAAATTTCTTAAGTAAATTGGCCAAATCTGAGCCATCTGTCTGCCAGGGACCTTAGTATTGGGCTTCCCCTGATCTTTCCTCCTCTGGGACTGGAAGATATGAGTCAGAGGGAGAGTGGAGGGCCTGCCTGGGAAGGGTGATTAGTCCCTTCTCCAGTATGTGGAGTCAGCAAAACCTGGGGTGCCATCAGCCCCCACCCCCAGGAAACAGGCTGGCAGCTTGTGCCTGCTACCCACAGAAGCCAGACCTCATCTTCTTGGGCAGCCAGGTATGTGCTTGCAAGGGTGAGCTGACTTTCTGGTTCTGTGCAGACATGCCTGGAAGTTCTTCCTGTAGTCTAACCTTAACCCCTCCAGCTCCCTTATCTACCACTAGAAGCCAGTCTTGATAGCCCTGGAAGGACAAGGACAGGCTGTGTTTTTGTTTTGTTTTTCCTAATGTATACTAAGTACTTATCCACATGCAAAGCACTAAGAACATGACATCTGTCAACTCATTTAATCCCTATAGCAATTGTATGAAGTAGGTATTATTACAGTCATCCCTTGGTATCCATGGGAGATTGGTTCCAAGACCCACCCCACTTCCCAAACCAAAATCCAAGGGTGCTCAATTTCCTTATATTAAATGGCGTAGGGAATTCCCTGGCTGTCTAGTGTTTAGGACTCCACCCCTTCACTGCTGTGGGGCAGGGTTCAATCTCTAGTCAGGAAACTAACTAAGATCCAACAAGCCATACAGTACACCAAAAAAATAAATTAAATGGTGTAATATTTGCACATAACATATACACATCTTTCCATATACTTTAAGATATACTTTTAAGTCATCTCTAGATTACTTATAACATCTAATATAAATAGTTGTAAATACAATGTAAATGCTAGGTAACTAGTTACTAGCAAGCAGTGAACTCAAGTTCTGTTTTTTGGAACTTTTCTGGATTTTTTTTTTTTTTTTGATTTGCAGTCAGTTGACTCTGCAGATGTGGAATCTGTGGATACAGAGAGCTGACTGTATGTCTTGAGGAGGAGACTTGAAGTTCAGAGAGGCTAATTAGCCTAAGATCACACAGCTAGTTTGGGGGAGGGGTTAGGAAGCCCCCAGGGCCATATAGCTCCAGTGTCTGTGTTCTTAACCCAAGCCACAGCTGCCTCTTGAGTTGGGGTCATGGTTCCTGAAGAATCTGGGCTGGTCTGAGTTAGAAGTCAGAAAGAGAAAAAGGATGCACCCTGAGTATTCTTGCCTCCTGATTGAGTTTTCCAAAATCCAAGGATGCTCAAGCCCCTTAAATGTTGTAGGGAATTCCCTGGTGGTCCAGTGGTTAGGATGCCACACCTTCACTGCCATAGGCAAGGGTTTGATCCCTGGCTGGAGAGCTAAGATCCCACAAGCTGCACAATGCAGCCAAAAAATAAAAATAAAATGGTGGGGGAGGTGGACCCCACATAACCCTGTTTCCCAGGAAGGTGGCAGAAAAGCATTGAGATTTGCTAGCTTCAGCCAGCAAGAAGCAGAGAGTCTGACCTCTTGACACCCAGACCGGCACATACTGCCTCTGAAGCAAGATGGGAGAAGGTATGTGAAACCCACTTGGACCCTGGCCTGGGAGAGAGGTGCGAAAGGCCTGCCAACCGTGCTCTTCACCTGTACCAGGTTCCCTGCTGGTAGCAAGTTGACTCTGACAGGCTGCGGTAAAGGCATTTTTTCGTCAGCTCTGAGCTTTTCAGACAGGGCATGAGGAGCTAACTGTCCAAAGTCATTCACGTGTTAGGGGGATCTGGGATGTGAACCAAGGCAGCGAGGACACGGCTCAGGCCCAGGGAGAGATGCTGAATAGCCCAGGGTCACACAGCCACAGCCCCAGAGCTAGAAACTACTGGCCCTCTTCCAGCCCAGCAAAAGCAGTGACACCTGACTCCTAGCAAATTGGGGGTGGGGCAGAGGTGGAGCTAGGGAGACCCAGGTGGCCTCTCTTGCGAACCAGCGCACAGGCAGCAGATTGACCTGGGGCAGCATGAAGCAGAGCTGGAGACTGAAGCTGTTCATCCTGGGAGCCGTGGTCCTCACAGAGGGTGAGTCACCCGGGTTTGGGTCGGGGGGTGATGGTTTGGGGGCTGTCCTCTGCTGGAGCAGCCCCTGAAGCTGGGTGTGTGGGAGGGAGCCTGCCTGGGGGGGTGACAGTCAGCCTGTGGCAAGGTAACTGTGTCCGTGTGTGTTGGTGGGGGGAGGTGTATGTGGCCGCCTGTGTCCAAACGGGTGTGATTTCCTTGGTCTGGATTATAATCTGTGTCTGCAGGAACTGTCATTATGCCTGTGTGTGTACCCTGTGCCCTCGTTGGCCTCTCTCCTTCCACAATGGCTTTAGGCAAGTTCTGGGGCCCTTTGGTCCCAGTCTCCCCTTCTTTACGTACGTCCCATCTCTCCCATGTTCAATGGGTGTGTTTGTGTGTGTCTGTGATGGGAAAGACGCAGGGCAGGGAACCCTTTGATAGAGTCTCTTTCTAAAAAGATGGGGGAGGCCGAGTAGTCAGAAGAGGGATGGGGTGAGTCTCAACTCTTGATGCCCTCCCCAACTTGGACATGACGCAGGCCTCTAATCCTTCCTCTTAGGCCTCCACAGCCCAGGGCACAATTAAGCTAATGCTCTCCACAGGCACAGGCTGCTCCCTGACTCAGCGGTGGGGGCAGAAGTTGGGGGTTCTGAAGCCTGGAGGAAGGTTGGCCTGGTCCCAAGCTGAACCCCAGGTCCTGCCACTCAATGCCCAGGAGTGCTGAGCACAGCTGAGAGAGGAGAATTAATGACTGAGTGTACACTCTGAATAGCTTCCAATAAAAGCTGTTTTTTGACCTCATATAAATATTTTCATTCTGGGAGGGGCCAGTGAAGTAGCCACAGACAGAGTCATAGCAAGGACCCAGGCCAGTCCCCCCCCAAACCTGTCCCCTCCACCAAGTCTGGGCTGGGCAGGTCCCCTCTCCAAGGCTCACCTGCGTCTCTCTCTTCCCAGGTCTTCAAGCAGCTCAGCGTGGTAAGTTCTGGGGCTGTGGGGCCTGGGCCTTACTTGGGTCTGGGTCGTGCTGAGGGTGAGGGCAGGCCAGGGCCCTGCTGTCAGCCTGATTCCTGCCTCTCCACAGCATGCGGGCAGCGAGGCCCTGGTCCCCCTGAGCCTCAGGAGGGCAACACAGTGCCTGGCGAGTGGCCGTGGCAGGCCAGCGTGAGGAGGCAGGGCATCCACATCTGCAGTGGGTCCCTGGTGGCGGACATCTGGGTCCTCACTGCGGCCCACTGCTTTGAAAAGTGAGTCATGTCTGCAGTCAAAAGATTTCTGGCTTTGGGGTGGGTGATTTGTGCCCAAGCCCTGCAAGACTGAGCCCTGCCCCTAGAGTAACAACCGTTTATTTAGAACGTGCCACATGCCGGGAACACACTATCAAGTTAATGTCAAACTTTCGTGGTAGAAGTCTTACAAATCTGACAGCTGAGGTTGGGAGAAGGATGGCCCTTGTTCAAAGCCACAGTTTTGTCCATCTGTCACCTCCTTGGGCTATCTCCTATGGTGTCACTGTCTCTGTTGGCACTCAGTGTTTGGGTCTTGCCCCCTCTCCCCCTTCCAGGGAGGCAATGACAGAACTGAACTCCTGGTCAGTTGTCCTGGGTTCTCTGCAGCATGAAGGTCTGAGCCCAGGGGCTGAGGAGGTGGGGGTAACGGCTCTGCAGCTGCCCAGGGCCTACAACCACTACAGCCAGGGCTCAGACCTGGCCCTCCTCCGACTCGCCCACCCCATAGCCCACACACCCCTCTGCTTGCCCCGACCTGCCCATCGCTTCCCCTTTGGGACTTCCTGCTGGGCCACCGGCTGGTATCAGGACACCAATGATGGTAAGTGCTGGCCTGAAGCCCAGAGAGGTACTTGGCTTGCCCAAGGTCACACAACCTCAGCTGCTAACTGTTCCCATTCCCAGTCTCCCTTGCTCCTCTGGGCCCAGACTTCGGCCCCAACCCCCTCTCTTTTGCCAGCTCCCAGGACCCTACGGAATCTGCGCCTGCGTCTAATCAGCCGCCCCACGTGTAACTGTCTCTACAACCGCCTGCACCAGCGGTCACTGGCCAGTCCGGCCCGGCCTGGGATGCTGTGTGGGGGTCCCCAGCCTGGGATGCAGGGGCCCTGTCAGGTCTGAGGAGGAGGACAGGGGAAGGGAACAGAAGGGAAGGGGGCCTGCCATAGGCCAGACACTCAATCCACAGGGATGGATGGAAGGGCGGCCCATGGAGGGTGTCCACCCAGGGCTGGGGCTCAGATGTCTGTCTCTGACAACACTGCCTGCTCCAGGGAGATTCCGGCGGTCCTGTGCTGTGCCGTGAACCTGATGGACACTGGGTTCAAGCAGGGATCATCAGTTTTGCATCAAGCTGTGCCCGGGAAGACACTCCTGTCCTGCTGACTGATATGGCTGCTCACAGCTCCTGGCTGCAGGCTCGAGCTCAGGGGGCAGCCTTCCTAACCCAGAACCCAGAGACCCCGGAGATTAGTGACGAGGACAGCTGTGTAGGTATGAGCAGTGGGTGTCAGGAGTGGGATGCGGGGGAACCTCACCTTGGGCTGCATGAGGACTTCTAGGGAGGTGGGAGCCACAGTGGAATAAATTTCAGTTCAGAATAGAAAACTGATTAATGAGGCATCCACACACTGCCACGGGCTAACAAGGGGACTTAAGGGACCCTTTCAGACCAGGATGGGAACAGCTCCATTTATGGCTGAGAGACACAAACACTTCAGAACTTTATGCATTTGGGTTCAGGTAAGAAGAGGAATTTCTGGTACCTGGCTGAAAGTCTTTGGGGTAAGATGCAAATTTTCAAGCAGGGACGCCACAAGATTGGAGAGGGCAGGGTTCCCACTCAGTGGGGCGTAAATTCTGGCGTTAAGTGACTAACATGCAAATGACATGCAAAATAGTTCCTGGGAGGAAGCTCTATCTTGATGGTAAGAGAAGCATCAGTGAGCCAGGAGTTCTGGGGCCATTCCAAGCCCAGAGGGGTGCAGACAGGCGGGGTAGAGGAATGAGCGGGCCACTCCCATGATGCTGGACCATCAGGGTTAAAAGCTTAGGCCCTGCGTTTTGAATCCCAAGTTGGCTACTTGCCTGTGGTTACTGAGCTAGAAAGTTACTGAACCTCTGGAATGTTGGTTACTGTTGGTAATGAAAATAACAAAGATTCAGCTTAAAAGGATAATGTGAGGATATTCGACAGCACACGGGAAACTCTTAGCGCAGGCCTGGCATGCAGTGAGCATTTAGAGGGCAGATGATGTAATGCATCTGTTTCAGCCTGTGGATCTCTGAGGAGAGAAGGCCCTCAGGCAGGAGCACCCTCCCCATGGCCCTGGAACGCCAGGCTGAAGCACCAAGGGAAGCTGGCTTGTGGCGGAGCCCTGGTGTCAGAGGAGGTGGTGCTGACTGCTGCCCATTGCTTCATTGGGTGAGCCCTGACTCCCTCGCCCTTGTGCCCCAACTTCTGATGGTGGCCCTGCCACCCAGTGCTGTCAATGCCGTCCTTGCACAGGCGCCAGACCCCAGAGGAATGGACGGTAGGCCTGGGGGTCGGACCAGAGGAGTCGGGCCTGAAGCAAGTCATCCTGCATGGGGCATATACTCACCCGGAGGGGGGCTATGACGTGGCCCTCCTGCTGTTGGCCCAGCCTGTAACCCTGGGCCCCAGCCTGCGGCCCCTCTGCCTGCCCTACTCGGACCACCGTCTGCCTGATGGGGAACGTGGCTGGGTCCTGGGGCTGGCCCGCCAAGGAGCAGGTATGTGGACAGGAGAGGGAGCCCAGCAGCTGGGCATGCAGCCTGGAGGCTGAGGTAGCAGCTGGGTCTTCTCCCACACCCTGCAGACACTGGCTCCCCTCAGACAGTGCCTGTGACCCTCCTGGGGCCCAGGGCCTGTAGCCGCCTACACGCAGCCCTTGGGAGCATTCTGCCAGGGATGGTGTGTACCAGTGTTGTGGGCGAGCCACCCAGCTGTGAGGTGAGCCCCACTCCCCCTAATGTCACCCCACAGACCCCTCGCCCTCCCACTCACAGCCTGACCTCTCACCTGTAACTCAGCCTTTCTGCCAACTGGCTCCCAAAGAGCCAGACCCCTCCAGCCCCGGCCCCTCCTGCCCCATGCAGCTGCCTAGGGAGAAGAGGAGGTCAAAAAGCAGTGTCCCCTGACCTGACCCCTTTCAGGGCCTGTCGGGGGCACCGCTGGTGCACGAAGTGAGGGGCACATGGTTCCTGGCTGGACTGCACAGCTTCGGAGATGCCTGCCAAGGCCCCGCAAGACCTGCTGTCTTTGCGGCACTCCCCACCTATGAGAACTGGGTCAGCAGTTTGGACTGGCAGGTCTACTTTGCTGAGGAGCCTGAGCCCGAGCCCGAGCCCGGAAGCTGCGCAGCTAACATGAGTACGTGGCCCTGGGGCCTCCTGCCAACACCTGCCTCCGCAGACCCCTTCTCTGCCGGCCTGGGGCCATCTGTCCCCAGCCACCTCCAGCTGCGGCGGGTGGAGCCATGGACAGAGTCATGGGGATTCAAGTACTGGCTCTTGTCATTGACTGGTTAGGAGCACACCTCTTAACCTGTGCAGCCCTCACTTTTCAAATCTGTCATAGGGGCTCAGGGGCACCTCCTTCCTCTTCCTTTGAGGGAGGGAGGGAAGCTGTGAGCTTGAGACCAACCCCACCCTCCTTCCTCTCCCTGACAGGCCAGCCAGCCAACTGCTGACAGGTGGCTCTGGGACGCTGCAGTCACAGCAAGGCAACTCCCACGGAACTGCCTCTCTCCCATCCAGCCCCCGACCTTTCCCAGGCAGGTCCAACAGTGCAAAGGGCTCTGGGAAGGAACTTGCCCTGAAAGCTCCACCCTGCAGGACAGGGAGATGTCGCCCGTGGATGCCCCCCACCCAGCTCTGCGGTCCAACGCAGGCGTCCCAAGCTTTTCCTATTCTTCATCCCTCCAGATCCAATGACACCAGCCAAGTACTTTGAAAATTTCTTTTTTTGGGGGGAGCAATTTTCCTGTTTTTTTAAACTTAAATAAATTGTTACAAAATAGACTTTAGAAAATAAGTTACAAATTGTAGTAAAAGGCTCCCCTTCCACAGGCAACATTTCCACCTGTGGGGGTGCTCTCTGAATCTGCCTCTCCCTGGTGTTGGAATCTGGCTGGTAAGGGTGGCCCAGCATCGTGGCCAAGCCGGGCACTGGGTTTCTTGGTGAGACTGGTCACAGGAAAGAACCTGGTGACAAAAGCTGGGGCAAAGGAGGTCCCTCAAGGACAGGACAGAAGGAACATCTCACCCCCTCCTTGGGAAAGAAGCCAGATCTGGGTCCTCTTCAAAGGAGGAGAGGAGAAAAGAGCTGGGGACGCCCAAACTACTCCTGAGCAAAGCAAGGAGATCAAGCCTTTCCCTGCAACTCACCCTGACACCCCACCCCCCACCCCATATTCTGATCTTTGGAGACTGGAACTTCAGAGGGAGAAGCTGAGGTCTGTAGGCCACTGGGGTGAAGGGTCCAGGAGTGGGGCCGTGGGGGTGGGTGGAGGCGGCAATGACAAGTCCCCTCTGCCCGCCGCTGGTGCCTTTGAGGTTCCTGGGGAGAGAGAGAGGAGGTGACTGAGGGGGCAAACCCCACAGAGCATGTACCCTGCTCCCTACCCTGCAGGCCGCACCCCACAGTCCTGTATGCAAATTCCCAATTATTTTCCCAGACCTGGCTAATTAGCTCCTTGCTCATTCCCTTGGGGTCACAAGAAATCTTTTATCCTAAAAGCCACCTTATCAGCACTCTCAAGGGAATCTCACCACTGTCCCCACCTGCCCTGATGATCCCTGGTCAAGGGGATCATCTACTCTCTCAGGGACACCCACGCACTAGATGGAAGGAGTCTTGGGATAAGGGCTACCGACCCCTAGAGGAGGTGGAGAGTGAGCCTGTGACATGCAGAGAGAACCGGCCCTCCCATTCCTCCACAAGTCTGGGCGGAGGTGACTTTCCATGAAGATTCCCGATAGAGGACGGGAGATACGGGCTAATGACTGTTGTTGCCACAGCTGGGCCTGGCTTCAAAGAAACAATTATCTGTGACTCAGTCCTCCAGTTAAAGGTGTGTTGGCAGGGACGGGGGTGTGCAGGTGGAAAGGTTGGTTTGGTTGGATCCCAAAAAGGAAATGCATAGCACAGAGAGAAGGATGGATAAAGGGAAGAAGAGACGTGGACCAACAGGGGTGGGCGAGGGCCAAGGGTCCAGTTTCTAAGAAAAAAGGAGGGGAGCGGAGACAAGATATGGGGAAAGGGACAGGGCGCTGAGTGCCAACAAGTGGCCTGGTTTCCCCGAACAAGTTGGCATGGAAGCCACAAAGCAGTCCAGTCTGGGGGTGCCTCCTATGCCCCCTTCCTCATTCCCAGGATCCTGGCCTACTCTAAGAAAGAGCAGAACTGAGACCATCCTTTTCTCCAGAAATCATTACTTAATTGGCTGGATCATAAGAGTTTCCAGAGGTATCTATAATAACCAGATGGTAGTTGGCTACCAGTCCTCCCCAAACAGAAGACCATTGCTCTTTGGCTCCGGCACAGCAGGGGAGCCCTAGCAGTTGCCTTGGCTCCGACCCTGCCACCCCGCCACTGCACCAACCCAGGATGCTCCCTATATACCTGACTCAAGGTGTCAAATCTCAGCCACTCAAAAGGCAGCATCCTCGACCTAGCTTTCTCCCTATCCCAGCCTGCGCCGCCTCCTGGAATCCCCATGATCCCCTCACTCCTTGCTTTCCTGCCCACCATGGAGCCAGTGTTTACTCTCTACTGTGTGCCCACCTCCTCCAAGACCCTTCAGCCCTCTGCCCAAGCCTGCTGGTGCCCCCATACCGGAGCTGGCCACCGTCCACTCTTCCTGGTGCTGCTGCTCATGCTGCAGGAAGCTGATGCGACGGCGGAAATGGCGGGGACAGTGGGGGCAGGAGAAGGGCCCCTCCCGGGGCGCGTGGACCCGCCCATGGCCTTCCAGCCGGGCTGCTGTCCGAAAGGCCTTGCCACAGATGCTGCAGCGATGGCGCTTGGGGTCCGTGTGGGTCCTGCCATGGTTCTTAAGGGACAGCAGGTTGGGAAGAAGTTTGGGACAGAGGGAGCAGGGGTAAAGTCCCGTAGTGTGAGCCTTCTGGTGGTTCAACAGGCTACCAGCATGGCGATAGGAACGCCCACATTGGGCACAGCGGAAGGGCCGCTCCTCGTGCACAGCCACCGCGGACTCAACACCCTGGCCTCCATTAGCTCTCCCCACATTCTCACCTGGGGCCCTAGGGGGTTCTGATGGGGCTTTCCCTTGACCAGGGAGTTCCACTTCCTCCTCCTCAGCCCCCGCTTTGGGGCTTCTGGCCTCCACCTGGGGTGACACCTGACTGAGGCCCCTAGCATGAGTCTGCAGGTGGCTGGCAAGTTCATGGTGGGACTCAAAGGCCTCGCCACAGTCAGGGCAGGAGAAGGTGTGGGCAGCTATGTGGTTGCGGCTGTGGCTTTTAGTGGCCTCAGGATTCAAGAACTCTTTGGAGCAGAGCAGGCAATAGTGACGGTCAGTCTTGTGGGTGCTGTGGTGGTTCAAGGGGCCCTCTGACTGGCAAATCTTGCCACAATGGCTGCAGGAAAAGGAGTGGCTCTCTGGCTGGGGCTGAGGGCCACAGTCTCCACTGTCCCAGCTGTCCACCGGAGTCAGACTAGGTCCATTGGGCTGGGTGTTGCCAAGGGGACAAGGACTTCTGGGGACACTGTCCCCTGACTCGTCTTCTGGCTTGGTCAATACATGACCCCCAGGAACCCAACCTCCATCATGATTCACCGGTCCCCGGGCTCCTCGCCACCCATCTGCTTCCCCCATGCCCCAGGAGGCTGGCTCTGTGGCTTCTAAACCCGCTGCCCTGATGGGGCTCTGACTTGGCTCTGCTGGCCTTGTGGCTCCATCCTCCAGCTGAGGTCCCGACTCAGTACCACCCAATCTGTCCTCCAGTCCCTGGTCATCAGCCAGATTCCCTTGACCACACTCTGTGCCGTCTGGGCCTCCCTGACCACCTCTGGTCTCTTCCTCGTGCTCTCGCAGGTGCCGTTCCAGGGACCCTCGGCCAGGGAAGCCCCGCCCGCAGAGGGCGCAGCGCACAGCTGCCCTCCGGGACAGCCCGGCCCGCCGCCGCCGGCTCTCCGAGTGTAGCCTCTGGTGGTCCCTCAGGGCCATGCGGTTGGAGTAGGTCTTGGGGCAGGTGGGACAACTGTACTGGCCTGTCTCATGGCTGCGCCGGTGGTTCAGGAGGCTGCCCGCATGGCGGTAGGTCCGCCCGCACTGCCCGCAGCGAAAGGGCCGATCTTCCCGGGACAGCTTGCGGGAGCCCCCACCCCCACTGCGCTCCAGGTGGACCCGCTGGTGGCTGGCCAGCTGCTTCCGCAGGCGGAAGGCCTTCCCGCACTCAGCACAGCGGAAACGCCGGGGATCGGCGTGGATGCGCCGGTGGTTCTTGAGGGACATGAGGTTGGAGAAACCTTTGGAACAGGCCTGGCAGCCGAAGTGGCCGGTCTGGTGGCTCTGCCGGTGATTGATGAGGCTGCCAGCGTGCTTGTAGGAGCGACCGCACACCTCGCAGCTGAAGGGCCGCTCAGAGCTGGCTTCTGTCTGGCAGCCCTTCTCGGCTGTCTCCAACCTTGGCTCCATCTCCTCCCCCTTCACAGTCGTCTCCTCCCCCTTCACAGTCGTCTCCTCCCAGGCCTCTTCTTTCACTCTCGCCCCCTCTTCCAGGGGCTCCACTTTAAGTTCTTTCTGGAACCTCTCCACTTCGGCCTGCTCGAGGCTCTCCTCTGCCCGAGTCTGGGCGTCACTGCTGCCTTTTGCCTCTGGGACGGGCCCCACCTGGGGCTCCGAGCCTTTGCAGCGCGGGTGGTTTCGCAGGTGATTGCGGTAGGCAGCCAGGTTGGGGTAGCAGCGGGAGCAGACTGGGCAGACAAAGTCCCCGGTCTGGTGGATCTTGCGGTGGTTCACCAGGCTGCCCCCATGCCGATAGGTCTTGCCGCACAGGTTGCAGCGGAAGGGGCGGGGCTGGGTCTCCAGAGAACTTTCCTCACCCTGCCGGCAAAGGCTGTCTGCAAGCGTGGCACCTACACCCTCACCCGGCTTTGCATCCCCACCCTCTGCAGGGAGAGAGGTCACCGTGCCCTCAAAGACACCATCTGCCACCACCACCGTGGCATCACCTGACTCTGCTGGGTGATGCATGAGACTGGGAACCTCGTCAGTGGTGTTCCCGGAATTCCGGCTTTGGTGGTGACGCTCCAGGCTCCCCAGGTCATCGTAGGTCTGACCACAGCAGCCACAAATGTGGCCATACCCAGCGCCATCCAGCGCTTCCACCTCCCGTTGCAGCTGATTCAGCAGCTCAGCTTCTGAGAGCTGCAGTGGGGGGCTGTGGGTAGAAATTGCCCCTGCAGCTCCTTCCTCCTCCCCCTCCTCTTCCGAGCCCTCAGTCATGCCAGAGTCATGAGCCTGGCGCCGGTGAAGCCTGTAGCCAGCCCGCCCAGGGAAGATCATGCCACAGAGGCAACAGAGGAAAGGCTGGGTTGAGATGGCCTCCCCAGGCCCATGGTTCTGGAAGTGGCTGCGCAGGGCAGGCAGGGAGTCAAATTCCTTTGGGCAGAGGGAGCACTGATAGATGCCCGGTGGGTGGCAGGGCCGGTGGCTCAGCAGACCAGTGGCGTGGGGGAAAGAATGTCCACAGTCAGAACACGTGTGAGAGATTTCAGCCGGCCAGGCAGCAGAGCTGGCAGAGTGGCAAGGGGAGCTGGGCTGGCCAGGGGCTGGTTTCTGGTCTTCCTCCACCCCAGGGAGGCCATCACAGAAGTGAGTCCCATTGCCTTCCTCAGCGCCTGGGATGTCCACGTTGTCAAGGAAACTGGCCTCCATCCTTTCCAGTCCTTCCTCAGCGCCTTGGCTCTCTTTATCACCCTGGAAACAGGCCTCATTCCTCTCAATCCCACAGTTGTCCCTTTCGGCTGCAGCCTGCAAACAGCCCCCACTGCTTTCCACGCTGCCTTCGGCTCCACTCGGACTTGCCCTGGAAGAGTCTCGGGGACAGCCCAGGCCCTCACTGTCCGCTGGCTCCGGGGCCCAGTTCCCGTCTGATGGGGGTTTGGCTTCTCCCCCGCCGCCGGCACTGCCAGCCCGCCTCCGGTGCCGCCTGCTCCGCCGTCGACTGTGGCGACGCAAGTGGTTCTTCATGGCAGCCATGGTGTGGAAATGCTTGGCACAGGCCCCACAACTGAAGTCTCCCGTTTGGTGGGTCTGCCGGTGGTTGATAAGGCTGCCTGAGTGGCGATAGCTCTTGCCACAGTCTCGGCAAGCAAACACCCGAGGAGGTGACTCCTTGGCCTCGGTCCTGCTCTGTGCCCCTTCCCCGTGGGTCCGCCTGTGATGTTCAAGGCTCTCAGAATCTTCAAAGAGCATCCCACACATGCTACATATCTGTGGTGTGGTCCGATCTGCTGCTGGGGGAACAGCAGGAGCCCCCTCTTCATGTTTGCACCCAGGCCCTTGATCCGAAAGTAGAGCTGTCTCTGGCCCCACTGGGTCAGGTGGGAGTTCCACCTTGAGGTGGCTGGGGGGACCCTCGGCCCCTGGGCCTGTGCTGCGGCGAGCAGCCTTGCAGTGTACCCGCACGTGGTTGCGCAGGGCCATGAGGTTGGGGTACTTGCGGGGACAGAGAGAACACTGATACTCTCCTGTCCGATGGCTGTGGCGGTGGTTCACTAGGCTCCCCCGGTGCCGGTAAGCCCGACCGCACTCATTGCACTTATAGGGGCGGTGGTCTAAGGTGGTGGTGGGGGCCTCTGTTTCTTTGTGGGTGGACTCAGCCAGAGGCAGGGGAGCTGGCAGCACTGATGGCTGCCCATCCTCTCCGGCTCCTTGCCGGGGCCTGTGATGAGCCCGCACATGGTTTTTGAGGGCAGCTGCATTGAACAGCTGCTTCGAACAGATGGAGCAGGGGTAGACACCTGTCTGGTGGCTCTTTCGATGGTTAATGAGGCTCCCAGCATGGCGGTAGGTACGGCCACAGTCCCCACAGCGGAAAGGCCGGTACTCCTCCAGGCCGATGTCTTCCAGCTCCCCAGATGTGCTCAGCTCCCCTGAGCCATTCAGCATCTGTGTCCCAGGGAGCTGGTCCTGGCTGCTCTCATCTGTGTGCCCGTTGGTGGTGGGCATCCCTTTCTCTTCCCATGGCCGCTCCTGACTTTCACCCTCATGGGACTGCTGGTGTTCCAGCAGCTCTCGGGGGAGCCGGAAGGCACGGGGGCAGTGGGGACACTGGTAAGGCCGATACTGGGCATGGAGTCTGGAGTGATTCTTCAGAGCCATGAGATTAGAGAACTCCTTGAAGCAGATGGCACAAGGGTAGACACCCAGGGTGTGGCTCTGGCGGTGGTTGGTGAGGCTCCCAGCATGCTTGTAGGTCTTGCCACATTGACTGCACTTGTACCGCCGCTCCTCCTCAGCAGGAGGGGACTGGGTGGGCTCCTGGCCCCCAGTAAAATTCACTACTGATTCAGCCAGATATTGTTCCAAATTGCTAAGGAGACTGCTGGCTGGGGTGGGGAGTGGAGTGTCTCTGGCAGAGTTGATGGTGGGACCCCAGCCCTCTACACCCTCCTCAGGATCAGGCTGGCTTTCCCAGCCTTCTCTTTGTCTGGTGGGTGGATCTTCCCACGTGCCCAGAGTTGCCCTAGGGTCTGGCCCAGACTCACAGCCAGATGTCTCTTCAATATGTTTTTTCTGGTTTTCCCAGCCTTCCCCAGGGCCAAGCCTCTGGGTCCAGGAGTCAGTGGACACTGTCTCCCCCTGGAGGCATGGAGTGGCTTCCTTCGGGCGGGGAGGCCTGCGCCTCCGACGGCCTTCAGGAGCATGAGTCCTCATGTGGCTCTTGAGCGCCATGGGGTTGGTGAAGTCCTTGCCACAGGTGGTACAGGGGAAAAGGCCAGTTTCGTGGGTCCGGCGGTGATTGACCAGGCTCCCTGGGTGACGATAGCCTCGCCCACACTGCTGACAGCGGTAGGGCCGAGGGATGCTGTCAGCCTCGCTGCCCTGGCTGGAAGATGGATGGAGCAGTTCTCGGTGCCGTGACAGTTCTGGGAGGCTAGGAAAGTGGCGCTGACAGTCAGAGCAGCTGAATGAGGTGGGCGTGTCCTCCATGGGGCAGTGTGGCAGAAACCTGGAGGTTCAGGAAGAGCAGGCAAATGGCAGCAGCATCTTCCTCTGATGGAGGGTCCAAGGCCTAGGAAAAGGGGGCAGTGGTCAGAAGGAAGGCGTGAATTAACTTTGCCTCTTGACTTTATGAGCAGCAAGTTCACCAGAGGTCACAGTTACCCCCAAGTAGCAATGCCCAGAGACCTGCTCTCTACTAGATCTATTCTGGAAATACCATTTAAAATTTCTCTGAATACAGGTTCCCCAAATATGAAAGCTCCCCTAGGCCTAACTCATCTCTAGGAGTATATATAAGGAAACTAACATCTAAAGAATTGCATCCCATCTCTAATCACAAACATATTATCCTGCCTTCAGACCAAGTCCCAAAAATCTTACTGTCCCTAACCCTCTACTCTCTATAATTTTGAAACAAACAACCTATCTTACATGACATCTTAAAAGGAAACTTGTACCTCTCTTAGGACCTTCAATAAGATAAGTCCAATCTTCTATCTTTCACCCCTCAGCTAAATAGAGTAGCTTAGAGGCACTCAAAGGGCTTCCCTGGTGGCTCAGACAGTAAAGAATCTGCCTGCAATGCAGGAGACCCAGATTCAATTCCTAGGTCAGGAAGATCCCTGGAAAAGGGAATGGCAACCCACTCTAGTATCCCTGCCTGGAGAATCCCATGCAGAGAAGTATGGTTGGCTACAGTCCATAGAGTCACAAAGTCGGACAAAACTGAGCAACTCTCATAGAGAGGCACTGAAAAAGCAGCCTCTTTCTCCAATAGACAGCCTAGGACCTGAGAAGTGAGGTTAGAGGCCTCCTACAGAGAAAAGGGCTGATTTGTTCCCCCTTCTGCCCTATTCCTTTCAGGGTCACAAAATCTCCTTTCTGAAAGACTCTCTCGGGTTCCCCGGATTCCAAACCATCTTCTATCTTCGAAATCCCATCTCCTTTCTGGTACTTCGCCCCCTACCTTTTTCTTTCCCACTATTTATCACTTTTCTCTCTCCATCCCTTCTCGGTTTTCCTTCTACGTTCTCTCTTAATATTGATGACAACAGCTACCCGTACAGCCTAAGCACTACCATGTGCTAGGCCCTGTGCTAAATAAAGAAAATTCGTTGTGTCACCTAATTCTCACAACTCATTACAATGCCTCTATTATTCCAGTTGACACACGAGGAAGCCCATTCACTCAATCTTCTTTCCAAAGCCCTTACTCCATAGCAGGCCCCCGTGCCTCCTACATGACCTTGGCCTTCTCTGACTCGGACTCTTCCCCCTCGCCGGGGGCCCCCATACAACTCCTATCTCCGACTTTAAACCTCCTTGCTGAACCTGCTCCCAGAATTCTCACTTCTCACAAAGCCCCTTCGCTCAAGAGTCTCCTCTCCGAATCAACTACGAAAGAGGTCCTCTCGCCTCATTCATCTCTTCAGCCAGTTTTCTCTTAGGACCCCTACCTCACACCGGTGGCCCCTTCTCGTTCCCGCCGCGGGTGCGTCCGTTGGGGACCGCGAACGGGAGTGCGCCTGCGCAATGGGACCCTCACCCTAACTGCAGCCGCGCGCCCCAAAGGGTGGTTGTGCGAGGACTCTCGCGCTCCCACACACGCACACTCTGCAAGGGCTCAAGGAAGTGGAAGAGGAGGGAAAGAGGGAAAGGAGAGGGGGAAAAGGAAGGAGGTAGAGGAAAAAGGGCGCAGCTGGCACTAACCAGCCGTCTATCGCCCAGCTCCGCGGACACTTCCTATTGTTACTAGGAAACAGGAAGTGTCCTAGCCTCAAAAGCTTCCCCACGAAACTTCCGCCTTAAAAATGCTTCTGACCCGCCTCCAAGCAGCGGTTATACAGACACATTTCCGGTGCTAGGAGAGCGGCAACTAACGCGCGACTCCGACCCCGCCCACGTAGGTCAAAGAGCGCGTTGTTCTGCACTAACCTTAGCCACACTTCCGGGAAGATCCGCTAAAATCGTTCCGGTGCATATTGACTGAGCGCAGAAGAGGGGGAAAAAGCGTTCTGCAGCCCTGACCTCAGTACTTGGGCGACACTTATCGTGGGGCTCCCTGAAAAACTTCTCAAGCCAGATGGAGGGAGCGTCACTTACTGCTTTCTATTAAGGGAAATGTTATGGAATATAAGCGGATTTAGGTACTACAAATCTTGGGCATGGCCTTTCTGTCCTCCCACCTTCCAGTTCACGGTGATCTAGCGCCACGCTAGCAATAGTCGGTGCATCCCGTAAACCTATTCCCGTGTCCCTTGTCATTAGCACCCAGAAAGACCCCTTGCAAGGTGTTTCTCCGCCACCTTCTGTTGGGGCTGCTCCGGTGAACTCTGTCTTCCTCCCTTGCCGGGAAAGCTCTCTCTCACTTCCGTTCGCCGGCCCCGCCTCCTGTCCCTCCCCTTCTTCCCTCCCCCCAACCGCCCCCCCCCGCACCCCCCCCCCCCGCTGGGTCCTAGCGCCTGCCCCTCCCTGGCAGAGTCCCGGGCTCTGTCGGTGAGAGGAGCTGCAGCTGACGCCACGGAGCCAGCCCAACTCTCTTGAGGTAGGAAACGCCGGCGGGAAGATGCAGAGATCCCTGGGCAGCCCCAGTGGAGACGGAATCCGAGCAGGCCTCAGTTTCCCTTTGGGTGCCTAGGGCGGATGGGGTTGGCCTGGCCCGAGCGGTGCGGGCGGGGCGGGAGGAGTGCGGCCCCGGGAGGGCGCGGACGGGCTCCAGGCCCAGCGGGTCCTAGAACCCGCCGGCTGTCCCGGCGGACCGGCAGCGGCAGACGCCTGGGCTTAGGCGGCACGGCTGCCCGCGTAGTGCCTTGCGGACCCGAGGGTCCTAGAGCCCGCCATGTTGCGGGCTTTTGTCCCAGGCGCGCAGCCCGCCTAGCATGGTCCCTGGCGCCGGCGGCCCCCCCGCCCCGGTCGAGGTCCTGGCCGCCCCTCCCGCGGTCCTAGAGAACGCCATCTTGCAGGCCTTTGTCCAGGGTCTGGCCTTCGGTCCATTCATTTGTTCATTCTGTCATTCTTCGTTCACCTTTTTGCTGTGTTCCCCGGGGCCACGTTTTCCCAGGGCATTTCCTGAGAAGAGCGAGCCCAGGGCCCTGCCATGTGGGGTTGTCTGTCTGGCAGAGGCGCCGACACGTAGACAGTTGCAGGGAGCAAGAAGCGCAGGGTTTCCGCAGTTCTTGGCTCTAACGCCCTTAAAACTCCCACATGCCTTAGAGACCCCATTTTACCGATGAGGAAACTGAGGCCCAGAGCGCCATGGCGCTCTTACCTCTACTGCCTGTTAAGTCTTCCTGAGGACATTGGGGAAGCAGGTATTTGACGAATGCAAAAAGAGCTTTCCCACTGGAGAAAGCAGAGGGAACTGCAGATGGAGATGGATTTAGGTGGGGAAGTTTGAGAATTGTAGCTGGAGCTGAGGTCGCTGTCGGGAGGGGCACACTGCCGCTAGAGGTGAGGCCGGAAAAGTGGGTTGGGATTACCTTGTGGATTGACCAGATTGGATGCCTAGGAGACGATTAGCTCTCATCTCTGCGTGGTTCACAGTTTCCCATCTGCCATCTCACCGGATCCCTCATGGCCTGTGAGGCCTTTTGGTGACTACTTGTTTAGACGTCTGGAGACTGAGGTCTGAGAACATTAAAAAAGTGGCTCTTCACTGTCCCTGCCCGCAGGGTTCTAGCTTAAACTCGGAATTAAATCTCTGGATCCCTGGAGATAAGAGTCTGTTCAGGCAGCAGGAAGTCATCCCCCTCCTAAATCCAGTAGTAAACAAAGATAAGGCTCCCACACCAGAGCAGTGAATCCACTGGGATATTTGGACCTTGTGAACTTGGAAAGGCAGAGAAATTCAGTACAAACTCCTGTTATTGGGGAGGTGGAAGCTAGAGACCTGGGTTCAGATACTGTCTCAGAGGTTGATCTGTTCAGTTTGTTTTGGGGCACCAAGCATGGTCCTATTTGTAGAGGATACAAAATAAAGGTACCTAGCTCTGTGCCAGCCTAAATGCTTGCGCTAGAGACAGAGAATTAACAACTGAACCATAAGATGTGTAAGTGCTAGCGAAGCAATAATCAGGGGACAGAGCAGAAGTTTGGGAGGCAGACCTGGCTTTGAGTATGGGCTGTGACCATGACTTATTACTTCCCTTCCCTGTGCCTCAGTATCCTTGTCTGTAAAATGGGGGAAAATGGGGAAAACACTACTTAACGTAGTCTGTTCAGTATATAACAGACTGTTATATATAACAGACTATATATATATAACAGTATATATAACAGTATATAACAGACTGTTATATAACAGACTACCAAGTCTGACTGTAACCAAAACAAACAAATGATAGCAGACTGGGGGCACAATGGAAGTTTATTTCTCATGGTTCTGGAGGTTTAGGTGTCCGAGATCAAGGTGCTGGCTGATTCAGATCCTGGTGAGACCTCCTTTCTAGGATTATATATGTGACCACCTTCTAAGTTCTCACATGACCCTTTCTTCCATGCCTGCACATATTCATTCATAACAAACTCCTAGGCAGTTGTGAAGCTTAGCTTGAGTAGTACACATAAAATGCTTAGAATGATACCTGGCCCTTGGTAAATTCGCCAGAAATGTTATCCAGATGAACAACACGAAGGAGATTAAAGAGGAGGGGAACAAAGAGTGATTAGCAGGGATGCAGATAGCACTAAGAAAGGTGGTCAGGGACTTCCCTGGTGGCTAAGACTGTCCTCCCAATGCAGGGGATCTGGGTTCGATCCCTGGTCGGGGAACTAGATTCCACATGCCGCAGCTAAGAGTGCAAATGCCACAACTAAAGATCCTGCACGCCACATATAACACCTGGTGCAGCCAAGTAAACTTAAAAAAAAAATTTTTTTTAAGTGTCAGGAAAACCCTCTCTAAGGAGGTGACAGGGAGCTGAGACCCAAATGGAATCAAAGAGATAGCTACACAAAGATCCTTGGGGAATAGTGTTTCTAGCAGTGGACATGGTTAGTGTGAAGTCCCTGATATTGGAAGGAATTTAGGTCTTTGAGGGTGGAAAAGGGGGAACCTGTGTAGGTGGAGCCTAGTAAGCCAAGGAGAGGGGAGTGGGAGATGGGATAGGCAGGACTTAGGTAGTTAAGGGCCTTGCTGGCCATGGTCTTTGTCTTGGGAGCCCTGGAAGGTCTCATGGTTTGGCTAATAAACCTTAAGTAAATGAAGAACACTAGAGAAAGAGCCCAGCCCAGTTCAGTTCAGTTGCTCAGTTGTGTCTGATTCTTTGCGACCCCATGGACTGCAGCCTGCCAGGCCTCCCTGTCCATCACCAACTCCCAGAGTTTACTCAGACTCATGTCCATTGAGTTGGTGATGCCATCCCACCATCTCATCCTCTGTCATCCCCTTCTCCTGCCTTCAATCTTTCCCAGCATCAAGGTCTTTTCAAATGAGTCAGCCCTTTGCATCAGGTGCGAAGAAGAGCAGAGAAAGAGCCAGCCCAGGGACCTGCAGATTTGGGTTTGAGTCTGGGTTCCTTGACTAGCTATGTGTCATTGGGTAAGTTTTTTCGCTTATGGAGGCCTTAATCTCCACATCTGGGGAAAAAAAATGTTAAAAATGCCTCTCTCCTGGAAGCTTCTGAAGATCCATGGATGTGTCCTTGGTTCTTAAATGTTAAATGTTAGTTGGGATGACATAGAAAACATGTTTAGAATAGGTTTATGAATCCTACCCCATGTTCCCTGGATGATTATTCTCACGCAGGGAGCTCGTAGAGTCATCACTGTAGGGAGTGGTGGGTGGAAGAGTCCTCTGAACAGGGAAGTGAGGAGCTGATGGTGGGGTTTTAGACAGGGCCTAGCCTACCTGGCTGTGCACTGTTGCTGGAGCTGATGTCTTCTGGGACTTGCCTGGTGCTCCCCTCCCATTTTCCCTGGGCAGTGCCTTAGGACAGGTTTACCCCTCCAGCTACCTGGTTCCTGGCTCAGAGGGGGAGATTGAGGCTCAAAGCTCAGAACCCCCAGGTCCAGCCCTCTGAGAGAGACAGAAACATAATGGGAGCTGGCTCTGGTCTCCAGGCAATTCTACAGGGATGTGAAAAGACCAAGGTGTAACCTGAGCTCAGAGTTCTGGTCCCCACAGGGTTGGCCCAAGCAGCAGACAAGTCTGGGAGGGTCCAACAACCCAAGGCAAATTAAAACACCTGGATTTCAAGTCTGCTGCATGAGTTATTAGCTATGTGATCATGGGTTAATCACTAACCTTCTTGGAACCTCAATTTTGTTTTTAATAAATTTTATTTATTTATTATTTTTGGCTGTGCTGGGTCTTTGTTGCTGTGCACTGGCTTTCTCCAGTTGCGGCAACTGGGGGCTACTCTCTAGTTGCGGTGCTCGGGCTTCTCATTGAGATGGCTTCTCTTGTTGCAGGGCACAGGATCAATAGCTGTGGCGCACGGGCTTAGTTGATCTGAGCATGTGGGATCCTCCCAGGTTGGGGATCGAACCCACGTCCCCTGCATTGGCAGGTGGATTCTTAACCACTGGACCACAGGGAAGTCTAGAACCTCAGTTTATTCGTCTGTAAAATGAGAATAAATAATCCTGATCTCAGAAAGCTATGAGAGAATAAGGTAGCACATGCAGCAAAGTGTCTGGCTCTGATAAGATTCAGTAATTGAGGGTAGTAATTATTATCTCATTGAGCCCTGCTCAACCCTGTGAAGTAAGTCCCCTCTTTTTTCAGATGAGAAAAATTGACGTCCTGGAGCAGGAAGTACATTGCTCAGGGTCAATGTACAGCTAGGAAGCGAGCAAGCGAAGATTCAAAGCCAAGCAGTTTGACTTCAGAGACTGCACTTAACCACAAAGCTACATTGTTTTTCTGGACCTCAGTCCCTTATCTGAGAAAGAAGGGTAATGATAGAACTTATCTCCTGGTGCCCATGTGAAGTTCAAATGAGTTAATGCATGTAAAGAGTTTAGGATATTGTTTGTTATTTAGCAGGCGCTCTGTACATGTGAGCTCTTATTTTTATTAAGGAGAGTGTTCAGATTGTCCAGAAATGATCGGGAAGGGAGGTTGTGAGAGCCTCATCCAAGGATAAGCAGATCCCCTGAAAACTGTAGGTGGGATTCAGCACTGGGGAAGGTGGGGCCTCAAGCCCTTAACTCACCTTCCAGTCCTAGGATTTAGTGGGGAAAGTATGAAAACCAAGCTGGGGTGGAACAGAGCTATGTAGGATGGGGGCCAAAAACCAAGGGGAGATGTAGGATGAGCTTCCTTTGGGGAGTAAGGCTCCAAAAGGAAGGATTGGTGAGATCCATAACAGCCAGAAAGGACCCGGGAACTTGTGTGGTGTGATGAAAGCCATGGGAAGTTCCTGAGTAGGGGACCGAGCATTACATGGCACCTTAGGGAGAAGACTCTGGCTGCCTGTGCACACTAGACTGTGTATGTAGGGGACAGGAACTGAGGCAGGGCCACTAGGCAGAAGGATGCTGATTCTAAAGATGCACCCCTTGCCACTCACCCTCAGGGACTCCTGCATCCTCCCTGAGTCATAAATTAAAGCCACCAATCCATGAGGTATACGGATGAGGAAACAGGCCCAGAAAGGAGAATCCTGACCTCCCACCTCCCGGTCCACCTTCTGGGCACACCTGACTCCCCTCCCCTCTCCATAGCATTGTCCTCCTCACCTCACCCCCCACCCTGGCTGCCCCCAGCGGCTGCTGCAAGCACTCCTTAAGTGGATCTGCTATAATCCTCTTCCCTTCATCCCCCAGGGAGGATGAGCTGGTGTTAAGACTAATATAGCCATTAATCCTATTTCCTCCCAGCCATGATCCCCAGGAGCAGTTGGGTGGAGGGTGTCTGGACTCTGAATGGAAAGAAAAGGGGCTGTGACTACAGCCGGGTGTCCCAGGGGGCCAGGCTAGAGCAGATACATTGAGTAGGAGACAGAGGCTTCTAAGTTCTGCTAGCAATGGCTCAAGCCACTTGGAGAGTGTCTGAGCTCCCCATTACCAGAGTTATGGGAGCAAGAACCAAAGGGCCATTCCAGAACAGAGGGTGGACCAGGATTCCTATCTGGGGTGGAGTATCTTACAGCTGTGCAAGGCCAGAATTCTGTGTGAACAGTTGTTCCCTCAGAGAGCTAACCAACCAGAAGGGAAAGACAAAATACACATGCTGGGGACCTACCCTTCCAGACAGATGATGCCAGTCACCACATTTAGCCCGCTGGCTCTGCCCTCCTCTGGATCCTTGTCTGTCTTTCCTGAGCACTTAGAGACCTTCAGGCCAGACTCACATCTGGGTAGCCTCCATGCCTGCAGCCTGGCACAGGTCTTGGACGCTGAGGTCAAGAACGTGAAGATGGTGAGATGGACCAAGCCTGGGGCTTCTCGGAAAGCCACAGGGCTTGGAGAAGCCCAGAAGCTGGGGAGAGAAGTGCCAGTGAACATTTGGATGATCCCAGCTTCCCCCCTCAACTCCTCTGAAGTCACCTAGTCCAGCCCCTTTCATCAGTGAACGGACCAGAGGGGCAACAGGAGCACAGAGACAGAAAGGATATGCACCCGGGTGGGACATGCAGATAAGAGTTCCTTCTGAGGCCTCAGAGGGCTTTGGTGAGAAGAGAGCCTTTGGAGAATTCGGAAAGGGGTGTGGCTCCTAACTTTGCTTCTCTTGCAGAGAAGATCCGCCCATCGAGGCCATGGAGGTAGAGTCTCCTGAGGAGCGGTCCCCAGCCCCGGGCTACAAGCGCTCCGGCCGACGCTATAAGTGCCTGTCCTGTACCAAGACTTTTCCAAATGCACCCCGGGCAGCACGCCATGCTGCCACGCACGGGCCTGCAGACTGCACTGAGGAGATGGCCGAAGCGAAGCTGAAGCCAGAGACAGACCCCAAAGCGGAAGATGCCAGCGGGGACAAGGTGTCAGGTGCAGCGGCCAAGCCTCGGCCCTATGCTTGCCCGCTGTGCCCCAAGGCCTACAAAACAGCACCAGAGCTGCGCAGCCACGGGCGCAGCCACACGGGCGAGAAGCCCTTCCCTTGCCCCGAATGCGGCCGCCGCTTCATGCAACCGGTGTGCCTGCGCGTGCACCTGGCCTCGCACGCTGGCGAGCTGCCCTTCCGCTGTGCGCACTGCCCCAAGGCCTACGGCGCGCTCTCCAAGCTAAAGATCCACCAGCGTGGTCACACGGGCGAGAGGCCCTACACCTGCGCCGACTGTGGCAAGAGCTTCGCTGACCCCTCGGTGTTCCGCAAACACCGGCGCACGCACGCAGGCCTGCGACCCTACAGCTGCGAGCGCTGTGGCAAGGCCTATGCAGAACTCAAGGACCTTCGCAACCATGAACGGTGAGGGAGGTGGACTGGGTGGGGGCGGCTGAAGGGTTGGGAAGAGTGCACCAATAGGGTAAAGACGTTGAGTCCCAGAGAGCGGAAGGAACCAATGGGAAGGCGAGTGAGGCGGATCTATGGGAGCTGGAGGGTGAATCTGGGATCTGATTAGCCTGGGTTCCTAGCGTGCAGGGAAGGGGGCGGGGCTTGAAGTTGGGCTGCTCCTAGGATCTTTGGTCCAGTGCAAGAGGTGGTGCGAATGGGGTCCAGGTCTGTTGCATGCAGTGACGAATCTGGAACCTATACCTGTCCTGAAGGCTTTTTACTCTGGGCTACAGCGCTGTGGCCCATAGACCAAGGCCCCGGAGAGGTTAGGGGGCCCTAACTTACAGTGCAAACAGGCAGCGGGGGTCAGGCGATGGGCTGCCACCTTCACACTGGGTCTCTGCACTCCCACAGGTCCCACACCGGCGAGCGCCCCTTCCTCTGTTCAGAGTGCGGGAAGAGCTTCTCCCGCTCTTCCTCGCTGACTTGCCACCAGCGCATCCATGCGGCGCAGAAGCCCTACCGCTGTCCAGCCTGTGGCAAGGGGTTTACGCAGCTCAGTTCCTACCAGAGCCACGAGCGCACGCACTCAGGCGAGAAGCCCTTCCTGTGCCCGCGCTGTGGCCGCATGTTCTCCGACCCCTCAAGCTTCCGGCGCCACCAGCGGGCACACGAGGGCGTGAAGCCCTACCGCTGCGAGAAGTGCGGCAAGGACTTTCGGCAGCCGGCCGACCTGGCCATGCATCGGCGGGTGCACACGGGCGACCGACCGTTCAAGTGCCTGCAGTGTGACAAGACGTTCGTGGCATCCTGGGACCTCAAGCGGCACGCGCTGGTGCACTCGGGCCAGCGGCCATTCCGCTGCGAGGAGTGCGGGCGAGCCTTCGCCGAGCGAGCCAGCCTTACTAAGCACAGCCGGGTGCACTCGGGTGAGCGCCCCTTCCACTGCAATGCCTGCGGAAAGTCGTTCGTGGTCTCATCCAGCCTGAGGAAGCACGAGCGGACCCATCGAAGCAGCGAGGCCACAGGGGCTCCCCCGCAACAGGAGCTGGTGGTGGGGCTGGCACTACCGGTCAGCATGGCTGGCGAGGGCCCAGCCGCCCCAGCATCAGGGGCGGCGCTCGGAGACCCTCCAGCTGGGCTGCTGGGGCTGCCCTCGGAATCGGGTGGTGTGATGGCTACCCAGTGGCAAGTGGTGGGCATGACGGTGGAGCACGTGGAGTGCCAAGATGCAGGGGTTGGTGAGGCTCCTGGTCCCTTGGGGGCGGCAGGTGAGGTGGGGGGTGAGGAGGTGGATGAGAAACCACCCCAGTTTGTGTGCCGGGAGTGCAAGGAGACGTTCTCTACGCTGACATTGCTGCGACGGCATGAGCGCTCACACCCAGAGCTCCGGCCCTTCCACTGTACCCAGTGCGGCAAGAGCTTCTCAGACCGGGCTGGGCTGCGCAAGCACAGCCGCACCCACAGCTCTGTGCGCCCCTACACCTGCCCCCACTGCCCCAAGGCCTTCTTGAGTGCCAGCGACCTGCGCAAGCATGAACGCACCCACCCTGTGCCCATTGGAACCCCCACGCCCCTCGAGCCCCTCGTGGCTTTACTAGGAATGCCTGAAGAGGGACCAGCCTGAGGTCCAGGTCCCTCTGCCACACTCCTGGGAACCCTGCCCCTATGAGGTGCTTCCCAAACCCCCCTTTGCCGCAGATCACTCTTAGACTTCAGATCCATCTCTGTGCCCAGGCAGCTAGCTCATCCTGACAAAGCTGGGGACAGTGGTGGCTGGTAGCAGTTGGCAGGAGACCTGGCTCGCTCCAAGCACCACTCATTAAAGCATTCAGTTGACACTGGGTTGTCTTCTGTGTTCTGGTTGGGGGTAAGTAACAGAGGAGTTTGGGCACCTGATAAGGTTTAGTGGAGATCCCTGGACTGACAAGTTAGAAACTAGAAGGGTCTTTGGGTGCATTGTTTTCTCTAAATATGTTTTCAGAATATCTTGTGATGAAGGGTTCCAGGATCAAGTGAGTACCGGGAATTCCTGTACCTTCTTGGGAATTCTTGGTGATCAAAGTATATTAAAGTCATTGATAAGTCCTGCAATGAACAAATCTGTTTAGCTTCTTTAGCCCATACTTATTTAACCTTTTACTGAGAGTTCTACTTCTGTCTTTTTACAGATAATAAACTGAGGCCAAAGTTATTATATTTCCTATAAATTATAATAACAGACTAGAAAATATACTTGGAGTCCCATTCTCAGTAACAACAAAACCCATAAACTACAAAGAAATAAAGCTCACACAAAAAACACAAATCCTACATGAAGAAAATGGCATCTCTATCCTGAAGGATATAAGACCTAACTGAATGAAGATATACCATGTACCTGAATGGAAAGATACTATTAAAAGCTGTTGATTCTCAGTTTAATCTTTAAGTTCATTGCCATTCAAAAGGATATTTTTAACAGAACTTGAAAATCCTAAATTCCTGTGCAATATATATTTTTAAAAACTGGAGGTGATAATTAACACTAATTTTTCAAAGACCAAAAATGGAAAAACAAAAATGAGGCCCTACAGTGTAAATTGGTACAGCCTCTTGGAAAGATGATTTGATGTTTATCAAAAGTTAAATGCTTTGTGATGTATGTGATCATTATGCTGTACACCTTAAACACAGTGCTGTATGTCATATCTCAGTAAAACTGGAAGAGGAAAAAAGAAGCAAGCAAACACATTTTTTAAAAAGTAAAAGGACTTCCCTGGCAGTCCAGTGGTTAAGACCCCTCACTTCCAGTGCAGAGGGTATGGGTTTGATCCCTGATTGGAGAACTAAGACCCCACAAGCCATGCAGCACAGCCAAAAAAAAAAAAAAGCATACACTTTTTGACTCAGCAAACACACCTCAAAGAATTTACACCACAAATTTCTTTTTCCAATTCTGTGACAAAACTGAAAATGAAAGACTGTTCAGTGCAGCAAAATATGTGATGACTGGGAACACCCTCTATGTCCATTGCAAAGGTCTAAAAGCCACTGTAAAATATATTATGCAACAGTTTTTAAAAAATTAGACTTGTCAATCTGTGTCGTTGAATAATATCCAAAAAAAAAGTCAAATGAAAAAGTGCACAGCAGTGTGGTTAGTATTCTCCCATTTGGGCCGAATTACTCGTAAGCGCTCAAATCCAAGTGCACGGAGGAGTCCGGTGGGCTGCAGGCCACAGGGTCACAGAGTCGGACACGACTGAGCGACTTCACTTCCACTTTTCACTTTCCTGCATTGGAGAAGGCAGTGGCAACCCACTCCAGTGTTCTTGCCTGGAGAGTCCCAGGGACGGCGGAGCCTGGTGGGCTGCCATCTATGGGGTTGCAGAGTCGGACATGACTGAAGCGACTTAGCAGCAGCAGCAGCAGCAGCACAGTATTTCTAGAAGGATACTCAGGAACTGATTCTGAACTATAAATTCCAACTACTAGGGCCTTTCACAATTATAAGACAAACCAAAGCCAAAGGTCGCAGTGAACCAGATCCTCCTTTCCACACTGTCACCTGTAGACTTGGGGGCCACCAAGTTGGCAGCCTTAGGAAGTGTGGTGTTCAGGCTCCCTCCAGCCCATGTGCTGCTAGCACCTGAAGCAGAAGTAGTAGGTATCACCTTAGTGTCAGGGACCTCACGTCCATTCTCCATAGCAGAACAAGGGGGCCGCGTGGCAACAGCAGGGACCAGGGTGTAATGGCTGCAGAAAGAGGGCACCAGTTTGACCAAGGACACTCACTGGCCATACTCACACCCAGAGCAGGATAAGCACTGTCCCTGGGCCTCCTTTCTGTCCAGGCTGGGATCAAAGTCTAAGGGTCCAGGAAAGAAACAGACATCAGATGGGGAGATTGAAAGCAGGAGAACTTTTGTTTACTACTGACTTGATTTTTGAACTCGAGCAAGATGCTTTATCTTGGGGGTTGGGGTGGCACCTTTTAAAAATATATTCTTGTAAAGATACCATATGGGCTTCCCAGGTGGCACAGTGGTAAAAAAAATCATCTATCAAACAGGAGACTCAAAAGGCAGTTTCCATCCCTGGGTGAGGAAGATCCCCCAGAGTAGGAAATGGCAACCCAGTCTAGCATTCATGCCTGGAAAATCCTGTGGACAGAGGAGACTGGTGGGCTCCAGTTCATGGGGTCACAAAGAGTATTGGGCACAAGTGAGCACGTGTACATATACACACATACACAAAGATACCATATACACTAATCAATAGATCTCCCTGGCTATGTGTCTACAATGAAGGATGGAGTGGGTTCCCTGAATGTTTAGAAGAGATTCACAACTCCTGCTCCCTTTCTGGGCCCAGACAATCCGCCCATCCCTTGGGCCCCCTTCTCTGACACCCCCAGCATCCTATACCAAAGTTCCTGCTCCCTGAGGACTCAGTTTGACTTTCAAAAAAATTAACAGTGTTATTAAAATAAAATTCATGGAGAAGGAAGTGGCAGTCCACTCCAGTATTCTTGTATTCTTGCCTGGAAAAGCCCATGGACAGAGGAGCCTGGGGCAGGGGGGTGCTGCAGTCTATGGTGTTACGTGACTGAGCACATGCACACATGAGGAGGGTGGAGGGAGATGGATTGGTAGCAATATACTGGTAAAACTAAAAAAAAAATTAATATACCCTACAATTAACCTGTCTGAAGTATATAATTCGGGGGTTTTTAGTATATTCACAGAGTTATGCAATCATCATGATCTAATTTTAGAATATTTTCATACCCCCCTAAAAGAAACTCCATAGCTGTCACTTCCCATTGATCCCAAGCCCCCATTCCCTGACAATCCTTTACCCTCAGCTCTAGGCAATGGATCATTTGCTTTCAGTCTAGATTTGCCTGTTGTGGACATTTCATGTAAATGTAGTCATACAATATGTGGTCTTTTGTGACCAATTCTTTTACTTAGCATAACATTCTCAAGGCTCATCCATGTTGTATTGATAGTTTGATCAGATCTTCTTTCCTTTTTATTGTCAAATAATATTCCATTGTATGGCTATACTACTCTGTTTATCCATTCATCAGCCGAATGACATTTGGGTTTCCATTTTGGTCTATTATGAGTAATGCTGCTGTGAACATTCATGTACAAGTTTTTGTGTGGACATCTTTTTAAATTCTCTGTGTATATATCTAGGGATAGAATTGCTGGATCATATGGTAACTCTATGTTTAACCATTTGACCAACTGTCAGGCAGTTTTCCAAAGTGACTGCACCATTTTATATTCCCACCAACAAGGCATGAATGTTCCAATTTCTCCACATCTTCATCAACAGTTGTTATTATCTTTTTTATTACAGCCCTCCTAGTAGGTGTAAATTCGTGGTTTTGATGTGTTTTTCCCTGGTGGAAAATGATGTTGAGGATCTCTTCATGCACTTATGGGGCATCTGTATATCATCTTTGGATAAATGTCTGTTCACGTCCTTGGCCCATTGTTTTCACTGGATTGACTCTGTTGAGTGGTAAGACTTACGTATTCCAGATATAAGTTCTTTATGATTTGCAAAAATTCCTTTCCATTGGGTGGGTTGTCTTTTTACTTTCTTGATGGTACCCTTTGAAGCACATTTTTAATTTTGAGCATGTCCAAATTGTCTATTCTTTTTCTTATTGCTTGTGCTTTGAGAGGGACTTCCCATGTGGCATTAGTGGTAAAGAACCCGCTTGCCAATGCAGGAGACTTCAGAGACATGGGTTTGATCCCTGGGTCGGGAAGATCCCCAGAGGAGGGCACAGCAACCCACTCCAGTGTTCTTGCCTGGAGAATCCCATGGACAGAGGTTACTGTCCATGGGGTCATAAAGAGTCAGAGACAACTAAAGCCATTTAGCGCCACACACTCAGGCCTGTGGGTTTTTGGTTTTTCTTTGAGTTCCAACAAAACTTTATTTAAACAAGCAGGCAGCAGTGAGAGGGTAACAGGTAGCAAGGCCAGAGGTCCCCAAGCAGCAAGAAGAAATAAGCTGCAAGTGGCAGACATTTTCCCTTCCCTACACAAAATTAAAGAGTGCCCAACTCTTTGGGACCCCATGGACTGTAGCCCACCAGGCTCCTCTGTCCATGGGACTTTCCAGGCAAGGATACTGGAGTGGTTTGCCATTTCCTTCTCCACAGGCCTGTGTTTTGAAAGCCATTATCTAATAACCCATTTTCTAATTCAAGGTCATGAAGATTTATGTCTTTGTTTTCATCTTAGAGTTTTAGAAACATTTACAAAGTTTATAACTTAGTTATAAACTTAAAAGTTTAAAATGCATAAAAGTTTTTTTTAATAAATTTTAAGTTTTTATAGCTAAAAGCTCTTCTGTTCAGATTTTTGATCCACTTTGAGTTAATTTTTGTATATGGTTTGAAGTAAAGGTCCAACTTCATTCTTGTGCATATGATATCCAACTATCCCAGTTCCATTTGTTGAAAAGAGTATTCTTTCTCCATTGAGTTGTCTTGACTTCCTTGTTGAAAGTAAACTGACTATAAATATGAGGGTTTATTTCTAGACTCTCAATTTTATTCCCTGGGTATATATCATTCTTTATGCCAGTATCACACTGTTTTGCTTACTGTAGCTTGGTAGTAAAATTTTAAATCAGGACATGTGAGTCTTCCAACTTGTTCTTCTTTCAAAATTATTTTTGTTTTTCTAGATCCCTTGCATTTCCATATGAATTTTAGGATCAACTTGTCAACTTTTGCAAAAAAGAAAAGGAAACTGGCTGGGATTCTGATAGGGATTGCACTGCCTCCGTAGATCAATTTGAGGAGTATTGTCATCTTGACAATATCAAATCTTTTGACCCATGAACATTTGGGTGTTTTAAATTTTATTTAGATTTTAATTTCTCTCAACAGTGTTTTATAGTTTTCAAGAGTATAAGTCTTACATTTCTTTTGTTAAATTTATGTAGAAGTATTTTTTCCTTTTGTTGCTTTTGTAAATGGAATTGTTTTCTTTTTTGGATTGCTCATTGCTAGTGATGAGAAATACAATAGATTTCTGTACACTGTTCCTCTATTCTGCAACCAAAATATTTCATATTTTGTTCCTATAGTTCATGCCACCAAAAAAGAAAAGAATGAAACAAGTCATGTACTCCAACATGCAATCCTAGGACATGCATTTTTTGTTGTTTAGTCTCTAAGTTGTGTCCCACTCTTTTTCAAGAGTGCTGAGCTGGTTTATTAGCTCTAACTTTTTTGTGTATATGAATTCCTAAGGACTTTTTATATACAAAATCATGTCATCTGTAAAATGAGGTTGTTTAGTTCCTCTTTTCCAATCTGGATGCCTTTTATTTATTTCTATTGTGTTTATTTTTACAATGTTAAACAGACATGATGGGAGCAGACATCCTGGGTCTGTGGAGGGGAAAACATCCAGTCTATCATCATTTAAGTATGATGTTAGCTGTGACTTTTTCATAGATGCCTTTTGATAATTAGCAAGTTATGGGAATTCCCTCTTATTCCTAGTTTCTTAAGCTTTTTTAAAAATCAAAGTTGTTGGATTTTGTCAAATGTATTTTCTGTGTCTATTGAGATGACCAAAAGGTTTTTGTCCTTTATTCTATTAATAGTCTTTATTATTACTACATTAACTGATTTTCAGATGTTAAACCAACCTTGCATTCTTGCGATAAACCTCACTTGTAGAGTCATTTTTATATATTGCTGGATTTTGTTTGCCAGTATTTTGTTGAGGACTTTTACATCTATGTTCATAAGAAATAGTGAGCTGAAGTTTTCTTTTCTTGTGATGTCTTTGTCCCCATTATCTGGATAATTCCAGACAGTCTGACTTCTGGCCCTCACTTTTCTTCTGTCCCAACTTCCTTTAATCCCCTGACTCTGCCAGGACTGTTCCAGGTAGTGAATGCATCTTGGGAATGCAAAATCATAGCCCCCGCTGCTAGGGCAATAGCTGACATCGCTCCTTATTATGGATTGCAGTCATCATCCCCTCCCCAGCCAAGTGGCTGGATAGATTAGAATTCCTCACAGGAGAAAACTCTAGCACCAGGGCCAAAGCAGGGAAGGCAGTAGGCTCTGTAGGTGGGGCAGTGATTCTGGATTCAACCAAGGAAATTTGGTGACTTGTTCTCAGTTACTTATGCATAACCCACTCTCAGGCCTCCCAAATGGTGCTAGTGGTAAAGAACCCGCCTGCTAATGCAGGAGACTATAAGAGTCCCAGGTTTGATCCCTGGAGGAGAGCATGGCAACCCACTCCAGTATTCTTGCCCGGAGAATCCCATAGACAGAAGAGCCTGGCAGGCTACAGTTCATAGGGTCTCAAAGAATCAGACACAACTGAAGCAACTTAGCACAGACACAGACAGCCCACTTCAACAAAAATCCCTCTCCCTGGAGCCTGCCTTCCATTCAAGTCCTATCCCAGTTCTGACTAATCTCTTACCTGTTCCTTACACTCAGCAGGCTCCAGCCATGCTGACCTTCTGTTGATTTGTTTCTTCTCCGTCATGGAACCTTTGCACTTGCTCTTTCCTGGTGATGGAACCCATCACCCTAAATTTGCCCATGATGTTTTCTGTTCTTTCACATCTCAGCTCAAATCTTGCTGTTTCTACTGCTGCATAATAAATGACCACAAACTTAACATCTTGAAAACAACATCTATTTCTTATACTATGGTTCTGTAGGTTCAGAAGTCCAGGCTCTGACTGGGCTTCTACTTAGTGTCTCACAAGGCTGAAGTCAAGGTCTTGCCCAATGTGAGCTTTTATCTGGAGGCTCTGGCATAGAATCCACTTCCAGACTCACCTGGGGGTATTAACAGAATTCCGTTCCATTTGCCTGTAGTACTAAGGTCCCTGTTTCTTTGTAGGCTGTCAGCCAGAGGTTTGTTCTCAGTTTCTATAGGCTGTCTATATTCCCTGGCTAGGAGCTCTTCCCTCTTCAAGGTCAGCAATGGTGCATTGAGTCCTCCTGCTTCAAATTTCTCTGACTTCTGTCTTCCTCTTCTGTAGCTAGCTGGAGAAGCTTCTCAGCTTTTAAGAGCTCATATGATTACATTTGGCCCATATGAATAATTCAGGACAATCTCCCTGTCTCAACTGATTGGTGAACTTAATTACATCTGCAAAGTCCTTTTTGGCACATAACATTCATAGAGATTAGGGCATGGAATCTTTGGGGGCCATTATTCTCCTTACCACAGTTCACCTTCTAGGCCTCAAAGGTGCACATCTGTCCCACAAGCAAAATGCATTTACTTCCTCCCAAGGTCCCTAAAAGTCTCATCCCATGGCAGCATCAAGTCAGAGTAAAAAAATAAAAAAAAAAAAATCTCATAAATCTCATCAAACCAAAAGTCCCAAATCTCATTATCTAAATTAGATGCAGATGAGGCTCTGGGTATAATCCATTCTGGAGTACAATTCCTCCCATCTGTGGACCTATGAATCTAAAAAAAAAAACAAGTCATGGGAACTCCCATGGCAGTCCAGTGCTTAAGACTCTGTGCTTCCAATGCAAGGGGCTTAGGTTCAATCCCTGATTGGGGAATGAATATCTCACATGTTGTGCCATGCCACCAAAAAAGAAAAAGAATGAAACAAGTCATGTACTCCAACATGCAATCCTAGGACATGCATTTTTTGTTGTTTAGTCTCTAAGTTGTGTCCCACTCTTTTTCAACCCCATGGACTGTAGCCTGCCAGGCTCCTGTCCATGAGATTTCCCAGACAAGAGTACTGGAGTGTGCTGCCATTTCCTTCTCCAGGGGATCTTCCTGACCCAGGGATTGAACCTGTGTCTCCTGCACTGGCAGGCAAATTCTTTACCACTGAGCCACCAGGGAAGCCTGGGAATTGCATCAGGTGATAGAAATAGACATTCTGGTTAAAAAAGAGGAGAAATGGAAAGCAAAAAGGAGTGACTAATCCAAAGCAATTTCAAAAACCAGCTGAGCAAATTTCTTTAGCTTTTCAGGCCTAAAAACAATCCTCCATGGTTTTATTCTGCTTTCTGAGCTGTCAGTTCTGCTCTTTGAATTAGTCACCTTCCCTAAGAAGCCATTCCTGACTATCTTTTAGAACAGCCCCTGTAATTTTTTGTCACAACACACTGATTAATTTTTTAATAACACATATCCTGGTTTGGAGATGTCTTGACTGTTTGTTTATTTTTACTATTTATTTGTTCATTTTATTTATTTGCCTGAGCCAGGTCTTAGTTGTAGCCCAAGGGACCTTCCTTGCATCATGCGGAATCTTTCTTTGCTGGGGATTAGCTCCAGAGCGCATGGCGCCAGTAGTTGTGGCTTGCAGGCTTAGTTGCTCTGAAGCATGTAGAATTTTAGTTCCTTGATTAGGGATTGAACTCATGCCCCCTGCCTTGGAATTGCAGACTTAACCACTGGACCACCCAGGAAGTCCCACAAAGATGAGTTTTCATGAAACTTTGTGCCTTAAGGGTCTTGTCAGTTGCATCTTTCACTGGTTAAAAATTTGGATCAGGGAATTCCCTGGGACTCTTCACTCACAATGCAGGGAGCACAGGTTCAATCCCTGGTAGGGGAACTAAGATCCTGTATGCTGCACAGCAGAGCCAAAAATGCATTTTTTTTTTTTTTTTAATCATTTGCCTGGAGTTTCTATATTCTCTTCAATTTCTGCTTAAAAAGTGGCCAATTATTTTCTGAGTCATTTTTCTTATAGTAACTTGTCAGATGCACCCAACAGCAACCAGGGCATGCTACTAATATTCTCTTTCCCCATTTTTTGGCCTAAATCTCTAAACTCAGTTGGACATTATTTGTACTCTTAGTTCTATTTCCAGCTTACAGTTTAAACAAATGCTTCACCATTACATAACACACATCACCATCTTTGCAACTTCCAATGCTAGTTTCCTCACCAGCCACTGTCCAGATCCAAAGTTAATGACACACAACTCAGGTTTTTCTTTTTATTGTAGCAACGTCTCACTTCTGGGTACTAGTTCTGTAACAGCTGAACTAGACTTATGATAATTTGGTAAAAACCAACCTCCAAATATCAGTGGCTTCCAGCAGGAGAAGTTTCTCATTTACATCACACCTCATTTTACAGGTGAGCTACAGATCAGCTTCATGTCCTGTTAATTCTGGGGTCCAGGCTGAAGAAGTCTTCATCTGGCAATTGACAGGTTCATGGCAGAGGAAAAAGAGATGGGAAACTGCCAGACTACTCACTGGTGCTTAAAGCTTCTACTTGGAAGTGGTGTCTTAATATCTACTCAGATTCCAAAGCATGTTATATAGCCAAGCCTATTGTAAGTGGGCATGAATGTATAATCCTCCTCACGTGAGGGGCCCAATAGGAAGAACAGCATATATGTGGAACAGCAATATAATCTACTACAGGGCTGTACCAGAAACGTCAATCACTGAGTTCATCCATTCTTCCTTCACACACACTGTGCGGACGCATTTTGTACCTTGTAACATCTCTCATACATCCTGTGTATGCGCTAAGTCACTTCAGTCGTGTTCAACTCTTTGCGACCCTATGAACTGTAGCCCACCAGGTTCCTCTGTCCCTGGGATTCTCCAGGCATACACCTTGGTCAAGGGTAAAATCTTGACTCAAGGTAAACAATTCCCAAGTAGGTCAATGTAGCCTGACCTAAACCAATCAGGTCTCTTTTCTTAAGAATCTGAACCATGAAATATTCAGTGGGTGAGGAATAAGTGGAGAAGGCTGCAGCTGAAAGGTTGTGATACAAGATGGATTTGGAAAAGCCACAATTCACGCAGACGGTGTTCCTTAAAAGTTGGGCTGACAGCACCCAACTTTTCAGTGAAAAAATTTTCCCATAGCCCCTCACTCAGGTTGGTTTCCCTCACAGAAGGGGTATACACAAGGGAACTTGTAAAAGCTCCAGTGCCTGGGTCCACTTGCCTACTAGGTCTGCTCCAAACCTGCCACTCACCTGTTCAGAAACCTTCCATGGGTCCCCACAGCCCATCGGAAAAATTCAAATTACTGAACCCGCCATCCGAGCCCTTGCTCGGCCGTCTAGCCAACTCTTCTGAGAAGTTCTGGATGGCGTCCTGAGACAAGTAAGCAGCCTCTCGGGGGTGGCGCTGTCCAGCACTGCCGAGCAGAAGGCACATGCCCTACGTGGACACCCAGCTGCGTAGACGTGGCAATCTCCGCGTCGGTTTGACAGTCTCTGTCAGATCCCGGTAGGCGCCACGGGTTGCAACTTCAGTTGATTCTGAAGGCAGAAAAGTGAGAGAGTGGATAAAGGCGACCAACAGGACAGGATTCCGCTGAAGAAGCAGGCCATAGGGGAAGAGATGGAGAGTGGAGAATCATGGAAGCCCAGAGTCCAAATCAGTCTTCTACTGAGGCAGCATCCATCCGGTCTCGCAGTTTCCCCATTGGGTGGACATCTAGAGTGTTTGCACGCTGCTAAAAACGAGGGCTTCTTCCTGCAGGCGTCTAGTTTCTTCTGTACACGGGACACAGGACCTCAAGCAGGACTAACGCGTAGGTACACTCCCGGAATCTCTAGCAGCCGCAAGTTCCGGCTGCTAGGGGGCGGGACCCGGCCACGCCTTCTCATGTGAGGTCCTGAGCCCCTACCCTCACAGGTCTCTCCCAGGCCAGCCCCCTTCCGCCTTATTAGGCGTTTGATCACGCCCCTTTCGCTGTGTGATCCAATCGCTTTTCGGTGCGACTGAGGTCTCGCTCTGAGGCCCCGCCCACACCTAATTGCAGTTTAATTCCGGATGCTCACTCCTTCAGGACGCCCTGCGGACCAATCCTGATGCTCTTCAGGAACAACATTTAGGTCCGCTGGCCAATCCGAACGGCCCGTTTTCCAAGTGTCAGCCCGGCCAACCCCTCAGCCACGCCCCGTACGCTCGGTACCAATTGTACCCCTCGGACCTGGCGCAGGCCCCGCGCAACCGCCGCTTCCGGGCCACAGGGAGGCGCTGCAGGAGGGCGCCCAGCTTCGGGTGGAAGCCGGGCAGGTCCGATCGCACGCCACTGCGGCCCAATCCCGGCCCCTGGTCCCTCCCCCAGCCCGGTTCCAGGAGCTGGGTCCAAGTCTGCACCAACTTCCACTGGCCCATCCCTTCCTTGGCTCGCGTCGCCCCGGCGCCCACGTGTGTACCCCATACTTGGCGGCCGAAGCAAACGGTACAGCTGGGCAGCCAGGAGCAGCAGCGGCAACCAGTGGGATCGAAGGTGGGATGGGACAAGGCGGCTGGAACCCCGCCCCCAGACCTTGGTCAGGGGTCAGGCCCTCCCCCATTCCTACCAGGCTTCGGAGGCAGGAGCCCTGAAACCAAGTTTCTGGAAACAGGCGCTACATCCAGCTCCAGAAACCAGGCATGGGTCTTGGAACTTTTAGAAATTTCGAGCTGGAGTCTGGAACTCAGGTGAATCATAGAAACGGCTCCTCGGCCTCCTCTATCCGCTTCAGCCACAAGACCCCTGAGAAACAAGGTGTGGGCTGATTCTGAGTGCCTCCCTCTCTAATCTGAACTCTTATATAAAAGGCAATGCCACACCAAGTGGGGAGAGGGAGCGGTGGGCGGGTGACTGGGAGATTGGCACTGACATATATACACTATTGTTTTGGGGTTTTGTTCAGTTGTTCAGTCGGGTCTAACTCTTTGCACCCCATGGACTGCAGCAGGCCAGGCTTCCCGGTCACTATTGTTACACTATTGTTACTATGTATAAAATAACTAAGAGAACCTACTGCATAGCTCAGGAAACCCTATTCTTTGCTCTGTAGTGACCTTAAATGGGAAAGAAATCTAAAACAGAGGGGATAAACGTATACATACAGCTGATTCACTTTGCTGTACAGTATAACATTGTAAAGCAACTATATTCCAATAAAAATTAATTTAAAAAATAAATAAATAGGGACTTCCCTTGGTCCAGTGGTTAAGAATCCGCCTGCCAATGCAGGAAACACGGGTTTGATCCCTGGTCTGGGAAGATCCCACATGCTTCGGGGCAACTAAGCCCTGGCACCCTGGAGCCTGTGCTCCACAAGAGAAGCCCCAGAGAGAAGAAGCCGGTGCACCACAGCTAGAGAGTAGCCCCTGCTCATGGCAACTAGAGAAAGCCTAGGAGCAGCAACAAAGACCCAGCACAGTCAAAAATAAGTAAATTAAATAAATGAATACAAAGAAAAGAAAAGGCAATGCTTTTTTCTGAGCACAAGGCCTGGCCTGTTGAACCCTCTGCCTGGCAATCTCTTCACTGATTCTTCCTGTAACTAGCCATTGGACTCCCTGCTTCCCATTGGACTCAAATATGGCCACCTCTGGGACAGGCCCTTCCTTGTCCACTGTATCCAAAGGAACAGACTCAGTTCCTTTTTCAGAGTGCCTCTTCTGCTTGGCCTCAGGAATGCCCCTTCTTCTTGGCCTCAGGAATGCCCATAGACGCCACACACACATCCCTCTGTGTCTCAGCCTGGCCTGGCTCAGCCTCACTGTTTTGGGCTTAGGTCCTCACAATGCTCTTTCCCAGTACTGAGACAGTACTGAGGGACAGTACTGAGCCACATGTGGGTGTCATCTCTTCCAGGCCCCACCCATCTTCATGGGAGAGTAGAAGGGCGCTGCCAGCCTGGCGTGGTCACCTGAGACAGTCTGATTTGAGTCTGCCTGGGCTGGGTCTGTCCCCCAGGGTGGCGGGGAGGTGAGCAGGCTGGATACCTGAAGGCCCTGGACCAAACTTTTCAAGGACACGCATGCACAGGGGAATCTCCAAGGTTTTTTGTTTTTTTTTTTAATTTCTTACAAAACTACATGTCTCTGCCAAACAGGACATTGCAGGCCTGCCCCCAGGCACTGTGACCCAGGGGGGAGGCCCCCATGGATGAGTGGCTGCCGACCCCAGAAGAACTGTCTGCCCCTCTGCACAAGGCCACTGTGAGGAAGGGGTCTGGCTGGAGGCTCTGTCCAGCCCACCCCCAGCTGCTGGGAGAGAAGGCAGACCCTGGGTCCCTGGTGCTCTTAGTGTCTGCAAGGGAAGGCGGCAGAAGAGGGTCTGAGAGGAGAAAAGGCTGGGGTCGGGTATGGGGCAGGCCAGGGGGCAGGCCCACAGTATTTCACCAAGAATATGCGGCGCTGTCAAACCAACGTGGAGATGACAATGATGACCACCAGAATGAGGACAGTGATGGACAGACAGATGGCAATAAAGACTTTCTTCTGTGGGAGAGGAAGCAGGGTAGGGGGGGTGGGTGTCAGGGAAACTCAGGAGTGGAGGGAGGGCCACCCGGGGGGAGGGGTGGCGGGGGGAAGGGCGGAGGCTCACCTTGCGTGCCTTCTTCTGGTTCTCCAGGGCCACCTTGACATGTTCCTGCCCACGTTCCACATAGTCTGCTGAGCTCAGAATGTTCTTCTCAATCCGGTTGATCATCTCCCCCTGCTCGGAAGAGGAGGCGGTTCAGGCAGGAAGGAATGACTGGGGGCGGAAGGCCCAGCAGCTCCTCTGCCCACCCCAACCAGAGGACTGAAGGACACTCCTGGCAGAAAACGGTGCACTAAGGAAGAGGTGGGGACAGGACCGCATGTGACAGAAGTCCACACGCCTGGGGATGGCTTCCAGGCTCCCTCCTACCGTATGCTCCCTTCTGTCCTGCACCCTCGCCCCATACAATTTCTACTCGCAGTGCTGGCTGGGAGCGGAGCACCTTGAATGGCTCATATGTTTTCACAGAGGGTGATCTTTTGTCCCCTCGCAAACCTGTCTGAAGTCCCTTGTTCTTTAGGCCTGGCTCCCAGCTGCTGGGAAGCCCTCCCTATCGCTGCCTCCTCACAGTACCACCAGCCTTCAGATCCTGGACTCCTACAGAGTGAAATCTCTCCCCCAGGACTCCCAGCTGCAAGAGGGCACTGGGGTCAGCTCCTCCCAGATGGACCTGGAAGCTCCCTTTATCATGAGATAAGGGCCGGGGGAAGAATACCACCTCCCACCCCACCCTTGTCTACATTTTAGGAGGCAGGCCCCTCTAGGGGGCAACTGAAGAGCTCTTAAGTGTACAAGAATGGATTCTGTTGCTGGAGGAGGAGCCAGGGTTGGGGCCATACGTGGTGTGGGCTGCAGTTCAAGGATGGGGTACAAGGTATAAAGCAGTAATTATCGGAGTAGCTACTGAGGAGGATGAAATCTGGGAACACAGCTAAGGATAGAAGTAAGGGCCAGTCTGGAGGGTAACAAAAGCCTTGGTGAAAGAGGCTAAGGGTGGAAGCAGGCTGACAGTCATGACATGCTCTCACATCTGGGGACTGGATCGAGCCCAGCCAGCAGCCTCAGGCACCCACCTGCATCTCCACTTCAGTGGCTAAAAAAGTGAAAATCTCATGAAGTTCACGGATACTGCGCTCCAGCTGCTGGATCTCGCTGTGCCGGGCCGAGATCTCATTTAGGGCCTGTCGAGTCACTTGTGTATCCTTCAGTATCTGCAGAGTGGACAGGAGTGATGGGACAGGTCACAAGGAAATCAGCAGCACGTTTAGAAGTTCCTGTTCAGCTCTGGGGCAGCCCTCGGGCCTAGAACTGGGGCCCAGGCCCTAATGAGGGATGCCAGGCAGGCTAATATGTTCCCTTCTGGGCCTCAGGATTCCCTCCATGAAAAAGGGCCAGGAGGGCTTCCCTGGTGGCTCAGTGGTAAAGAACCCACCTGCTAATGCATGAGATACCAGTTCGATCCCTGATGGAAGAAGATCCCACATGCTGCGGAGCAGCTAAGCCCGTGTGCCACAACTACTGAGCCTGTGCTCTAGAGCCCCAGAACCACAACTACTGAGCTCACGGGCTGTAGGGCCTGTGCTCCACAACAAAAGAAGCCATTGCAAGGAGAAGCCCATGCACCGCAACTGGAGAACAGCCCCTGCTTGCTGCAACTAGAGAAAAGCCTGCACAGCAACGAAGACCCAGCACAGCTAAAAATAAATAAATAAATAATTTTTTAAAAAAAGGACTCAGAGAGGATGGGGGGCCCAGCAGAGAGAGGCTGGTGGGGGCCACTCACATTGGACACAAACACCTCGCTCTGCCCACTGTCCAGCATCTGCTCCAGCTCCTTGTCAGACACCATTCCAGCATTTGCTGTGAAGGAAAAGGCCAGGCTCAGAGCTGGTTGGGTCAGCTGACCCTGTGTGCCGGGCACCACAATGGGCACCACAACTCACTGATCTTCAGCTGCCTCCGAATCCGCTCCACGTTCTTCTCCCGGTATTCAGACTGCATTAAGTTGCACTTGTTGATGAGCTCCACAAATTGCTGGGACAGGACCCCGTGCTAAGGAGGGAGAAGAGAAGCTGGGGACCCCTGGGCAGATCCCTGCCTGGTCTGGGCCTCAGCAGCCCCTTGGGTACAATGAGCAAAGAGCATGAGCTCAGAGGTACCTGTGGCCTTGACCTCTTTGAAAGGCTCCCGTGGTCTCTCAAAGTAAAAGCCATAGCCTTTCCCAGGGCCTACAAGGCCCTACAGGACCCACCCTTTCCCACCTTCCCTCTCTCATTTTATGTCCCCACACTGTCTCCCTCTCTCCTTCCCTCCAGCCACAGTGGGCTCCTGACTCCTCCCTGATCAGAACACAGCCCCACGTCAGGCCTCTGCAGTTGCTATTTCTTCAGCCCAGAATGCTCAGGCCCCACAGAAGCCTGGAAGTCTTTGTTCCAATGTCACCTTTGGAAGTTTTCTCCACCTTGTTGGAACCTGCCTTCTCCTGCTGTTCTCAATCCCTCTTCTCTTTTCCCTTAATACTTCTATGTTCTACAATAATTGACTGATTTATTATGGTGACTCTCTCTCCCCACTGGAATGAAATCTCCAAGAGGATAGAGATCATTTGTTGACAGCTGTTTCCTAAACAGCTAGAAAAGGGTCTGGCATACAGTAGGCCCTCAAAGAATATTAGTGGAATGCTGGCTGAACACCACCCTCCCTGCTTAGACTAAAGGTGTGCCAGGATACCTGGCAGTCAGCTGATTGCCCAGATTTTGCAGGCCCACCTGGGCACTCAGCCTCTCACACAATGACTACCACAAGCCCCTCACCCCTCACCCCCCGGAAATGCCTTCCCTGCTTGTCCATTTTCCTGATGTCTAAAATCTGCTCATTCCTTGGAGTTCCTTTTTTCCAGGACACATCTGCTATCCTGGGTTCAGCTGCACCCTTTCAAGATGCCCAAATTGTAGGGGGGGCAGTTCTTGAGGCACCAACCTACTGTGTTCCCCTCTTTGTTTGGCAAAGTAATAAAGCTACTCTTTCCTTCTCTTCTATTAAAAAAAAAAAAAAAGCCCAAATTGTTCAATCTTCAATCTGGGATCTTTGCTGAGTTCTGGGCCCCCCTACTCCACCTCTGATCTCAAAGAACTCCAAACCATGCCTCTCTGGGCACCCAGAGGATACTGCTCAGACCATTTCAAATCTCCTTATTAAGATGATGATACTGTGGCCTTCCCCCAACACACACACCAGGGAAGTTCCTCTTTCTGACTTCTTGAATTCTGTCCTTGGGGCAGAGGATGTCCCCATCACATGGGTAGGGAACCACCTAGTCACTTGACTGCACCCTCTTTTTCCCTGGGCAGAGCCATTAACTACCAAGTCCTACCTGAGTAATGTCTTTGTCATCTATGCAAGCTTAACTCCCCATCTTGGCTTCTAGAAAGTATATCTCCTACAGCCAAGCCCAGATCATGTCTGGGGTCTCAGCAACTTCTCACTGAATGGAGGAGAAGAAGGCAAGGTGTTATAATGGATTGGAAGTCAGAAGACCCGGGTTCTTGACCTTGGGGTAAATCCTTTTTTTATCTCTGAGCCTTAGTTTCCTCATTTGGAAAATCATCAGGTTGGATTTAATGATCTCTAAGAGCCCTGCCTTCTTACATCTGCCATCTAATGATCTACTGAACACTTGCTGAAATGTCCTACTTCTGGGAATAATGAACCCACCTGGGTTTTTCTCATTCTTGTGTTGACGGAGTTATAATTCTCATCAGCTTCCTCCTTCTGGGGCTCTATGGCTATGGAAAGACACAAAAGTATTGGTAGAGGAAGGGGTTTGACCTCTGGCTTCTGAAATTCATTTGGGGACTGGGACCCAGCCACCCAGCCATACAATAGAGATACAATATCTCCACAGGGCCTTTTTTTTTTTTTTTAATAAAATTCATCATAAAATGACTACTTCTGAGCCTCTGACAGGCAAAAGTATATTTTTCTTTGCAATAAATACATCAGAGAATTCCCACATGTTTGGAGAAGGTTCCTAACAAAACCCACATCTTCCCACCCAAAGAATACACACTGGGCAGCAAGAATTGTAGGAGTACAGATGATCCTTGCATAACTGTGTGGGTCCACTTATACCCAACTTTTAAGAAAATAAATGCATACTACAGTACTACACAATCCACAGTTGCATGAATCCACCCTTGCAGAACCTGGGATGTGGAAGGCAGTCTATACAGTTATATGTAGATAATGACCTGAAGGTAGCAACGCTAACCTCTGCCTTGGACAAAGATCAAATGGAAATGGTTTCATTATAAATAAGGGAACCTGAGAGGCAGGCATATGCTGTGGAAAGAACTTTGGACTGGAAGCCAGGAGATGGAGATTCTAGACTTTGGCCTGCTGTGTGACCTGGATATATATCACTGGCCTCTCTGGACCACACACTCCCCAGATATACCAGGAGTTGGGCAGGATCAGAGGAAAGTATCTGGCTGAGGTCCTAGGAGCTCACCCTTCAGCTGCGCGCGGATGTCCCTCCCTAGCTGTTTGATCTCGTCGCGCAGGTTCTGCAGGTCCTGCTTCATGCCTAAACAAGAGAAAGCCATGATGCCCAAATAGCAACCTCTACCTCAACAAATCTCCCTGGCCGCCACCTGTGTGGAACTACAACCCCCACAAGCCCTCTGGTTGAGCATGCGTTCTGCACCCAGGGTTTCACTCACTCTCCTCGGGAAGGGGCGTGGCCAGGATGGTGACCTGCTGCTTCTCCAACTCTCGGACTTTATTCTCTAGCTTGACGATAGTCTGCCGAATTGTCCGAACCTGGGGACGATGACCGAGAGGGCTGAGGGAGATATGGGGGGTGCTCCAGGCTGCTCTGCTTCTCGGGCCCTCCAGCCCCCTCGTGAATCCTGGCTGAGATTCCAGCCTCTTACCTTCTGGAAGAACTCATCGTCCGGGCTCCCCAGCCGTGCAGTACCCGGGTGTACCACCAGCGCGACTCGCTCCTTGTCTTCATCGTCCGAGCTGTCATCCCCCTGCCAGGGCCGGGGTCACTGGCATCACTTCCTTGCTACTGCTCTCCCCCAGTAGAACTCACGGGCTTCCGGGACTTTCCTTCCTACCCCACAGTCATCCCTCCCGGCCCCGAGGACCAGGAGTCCTGCATTCCGGCAGACGCCATCCCGTCCACCCGGCCCCAACCCTGCTGCGCCAAATTCTCACCTGCCTCAGCTCGTGGGTCCTGTCCCGCATGGCGGCCCGAGATCCCTCTCGCCGGCGCCGAAGACCGGCGGGCCTCAAGATTCTAAGTTTGGAACTCCCGTACCCAACTCACACTCTGACACTCCCCTCCGCCCTCACCCTGCAGACCCCAAACCCTCCCCCAAGAGTCGCTAGAGGCTCTGTCCCTGGCACCATTCACAGTTTCAAAGGGAAGGAGCCGACCTCGGGGACCCCCAAGATTCCACAGGTTGGAATTCCCTTTTCTTTCCCCCCCCCCCGCCCTCTCCTGTAGCCTCGGCCCCGCCCCCTCTGGAAAGACTGGAGCATGCGCACCGGATCGCGTCTCTTCCCCACCCCAGGGAAAGGCTGAGATCGGAAGCCGCAACGCCCCGAACGGAAGCGAAATTGCCAGGACGTGAGAACCCGCCCCCTTTGCCGGAACTATCGCGTCTTCCAGCGGAAATCTAGTTGCCAAAACGGGTGGGAATGCGTCATTGGTACGTGATCTGTGAGGCCCCCTCATCTCGCATCACACCATAGTGCAACCCCCCCGCTCGCGTCATGTGACCAGCCTGGTCCCAGTCTCAGACCACAGAACGTGACGCTTCGACTGTCACATGTCTCGGCCCTGTCAACTCCATCTCTGGAACACCTATCTCCCCACGACGTCCTCGGCACCCCGCGCCCGAGATACCTCCCTTCAGAACCCCCGCGAGGCGGGGAGGGGGCGCTGACTACCCCCAGAGACAGTGGGTGGTAGGACCCAAGCTGAATCCGGCTTCCTTTCTTTTGGGTCTGCGAGTGTGGGCAGACTGACGACTTCGAATTTGGAGCTGTCAACATCATGAGACCTTGAAATTCAGAAAAGAATAAGATCCAGCGTCAGAGAATTGCAAGGTTTTGTAGGCAGAGCATCTGGGGGTGGGAAGTGACCTCACCCGAGGCGGAACTCTCTTCTCCCGCATACTCCTGGCACAGTTTCTGACAGGTGGGCGGCTGGCTGGCGCCCGGCTTGAACACTGCAGTCCCGCTGCACTCACCACCTTCAAGCAGGGCATTTCAGGGCAGCTCGGGCTAAGAAAACGGTCTGTTACATTGAGCAGCATGTCACTTAGACAACCCCCTCCCCAGACCCCCACCTTGCACTGGGGTATGCCCTCTGGAACCCACAAAAATATTCCATATTATCGTGGCCTGTGAGTTACTAAAGTGAGGGCATGATTGTGGACAGAGGAGCCTGGAGGGTTACAGTCCATGGGGTCACAAAGAGTCGGACACGACTGAGTGACTAACACACACAAACTGTAGCCCACCAGGCTCCTCTGTCCATACAATTTTCCAGGCAAGAATTACCAGAGCGGGTTGCCATTTCCTCCTCCAGGGGATCTTCCCAACCCAGGGATCGAACCAGCATCTCTTGTGTCTCCTTCACTGGCAGGCAGATTCTTTACCACTGAACCAACTGGGAAACCCAGCACATGTTAGGCCCTCAGTAAATATTTGTTGATAGAGTCTTAGCCTCTTATATAACTGAAGATGAAACTTATGGTTCCCTAGTCTCTTTTATGCTTCAGGGTGTTGGTAACACTTCCCTAACCCTAACCCTGTAGACATTCATTCATTCAGTGGATATTTATTGTATGGGCCAGACACTGTTTTAGGGCCAGAGATATATCAGGGCAGACAAGAATGCCTTGCCCTTTTGGAACCCACCTTCTATAGAAGGACACCCCAAAGTCATTCAGTGAGTCTCAGAATAGCTGAGAGGAATATTAGTTTTCCTGGATCCCAGGATGTCAACAGCCAGGGTGTCTCTGCCAGGGATTCCATGCTGCTACTCCTCCAGGGTCTTTCTTCCCCTCTTCATCTCCTGAGCCCCACCATGCACCAGATCCTTGCCAACTCCTGCCCATCTCTCATGTCTTCACTTGGATCTGACATACCATGTATTTTGCTAATTTGTGTTATCTATTGTCTGCCTCCACCCCTCCTCTCCACCCTACTAGAATGTAAGCTCCAAGAGGACAGGGATTTTCACCTTAATTATTCACTACCATGTTCCCAGCGCCTGCAACACTGCCTGGCACATGGTAGCTGATTAATGAACACTCGTGAAGGAATGAATTTTTTTTTTTTTAACCACACCATGCAGCTTGAGGTATCTTAATTCCTCAACCAGGGATGGAACCCAGATCCTTGGCAGTGAAGCACAGAGTCCTGACCACTGGGCTGCCAGAGAATTCCCAATTTCTTTTGTTTTTTTTTAAATTAATTTATTTGACTGTATCGGGTATTAGTTCCAGCACTCGAGATCTTCTCTGTGTCATGGAGGATGTTCTGTTGTGGTGCATGGACTCTCTAGTTGTAGCGTTTGGGCTTCTCTTCTGGTTCTTTGGAGGGCTCCAGAGTTTGCGGGCTCAGGAGTTGCCTCACGCGGGCTTAGTTGCCCCACAGCATGTGGGTTCTTAAGTCCCCAATCAGGGTTCGAACCTGTGTCCCCTGCATGGCAGGGTGGATTTTTAACCACTCAACCACCATGGAAGTCTGCCCAATTTCTTTTTAATTGACATTTACTTAGCATTTACTGTATGCCAGGCACCAATATAAGTACTTAATAAAAGCTTACTCATTTCAGCCTTATGTACATTCTGTGAGATTGGTACTGTATTACTGTCCTCATTTTACAGAGGAGGAGGCTAAGACACAGAGGCAGTAAGTAACTTGCCCAAAGTTACACACTAGCAAATATGAGAGCCAGGATTTGGAACCAGAGAGGAAGCTCCAGACTCTATGCTCTTAACCAGTACACTATGATCCAAGAAAAACACGAGCCAGGAGTGGCTCCCTGTGTCCCACCCACCCCTGGGGGACTTGCTGCCACCCATTAATGCTCTACTTTGGATCATCTGGTGGGGAGGTGGGGGCCAACAGCAAGATGAGTCTCTTCCCTTCCCCCATCATGAGTCTCTCTCCCACATCTGTTGGGTGGGAACAGACTGCTAGGGAGGTTGTTGGTCCTCTTCTCATTCCCTATGTGCTGTCTTCCCAAGAGCCAAGGGCTTTCCTAGTGGCTCAGACAGTAAAGAATCTGCCTGCAATGCAGGAGACCTGGGTTCGATCCCTGGGTTGGGAATATCCCCTGGAGAAGGATATGGCTACCAGTTCAGTGTTCTTGCTGGGAATATTCCATGGACAGAGGAGCCTGGCAGGCTACAGTCCATGGGGTTGCAAAAAGTTGGACATGACTAAAAGACTAAGCACACATACACACCGAGAACCAAAGATATCCATGCATGGGTCACATAGGGCTTCTGTGCACCCTCAAATGTCTCTGAGGCTGGTTTTGTACCGAAACCCCAAGGGCTACAGAGATGAAGCCCCACCACTCTCTCCTCATGATGTGTCTTGAGCCTGACCTTAATCATGCCCTAGAGCACCACCTGGGAACCTCTTGTCTCTCATGGCTTTAATCGACATCCATATTTGGCTCCCAAATCCATATCTCTAGCCCCCAATTTTCTCCGAACCTCTAGACCTCTGAATCCACTTGCCTTCTGGACATCCCCTCCTGGAGTTCCATGAATGTCTTAAACTTACCATGTTCCAAACACCACACATCGTCTCCCCTGAGAATCTCCTAAATTAACTTCTTGTTCCTCCTGTTTCCTTTCCGTGTGGATGACACCAGGTCACCTGTGCCATAACCTTGGCCTGGAACTTCATTCTGAAGATGATGCATCACACAGCTGGTTAGGATAACCCCCAGAGAAATTCTAGAAAAACAAATGGACAAAATTCTTTATAACTCAGAATGAGGAAGGCCTTTCTAACTACAACTCAAAATTTAGAAACTACACTCAATAGTCTATAATTACCTATAAGGAAAGAGAATCTGGAAAAAACAGACATATATATGTATAATTGAATCACTTTGTTGTACAGCTGAAACTAACACAACATTGTAAATCAAACTTCAATTAAAAAACAAAAGTACGTTAGAAAGTGAAAGTCGCTCAATCATGTCTGACTCTTTTTGACCCCATGGACTACACAGTCCATGGAATTCTGCAGGCCAGAATACTGGAGTGGGTAGCCTTTCCCTTCTTCAGGGGATCTTCCCAACCCAGGGGTCGAACCCAGGTCTCCCACATTGCAGGCAGATTCTTTACCAGCTAAGCCACAATGGATATAAAAAATTCAGAAAATGTAAAATAGAAGATTAATATACTTGTCTACATGAAAAAGTTTTACATGGCAAAAAAATGAAAGAACAATCAAAAGACAAATTGGGAAAATAATATTTGCAATTCTTATCATACACAAAGGGCTAATCTCCCTACTATTTAAAGAGCTCCATGTAGTGATAAGAAAGACCAACAGTTCAATAAAAAAACAACAGCCAGAGAACATGACAGATCACAAAAAAAGACAATAAAGACTTAAATATGCAGATGTTCATTTTTGCATGTAAGAGAAGTGAAAATTAAGATAATACTGAGATATATTACATTAGCAACATTTTTTTTTTCTTTTTTGGCTGGAATGCCAAAGTTTGTGGGATCCCAGATCCCTAACCAGGAATGGAACCCATGCCCCCTGCAGAGGAAGCACAGAGTCTTAACCACTGGACCACCAGGGAAGTCTAACAAAATTCATGTTTGGCAACCCAGTCTTTTGGCAAAACTGTGGGGAAACAGGGACTTTCACGTGTTGATGGGGCGTGCAAAATGATACAACCTAGACCATATTTTATGTCAAAATTCTGAGTGCATATACTGTTTGTTTTCTTTAATATTTGTTTATTTGGCTGAGGTGGGTCTTCATTGGGACATGCAAAATCTTTTGTGTCATGTGGGATGTAATTCCCTGACCAAGGATCAAACCTGGGCCCCCTGCATTGGGAGTGCAGAGTGCTGGCCACTGGACCACCAAGGAAGTCCTCGTATACTGTTTCTGAATTCTGAATGCATGTATTGTTTCTCCAGATTCTAAGGACAGCTGGGTGGTTTTTCTGCTGGTCTCATCTTAGATTTTTCAAATAGCAACAATCAACTTGTACTTTGGCTGGAGTTAGGTGGCCCATGATGACCTTTCTCACATTTACATGTCTGGGACCTAAGCTCTGATGGTCCAGTTGACCAACACGGCTGAACCACACACTCTCTCTGTGCGGTATTTCAACCTGGGTTTCTTCAGAGTATAGTGGCCTCAGAGTTCCAAGAGGGTGCGAGTAGAAGCTGCAAGGTCTCTTGAGGCCCTGCTCAGAAGTTGCACACTACTGGCATCATATTTTTAAGTTTTAAGTCCATAAGGGCTGCAAAGGGTGAGGAAATGGAATTTTAAGTCACCAGATCTGCATCTGTGTAAAATGACACATACATACATCAATGCTATTCATTGGGTATTGTTTGCAATACATCAGAAACTTGTCCATTAGTGGGTATGCAGCCATAAAAAAGAATGAAGGCATTCATTATGTATAAATGTGAAAACGTTTCAAAACATGTTTTTAGTTAAAATGTTAGAATGAATGTATCATGCTACTGTTGTATAAGAGAAAAAGTGTATGTGTGAGTGTGTGTGTGTGTGAGTGTGTGTGTGTGCCTGTAGGTATTTTTCCTGTAACCTCGTAAAGAAATCTTAGAATGTTGCATAAACCAAAAAAGGTGGCTCCTTTTTTGTTGTACAATTGTTAGAGTAAGAATTTTTACAGTAAAATTTTAATATAATTTAGATTTTTGAACCATGTGAAAGTATCATTTATTTTAAACAATTATATCAAAGAAAGACTGGTAAAGGGATACCTGTGAGTAATTTTAAGCAAGCTTGGGCTGCTCTAACAAAGTACCATGTACTCTGTGGCTTAAACAATAGATATTTCTCACAGCTGTGGAGGCTGGAAAATCCACGGTGAAGGTGCCAATAGATTCAGTCCTTGGTAAGGGCTCTCTTCCTGGCTTGTACTCACCGTGTCTTCACATGGCAGAAACAGAAAGTTCTGCTGTCTCTTCCTTTGCTTATAAGGTCACTAATCCTATCAGAGGCTCCACTCTCATGACCTGATCTAAATCTGCTTACCTCCCAAAGGCCTCACCTCCTGCTACCATTACATTAGGAACTGGGGCTTCAACATATGAATTTGGGGAGTGGGGGGACACAGACATCCAGCCCACAATAGAATACCATGATCAAACTTTCATTTTATGGAGATATCCTCTGGTGGCAAGGTGTAAGGCCAGTACACCCTACACAAGGTACCCCACAAAAGGGCTAGCAGCATGCAGATACCATGTAGTCCATATTTGAATATTTGTTACAACAATTATCTGACAGAAGGAGGCAGAGTGTTGTGAGAAAGGGACACCTTTATCTAACTGCACGAGGGTGCAGTAAGTGTTGACTTTTGCCCTCCCTGCGTGAAGGTTGATTGGGAGATCAGTTATGAGTCAGGCCCAAAATAGTGAGGCCTACACTGAAGCCTGGAGATAGGGATGGAACATGTACTAAAGAGAGAGAATCCAGAGGGACTTCCCTGGTGGTCCAGTGGCCAAGACTCCAGGTTCCCAATGCAGCGGAGCTGGGTTTGATTCCTGGTCAGGGAACTAGGTCTCACACGCTGCAACTAGGATCCCAGTGCAGCCAAATACATAAATAAAAATAAACATTTAAAAAAGAGAGAGACAGAATCCATCAGACTTGAAGGGAAGGTGAGATAGGAGGAGGGTCCTACATCACTCCTGAGTCTCTGGCTCTGGCTGAATGTGGAGGCAAGTTGGAGGGAATAAGAGAAATACCTTAAAATAAACTGCCATTATAAATCATAGCAACAAACTGTTAGGAAATGTAAAAACAACATTTGCAGAAATATATCATGCCTAAAAATAATCTTTTAAAAATATGTTAATGGCCTTGGAACTTCCCTGACAGTCCAGTGGTTTAAAAATTTGCCCTTAATAGAGGATGTGGGTTCGATCCCTGGTCTTGGAGCTCAGAGCCCACATGCCTCGAAGCAAAAACCAAAACATGAAATACATGCAATATTGTAACGAATTCAATAAAGACTTTAAAAATGGTCCACATCAAAAAAATCCTTTAAAAAATAATATATTAAGGGCCTTTATGAGAGAAAATTTTTTAACTTTATTTGAAAGACTTTAAAGATGTCCGAAACTAGTGGCTAGATATACCATGTACCAGGATAGGAGGAGACTCAATATTGTAATGCCCAAAATACATCTACAAAGTCAGTACCATGCTCTAGTCTCTACGGCATGACGTTGACTCTGGTTTTGATGGAGAAAAGGGCTAGAAAGAGCCCCCTGGGAGGCATTTACCAGTTGATGAGAAGAATGTTTCAACACTCCACAATTTCTGCCTGGATTGAATCCCTGCTCTTGTCTTGAGTAAGTTACTTAAACTTTTTGCTTCAGTTTCCTTATCTGTAGAAACAATATTAACAGTAACTCCAGATGGTTATCATGAAGATTAAATGAATTAACACAAATGAAACACTTAAACAGGGACTTTCCTGGTGGTACAGCGGGTAACATTCCACACTTCCAATACAGGGAGCGTGAGTATGGTCCTCGGTCAGGGAGGCACAGTGCAGCCAAAAGATTTAAAAACAAAACCACTTAATCTTAGCTTGACACACGATAAGGACTATGTAAGTGATCAACATTATATTCACTTTCAGATTCAGGATGATTTGAACAGGTAGTGTAAACAGCATGTAGAGGGATGTGGACCAAATTCCAGAGGCGTAATGAACATAAGGGCTTCCCCGGTGGCTCAGCAGTAAATAATCCATCTGCAATGCAGGAGGTGCAGGAGATGCAGTTTTGATCCCTGGGTCGGGAAGTTCTCCCAGAGTGCAGCATGGCAACCCACTCCAGTATTCTTGCCTGGAGAATCCTATGGACAGAGGAGCCTGGTGGGCTACAGTCCATAGGGTTGCAAAGAGTCAGACACAACTGAAGCGACAGCACACAGGCAATGAGTATAACCTGAGTGCTGGATCTGAAGGGGTGGAGGAACAGGGAAGGCCACACACCAGAATAACAGTGCTATTCCACATCTGCTTGAGTTGAGATCTTTCAAATTTACAAATGGCTTCCATGCTCATTTTCTCAGTAAATCCTCATGTTGCGCCTAAAGGGTGAGGATTGGAGCCCATTTTACAGATCTGGAAAATAGGGCTTGGAGAAATTAAGTAACCGGCTCCATGTGGACAGGTCGATGTTTGTTTTGCTCTCCTCTGTGTCTTTAGCCACAGAGCATAGTCCTGGCACAAACAGCAGTGAAAGTGAAAGTCGCTCAGTCATATCCAACTCTTTTCGACCCCATGGACAATACAGGCCAGAATATTGGAGTGGGTAGCTGTTCCCTTCTCCAGGGGATCTTCCCAACTCAGGGACTGAACCCAGGTCTCCCACATTGCAGGTGGATTCTTTACCAGCTGTGCCACAGGGAAGCCCAAGAATACTGGAGTGGGTAGCCTATCTCTTCTCCAGTGGATCTTCCCGATCCAGGAATCGAAATGGGGTCTCCTGCATTGCAGGTGGATTCTTTACCAACTGAGCTATCAGGAAAGCTCTTGGCACAAACAGCAGGGTCTCAATAAATACTGGTTCATGTATGAATAGGTCAAATGGGTATTTCTTCTTCTGTTTCTGAGCAAGCAGGTGCGTTATGTCCTATCCCAGGTACCATGGGGAGGCACAGATTAATCAGATGGAGTCCTTCAATATGAGGTACCCAGAGCCCAATAGGCTGATAAGTCTCTGAGTCTCCCTTGAAGGACAGGTGCTCTGGGAAGTAACTCAGGCCCATGGCAAAAATAAACCTTTGTTGTATTATGTCATTCAGATTTGGGAGATGTTTGTTGTGTAGCATAATCTAGCCTTAACATTGCTTATCTGATATACCATAGTTCCCAAACTTGACTGAAAATAAGAATTGCCAAAGGTCCGTGCTAAAAACCCAGATCTACTGACTCAGAATTTCTGAGGAAGAGACCTGGTCATCTGTGTATGTAACAAGCTGCTCTCCAGCTTCAGGAGTGTCAAGAAAGACTCCTGCAGCTACACTTGGAAGGAAGAGTAGGAATTAGAACTGGGGATGGGAAAGGGAAGGGTATTCCAAGAGTCGGGAATAACATGAAGAAAGGCATAGAGGTGGGGAGACATGGGGAGTAGCTTGGGACTGGAATCAGATACATGGGGGATGCTAAAGTGGAAAGTAAGGTGAGGAAGTCTGGATTTTATCTCATCAGCAATGGGGAACAGGTGAGGTTTTCAGAGCAGGGGGTGACCTGGTGACACTGATGCTCTAGAAAGGCCACTTACGCAGAGAGGCTGGTGTGTGGTCCAGGCAACCCACCTCACAGGGGAATTGAGTAGACTTAAGTGATCATGGATATGTTGAGGTCACAATCACTGACCCATGACAGAGACTATCATTGTCATCACATTGTGTGTGCCTGTGTCCATCCATAGAACCACGGCCAGGTCTGAGTTGTGCATCTTTCATGCATTCACTCATTTAATCAATATTTAGTTTCTTTTTAAAATTTTTGACTGTGCCACACAGCATGTGAGATCTTAGTTCTCTGACCAGGAATCAAACCTGCATTGTACACCCGCTGCATTGTAAGTGCAGAGTCTTAACCACTGGACTACCAACAAAGTCCCTGGTGGGTTTTTTTCTTCATTTAATGAATATTTATTGAGCACCTACTGTGTGCCAGGTACCATAGTGTAATTAGAGAACCAGCAATGGACAAAACAAGCAAAAATCCCTGTCTTGAAGACCTAAATAGGTATTTTTCCAACAAGGATACATAAATAGCCAACAGATACATGAAAACATGCTTAATGCTGCTAATCATCAGGGAAAATGTAAAACAAAACCACCATGAGAAATCATCTCACACCACTCAGAATGGTATCATAAAAAAAAACACACACAAATGACAGCTGTTGGTGAGGACGTGGAGAAAAGGGGATCCTCTTACACCACTGATAGGAATGTAAATTGTTTCAGCCACTAAGGAAAACATTATGGAGGTTTCTCAAAAAACGAAAAATAGAACTACCTTCAGTTCAGTTCAGTTCAGTCGATCAGTCATGTCCGACTCTTTGCAACCCCATGAATCGCAGCACGCCAGGCCTCCCTGTCCATCACCAACTCCTGGAGTTCACTCACACCATGTCCATCGAGTCAGTGATGCCATCCAGCCATCTCATCCTCTGTCATCCCCTTCTCCTCCTGCCCCCAATCCTTCCCAGCATCAGAGTCTTTTCCAATGAGTCAACTCTTCGCATGAGGTGGCCAAAGTACTGGAGTTTCAGCTTTAGCATCATGCCTTCCAAAGAAATCCCAGGGCTGATCTCTTTCAGAATGGACTGGTTGGATCTCCTTGCAGTCCAGGGGATTCTCAAGAGTCTTCTTCAACACCACAGTTCAAAAGCATCAATTCTTTGGCGCTCAGCCTTCTTCACAGTCCAACTCTCACATCCATACATGACCACTGGAAAAACCATAGCCTTGACTACACGGACCTTTGTTGGCAAAGTAATGTCTCTGCTTTTGAATATGCTATCTAGGTTGGTCATAACTTTCCTTCCAAGGAGTAAGCGTCTTTTAATTTCATGGCTGCAGTCACAATCTGCAGTCATTTTGGAGCCCCCCAAAATAAAGTCTGACACTATTTCCACTGTTTCCCCATCTATTTCCCATGAAGTGATGGGACCAGATCCCATGATCTTTGTTTTCTGAATGTTGAGCTTTAAGCCAACTTTTTCACTCTCCACTTTCACTTTCATCAAGAGGCTTTTGAGTTCCTCTTCACTTTCTGCCATAAGGGTGGTGTCATCTGCATATCTGAGGTTATTGATATTTTTCCCAGCAATCTTGATTCCAGCTCGTGCTTCTTCCAGCCCAGAGTTTCTCATGATGTACTTTGCATATAAGTTAAATAAGATGACCCAGCAATTCCACTCCCTGGTATATAGCCAAAAAAAAAAAGAAAAACTAATTCAAAAAGATATATGCTCCCCAATGTTAATAGCAGCATTTTTACAGTTATAGTTATATCACAGTTACAGTTATATAGAAGCAACCTTAGTGCACTTCAACAAATGAACAAATAAAGGTGTGGTGTACACACACACACACAATGGAATACTACTCAGCCATAAAAAAGAAAAAAATTGTCATCTGCAACAATATGGATGGACTTGGAGGGTATTAGGCAGTAAAATAAGTCAGACAAAGAAAGACAAATACTGTAAGATATCACTTATATGTAGAACCTAGAAAATACCACAAACTAGTGAATATAACAAAAAAGAAACAGAGAACAAACTAGTGGTTAACAGTGGGGAGAGGGTAAGAGAGAAGCAATATAGGGGCAGAGGATTAAAAGATACAAACGCTTATGCATAAAATGACTAAGCTGTGAGCATATATTATATACCATAGGGAATATAGCCAATGTTTTATAATAATAAAGGAATATAACCTTTAAAAATTGTGAAACACTATAGTGTACACCTCGGAGAAGGCAATGGCACCCCACTCCAGTACTCTTGCCTGGAAAATCCATGGACAGAGGAGCCTGGTAGGCTGCAGTCCATGGGGTCGCAAAGAGTCGGACACGACTGAGCGACTTCCCTTTCACTTTTCACTTTCATGCATTGGAGAAGGAAATGGCAACCCACTCCAGTGTTCTTGCCTGGAGAATCCCAGGGACGGGGGAGCCTGGTGGGCTGCCGTCTCTGGGGTTGCACAGAGTTGGACACGACTGAAGCGACTTAGCAGCAGCAGCATAGTGTACACCTATGTTATACTGTATATCAATTATATTTCAATTTTTTAAAATCCTTGCCCATGGAACTTATTCCCATTGTCTTTATGCTGGGATAACGGTATGAGGGAACATGCTATTCATTCTTCTCTCCATTCAGATTTTTAGTGAACCTGTATCTTGTGCCTCACCTCGTGTTGACTGCTGCGGAGAAGCAGAGATGAGTCAGGCCCAGGTTAGTCTAAGGTGGAAGCAGACTTGGCCCACACCTCGTGAGGCTGTATGCCTGGATGGCTGGGAGAGGCTGGAACTAGACCTTGAAGGATGAGAAGTCTGACTGTCAATGAAGGGACAAAACAGCATACCTGGCCAGGGAAGCCACACAGCCAAAGACTCCAAGGTGTCTGGGGTCCTTGGTGTCATTAAGGCCAGGGGTCCATGCAGCAGGGAAAGAAGAAGTAAGAGAGATGAGATTGTGGGGATGGGGACCAAATGAGAGAGCAGCTATTGAGCATAATCCGGGAAGCTGTGGCAGGGGGGCGGGCATTGACTTGGTTGATGCTGGGGATTGATATTATCTCATTTATTAGGGGAGCACTAACATCTGAGGCGGAGAAGGCAATGGCACCCCACTCCAGTACTCTTGCCTGGAAAATCCCATGGATGGAGGAGCCTGGTGGGCTACAGTCCATGGAGTCGCTAAGAGTCAGACACGACTGAGCGACTTCACTTTCACGCATTGGAGAAGGAAATGGCAACCCACTCCAGTGTTCTTGCCTGGCAAATCCCAGGGACGGGGGAGCCTGGTGGGCTGCCGTCTGTGGGGTCACACAGAGTCGGACACGACTGAAGTGACTTAGCAGCAGCTGCAGCAGCAGCAGCAGCATCTGAGGACGTGAAGGGAAAGGGTTGCAGGTGGGAAGAGCAGAAAGAAAGGTGTTCTTTTTTTTCGGTCACGTTGCACGGGTTTACACTTCCCTGGTGGCTCAGCTGGTAAAGAATTCACCTGCAATGTGGGAGACCTGGGTTCGATTCCTGGGTCGGGAAGATCCCCTGGAGAAGGGAAACGCTACCCCCTCCAGTATTCTGGCCTGGAGAATTCCATAGACTGCGTAGTCCATGGAATCGCAAAGAGTCGGGCATGACTGAATGACTTTCATGTTCACTTTGCATAATTTACGGAATCTTAGTTCCCCAACGAGGGATTGAACCCTGGTCCCTGGCAGTGAAAGTGCTGAGTCCTAACTACTGGACCACCAGGCAAGTCCCCAAGAGGAGGCTGCTCTGATGGTCTGGATAAAAACCAGTGAGTGCCTAGACTGACAAGGGTGGTGGGGATGGGGGGAACCCAGGCGACAGCTCTGGATTTGACAGTGGAGGGAGGGGCTGGAATCTTGTGGTTTTACAAGAATGGGCTTTGTCATCAAAAGGTGCAGGCAAGGACTTCCTTGGTGGTCCAGCGGTTTAAACTCTGCACTTCCAAATCAGGGGGTGGGGGTCCAATCCCTGGTTGGAGAGCTAAGATTCCGCATGCGGCACGTAGGCAGAAAATAAAAATTTAAAATAAAAAAGTTGCAGACAAGAGCCCCAGCCCTGCCCTTTGCTGTTATTTAAGCATTTCAAGCCGGCTTCCTGATGTGGACACTTGGGATAATGGCAGTAGCTTGGGAGAATTCACTTGGGAGAATTATGGGGGCTCCTCAGTGGAGCACCAGGGACTTGGCAGATGCTTGGAACATGGCAGCATTCTTTGGATGTGGGAGGGAGCCAAGAAGAGCTTTCTATCTGCTTTGAGGGGCTGAATGGACAGAGATGCCCTCTTTGATGGTGAGCACAGGAAGAGGCTCATTGGGAGAAGAGGCTCACAGTCTTGGTGGTCAGGGCCAAAGCCCTGGCCTCACTCACAATAGTTATGGATCCCCACATCTGAGACTGCAGTTTTGGTTTCTGTTCTTGGTGCTGCCCTGAGGACCTGGCATGCAGGTATAGAGTGGATATTGTAGTCATGTCAGTGTGGCTGAACCTGGGGAGGTGGGGGGTAAAGAAAGAAGAGAACCTGGGAGGAGGCCCAGGGAATCCTGCTGCGGAGGGGAGGCAGAAGAAGCTGGGGGTCTGGATGGAGGTTGGGAAACAACCTCCAGTGTTTGGAGGGGAAGGCGTGGAAGGCAAGAGGCAGGTGGGAGCCAAGGAAGGCAGGGTGTCAAGAAGAGAGGGGTCCTTGGGGTCATGCATCACTGAAAGATCACGGAGGATAAGGCCTGGTGAGCAATTGATGGATCTGGCCTAGAGGAGGTCACTGGGGACCTTTGAAAAAGCTGGTTTGAGACCTTTTGGTGGCCAAGGCCCCATTGCAGGGGTAGAGAAGTTGACGTGATGTTAAGCCGTGAAGATGGAGAGAGGAAAGGTGGCCATGAATGAACAGGACTGGGTTCTCGGACCCTTGAGGTTACCAGAAATCCCCTCCCAACAAGGACCGATTTTGTTTTGACAGAGCCACCTAAAGATAGGCCAGGTCTCCGGAGGTGCTGAGCTCCCTGTCCCTGGAGGTAGACAAGCAAAGCTCTGAGACCCACGCTGTCCAGGGACTCTCACACTTAGAGTGGGGAAGGTCGTGCAAAAAAAGAAAAACAAGCCCCATGTCCTCCTCAGCTAGGCTTGGCTGATTCCTTGCATCACAAAAGCCACCTAGAGGGTCACTTTCGCTATTCCTAGTGTCCAGAAAGCTCCCCGCAGGGACACACACACAGAGGTGGTCCTGCCCAGACTCACAGGGATACTCCCAAACATAAAATATAAAATCTATCTGCATCTCTTGGTGTAAAGGGATCCACAGTACCGCTCCCCAGGCTGTTCCCTTAACTCATTCCCTGACCCCTTCTTTCTGACATTCTAACCGCCACCCCCACCCTACACCAGCATCTCTGCGCCTCCAGCCGCATCTCCTGCCTCTCCGCATCTCTCCCTCCTTCTGTGGCTCTGCCCTTCCCCACCCCCCTCTAGGCCTCTCCCATCTCCCTCCCTCCTGGGTCCCCCTCCCCGGACTACAACCCCCAGGCGCCCCCAGCCCCCGGCGCTGCGCATGCCCCCTGCTCCCCGCCCCCTCCTGGTTCCCCCCTCCCTCCCTTCCTCCTTACCTCCCTCCGCCCCCCTCCCCCGCGCTCCAGCTCTCCCGCATCCCTCCATCCGAGCCTGTGCCGCAGCCGCATCGCCACCGCAGCTCCGGCAGAGCCGAGCCCGGCCCAGGCCCCTGCCCCTGCCCGGCCCTCAGCCCGCCGCCCCCGACTCCGCCCCCGCCCGCGGGCCCCAGCCAGTGGCCCCGGTGCCCCCTCGGCGCCCCTAGACTCCGGCCTCCCGAACCGAGGCAGGAGGCAGGGAGCAGAAGCAGAGACAGGAGAACGAGAAGGAGGAGGAGGAGGAGGAGGAGCCGTCGCAGGATGAAGGATCGGACTCAGGAGCTGCGGAGTGTGAGCCTGGGGGTGGGGAGAATGGGGGGGGCGGGACCCCAATATTGGGGGACTCCTGGGGGTGGAGTGGGGGAGGTGCTGGGACGTGGGGGCAAATGATGAGGCGGGAGGTTGATGGCAGGGGCGCCCCAAGATGTGGAGGTACCTGCTGTCTCCAATGAACCTGCATTTTAGGGCCAGTGGCTAGAAAGGGTTGAGGCCATTAAGACATGCTGGGGGCAGGAGAGGTCTCAGGGACCCTGGACACCCCACGTCCCCAGGCGGGCCCTGGGGTCTCATCTGAGGATGGGAGAGAGTGAGTGTGGGGAGAGAACTGGAGGGTGCTGTCATCTGCTGGGCCGATTTGCTGAATGAGAGGATGTGGGCAGTTCCTGGGCCAAGCTGAGCCTAGCGGGACCCAGATTTGGGGGTGGCCGGGGGAAAGGACACAGGTTGGGACTGAGATGCTAACTGAGCAGTGAATGAAATGTGTGTTTGTGTTGCTCTTCGTGGGGAGGGGGCACCTCTCAGAGATGAGGAGGGAAGGGGTGGCTTCAGGAGATGGCCAGAGGCCAGGGCCGGACAGAGAGTGATCCCAGAGGTGGGAGAAGGGGCTGCAGGGGAGACCGGAAGGAGGTTCCGTGCACAGGGCCCTGGAACTGGGTTGTGTGCCATGGACTGTGCCCCACTGGGGGGAACTGGGGCATCCTGAACCATCAGGGGTGAGCTGGCATGGGCCCCCGGTCTGCAGGCCTGAAGAGGCCCGGCTCCAGGAGTCCGGCCAGGCAGTGAGTTGGATTTGGGTGACAGGGGAGGAGGGTGGCATGGTGTCTGCAGTGCAAGCTGCCATTTGGAAGAGGCTGGGGAATGGGGGCTTGATAAGAGTGGTTTCTGGGACTGGGAGGAGGCTAGGGGCATTGGAGAAATGACCTGGGGCCCAAGGAGGCAGAGCTGACAGCCTGCGGTGTGCTCAGGGCCCGGGGTTATGCTAATAAAGTACTAGACCCAACTGATGTAGCCTGATGCACTTGACTAGGAGCCTATTGGCTGTTCCCCCTGGGTTATTATCCCATTTGACAGATGAGGAGATCGAGGTTTGTGATGGGTAGGAATTTGCCCAAGGTCACCAAGCAAGTGGATGGGAAGATCAGACAGGATTCTGGGTTTCCCGTCTGCCAAGTTGACATGTGTCTCTGCTTTTTTAGCCTTTGAAAGAGAAGTCTCAACACTAAGGATAAAAAGCTCTGTCTTCGGAGGGCCCCCTGGGTTTGGGGATGGGGAACCAGGTTACAGGAAGACAAAAGGAAGGAGCTTGGAGGCAAGTGACTGTTGCCTCTAGGAGAAATGGGTTGACAGGTGGGATGAGAGAGGGAATTTTGAAGGTTGGGTTTTTTTTTTTTTTCAGTTAAACTTTGAGTTATACACTCAGGCATCAGGAAAAGGGGAGTGATAAAAATAACCAACATTCATGTGCCAGACACTGTTCTAAGTGTTGTATACATATTAACTCATTTTGATCCTTGTAGCAACCCTAGAAATTGGTGCTAGCATTATCCCATTTTACAGATGAGGAAACTGAGGCCCAAGGAGGTTAGGTAACTTGACCAAAGTCACACAGCTATTTAAAGGCAGGCTGGCTCCAGCACTGATGCTGTTAATTCCCCTTCTCTCCCCGTTTTCATCCAAAGCAGGTTGCCATCCATAATCTCATTAGACCCTCACCTGGTAAGGTAGGCAGACTGAGAGACTGCTTCATTTTATGGTGAAAAAGACCCAAGGCCTAGAGTGGTGAAAACTTGCCCAAGGTCACACCACTAGCAAGTGAGGAGTCTGGATTTGAACCCAGCTCTGCTGTTGCCAAGACTGTGCCATGGCTCCCAAACCCAGCGAGATGGAAAGCAGGTGGGGGTGAGGTGACAGTGGAATCATGGCGTGATTAGAGAGGGGGAGGGAAGAGGCAAAGCAGGATACAGGGAAGGCAGTGCTGAGAGTCTTCATCTGAGTGGGTCAAGGACCCCCTGCCCCAAGGGGAGGCATCCAGTTTGCTGGGGCTGCTGGGGGCAGCCGGTGGTGGAGGTGGGACGAGGGTGGAAGGATGAAGGGGGCTGACTGAATGCTGATGGCTCTGGTTAGTCATGGCTCCAGGAAACTGGAGATTCGGGAGGGCACGTGTAGGGTGGGAAAAAGCTTCCAGATGCAAGGAGTGTGGAGATCTCCCCACCAGAATTGAGAATGAGGAGGCTGGAAGCCTGGAGAAACCAGGCAGGGTGTGGGAGGCCTGGGAAAGGGGCCTCTGAGAGGCTGAGAGGGATCAGAAAGTCAGTGATAAGAGGGGAGGTCAGCCTGGGGGGTCCTGACTGTCTTTTTCCAGTAGCACTTTAAGAGGTCCCAAGGGGTTTATCACATAGCACTCACGGGCACAGGTTTGGGAGTCAGACTGTCTGGGTTCAAATCCTAGCTTTGCTACTCCTGTGTGACCTTGGGTAAGTTGCTTAACCTCTCTGGTCCTCACTTCCTTCATGAATGAATTGGGAGTAGCAATGGGACCTGCTTCGGAAGGCTATCCTGAGGATTGAAATTATGCCAGAGGCTCCTAGAAGGAGGCTTGGGCTCAGCATTGCTCCACGAGTGTATGTTATTCCATAGCTGACTTGTTTATTTCTCTTGAGTCTTCTGTCAGCCCCCTGGGATGGGCAAGACGTGGCCCCTAATTTATTTTGGAGTACATCAAGGGCCAGAGCAGTAACCTGACTTGCCCAAGGTCATACAGCTGTCAATGGCAGAGCCAGGGTGAACTAGGGTTTTCTGTTTCCACATCACCAGGCACCTTTGGTTGGCAACTGGGAGGTGCTGGGCTGGAGTGGAGGCTGCAGGAGGGAGTCAGTTGACTGGATGGGTGTCCCAGGGTCCAAGGAGTGGGTCCAGGGATGGGCTGAAAAGGAGAGGAAGAGAGCAAGTGAGGTGGGGAGAAAGGTTACAGAGAGAAGCCACAAGGGATGTGTTGTGGGCATAGCCTGCGAAGGCAGTTCTGGAGTGGGAAGGCGGAGGTGGGGGTGGTTGGGGAGACTGGGAAATGGGGGAGGGGAGCCTGCGGTGAGGAATTTGAGGGCCTTCACAGGTGGGATAGGCACATAGATGCTTTAGAAGTGCAGACCTGATGCAGCAGAAGGAAAGAGTGGCCCCACATTCTCCATCAGGGACCAGGAGAACCCTGGGTGATGGGTTGATAGCCTCCAGCAGCACAGGGATTGTTTCTGCCATTCAGACGCACAAGCTCCCCCGGCTTGAGAGCCTTTGCACCTGCTGGTCCTTCTGTGTGAATGCTGTTCCTTCTGCCTGAACACTGTTCCCTCTGCGTTGAATTCAGTGTCCTCCAGGTTGCGGTGCAGTTAACTCCCTGGGCCTTAGCTCGGATGTCAAACCTCCCCCACGGCCATTTCTATCACACCTCCCGCTTTATCTCCTTCCTGCTATATACCGGAGTCCAGTCTGAAATTGCTTGCTCCTTTTGCACGGTCTGTCTTCCTCCCCTGGAATGTCAGCTCCCTGGAGGCAGGCCCCCTTCCTGGCTTGTTCTCCACAGCACCCAGGAGAGAAGTGGACACTGATCAGACACATTTGTTAGATAAATGATGACTCTGTGGGGCAGAGGGAGCATGAAGAAGGAGTTGGTGGGGAAGGCAGAGGAGAGAGGTAGGGGTGGGAAGACTGGACTAGATGCTGGGATCGAGCAGAGGCCCGGGTCAGGGAGACAGATGGACCGAAGCAGGGGGTGCAGTGGAGAGAGGCTGGTGCCTCTAGATCAAAGGATGCATGTGCCCCTGAGAAGCAGGTGTGAGCACGTGTGCGCTGTGTGTGTGTGGGCATGCATACGTGTTTACCCAAACACATACCCACTCTATGACTTCTTTTATTTTTTTGGCCGCATCATGTGGCATGCAGGAATCTTAGTTCCCCAACCAGGGATTGAACCCGTGACCTCTGTAGTAGAAGCTCAGAGTCTTAACCACTGGACTGCCAGGGAAGGCCCACTCTATGACTTTTCTATCACCCAGTTCCAGTCTCTTTCCACCTTGGTTTAGTCACCCTCGTGTCTGTCTCCGTGCTGGACTCGCTGGCTCACACTGCCCCACTCCCTCTGTCCACGCATCTGTGTTGTCGCCACGCCACTGACACACCCCTGAGGGCCCCGGGTGTCTCTGGTCAGGAAGGACTGAACCCAGAGGCTTGGATCTGATGTCCCCTGTCCCCAGGACAGTTCCAGAATGTGCCCAGGGCTTCCACACTCTCCCATTTCATCCTCCTGAGCGCTTGAGGAGTTGGCAGGCAGTAAAGAGCAGACCGCCAGGGCTCCAATCCAGACCCCACCCTGTCGGCTCCCCATCAGCTGTATGATCTTAGGCAAATTACTTAATCTCTCTCTGCTTCATTGGTCAAATGGCCATAAAAAGAGTATCTACTTCATGGAGTGGCTGTAAGGATTAAATTCATTCAGGCAAAGCACTTGTAACTGAGCCCAACGGCTCGTTATTGACACCTATGTGTCTGATGTATATAATTCTTATCTTCATTTCGCACATGAGGAAACTGAGGCTTCAGTTGTCCCTAAGGTGGATAAGGGCGTGTGTGATCATCTTTTCCGAGGTATTCTTTTTTGCCTGGAGCCTGTTTTCTTTTAGGCTGGTTAGCTTCTTCCAGAAATGTAGGCTGTGCTCATGATGAAGATTGCATACCTCAGAGTGAGGAGGGCCCACCCATTTCACAGATAAGCCAGGGCCCAGGGAGGGGCCGCGAATTGCCTCGAGTCACCCAGCAAGTTGAATGGAGGCTAGAACCCCTGGCTTCCTGTCTGGGCTCTTCCTGCAGCCTGGCACCTCTTCCTGGTTTTCTGTCGCAGCCACGGGAGTTCAGCAGTGCTGAGGACACAGCAGAGACAACTCTTTAGGGGCCAGGAAGAAACAGAGGGACAGGAGGGAAAGAGCCTGAGATTAAGTACCAGACAGTTCAGGGACTAAATTCAGTTCACCTTTGACCTTATTTGCTGTGAAGTCTTAGGCAGGGTCAGGCAACCTCTCTGAGCCTGTTTCCTCATCTGTAACAGGGGAAAGGCAGTGGGTACCAACCAACCCTCCCTGAGCAGTAATTATTTCTGGCAGCATCTGGCATTTTCTTCCTGCCTGGTGGTCTCATTGCCTCCTCCAGCCCACCATTTAGGGAGGACTCAGGCTTCCCCAGTGGCTCAGACGGTAAAGAATCTGCCTGTAGTGCAGGAGACCTGAGTTCGATCCCTGGGGCGGGAAGATCCCCTGGAGAAGGGAATGGCAACCCACTCCAGTATTCTTGCCTGGAGAATTCCATGGACAGAGGAGCCTGACGGGCTACAGTCCATGGGGTCGCAAAGAGTTGGACACGACCGAGTGACTAGCACTTTTACTTTCTTGACTTTATTGCCGTTCAGCAAATGCAGAGACTGAAGCTCAGAGGGAAGAAGGCGTGTGGCCCTCCAGCTGCTGACCTGGGCAAGCGTGTTCGCCTCTCTGTGACTCAGTTTCCCCACCTATAAAAGGGGGCTATTGTGAGAACGAAATGGATAAATAAAGGCAGGGTGCTTAAAACAGCATTTAGCACATCATAGAATGCTGTGTAAACATTTGCCATAACTGGGATTCCCTGGTGGCTCAGATGGTGAAGAATATGCCTGAAATGCAGGAGACTTGGGTTCCATCCTTGGGTCGGGAAAAATCCCTGAAGAAGGGAATGGCTCCCCATTCCAGCATTCTTGCCTGGAGAATCCCATGGACAGAGGAGTCTGGTGGGCTACAGTCCATGCGGTTGCGAAGAGTCGGGCACGACTGAGCGACTAACACTTTCATGAGCTTTCGCTGACCAATGGTAAACTGAAGAATTTCAGTGAAGATTAAATGAGATAACAAGAATGCAAGACCAAGGCCAAAGGCGCTCTCAGATGCTAATATTTTGCTAGGCTTTTAGGACGCAGAGCTTTGCCCAGATTCGGCCTTGTCAGGAGGGGACCTGAGAAGGGAACCCTCTGGTGGTGGAGTGGCTGGTAGGAGGCAGCGTGGCCTTGAGCCACAGAAGAGGGTCTGGGAGGAGGCATGTCTTAGATTATGCCTCTGGTTTTCCAGCCCTTCAGCCTGGGTGCCCTTGAGCAAGTCCATTTCCTCTTCCCCCTCTGCCCTCCTGTTCCCTCATCTGTGAAATGGGGACAGCTTTTTCGAGGGCTGTGGTGGTAAGGATCAGACGAGATTATAGATGGAGAAGTGTCTGGAAACTGGAGAGGAGTTTAGCTCTCAGTTGCCTGTAATTAGTGCACCAACTAAGTCATCCTTGGGGCCTGTACCTTTCCTCCTCTCTCAAGGGCAAGTAAACAGGCAGCCAAGGATGCCCCGGGGCAGAATCAAGGACCTGGCCCTGGGGACAACAGGAGAGAGGGAGAGAGATGAGACTTGAGGGAGTCTAAAGTCAGCGTTGGGCTTCCCTGGTGGGGAACTAAGACACACAGAAAGTCAGCATGGGAGGGGGAAAAGAACAGGAAAGTTTCCAGACACCTGGGCCAGCGAGAGGCCTCATGACTTGTGGGCAGCCAGGCTGTGGGCCAAGTGCTTGAAGGCAGAGAAGGAACATGCCTTCGTGGGGCAGCTGGTTTTTTGAGGCTAGCACCTCATGGGAGGCCGGTGAGTCCTCAAAGATGAGCCAAGCAGCCCAGAGCCTCTTGGGGCCAAGGTCTGCCGGTGTGGTTCCGGGTCAGCTGGAGGCTTGAAGAGCCAAAAGTCCCCTCAGGGTCCCCAAGCCCCACCGGCTACCACCCCTCCTTCTGGGGGCAGCTGTGGGCCAAGAAGAGGAGCCCCCCCTTTCCCGGGAGATATTTGGAGATGAAATGGAAGTGCTGAGCCCATTCTCTGACATGGCATGGGGAGGATCCCTGGGTACCATCTGAGCCAGGCTTCAGTGGAAAGCTGGGGTGCCTTTGAGAGGGTCTAGCTGGGCATCTCCATTGATCTCTTCCTTGTGCTGTCGGGGCTCTCTGATTCCAAGTTAACCGGCTGTCTAGATCTCATCTAGCTCCCATCTGGCTCTGTCTAGGTTCGATCTCAGCTGTCTGCGATCTGTCTGCGTGAGTCTGGTTGGGTCTGAGCTGTCTGGTTTCTGTCGGGTCCTGTCTGCGGTCTGCTGGGACCCTGTCGAGGTTCTGGGCGAGCTCTCCTCTTTCAATCTCATCTGGCAACATCCCCTGCTAGACACTTTTGGCTCCTGTCTTGATTTCATTCAGGCTCTGGTCGTGAGATTCTGTCTGAGTCTTGGCTCGTTTTTGTTTTTGTTTTTTTCTGGAAATCAGGGTGAACTCTGTTTAAATTTCCGTGGAGGCTGATTAGGGCTCCAGATGTAATTAAGTTTAATGGGCTCAGCTTTGGCCCTCAGACTTCTGTCCCGAGCAGGGTCTTGAGTCGGGAGTGTGGAGCACTGGGGAGCCCTCCCTACCCCCTTTTCCTCCTTCCTAGATCTGAGTGAGCATGCGAACCTGAGGCTCAGAGAGGCTGAGAGCACAGCCCCAGGGGGCCCTCCCCAGTGTCCCAGGGGGCGTGGGGGTGGTGAGCTCTGCACGTCTGTGTGTCCACATGTTCAGAAGGCAGCTCTGCTGTGGGCCCGTGTGCGGGTGAGCGTCAGCACGTCAGTGCAGCTCTGTGTGGGTGTCAGGGGGCCTATTTCTGTGTGCCTTTGTATCAGCCCTTCTGTCTATGTCACTGGCCTGTCTGGTGGCCGCGGTGGCGGTGTGGGAGGGCGAATCCCTTTGTGTCTCTGCGCCCTGGGGGTGGAGGGCTGAGCAGCTGCAGGTTGCAACTGGGAAATCCAAGCAAGGGAGAGTAGGTGGGTGTGAAGTTGGAAGAGGCTGGATGAAAGCAAGTGACTTCACAGAGGAAAGTCGGGGAGGGGTGAGAGTGGGTGGGAGGAGGAAGGTCGGGGTGCTCTCTGTGTCTCGCATCCAGCCCTCCCCGGGCCTGACTGTGCTTGCTTAACTTGATGCCCGCCACTGGCAGTGAAGTGACCTTGCACAGGGGACGTGGCCAGTCGTGTTGGAGGCTGGAGGGGAAGAGAAGGGAACACAGCGAAGCCTGGCGGGAGCGGCTGGGGGCATGGTGGCAGGGGTCAGGCTCCCTGGACTCCACGTCAGACCCCTTCTTGCAGCCCAGAGCCAGTTACTGCCAGGCTGACATTTGGCCAGTTTTTACAATATGGAAATGCTTCCACACTGGTTGGATAAAGCATCTGTCCAGAGCACCACCCGCCTCCAGGGTGACAGCGCTCCCAGGACCACTTCTACTCCGTAAGGGTGCCTTTGGCTAATTCCCTCCAAGGTGTCCTTTGGGCTGTCAGCCACCCGGCCTCCGGGACCCTGTGCCACAGGACACTCAGTATTTGTTATGACTTCTGGGCGCCCTTCATGTGACCCTTCCCAGGACCCCCACTCTGAGCCTAGAGCTCAGAGCAACAGGACTGCTCACAGACCCTGCCTTTCTTTGCCTCCCAGGCGAAAGACAGCGATGATGAGGAAGAAGTGGTCCATGTGGACCGAGACCACTTCATGGATGAGTTCTTTGAACAGGTAACAGAACCTGACCCCCAACCCACAACTGCCTTCTTCCTGGCCCCCCGCACCCCCATCCCTCTCTCTACTCCTCCATCCCCTTGGCGTTTTACCAGCCGTTCTGGGTCTGGCCCATTTCCCTGAACCCTGACTGAGCACCACCCCCGAATCCCTTTGTCTGGCCCGACGACTTGGCTGGGTATAGCCAATTTGCTGCCCCAGGTGGAAGAGATCCGGGGCTGCATTGAGAAGCTGTCAGAGGATGTGGAACAAGTGAAAAAACAGCACAGTGCCATCCTGGCCGCCCCCAACCCGGATGAGAGTGAGTGCTACTGCTGGGTGGTTGGGAGCTGGGGCAGAAGGAGGCTGGGGTCCCACCCAAACGTCTCACCCATCCCTCTCGTCCCGTCGCCTCCCCCTCAGAGACCAAACAGGAGCTGGAGGACCTCACTACAGACATCAAGAAGACGGCCAACAAGGTTCGATCCAAGTTGAAAGGTGAGAAATGCCGTCCCCTGACTAAGGAGGGAAACAAGTCTGCCTTCCATTGGACTAAACCATGACAAATGTCTACAAACTTCCAGGAGTCAAATTCCTAAACAGTGAGAAGGCATAAAATCCCAGATTTTCCAGTTTGCTCCAGATGCCACAGAGAAAGATACAGACAGGACAGGGAAATGAGAGAAAGGAGGGTTTCTGTCCAAACTGCATCCGAGCTCTCCATCGGCAAGAAGATCTGCTGAGAAAATGTAATCTTCCAGGTGGCTTTCGTTTCACAGAGGCCTCATTTCTCCTGAACAGGTGCCGGACATAGCGCTCAGCACCCAGTAGGTGGGCTCAGCAAATGCTTCTGAATTGGTATCCTTAGCTCAGGACAGATTGGACTGTGTGGCTGACACCAGGGGGCTGGCAAGCTTGCAGGAGGGACTTGCCAAATGCTCATGTATTCACTCTAATTTAAGGACTTGGGTGCTGGTAATAACCACCTTCCCCCAAAGCATTGTGGGTTGGGAACCTCCTTATCTGTTGGTGCCAGGGGAATTCAGCAGCATTACCGTGATGTTAATTTGTGTGCTCCTGGTAATTCAGCATCAGAAAACACTTGCCAAGCACTCCTCTGTCTGAGGCATGTTGCTGGGCTCTGGGGGGAAAGGAGTCATGTCAGATGTCTGGCCCTGAGTACAATGACCTTGGTCCAGGGAGATGAGGACAGGGACTCATGCTTTCCCGGATTCAACAGGAGGTCATATGTGAGCCTCTAGTGCTGATCTGTAAGCCCTGTGCACTTAGGAGAGTGTGCTGGAAAGCAGAATGATCCAAACTGGGAGCTCACTGATTGCAAATCCAGAGAGAGGGAGCCCACTTCCATCATTAACTCATTCTGGACAGGTACCCTACCCTCAGCTTCCTCATCAGTACAGTAAGAACTACTGAAGCAATTTCAAAGCTAGGGGGGTGGAGCTTCTTCATTTTTCTTTCTTTTTTTGGAGGGTAGCAAAATCTTTTTTTCCTAAGTGAAATCTCACCCCAAATTCCATTATATACAACACATAAATGTCAGACTGTTCTGGCTGACCTGGGGTTGGGAGTCCCAGAGCCCTATGCACCTGGCTTCCCATCACTCCCAGCAACAGCCCCCTCTGAGGTTCCTTCTCAGAAGCAGGGATCCATGGAACACAGTTTAAAAATCTCTGTACTCAGCGATTTCATTGAGCCTATGGAACTCTGACATTAACATGCTGTATAAGACCTTGACACGGGTTCAGTGCCTGGATTGGGAAGATCCCCTGGAGAAGGGTGTGGCAGCCCACTCCAGTATTCTTGCCTGGAAAATCTCATGGACAGAGGAGCCAGGCAGGCTACAGTCCATAGGGTCGCAAAGAGTTGAACATGACTGAAGCGACCTAGCACACATGAGACCATGAGGAGGGCTATATGGTTTAGGACTTCAGAAACAGCCAAGAAAGAAGATAGGAAAAGTGGCAATGCCTTAGAGAAGCTGACCTTTCAGAGCTCCAGAAAAAGAGAGCGTCTTCTCCATCTCTCTCCAGCTGTGTGGTGCCATGACCTCTGGCTTTGTCTGTGACCTCAAATGGTGGTTTTCTCCATCTCAATCTCAGTTTCTAGTCTGAAATCTGGACTGCTATCACTGAACTCCCAGGATTGCTGGAAGAAGTCATTGAGACCTTATTAAAGGATCCTTTCCTCCAGGATTTGACCCCAGCCCCAAGCCTGACAATAGGGTCCCAGTCTAGGGCCAGTGATTCCAACATCCTTGGGTGTGTGTTTCTGGACTTTTCCCGTAGCAGCTGAAACAGAGATGTCACGCATTCACTGGCCCGCCGTGGCTGGCAGGGGAGCGCTGGGGCACCATCCAGCCTCATACCTCCAGCGCTGCCAGGAACAGTGAAGCTATGTTCTTAGGAATGGCCTGGAGGCTTTTCCCCTTTTGAGAGGGCCTGTGTTTCATTCAGGCTGCATTTCCGGAGCCCAGCCGGTTTTACTCACAAGCTCCTTTATAGAAAATCTGAATAAGTGTGGGGAGTGTATGATCTAGAAGCAGCAACCCCAGTTAATCTGTGTGCTTTTCCAGAACATCCTTTAGCAGTGGGGATTCCTGGGACAGTGGTCATTTTCTAAGGCAGTGTGTGTGTGTGTGTGTGCTCAGTCATGTCCATCTCTTCCATCATATCCGACTCTTTGTGACCCTATGGACTGTAGCCCACCAGGCTCCTCTGTCCATGGAATTCTCCAGGCAAGAATACTGGAGTGGCTTGCCACGCCCTCATCCAGGGGATCTTCCTGACCCAGGGATCAAACCCACATCTCTTATGTCTCCTACATCTATAGGTGGGTTCTTTACCACTAGTGCCACCTGGGAAGGAGGAGAGCTATTTTCTCTGTTGGAACATCCATCTGCTTACCCCGGGATTTTCCCAGGAAAGGGCGGCTACTAGAACCTGACCTGCCTGAAACTCCTTGCAGTCCACCAGTAAAGTCCCACGATGGGTTCCTGACCCTTTGCTGAGGTTGCAAAAAGTAGAGAGTACCCTCCCATTCATACAGAGGATGTCGACTGGGAGGCTGGGCAGGAGTTACAGACTTTCAAAGACCCAGTCTCTCCATCAGAACAAATAGCCCCCCTGTCTGGTGACCAACTGATGCTCAATCTCCCCTCCTGCTTGCCTTCCAGGCCCCCTCAAATGTTGATCCCTTTATCCGCCGGCCTCCTGCCTCACCACCCTGCAGTCTTTACTGCCTGCCCTTGCTTGGGTGTGACATCTGTTCACAGGCCTGCGGCCTGCCTCAGGATGTCTACCCCTTCATATGTCCCAAGCCTCCGCCCCGCACGCCCCGGGTCTCCCGCCCGCCCGCCCGCCACTGTGTCTTCTTTCCCACAGCGATCGAGCAAAGCATTGAACAGGAGGAGGGACTGAATCGTTCCTCTGCGGACCTGCGCATCCGCAAGACCCAGGTAGGAGTCAGCGGCCAGGCACGGTCAGGGCCAGGGCCAGGACCAAAGCAGAAGGGACCTGGCAGGGGAGGAGTCCAGGCTGGAGCCCTGCCTGTTGGGGTTGGGCAGCCCAGAGCAGGCCCAGGAATGGGGCGTGGCCGAGGAGGAGACTGGGTGGGGCGGGGGCGGGGCTACGGCGGAGGGCCCTTGCCTGGCCGCTTTGGTCGGTTTGGGTGTAGGATGTAGGTACTGGGGCTAAGGAACTGCGCTCTTGTGAGGGGTTGGGATCGTGGCACGAGCTGAAGAAAGGGCCATAGGCCTACTCAATCCCTCCTGCCCACTCCATCCCTCCACGGTCTCTGCTGCCTGCCTCCTAATTTGTCTGTACCTCCACCCCAGCACTCCACACTCTCCCGGAAGTTCGTGGAAGTAATGACTGAATATAACGCGACCCAGTCCAAGTACCGGGACCGCTGCAAGGACCGGATCCAGCGGCAGCTGGAGATCAGTGCGTGTGACTCCCCTACCCCCAACCCTGCCACCCCCGCCGTCGCGTACTCCTTCCAGGCAGGCCCTTCCCCTCGGTGGGCCATAGGCCAGGTGGGAGGGTGGGCTCCGGGGTCCCATCACCTTGGGCCCCCCAGGCTGGCCCAGTCACTGAACAGAGAGCCCTTTCTCCCCACAGCCGGAAGGACCACAACCAACGAAGAACTGGAAGACATGCTGGAGAGTGGAAAGTTGGCCATCTTCACGGACGATGTGAGCCCCGCGTAGGGGTGGGGTCTGTACTTGCAGAGTATTCATCGTTCCTCCCCAGGCTTAGGCTGAATTCAAGGTCCTAAGTCCACCCTGAAATCACAAGCGTCGGGAAGTCTGAATCTGGGACTGGGGAATTCCGTGGGGGCTGAGCAGAAAGGCAGCCTCATAAAAATGGCAGACGGGAGTGGGCACTGTTGTAGGCACTGTACCTATTTACATTTACCTACTAAACTCCTTTACTCCTCACCACAAGCCTCTGAGGCAGCTGCATTTCACACATGAGGAAATCTGACCCAAATTTAAAAAAAGAGCTTAAATGACTTGCCGAGGTCACACAACTCGAGGCAGAGCAAGGATGCAGTCCAGTCATGACTCTTCAGTACAAGGATACACTTCTCCCTGGTGACACAGGTCATTTCACCAAGTGACTAATTTGCCTACGTTTTGAAGATTTAAAAAAAAAAAACTAGTTTTAGTTTTGCTGAAGTTTTGCCCTTGCCGTCTTATATGTGAAATAGATGGACTTTCCCCAGCTGTACCCCTCCACCGTAGTTCTTCTTTCTCTTTCTTGACTTTTGCCCTGGCTGACAGGTTCTGGCTCTCTTTCTGCTTCTGGTGGGTGGCAGAATGACTCTGGTTTAGGTTTCTAGACCAGGATTAAAGTCTGTTCACTGATTGTCTAGCAGTTTTCAGCAAATTGTTATTTAGAGAATTGACTTTGTTAAATTAGCTTTGAGAAAATCGCTCATGAGCCAGTTAGCCCGGAGCCCTCCCAGACAGTTCTGCCCGGGATGTCTGTCAGTCTGCCTGCGAGTAGAGGGAAAACTTATAAGTGGTTCTCAGGATATAGAGCTGATCCCTGCCAACTGACCCACCATCATTGCGGTGCAAGGTTGTCGGTACCTTGCCTGAAGGCTGAACAGTATGCAGATGGGCCCTAAAATAGTATTCATTTCTAGGGTCAAGGAAGGCTTCCTGGGGCAAGTGGCATTGAGCTGTGTGCCTTAAGAGACAAGGAGCATTTGGACACAGGAAGATGGGCAAACGACATTCCAGACAAAGAGGACAGACTGAATAAAGACAGGGAGAGTGGACCAGTTGCCAAAGAGCCATTGGATGATGTGGGCTCTTATGATTTGGGGAGATAAGGACAGAAAGGAAGATGGGATCTTGATTGCTAAAGTAAAAGGTGTGTAGACTGTGGGTAGTGGGAAGCCCTGGAGGGTTTTAGAGCAGAAGAGTGGCTTTCTAAACAGTGAGTGGTTTGGAAAATGAGTGATCTGGCTTTTGTGAGGAGGCGGTATACCTGGTTGTGTTACTGTGTCCACCATTGACCAGATGGTGGCCCCCAATCCTGGTGGGGGTCCAGGACCCCCATCTCCCTGGTGTGTGCTAGAGGCTTTTTGAAAATATATTCATTTATTTGGTTGCGCTGGGTCTTTAGTTGTGGCACACAGGATCTTTCAGTTATGGCCTGTGGGATCTAGTTCCCTGACCAGGGGTCGAACCTAGGACCCCTGCATTGGGAGCACAGAATCTTAGCCACTGGACCACTAGAGAAGTACCCAAGTTTTACTTTTTGTAATTTAACACATGTCTCTTTAGTGCTTTCTGTGTGCCAGGCACTATTCTAATCAATGTACACAGTCACTCAGTCTTCACATAGCCATGTGAGGCAGGCACTTAGTGTCAGTTTTCTAGGTGAGGAAACTGAAACTCCATGAAGTTAAGCAGTTTATCCACAGTTACAGCTAGTAAGCACCAGCCAGATTTGAACCCAGATGCTCTTCTGGGAGTGAAGGGGTTGCAGCTCCCCTCCCACCCCCCAAACTCACCCTTCCCACCCCCATCACCCTAGATCAAAATGGACTCGCAGATGACAAAGCAGGCGCTGAACGAAATAGAGACGAGGCACAACGAGATCATCAAACTGGAAACCAGCATCCGTGAGCTGCATGACATGTTTGTGGACATGGCCATGCTGGTGGAGAGCCAGGTACTGCCTCGGGGAGCCTCGCCCGGGTCCCCTGGGGGTCCCCTCTTCCAGCCCCAGTTCCCACCCCGTCCCATGCATGTCTCCTCCATAGGGCGAAATGATTGACCGCATTGAGTACAATGTGGAACATTCCGTGGACTACGTGGAGCGAGCCGTGTCTGACACCAAGAAAGCTGTGAAATATCAGAGCAAGGCCCGGAGGGTGAGCGGGGGCGGGTGGGCCTGTGGAGCAGGTGGGCTGAAGCCGAGCGGGCGGGGCTGGGCTCGGGCCGGGGCTGAGGTGAGTGATGAAATCCCACGAGAGGCCTTATCTCTGGTTCTGACCTCTTCCTTTTCTTTCTGTTTTCTCTCCCCTCTTCTTTTCCCTCACACCATCCTCCCCATCCGTCTGTCGGTTTGTCTGTCTCTTTATCTCTCGGTCTCCCTGTCTCCTCCCTCCCCCTCGGCCTTCCTGCCTGCAGAAGAAAATCATGATAATCATTTGCTGTGTGGTGCTGGGGGTGGTCTTGGCGTCATCCATTGGGGGGACGCTGGGCTTGTAGGCCCCCCCACCCTATCCCTCCCAGACCTTTCCCCCACCACATCGGGAGCAATACCCCCACCGCCCCTTCACTCCATCCCCTGCTCCAGGCTCACCCTCAACACAGGCAGCCCCCCTTAACCTTTACCGCCCATCAGACCCTGGAGTCCCTGGACCTCCCCCGACCATGGACCACCCTCGCCCCCGCACGTAGATAGCAGCAGGCGCGATTACACATGCACACCAACATGCATGCCGCCGGCACATGCTCGAGACGTGTGGACACCCCAGCGTGTGTGCGTGTGTGTACGTGTGTAGCTGCGTGTACAAGCACCCGATCACCCTTCTTGCCCCCCCACGTCAAGTTTGTGTGTTGTCCGAGCTTTCCCCCTTCCTCTGGGTTGTTGTGTGGACTGTGGCCGGGTGTGACACAGCAGCCCACTGAGCCCCACTCTTCTGTCTTCTGTAAACAGGGTTGTGTGTGTGTGTGTGTGTGTATGTGTGTGGTCACGGATCCATGGATACACAGTTTGTGTCCGTGGAATTTTGTGTTTGGGTGTTTAAATCCAATGTAACAGCACCGCCTCCCTTGACATGCCCCCTTCCCCTGAGTCTGCTACAAATGGGGCAGGTTGTATGTGTGCAGAGGTTCACACTCATTCCCTGAGGATCCAGGTTGGCCCAAGTACACACAGGTCGTGGCAGACACCCCAGCATGGTGTGGAGCCAGCGCTCCTGGCTTAGTCACCCCCGGGGCTGGCCTGTGTCCTAGGGAGCACGTGTGTGCATATGGGGTTCAGCCAAGGCAAGCAAGTGGACACATACACGTGTAAATAATCTAGCTTAGCCTGTGTATCTGTGTGCATTTCCCCTGGCAAGTGATGTGAGGGACGTGTGTGTGTGTGTGTGTGTGTGTGTGAGTGAATATCTAGGCTGTGTCTAAAGTGTCAGTAGGTGTTCTCTTGAGATAGAACCCTCTACATTTTGCATGGGACACGTGTTTTGGATGGGCACAGAAATCTATATTTCTACGCTATCTAGAGTACGTCTGCAATTGTGTGTGCGTATGTGTGTGTAGAGGATTTCTACATAGTGTGTTTCTGCCCCGCTGTGTATGATACCCACATCCATTCACCTGCAAGGACCTGTGTCCTGTCCAAGTTTGTTGATCCAAGTTATTTGCTTGCTCCCTCTCTCCCCAGAGCTGCTGGCCGCTGTTGGGTGTGGCCACACATGGCTCCATCAACGTTGTGCAATGGCCGCTTCCTGCTCTGCGTGGTCCAAGCCCCTGTGCACACAAGCCCACATGCTTATCTTTCTCTGTCACGTAGGCCTGGACGTGTAGAAGCTGGGACACCTCAGTGTTCTCCTACCTGCCACGGGGATGAGGCCACACCCAGGCACACACACATGCACACAGGAGCCCAGTGCATGCTGACACCAGCACGAAGCCTGTAGAGGTTGGCACCGGGACACACGAATGTCTCCTGGAAAGGCTGTTGGTGGGAAATGCTACTGATCAGGGGAATGGCAGGGGCTGCCCCCGGCTCTCAGAATGAGAACATTCTTGAGAATTACCTCAGAACCGAAAAGAGGCCGGTGATGGTCTCTACCGGCCCGTCTGATGTGCTGGCCTTTGGGGTTTAGGGAACTGCTTATTTCAGACGTACTGGAGTGGGCTGAGTCATGGGACCCATTCCCTGGACATGACTCCTGCTGCAGTGTCACCAATAGCTGTTGCCCCACAGGGTGAGTCTGAGAGTTTGTGACGGGCCCGGGTTTGTGATGGTGAGGAAGGCGCCAACTCCTCCCTTGCTGCGTAGACAACACATGCATGGGTGGATTTGTGCATTGGGTGGCAGGTGGGGGAGGGGTACATGGGCAGGGAACAGTGTTCGAAGCCTCCCACTCCACTGGCCCAGGAACATACGTGTGCACAAGGCGGAGGACTTTGGTGTGTGTACACATGGTTTCCTGGAGGCCCTCTTCATGTGAAGCGTGTGTGCGTGAGAGAGACAATGCACTTGTAACCTTCTGGAACGTAATACCCCACCCCACCCCAGCCCCAGCTCAGATAGCCAACCTCCTCCCTACCTGGCTGGGCCCTGCCTGTGTGTATGGCCCATAGATGCACGGGACTCCTAAGGTGGGCTTTCCTCAGGAGGGGCGCCTGCCTGTCCATTCCCACAGTGCCCTTCGTCAGGACAGGAAGTTTGCCCCCGGATCTGACTGTAGCCCCCCTTGCTCCCACTCAGGCTTCTTTGGGGACGTCAGAGCAGGCCCTAGCACCCCCCACCCAACCCTTTTTCCTTCCGGCCGCCCAGCCAGGATACCCTCTCAGCCCAGGTGTTTCCGGAATTCCCACGGCCCTGGGGCCACAAGAAGGGTGGAGCCATGGCTGGAGAGATGCTGCTGCCTCCTTGAGTGGCATTAGGTCTGTAACTGCCCTTCTCTGGGCCTCAGATGGACCAAAGGATCCCTGAGGGTCTGCTTCTCCGAGTCCCACCCACCACGGGATGTGTTTGCTTGTTGGCTGCTGTGTCCGTGCGTGTCCTGGAACTGTTGTCTGGGGGCTGGTGTCTCTTGCATGTTCTCAGACGAGTGTGTTCTGCCCACCTGCCCGCCGAGCCCCTACCACCATCAAGCCCCTGTGTGCCCCGTGGGTGGTCCCGGGCCTGGCCAGGGCTCGCTGCTTCCCCCCCCACTTCTCCCTAGCCCTGCCTTTCACGAAGCACACTGCGTGTCCATCCCATGTGCCTGTGGGTTGATGCACGCTCTTGCCACGCCTCGAGCGTGTGTACATGATGTGTTCTATGCATTCACCCTGCCCCACCCCCAGCCTGCCCCGCAGAGGACAAGATGGGTGGCCCCCGGCTCCCTCCTCCCCCACCCGACCCCCCCTTGCCTGCTGTGCAACCGTGTGCGTTGGCGTGTGTTTCTGTGTCGCTGGCGTGTCACGTGATGTAGCCGTGTTTGCTGACATGAGCCCCTGCCCCTTCTGTTTCTCCGTTGGTTTCTAGAGCTCTTTCCCTCTCCTCCCCGGAGGGGACAGGACTCCTGGGGCCTGGCTGGGGGCCCAGAGCCAGGCCATCCTCTCCTGTTAGCCCTCAGAGTCCCATTTCTCTCTATTGGTGACCAAGTTGCAAATGGATAAAATACAGGAAAATTCTGCCCCCCCGCCCCTGCCCTGCATGTCCTGTCCCCAGAGCCCCCCCACCCCCACCCCGGGCCGGGTCGGGCCCCGTGGGACGGGAGAAATAGCAACCAATCCAACAGCGGGATGCTGTGTGCTCACTTCCTTCTGTCCCCACACGGGACGGGCGCCGTGGGGGTGGGAGAGACATGGTGGGAGGTGGGGGGTGGGTGCTGGCTGGGGGGATGGGCACAGGCTCAGAGGAGTTTTAATCCAGGGCTTGGACAGGTACGCATTACTGGGGCAACCTCAGGCAGAGTAGGGGGCAAGAAGGGAAAAATACATAGACTTCCTCAGCCTTTATTGACAAGTATTAAAAGATAGATGTCTAAAGGTAATAAATGTTTAAAATCATGGGACTGTGACCCCCAAGCAGGGACCAAGGTGGTGGGAAGAGTTAAGAGAGCGTCTTTACTCTGAAACCAGGCCTGAGGATCACAAAGGACATCCAAGAGCCAGCAATGAAGGCCTGCAGGATTTCTGCCCACTTTCTGCTCGGAAAGCCAGAAATGGGATGGTGTCGTTGAGAACATCAGGGCGGTCAGATCCTCACTAAGCAGCCATGAGGCCTGAGTTGAGAGTGAAGACACAGACATGCCTGCCCCCAAACCCTGCCCTAGAACTTAGGGACATTAAGACACAGGCTCAAGGCTCCTGGGTTCCAAGGTGGAGGGCTCTGGGACCGCCAGTCTGGCATCAGCCCCCTCCTCTGGCTCAGCCTGCCCTCCCCACCAGGGTCTAAGGGCTCTGGGACCTGATGATGCCGCGCCATGCCAGGCTCTGGGCCCAGCTGCTCTGTCACTAGGCTGAGCCCTCCACGGTCTGCACCCAGCGGATGGTGCGGGTCCGGCTCTCCTCCCAGGAGAAGAGGGGCTCGTAGCCGAAATGGCGCCGAGCCTTGTCGGTGCTGACGGTGAAGGTGGTGTTAGCCACGGCCAGCGTGTAGGGGTTGAGCAGGGGCGCATAGAGCATCAGCGGTCGCAGCAGCCACTGCAGCAGGGTGTTGAGGGCGGCCAGGAGCACCAGCAGCCAGTAGGGCATTAGTGGGCGGGTGCCCACCAGCCGCAGTCCGCAGGGACCCAGGAACTCCATGTTGAAGTCCTCATAGCTCTTGTAGGGCGAGTTGTCATAGCAGAAGTACACTTGGCCGCCCATGAGGGCAGCTCGGTGTTCAAGCTCCCGGGCCACCAGCACGTGCATCCAGGCCACGTTACCTGTGGCGGTGGGGGTGCCGAGGAGAGAATGGGGGGGAATATGTCCTTGAGTGCCCTGGTAACCACACAGATGCTGCTGTCTCCTGGGCCAGCGCATGAGCAAGCCACCCTCTCGGGTCCGCATAGATACCACCCACGTCACTACAGCCCTACTGAAGGCTGCCTAGCCAGGTGCTCCCCTAGGCCAGCCTGTATGGATACAGTTCCTTATTCTCTTGGTCCTGGGGAGATGCTCCCCCTTCTTCTCTCCTGAGGAGATGCTACCCCCAAAACTGCAACACTTTCAGCCTATGACTTGGTATTTATGTCAGCCTTCCCCACTCACAAGGATGCTGTTTCCTCTATGGCCTGTGAAGACGATGCCCACATATCAGAGTCTGCTCTGGCCCATGTATAAACTGTCCTTTTTTAGCTAGAGTATATAACACCCCCCACTCCTGAGAACCACACGAGTCCTGCCCCTGTTTTTTTTTAGCCTCCCCCACCACCCAGCCCGGGCCTCACCCACGTAGACTCGGCCATGCTCCACAGAGGCTGGAATGGCCCGGAAGAGCCGGCCCCCCAGGCGCAGGCCCTGGTGGTAGAAGTCCCTCATGATCTGGTGGCCTTCGCCGTAGATGCCGGTGGGACGCAGGGCACATGTCACTAGGGGCAACCCCCCCAGGACCTGGGAGCAAAAAAGGCACGCCCTGCTCAGACCAAGGATCTTGTGCTTTGTTTTCCGCCCTGGTCCCTTCGGGTTGGAGAGGGAAGGAAACCAAGGCAGGATGCAAAGGAGCCCATGCTGAGAAAAACAAAAACAAAAACCAAACCAAACAAAAAAAACCCAGGGGTTTCCCTGGAGGTCTAGTGGTTAAGACTCCACCCTTCCACAGCAGGGGGTGAGGGTTCAATTCCCTGGTTGGGGAAATAAGATCCCACATGCCATGCAGTGTGGCCAGAAGGAAAAAAAAAAAGCCCACAGGCTCAGGTTCTGCCTCTGCCAGGCAGCCCCATCTCCCACATCTCATCTTTTCAAGTCTCACCTCCCTTCCATTGGCTTCCAGGACGAGCTGCTCAGCTAGGGCCTTGCTGCAAGGATAGGGATGTCGGTGTACGGCTTCATAGGGGGTGTTCTCATTGCCCCTAGTAGGGGGAGAGGGAACGTTCTTAGTGCTGAGGGGAGGTGGGGCCCTGGAAGGACTGGGGGGACCTCAGCTCACCTGTAGAAGGGCTGGCCTTTGATGTTGGGCCCCACAACTTCCATGCTGCTTGTGTAGATCAGGAAGCGTGTTCCAGTCTGCACACAAGCCTCGATCACATTCTGTGTGCCTGAGGGAGGTAGGGGGCTGTGTGTCCAAACTGAAGCTTCCTCCCCATCTGCCTCTACCCCTCCCCATCCCAACACTGGACGAGGATACATGCCCGCCTTCCCCAGGCCTGGGGAGAACCACAGAGTTCAGTGAGGACCGGCCTGCCACCACAGGGGCAGAAGGGACAGATTGTCACAGGGTGATCAGAGGTCAGGGTCAAAAAGGGAGCAGGGAACAAACAGCCAAGATCAGGCCACGGGCCAGGGAGTACTAAGGACACGGTCAGAACAGGTAGGGAGCAGCTTACCCTGAACGTTGACCTCGTGGATGGTCTCAGGACTGGTTTTCCCAAACACGTCCACCAGCCCAGCTGTGTGGATGACCACGTGGGCTCCGGCCACGGCCGCTGCCACCTCGTGGGCCTGGGTCACATCCCCCTGGATGGCCGTCACCTGCACGGGCCCTGGGAGCGGGTAGGGGCGGGCGGAGGCAATGTCAGAGCTGAGACCATCAGCCAGCTGCTGGGCTTGGCCCACACCCTCAGGAGCCACATTTTCCTAATGACTCATTCATCCTATCTGCTTCCCCCGGAGAGACATAACAGGCATCATCTTTTCCGCCACTCGGAAAGGAGTCCACACCCTCCCCACCCTCTGCTGTCCCTCCCCCATCTCTCCCCCCAGTCACCTGTCTTCAGCTCCTCCAGCCAAGGACCCAGGTGTAGGTCAAAGATGCGCAGCTCACGGAGCCGGGGTTCCCGCTGCAGCAGCATTCGGACTACATGTTCCCCCAGGAAGCCACAGCCACCTGTGACCAGGTATACCAGTTCCTGGGTTTCGGCAGAGTCGGCCATACCTGGCTGGGGAAAGACACCCTGCCTCACCTGGGTGGCCTGCCGCCGACTGCCCCAGCACGGGCTGCCCCTTTCCTCCTAGAAGGGGCCTCTGACTCAGTCAACCGGAGCAATGATCCAGGGGCCGGAGCGTTTTCTGGAGGCTGTGGCTGTGAGTGCAAGTGGCCAGGCTACCTGCCCTCTGACCCTACCAGCTGCAGTTCCCGAGATAAGGGGGCAGGCTTGGCATGGAGGAAGGGGTCAGGGTTTGAGGGAGAGGGAGAAGTTCAGGGGCCAAAAATGAAGGGTGGTTGGCAGGGAGCTGGGGCAGCGGGTAGAGGAAGGCGGGAAGGGCGGAGCTAGGGGAAGGGACCTACCTGCAGCCAGAGTCCTAGGGCGCCTAACTAGGCACCGAGGCGGTCTTCTGTGTCTCCTGGGCCAGCGCCACACGGTCCCCTTCCGCTTGCTCCTCCTCCCTCCTGGCCCATTCCAGGAACAGAGACCAGCCCAGCCTCCACCTCTCCGCCCTCCAGCCTTGCCACAGGGCACCCTCTGGTGGCCACTCTGTGCTGCATGGGCTTCTGGTTCCAGCAGAGAGCTTGTGGAATGGGGATGGGGAAACAGAACCTGCTGGGTGGGTGCTGAGTAGGGGTTTTGGCCGCTGCAGAACAGGGCGGGCAGGGTGACCTCACTCCAGTGCATGACATCAGTGTTTCCCTCTTGGTGGACCTCCCAGGAGACCCGGAGCCCAGCAGCAGCTGTGGTTCTGGGAAGGGAAGGGAGGCCTGACCTTGGCCTGGCTCTGGCTGGCCTTGGCGGGGATTTCTGGATGGTTGGTCCAGCCTATCAGGTGGCCCAAAGTGATGGGGGCTGAGTCTGCAGGTCTAGGCTCTGGCCCCAAAGCCCCTCTACCCACGTCAAACTGCAGGCCACCTGTTCCCCCACCATCTTCGTTTGTCCCACCCTCTGTCCTCAATCCCCATCCCACCCTACTCCTTCCCAAAGATACTGACCAAGCACTTTTGTACAATAAAGTTTAATCACAATTATAAAAATGTGGCGTCAGGTTTGCACTATTAACATATGTACAGTCCAGCCCAACAGGAAGGGCCTGCCCCCCACCATCCTGGCCTGGCAAAGCCAGAGCTTCCAGACACCAGGTGGGAGGGTGACCCACGGGTCTGGCAGGAACAGATGAGGCAGGGTTCCAGGCACGGAGTCCCCAGGACTGGGGGCGCAGGGCCCCCTCCAGGGGGAGAACATGGCCACTGCCCCCAGAGACCCCTAAACTGGGGAGGGGTGCACGCAGGGCACAGAGGGGGAGTCCCCATTAACACAAAGCATGGGGGCTGGGAGGCCCCCCAAGAACAGGATCTGTACAGGCCGGCACCCCAGGTTTCCACAGGAAACAGCTGCTGGCAGCTACAAAACATTTACAGCTTCTTCTCCGCAAAGAAAAAAAAATTGGGGGGGATGGGAGGGAGGGCAGGGGCAAGAGGGGTCCCGCAGAAGGTGCCTCAAGGGACTCAGGCCCCCTCGCTGGGCTCAGGGCCCCCAAGCCCACATTCCAAGAGGGGCAGGTGGGCCCCACTGAGCCCACTAAGGCTGGGAGCGCTGGGAGCTCAGGGCGGCGAGGGGGAATAAATAGGGGTGAGGGCACCAGTCCTGCCCCACCTCAGTTGAGGGAGCCGCGGCAGCTCTCCGTGCCGCACAGACACGGGATCTTGTTGTCCTCCAGCGGGAACTTGTAGTCGTAGGTGATCTCCTCATCCACGCCGATCGGCTGCTTCGAGTAGATCACGATCTTCTTCTGGGACTCGATGGTGATCACCTTGGCATAGCAGTTGGGCTGCGGGCCGAGGGCAGCGTCAGTGGCGGCCGGCCCCGCCCCAGCTCCTGCCCTGCACCCTCCCGCCACCCCCTGCCCGGCCCCCGCCAGCGCACCGTGCAGCAGTGGTTGATGAACCTCGCCAGGTTGCCGCACTTGGTGGCGTCGATGATGGTGTCGTGGTCTACCCGGAACAGGTAGCTGCTGCCAATGCCCTCCTGCACGTAGCGCTTCTCCCGCATGTCGGCCACCATCTAACGGGACAGGGGGTGATGGTCAGGGGGCTGCCCCTCAGCTTCCTGCCAGGCCAGGCTGGACTCCACTGGCCCCTGCGATCAGGGGTCTAGATGGTCCCCCAGCTGCCAGCCCGGGAGCCACGCCAGCCTGTCCTGAATCCACAGATCTCCCTCCAGTACCTGCTACCCCAAAGCGCTGACTTCTGAGTTTGCTTCCAGGACTTCCTCTGACGAACACCTCCCAATACCCTTGGCTGCTGTCATGACAGAGGCACCCAGAGGAAGGACCCCAGGGAAGTCTGCACTAGCCACGGGGCAGGAGAAGCAGCCACTGGCTCCTCCTGGGGGGGGTCTGCCTGGCCCATGGAGGATTCCCCAGACTCTCGGGGGCTGGGACGGTTCCTGAGATGACAGTGGTTATTTCATGGACTGAACCCTACTCATCTCTTCTCCCAGGACCCTCTTTCCACATCAGGACCTACAGCTGCTGCTGTCCACGTCAAGGCCCACATTCTCATGTGAGGAGTAACTCGTTTCCCAGTAATCAGCCAGAAAAACCCTCTGCACTCTCCCCTTGGGCAAACTCACTCTCTTCCAGGCCTCCGAGAGCCAGTTAAGTGGGGTGACTCCTCCCAAACTCCTATCTCCAGCCAAAATCCACCTCAGTGGAACTGCTGGGCGTCACCCATGAGACATCCCCTGGGCACTGTCCTGACCGGAGGCCTCTGACCACACACCCGCTCCTCCTCTTTGCTGGCAGCCTTTCCTACTCCCAGCTGCTAAAGGCAGTGCCCAGAGAAACCGTCTTGCCTCAGCCCTTGCCCTCCATCTTCAGAACCAACTGGTTGCCTGGTTCTGCCAGCTACCTGAAACCCACTGCCTGTCCAGGCCACCCCTACCTTTGGTCCGGATCTCTGCAACAGCCCCACCCAGTTCTCGCTTCACACGGCAGTCAGATGGAGCTTACTAACCTCCAAATCCTCTCCTGCTTACTGCTTCACGGCAACTTCTCTCACCATCAGTCCAATCTTATTAACACGACTCCCAAGCTCTGTGGCATCTGGCCTCCACTGGCCCCTTGGCCTCACTCTGCTGCCACTGGCCCGAGTTTTCCCAGTGACTTCCTTGTGCTCCTAAGACCATCCTGCCTCCAGGCCTTTACCTATGCCTCCTACGTTGAGGAGCACCCTGTCCTCTAACTCGGGCCTGGGATGCCTCAGCATCATTCAGCTTCTGGTTTAAAGGTCACTCCTACTGCCCTTGCCCCCCTGAACATCTCCTTTCATATCAACTGAGCATCATTCTTCACTGGAGTTACCCGTTCAGTACCTGTCTTGCCCACTAAACCATGAGGTCTTTAAGGGAGACATAATATTCATCAGTATTTGTTACTGGATCACTAACATCCAGTTTACCAGCTGCTGTTTAATTGCTCAGTCATGTCTGACTCTTTGTGACCCCAGCCTGCCAGGCTCCTCTGTCCATGAGATTTCCCAGCCAAGAATACTGGAGTGGGTTGCCATTTCCTTCTCCAGGGGATCTTCCCAGTTCAGGGATGGAACCTACGTCTCCTGCACTGCAGGCCAATTCTTTACTGCTGAGCCACCAGGGAAGCTAGTTTACTAGTACCCATGACTAGTTGTTGAAGGAAGGAAGGGGAACAAAACAGGCAGGTGTCACTGGCTAAGTCTGGGAGCCAGGTGAGAGCATGGGCTTTCACCCAAAGGCTGGGTGGTTCTGGTGTCAGGTCAGGGGCTGCAGCCTCACCTGGCGAATGTTCTGACCCACATATTCGATGACCATCTCGTCAGCGGCGATGGGTTCCATGGCAAACAGTCCCCACTCGTGGATCCGGCTCCGGCCGAATCGGAGCTTCTTCTTCCGGAACTAGAGGGCAGAAGGCAGATTGTGCCATTGGGAATCCCCTTCAACCCAGCCGCTGGCCGCTCCTCAGACCTCCGGGGCAGAAGTGTTCTGGCCACTCGTGCCCGACCACCCCTAGGGGTCTCCGTGATGCCACCTTCCCACAGTGCCCCTGCCCTCCTCAGCTCCCACTCCTCCCTCACCTTGAGCTGGTTTAACTTCAGCAGATCGCTGTCCATGATGGCAGAGGTGCCAATGGCGCTCAGCAGCCGCCGCTGCTCTGACCGGCGCTCCGAAAGCACGCGGTTAGTCCCCTGTGAGGAGCAGGCCGGGGAGGAGGTAAGTGACATAAGAACTCATGGAAAGAAGATGCTGCCACTGGGCAGGTGCCCAGGCAGAGACTCACCTGAGTATCCACTCCTTCCAGCTGCCGGGCCGAGACAGGGCACACGTCCAGGTACCGGTCCTTCTCCTTCTTGCTGATGGGGTAGTAGCCTTCACTGCGGGCTGAGCCTGTCTGGTGCTCCCGGGGCCCGTCTTGGGGCCGCCGCTTGCGTTTCGGAGTGCTCAGGTTGGTGAGTGCAGGGTGTCAAGGAAGAGAACCGGGTGCTCCCCAGCCAGATCCCTGGGGCTCTGCTCCCCTCTCTACCCCCCGCCCAGTCCCAGCCCATGGAAAGGGTGACTGACTGGCTTTAGTTGGAGGCCTGAGTTTACTCACTGTTAAGATAGGACAGACAGAAATGTCTTAAACTCCACCTTTTCTGCCACCAAAACTTGAGAAGGCAGAAAACACGCATGAAACAGAGAGAAATGGTGACTTGGCAGCCAGAGGAGAAATACCCAAGCTGAACGTGGCAGAGAACGGGACAGGGAAGGAAATAAACACAGACCCAGGAATGATCGCAGGAGGGCAGTGCCTAGCCAGCGACCCCAGGGAGGCCCCCCGACCTCCACCCCCAGGCCTGTCTCCCTGTCCCGAGGCCAGCCTCTGGGGCTTAGGATATTGGTGTGCTGGACCCAGTGGGTGTCGTTCAGCCAGTCGGCCCCACTAGTCTGCTGCAGAAGCCGCTCGTACGTCAGCCGCAGGTAGCTCATGTCCTCCAAGTCCAGGCCCGAGTTCCAAATGTCATAGAGGATGGTCATCTGCTCAAACTCGCTGCGGGGATCGAAGGTGGGGGGCGGCGGCGGGGGCGGGGGTGGGGGCGGCCGCCGGCGCCGCGTGTGCGAACGGAGGCTGCGCCGCCGGGTGGCGCCCTCGCCGTCGCTGCTGCTGCTGCTGCTGCTCTCCGATGACTCCGACTCCTCTTCCTCTTCCTCTTCCTCCTCTCCGTCCTCCTGCTGCTGTGGCGGCTGCCTTGGCTCCTCCACCTCGGCCACAACCACCTCCGGGGCCTCAAGGACCTCGTCTGCCGGGGAGCTGAAGAGGGCCGCGGGGGCCGGAACGGGTTCCAAGGGACGAGGAGCAGGCGTGGAGGGTGGCGGCGGGGGCGGCAGCGGCGGCCTGACGGCCAGGGCGTAGTTGTGCTCCAGGAGGATGTGGCTGAGCAGGGGACCCGGGCGCTCGGCCTCGTCCGGTGTCTCCGCGGCCTCCGAGTCGTCGGCGGCGGGCAGAGCGGGCAGGCCACGCCGTGCTGGGGTCAGGGCCAGGTCAGCCAGCACGGCCAGGTCCACTTCTGTGGCCGGTTCAGCCTCCTCTTCCTCGGCGGAGCGGCCCCGGCCTCCGGCCCGGTTCCGGCCTCCTCGGGACACCTCCTCGGGCCAACTCTTGACCAGAGAGGCGTGGTCGAGGGGCAGGTTGCGAATGGTCCGCTCCACAGCCCGGGGGGCTTTGCGAGAGGCAGGGCCGGAGGACTTGGCCTGTGGCAGGGCGGCGGGGGGAGGCTCTGGGGCTGGTGCCTCCTCCACCGCAGAGAAGGAGACGGTTTTCCGGCGTTTCTTGGGTGGGGGTAGGAGAGGGATGGGAGAGGAGGGGCGATCGTCGGGGCGGGGGGTGGGGGCCGGGGGTCCAGCTGGTGGCTCTGGGGGAGGCTGGGGCGCACTGGAAGGCGGTTCCTCAGTGGAACCTGGGGAGGGAAGCACAAAGAAGGGCGAGGGTCAGCTTCTCGGCCAATGTGATCAGATGCATTTGATGACGGAAATTCGCTGGAGGCAGGCAACCAGCCAGCCTCCTCTGGGAGTCCACACCCCAGCCGCCCTTGCTCCTCACCTTCCACCAGACACACTGGCCTCTCCCACCTGCCATGTCCTCATTAGGAAGGCATTTGGCATCTGCTCATTCATACCTTCTGCAAACACTTCCTAAGCACTAACTATGGGAAAGCCTTTGATTGTGTGGATCACAACAAACTGTGGAAAATTCTTAAAGAGATGGGAATACCAGGCCACCTGACTTGCCTCCTGAGAAATCTGTATGGAGGTCAGGAAGCAACAGTTAGAACTGGACATGAAACAACAGATTGGTTCCAAATCGGCAAAGGAGTACGTCAAGGCTATATATTGTCACCCTGCTTATTTATCTTATATGCAGAGTACATCATGAGAAATGCTGGGCTGGATGAAGCACAAGCTGGAATCAAGACAGCTGGGAGAAGTATCAATAACCTCAGATATGCAGATGACACCACCTTCATAGCAGAAAGTGAAGAACTAAAGAGCCTCTTGATGAAAGTAAAAGAGGAGAGTGGAAAAGTTGGCTTAAAACTCAACATTCAGAAAACTAAGATCATGGTATCTTATCCCATCACTTCATGGCAAATAGGTGGGGAAGCAATGGAAACAGCTACAGACTTTATTTTTTGGGGCTCCAAAATCACTGCAGATGGTGACTGCAATGGTGACTGCATTAAAAGATGCTTGCTCCTTGGAAGAAAAGTTAAGACCAACCTAGATAGCATATTGAAAAGCAGAGACATTACTTTGCCAACAAAGGTCCGTCTCGTCAAAGCTATGGTTTTTCCGGTGGTCATGTATGGATGTGAGAGTTGGACTATCTTAAAGAAAGCTGAGCGCTGAAGAATTGATGCTTTTGAACTGTGGTATTGGAGAAGACTCTTAAAGTCCCTTGGACTGCAAGGAGATCCAACCAGCCCATCCTAAAGAAAATCAGTCCTGAATATTCATTGGAAGGACTGATGCTGAAGCTGAAACGCCAATACTTTGGCCACCTAATGTGAAGACTGACTCATTGGAAAAGACCCTGATGCTGGGAAAGATTGAAGGCAGGAGGAGAAGGGGGACAACAGAGGATGAGATGGTTGGATGGCATTACCAACTCAATGGATATGAGTTTGAGTAAACTCCAGGAGTTGGTGATGGACAGGGACAGGATGGGAATACCTGGTGTGCTGCAGTCCATGGGGTCGCAAAGTCAGACACGACTGAGCTACTGAACTGAACTGAACTATGGGAAGGCTTCCCTGGTAGCTCAGATGGTAAAGTATCTGCCTGCAATGTGGGAGACCCAGGTTCAACCCCTGGGTCAGGAGGATCCCCTGGAGAAGGAAATGACAACCCACTCCAGTATTCTTATCTGGAAAATCCCATGGACGGAGGAGTCTGGTAAGATGTGACTAGCGACTTCACTTTTAACTATGTCGGGTATGAGGCAAACACCTTTGAAGCCCTCCTAGAACTTCTGGTCCAAGGAGACAATCACATGAAACACGGGGCAGCGCCAACTCTGAAGGGCAGGGTGGCGCCTCAACTCAACACTTGGACTCTGGTCTTTTTTTTTTTTTGACCAAGACTGGTAGTGACAGAACCTCATCCAACAATCAGACAGACATCAGACAACTTTTTTGCCAGCTGCATTTTGTAACCAGGATGCAACTGCCCAGATCTGCCCAGAATTATAGTATCCATTATTTTGACTACAAACAATATTCTTTGTTCTGTGAGGTTAAAATACATACAGTGTAAGAAACTGAATCTTGTATCAAAAGGCTTTATAAAATTGTACTGGAGTCTTACCCAATGAGAAAGGAAGAAGCTGAGGTGGTACTTTATTTGGGCTTTTCCTTCACGTCAATGAAATTACACTTTTTTGGCTTTGGAAACCTTTTCTAAATCTACATATACAAACGTGTATGCCATTCAAAGAGGCACGGTCTTTCAGGCCCCTGGCCCTTTGCTCACATCCTTGGCTACAGCCTAGAATGAAAGGGCGAGGCCATGGACTGGCCTCACAGGGATGGGTCAGGTCTGCAGGACAGCCCCTGGGAGAGGGCTGTGCCTGAACAGCAGCAGCTCAGGGGGTGAGCAAAAGGTGAGCAAAGGCCCTGTCCCTTTTTCAGAACACCTCATTCCTTTCGCCCATCCAGAAAGCCTGGACACAGCTTTTGAATCCAGCTCAAGGCCACTACCGTTGTGAAGACTTACCCAGTTTCCTCAGGTACTGCTAATGTCTTCTCAGAACCAGAAGGCTGGTGGCTCTCAATTGCCAGCTTCAAATTTGCTGCACCAGATTAATAGCTGGAATTTTGTGCCAAGCACTAACCCAAGCCTTTCACTATAGTAAATACTCTCTTCATCCTCACAACAAGCCAATGATGTGAGTACTATTATTAACCCCATCTTACAAAGTCAAGGCAGAGGGAGGTTGATAATCTGCCCAATCACACAGGTAGCAAGTGGCAGCACAAGGCCTGTGCCCCAGGGCAGCCTGGGATCTGAGTTTGGGATCTTATCTCCTGCTCCATGCCGCTCTGTACCTTCTGGCCTGCGACTCCATGGTTCCACATCTGGCTCTACCATCCACAGAGCTCAAGGGCAGCCAGCACCAGGTCTGGCCTGAGCAGGCAGTGATCAACATGCCTCCACTGCCTCAACCAACATCCCCCCAGCCTCCTGTCTCTCGAGGCTCCAGACACCCCCGGGCTGTCAGCCAGGAGCAACCCACGCTCTGAAGCTAGTGAGGCCCTGGGTGCTGCTCTCCAGTCCCCTAGTTCCTACAAGTCCTCTCCTGTCTAATCCTTTCCTGTGCTCCAGGGCAGCCCTCTCCTCTGCCCCAACCTCCCACCCTAGCCTACTGTGTCCCCTGGCAGCCTGGTTTTGGAGAAAACCCAATCCCTCCCCCAACATAGCTTCTTCCAGAGACTTCCCTTCTGCTCCCCGTCCTGAAAGAAAGCTGGCCATGCCTTTCATAATTCTGGGAGACAACTTTCGGGGTACCTGCCCACTTGATACAACTCCCAGAAGCCACTGTTTATACTGTATGACCTACCCCACTTCCTGCCCCCAGGCCGTCACTAACTGATGGCTGTGTGACCCAAGCCATCCCAACTAGAAACTTCCCCGGGGATAAGGATTCAAGATAGGAGGCGGTCTGTCTGTGGGGCAGACATATTCTGCTGGAATGGAGAAGCAGAGGACGACCATGTGCAGCAGAGCAGATGTACCAGATGGGAAGACAAGAAAGTCGAGATTTAAAGGTGTCCAGGCCCCTGTCTTTGGGATCCACCAGACCAGTCCTCTCCAGGCTCTGGCCATCAGACCACACAGGTCTCTATCCAGTCGTGTCCTTGGTAGCTCAGATTCTCCTACCATTCTCTAAAGGCCTTCATCTTCCTCTCCTCTCTCTCCTCTGCCATCTACCTACTAGAGGGCTCTGACAGCCCACCTATTCGCCAGATTCTCATAGGCACTCATCCTCAGTTACCCTCCACCAGTTACACACCTGATCTCATCCCTCCACCTCAGACTGTGACTCTGACCTCTATCCTCTGACCACAGTTCTCCAAGTCCTTTCACTTCACCCCATCATGCCTGTTCAATTTCCCATCCTCTATCATCCTCCAGCCCATCACCTTCCCCCTAAACTAACTTCACTCTTGGTCATTTCAGATCACAGGGGCCCTTGCTTTGTCCTCTCCTTTCACGCTACTTTCTGAAGCCTTCCACTACCTCTACCTAACCTGGAATCCACCCAACCCATCTCTCTTCCTTCACCCCAACGTTCCAGGCTCCACCTGTGCCCCCTCACTCTCAGAAATGTCCTGCCTGAGAATTCCCTGGTGGTCCAGTGGCTAAGACTCTGTGCTGCCCAGGCAAGGGGTCTGGATTCGATCCCTGGTCAGGGAACTAGATCCCACATCCTGAAACTGAGTTCACATGCCACAACTAAAGATCCCCAGTGCTGCATTTAAGACCCAGCAGAGCCAAATAAATAAATTACACATATACACACACAGTAAAAAGAAATGTCCTGCCTTCCTACTGAAGAGAGGAAAAGGTGGCCTTCAGGCAAAGACCCCACAACTTCCTGTCTCCCCATTTACAGAGAGATCTGCATCTGACCTACAGAGTCCATCCTCCGCCTCCCCAGGTGTGCCACTCCAGCAAGTATTCCTCTCTCTCTTGGTCCCTCCACTTGCTCTCTTTTCCCTTCAATGTATGAACACACTCAAGTCTCACCTACTTTGAAAAACTAACCCTCCATCAACCCTGCACTTTTCTGCCATCTCTCCAATCCCGGCTGGGAAACCTTGATCATCTCACTAAGCCTCACATTCCTCATCTGTAAAATGGGAGGAGCAGGGATGCTATGAGGAGTAAATGAGAAAGTGATATTTGCAATGCACTAGGCCTAGAGTCTGGCACATGGGACCTACTCAAGAAACGTTCACTAACATTAGGTACCATCCCCCTCAACTCTCTTCTTCCACGAGCATAGCTTACCCTTACCAAAAGAATGGTTATCTGTCACTTGCCCTTATTCCTTAACACCCTCTAACTTGAGCCACACTACTGAAATTGATAAGGCAAGGTAAGCTTATCAATTTCATAAGTTGGTGACCTCCTAACTGACAAATCCAACACTCACTTTTCCTTTTAAGGCCTTCCAAAAATACAGGCCACAATCTCCTTTTGATACCCTGAGCTTCAGGTTTCCTTCCCACCTCTCTGGTCATTCCTTTTCAGTCTCCTCTGGCTCCACTCTGCCCACTATCTCTTATAAAACAGTTAGGCTCTGGCCCCTTTCTCTCATTCCATACATCCTTCCAAGGTATACACATGTATTCACACCTCTACTTACAAATACCTATTGCATTTCCCACCTACTGTTTTCTAGAGCTTCAGATCTATTCTTTTTTAACATTTTATTTTATACTGGAGTATAGTTGACTAACAAGGTTGTGACAGTTTCAGGTGTAGAGCTTCAGATCTATTGATCCAACTGCCCATTCAATGTTCCTACCCGGAGGTCCCAGAGGCACATGAAACTTGACCCCAATTAAATGCATCAGACTTCTCCCTAGTTCTGGCTTTCCTTGAGTTTCCTTTCCTGGTAAGTACTTTAACCGAGAGGTTCTGGCTCCTAACTTTCTCTCAAACCCTCCTCCCACTTCCGCTCCCCGCACCCTGTCCTCACTGTAACCACCCCGCTCTGGTTCAGGCCCTTCGCTCACCCACATCCCTTCAAACCTTCTCAGCTGTCCCACTTCCTTCTTCACCTCTTAGAAATCCTCCCACTTCTGGCAAAATGATCCTCCTGACATGCAGATCTGATCACATCCGGCTTTTTCTTCCTACCCTCCCAAAGAGAACTGCGATTAATACCCCCTGACCTGCGACCCCATTGGCTCTTCTGTCACCCAAGGACTTCAAGAGGCTGAAAGGTGTCTTAGGGTTAATCAGTGCCTCCATTCCTCCTCTCATGGGATCTGGACCAGAACAGGGTGCATCAATGCTGACAGGTCTTCCTGTGCTCACTGCCTGTCTCAGACCACAAATTCCCAACAAGGTTCAAATGAGATTTCTGGAAGGCCACACACATCTCTAAAGCAGAACTTGAAAACTGAGTTAATTCCATCATGCTGCTACTGCTGCTGCTAAGTCGCTTCCGTCGTGTCCGACTCTGTGCGACCCCATAGACAGCAGCCTACCAGGCTCCCCTGTCCTTGGGATTCTCCAGGCAAGAACACTGGAGTGGGTTGCCATTTCCTTCTCCAATGCATGAAAGTGAAAAGTGAAAGTGAAGTCGCTCAGTCGTGTCCGACTCTAGCAACCCCATGGACTGCAGCCCACCAGGCTCCTCCGTCCATGGGATCTTCCAGGCAAAAGTACTGGAGTGGGGTGCCATCATGAGAGCAATCCAAATTAACCACCACCGCTTGCCTTACTGCAATAGCCTCTTAATCTCCCTGCATACACTCTGGCCCCTCTCCAAGTTTTCTCTGCACTGCATCTTTTCAAAACATGGATATAATCACGTCAGTCTTCTGATGGCATTCGAATGCCCTCAACATCAAGCCCACATTCTTAGCAAGGCTTATTCATTTTCCATGATTCAGTCTTTGCTCATCTCTTCAGTTTAGGCCACCCTAGCTCCCCCTTACTCTCACTCCCCAGGTTAGCTTTCCTTTTTATCTTCGAGCACACCATTTCCTCTGCCTCAGGGCCTTTGCACACACTCTCCTGCCTGCCTTGGCTTGATTCTAGCCCAGTGGTGCTTCAGCAGGGAAGACTTCCTCACAGATGTGCTCAGGTTCTCAAAGTACCCAGACTTTTCTTTCATGGCCCTTACAGTTTGTAGTCACAGAGTTTCTTAAGTATTTTTTTAAGGAGAGACTAAACTGTCTCTTCCTACAGATGGTAAGTTTCATGAGGGTGAAAACAGGGCCTATTGTGCACACTATCCTATCCCTCGCCCCCATTCAATAAATAAGTAGCTACTGCCTGAAACAACAGTTCACTCAGCAAGACACATTACATGTGTGATATAAAATGACAACTGAATGTACAAATTTACAAAGAAAAGCAAAGACAGAATTAACTTCTCAGTTCACGTTGTTAATAGTTATCATCTATCCAATCTGTCCATTTAAACCCAGGTATATACTACACATTAAGGAAGAGGCTTAAGAAAAAATGAGGAGGAGAAATTTACTAAATTGGGAATTCTCTCCTTAACTTATTTGAGAAGAGACCATTCTGTTTTTAGTAGCCAAACACCTGGTCCGTCTCAGAAAACTGTTTCTGGCAGTGTGATCTAAGTGTGTCAGGCCATAAATGTCTCAAGGGACGAGTGACAGGAGAAGGTGACTCCTGGCCAACTTTGCATGTTTTCCAACGAAGTCACACATGTGCATACAATTAATAAATGTCAACCCCACCGTTCCCATGAACACAGACACACACATACACAAAGACTTCGACAGCAGCTCCCCACCACCTACCTGCAGGTCTCACAGGAGACTTCTCCTGTTCGGGGAGAGGTGTGACTGGGGAGTCTTCAACCCTTTCTGGCTCGGGCTCCTCTGCAGGTGCTGACAGGGGCGTGGGGACATCTCTAGGGGGCGACAATGCTGCGAGTATGATTGCTGGTTGCTCCTCTTCCTCTTCTTCTTCTGAGGAGGACTCAGATGAGGAGGAGGAGGACGAGGATGAAGACGAAGAGGATGAAGAAGACGAGGAGCTGGAGGAACTGCTGCTCTCAGAGTCCGACGTGCTATCGTTCTCACCATCTGAGTCAGCATACAGAGAACATTTGGAGGACGAATCGCTTTCCCCGTCCTCGCCTGGAAATCCAGAACGGGGAGTCAGGCGAGGTGAGAAGACCCCTCACTTAGTCAAGCTGTGGGTTCATTCACTGAGTCACTACTAGGGATATGTGAGGCTCCGTGCTAGGTGCTGGGGACTCCTACCCACAAGGAGATGGAGAGGCACACGATTGGCCTACAGTGTGATAAATTCCAGTATGAAGGGTTGGGGGGTGGGGTGGCACAGTGCAGGCAATGGGAAGGCCCGGATTCTGCCTGGTGGATCAAATCAGGGAAGGCATCCTTGTGAAGAAAATGCTGACGTCAAGAAGAACAAGGAGGAGTTCGCCCAGCAGACCTGGGGGCTGAGTGGGGACGTCATAGGTAAGAGAAGATGGTGCCCTTGGAAGAGACACTGAGGCGGTAAGACTGACGGGAACTGGTGACCACATGGATGTGAAGGGGTCTGCGCCCCTCACTCTTAGCGGATGACTTTGCCCTCTGCTCTCCTGAGATGGAAGCTCTCAGACCATCGTTCTTACAATTCTGGCCTCAAATGGCACCACTCGGAGACATCTCTTTACCATCAGCTATAAAAGAGCCCATCTTTCCCCCATTCCCTGAGCCTGTTCCTCCCGACCCCATAAATCTAGTTCATTTTCTTCAAAGCATGTCTCTCCACTGGAAGTGCTGCTATTCGTCCACTTGTTTGTCAAGTGCCCGCCTCCCCTCTGGCTGATCGCCAGCTTCAGAAGAGCAGGAACCACCTCTGCCTTGGTCACTGCTATGTCCTAATACCTAGAACGGTGCCTGGCTCACAACAGGGCCTCAGCATCTATTTCTGAAGAAAGGAATGAAGAGAGACTGAACCATGTACCCAGGCCTCAATAAATGCGAAAGGACAGACACGTGTTCAACTGAGGCACAGAGCTGGCTTCAGTGACAGCAGCTGCAGGCAGGGGAAGAAGCTGACAGAGCTTGGTGGCCCGGCTCTATGGGAAGAGCAGTGCCTAAAGCGGGAAAGGCACGGTGTGGCAGCAGCAGGGGCAGCAGGAAAGGCAGCCCCCTTATCTTGGGAAGAGAAACAGGCCACGCTGGGTTGTCTTCATGGGAGGGCCTGTTTCAGAGGAAAGCAGGAGGCAGTATTCTGGGTGTTGTTTGCAGTGGGCCAAGGGTTCCAAAGAATGAGGCTAAAAGGCGGTTGTTGTGGGGGAAGGCAAAGATGGCTAGCTGATCCAGCGGGCAGGTTACACGGGCAAGGAAAGGGCTGGACGGGTGGGTGAATCTCTCCCTTCCCAGGATTCAACTGCACACCCTGGGTGCTTACCGTCTGATGCTTCTGTCTCCTTCTTTGCAGCATCCATGGCTTCCTCACGCTCTTCATCTTCTTCATCTTCCTCTTCATCCTCCTCATCCTTAGGGAAAGGGACAATTGGGAATTAACAGAAGAACAACTGGTCCTCTAGGAAGCGTGGCCACCGGGGCTCCAGCGCAGAGAGAAGCTGGCTATGGCGGCAGGAACTCAGAACGCAGGCTCCTCACCTTCTCTGAGGAGGACTCCTGGGATGCTTCCTCCCCTTCGCTGTCCAGAGCAAAAGACTTGCGGTGCTTGCCCTGGGTCTTGCTTCGCTCTTCATCTCGTTTCGGGGGCTTGGTCCCCGGACGGCCTGGCTCTCCAACCTCCTTCTCTCGCTCAGCATCTAGGTCCAGAAGAGGGGTAGGTGGCGCAATTTACCACCAGCAGTAACAGCCCCATCTGGTGAAAGGAGCTCTTCACACACAACCACTGGCCTTTCTCACAGTCCCATAACACAGACCTTGTTTCACAGACAAGAAGCGGAGGCTCAGTAGAGAAACATACAAACTGCAGAGTTCCTTCACACTTTACACAGTTTTAAACACACTGGACCCATTTTATCTTTCATCCTTTTCTGGGCTGGGTGAAAGAGGGAGGTGATTTCTTTTAATATCTGGCCCAAGAAAGTCGTACTAAAGTCAACAGGTCTCCAGGGAAGCAGACCAGATTCAGTAAGGAAGTTTCCAAGCCACAGAAGCCATCAAGCTATACAGCTCAGACTTAGACTGATAAGAAGGGTGCAAGCAGGCTTAAGCATTAGATGGTAACTTTGGGTGGATAACCTGTCTAACTTCACATTTCAAAGAGCTGCTTTATTATAACTTTGTTTCAAATCTTCACTTGGATTCTTGCCCTCAAGACACCTTCACCCCTTCACCCCTGCCTCTTGGTTTCCTATCAGAATCTACAGCCTGCCAGGCTCCTCTGTCCATGGAATTCTTCAGGCAAGAATGCTGGACTGAGTAGCCATTCCCTTCTTCAGGGAATCTTCCCGATCCAGGGATCAAACCCAGGTCTCCCACATTGTAGGCAGATTCTTTACCGTCTGAGCCACCAGGGAAGGCCATTAGAATCTAAGCAGACTGTTTTCCCCTTTTTCCTTCACCTGACCTACTCACCATCTTCATCTTCCTCAGCTGGAGTAGAAGGCCGGGGCCTCTTTTCCTCACTGGCCTCTGAAATTTCCGAAGGCTCTTTTCGCTTTACCTACAAGATGAAAAGAGAAAACCCAAACACTCATGGTTCCCAACCACCCTTATTCTAAGGAAGGGAACCCCGCTTTCAACTCTCTCCCCACCCAACCAGGCAAGATCACAATTCCGGGTACCTTGAAAGAAGGCAGCCGCAGGGCCCCTCGCAGTCCTGATCCAAAGGCGAAGGCTTCGATGCCGGTGGTACCGCCACTCTTGGCCCAGTCTACGAGGGACAGCAGGCCTGGCTCTTTGAGCTTTGTCTTCTCTTTATCCTCCTCCTTGGCTTGCTGTTTAGCTGCATTCTGGAATGGCTGCAGGCAGTAGGGGGACTGAGCCCCAGAACCCAGGCGCTCCCTCCTGCCTCCTGCCTGAGAACTACTCCCAGGCCCCAGGAATACAGAAAGGCATCCACTCACTTCTCCATTTGACACACATCTACGCCACACCTCCCTCCACCAGCCCCTGTACAGGCATCTTCTCAATAGTCCGCTCACTCCGTCTACCAGTCTCACAAAGCTGCTGCTATCACTCCCACTCTACAAATGGAGACACTGCAGAGTGAAGCCCAGAGACTACGGGCTTCGTCTGCCGCGAGGCAGCGGTGGAACCAGGACAAAGCTCTTCCCACTCTTCAGACGCCTCCCTTTTCTACTGTTCTGGGTACCCTCCAACCCCCCTGTGCTCAGCTGTATGGACCACTGAGCACCTAGTCTCTCCACTCACCCTGACCACCTCTCTTTTCTGAGCTGTGTAGCCTGAAGAAGCCAGAGGTCTATTTCCACCAACGGAGCCCTGGTCTCTCCAGTCCCAGGCACTGGGCCTCACCTTGGCCTTCTCTTCCTTGCTCTCCCACCACTGGTCAAAGGCTCCAAAGGCCACGTTCTCCACCATCTTGCGGTTGAGGTCTCGCTGCATGATGCTCTTCATCTCCTGGACCAGGGTGGCCAGTACACGGCCCACGGTGCCTGCCGAGGGTAGGGCCTTGCCCTCGGCCAGCTCTGCTTCCTCCCGGGGGGGCAGCCGGGCCTCTTCTCCTGAGACTGAGGAGGGCAGGGGCTCGGCTGCCATGGGCAAAGGCAGGTGGTAGGCCTCCCGGGAGTATGCCCCTCGGCCTTCTTGCCCTTGAGCGTACAGAGCGTATGGTAGGCCGTAGGCCGCCTCTTGGTGGGGTGGGAATGGGAGGAAGGCCTCCCCAAAGGCCCCACCGGGGGGACCCGCTGAGGCCGCGGTCAATCCTTTGCCCTGCCGCAGCTGGTGGAGCCGAGTTAACATCTGGGTCTGCATCTGGAAGGACATGGGCATTCCTCCCCACTGAGCCCCAAGTCGATCCATGAGCTCTAAGGAGTTCACAAAGTCATAGATGTGGGGGGGTGGCGGAGGAGGAGGGGGGTACTCGGGAGGCGGCGGCCCGTCGGGTCGTGGGGGGAGGAGGTAAGCAGGCTGGTGGGGAGGATAACCAAGGGGAAGGGAAGCCAGGTAAGGAGGGGGTGGGGGAGGTGGCGGCGGAGGGGGTGGAGGTTGCTGGGGGGGTGTCGGGGCCGGAGGGGGTGAGCCGCCCCTGTCGTCGTCGGAGATTTCCATGTCCTCTCCGGAAGAGCATGGAGAAGCCTGTGGGGCGCAAAGGACGGTCACAGGAGCCTACCGCCAGTTCTGTGGACTTTTCCCCAAATCTCTGTTCTCTTGCCCAGTTCCCTTCCTTCTCCCCCCGGGCCCAAGTCTGCTCTCCCAGATCCCAGGCACTTTCATGGGCAGACCCCAAACTCACCTGGTTCTGTCCATTGGCCTTGGGCGACTCCCGGGTAGCTCCTGGTTCTCCACTCCCTGTAGGTGCCACATCCTCAAAACTCGCCGGGGCTGGAGGGGGTGTGCAGGGCCCGTGACCAGACCCAGAAGGGGCCTCGCTCCCTGTGTCCCGAGCCCCTGGGCCTGTGCTGCTGTTCTCTTCCTCTTCCTCGGTGTCAGAGGCCAGGAAGGAAAACTTGGAACGCTGCTCCTTCAACAACATCTCAATGCGGGAATCCAGGCTGCTGTGCTGAGCGAAGGGCACGCTCTCGTTGGTGGTCTCTGGGGCTGGGGAGCCAGAACGGGCCGGTGAGGCTGGGCGCGGGGAAGTTCGAGCTTCTTCTCTCTCGGGGCTGGGCCCCCCGCCGCCCCCTCCTCCACCAGGTTCTGGAGGCTCTGGGGGTGGAGCTTCGGAGGCAGGAGGCCGGTAGTCCTGGTCAGCAGGCCGGTTGGGCTCGGGGGGCAAGTAGGAGGTGTAGGATGGCGTGAAGCGCTCAGCGGTATTTTCGGCAAAAGAGGCCCCGGGGGGCTCGTCCCGAGTTGCCCGGCGGGGTGGGTAGGAAGCATGGCGTTGGTAGCGATTCCAGCTTTCGTAATACGCTGGGTAGTTTGAGTCGGAACCACGAAAGTGAGAGGAGGAGGAGGAAGAGGACGACGAAGAGGACGAAGACAACGAGGACGACGAGGAGGCGGAGGCGGTGGCTGCAGTGGTGGCGCAGATGGCGGCAGAGGTGGTTGTGGGGGCCGAAGAGGCGGAGAAATGGCGGCGGGAGAAGGAATCTTGGTAGCTGTTCTCTGACCGCCGGGGCTTGAAGGAGGTTGAAGTGGTGCTGGAGGAAATGTGCAGCGGTTAGCGGAGTGCAGCTCTGTATGACCAAACCCCACTGCCCCAGCCATCAGCACCCAAAGCCCTTCTACACTGCCCCCAAAGGGAGATCTAATGGCTGTTGGGTTCCTAGCCACAGAGTAAATTCCCCGAGGACAGGGGTGTGTTGGCTGAATCCGCAAGGAACCAATAAGACCAATTATCCCCAACTCCCTCTTTTGAGACTTTGGGTTTCCTCTTCCCAGGCAGCTCCCCGCCTCTGGGGGTCTCAGAGGGGCTTTCCGCTGCACCTGCTGGAGTAGGCAGAGTCCTGAGAGTAGGGGGTGCTGCCCCGAGACGTGTAGGGGGTTCCTTGGGAGGACTGAGGGGTGAACTGGCCAAAGGAAGACGGGGTGTCCTGTCGGCTGCTGGAGAAGCTTGTGTCTTGGGAGCAGGGGGTGCCATTGCCGGGAGTGCCCACCACAGCCGAGCCTGCCGGGAAGGCAGCTGTGTCTGACGAGGAGCGGCGGCGGGAGTCGGTCTGGGGGGGAGAGAGTGCGGTAGGGGGAAACCAGAAGAGGTCAAGCACCATTTGACAACATGACCTTCACCAAACCAAGAACCCCGATCCCCTGCTTTTGGAAACCAGTGAGGCGTCCTTTCTCTGGCTCTTCCTATACTTTAACAGTGAAGTCCGGAACTGCCCAAAGGCTGCCCCTGGCATCTAAGTACTGCGCCTGTGGGGCAAGGGCGTCGCCAACTACGAGCTTCTCACCGTCTCCGTGGCTGCACCAGAGCCTTGGAACTTCTCACTCAGGGCCTTGCCCCCAGTGGGCACCGTCTGAGGGGTATAGGAGCCGTTGACTATCAGTTCATAGTATTTCATTCGTTGTTGACCTGGAGGGAAGAGAATGGAAACCGAGAGACTCAGATGGAAGAAACAACTCCTTTCAGATTTTGTATTCCCACTTTTTCCTCAGGCCTCAATTTGCTAAGATTTCTTGGAGTCTAGGAGCTTTAAGTTCTGCTACCTAGTCTCTACTTGGTAACTACTACAAACAACATACCAAATGGCCCTTAATAGTTTACAAAAATACTTCTAATGTCTGTTACTATGTTCGACAATCACCAGAAGAGAAAAGCATCCGTAACTCTATCGTAAAGGCTTAAAGAAAACTGACCTGCAGAGTGGTGAAACCTGAATTCAAACCCAGTCATCTCAAGCTGGCCCCCACCATCCTCCTCATCCTATTAACTACAGCAGTATGATGGCAGCCTGAAGGTTAAACTCAGCCCACCACTGTGATTTATTTGCCCTACACAATCACTTAAAGTATTGGGAAGGGTGACGGAGAAACCCACTAGTTTGGGACTTCTCCAGTGGTCCAGTGGCTAAGACCATGCACTCCCAAGGGAGGGGGCCCGGGTTTGATCCCTGGCCAGGGAGTTAGATCCCACATGCTGCAACTAGGAGTCTGCATGCCACAACTAAAGAGCCTGCATGCCGCAACTAAGATCCGGGCACAGCCAAATAAACAAATATCTCAAACAAAAACAAAACCCACGAGATTTCACACAAAAAACTGGATTTTTGGCTTAAAAATCTGCTAGTCTTCATCCCCATGTACAAATTGGCTGCTGCTGCTGCTAAGTCGCTTCAGTCGTGTCTATCTCTGTGCTACCCTATAGACGGCAGCCCACCAGGCTCCTCCATCCCTGGGATTCTCCAGGCAAGAACACTGGAGTGGGGTGCCATTGCCTTCTCTGACAAATTGGCTAGTGTCAGCTAATAGCTCGCACCTTCAGATGCCACTAGACAGCTGCCAGTCCCCACCCCTCCCTACTGCTACTTAGCACAGAAGTCCAGACTGCTTCACTCACCTCAGCTGCTGCTGCTTAGTCCCTCAGGCGTGTCTGACTCTTTGGGACCCTATGAACTGTAGTCCACCAGGCTCCTTTGCCCAAGGAATTCCCCAGGCAGAATGCTGGAGTGGGTTGCTATTCCCTTCTCCAGGGGACCTTCCCAATCCAGGGATCAAAACTGGATCTCCCACACTGCAAGCAGATTCTTTACCATCTAAGCTACCAAGGAAGCCCATCACTCACCTATATATGTCCCTAATTCTTCATCTAAAATTTCAAAACCAAAAAAACTCAAAACCTAGTGTTTTTTAGAACTTGGTGCCAAACCCTGATCTGAGGCTATTTACCATCGTTTTTATTCATCCTACCCAGTATGACTCTTCAGATTGTTTCTCACAAAATACAGTCATACATTAAACCAGAGGGTGCTGCCCCAACCCTGACAGAGTCAACACACAGAAGCCGGTATCTGTACCATAATCTCTCTATAAAATTCTGACGTGAGAAACACGTGGCCCAAGAGTTTCAGAGGAGAAATCATGGACCTGACTACTTGCCAGGTCCGTCGGAGCCCAACCCTGGGCAGCAAGCGAGAGAGCCCTCACCTTTGATGTCGAGTTGGGCATGGATGATGTTGCCCATGACGGAGGTAAGGTGGAGGTTTTTGACTGTTTCCTTGGCTCCCCGAGTGCTGGTGAAGAGCACGCGGGCCAGGCCCAGGTGCTTGCGAGTACGGGGGTGGAGAAGGATCTCCACCTCTTCCACCTCACCATACTTTCGGCACATATCCTTCAGGAAGGTCTCCCGCACATTGTCATTCAGCCTTGCGAATGTCACTTCTTTCAATGGGATCTGTCCAATATAGAACTCATCCAGCTGTGGAGAGGACAGGAGTTAAGTCTGGAGTCTCACTACTGATCACCACGCCTTGCCCCATTGGGAAACTTTAGCGAGATCCATGAGGCTGAGAGAGAGAGAATGGAGAAATCAAGAGGCAAGGGGATGGGGAACGGGGTCCCAACAAAGGATACATCTGTCCTGACCTCTCTCTTCCCTGAATTCTCTGCACAGAATGATGGCAAGAACCAGAAAAAGAAATGTACAAAGTGAGAACATTCATAGAAAGAACCAGTTATATGAAAATAATTCACTAGCTCAGCTTTCACTAAGTGATTCCCAAGGACGGGGCACTAGGAATACAAAGATGGAGAAAAGAGAGAGTTCTATGCAGAAATGCAGACAGGACAGACAGACACACACAATCACAACGTGACACAACAAGTGTCAACAAAGGTGTAGACGGGGTGTTTGGGAGCCCAGAGAACGAAACCTTTGCTCAGAGAGGAGGCAGGAAAAATTCATAAAGGTGCTGTCATTCATACTGGACTTTTCGGATAAACAGGAGTTCACCATAATGACAGGACCTGTAGGGCACACGACTGTAAAATAACTTGGCATCGCCTAGAAACTGCAAAGCGCACAGTACGAGAGAGCACAGGTATGCACTATTGAGGCAGGAGATGAGGCTGGCCAGACTAGTAATCATACATGCCGATGCACAAAAATGTGAACTTGCCAATAAAAGTAAAATAAGATGACAGCAAAACCAAAGAGACGCATGACAGCAATAAACGGAGAAGAGAACAGAGGCAGGGAAACCAGGGAAAGTGAACATAAGACTCGGTATTAAAGGAATGGCAACAGAAATAGAAAAATTAATGTTTAAAAAAAGAGAGAGATGTGTTTAGAAAAAGAGTCAGCACGACCTGGTGACAGATTAAGGACAGAAGAATCACAGGATGACACCAGGTTTCTAGCTTGTGCAGCTGAGTACACGGTGTTGCCATTCATCAGCAAAAGGAAAATGGAAAGAAAAGCAGGACAAAGGGGGTGAAGATAATTGTTTTACATCTCCTGAGCTTGAGATTTCTTTGGGACCTCCAGATGGAGCTGTCCCTCCACCAGGCAAATAAGTCTGGAGTTTCAAGAGATCTGGAAGTCATTAACACTTCAGTAATAGTGAAAGTTGTGGATGGGAAAGACATTGTCCAGGAAAAGTATACAATGTGAAAAAAGAGGGATGTGGGAACCCCACAAGTGACTTATTAAAAAGGAAGAATAAAGAGCTAACAAAGGAGATTAAGAACCACCAGTTTTCTAGACTCAGTCCTCCAAGGACTGATGAGTATCCCGCCTGGACAAAGACATGGGAATCCTCTGAGGAAAAAACACAGAGTGAGAGACAGGAACAGAGGACTCCAGGGATGGAGTCCCTGGCACTGTCACTCCCCTTAACTGAGAAATTGGGGTAATACAAAGGGTACTATTTTGCTATGCACGGTCTAGAGGTACACAGTGATAGGTGTAGCAGCTTGACCTGTCTTCATCCTTCAAAAAGTTTAACACCCTTTTTGGGACACCTAGCCTATACCTTTCTAGAAAATAAACACACCTCCTGTCCACAACAACTCAGTCTCATAGCCTCAGAAATTATTAGGTCTGTTATTAGACTCTTTCACTAGGAAAACCCCCTTTCCCTATGCTACATTAAGACTAGACTACCAGGATGGAGCCCCCACACCCTCCAAGGGCCACCACACCAGGAGATTAGCAGAAACGTACCTTAAACTTTGGGACTGGGAGGGAAAAGTCTCTGTTTTTGGACCTGACGTGGCAACGGGGGTCTTGGAGGTCCTCCACTGGTATATACTTTGAGTCCTAGGAAAATAATCAGGAACAGAGAGACAGCTCAAGGTGAAACCACAGTGTTGATCTCTAGAGCCCCTCTGGAGACCCATGAGCAAGAAAGCTGGGTTCTGGTTGCCCACTTTAAAGAATGCAGGTTTTAGGTTATGAGCAGAGATAACAGAGGAGATCGGGTTTGAGTTCCCTAGATCTGGGGAAGGCCTGGGACACTCACGTTGACACTAAAGTGGATTCCATCATATCTGTACACCTTTTGAGAAGGCCTGCGTAGGGCAGGGTCCAAGGCAGGATCCACGATGAGCTTGTAGTTCCGCCACTGGAAGCTCGGGGCCTTCTGCCCATCTCCCCCACCTTCCTGATCCATCTTTGCTCATTTACACTGCGAGGAAAGAGGGATAAGCAAAGGGGTTCACGACTTAGGCCCAACTCCCTTGCTGCCCCTCACTGACTAGCCCCGACTCCAGGTAACTCATCACCTCAGTTTCCATACCTCACTCACCATGACCCGAGGCTCCCCCAGATTTTCTCCCAAGTACCTTCTTTCACCATAACACCCCATCCTCTCTCCACCTCCCAACTCTCCCCTCTGGCCCCCAGGCCCATCTCGCGCCCCCTTACCTTCCCGTTCTCCCTAGCGCGCGCCCCACTTGGCCTCGGCGCAAGACCCCTCCCCCGCCCCCTGGCAGGCCCCGCCCCCTCCCGCCTCCTCACCGGCCAGCGGCCCAGGCCAAGCCCGGCTCCCGCTCCCACACACCGCTCCCGTCCCCGCGCCCCAATCCTCTGGCCAAGAAGTGGCACCTCTTCGGGGCGTTGGAAACACCGCGAGACCGAGCCCGAGACCCGGCTTCGGCCCTGAATCCGAGCGGGGGGTGGGGGAAACGCGCGCCGCTGCCCTCTCCTCCCGCCCCGGCGCATTCTGCCCCCCCATCTCCGCGCACGCGCGGCGCGGCCCCACTCACCCGCTCGCGGCGAGCGGCTCCCCCTCCCCCCACCCCGCGCGGCACCTCAGCGGCGCGAGGCGGCGGCGGCGGCGGCGACAGCGCGAGACCCGGCCCCGCAGCGGTGGCGGCGGCGGCGCCCCCCCACCACCACCTCCCCGGCGCGCGCACCAAACACCACCGCCACCTGCGCGAGGCCCAGCGGGCACAGCTTCTACATTCGCACTTTCGCCACGGGCGACTCCGGGAGACCCACGGGGCCGAGGATAGCGGCTTCGCCTCGGCCGGCGGCCTATGAAGCTCAAGAGTTGCGGCCCAGTGAGCCTGGAGTTTGGCCGCATCCCCCGGAGAATGGACTTCACCGCGACTATCCAGCTGCTCTGGCCTGGGACCCTTGACGAATCGGCGGCGTTGAAAGCAGCGACTAATCCCAGAGGAAAAGGGGGCGGGGCGAAGGGGAGGAGGCCAGCCAGAGCTGGGGAGATTTGAGTGGCGCGTTGAACAGGCGCAGATTCGTCAGGCGGGCGGGGCGAATCGGTAGACGGGATGCGCGCTCCTTTGCTCCTCTTTCCTGCCCCTTCCTTAAGCGATCAAAGGTCTGAAAGGCTGCAGATTCGCCACAAGTCTTGGCCTCAGCTGTTGCCTCCCTTCACCAGCCTTGGTGGAGTCAAGAAAATAATGCCTGGTTAGCCAAGCCCTGTTGGCAGAGTCGGTCACTTTTCCTGGATCTTTCTTACTAGCGCAACTCACAGGACTGCTCAGTTCCGACCTGGGGGAAATGGTTACGGAGTCCGATGAGAATTTTCAGCCGAGTATGGAGAGGCCCGAGAAATTCCGAGGAGGAGCCGGCCTAGCGAATCTGCGAATTATTTAGTGGGCGGGGCCAAGGCTCCGCGCACAGAGGGCGTGGTCAGCGTGCGGAGCCCGGCGTCGCCGGGGCGCTTCCTGTAGGACCCTCGGAAACCCGGGCGGGCTGGGAGGGGCGCCCAGGAAATGGAAAAATACCACCAACAACGGTGACTCAGGCTGTTTGGCGCCTCACGTAATGCAAGGAACGTTTTCCTCCCATTATCCTATTTGGGCAGTTTTTTAACATGCCCATTTGACAGATAGGGGACACTGAGGCCGGCAGAGGGTGCCGCACTTTGCCTGTACTGGCCCGCCATTAGTGATTAAATCTTAGTCGGTGTCAAAGTTATGTGATAAGGGTGGGTCTTAAAGGATCTTGAACCAGTCCTGTAAAAAACGATAAATTAGGTCGTACTTGAACTAGGGTGGGCTGGTTGATTTCCCAGATTATCATGGTCCCAGTGCCCGCCGTTTTCAGTTGTGCAACCCTCTGCCCCGCCTCGCTTACGCAGTCCCGCCGCTCGAGGGCAGCACCAGCTCAGGCTTAAACCTGAGACTTGGGCTGAGGTCGCCCTGATGATCGGCACTCTTTTTCTTAGGCTTGGACGCAGCTTTCTTGGTCTCAGGGTAATGGCACTCCCAGGCACTATCAGAGCTGAGGGGATGCCCTAAGTTCCAGACTTTTTGATGTATGACCTTGGGCAAGTCACTAACTTCATAAAGCTTCAGATTCTTCCTCTGAAAATAGATGTTAATTACTGTTATGCAGAACTATTGTAGGCGTTAAAACAGTGCAGGAAAGGCCCCTGAGGCCTGGTTCATGTAAATTGACAATTTTAAGGAATAGGAAAAGCGATTTGTCCAAAATCTCAACACCAAAAGAACTCTTCTGGGAGAGGCTTAGGACCCTTTACAAATTTAAGGAAAATGAGGCTGAAGAAATAAATTTACAATGGAAACAGGGGTAATGAAATCAGATTCTTTCTCTGGTCCTCATTGAAAGATACTCCCTTTCTCAAGCGAAAGGTTCCCCTTGTGATAGTAAAGGTGGTCCAAGTTTTCCCTGACTGGCTGTGTGGCTTTCAAGACTTGTCTCTTGAGGTGATTGTTAAAGCAGTTAAATAGGCTAAATAAAATGACCTATGAGAAGCCCCTAGTATGTGTAGTTACTCAAGAAAGAAACTTACACTAAAAGAAACTTAATGTTGTTCGGTTACTAAGTCGTGTCCAACTCTTTGCAACCCCATGGACTCCAGCATGCCATGCTTCCCTGTCCTTCACTGTCTCCCGGAGTTTCATATCCATTGAGTTGGTGATGCTATCTAACCATCTCATCCTCTGCTGCCCCTTCTCTTGCCTTCAATCTTTCCCAGCATCAGGGTCTTTGCTACTGCCCTTCGCGTCAGGAGGCCAAGAACTGGAGCTTCAGCTTCATCATCAGTCCTCCCAATAAATAAATATTCAGGGTTGATTTCCTTAGGATTGATTGATTTGATCTACTTGCAGTCCAAGGGATTCTCAGGAATCTTCAGCACCACAATTCGAAGGCATCAGTTCTTCAGCACTTAGCCTTCAACTCTTGCATCCATGCATGGCAACTGGAAAAACCATAGCTTTGACTATATGGACCTCTGCTGAAAAAATGATGACTCTACTTTTTAATATGCTGTCTAGGTTTGTCATAGCTTTCCTTCTAAAGAGCAAGTTTCTTTTAATTTCGTGGCTGCAGTCACTGTCTGCAGTGATTCTGGAGCCCAAAGAAAGAAAAATCTATCACTGTTTCCACTTTTCCTCCTTCTGTTTGCCATGAAGTGATGGGGCTGGATGCCATGCTCTTAGTTTTTTGAATGTTGAGTTTTAAAACAGGGTTTTCACTCCCATGCTCAATGGAAGAGATAAAGACCCTGGATTCTGTAACAAGATTGCAAAACCCTTTAGCCTAACTCAGTCTCCACATTCAGAAGCTACTGGGCCCTGTCAGCACTAGAAGGGAGTCAAGCCTGGAACCTTCCCTCCTCCACCTCTACCCTGCCCCCAGGGATACTTGCCTCTACTTGGCTCTTAAGAACAAGTCCCTGTTCCCGAGGAGGCCTCCTCTTCACTCCATTCACAGCCACAGCGACATGTGTAAAACACAATTTATTATACAAAACTAGGTGCATCAAAAATTCAGTGTCAGAAGAGTTCTGTATTCTAAGGGCTATGGAATGGACCTTCTCCCTTATCACCCCAATCCTTGCTAGGGAGTCAGGCTGGGTGCGTGGCCCCCCGGCCCTGGACCAGGAGGGTAGGAATCAATTATAGAAGCATGAGTGTGTGTCTAGGGCAGTGGGGCAGGCATTTGAACCTCCTCCAAATAGGGAAGCTCTCCCTTGGAAAGGCTGGACCTGTGCCTGGGGGAGAAACACCTAAATCCCTCTCTACCCAAATGCCAAAGGGAGAACGTGGAAATCAAAATCTGAGGATGGGGGAAAGCTTAAAAAAAAAAAAAAAGCCAACCATAAAACAGTCTACAAAAGTAAAATAAGGATTGCCTGCCTTCTGGGCCAGCTGGATGGGCGAGTATCCTTCTGACGTTCTCATTCTGTATGGGGGCAAGTGGCTAAGAGCACCGAAGGTCTGACCAGGGTCTCCCTGCCTCCCCTCTACCTGCCACAGGAGCTTGGACCAAGGACCTTCCACTTAACTCTCATTCTCTTCCCAGCCCCCTGGGTGTAGAGTAGAGCTTCCAAAACCCATGAGGCAGACTAGACAGGGAGAATCCCTGGGAATGTGGGAGCTGCCCCAAGATCTAGCCCGAAGGACCCTGAGGGCAGGAATCTGTTCTCCACCTGAGAGTGGCCACAGGAAGTAGCTCCACGCACGGCCTCAGAATGGGGTTGGTAGATCCGGGGCCTCTGACTGACCCCTGGGGCAGGCAGTGCTCTCAGCCTTGGGCTAACACCAGCCTCACACAGCCTGAAGCTCCCCCTGCAGGCGACTCAACTCCTCTAGCTCTTGCTTGTGGCGGTCGGTCTTGTGAGCCACCAAGGAGCGGTAGAAATGCAGGGCAAAGGCCACAAACACTAGCCCTACAGGTACCATGATTGCCGTGGAGGCCATGGCGGCTTGCCAGCCTGGTCCATGGGCCGCACCACTGCCACATGCTTGCCGTGGGGGGCAGGGCTCAGGGGGCTCAGCCTGTGATGGGGCTACAGAAACAGAGGACGGCTTGGAAGCTGGACTAAGGGAGGTGGCCACTGGCGGCAGCTGGGAGGCAGGTCCCACTGAGCCTGATGTGCCTAAGGGGGCCCCGATGGGCACAAACTTGACCCAGCCAACCAGGACAACTTCAGCCAGAAAAAGGAAGGTGCCCAAGGCAGTGGAGAAGCCCCAGGCCAGTTCCACGTAGCGGTGGAGTCTCTGGTGTGGAGACTGGTGGACAGAGTTGAGGTTGTGGATGTTGCTAACGGCTTCAATGTGAGGCAGCAGACAGGTGGAGACCATGAGTGCAAAGAGGTGCACAGCCACCAGCACGGTGGTGCAGGCGCTGAAGGCCACCAGCAGGCCCGGCGGGTATTCATGTTTGCTCTCCAGCTGCACCTCAACCATGGCCACCTGTGGGGACAAGAGGGGATGGGTTGAGTGTCCATAACCTCAACAGTAGAGGGCTTTTTTGCCTGTACATCACTGATGTATCCCTAAGACCTAGAACAGTGCTTAGTAGAAAGAAGGCCCCCATGCTTTAAGTGAATAAATGGACAACCTTGGCAAGGCTCTGTCCTCTTCCAGGCTTTGGTTTCCCCTCCTGGGGGGAAACTAGAGGGTTGGATGGCATGTTTCTGACCATCTTATCTTTTATAATACAGGGGCCCGGGCTTCCCTGATGGTCCAGTGGTTAAGAATCTGCCTTGCAATGCAGGGGACACGGGTTCAATCCCTGGAGGGAGAACTAAGATCCTACATGCCTTGGAGCAACTAAGCCCACGAGCTGCAAATGGAGAGTCTGTGGGCCGCAATATGTCCAATGTGCTGTAACTAACACCCAATGCAGCCAAATAAGTAAGTTTAAGATAATTTTGAAAAAGATGCACATGATTTTCACTTAAAAAAATAGGGGTTAAAAAAAGCACAGATTCTGGAGCGGGGCTGCCTGGGTTAATTTTCAGTTGTACAAACTGTAGTCTTGAGCAAGTGGTTTAGTTCTCACTGTGCCTCCCTTTCCTCATCTGGAAAATAGGGATGGATAACAGCACCTACCTGCCTTATAGGGTTGTTGTGAAAATTTAATGATACGTTTAGAGATACATCAAGTGATAAGAATAGTGTGAGGTACATAGTATGCTCAAGTAAATGTTTGCTGTTATTATTAGAGTTAACACTGAAGTCCAAGGCTGGAGTTTGCAAACTGGCACACCACAACCCAAGCCAGCTTGCAAACATGTTCTGCTTGGCTCAGACAGTGCATTTTATTTTATTTTTTTTAAGAATTGTTGCCAACTTCTAAAACTCAAGAGATTTCATGTAAATATCCCTATTTCCAGATCCTCCTGGAAATTTGGAAGATCAGATTACACCAGGCCCACATTCCTGCATGGCAACTATCAGTCAGAGTTGAGTCATGGCTGCTCCCTTTGCACAGGTGATGAGGGTCTCTTGAAAGCCACAGTCCCCACCCAGCCAACTTGACATCCATACCACCTGTGTGGTCTTTGCACATATTAGAGTTGATAAACTTGTTCTAGGGTTGTATAAATTTGGATTCTGAGCTAAACTGACTAAATTCAAATCCTGCCACGTACTTGCTGTGGAACCATAGGCAGGTGTCTTAATATTTCTGATCCTCAGTTTTCTCATTTATAAAATAGTCTTAGTAAGTAGTACCTACTTTGGAGGATGATAGGAAGATGATACACATTAAACCCTTAAGCATAGTGCCTGGTACTTAGTGACGGTTCAATACAATTTATATAATGTTATTCTAACCCAGGTCACCTGAATTCCAGGATCAGGTTCTTTCCCCATGCCTGGTTCTTTCAGGATCCATTAGATTGCTCTGGGCTGGGGCAAGGAGGAAAGTGCAGAGCCGAGAGGGTAGTAGTAGGAAGGCAAGGCTGAGTATTTTGGGAAATTGGGCCGCAGCAGATGTTAGCAGTTTTCTACAGACAGTAATCTGGGCCAGGCCTGGTCTTGGTTTCTCCGGAGCCTGATTCAGCCTTGTTCATCCCTGACAGGACTGGGGCCAGTGTGACCCCCAGAACCTACTCATCTGGCCTCTTGATCCTGCAGAGAAGGTCCTGGCCCTTAAGCTGTCACCTCAGCAACCTGCAAGTTCAGAGCAGGCGGGATTGTCTCCTTGGGAACACACTGGACCATGGGGGGTTGGGGGTGGGGCAACTCCCTCAGCTGGGTCCCCAGGGCTGCTCTCCTTTCTCTGCAGTCTGTACAGGTGAAGGGGAGCATTCCCTGTCCTGAGATGACCCCACATCTGGCAGGGTGAGCTGGCCTGTGGATCCAGGACCCTCACATAGAAAACCATAGACCTAAGGATGACCCTTAGGGATAGAAATGTTCCTGCCAGTCATGCGAATACAGAGGCTGTGACAAAGAGAGGGGCAGGGACCAACTCAAACCACCCAGGGCTATGGCCCCTTTTTATCCCCATCTTGATACCCCCATTTCCATGAGGACCCCTCTCCAGCCCATTTTCTCCTTTTTCCTGTCATGATATCCTGGAAGAACAGTCCAGCGACCCTGGGTCTCAGTTCCTCCTGTATCCTTCAGCTGCTGAGTGCTCTGGCAGAGCCACCACGCACTTTGGGCCTTGGTTTCCATCAACAGGGAGTCTCAGCCATTCTGATGCGGGTCTTGCTCTGACGTGCCTGGATCCAGGATCTGATGACAAATATCAGCTCATCTTGCTTGGGGTGGCTCCCTGGCCAGCTACAGAGGGCGCGCCCTTCCACAATCTCACAATTTCCCACTGGCCAGCAATGGGGGGCGGAGGCCTGTCCCGGGTCACACAGCTGGCCACAGGCAGGAAGGAGCCAGGACCTGTGTCTGCTGATGTCTCCTCACCCTAGGACCTCCCTCAGCCTGCTTCCTGTGAGGCCTCTGCTGGACCGTTAGCTGATTAGCATCTGCCCACACTTGGAGTTTAGCTGATTAGCATCTGCCCACACTTGGAGTTTATCATCTCCAGAATCGTGCTTCCTAGACAGCTTTCTCCCCAGAGACTCCCTCACAGGTATCTTCTGAGAGCTTTCCCAGGCCACCACTAAGCACTCTTCATGTCCCCTAGGGCCTGGCCGCCCTCCTCCTGTTGGGTGACTGCTCCATCCAGTTTATTCTCACCCCCTGGATGCTTGAAGTCATCCTTCAGCCCCAACCAGCTCGGATTTGCTGTTGAGCCTGTGGTGGGGACCCAGAAACCACTTCTGCCGTATCCTGTCCCTTCTGGAGCTCTGCGCTCTGTCCTTGCGTATGTTTCCCTGTGATGTGTGTCCCCAGTGACGCGTTTAGGATTTGCTTATCCTCCTCGGGCCCAGTTTATGCTAGGAGCCACCCCCACACCCATTAAGAGAGACTTGCATAGTCCCTTGGGACCTTGTTTCCTCCCCCTACTTTTCCTTTGAAAGACCGGTCTTTCCCACTCCTCCACCCTGTCTCCCTTAGGTACCTGTTCATCTTGCCTCCGATCCGTTCCCCACCAGGGGCTTCACCCCCACCCTGTGCGCCCCTTCCCTCCCCTCACCATGGCGAAGCCCGAGAGCAGGGCAGACGTGCGGCTGGAGGCTTTGAGCTTGGCCCGGCTGAGGTAGAGGCGGCGCCAGCTGAGCGCCCGCAGCGAATGCTGACTGGCCCCCATGAGGTCCAGGTAGCCGCGATGCACGAACTCCCGGTACGTGGCCGAGCCCGCGGGGCTCTCGGCCTCCGGGTTCAGCGGGGCCTGTTCGCCCGGGTCCCCCTCGCCGCCCTTCATCCTGGGGCCGCGGCACCAAGCGGGCTGGTCCGTCAAGGCGGAGCCGAGTCGCCTCTGAGGCCCCAGCAGGGCGGGCCCAGGTCTGGGGAAGGCCCCATGCCCTGGCGGGACGAGCGGGGATGCGGGCGGCGAGCTCCCAGGAAGACGTGGCCCGGGCGGAGCAGGAAGAGCAGGCGACTGCGGGGAGCCCTAGGGGCTGAAGCCGAGGCCGAAACAGGAACTGGGGCGGAGGCGGAGCTGAGGCGGCCACATGATGGGGTGGAGCCGGGGGACCGTGGACAGAGATCCCAAGGGACCCCGAGACCCCAGTCCACCTAGGACGTCCTCTGGGTGCCTCAACCCCACTGTGATGAACGCCGAGCCCCAGTGACTGGGAGTTCCGGATCCTGGACCACTCCAGGTACACCTGCACACCTCGAATGTCCAGACTCCTAACCCTCACCTGAACAGTAAACTCAGGAGAAGTGACCCCATCTCACCCTAAAGACTGCAGGAGGCCCTGCAGCCTCAATTTCTGGAGGCCCACTTAGACCTTAGGTCCCCCAGACCCATCCAGAGAGCCCCGTCCTCCCAGACCCTCAAAGAATACTCCGGTCATCCCCCCTAACTCCCACCCTCGGCATCCCCAACGCCACAGACAACCACACGCAAACTCGGCGGCCCCGGCTGGAAGATTTTGAGTTTTATAGCAAACCGTATTGTACAGACCCGGGGCCCAGGGGCCCAGCCCGGCTGGGTCCCCCACTTATCCCTTGCTGGGCTGCCTCCTCCCCCTCCCACAAGCGGCCCCATCCTCAAGCCTTCTGCGAATCCCCAGGACCCCCTCCCCTCCGGCCTTTGGTCCACCCAGTCCCTCCCCCCCACCCGCGCACCTCCCTGTTACCTGAGGTATGTGGCTATTCCCCCCTCCCCAACATGGTCCAGTCTGGCTCCCCAGGGAGACCCGGGCTGAGGGGCGGGACCTGGCCCCTGCCCCTACCCCTGGCTCCCAAAGCCCCGCCCCCGCAGAGGAAGGGGCAGGGGAGGGCCAAGAGTCGTTACTAAGTTCCCATGGCAACTAAGAGGGGCCATTTCCAGCCTTAGCACTGGCTTTGGGAGGTGTCCATTGGCTGCTAATTCCATGGCAACCAGGAGTGGCAGTTCCCTGGGCAAATGGGATACAAGGTTCCATGACGATGAAAGAGTGGGAAGAGCCAAGCTGGAGGAGTCCCATCTTCCCCATCACTGGGCTGGCCCACCACCCCCCACCCCCACCTCAGGGTCAGGAGGGGTGGAGCTGCTCAATACAGTAAAGCGAGAGAGCCTGGGGTGGTCCAGTCCGAACTGGGCGGTCCACCAGTCCAGTCTCAGTCCAAGCTGGTCCCGTCCCCTTAAGCTCTGGCTCCCCCAGGCCCGAGGTTCCCCCGGTTCAAGTAACACTTCAGTACAGATGAATGTTCAAGTATAGTGCGGGGAGGCAGGTAGGGGGCGGGGGTACCCCTCACCACTCCCCAGGGCGCGCTGAACAGCGGGCAGGCCCGCGGGCCCCACTCCTCAAGATAGCTGCCATTGTCAGTGACGTTCAAGGAGTCAGGGCTGGGGAGAAGGAACTGAAATCCAGGGAGGGAGGAAGGAGAGGGGTGACCCCGAGGGGCTACTACCGCCCCCCTTGCACCTGCTCTTGCCCCCCGCCCCTCACTCAGCCCTGTTGCTCTCCCCTGGTTCCCCGAGTCCCCTCATCTCTGACACCTGGATCCCCAGTTGCTCCTCTGGTTTCCCTTTTTGGCCCCCCCACCCTACCCCCCCCCCCAATTCCAAGTATCTGGTCTTTGTTCCCTGAACCCCTGATGGTCTGCTCTCTGCCCGCCCCCCACCCCCCAGCCCATCCTCCACATCCCCCAGCCCCCTGCTCCCAGCATCCTGTGTGCAGATACTCTCCCCATTCGCCCCCCGTCAAACTGCACCTCAACCCCCCTCCCACCAGCCCTTTGGCTCAGCGCCCCCCAGTACCTCTGACCCGCTTCCCCCAGGGGATGGACAATGAAGCAGGTGGAAGGGGGAGGGGATGGGAAGAAGAGACCCCCAGAGATATCAGTGCAGGGGGTAGAGAGTGGGGGAGGCTGGCTCGAGTCCCTGGGCAGGAACCCCAAGTCGTAAAACTCAGGAATCCCAAGTCATGAGGTGGGTGACCTGGCCTCCTGGCAGGGGTGAAATGAAGGCCTGAGGTCCAGGCTCCTGATGAGTCCTGGGGGAGGGTGGGGGGCACCCAACTAGCTGTCCTTGAGAAGCAGCTTCTCTTCTGGGCAGCGGAAGGGGCCAGGGGGCCCGGCGGCTGCCAGCCGGGCACAAGCTTCCGGGGAGAGCTGGCGGCAGGAGCGCAGGTCGAGGCGGCGGAGGCGCGGGCAGCGGCGGAACAGCGGGAGGCAGTGGTCCGTGAGGCGGTGACAACCTGAGGGTGGGGCAACGGCAGCTGAGGCCAGAAGGTGAGCAGGGGGTCCACACGGACCACAGGGCCCAGGAGGCTGGAAGGATGGAGAGATAAGGGACGGCGCTTACCGGCGAGATTGAGGTGTACCAGGGTCTCTCGGAGCGGGGAGGTGGGGGCAGTGAGAAGGTGGACACTGGGATCCCCAACGTGGGCGCAGTGGCTCAGGTCCAGGGCGCTCAGCTGGGGCGCGTGGCGCAGCAGGAGCCGCAAGGAGGCATCCGTCAGCTCCAGGCCGGCCAGGCGCAGCTCTGCTACCCCCTGTAGCCGCCCTCGGCTCTCCGTTTGCCCTGCGGTGGGCAGAGAAGAGGTCACCACTGTGGGCCGCTCGCGTCCCCGCACCGGCTATGTCTGCACCCTCCTCCCTCACCACCCCCGACCTGCTCCCACTCTAAGGGAACCTCGACTTGCGTTTTCTGCGTAGCTCGTGGCTTGCTCTTCTCCCCCAAACCCATATAAGCCGCCATCATTTCATCTGTCCACTGCTCACACTGACTCCTGGGTGAGGCCTTCCACGATTATGCCATTCGGAACTATAACCTTCCACGTACTCCAACTCCTTCCCTGCACTTTCTCCTCTTTTTCTCACTGACGTGTTTTCCTCTCTCCCACTAGAACAGCAGTCCTCAACCTTTTTTCGCACATGGTTTCATGGAAGACAATTTTTCCATGGACAGGGCTGAGGGAAGGGGGGACGCTTCAGGTTGTAATGGGAGCGACGGGGAGCCATGGGGAGTGATACTGGGGGTTGGGGACCCTTGCACCAGAATGCCACTTCCAGCAAGGCAGGAATTTTTGTCTGTCTTGTTCTTGATCTATGCACAGAACCTGGGACATAAACGCCTGTCAATATACAGTCACTCATCCAACAAATGACATCCCCACCCGGACGGCCTCCTGTCCCACCTCCTCACTTATCAAAAGACAGCGATTCTCACAAGGGAGAAAGGGTGGCGGGGTGACAACCGGGAGCTGGGGCTTGACACAGATACACTGCTGATACTATGTATCAAATATGTAAGCAATGGGAACCTTCTGTACAGCTCATGGAACCTTCCCTACTCAGTGCTCTCTTGCAGCCTAAATGGGAAGGAAATCCCCAAAAGCGGGGATGTATATTTGTATACATATAGCTGATTTACTTTGCTGTACAGCAGAAACGAACACAACACTGTAGAGCAACTATACTCCGATAAAAATTAATTTAAAAAAAGAGCAGTTCTCAAATATATGAGACCACATCCCTCTTCTGCTGAAAACTCTCCAAGGGCACCTCAGGAAGTCTAATCTACGTGGGAGAACATTCAAGTTCCTACAAGGTCTCACCCCTGTCTCAGCTCCAAATTCCTCTCCCTCCTTCAGAAACACTTGAGCCAAACTCCACAGGGGACCCTGCCCAAGGCCACCTGTGTTCAGTCCCTTGCCTGGCCATGGTCCCTGGCTTTCCCATCTGAGCTCAGAGACCTCCCCTTTCTCTGTCTCTGGGGTAGAAGAGCTCCCACTCTTCATCTCTGCCCCTAAAGCTTTCCTTTATATTGTATCTACCATGATCCTGCATTTCCACTTTTGTAACTATGCTTGAGCACGCACTATAGGCCAGGCAGCGGCTAAGTGGCAGTCTGCCCCTAGCCCAGTGGCTCTCCAATTAGAGGAGAGAGAGAAAGAAAAAACGAGAGAGAGAGAGAGAGAGACAGAGACTGACTTCTGTACCTCCCTGGGCTGCTGGGTGAAACCAATCGCTGGTCCCGCCCCCAGGGAGTCTAACAAGTTTTCCTGGGACTTCCCTGGAGGTCCAGGTTAAGACTCTGTGCTTCTCCTGCGTGGGGCATAGGTTCAATCTTTGGTTGGGAAACTAAGATCCTGCATGCCACACAGCATGGTCAAAAAAAATCCAGACAAAGGAAAAACCAAGTTCTCCAGCAACGCTGAGCTGCCGGTCCCGAGACCACGCTTTAGGAACCACAGCCTCGGGAGGTAAGTTTTCTGATCATCATTCCTGTTTACAGATGAGAACACTCAGGCTTACATCCCCAAGCCAGCTACTCAAGATCACATGACTGTGGATGAACAGAGCCAAGACACCAGGCCTTGTGACTCACAAGTCCTAACTCTTAACCACAATGCTATCAGCTTTCCAGGCCCCAGCCTCACCCTGAAATAAATAAACTAGATCATACGACCCCAAGTCAGGGAACTAGCCTGCACGAGTGTTTTATGGATCTGCAAAGTGCTCACATTTTTCTTAATGACTGATGCTATGTAAGAGGTGTGTCTTAGTCGCTCACTCCTGTCCGACCCCATGGATTGTAACCTACCAGGCTGCTCTGTCCATAGAATTCTCCAGGCAAGAATACTGGAGTGGGTAGCCATTCCCTTCTCCAGGGGATCCTCCTGACTCAGGGATCAAACTCGGGTCTCCCACATTGCGGGCAGATTCTTTACCATCTGAGCCACCAGGGATGCTACATAAAAGGGCATTTTTATAAAGAAATTTTGATGTGGAGCTTTTCCCTGAAAAATTGTAAGATCTAGCATCACTGGGCTACCCCATTCACCCCACGATGATGCTGAAGCTAGGTGGTAAGGTGTACTCCCTAACATCCTGCACCAAGCTCACCACTTCTGTAACCTGCCAGGCCACCTCTGGGCACCTACTTGGCAAGCTCTGAATTCTCTCCTTTTCTCCTTGAGGAGCTGGGAGCCTGGAGAGGGGATATACCTGCTGATGCCCTCAACCTCAGGCCACAGCTAAAGGCCAACAGAGGGAAGCGGAGGAAAGAGAGGTCTCGTGTGGCTAGGGCAAGGCAAGTGGGCTCAAGAAGGATTTCACTGAGGTGGGCCTTTAGGGATTTATTTGAATGAGAAGGAATGGCGAAGGGAAGGGTAGCCAGGCAGAGAACAGCAGGGGCAAAAGCAAGGAAGAAGGAAAACTCGCAGTGTTGATCCAGGGACGCCACATGAGGACAGGAAGCCAAGGGGACAGAGGTGGGCGTACAGGATTTCCATGGTGCTCCAGCGGTTAAGAATCCGCCTGCCCATACTGGGGACATGGATTCAATCCCTGGTGCAGAAAGATCCCACATGCCAAGGAGCAACTGAGCCCGTGAGCCACTACTGAGCCCAAGCACCAAAACTACTGAAGCCCATGTGCCCTAGAGCCCCTGCTCTGCAACAAGAGAAGCCACCGCAATGAGAAGCCTGTGCATTGCAACAAAGAGTAGCTCCCGCTTGCTGCAACTAGAGAAAGCCCGAGTGAAGCCAACAAAGACCTAGTGTGGCCAAGGGGGAAAGAAAAAGTGGGTAGAGTCTCAAGGAGCATGTTAGGCTTGGGGGGGCCTGGATGGCTCACCTTTGCGAGCTCGTGATAAAGGAGCTTAGACTGAAGTCAATTCAAGCAGAAGATGGAGTTGGCCTGCCAGGCAACCAGCACATTCTCACCTCACAGAATGCACTGTTCTCAACGCTCAGTCCAGCTTCAGGAAGAGAGGGCCACGGGTGGGTGCTCAGATTTGGCCTGGCCTATGTGACCTGCAGCTGTCACTCAAGACCTCTGGGGCCTCACCCAGAAATCCTAGTTCCTTCTCTATCCTAGTTCCTTCCCCTTCCAAAACTGCTGTGAGGGGGATGGGGTGGCAAGAAAGGAGCCATGAAAGAGAATTGCCAAAGCAAGGTGCTGGGCTGAGTTGACAGTCCGTGACCTCATGGAGCTTAAGAACCTTGTAGGAGACAGATTTTAACCAAATAATTTCACCACTGTACAGTGATATGCTAGGAGGGGACTGCTCTCTGGAAGAGGGACTCTCATCTCAATGCAGGAAGAGATCTTGGAGGGCTTCTAGGAGGAAATGACATTGATGCTGAGGCCTAAAAAGCGATTGGGTATCAGGCGAGGAGGATAGAGCATTCTAGGCAAAGAGGAGTGAGCAAAGGCCCTGGGGCTGGAGGAAACTTGGCAAGGAGGCTGAGGTGGCTGAAATGTAAGGATAGCATAGCTTAGTGGGAGCCAGACCAGTGGCCTTATCGACCATGGCAAAATACTGATCTGCATCCAAAGAGCACCAGGGAACAACAAGAACGAGTGGAGAACATGGGGTGACGTGGACAGGCCTGATCTTCTGGGTGGTTCCCCTGGCTTCATTATGGAGAACAGACTGGTGGGGACCAAAGAAAATGCTGAGTATCCCAGCTCCTGGCTACAACTAGATGAAGAGCTCCAGGCGTCAGCACTCCTACCTCACACCTCAATAGGACCCCCAAAGTGACCAGGTTGGTGCTTACCAGACCAGCCCCAGTTCCCAGCATCCCCTCTTTGCCAGCATGGTTCCCAGGCCTCACAAAACTGCTTATTCCTTCACACTCCCTGGGAAAACCCTGTCTCTTTCAGGACTCAATTCAAATAGCACCTCCTTAAGAATGGCTTTTCTCATCGCCCTCCTTCCCCACCTCCCCACCCCTGCACAACCACAGCCATTACCATGTCATGCCCTTCTATTTCTGCATGACTGGGGTTCCACCAGGGTGGGGAATGGGGCTTACTCAGTTTGAGGTCTCCAGGCCCTACCCAGGGCCAGGCCCAGAGGCTATGTGCCATGAAGCTGACTTTATCTGGTGGCAGGGACCAGGGCCTGAGCAGGGTGAAGAGGTGGCTGGGGTCTGACTCAGGAAATGTAACCACCACCTCCACACAACCTTGCAAGTCAGCTGGCTCCCTCGTTTCTGCTCTGCTCCCTCAGAAAAGTCCTCATCGTTTCACTTCAGGGCAAGAGGATCTAGGGGCCAATTCTACTGCTCAATCATATCTTTGCTGGGCCCACACATGAATTTTAAAAAGAATCTGAATTACGTGCCATCATTTAAAAACCAGGATATTTCACAGAAGATCCTTTGGCTCCTCTTGACAAATGGAACTGACCAGCCACCCCAGGCCTGTGTTCTTCCACAGTGGTCCCACTGCTCCCCTGGGAGAAGTCTCCCCAGTAGTGCCCACCACACCGAGATTTCGCTCACAATCCCCTGGCTTCTCCTAGAATTCTGTGTCATCCTCCTGTCCCACACTGCATTTCATCTCCTAATTATCTTCCCCTCTGGGAGTCAGGGGCTACATCTTCCTTATCCCATCCCCTCAGCTCTGATCACAGGCCCAGCACACGCAGTAAAGTGAATGAATGAACATGGGCCAAGCAGGACCTGTCTCCTCAATCTCAAGCTCTATCCGTTCTTCAAATCCTTTCAACACCCAGCAGGAGTCAAAAGAGACCGTGGAGGCCTCATCCCCCAGCCTGTCCAACCCCTCCTACAAAGGAGCCAAAAGAGGCCACACCTGGTTTGGTGTCTGGCGGAGGCAGCAGCAGCTCGCGGAGCTGGGAGTCTTTAACATCCTCGATCCAGCGGAGGTCCAGGAGCCGCAGGGCCGGCAGTGGGGCTGAGCCCAGGGCAGAGACAGAGAGCCAGGAGCAGCCAGAGAGCACCAGCTCCTGCAGGCCTGGGGGAGGGGGGAGGTCCCCGGAAACAGGTGCTAGGAGGGCTCTGTCCCCGGTCTGTTCCCTTCCCTCACCCCGCCCCACCTCACTACCCAGCACTACCTTGCAGTCGGTTCAGAAGCCACATGAGCTGCTTCTTGGAGACACCCGTCCAGCTGAGGTCCAGGGCTCTAGGCTGGCGGCGAACCACACCACTAAGCATGGGCGGGGTCAGTGACTTCCTCCGGCTCAGGTCCATTCGAGGCCACAGACGCTTGTCGTAGCACCTGTTGGCCACAGGGGGGAGACAGAGACCTCAATCCTCAGCTCACAGTCTCAGGGAACCCACAATCCCCACCCTGGTTCACCTCTCTCCTGGGCCATACCAAACAGCAGGGGTGGGCAGGAAGCCCCAGGACCCAGGCCAAGAACACTGGGTTTGGGGTTCAACTCCATCACTAATTGGATGTGAGATCTTTGGCAAGCCCATCCCTCTCCCTGGGCCTCAGGCCTTGTTTATAACACAAAAAGTGATAGTCAACAGGTGGGCCTTGCCCACGAGGTGGTTATAAGATCAAATGGGGTCATTACAGTTAGTGGACCTTACAGGGACTTTCCTGGCGGTCCAGTGGTTAAGAATCTGCCTTCCAACGCAGGAGACATGGGTCCGATCCTTGGTCGGGGCACTAAGATCCCACATGCCGTGGGGCAACTAAGCCCATGTACTGCACTAGAGAGCCGGCACGGAGCACCTGGATAAGCTGCGTGCCACAACTACTGAGGCTGTGTGCTCTAGAGCCTGAGCATCACAACTAAAGAAGGCCTCACCTGCAGTGAAGACCCAGCCCAACCAAAAACAGAAAAAAATCCATAGTGAGTGGGCCTAAAGCTTCCAAAGCATTGTGCCAAGGACACACACACGCTACACGCTGTATTTGATGGAGACCCAGAGAGATCCAGCAGCAGCCCCCATCCCCTGCCTTGGGCTTCTCACCAGTTATGGTGGCTGTGGGTACTTCTCAACCTCTACTAATTTCCGCCCGTGATCCACGTTTGCTCATCCTGAGGACCAGCTGCCCAGGGCTTGACTTACTAGTCTGTGATTTCTGTGAGCCTCCAGCCAGAATGGAGACTTCACAAGGGCAGCCCTGGCTTCTTCCCCTCAGCACCCCCAGTGCTCAGTACCGAGCCAGGTGCGTAGTTTACCTGCTGTACATCTGTTGCATGAACGGATGCTCCCAAGCCAAATGTGAACCACCCAAAGCTCCCACGGAGCACCCCTACCACACACTTCATTTATGGCTTCCCAGTGATTCACTCAGTCAGTGTTTATGGAAGGCCTAGCAGGTCCCAGTTGTTGAAACTACAAAGATGAATGAGGCCTGCATAAAGTGAAATGGGTTGGTCTCCAGCAACTCTGACAGCCTTGATGAGACCAACATGCAGGAAAGTGGAGAAGGGCTTCCCAAACTGATGTTACCAGGGAACCTTCCCCATCTCTGCCAAAGTCATCTACTAATATACTGTAGTATAGGGTGGGCCAAAAAGTTCATTCAGGTTGCCCCCCACGTAAGCTGTTATGGAAAATCAAACAAATTTTTTTTGGCCAACCCCATACACTAAAGTTCCTCGAGATGTGGTCTGAAAAGTTTCTTTAGTACAGTAGTCTAAAGCCATGTCAGAAAGTTCCCACTGGGCGAGATGAACTGTATCAAAGCAGCAGGGGTGGGGAGGGGAACCAGGAAGCTGTCTCTTATCTCTCTCCCAGCCCTGCTTCTGGGAGGCTTTCCCTTCAGGAAGCCGTGGGCTGGGGCAGAGATGCCCAAACTCCAGTCATTCAGTATCAACTTATCTGCAGAATGTAAATTTATCTTTAAATCAATTCTTAAAACCAGCATTTGCACTGAAAACCAGTATTGTTTCACATACATATGTTATACTTAGACATAAACACCATAAAAACAGACCAGGATTATTAAATTCTAGCTAGGTGTTGCTATGGCTTTTGGCTGCCATATAAAGACTATTTTTGTTAAACAGGGAGATAAGAATTAGAAAAGTTGTCAAGTGTTAAAGAATCCGCTGGCCAATGCAGGAAATGTATGAGACGCAGGTTCGATCCCTGGGTCAGGAAGATGCCCTGGAGGAGGAAATGGCAACCCACTCTAAGATTCTTGCCTGGAAAATTTCATGGACAGAGGAGTCTGGTGGACTACAGCCCATAGGGTTCCAAAGAGTGGACACAACTGAGCGTGCACGCATCCGAAAGATATAATAGCACCCAATGGAGGAAATTTCTTTTCAAAACTATTAATAATAGAACGATCAAGCCAAGTTTTTGTGCCACTTGCCAACTCTCAGGCAAACTCCGGAACCCTTGGGTGACATTTTAGGGAAAGCTGGAAACACATATACCAAGGCTCTGATCCAAAAAACTCCACCCTCTGTCCCACCTGCCACCTCCTACCATTTCCCTTCCTCTTCTGGCATTCTAGCCTCTCCCTCTCCTGGTTCCACCCACTCAAACAATAAACACTTGCAAATCTCTCCCATTCTAAACAGGAAAAGAAAAAAAAAAAAAACTACCCACCTTCAATCCAGCTTCTGCCCCTAGGTTCTGGCCCTTGTCTCCTTCCACTCAGTGAAATCACATTCCATCCAAAATTTCTCTCTGCTAACTCTGACCCAGTCATGAGTTCCAGCTCAACTGTCACCACCAACCTGAAGCCCTCCTGGATCTTATGTGGCTAGTTGGGAACCCTTCCCTCCAAGGGCACACACAGGCCACCAGCTATCTGTACACTGCACTCCGCAAGAGCCAAGCCAAACCACCTGCTTACCAACAGACACCTGCTATCTGGTGCCAACCCATTTTGGCACATGTTTGTCTTTGATGGAACTGCCAACCAACCCAGATCCCTCAGGGCTCAGCTCCAGTGCTTCCTCTTCCAGGAAGTCTCTCCTGATTTTTCTTGGCTGCAGCTAATTTGTCCCTTTGCCCTTGGATGACCAGAACACTGGGTTTAAATCTCAGAGTGGCAGCCAACAGTCACCGAGGGCCCCCTACAGATACTAAGTGTCGAGACGCTGAACAGTGAGGAAACAGGGGAGGCAGCCGAGTCTTACAGTAACTGGGACAACAAGGGACATGATAAGAGCCGGTGAGAAACTAGGTCGGGGAGGTTCCTGGGGAGACAATGCCAGATCTGAGACTTGAAGGAAGGCAACAGTTGGGGCTTCCCTAGCTAGCGGTCCAGTGGTTAGGACTCTGCGCTTCCACTGCAGGGGGCACAGGTTTGAAACCTGCTCAGGGAACTAAGATCCTGCACGCTGCACAGCACGAGTTAATTCTATCGAGGGGAGGAGGAAGAAGATTTGAGTTTAGATAAGGAAGAACCAGTGTCCTGGCCAAGTACACAGAAAAAAAAAAAAAAAAAAGGGAGAGCTCTGAGAATCTTGGGCAGTAGGAACAAAAGGCAATTCATCATCTCACCTTAACAATGAGGATGACGAAACACGAATACCTGAACACCTCATGTTCACCCATGAAAACCCATGTTCACCAAGGGTTTACTACGTTCTACGCATTACACATTTAACTTCACAACTGCCCTAGGAGGTGAATACTATAATCACCATCTCGTTTTTAGAGGTCAGGAAAATGAGGTCCAGGGAGGTTAGAAGACTGATTTCAAGGTACAACTTCGATTACATGGTAGCAGACCCAGGTGGTAGAGCAAGCTGGTCTGGATCGAGAGCTCTGACATGCAGAAGAGGCAGGGGTGAGGCTACGGAGGAGGGCCAGCCCAGGGTAGGGGTGTCTTGGCCAGGAAGGCTGGAATGCCAGGCTGGATGAACATGGGCACAGAGCTCCAAAGCGCGGAGTGTGAGCGGTGGGGATCGAAGCCCCAGCTCTGCCGCCTCTGTGCTCGGAGTGACCTTAGGCAAGTCACTTGCTCTCTCTGGGCCTCATTTTCCAAACCATAAAATGGTGTAAAAGCAGCACTGATTTCACAGGTTTGCTGCAAAAATGAAGGGAGAGTACATTAACTCATTTCATTTTTTAAAAATAGTGATTTAAAATAATTAAACGAAAGATGTTTAAAAAAAGGCGGGGGGAGAGACGATGCAGAGGAAGTGTTTAGCGCAGTCACCATTCTTGTCCAAATGTCCAACAGGACCATGGAAGTTTGTTGTGAGGGTAACAGGGGGCCGTAGACAGGTTCTTTCTAGACTAGTGTATGCATGTTCAGTCACTAAGTCGTGTCTGATTCTTTGCAACCCTATGAACCAGGTTCTTCCTGGTTCATAGGAATTTTCCAGGGAAGAATACTGGAGCAGGCTGCCATTTCCTTCTCCTGGGGATCTTCCTGATCTAGGGAATCGAACCCACATCTCCTGCACTAGTAGGCACAATCTTTACCACTGAGTCACCTGGGAAGCCCTCTTCCTAGACTAGAAAATTACACTTAGGTAAGAGGTTGGAAGAAGTCCAAGGCCAAGGCATCCATCACCCACGGGACGCCGAGCCTGATGACCAAATGCCCTACCCCACTCACTTTACCCTTGACTCCAGACACCCCTGACCAACTCAGCCCACCTCCAAAGTTGAGTCCAAAACCTCCCTCTTGCAGAGGCCCTCTGGGGCCACAGAGCTAGACCAGCCAAAACTGCTACCCGTAAGGACTTCACAGCTTCCCAGGCTCCAACCCAAGCCACTTCTTCCGTATCAGCTTTCTGGGCTCCTTGCTGGCACTGAGGTCCTTCCATGCGTCCATCAGTGTTTAGTCCCAAGTCCAGCTGCCTTGACCAGGCAGTGTAGTGCCTTCCTTGCTCATTTCCAGCGAAGTCTCCCCCCTCTTCCCTGGGACTCCGCAACTCCCCCAGGCCTCGCCTCCCCCTACGACCCCACCTCCCTCCCGACCTAGGCAGATCACTGTGCCTGCCATTTCCAAGAGAAGATGGAAGCCATCCGACGGGAAAGCCTGCAACTTCCTGCTCTCCCACCTACAAATTTCTATCCAGCTCCACCTTCGCTGCCCCTTTTTCACACTCCAACCCGATTTCCTCACTTTCATTCACTAGACAAGTGTTTTTTCAGTACCTCCTGTATGCCGGGTATCCTAGAAACTAGGGACACAGCAGAGAACAAACAGATCAAGTCCACCCTCAATTCCAGGCAACCTGGCTCCAGTGCCCTCCCCGCCACAGCACAGCAGAAGACAGCCAGGCCTCTTTGGAGCCAAATCCAATGGACACTTCTGGTCCTTGATCTCCCGTGACCTCTCGCCAACACCCACCCCTGTTCCCTCCTCAATCTCTCCTTCGGGACACATTCTGCTCCCAATCCCCTCCCAAGTCTCTGGCTGTTCTAACTCACAAGTGCTGACACTGATTTCTGGCCTCTTCCTTGAAGCTGCTATCTATAGGTTAAAAACTCCCCAACTTGGATCTTTCTTTTTAGCAACAGACCTGTACCTCCACGTGCTCTCCTGTTAGTGCCTGATGGGCCCAAAGGCCTTTCAGACCAAACCTAGCAAATGCGAGCACTTGGCCTGACCCTGGAACCTGCTCCCACTAACTATTCCCAAGCTTGTGCCATGATCTTGCTGCCCATCCAGGCTCATGGACCAGAAACACAGCTGCATGTCACCCTACTGCCTCCACGTCCATTTAGTCACCAAATCCAAGTCATCCTGCTTCCTAACAAGTCTCAACTCCTGTCCCTCCTCTTCATCCCCACAGGCCCTGCCTCTGTGCCCAGGTTGACAGAGCCTCTGGACTAGTCCCACTGTGCCCTCTCAGGCCCTTGTTCAGCCCTACCCTCATTCTACTCATCCAAAACCACCATTTTGTTGAGCATTTAGCACCCTTTAGCGATGGTGCTAAAATCACCTCATTTCATCCCTACTAGGTACTGATATGAACCCAGACTACAGATAAGAAAACTGAGGCCCTGATAGGTACAGCAATCCACCCATGGCCACTCATCCAAGAAGTACAGGAGTCACAGGTGAGAAACCCATGGGGACTAGACTCCTAGGCCCAAGCAGAAAACCACCATCCAGTCCAGCTTCTCTGCTTTGTCCACCTGCAGTCACGAGTCTCCCCTTGAGACAGAAATTGGGTCTTCATCAGTTCTGGGTCCCAGGTATCAAGCACAGGGCTGGCCCTGACCAAGAGGCCTTGGCAAACGTTTCCCCAATGACTACTAGAGGCGGAGGAGGTGATCCCAGCAACTGCTGTAACTACTTGTTTCTATTATGTGGCAGGTTGACTGAAAACTCTTCAAGGGCACAGATCTGAGTTCCCAGAATGTTAAAAGTCTGTGCTTTCAGTAAATATTTGTAGCTGAACCAGTGATAAGGATTGCTGTTAAGGCACTAAGAAGTTTCTATTTCCTAGGTACAGTCCTCGATTCTTGGTTGTATCAGCTCACAAAAACACTCATGAAGTAAATGCCTTGGTTCCCGTTTTAACAGATGAAGACACTGATGCACAAACTGATGTACAGAGAAGGAACTAGCCTGACTGTGTACAGCTCAGCAGAGAAAGATTCAACTACGGAGGACTTTTCCTGGGGGTCCAGGTTCAAACCCTGGTCAGAGAACTAGATCCCACATGCCCCAACTAAGAGCTCACAACTAAAATCTGGCGAAGCCAAACAAACAAACAAAAAAAAGCATTAAAAAAAAAAAAAAAGATTCAACTATGGGTAATTTATCTCCAGAGCCTGCCTTCCCCTCCTCGTAGCTCTGTAGCCTCCACAGACCAGCAAGTGTGAACAAGTACACCAGAATCCTAAGGAAAAGGACTGGGGTTTAAGGTCAGCCAGTCCATTTTTCCAGGCAAGAGAACTGGAGTGGGGTGCCATTGCCTTCTCCGAAGGAAATGGCAACCCACTCCAATTTTCTTGCCTGGCGAATTCTATGGACAGGAGCCTGGTGGGCTATAGTTCATGGGGTTGGCAAAGAGTCAGACACAACTGAGCGACTAACACACATTATTATCTTTTGTCCTGTGCCGAGAACATGAAGATAAAACAGATAGGTATTTCCCCCAAATACTTACATGGGAACGTGAAAACGAATGAAGGCTTGTCAACATGCAGAAAGCCTCTATGTGCTCTTTAGGGGTGTGGGGGGAGTGCTGGAGGAGTTTGGTGGAGAGGTGGGGATGGGGGTTGTCAGGGACAGGATCCAAGAGTAAGACCAGGGGTTGGAGAGGCTGACCCACATTCCTATAGAAACAAGACTCAGGAAGCAGTGGGGAGATGAGAGGAGGGTAAGTGGAGGGTGCTGGTGGTAGCTCCAGGCCACAAAGAAGTTCCAAGCATAATCAGGAGGCCCAAATATGGCTGCCACTTGGGGAGCAGGGACCGCTCAGCAAAGGGCTTTCTGCTTTTTTGGTTGTAACACGGCTTGCAGAATCTTAGTTCCCTCACCAGGGATTGAACTCATGCCCTCTGCAGTGAGAAGTGAGGAAGCCCCATAACGGGCTTCCTTAGGTGTGCATGCATGTGTGCTAAGTCGCTTCAGTCGTGTCCCACTCTCTGCGACCATACGGACTGTTGCCCACCAGGCTCCTCCGTCCATGGGATTCTCCAGGCAAGAATACTGGATTGGGTTGCCGTGCCCTCTTCCAGGGCATCTTCCCCATCCAGGGATCGAACTTGAGTCTCCTGAGGCTCCTGTACTGGCAGACAGATTCTTTACTGCTGAGCCACCTGGGAGGCCCCTTCTTATGTGTTAGTGGGATCAATAATAAGACTGTCCTCAGTGTTCTTGCCTGGAGAATCCCAGGGACAGGGGAGCCTGGTGGGCTGCCGTCTATGGGGTCACACAGAGTCGGACACGACTGAAGCGACTTAGCAGCAGCAGCAGCAGCAGAGAGGTGAAAAGCAAGTGAGAGGATGCAGACACAGCAGTCAGCACTATACTTGGCACATATTAAACACTTATAAGTAACAATTTTAAGGAGAAAGGTTCTAGAGCCAGAAGGACTAGGTTCAAATTCCTGGTTCTACTGTTTCCTCTCCACGTGACCTTGACCTCAGCTTCCCCTGAAAATGAGGATAATAGTACCCACCTCACAGAGTTGTTGTGAGGGTTCAGTGAGCAACTAAATCAAAAGCAGCCTGTGCACAGTCAATACAGAAGTACCAACTACAGCACGTCCATCCTACAGAAGCATCATCAGTACAAGCACCCGGCCCAGAGAGGCTCAGGGACCTGCTGCAGGTCACCCAGCGAGTGAGGAGCATGTGGGGCAATGGAACCCAGGCCTGTCCAGGCCACTCACCAGCGGCTCCAAGTCCGGCACACTCGCATGCAAATGCAGAGCTCTCGGGGCCCGAGGTGCTGGAAGACACGAAGCCAGGCGGCGCGGGGCAGGGGGTGGTCGGATCCAGCAGCCAAAGGCAGCGTGTCGGGCTCGGGGCTTCGAGGCGGGGGCCGCACCACGTGCCGCTCCAGCTGCGGGGGCCGGGGTGGGGGCGCGGGGCCCAGGGGCCAGCTGAGGAGGGGTCCCCCACTGCCAGGGCGCACAGCCCGCCGCCCCCCGCGGTTCTCCTTCTCGCCCGAGCTGCCCCGGGCTGGCCGTCGCCCATTCCGGGCCTCGCCAGGAGCCTCATCCTCACTCAGCGATGTGCCTGATGAGTCGGAGTCCGAGTCGGAGTCCGAGGAGGACGAGGACGTGTCGGGCACCCGCTCCAGCAGCTGGCACATTCGCTTGAAGCGCTCGAGCTTCTCCCGCTGGGGTGACGGGGAAGGCACCGCCGGGCCCTCAGCAGAGGCCAAAGGCGGCTTTGGTTTCTGCAGGAAGAGATGGAGGCTGTTCTAGGGCCTGGCACCTGCCTTCCCACCCCCGACCCCCGAGGAGTCACCGGGGGGGATGAATAGCCAGAGGGACAGTCCTGAGATCCTGCCCTGTGGGGCCTCAGTCAAGTCATGCTCCTCTCTGGACTTCTCACTTTCCTTATCTGTCACAGGAAGGTGCTGATGCAAAGAATTCAAAGACTTATGTGTCTCGATAGCTTATGAGTTTCCAAAAGCAGTGAGGTGTGGAGAACAGTTACAGATCTAGTTTTGCATATTGACCTGGCTATCAACTCTCTCTGTGACCTTGGGAAGCCCCTTTCTCATCATCTACAACACAGAAAGCTGGACCAAACAACTTCGAGCGTCTCTGCAATGAGACAAGAGTAACAGTGATCATCCGGGCCTGGGCGGAGCCTCCCACCCTCGATGACTCATGACATCCTCACAGCGCTGGGATGCAGTGGCAACTTGGGCCACTCTTTCCAGATATAAGGAAATGTAGGCTCCAAGAGATTATGGAACTTGCCCAAGGTGACAATCTGACAAATGGCAGAGGAAGAATCTGAGTGCAGTCAAGCAGACCCTGGCATCTGATGTGTCAGTGCAAAGTGACAGCTGAATGCCAGCTTTGCTATGTGACCTTGGACAAGTCTTCAAACCTCTCTGGGCCTTACTTCCCTCAAATCTAGTCCCTTTGCAGTTTACAAAGCTCATTTAATGTCATTAAACAGCTTTGTGGCATAGACCGGGCAAGGGAAGTGGTATCATTTCTATTTCACTGACGAGGAAACTGAAGCCCAGAGCAGCTGATAAGTTGCCAAGACCAATCAGCAAGGCAATGGTTGAACAGGGATTTGAACTCCGTTCTTTCCCCTTAAAGGTTTGGAAAGATGAGGCAAATGGGTCAAATGATACCCCAAGGGTTCTTGGCAAGTCCAGGGCTCTTGTGGCCTGGCCCCAACCCACTCTTCCCCTCTTCTCGTCCCAGGGACCCAATTGCCTGCCCATCGTGGCCAAGCGGGGCTGGGGTAGGACAAGGTAGGCAGGAAAGGACAGATTTCTGTCTCCAGGATAGAGGGTGGGGCAAAGCAAAGTGGGAAGGGGAGGGAGGTCCCCGGCACACCTCCCAGTTCTCGGGAGGGAGCCCAGGGTGGCAGGACGAGAAAGCCTGGCTCGGATTCAGAACCCTGGGGGGCAGAAGGCCGGGGCCGCCTGGGTCCGATCCTCGGAGGAGGCAGGCGTCTCCACCCACCTTCTTCAGGTGCCTCTCTCGGCCTCCTTTCACCTACCAGAGCAAGAAGGAGACAGGGGGCAAGGGAGAAATGCCATTAACCCCTGGTTGTCCACAAAACTAAGATCTATGCTCACCTCTTAGGACTACAAATCCCAGAAGCCCCCACCTCAGGGAGAACTCTGAGCATGCTCATCGGGTAACCAGTGTCTTGGCTCACTGAGCATGCTCTCATCTCCTCTTTCTTCCCCCTCAGGCCTTTTCCAGCCCCTCCTTCCTCCTCTGCAGCAGCTAATTTGAGCATGCTCTCTCCCTCTTCCCTAAAACACCCAAAGCTTCCCTGTCCAGCCCAGCGCCAGTAGCTTCTCACCTGTACCTCTCCTCCACACTGAACATGCGCCATCCTCCCACCTGAAATTCTGAACTACATCTCCCAACAATCCCTGGGGGGAACCCATGAAGCTGAATGTCCCAGGTTCTCCCCAAATGCAACAGGACTACAGCTCCCCAAATCCCTTAGGCTGGATCGAATGAGCATGCTCCCTGGCTCACCTTTTTCCTTGGGGTAGGGGGCTCATTCCCTGCCTCCCTCTCCTTTCTTTTGGGGGGCCCAGGCACGTCCTCTGAGGGGGGCCCAGCAGGTAAGGGACCTTTGCGCCTGGGTGGAGGTGGTGGAAGTGGCGGCTCTTCCGTCAGCTTCCATCCACTCCCCAGGCTGGCGCCCTCCTCGCCGTTGTCAGCCCTGCGGCGGCCTGGTCCCTCACCTGAATCCTGGGGAGATGGAAGCTGGGGGTGAGGTTCTGCACCAACCCCCGATCTCCCGCTTACCCAGAGCCTGGCACCCACCCAAGCCTCTACCTTGCTGGTCCGGCCTTCCTGGGTGCAGCGAGGGCACTCCCAGCAGTTGGGGATCTCTGCATTGATGACACCCTCAGCCTTCCCCATCTGTAGACAGAGGCAGGGAGTGGATGTCAGGTGTCAAAAAATTCAAGAGGCATCCTACCCCAGCTCCTTACTCCCCGACAGTCTGAGCCCCACCCCGGCCTCCAGGGTCGCCAGGACCATCACCTTCAGGCAGCCAGGGTGGACGATCTCGTTGCAGATTGTACACTCCATGAGGCTCAAACCAAATTTCTCTTCCTCTCCTTCCACTGTGTCCTCCTTCCCAGCCTCCCCACACAAGAGGCATACAGCTGTGTGTGGGAGCACAGGCTGTTGGGGAAAGGGGGTGTCAGGGACCCCAAAAGCAAGCCACAGGGGAAAGACTGTTCTTTCTGGGGACCCCGGCAAGCTGCGAGATAACGTTTAAAACCCATGGGGGCAAGCTGGGTCAAATCCTGAATTTGTTCCTTTTCGGCAGTATGACCTTGAACTGATTTAACCCCCTTATGTCTCAGTTTCTCCATCTGTCAAATGGGGCTAGGAAGTTTTTCCTCGCAGAACTGTCATAAAAATGAGATAATGCAGAAAAGGTAGTTGATACACAGTTGTCACTGTTGAAAGCTGCATCTGAATCCAGGGCCTGGGTGACCTGACGTAGCTGGCTTTGGGAAAGAAGGGAAGACTATAGGCCAAGGTGACAGTAATACTCAGAGAGAGCTGAAGGGAACATGGCGACAGATTGGAGTGAGTCTGAGTTTCCTCAATGAGCTGTATGGGAGTTGCCCTGGACCCCACAATGAACCCTGGGAACACTAAGGGCAGTTGACTGATCCTAGGGAAGGGAGAGCAGCTATCAGACAATATGACTTTAGGAAAAAAATCAGGGGTAATACTGAGTCATATCAAGAAGGTTGTGAGGCAGGCTCAGGGAAGAAGCAGGTGGGGAAGAAGAAAAGTGAGGCAAGGGTCAGGGGACAAAGGAAAAACAGGGAGGGGCTGTGAGGCAAAGAGACCATCCAGGAAAGGGTGACTGCAGGGAAAAAGGGAGGTGGTGGCAGAAGGGGAGCGCAGGATGCAGCTGGTCCCAAAGCTACTGGGAAAGGCCCACTTCAGGAGCACCGGGGAGCACTAAGGATGAGGAAGGCCGGCACAACCCCATGGTTCCTGGATACCTACTATGTGCTGCGCCTGGCAGCAGGTACCTCCTTATCCATGCTGTTTGACCTTTACAACTCAACAAAGGAAACATTTCACGAAGAAGGTACCTTGAGGTTTACAGTGATTTGCTCAAGGTCACACAGTGGGTAAGACCATCTTCAAATCCGAGACCACTCTCACAGGTGAAAAGGAGGCCAAAGAAGGCAAAGACCCATTCCTGGCTCTGGGGAGGGAGTCCAAGGGGGACCGAGCTTTCTGCGGGTCTCTGCCTCTGAAAGTTGGGAAAGGCCTGATGGTAGGGTGTGAGAGGGATTCCTCTGTGGACCCTATCATTGGCCCCAGCTTGAAGCTGAGGACAGAAATGGGCCTGGCGGATATGTGAACCAGCCAGTGAACGCATGAGCGAATCTATGGCAACTTTACATGACTCTCGTTGGAGTCACCCCAGCCCCCCAGATAGGTGCTGAGGTCAGTTGGGGAAGGGTGCCCCCCTGCAGTGGGGGCAGAACTCACGGCAGTGCACTGCCGCAGCAGGCACGACTGCTTCATGCGCCCGGGCCCCCCGAATTTCTTCATGTCTCGGCAGAAGTGGCAGTCCCCGCACTCAGTTCGCACACAGGCCCGGCAGCGGCGGCAGCGGGTTCGGCGTCGGCGCGCTCCGGCCCCCGGCCCCCGGCTGCTCGACGACATTGGGGGCGTCAGCAACGCCGAGGGCTATGAGTGGAGGGTGGAAAGGTCAGGGGGGTCCACGGGGACCCTGGCCGGCGAGACTCCTGGCAGCTTTCCCCCTACTTCTAGGCAGCCAGAGCTTGCCTTCCTACCCAGGGAGACAAGGAACAAGGAGGTGCCCCTCCTGCGGGGGGTCAGGGGAACCCCCATCCCTCTAGGCAAGGCCACCCTCTTCCTGAAGCAGCTCACCTGGCTCCTCCGGGAGCCCTGAGAACTAGCTTCCTGACCTCACTCCTACTCTAACACTTCTTCCAGACTCCCGCGCCTGACCCAGGGAGGATGAAGGGACACGGAGAGGGACAAGGGACTTTCCACCGACATCCCCACAGCGAAGCTCCCGGGACAACCAGGGCTCCTTGTCTGTGGAGTCACCTGAGACAGGTCCCAGCTCTTCCCCTGTTCTCCAAATGTGCTCCATCCCCGGCTCTCCCCAAGCTGAAACACCCAAATTCACCTCCCAGATCCCCACAGATTCCTGATTGCCAACTCCAGGCCTCTCTCTTTTCTCTCAAAAGCTACTAACACCCAATTCCTCTCCTCTAAAGCCTAGATTTCCTCCTCACCTTCATGGGAACCTGCTCACCCAATCTAACCCCTAAAGATCCACCGGGCTGCCCAACTTCCCAGTGCTCACAGACCTTCTTTCAGATGCTGCTTCAGAAGCCCTCCGTGGCCCCAAATTTCAACTCTGTTCCCCACAGAGCTCCCTCTGCTCCAACACAGCCTCCTTATGGGTTTCTCAGGTCAACCAGGGCAATCTCCCAGATTCCCTGGGAATCTAGAATCCAGCCTGACATCTCCATAGAACTCAAGATGGGCTCGTGTGCACCGCCCCCTGCCTCCCAGCTTCCCAAGCTGCTTTCCATCCCTAATTGTCTGGAATCCCTTGGGCTCCTCTTCCCAGGCAAACCAGATCCTCCAAGATCCCGCACAGATTCAGCAGGCCTGGAGGCTCTCTTCATATCCAGAGTCTTACCCCAGCTTCCCCCTTTCCAGACCCATCCATGGGGGAAAAGGAGCCCTCCAGCGCTCCAGGGGAAGGGCCTTGGAGGGCTGCAACTGCAGGCGGGGATGGGGGTCTGCAAGGGGAAGCAAGGTCTAGGAAGGAAGACTAGTTCCCCAGGATTGAGAGGTAACAGGAAAGAGGGCTGGAGATGAGGAGTTTGGAGCTAAGAGAGGGTAAGGTTGGGGGCGGGCAAGGTAGAAAGAGGCCGGGCTGAGGATGAATGGGACTGGGAGCTGCCCAGGTCTGGGGGTGAGGAGGAGCCGCATGAACCCACCTCACACGTGTCCCGGGAGCCATCTCTCCCTTCTCGGCAGCTCCCGGCGGGTCGGCGGCCATCGGCGGCGGGGGGGCCGGGCGGCGCGGGGCGCGGAACGCTCAGAACGCCGGGGTCCACGGCCCCCCGAGGGCGCTCGGCCCCTCCCTCCGGCGGAGGCCGGGACGGCGGCGAATGGAGATGGGGGGCGCCGGGGGCGAGGCCCTCCCACGGGCTGCGGCGCGGCCCTTCCAGGGGGAGGTCCTGCTCTGGGGGGCTCAGTCCCTCAGTCCCCCCAGGCCAACGGGGGCTCCTCGGGCGCAGGGTGCACAGCTTCTGCCCGGGCCCCACTCAGTCCGGGGGTCCGAGTCCCTGCTCCCCTCCCCCCACCCCGCCCCGCCTCTCCCCAGTGCCCCCGGCCCTTTAACTGGCCCCTTCCCGATGCCCACTGCCCAGGGGTCCAGGGCCAGGCCTGGGACCCCCCACCGTTTCCGGGGTTCAAGCCCCGCCCACCGCCCGTTCCCGGGGAGGGGGGGGTCCCTGTAACCTGCCCCCCTCCCCTGGGCCCGCCCCTGGTCTGCGGCCCCCTGCGCTACTGCTACGGGGCGAGCAGAGGGGGATGAAGGAAGCTGCTGGGCCCCGCCCCCCCAGCCTGCGCGCGCCCCCGCCCTCTCCCCTTCCCCCCAGCGCGCGACCCTCAGGAGATAGAGATTTAAATAAAATTTGAATAAATCCCCTTGCTCAAGCCCGAGGGTAGAAGGAAAGGATGGAAGGGGACAGGAAAAGGGGGAGGGGGCAATAGGCGTGCTTCAGCCCCCCTGGTCCCCCGGCCCCGCGCTGCTTCGGCCCGGGGCCCTGGCCGCCTCTCTCATCCCTCCTGAGCTCCTTCCTCCTTCCTCCTCTCTTCCCCCTCCCCTCCCCTCCCTCCTCCTTCCCTCCTCCTCCTCCTCTTTACTCCCTCCTTCTCCCAAAGGAACCCCGCCCCCTGCCCCCTCCTTCCCCTACCACCTCTTTACAGGACTAACATGCGCAGGGCACGACGGAAGAAGTAGTCCTGCGGGCGCTGGTGCTACCGTGGGAACAATAGGGTGCTGGGGTCAGCAGGAACTACAAACAAGATGGAGGAGGACGTGCCAAACAGGGAGTGGAGGATGCCGGGAGTTATAGTCCGGTTGCCCCAAGGCTCCGGGTTGCAGAGCGTAGAGGAGTGGGAACGATGACTACAAACAAGATGGCCTTCTGCCCCGGCCGGACCTCCTTCCCAGGCACTCACACGCCCTCCTGTCCACAACCCTCCGCGTGTGTGGTACCTGACGGGACTCGCAGTCCATCTGCTGCCTTCCCGCTGCCATTTCTACTCTTCAGGAACAATGGAAAGGTGAAAAGGAACGAGGACTACAATCAAGATGGCGGAAGAGGGGCGGACACCTGATTAGTAGTTCACCTTATGAGGTGCGATGGGAATAGTAGTTTCCTAACCTTCTAGAGTTCCTTAATAATGGCAGGACCAGGAGGATAAGGAGACTACCATGAAAATGGCAGGCAACCGAGCCTCTCGCGGTCGCCTCACTCTACCACCTTGGCACCTCAGCCGCCTGTAATACCGAAATTCCCCTCCTGTTGGCGCAAAGCTTGACGGGAGTTGCAGTCTTCCTGGCTCCCTCATATTATCTTCGACCAGACAATGGAAAGGGAAAGGGGCGGGGTCTACCAGCAAAGATGGCCACTGGAGGAAAGGGGCAACGGTGACCTGGGACTTATAGTTCATGCACTAAGGCTACTCCTTGTGGAAACAGGGAAAAGGACTACAATAAACATGGCAGGCTAGCACATATTCTGCGCCAGTGCCTTCTGGGGGACGTAGTCCCTTCCTTAGCTCAACAGAGAAAGGACGTGCGCTATTGAAATGTGTATCACCACCGACAGTCCACGTTGAGAGCGGACGGAAATGGAGAGACTCCTCTCCTCGCCACCCGCTTCTGACGACCTCCAGGGAAATGTAGTTTCATGCCTTGACTCACTAGTGGAGGGGAAGAATTTCTGTTGCCAGTGGGGATCAATGCGGATGAGGGAGAAAAGACGTCCGAGAGATCCAGGAATCTATAATGTCTGCCTCCCCGTGTGGCGAGGACTTCATCTTTCAGGGGAAGGCTCTTAAAGGAAAGCAACAGTAATCAGTGTTGTGGCGACAAGGGAGGCGTGGTTCTTGCCGAAAGTAATGTCACGCTGTTGTCCCTTGGAAAGCTTCCGCGCCTCACACCTGCTGCTTGTTCCCCCAAACCTCAGAGAATCGGTAGCTTCCAAGTCGGGAGAGCTCCAGGGAAAAGGCTCTGGAGTCATACAACATCCCCACCTCTCCTTGGGAAGTCACCAAACCTCGATTTTTCTCATCTGAAAAATGGGGATAACGATACCTACCTCGAAGCAGAGTGTTATGACAATGTTCACGAAAATGCCCACCTTCAGGGCCTGACACAGAGCACGTGTTGGCAGTTCCTTTCTCGAGGGCCCTTCCAGCCCAGCTGTTTTGGGATCCCAGGTGTCCATCATGCCGGAAGGAGTTAGCTCCTGTGAGAAGAAAACTGTGCCAGGCCGTCTACCCTATCTTGAGCCGCACCCTCTCCTCCCCCGCCCCTCATCTGGGTCCTTCGGTGTCCACTACCGATTACTGCTGCTAGGGGGCGGCCATTCCCCGTTTGACTGAGGTCCAACAACCTGATCAGATTCCTCAACCTGAAGTTGCGGGCGCTGCCAACGCCCAACCAGTCTTGGAGACACCCCCGCCCCCTCGCCGCTCCCCCGCTCCCCCTCCCCGCTAGACACCTCAGCTGCCAAGGCAAATGGGCCTGCTTCCTACCACTGTACCTTCTTAGCTGCCTTCTTAATCTTCCTCTTCTGCCTGCAAAACTATTCACTTTCGACCCCTGTGGTTCTAGGGCCCTGCGGAAGACTTGGTGAGTGTGATTTTTCTGGCAAGGAATTGAACGCAGGCTGGCTGGTGAGATGTGAAGTCCTAAATTTGCAGGGACTGGCCTCAGGCTGAACTGAGAGGCTCCTTCTAGCTCACAGTGTATTTAGGAAATCCTTGGCTCCTGTTTCCTCTTCCGCCTCACTGCTTTAGTTTGGCTTGCATGATTCCCCAGGGATTTTTCTGGAGCCAGTCCCCCTACCGATTAGGCTCTTCCCTTCCACCCTTCCCACCGCTGCACCCAGTTAACTTCATCTTTCAGGTTTGTGTCCCAAAAACCCTTCATGTGTGTCATTCCCAGATGAGATTCATTTGACTCTTCCCCTAGATACAAGCTTTATGAACTCTTGTCTCTTATGTGCTTTCAGCATCTCATTTGATCTTCCTAAGAATCCTGTTTATGATCACATTTTATAGATGAGGAAACTGGGAATGACTGAGTGATAAAGCTAGGATTCAAAGCTTCTCTGGGGGTCTGTCTAGTGGTAAAGAATTCGCCTGCTAATGCAAGAGATCCGGGTTTGAACCCTGGTCTGGGAAGATCCAACATAATGCACAGAAACAAAACCTGAGCGCCACAGCTACCGAGCCCAGGACCTAGAGTCAGTGCTCCCTACCAACACAAGCTACCCCAAGGAGAAGCCTGCACACCCCAAAAAAGAGTACCCCGTGCCACAACTGGAGAAAGCCTGAATGCAGCAATAAAAACCCAGCACAGCCAAAAATAAATAATACATAAATGAATGAAGTTTAGAAAGGAATATTATAAAGAAAAATAATTAGTATCATAAAATAATTTTTTATAAAAAAGCTAGGATTCCCAAGGCCTCAGAGCCCACCTTCAGAACTATAGCATCTGCCAGTTGATCATGTCCATCCTCTGTGTGTTAAGTTTGGCAGAACAACCACACATTTCTTTCACTTGGAATCCAGCAGTACTGAGTCTGCATTCTTTGTTTCCTTGAACAAGAAACAGCTGGTGCAGAACTGTGGCTTCCCCTTTGGGATAAGACAAGTACTCGCTAGATCCACACAGTACCCATCCAGCTTGCTTCAGTCCTAGCAGAAGCACTACTGGCCCCACCTCATTAACTTAGACTCGGACATAAGCCTACTGAAGGTCAAGGCCATTTCTCACACTCTAGAGAGCACCTCAGGGCCAGATGGTGTGCCTGCACTCCTCGCTGGCTGGATAGAGAGATGGCTGAGTGTGACTGCATACAGAGAAAGAGGAGAACTTTTGCTTCTCACTTTATAACCTACTCTGCAGATTGACAGTTTTACCATGAGCAGACATTATTTGTATATACTTTAAACAGGTTTCCCCAGTGGCTCATTGGTAAAGAATCTGCCTGTAATGCAGGAGACAGGAGTTCAACCCCTGGTTGGGGAAGATCTGCTGGAGGAGGGCATGACAACCCACTCCAGTATTCCTGCCTAGAGAATCCAATGCAATGAGGAGCCTGGCAGGCTACAGTCCATACGGCCGCAAAGAGTCAGACACGACTGAAACGACTGAGGAGGCCTACTTAAAATATGAGTTGCAAATACTATAACCCATCCACGTTGACATTAAAATATTAAAACATCAGTCAGACCTTCTCAGCCATAAGTGAACTCCGGGTTTACAGCACCCACACATCTCTTTTCATTTGCACAAAAATTTTCTGTCTTCTGTCCACCTTATTTACACATTTTGTCTGAGAACCATCAGAAAGATGGTTCATGGCCCTCGGTGGTGGTGGTTTCCTATATGAGGGGCTGGGGCTGCAGACCACATTCAGAAAGAGGAGCACCATTCAGTCTCCCAAGGGGGAAGCTGCTGGAAAGGGATGGAGGGCTCCTGCCGGCTCTCAGAACTACCCACAACCTTGGATTGAGCTCACTGAATTCAGGAGTGGGAGCAGCCCATTGATCTTGAGGTTCCTTTTCAACAGTGGGTACTCTTCCGGAAGATCCAGATCTTTCCTGCATTTGTGTAGAAGGTCATAGCTTCTGTATCAGTCAGAGCAGGTGAAGTTATGCTGCAGTAACAAAGAACACCCAAGTTTGGGTGGCTTACAGCAACTAAGGTCTGATTCGGGCTCATGCTGTGTGTCTAGGGTTGGTCAGTGGGGAGAGGTCTGCCCATTCTAGTACCCAGGGATTAAGGCCAAGAGTCTCCATCTGGATATGAGCGTCCATAATCACCATCCAATCACTGATGAATAGAGAGAGAAGGACTTGGTGAAACATGGTCTGGCTTCTATAGCTTCTGCCCAGAAGTGACACAGCACAGTTGTGCTCACATAGTATTGACTACTCCAGGCTGCTGCTAAGTCGCTTCAGTCGTGTCCGACCCTGTGCTACCCCATAGACGGCAGCCCACCAGGCTCCCCCATCCCTGGGATTCTCCAGGCAAGAACACTGGAGTGGGTTGCCATTTCCTTCTCCAATAGCCTTCCGTAATTTCAAAGCGGGCAGAGACAGGAACTCTTCCTACTTTCTGCCTGGAAGGAAAAGAACTAGAATGCCTGTGAGTGCATGCTAAGTCACTTCAGTCATGTCCGACTCTTTGCAACTCTCTGGCCTGTAGCCCGCCAGACTCCTCTGTCCATGGGTTTCTCCAGGCAAGAATGGATAATGGGGTTGCCATGTCCTCCTCCAGGGGATCTTCCCTACCCAGGGTTCAAATCCACATCTCTTACATCCCCTATATTGGTAGTTGGATTCTTGACCACTAGCACTCCCTGGCAATGCCTGTAAACAGCCCTAATGACAAACACAGATTTCTGTGGCTCCTAGTGAAGAGACAGTCGTCACATAGAGGATTATCTGGGCAAGCGCCCTCTATAAGACATGCACTGGGGCAGCTCCTTTGTTGGTCACATGGGACACTACACAGAAAGCAGAGAGGAGGTCTAGTGGTCCATTGGTTAAGAATCGGCCTTCCAATGCAGGTGAAGTGGTTGGATTGGGGAACTAAGATCCCACATGCCACAGGGCAACTAATTTGCACTCCAACTACTGAGCCCATGTGCTTTAGCTAGAGAGAAGCCTGTGCATTGCAATGAAAGCGCCTGCGTGTTGCAACTAAGACCCAAAGTAGCCAAATAAATAAATTAAAAAAAAAAAAAAAAAGCAGAGAGGAGATTAATTTACACTGAAATATGGTGGTCAAGTGAACAGAAAATGCCTCTGTAAGAGGTTGACAGTCACCCCTGCAATTAGTAATCGCTGAAAACAAGGCTCCACAGAAGTTTCCAGGGTCTGGTTAATGAAAGTTCCGGAAGTAACACACCCAATCGTGGGTGTGGCTTCTAATGGTCACAGAACCCTTCAGTAGAGCTCATTGTCCAGTGTCCCTGGAGAGTCTGATGGCAACAGTAGCTGAGTTTCTACTGTCAGTGGGTGTTGCCAGTATGCACGTTTCCCAGACCTCTCCAAATTCATCACATAGATACGATCACATTTCTTTTTAGAGTTGTGCCCTTCTAATGGGGCTTCCCAGATGGCACTAGTGGTAAAGAACCCACCTGCCAATCCAGGAGACGGAGGGTGCTCATGTTCCATCTCTGGGTGGGGAAAATTCCCTGGAGAAGGGCAGGGCAATCCACTCCAGTATTTTTGCCTGGAGAATCCCATGGACAGAGGATCCTGGTGGCCTGCAGTCTATAGGGTCACAACGAGTCTGCCTCTACTGAAACAACTTAGCATGGACTGAAGCAACTCAGCACACACGCATGCCCCCTTCTGATTGGGAGCTGGGATGGATACTGTGTATTCCTGCAGCAGGAGCTTTGAACATTGCAAAAGTTGTGGAGCACAGGCTCTAGGGCTCATGGGCTTCAGCAGTTGGGTCACTCAGGCTCAGTAGCCCTTTAGCATGTGGGATCTTCCTGGGGCAGGGATTGAACCCATGTCCCCTGCATCGGCAGAGAGCTTCTTAACCACTTGACCACCAAGGAAGTTCCCTTTTTGACCCTTTCAAATATTGAACCAGACAAATGACTGGATTACCTTTGCAAAGAAACTCCACACAGTTATTAAGAAATGATCTTAAAAATCTTCTGTAAGATTTGGTTGAGGACCACCACCACTACATCACATAAATGGACATTACACACCTCTTGTGTGTCCAACCCTATGCTAGGCAGCTGTGCTGTGCTGTGCTTAGTTGCTCAGTCATGTCCAAGTCTTTGAGACTCCATGGACTGTAGCCCGCCAGGCTCCTCTGCCGGTGGAGATTCTCCAGTCAAGAATACTGGAGTGGGTTGCTGTTTCCTCCTCTGGGGCATCTTCCCAACCTAGGGATCGAACCCAGGTCTCCCGAATCGCAGGCCAGGTCTTTACTGTCTGAGCCACTAGGGAAGCCCCATGCTAGGCAGCTATGATGCAAAATTCTTGACCTAATCCAGAGTGAGCTGGGAGCCTCAGGCTTTTGTCCATTTAGCGATGAGCATTTGAGGTTTAGTCTTCCAAAAATCTAGGCTCTGTAAGACCGTGGCCTCCTGCACAATACTGTATTCTTCCAATTACCTGTATTCTTCCAAATTCTTCCAAATATTCTTCTTTCAGAGCTCCATGGAAAACTCCGAATCCTCATGTAATTCTTCCAGCAGCTGCTACTAGGCCTCCTGCCTTCCTTCCCTTCCTGGAATGTGCTTACCTTCACCCCACCCCAGGCCCAGAGTGCCTGGGTGCTAAGTCACTTCAGTCGTGTCAGACCCTTTGTGACCCTATGGACTGTAGCCCACCAGGCTCCTCTGTCTATAGGATTTTCCAGGCAAGAATACTGGAGTGGGTTGCCATGCCCTCCTCCAGGGGATCTTCTCCTCCCAAGGATGGAATCCACATCTCATATCTCCTGCATTGGCAGGTGGGTTCTTTACCACTAGCACCATCTGGGAAGCCCAGGGCAGCCCCCTAAACTCTTAACTCGTCATACACAGATATTAGGAAGCCCTGAGGGCTTAGGTCTCAGCTGCCTAAAGCTCTCTCTTCCATTAAGATGATCTGAATTCCACTTGATTGGTTAAGCAAGGGTCAGTCCAGCTCTTACATGTATATAGAACTACTGGAAAAACCATAGCTTTGACTATAGGGACTTTAGTCAGCAAAGCGATGTCTTTCCTTTTTAATATGCTGTCTAGGTTTGTCATAGTTTTCCTGCCAAGGAACAAGCATCTTTTAATTTCATGGCTGCAGTCACCACCATCCCCAGTGATTTTGGAGCCCAAGAAGATAAAATTTGTCACTGCTCCCACTTTTTCCCTTTCTACAAGTGATGAGACTGGATGCCGTGATCTTAGTGTTTTGAATGTTGAGTTTTAAGCCAGCTTTTTTTCCTCTTTCACCCTCATCAAGAGGATCTTTGCTGCTGCTGCTGCTAAGTCACTTCAGTCGTGCCTGACCCTCAGCGACCCCATGGACTGTGACCTTCCAGGCTCCTCCGTCCATGGGATTTTCCAGGCAAGAGTACTAGAGTGGGGTGCCATTGCCTTCTCTGAAGAGTCTCTTTAGTTCCTCTTCCTTTTTCTGCCAGTAGGGTGGTTTTATCTGCTTCTCTGAGGTTTGTGATAGTTCTCCTGGCAATATTGATTCCAGCTTGTGGGTCATCCACCCTGCATTTTGCATGATGTACTCTGCATAAAGTTCCATAAACAGAGTAACAGTAGATGGCCTTGTTGTGGTCCTTTCCCAATTTTGAACCAGTCGGTTGTTCCTTATCAATAAGGAACAGCCTCATACAGGTTGCTCAGGAAACAGGTAAATTGGTCTGGTATTCCCATCTCTAAGAATTTTCCATGGTTTGCTGTGATCCACACAGTCAAAGGCTTTCCAGTAATCAATGAAGCAGAAATAGATGTTTTTTCTGGAATTCCTTTGCTTTGTCTGTGATCCAGCTAATGTTGGCAATTGGATCTCTGGTTCCTCTGCCTTTTCTAAACCCAGCTTATACATCTGGAAGTTCTCAGTTCATATACCGCTGAAGCCTAGCTTGAGGGATTTTGAGCATAACTTTGCTAGCATATGAAATGAGTGTAATTGTGCTATAATCTGAAAATTCTTTGGCATTGCCCTTCTTTGGGATGGGAATGAAAACTGACCTTTTCCAGTCCTGAGGCCATTGCTGAGTTTTCCAAATTTGCTGACATATTGAGTACAGCACTTTAACAGCATCATCTTTTAGGATGTTAAATAGCTCCAGCTAGAATTCTGTCACCTCTACTAGCTTTGTTCATAGGCATGCTTCCTAAGGCCCACTGGACTTCAGGCTCCAGGATGTCTGGCTCTAGGTTAGTGACCACACCATCCTGGTTACCTGGGTCATTAAGACCTTTTTTGTAGTTCGCCTGTATATTCTAGCCACCTGGTCTTAATCTCTTCTGCTTCTGTTAGGTCCTTACTGTTTCTGTCCTTTCTCGTGCCCATCTTTGCATGAAATGTTCCCCTGATCTCTCCAGTTTTCTTGAAGAGATCTCTATAGTCTTTCCCATTCTATTGTTTTCTGATTTCTTTGCATTGTTCATTTGAGAAGGCCTTCTTATCTCTCTTTAGGGTTCTCTGGAACTCTGCCGTTAGTCGGATATATCTTTCCTTCTCTTCTCCCTTGCTTTTCACCTCTTTTCTTTCCTCAGCTATTTGTAAAGCCTCCTCAGAGAAGCATTTTGCCTTCTTGCATTTCTTTTCCTTTGGGATGGTTTTGGTCACGGCCTCTTGTACAATGTTACAAACCTCTGTCCATAGTTCTTCAGGCAGTCTGTCTACCGGATCTAATTCCTTGAATCTATTCGTCACCTCCACTGTGTAATCACTGAGAGCTCAGTTAGTAAAGAATCTGCCTGCAATACAGGAGACCCCGGTTCGATTCCTGGGTCGGGAAGATCTACTGGAGTAGGGATAGGCTACCCACTCCAATATTCTTGGTTTCCCTTGTGGCTCAGCTGGAAAAGAATCCACCTGCAATGCTGGAAACCTGGGTTCGATCCCTGCGATGAGAAGATACCCTGGAGAAGGGAAAGGCTACCTATTCCAGTATTATTCCATGGACCTTATAGTCTATGGGGTCTCATAGAGTCGAACACATTGAGCAACTTTCACTTTCACTGTATAATCATAAGGGATTTGATTTAGGTCACATTTGAATTTCCTAATGGTTTCCCCTACTTTCTTTAATTTAAGCCTGAAGTTTGCAACAAGGAGCCAATCATCTGAGCCACAGTCAGCTCCAGGACTTGTTTTTACTAACTGTATAGAGAGCTTCTCCATTTTTGGCTGAGAAGATTACACTCGATCTGATTTCAGTGTTGACCATCTGGTGATGTCCATGTGTAGAGTTGTCTCTTGTGTTGTTGGAAGAGAGTGTTTGCTATGACCAGTGTCCTGACAAAAGTCTGTTAGCTTTTGCCCTGCTTCATTTTGTACTCCAAGGCCAAACTTGCCTGTTACTCCAGATATCTTTTGACTTCCTATTTTGCATTCCAATACCCCATGATGGAAAGGACATCTTTACATCTGGTTTTGTTTTGTTTTTTTTCCTTTGGTGTCAGTCCTAGAAAATCCTGTGGGTGTCTATAGAACAGTCAACTTCAGCTTCTTCGGCATTAGTGGTTGGCACATGTTTAGTAAGTCGCTTCAGTCGTGTCCAACTCTTTTTGACCCTATGGACTGCAACCTACTGGACTCCTCTGTCCATGGGATTCTCCAGGCAAGAATACTGGAGTGGGTTGCTGTGCCTTCCTCCAGGGGATCTTCCCGACCCAGGGATCAAATCCACATCTCTTAAGTCTCCTGCATTGGGAGGTGGGTTCATTACCACTAGCGGCTCCTTAGGACCTATGGAATGTCTGAGTGGGAATCAAGAATCTATATTTGTAAGAGTAACCCAGGGGATTCTTTTTTCCACTGAAATCTAGAATGAGACTCAGTGTGGAGATCTGGCCTTACCTCGGTGCAGGGCCCTGTGGGGCTCCTGGACACAAGGTCTTTGTGTCCTCCCTTTTTTTGTTGTTTAAAATATTTATTTATTTGGCTGCACTGGGTTGAAGCATGTGGGATCTATTCCCTGACAAGGGATCAAACCCGGGCCCCTGCTTGGGACCATGTGGTCCCAGCCACTGGACCATGAGGGAAGTCTCCTCCTGCATTTCTTTGATTATAGGAAACAACATTCATTCAGGCTCCATGGCCTTCCCTGAGTTCTAATGGGCAGATTCAAGCAGTTGTTCATTGGGGAAGGGCAGGGATGCAAAACCAGGGAGAAGCCAAGAAAAGTAAGAGTAGCCTTGGAGTAAGAGCCTGATTCCCCATCAAGGGATGCACACAATATCTTTGAGCTATTTTGCAGATACCAAAACCCCCTCTGGGTGGGAGAATTTGATGGTTAACAACGGTATGCTGCCCACAAGCATGTAGACACCTGACAAGTTGGACCTGATTTGAGACCATGAACCCCTACTTACCTCACCACCAACGCATCAGAAGAATGGTCACTCTATTTATGTATGGCTAATACAGTGTCATAAAAAATAAAAGAAAAAAGAAGAATGTTATGAGTTGATCATGCCCTCTCTGAACAATTGCTATAAAACTTATAACTATCTTCCCCAAACGGGGGACAGATGTTTTTAAGGGCACGAACCCACTTTGCCTGGCAAAGCAATAAAGCGCTTTTCTACTTTACCCAAAACTCTGTCTCTGAGATTTTATTTGGCACTGGTTACAAATTGAGCTTTCGTCTCTAGTTTTGGAGCATTGTGTAACATCACTTCTTAGAAACTCCATTTTCTCACCTGGATGAGATGATTCTTATTGTATTTTTTAAATGGTGAGTATTGATTTATGGCTGTGAGAGCATAGTTGCTCCTCAGCATGTGAAATCTTCCTAGATTAGGGATGAACCCAAGTCCCCTGCACTGACAGGCAGATTCTTCTCCACTGCACCACCAGGGAAGTCCCCTCCTCTTTATTTTATTTTTTCTTGGTACACTAAGTTCTTTACATTTTTATATATTAATCCCAGTTGATATATGATTTTCAAACTTTCTCCTTCCTTTCCATAGGCTGTCTTTTCATTTTGTTAATTGGTCCTTCTGCTGTGCAGAAGCTTTTGAGTTTGATGTAGTCCATGATGGAAATTCTGCATCAAGTGACTGGGGATCACCTGAATGCTAAGCGTATTCCTGCTGTCCCCCATTACACAGCCCTGGTCCTACTTCCTGTTTTGACCATAGTCTGTTACCCTCTGCCCATCCATATTGTTAGGGGAAGCACACCAACTGAAATCGCCTACCCTACCCAGACACCATAGTGACCATTTGCATGAGTTATTTTACAATAGGAAGTCCTAGAAAGGAAGATGGAACTAACAAGCCACCACCACCCGGAAGAGTTCAGGAAAGGTCAGAAGGAGATGCCATGTATTCCACCACCTCCCAGGATCCTTCTTACTGGCATCCATCTTGGCTGAGCCACGCATGCACCACCAGGAAGGATGCTTTGCACTGGCATTTCTCTTTGCCTGAAGAGGTAGGAGTGAAGATTTGCTCAAAAAGGGCTTAAGATTGGAGTCAGAGGCTCTGGCTTGAATTCCTGTTTATTTGTTCTGAATGGGCCTCATGATGGAACCTGCTGGATGACATAGGGTCACGATTGAGCGTCCTGGTGGACAGACAGAACAGATCACTTGGGAGCACTGTTTTCAAAATCTCAGCTCTCTGTGCACCAAAGCCAAACAGAAATATGGAGACAGAGTGATGGAGGAGGAAGAAAGTGCAGCTTTATAGTTGTGCCACGCACAGCAGGTTAGTGACTCAAGAACTGTGCTCCACCTCCTCCCTGGTGAGTAAGGAAAGGGTACATAGTCAGGCAGGAGTCTGTGATAAGGATCAAGGTGGTAACAGTCTTGTATTTGTTCTCCTGCAGTTTCCACAGGATGGGAACAAGATCAGGGTGTGTGCAGGGTCCTAGAAGCTCTGTCTCTCATCTTAATAAGCCTCTGCCTCACCTGCTGCTTCTGCTTTGATTAACAGCTGTTCTGCCCTTTGGGCTTCCCTCATAGCTCAGTTGGTTAAGAATCCACCTGCAATGCAGGAGACCCTGTTTCAATTCCCGGGTTGGGAAGATCCCCTGGAGAAAGGATAGGATATCCACTCCAGTATTCTTGGGCTTCCCTGATGGCTCAGCTGGTAAAGAATACTCGTGCAATGTGGGAGACCTGGTTTCGATCCCTGGGTTGTGAAGATTGCGTGGAGAAGGGAAAGGCTACCCACTCCAGTATTCTGGCCTGGAGAATTCCATGGACTGTGTATACTCCATGGGGTTGAAAAGAGTCGGACATGACTGAGCGACTTTCACTTTCTTACTTACTCTGCACATTGGAACTCAGAGAAGGTCGTGGAGGCTGCAGGCCTGCCTACAAGGAAAGGTGGACAAAAAAGCCTCTGCGCCCTGGAGTCCCACAGGGCTTTGCTTGGTATTAGCATTAGTGTGGTTGGTTGGGATTGGGCTCCAAGCCTGAGACAGCGGGACACTGAGGCTTTTGCCATTGGTTGGAGGCATTACGGTGAAGGCAAGGAGCTCAAACCAGTCAAACCTAAAGGATATCAGTGTTGACTATTCATTGGAAGGACTGATGCTGAAGCTGAAACTCCAATACTTTGGCCACCTGATGGTAAGAATTGATTCATTGGAAAAGACTGTGATGCTGAGAAAGATTGAAGGCAGGAGGAGAAGGGGATGATACAGGATGAGATGGTTGGATGGCATCACCAACTCAATGGACATGAATTTGAGCAAGCTCTGGGAGGTGGTGATGGACAGGGAAGCCTGGGGTGCTGCAGTCCATAGGGTCACAAAGAGTCGGACACAGCTGAGTGACTGACCTGAACTGGAGGCATTACGAACCACTGCAGCAACTCTTGAGTAGCTCCAGAGGGGGTCTCATAGCAGAGGTCGGGGCACTTGGTGGGTGAAGTCAGTGAGACCCTAAGACGCCAAGACAATTTTTCTTGTCTTCAGATGAGGAAACAAACTCAGGCTCAGAGAGGTTTAAGTAACTTGCCTAAGCTAGAGATGGACAAAGGGAGGATTTTTACCCAAGTGGGAAAGAAAAGAGAGTGCTAGTCGCTCAGTCATATCAGACTCTTTGTGACCTCATGGACTGTAGCCCTCCCGGCTCCACTGTCCACGGAGTTCTCCAGGCAAGAATACTGGGACGGGTTGCCATGCCCTCCTGAAGGGGATCTTCCCCACTCAGGGACTGCGGACTCTGAAATTGCTAGAATTTCCCAAGCATCATCTTCCGGTGAGGCTGAAACAGAGATGGAGATATGTGGGCTATGAGGCAGGGCAGGATGAGGCGGCAGAGCTTCTGACATCTGCCAAGACAAATGCCTTGGAAAAATGGAACTGGGCCTGGGATAGGGGTGGATTGCTTCAGTTGTGAAGGGCCCCTGAAGGGTCTAGAGAGAAATGAAGTCCCAAGAGGAGGAGGAGATGTTGGGGTTGGGTCAGGGTGAGCCTGCCCTCTGGGGTGAGGCTCGGCCAAAGGTATGCTGCTCACATGTGAACAGCACAAGACCGTGAGTCTGGCTCCCTCCTCCCCTCCTGTCCTCCTCTTCTTCTTCCTCCTCCTCCTCCACTACTTGGCCTGGCCCACGCCCCAGTGCACCCACTCAATGGGCCTAGTCTAATCCTCTGACATCACAGCCTGCCCAACACAGGCCCTCCCTGGCAGCCTTGACAGGGCCCAGGCTGAGACCCAATTTAGGATCTCCCACCTCAGAACTTATCTCTTCACTCAAGGCAGCTCACAGTTAAGATTGGGGACACCCTAAAGTCAGTCCCAAACTGGTGGGGTAGGAGCCTACGATCTGTCCTGGCCTTGCTATGTGACTCCAGGTAAGTAGCTGCCCCTCTCTGGACCTCAGTTTTTTAATCTAAATCTCCTCTACCCTCAGTTAATCACATCAACCTGTTTTGGCTTCCTCTCAGCCCCTTGTCGCTTTAGGAAATTTTTTTTTATGAGCTCACATGTTGGTTGTTGGGGGACCACTGGACTGTGTGGCCCTTATATTCACCCCAGTGCCAACTCAGAAGAGGGGCTCCACCGACAGCTGCTGACTAAAGGTCTACATGGGAGAATGAAGGAACAGATGTAGCTCTGCCTTATGGTGGGGGCTCTGGACATGACTGTGTGTTCATAAGCACGGACGCATGTGCACTCCTGTGTTTGACACTCCCTGGCAGGGTGTGTGCTGTAACACAGTAGTGGGCATGTCCACTAGGGTGTCAGCTCCACAAAGGCAGGGATTTGTGTCTGACTTGTTCCCTGCTCTATCCACTCTATCTGGAACAGGGACAAGCACATGGCTAGAGTCAGTACTTCCTTGACTGTAAAAACGTATGAAAGTGAATACACACATCTGGTGTGGGTCCACGTGCCAACCTGTGCATAGAGTACAGTATAGTGTTAGTCACTCGGTCATGTCTGACTCTGAGATCCCATGGACTGTCACCCATCAGGCTCCTCTGTCCTTGGAATTTCCAGGCAAGAATACTGGAGTGGGTAGCCATTCTCTTCTCCAGGGGATCTTCCCCACCCAGGGATCGAACCTGAGTCTCCTACATTGCAGGCAGATTCTTTACCATCTGAGCCACCAGGGAAGCCCAAGACATGTACATGGTGATGCCCAAAGCTCAGCTTCTCTGGACACTGGTGCCAGATCAAACCTCAGGGACAAAGATGGGGCTGAAGTCGAAAAGGAGAGCTTTATTGCTTTCCCAAAGGAGAGCTTTATTGCTTTCCCAGGCAAAGGGGGATACAGCGGGCTTATGCTCTCATAACCATGTCCCCCCTGGGGAAGATACTGAGAAGTTTTCTAGTAAAAGAGGATGGGATCAGCTCGTGAACATTTTCCTGATGTTCGGTGGTATCAGGTAGAAATTAACGTATTCAACCTTCAGGTCCAACCGGTCAGGGGTCTACATGTTTGAGGGAAGCATACAAAAATTTCTCCCACCCAGAGGGGTTTTCTGTACCTGACAAATGCCTCAAAGATATTCTTGTGTATCTCATGTTCAGGAATGAGCACCTTGCAGCAAGGCTGCTCTTGATTTTATTTCTCCCTGGTTTTGCAATCCCTCCCGTCCTTAATTAACAGCTAATTAACAGCTGCCCATATCAAGTCCGGGAAGATCATGGAGGCTGAATGAAGGCTGCTACCTGCAATATCAAAGAAATGGATGGTGGGTGGGTGCTTCCCTGGTGGCTCAGTGGTAAAGAATCCACCTGCCAATGTGGGAGACACGGGTTTACTTCTTCATCTGGGAAGATCCCACACGACTCAGAGCAACTAAGTTTGTGTGCCACAACTACTGAGCCCTCACTGTAGAGCCCGTGCTCTAGAGGAACAAGAGAAGCCACCAAAATGAGAGGCCTGTGCCCTGCAACGAAGAGTAGCCCCACTCGCCGCAACTAGAGAAAAAGCGCACACAGCCACAAAGATCCAGCACAGACAAAATAAATAAATAAATTTATATTATCAATAAAATATTAAAAGCTCTTCAAAAAAAAAAAGAAATGAAGGACATAAAGGCCTTCAGACAAGGAGCCCCACAGGGCCCTGCGCGGGATCACAAGCCCCCGGGTCTAAGGGTGTGGGTGATGTTGCTTACACACCACCCCCCTGTCCCTTTTCCAAACTCCTCCAGAGCCAGGGCCCAATGCCTGGGTCGGTCAGAGCAGGGGGCCGCCTCCTCGCAGGAAACTGGATCCCAGGACGTGCAGATTGCCAGGGAGCAGGGCGGCCTCCTTGTCTCCCCCATCCCCCGATAATCCCCTTCCTGACTGGCTCCCTTTCTCCCAGGAACTGGATTAAAGTAAGATTTGGGGGGCTGTAGGGGACTAGGGTGTCACTTCAATGCCCCCTTCCCTAGTTGTCCCCTGCCTCAGGGGCTTCTGTACCTGCCCCCACAACCCCAAGGTATGAATTTCCCTCACTCATGGGTGGCCCGAGTATATACTTGGCTCAGACCCAAGTATAAAGCCACCTGAGGGACAAGAGGACAGGTGTCGCAGAACCACCGAGAGACTGCAGAGAGGAAGGATCCAGGAGAGACCATGGGTTATCATCTGTTGGGTGAGTGAGGGAGACAGGGCGCCAGGGTCCTAAGGCCAGGAGGGAGGGGGTACTGCCTGTGCCCTCTGGTCCATCTGACTCAGGTACCTGGCTGCTCTTGTATCTGCTGGGAACCTCCAAAACCTTACACACAGAAGACTTCATTCATCATTCAAGACATACTTCTGGACTGCCTATTAGGTGTTATGTAGGAGAATCCCAGGGACAGAGGAGCCTGTTGGGCTGCCGTCTCTGGGGTCACACAGAGTCGGACAGGACTGACGCGACTTAGCAGCAGCAGCAGCAGCAGTAGTCTAAGTGGGCTTCCCAGGTGGCGCTAGTGATAAAGAACCTGCCTGCAAAGCGGGAAACAAGACCTGGGTTTGATCTGTGAATTGGAAAGATCCCCTGGAGGAGGGCATAGCAAGCCACTCCAGTATTCTTACCTGGAGAATCTCATGAACAGAGGCTCCTGCTGGGCTACAGTCCACGGGATAGGCAAGAGTTGGACACAACTGAAGTGACTAAGCACACACTCACAGGAGTCTAAGTATTGGGGTTATTGTTGCTGTTTAGTTGCTAAGTCGTGTCCAGCTCTTTTGGGACCCCATGGACTGTAGCCCTCCAGGGCCCTCTGTCCATGGTATTCCCAGAGAAGAATACTGGAGTGGGTTGCCATTTCTTTCTCCAGGTGAAATTCCCTACTCAGGGATCAGACCCAGGTTTCCCGCATTAGCAGACAGATTCTTTACCACTGAGCTGTCAGGGAAACCCAAGCACTGGGGACATGGCAGTGAAGTAACAGACAAAAAATGAGATTTTTTTTCTGCAGACAGACAGTCCATGTGATCATAATTATCATGCCACTGTGACTTCCCAGGTAGCGCTAGTGGTAAAGAATCTCCCTGGCAATGCAGAAGACATGAGACATGGATTCGATCCCTGGGTTGGAATAACCCCTGGAGAAGGAAATGGCAACCCACTCCAATATTCTTGCCTGGAAACTTCCATGGACAGAGGAGCCTGGCGGGCTACAGTCCATGGGGTCGCAAAGAGTTGGACACGACTGAGCACCCATACATATGTGACAGAATTTGAATACAGTGATCCAAGTTTGTTGAATGAATGAATGAACAGGGCTTCACCTAAGGCCTTCCCTTAAGTTCTGAACTTCTGGGAGTTCAGGAATGTAGACAGGGAAGCTAAGGAAGCCATCCTGGTCTGCCTCGCAACTACATCACTGCTGGTGATCTTACTTTTTTTGTTTTCTTTTTTAATTTGGCTACACCAGGGCTTAGTCGGGGCAGGTGGGATCTAGTTCCCTGACCAGGGATTGAACCTGAGTGCCCTGCATTGGCAGTGCGGAGTCTTAGGCCTTGGTCCCCCAGGGATGTCCCCATAGGGGTTTTGAGTTGAGCCCTGAAGAATCAGAAGGAGAAGCCCTGGGTGGATTTGGAAGATGGTGCTGGCAAGGCTCAGCAAGAGCAAAGTCTGAGTAGCGGATGCTTTGGAAAAGAGGGGCCAGGGCTTGTAGCCCACTGTGAGGACTTTCATAATCACTGTGTTAGGTGGGAGCCATGGGAAGTTTTAGACAAAGGAGGGATCTAGCTGGACTTGAAGAGCTTCCAGGTGGCACAGGGTGGAGGCAGAGACAGCAGCGGGGAGAGAAATAGCTTCTAGATACATCTTTTACTTCTTTATGGCTGTGCTGGGTCTTTGTTGCTGTGCTCAAGCTTTCTCTAGTTGCAGTGAGTGGGGGATACTGTTGAGCTGAGATGCGTGGACTTCTCATTGCAGTGGTTGCTCCTGTTGCAGGCTCCAGGCACACAGGCTTCAGTACTTGTGGCTTCTGGACTCTAGGGCACAGGCTCAGTATTGTGAAGGGCTTAACGGTTGCTCCATGGTGTGTGGGATCTTCCCAGACCAGGGATCAAGCATGTGTCTTCTGCATTGGCAGGTGGACACTTTACCGCTGACCCAGCAGGGAAATCCATGCTTTAAAATTTTGTATTGAAAATATCAGATAGGAACTGGGTGATGAGCACAAGTCCTAAGTATACAGCTCAGTGAGCTTTCACTGAGTCTAGGTAACTTGTCACGAGTGCTCGGATGCCGAAACACAGACCCAGGGAGTTCCCTGGTGGTCTGGTGCTTAGGATTCTGGGTTTTCACTGCCCAGGTTCAATCCCTGGTCAGGGAGTTGAGATCCTGCAAGCTTCACAGTATGACCAGAAACAAACACAAAAACACATAGACCTTGTGGCCACCTTTTCAGGACAGAGCCACAGGATTTAGTGTGGGTTGAACATAGGAAGAAGGAGAGAATAAGGAATCCAGGAGGACCCCGTGACTTTGACGGGAGCACTTGCAAGAATGGACATGCACTTTTCTGAGATGGGGAGGACCAGGGAAGGAGGAGAATAGGGCAGCTAGAGCTGAGCAGTGTTTATTTTGATTTGAAATGCTCATTAACCCCCAGGGAAAATGTCAAGTGGGAAGTTGAATACGTGGGTCTGGAGGTCAGGGGGATTTTTTTCTTTCTTTTTAATAGTTATTTATATAAAATTGCATTTAGAAAGAAAAAAATAAACATTTATCTTCTTTGGTTGTGCTGGTTCTTAGTCATGGCGGCATGCAAATGCTCAGTTGTGGCCTGTGGGATTAGTTCCCTGACCAGGGATTGAACCCGGGGCCTCCTGCTTGGGAGCTCAGAGTCTTTAGTCACTGGACCATCGGAGAAGTCCCAGGGGAATATTCTGGGCTAGAAATAAACTGCTTACAGGGTGATTCTGCCCTGAGTGGCACACAGAAGACCGCTGTAAGCCTCAAGGGCTGTATCCATATGAGGGGCTGTTATGATGAATGAGTGAATCAGCAGGGGAGGTCAGGGACTTGGTGCTGACCTCTGATTTCTTCCTGCCAGCCCCCTTCTGCCTGCTGGCCCTGCTGCTGCCCCCTCTCAGTTTGGGAGCCCCCATGTCCACAGCTGAGTCTGTCAACCAAGCCTATAACCTGGCGCTCGACATGCAGAGGCACACTTCCACCCTGCTGCAGACTTACGTGAGTGACAAGGCATGAGCAGGGGGTGAGGGGAGGTGGCTGTCACCCTCCTGGCCCAGCCCTGGGGAAGGGAGGCAGAACAAGGCTGGAAGGAGGTTCCTCCATGGGTCCTGGGGTACAGGGGCTCTGCCAGCTAGAGACACGCCCACAGGAATGATGTCACTCATGGCTGGGTGACCTTGGGCAGGTCATTCCTTCTCTCCCTGTCTTAGCTTCCTCATCTGCCAAATGGGATGGTGGTCGTGCCTTGGCTGACCTCTCAGGACTGTCAGAAGCCCCTAGGGGAAGTCTTTTACAGGCTCATGAGTCTGTCCAAGACCACCTCTGCCCTTGTGTTCGTGAGCCTACGCCATGCTGGGAGATTCAGCCTCATTATCTTACTGGCTCCTCAGATAGCTCTAAGAGGCAGAATTATGACCCATTTTTACAGATAAGAGAACTGAGGGGGCTTTTTTAGATTTTTAAAAACTTTTTTATATTTTTATCATTGTATTTATTTTTGGCTGTGCTGGATCTTTGTTAGTTCGGCTCACCTCTAGTTTTGGAGAAGGAAATGCCAACCTATTCCAGTACTCTTGCCTGGAAAATCCCATGGACAGAGGAGCCTGTTACGCTACAGTCCATGGGGTCGCAAAGAGTCGGACAGGACTGAGCGACTTCACTCACTTGTACACAACCGAGTGACTGAACTGAACTGAACTGAGACTCTATTACATCCTATAGTGGGAAGCATTTTATTACGCTTGTGCAGGCCATCAGGGTTATGTTTCAGTCACAGTGACTGATAGGCTAACTTCAAAACAATGGCATCAGGAACCTTTCTAGTCTTCCTTTGCTATGTGTTTAGGATAGGAAATTTTCTAAATTGTCCTTTGACCTGGTTGAAAATAAAATGTAGTTAAAATCAAAAATGAAAAATAAAACATCCTGAAGATGTTAAAAAAAAAAGAAAAAAAAGAAAAGGAAATGGCAGCCCACTCCAGTATTCTTGCCTGGAGAATCCCATGGACAGAGGAGCCTGGCGGGCCATGGTTCATGGGGTCGAAGAGAGTCAGACACGAACGGAGTGACTCAGCACTGAACGCTTCTCTAGTTTTCCCGGGTGGCGGCTCCTCTCTAGTTGTGGTGTGCAGGCTTCTCATTGCGGCGGCTTCCTTCGTTGCTGAGCACAGGCTCTAGGGCTTGCAAAGCTTCAGTACTTCGGGCATGTGGGCTCAGTAGTTGCCACTCCCTGGCTCTAGAGCACAGGCTCAGTAGTTGTGGCGCACGGGCTTAATTGATCTAGGACATGTGGCATCTTCCTGGATCAGGAACCCGTGTCTCCTGCGTTGTGTAGGAGGATTCTTATCCACTGAGCCACCAGGGAAGGCCTCTTTCTGATTTTTTGATGTGGGCCATTTGTAAAGTCCTTACTGAGTTTGTTACCATACTGCTTCTGTTTTATCCTTTGATTTTTTTGGCTGGGAGGCATGTGAGATCTTAGCTCTTCAACCAGGGATTGAACCCACACCCCCTGCATTGCAGGGCAGAGTCTTAACCACTGGACCATGAGGGAAAGGCCAGAATCTGAGCTCTAGAGGGTGAATAATTTACCTGAGGTCACAAAACTGTCTGGAAGTTCAAAGCAGCAGCCTGCTGGCTGGGTCTCATCCACAGATGTCTTGTTTAGGCCGTGCGATGCTTATTCAAATTTTGAACCTGAAAACCTGTCAGAAACAGGCACAGGGGTCCTGTTGGCCTCCAGTCACTGTGCCGCAGCCGCACCCCACCTGCTGCTTCTCCAGGTGACGGGACCCACGTGGCCCCTGCAGGCCCTGGAATTTGTGGCTCTTCCACTGTACTATATTCTAGGTCCACGTGACGTTACCGAACCTAGTTTCTTGTTTTCTTCTGTAAAACCTAGTTTCTTTCTCTGGGGCTGTCCTGGGTCCTTGTGGCTGTCATAGGCTTTCTGTAATTGTCATGAGCGGGGGCTCCTCTGCTTTGCGGTACTTGGGCTTCTCATTGTGGTGGCTTCTACTGTCACGAAGCACGGGCTCTAGGAGTCAGGGCTCAGGAGTTGTGGTCCCCAGGCTTAGTGGCCCCAGGGCACGGGGGATCTTTCTGGAGCAGGGATCAAAGCACGTCCCCTGCTTTGGCAGGCAGATTCTTAACCACTGAACCACCAGGGAAGTTCCTGCCTCTATTTTCTAGTCTCATATCTGCCACTAACCTCTGGGTAGCTTTGAGGACTCTGAGTTTCCCCATTTGTAAAATGGGGATGTAGGACCAGGTGATCTATCAAGTACAGAATTTATCAGTGTGCACTAAAATTCTGTGGGTCTAGGTTTGTGGAGGTGAGAAATTTAATGGAGAAGGCATTAACTGAATAATATTATAATTTAATCCAATATTAATAATTGCATATTAATGATTATTTACAAGTGAACAAATATTAAGCCCTGAAGAATGTGAATAAAAAGGAAATACGGCTTTAACCATATTGTCAATAATATATTTAGCTTGCAAATACGGTAATAAGTAACATCACCATAGTGTTCATGATATTAATACAAAGATGTCACTAGTGAATGATATTAACACCCTAGTCATATGCCAAGTGTTAAGCGCTTTATGTCTATTACATCTTATCATCTTCACCATTACAGCGCCATGTGGGAATTACTGAAGCTGTGATTCAAAGTCACACAAGTTGTATGTGGAGGAGGCTGAGTTGAAGCCTAAGAGAACTGGAATCTGTGCTAGAACATTTCATCAACTCCCCGAGGCAGGGAATGGCGACTCCCCCTAGGAAGAGGCCAGTCTCGTGGAAGGCAGATGTGAATTCAGGGGCACCCTAGGGCAGCGTTTGGTCCCCTCACTCTCATCTGTCTCTGTCTCTCATGCAGCTCCAGCACCAAGGCAGTCCCTTTAGTGATCCTGACTTCTCAATCTCTGAACTCTCACTCAGAACTCTGCCTCCAAACCACATGCCCTTCGAGATCTGGCATGCCCTGGAAGATGAAGTACGTCTGAGCCTCACCCAGGAGGCCTTCCGGTCCTTCAGCCAGCACCTCTGGCTTGCGATGGTTGACCAGCATGACCTCAGCTATGGCAATTCCATCGTGGAGGATCAGCTTTGGGAAGCAAGACTCAAGGCCAAAGGCCTAGCGGGCAACTTGGATGGTATCATGACTGCCCTGGGCCTGCCCACCACCCCCCGCCCCCAGCAAACACCCGCCTCGGTACTGTCCCCTTAGGGGACAGGGCCTTCCAGATGAAGTGTCGAGGGTATGTAATAATCCGGGACTACAGCTTTTGGACAGACCGAGCTGTGACTTTCTTGGGTGAGCTCAAGGCCAAATACTCTCAATAGAGGAGGTGGGACTTCCTGTTAGGGCTGCAACCCTTTCCCTTTCACAGCTGATTCTTTCCTGTTTTTTTTTTTTCTCACCAGGGATTTTTTTTCTGCCTTGCTTCTTGGCTAGAAAGGAGACACATGTTGTCTAGCAGGGCTTGTGTACCACGTATCTGGGAACATTTCCTGGGGACCAGGCCTCTGTCCTTATGCCTGTGCCTCCCTGCTCAGGTCCTGTGGCCTCCCTTCCAGATCTGGGTGGGACTCCATGGACAGCATCTCATGAAATCCCATTCCAGCAGTACTGGTGGCTCACTTCCTGGGTGGAAAGAAATAATACCTCTTTGAAGAGGCTTCACTTATAGTCCATGGGGTCACAAAGAGTCGGATGTGACTGAATGATGAACGCTTTTCACTTTCACTTCCCACTCTACAGAGGGAGTACAGTTGGTCCCCTTCCTGTCATTTAGGGGAGGTCCAGGGACTGCCTTCTTGTCTCTATCGACCTCACTTCCTGTATGAAGATATGGACTTTCTGAGCAACCAGGCCTCCCTTTTTTCTGGAGGTCACTTCCTGCTCTAGACTACCTCTCTGACTGTGTCCACTGCTCCAACTTCCCATCTTACAGTGCTTACTCCTATTCAATGGATGTGTGAGTCTTGAAAAGCTAAGGACCCGAGTCACATCTGTTTCTTGCTCAGGACATATCCACTTCGGGATGACAGATGGCATCCCTGGCCTGGGGCTCTCCTGAAGCTCCTATTTATAGTGTGGCTTTTGCGGATGGCTGGGGGGACCAGGTCATACCCCAGGATCTTTTTCTCCTTAAATGTGTTTCCCTATTTTCAACAACTGTATATACTGGGAAATTCAATGTTCTTGTTCAACATTTTATTTACAAAAAATTAATTTATTCTCGTAAATAAAACTCTTCAAAGGGGTGAGATTTTTTTTTTTTTTTTTGTCTCCATAAACCTGACTTGAGGAGAAGGCAAGGTGTGGATTAGGGCAGAGGGAGGGGAAGGGGTGGAGGGCATCACAGGGAGAGGGGCCAGGGCCACAAGGGGTGGGATGGGGGACGGGGAGAGCAGCAGGTGGAGTGACCCTGGGTGAAGGTGGCTGAAATTTGTCTGGAGTAGCCCTTCCACCACAGGGCCAACAGGCATGCTACTGGCCAGGACACGACAGAGAGAAGGACAGAGGCAAACAGAGTGACAGGTGGCTCTTCCTTGAGATGAGGTGGAGATATGCACAGGCTACAGCGGGCCAAGAGGAAAAGGGGATGGGAAGACAAAGAGATGCTCAGAGAGGCAGACGCAAGCGGTGGAGAAACGCGGGGGAAGCAAGGACATGTCAGATACGGGAGGTCATAGAGGGAGACAAGAAGGACCCAGAGAGAAAACAAGACGGAGAAGTGTCCAAAGGAAACAGAGAGACGGAAACAGTCGGAGGACCGAGAGACGCTGACAGAGATAGGGAGAGATGGAGACGGCCGGGAGGGGACTGCGAGCTGGTCCCAAGGCTACTGGGAAAGGCCCACTCTTGGGAGCCCTGGGGAGCACTAAGGATGAGGAAGGCCGGCACAACCCCATGGTTCTTGGATACCTACTGTGTGCTGCGCCTGGCAGCAGGTACCTTCTTATCCATGCCGTTTGACCTTTACAACTCAACAAAGGAAACATTCACGAAGAAGGTACCTTGAGGTTTACAGTGATTTGCTCAAGGTCACACAGTGGGTAAGACCATCTTCAAATCCGAGACCACTCTCACAGGTGGAAAGGAGGCCAAAGAAGGCAAAGACCCATTCTTCGTTCTGGGGAGGGAGTCCAAGGGGGACCGAGCTTTCTGTGGGTCTTAGCCTTTGAAAGTTGGGAAAGGCCTGAAGGTAGGGTGTGGGAGGGATTCTTCTGTGGACCCTAACATTGGCCCCAGCTTGAAGCTGAGGGCAGAAATGGGTCTGGTGGATATGTGAACCAGCCAGTGAACCCATGAGCGAATCTATGGCAACTTTACATGATCCTCGATGGAGTCACCCTCAGCACCCAGATAGGTGCTAAGGTCAGGTGGGGAAGGGTGCCCCCCTGCAGCGGGGGCAGAATTCAAGGCAGTGCACTGCCGAAGGGGGCACTACTGCTTCAAGCGCCCGGGCCCCCCGGAATTCATGTCTCGGCAGAAGTAGCAGTCCCTGCACTCAGTTCGCAGAGAGGCTCAGCAGCGGTGGCAATGGGTTCGGGGTCCGCCCGCACCGGCCCCCGGCCCCCGGGCCCCGGCCCCCTGCTTCTCGACGACACTGGGGGCGTCAGCAACGCCGAGGGCTGTGGGTGGAGGGTGGCTAGGTCAGGGGTGCCCACCAGAACCCTGGCCGGCGAGACTCCTGGCAGCTTTTCCCCCACTCCTAGGCAGCCAGAGCTTGCCTTCCTACCCAGGGAGACAAGGAACAAGGAGGTGCCCCTCCTGCGGGTGGCCAGGGGAACACCCCTCCCTCTAGGCAAGGTCACCCTCTTCCTGAAGCAGCTCACCTGGCTCCTCCGGGAGCCCTGAGAACTAGCTTCCTGACCTCACTCCTACTCTAACACTTCTTCCAGACTCCCGCGCCTGACCCAGGGAGGATGAAGCGACACCAAGAGGGACAAGGGCCTTTCCACCGACATCCCCACAGTGAAGCTCCCAGGACAACCAGGGCTCCTTGTCTGTGGAACAACTCAGACAGGTCCCAACTCTTCCCCTGTTCTCCAAATGTGCTCCATCCCCGGCTCTCCCCAAGCTGAAACACCCCAAATTCACCTCCCAGATCCCCACAGATTCCTGATTGCCAACTCCAGGCCTCTCTCTTTTCTCTCAGAAGCTACTAACACCCAACTCCTCTTCCCCTAAAGCCTAGATTTCCTCCTCACCTTCAATGGGAACCTGCTCATCCAATCTAACCCCTAAAGATCCACCGGGCTGCCCAACTTCCCAGTGCTCACAGACCTTCTTTCAGATGCTGCTTCAGAAGCCCTCCGTGGCCCCAAATTTCAACTCTGTTCCCCACAGAGCTCCCTCTGCTCCAACACAGCCTCCTTATGGGTTTCTCAGGTCAACCTGGGCAATCTCCCAGATTCCCTGGGAATCTAGAATCCAGCCTGACATCTCCATAGAACTCAAGATGGGCTCGTGTGCACCGCCCCCCGCCTCCCAGTTTCCCAAGCTGCTTTCCATTCCTAATTGTCTGGAATCCCTTGGGCTTCTCTTCCCAGGCAAACCAGATCCTCCAAGATCCCACACAGATTCAGCAGGCCGGGAGGCTCTCTTCATATCCAGAGTCTTACCCCAGCTTCCCCCTTTCCAAACCCATCCACAGCGGGGAAAGGAGCCCTCCAGCGCTCCAGGGGAGGGGCCTTGGAGGGCTGCAACTGCAGGCGGGGATGGGGGTCTGCAAGGGGAAGTTAGGTCTAGGAAGGAAGACCAGTTCCCCAGGGTCGAGAGGTAACAGGAAAGAGGGCTGGAGATGAGGAGTTTGGAGCTAAGAGAGTGTGAGGCTGGGGGCGGGCAAGGTAGAGAGGCCGGGCTGAGGATGAATGGGACTGGGAGCTGCCCAGGTCTAGGGGTGAGGAGGAGCTGCAGGAACCCACCTCACACGTGTCCCGGGAGCCATCTGTCCCTTCTCAGCAACTCCCGGCGGGTCGGCGGCCATCGGCGGCGGGGGCGGGGGGGGGGGGGGGGGTGTGGCGGGCGGCGCCGGCGCGGAACGCTCAGAACGCCGGGGTCCACGGCCCCCCGAAGGCGCTCGGCCCCTCCCTCCGGCGGAGGCCGGGACGGCGGCGAGTGGAGATGGGGGGCGCCGGGGGCGAGGCCCTCCCAAGGGCTGCGGCGCGGCCCTTGCAGGGGGAGGTCCTGCTCTGGGGGGCTCAGTCCCTCAGTCCCCCAGGCCAACGGGGGCTCCTCGGGCGCAGGGTGCACAGCTTTTGCCTGGGCCCCACTCAGTTCGGGTGTCTGCTCACCTCCTTCCACCCCGCCCCTCCTCGCCTCTGCCCAGCGCCCCCGGCGCTTTAACTTGCCCCTTCCCGATGCCCAGGGTAGACCTGGGACCCCCGCACTGTTTCAGGGGCTCAAGCCCCGCCCTCCGCCGGTTCCCGGGGAGGGTCGGGGATTTCTGTTACCTGCTCCCCTCACCTGAACCAGCCCCTGCGCTACTGCTACGGGGCGAGCAGAAAGGGTGAAGGGAGCTGCTGGGCCTCGCTCCCTCCCCGCACCTAGCCTGCGCGCGCCCCCGTCCTCTCCCCCTCCTCCCAGCAAGCGACTCTCGGGAGATAGAGATTTAAATAAAATTTGAATAAAATTCCCTTCCTCAAGCTGGAGGGTGGAAAGAAAGGTTGGAAGGGGACAGGAAAAGGGTGAGGGGAAAATCGGCCTGCCTCAGCCACCCTGGTCCCCGGCCCCGCGCTGCTTCGGCCCCGGGCCCTGGCCGCCTCTCCCATCCCTCCTGAGCTCCTCCACCTCTCTTCCCTCTACCCTCTCCTCCTTGCCACTCCCCTCCCCTCCCCTCCCTGCTCCCCCTCCCCTCCTCCTCCTCCCCTCCTCCTCCTCCCCTCCTCCTCCTCCCCTCCTCCTCCTCCCCTCCTCCTCCTCCCCTCCTCCTCCTCCCCTCCTCCTCCTCCCCTCCTCCTCCTCCCCTCCTCCTCCTCCCCTCCTCCTCCTCCTCTTTACTCTCTCCTTCTCTCAGAGGAACCGCGCCCCCTACCCTCTCCTTCCCCCACTTCCTCCTCTTTCCAGGACTAACATGCGCAGGGCACGATGGAAGTAGTAGTCCTGCGGGCGCTGGGCGCTGGGATCAAAGGGATGCTGGGGTCCGTGGGAACTACAAACAAGTAGGCGGAGGACGTGAAAAGCCGGGAGTGGCGGATGCCGGGATTCATAGTCCGGTTGCCCCAAGGCTCCTGGTTGCAGAGCGTAGAGGCGTGGGAACGTTGACTACAAACAAGATGGCGGAAGAAGGACGGATACCTGACTAGTAGTCCATCTTCCAAAGTGCGATGGGGTTCTTTGGAAGGAATAATGCTGAAGATGAAATTCCAGTACTTTGGCCACCTCATGCGAAGAGTTGACTCACTGGAAAAGACTCTGATGCTGGGAGGGATTAGGGGCAGGAGGAGAAGGGGACGACAGAGGATGGGATGGCTGAATGGCATCACTGACTCGATGGACGTGAGTCTGAGTGAACTCCGGGAGTTGGTGATGGACAGGGAGGCCTGGCGTGCTGCGATTCATGGGGTCGCAGAGTCGGACACGACTGAGCGACTGAACTGAACTAAGCGTTCTAGAGTTCTTTAAGAATGGTAGGATCAAGAGGATAAGGAGACTACCATAAAAATGGCAGGCAACCTAGCTTCTCGCGGTTGCCTCACTATACCACCTTGTCACCTCGCTCGCCAGTAATATCGAAATTACCCTCCTGTTGGCGCAAAGCTTGACGGGAGTTGCAGTCTTCCCGGCTCCCTTTTATTATCTTGACCAGACAATGGAAGGGGGAAAGGGGCGGGGTCTACCAGCAAAGATGACCACTGGAGGAAAGGGGCAACGGTGACCTGGAACTTGTAGTTCATTCGCTAAGGCTACTCCTTGTGGAAACAGGGGAAAGGACTACAATAAAGATGGCAGCCTAGCACATCCTCCGCGCCAGTGCCTGCTGGGCGACGTAGTCCCTTCCTTTGCTCAACAGAGAAAGGACATGGGCTGTTGAAATGTGCATCACCGCCAACAGTCCAAATTGAGAGCAGACAGAAACGGAGAGTCTGTTTCCTTCTCTCCTCGCCACCCGCTTCTGACGACCTCCAGGGAAATGTAGTCTCGTGCCTTCACTCGCTAGTGGAGGGGAAGAATTTCTGTCGCCAGTGGGGATCAATGAGGGTGAGGGAGAAAAGACGTCCGAGAGATCCAGGAATCTATTCTGCCTCCCCGTGTGGCGAGGACTTCATCTTTCAGGGGAAGGCTCTTAAAGGAAAGCAACAGTAATCAGTGTGTGGGGACAAGGGAGGCGTGGTTCTTGCCGAGAGTATTGTCACGCTGTTGTCCCTTGGAAAGCTTCGGCACCTGACACCTGATGCTTGTTCCCCCAAACCTCAGAGAATCGGTAGCTTCCAAGTCGGGAGAGCTCCAGGGAAAAGGCTCTGGAGCCATACAACATCCCCACCCCTCCTTGGGAAGTCACCAAACCTCGATTTTTCTCATCTGAAAAATGGGGATAACGATACCTACCTCGAAGCAGAGTGTTATGACAATGTTCACGAAAATGCCCACCTTCAGGGCCTGACACAGGGCACGTGTTGGCAGTTCCTTTCTCGAGGGCCCTTCCAGCCCAGCTGTTTTGGGATCCCAGGTGTCCATCATGCCGGAAGGAGTTAGCTCCTGTGAGAAGAAAACTATGCCCGGCTGTCTACCCTATCTTGAGCCGCACCCCCTCTGCCCGGGCCCCTCATCTGGATCCTTCCGTGTCCACTACCGATTACTGCTGCTAGGGGGCGCCCATTCTTCGTTTGACTGAGGGCCAACAAGCTGCCTAGATTCCTCAATCTGAAGTTGTTGGCGCTGCCAACTGCCCAACCAGTCTTGGAGGCACCCCCGCGCCCTCTCCGGGCCTTCTCCCCCTCCGCGCTAGACACCTCAGCTGCCAAGGCAAATGGGTCTGCTTCCTACCACTGTACCTTCTTAGCTGCCTTCTTAATCTTCCTCCTCTGCCTGAAAAACTATTCACTTTCGACCCCTGTGGTTCGAGGGCCCTGCGGAAGATTTGGTGAGTGTGGTTTTCTGGCAGGGAATTGAACGCAAGCTGGCTGGTGAGATGTGAAGTCCTGAATTTTCAGGGACTGGCCTCAGGCTCCTACTAGCTCACAGTGTATTTAGGAAAGCCTTGACTCCCGGAAGATTGTTTCCTCTTCCGCCTCACTGCTTTAGTTTGGCTACATGATTCCCCAGGGATTTTTCTGGAGCTAGTCCCTCTACCGATTAGGCTCTTTCCTTCCACCCTTCCCACCGCTGCACCCAGTTAACTTCATCTTTCAGGTTTGTGTCCCAAGGAAGCCGTCATGTGTGTCATTCCCAGAAGAGATTCATTTGACTCTTCCCCTAGATATAAGCTTTATGAAGTCTTGTCTCTTATGTGCTTTCAGTATCTCATTTGATCCTCCTAAGAATCCTGTTACAATCTCATTTTATAGACGAGGAAACTGGGAATGACTGAGTGATAAAGCTAGGATTCAGAGCTTCTCTGGGGGTCTGTCTAGGGGTAAAGAATTCGCCTGCTAATGCAAGAGATCCGGGTTTGAACCCTGATCGGAGAAGATCCCACATAATGCAGAGAAACAAAGCCCGAGCGCCACAACTACCGAGCCCAGGACCTAGGGCCTGTGCACCCTACCAAAAGAAGCTACGCCAACAAGAAGCCTGCACACCCCAACAAAGAGTACCCTGCGCCACAAGTGGGGAAAGCCCGCGTGCAGCAATAAAGACCCAGCACAGCCAAAAATATATAATACATCAATAAATGAATAAAGTTTAGAAAGGAATATTAAATTATAAAGAAAAATAATTAGTATCATAAAATAATTTTTTATAAAAAAGCTAGGATTCCCAAGGCCTCAGAGCCCACCTTCAGAACTATAGCATCTGCCAGTTGATCATGTCCATCCTCTGTGTGTTAAGTTTGGCAGAACAACCACACATTTCTTTCACTTGGAATCCAGCAACACTGAGTCTGCATTCTTTGTTTCCTTGAACAAGAAACAGCTGGTGCAGAACTGTGGCTGCCCCTTTGGGATGAGACAAGTACTCACTAGGTCCACACAGTACCCATCCAGCTTGCTTCAGTCCTAGCAGAAGCACTACTGGCCCCACCTCATTAACTGAGACCCGGACATAAGCCTACTGAAGGTCAAGGCCATTTCTCACTCTCTAGAGAGCACCTCAGGGCTGGATGGTGTGCCTGCACTCCTCGCTGGCTAGATAGAGAGATGGCTGAGTGTGACTGCATACAGAGAAAGAGGAGAACTTTTGCTTTTCACTTTATAACCTACTCTGCAGATTGACAGTTTTACCATGAGCAGACATTATTTGTATATACTTAAAACAGGTTTCCCCAGTGGCTCAGAGGTAAAGAATCTGCCTGTAATGCAGGAGACAGGAGTTCAACCCCTGGTTGGGGAAGATCTGCTGGAGGAGGGCATGACAACCCACTCCAGTATTCCTGTCTAGACAGTCCCAAGGACTGAGGAGCCTGGCAGGCTACAGTCCATATGGTCGCAAGGAGTTGGACACGACTGAAACGACTGAGGAGGTCTACTTAAAATATGAGTTGCAAATACTATAATCTTGCCACGTTGACATTAAAATATAAAAACAACAGTCAGACCTTCTCAGCCATAAGTGAACTCCGGGTTTACAGCATCCACAAGTCCCTTTTCATTTGCACAAAAAATTTCTGTCTTCTGTCCACCTTATTTACACATTTTGTCTGAGAACCATCAGAAAGATGGTTCATGGCCCTCGGTGGTAGTGGTTTCCTATATGAGGGGCTGGGGCTGCAGACCACATTCAGAAAGAGGAGCACCATTCAGTCTCCAGGGGGGAAGCTACTGGAAAGGGATGGAGGGCTCCTGCTGGCTCTCAGAACTATCCACAACCTTGGACTGAGCTCACTGAATTCAGGAGTGGGAGCAGCCCATTGATCTTGAGGTTCCTTTTCAGCAGTGGGTACTCTTCCGGAAGATCCAAATCTTTGCTGCATTTGTGTAGAAGGTCATAGCTTCTGTATCAGTCAGAGCAGGTGAAGTTATGCTGCAGTAACAAAGAACACCCAAGTTTGGGTGGCTTACAGCAACTAAGGTCTGATTCGGGCTCATGTTGTGTGTCTAGGGTTGGTCAGTGGGGAGAGATCTGCCCATTCTAGTTACCCAGGGATTAAGGCCAGGCGAAGAGGCTCCATCTGGATATGAGCTTCCATAATCACCATCCAATCACTGATGAATAGAGAGAGAAGGACTTGGTGAAACATGGCCTGGCTTCTATAGCTTCTGCCCAGAAGTGACTCAGGACAGTTGTGTTCACATAGTATTGACTAATCCATAGCCTCCCCTAATTTCAAAGTGGGCAGAGTCAGGACCTCTTTCTACTTTCTGCCTGGAAGGAAAAGAACTAGAATGCCTGTGAGTGTGTGCTAAGTCAGTTCAGTCATGTCCGAGTCTTTGCAACCCTATGGACTGTAGCCCGCCAGGCTCCTCTGTCCATGGGATTCTCCAGGCAAGAACAGTGGAATGGGTTGCCATGTCCTCCGCCAGGGGATCTTCGTGACCCAGGGATCAAATCCACATCTCTTACATCCTCTGCATTGGTATTCGGATTCTTGACCACTAGCACTCCCTGGCAATGCCTTTAAATAGCCCTAATAACAGACACAGCTTTCTGTGGCTCCTAGTGAAGGGACAGCTGTCACGTAGAGGATTATCTGGGCAAGCGCCCTCTATAAGACATGCACTGGGGCAGCTCTTTTGTTGGTCACATGGGACACTATTCAGAAAGCAGAGAGGAGGGCCTTCCCCGGTGGTCCATCGGTTAAGAATTGGCCTTCCAATGCACGTGAAGTGGCTGGATTGGGGAACTAAGATCCCACATGCCACAGGGCAACTAAGTTCTTGCTCCAACTCCTCAGCCCATTTGCTTTAGCTAGAGAGAAGCCCGTGCATTGCAATGAAAGAGCCTGCATGTCACAACTAAGACCCAAAGCAGCCAAATGAATAAATATTTTTTTATAAAAAGCAGAGAGGACATTGATTTACACTGAAATATGGTGGGCATGGCAGCCCACTCCAGTACTCTTGCCTGGAAAATCCCATGGATGGAGGAGCCTGGTAGGCTGCAGTCCATGGGGTCGCGAAGAGTTGGACAGTACTGAGCAACTACACTTTCACTTTTCACTTTCATGCAGTGGATAAGGAAATGGCAACCCACTCCAGTGTTCTTGCCTGGAGAATCCAAGGGACAGGGGAGCCTGGTGGGCTGCCATTTATAGGGTCCCACAGAGTCGGACACGACTGAAGCCACTTAGCAGCAGCAGCAGCAGCATGGTGGTCAAGTGAATAGAAAATGCCCCTGTAAGAGGTTGACAGTCACCCCTGCAATTAGTAATCACTGAAAACAAGGCTCCACAGAAGTTGCCAGGGTCTGGTTGATGAAAGTTCTGGAAGTAACACACCCAACCATGGGTGTGGCTTCTAATGGTCATAGAACCCTTCAGTAGAGCTCATTGTCCAGTGTCCCTGGAGGGTCTGATGGCAACACTAGCTGAGTTTCTACTGTCAGTGGGTGTTGCCAGTATACACGTTTCCCAGACCTCTCCAATTTATCACATATATACGATCACATTTCTTTTTAGAGTTGTGCCCTTCTAATGGGGCTTCCCAGATGGCACTAGTGGTAAAGAACCCACCTGCCAATGCAGGAGATAGAGGGCACTCAGGTTCCATCTCTGGGTGGGGAAAATTCCATGGAGGAGGGCAGGGCCATCCACTCCAGTATTTTTGCCTGGAGAATCCCATGGACAGAGGAGCCTGGTGGCCTGCAGTCCATAGGGTCACAGAGTCGGCCTCTACTGTAACAATTTAGCATGGACTGAAGCAAATCAGCACACACGCATGCCCCCTCCTGATTGGGAGCTGGGATGGATGCTTTAAGTGCGTTCCTGCAGCAGGGGCTTTGAACATTGCAAAAGTTTCTCTCTTTTTTAAAGGCATTTGAATCGTCCGTGTGGTGAGTTTCTTTCTGACCGTGCTGGCTCTTTGTTGCTGCATGTGGGTTTTCCCGAGTTGGACCACTCTTCCTCGTGGTCCTCTGGTTTCTCATTGCGGTGGCTTCTCTCGTTGTGGAGCACAGGCTCTAGGGCTCCTGGGCTTCAGCGGTTGGGTCACACAGGCTTAGTTGCCCTTCAGCATGTGGGATCTTCCCGGGGCAGGGAGTGAACCCATGTCCCCTGCATCGGCAGACAGGTCCTTAACCACTCAACCACCAAGGAAGTTCCCTTTTTGACCCATTTGAATATAGAACCAGACAAATGACTGGACTACCTTTGCAAAGAAACCCCACACAGTTATAAAGAAATGATCTTAAAAATCTTCTGTAAAATTTGGTTGAGGACCACACTGCTACATCAAATAAATGGATATTAAGCACCTCTTGTGTGTCCATCCCTATCCTAGGCAGCTGTGCTGTGCTGTGCTTAGTTGCTCAGTTGTGTCCAAGTCTTTGAGACCCAATGGACTATAGCCCTCCAGGCTCCTCTGCTGGTGGGGATTCTCCAGTCAAGACTACTGGAGTGGGTTGCTGTTTCCTCGTCCGGGGGATAATCCCAAACTAGGGATCAAACTCAGGTCTCCAGATTCCCAGGCCGGGTCTTGACTGTCTGAGCCACCAGGGAAGCCCCATGCTAGGTACCTATGATGCAAAATTCTTGACCTAATCCAGAGTGAGCTGGGAGCCTCAGGCTTTTGTCCATTTAGCGATGAGCATTTGAGATTTAGTCTTCCAAAAATCTAGGCTCTGTAAGACCGTGGCCTCTTGCACAAGACTGTATTCTTCCAAATTCTTCCAAATATTCTTCTTTCAGAGCTCCATGGAAAACTCTGAATCCTCATGTAATTCTTCCAGCAGCTGCTACTAGGCCTCCTGCCTTCCTTCCCTTCCTGGAATGTGCTTACCTCTACCCACCCCAGGCCCAGAGTGCCTGGGTGCTAAGACACTTCAGTCGTGTCAGACCCTTTGTGACCCTATGGACTGTAGCCCACCAGGCTCCTCTGTCTATAGGATTTTGCAGGCAAGAATACTGGAGTGGGTTGCCATGCCCTCCTCCAGGGGATCTTCCCCACCCAAGGATGGAATCCACATCTCTTATATCTCCTGCATTGGCAGGCGAGTTCTTTACCACTAGCACCATCTGGGAAGCCCAGGGCAGCCCCCTAAACTCTTAACTGGTCATACAAGGAAATTAGGAAGCCCTGAGGGCTTAGGTCTCAGCTGCCTAAAGCTCTCTCTTCCATTAGAATGATCTGAATTCCACTTGATTTGGTGAAGCAAGGGTCAGTCCAGCTGTTACATGTATACAGGCTTACTTACTGGAAAAACTATAGCTTTAACTATAGGGACTTTAGTCACAAAGTGATGTCTACGCTTTTTAATATGTTGTCTAGATTTGTCATAGTTTTCCTCCAAGGAACAAGCATCTTTTAATTTCATGGCTGCAGTCACCTTCTGCAGTGATTTTGGAGCCCAAGAAGATAAAATCTGTCACTGCTCTCACTTTTTCCCTTTCTACTTGCCATCAAGTGATGGGAACGGATGCCATGATCTTAGTGTTTTGAATGTTGAGTTTTAAGCCAGCTTTTTTGCTCTCCTCTTTCACCTTCATCAAGAGGCTCTTTGCTGCTGCTGCTGCAAAGTCACTTCAGTCATGTACAGCCCTCAGCAACCCCACGGACTGCAGCCTTGCAGGCTCCTTCGTCCATGGGATTTTCCAGGCAAGAGTACTGGAGTGGGGTGCCATTGCCTTCTCCAAAGAGTTTCTTTAGTTCCTCTTCATTCTCTGCCAGTAGGGTGGTATTATCTGCTTCTCTGAGGTTTGTGATAGTTCTCCTGGAAACATTGATTCCAGCTTGTGGGTCATCCACCCTGCATTTTGCATGATGTACTCTGCATAAAGTTCCATAAACAGAGTAACAGTATATAGGCTTATTGTGGTCCTTTCCCAAATTTGAACCAGTCGGTTGTTCCTTATTGAGCCTCATACAGGTTGCTCAGGAAACAGGTAAGTTGGTCTGGTATTCCCATCTCTAAGAATTTTCCATGGTTTGCGGTGATCCACACAGTCAAAGGCTTTCCAGTAATCAGTGAAGCAGAAATAGATGTTTTTTTCTGGAATTCCCTTGCTTTCTCTATGATCCAGCTAATGTTGGCAATTGGATCTCTGGTTCCTCTGTCTTTTCTAAACCCAGCTTATACATCTGGAAGTTCTTAGTTCATATACTGCTGAAGCCTAGCTTGAGGGATTTTGAGCATAACTTTGCTAGCACATGAAATGATTGCAATTGAGCTATAATCTGAAAATTCTTTGGCACTGCCCTTCTTTGGGATGGGAATGAAAACTGACCCTTTCCAGTCCTGGGGCCACTGCTGAGTTTTCCATATTTGCTGATATATTGAGTACAGCACTTTAACAGCATCATCTTTTAGGATGTTAAATAGCTCCAGCTAGAATTCTGTCGCCTCTGCTAGCTTTGTTCATAGGCATGCTTCCTAAGGCCCACTTGACTTCAGGCTCCAGGATGTCTGGCTCTAGGTTAGTGACCACACCGTCGTGGTTACCCGGGATATTAAGACCTTTTTTGTAGTTCGTCTGTATATTCTAGCCACCTGGTCTTTATCTCTTCTGCTTCTGTTAGGTCCTTACTGTTTCTGTCCTTTCTCGTGCCCATCTTTGCATGAAATGTTCCCCTGATCTCTCCAGTTTTCTTGAAGAGATCTCTAGTCTTTCCCATTCTATTGTTTTCTGATTTCTTTGCATTGTTCATTTGAGAAGGCCTCCTTATCTCTTCTTACTGTTCTCTGGAACTCAGCACTCAGTTGGGTATATCTTTCCTTCTCTTCTTCCTTGCTTTTCACCTCTTTTCTTTCCTCAGCTATTTGTAAAGCCTCCTCAGAGAAGCATTTTGCTTTCTTGCATTTCTTTTCCTTTGGGATGGTTTTGGTCACGGCCTCTTGTACAATGTTACAAACCTCTGTCCATAGTTCTTCAGGCAGTCTGTCTACCGGATCTAATTCCTTGAATCTATTCGTCACCTCCACTGTATAATCACTGAACGCTCAGTTGGTAAACTATCTGCCCACAATCTGGGAGACCTGGGTTCGATCCCTGGGTTGAGAAATCCCTGGAGAAGAGAAACACTAACCATTCCAGTATTATTCCTTGGACGGTATAGACTCTTGAGAGTCCCTTGGACTGCAAGGAGATCCAACCAGTCCATTCTGAAGGAGATCAGCCCTGGGATTACTTTGGAAGGAATGATGCTAAAGCTGAAACTCCAATACTTTGGCCACCTCATGCGAAGAGTTGACTCATTGGAAAAGACTCTGATGCTGGGAGGGATTGGGGGCAGGAGGAAAAGGGGACGACAGAGGACGAGATGGCTGGATGGCATCACTGACTCGATGGACATGAGTCTGAGTGAACTCCAGGAGTTGGTGATGGACAGGGAGGCCTGGCGTGCTGCGATTCATGGGGTCACAAAGAGTCGGACATGACTGAGCGACTGATCTGATCTGATCTGATCTGATAGACTATGGGGTGACAAAGAGTCGAATACTTTGAGCGACTTTCACTTTCACTGTATCATCATAAGGGATTTGATTTAGGTCACAGCTGAATGGCCTAGTGGTTTCCCCTAGTTTCTTTAATTTAAGCCTGAATTTTGCAAGAAGGAGCCAATGATCTGAGCCACAGTCAGCCCCAGGACTTTGTTTTACTGAGTGTATAGAGCTTCTCCATTTTTGGCTGAGAAGAATACACTCGATCTGATTTCAGTATTGACCATCTGGTGATGTCCATGTGTAGAGTTGCCTCTTGTGTTGTTGAAAGACTGTGTGTGCTATGACCAGTGTGTTGTCTCAACAAACGTGTGTTAGCTTTTGCCCTGCTTCATTTTGTACTCCAAGGCCAAACTTGCCTGTTACTCCAGATATCTTTTGACTTCCTATTTTGCATTCCAATACCCCATGATGGAAAGGACATCTTTACATCTGTTTTTTTTTTTTTTTTTTTCTTTCTTGGTGTCACTCCTAGAAAATCCTGGGGGTGTTTATAGAACAGTCAACTTCAGCTTCTTCGGCATTAGTGGTTGGGGCATGTTTGGTAAGTCGCTTCAATCGTGTCCAACTCTTTTTGACCCTATGGACTGCAACCTACTGGACTCCTCTGTCCATGGGATTCTCCAGGCAAGAATACTGGAGTGGGTTGCTGTGCCTTCCTCCAGGGGATCTTCCCGACCCAGGGATCAAATCCACATCTCTTAAGTCTCCTGCACTGGGAGGTGGGTTCATTACCACTAGGGGCTCCTTAGAACCTATGGAATGTCTGAGTGGGAATCAAGAATCTATATTTGTAAGAGTAACCCAGGGGATTCTTTTTTCCACTGAAATCTAGAATGAGACTCAGTGTGGAGATCTGGCCTTACCTCGGTGCAGGGCCCTGTGGGGCTCCTGGACACAAGGTCTTTGTGTCCTCCCTTTTTTGTTGTTTAAAATATTTATTTATTTGGCTGCACTGGGTTGAAGCATGTGGGATCTATTCCCTGACAAGGGATCAAACCCGGGCCCCTGCTTGGGACCATGTGGTCCCAGCACTGGACCATGAGGGAAGTCTCCTCCTGCATTTCTTTGATTATAGGAAACTACGTTCATTCAGGCTCCATGGCCTTCCCTGAGTTCTAATGGGCAGATTCAAGCAGTTGTTCACTGGGGAAGGGCAGGGATGCAAAACCAGGGAGAAGCCAAGAAAAGTAAGAGTAGCCTTGGAGTAAGAGCCTGATTCCCCATCAAGGGATGCACACAATATCTTTGAGCTATTTTGCAGATACCAAAACCCCCTCTGGGTGGGAGAATTTGATGGTTAACAATGGTATGCTGCCCACAAGCATGTAGACACCTGACCAGTTGGACCTGATTTGAGACCATGAACCCCTACTTACCTCCCCACCAACCCATCAGAAGAATGTTGACTCTATTTATGTATGGCTAATACAATATCATGAAAAATAAAAGAAAAAAAGAAGAATGTTATGAGATGATCATGCCCTCTCTGGACAATTGTTATAAGACGTTTCACTATCTTCCCCAAATGGGGGACAGGTGTTTTTGAGGGCAGAACCCACTGTGTCCCCCTTTGCCTGGCAAAGCAATAAAGCGCTCCTTTTCTACTTTACCCAAAACTTTGTGAGATTTTATTCGGCACTGCTGTACAAAGAAGGTGAGCTTTCAGCATCGTCTCTATCTTTGGGGCATTGTGTAACATCACCTCTTCGAAACTTCATTTTCTCACCTGGATGAGATGATTCTTACTGTATTTTTTAAATGGTGAGTATTGATTTATGGCTGTGAGAGCGTAGTTGCTCCTCAGCATGTGGAATCTTCCTGGACTAGGTATGAACCCAAGTCCCCTGCACTGGCAGGCACATTCATATCTGCCTGGGAAGTCCTCTCCTCTTTATTTAATTTTTTATTGTCTACACTAAGTTCTTTACATTTTTAGATATTAATCCCCGTTGATATATGATTTTCAAAGTTTTTCCTTCCTTTCCATAGGCTTTTTCATTTTGTTAATTTGTCCTTCTGCTGTGCAGAAGCTTTTGAGTTTGATGTAGTCCATGATGGAAATTCTGGATCAAGCGACTGGGGAAATGTTCTCAGAAGAATAGGGTTATCAAGGTACATCGGTGATAAAAAGCTGAGCAAGAATGTGGTCTCAACTGACCACATTTGATCTAGAGAAAGTTCTGGAGCCAAAATTGTATCACCAAGTAAATTTCACAACTGGCCAAATTCTTCCAGGAGGAGAGGTGTTGGGCAGTTCTCCAGAGGAGGGGACATGGGGGATGGGTGTGCTGTTTGCAAAAGAATCTGGGTGGGGCACCAACAATATCCTACAGTCCACTTTGGCGCTGTTCAGATCTACTGGCTTCTCCTATTAAGTTCTCTTCATCCCAGTACAACTTCCCCAGGATTCTGCTTGATCATAATTTCTGGGTAAACTTAGGAAAGGAGGATTAGTTCTAGAGACACAGCTGATATCTCTCAGCTCTCTCCTCTACACCCACTCATTCTAGCCCAGCCCCTCCCTTCTGCTCCTGGCTTCAGCTAGTGGTTCTGCTGGTCTCTGCACTTTGGGGGATTGAGCCTGGCCCTCACTCCTGAAGGGTCTGAGTCCCTAGTTAGCATGCTTTATGAGCCTGTGACAATGGTACTTGCTCACTTACAAATAAAACTTAGCATGGGGGCTTCCCTGGTGGTCTAGTGGTTTAGAATCTACCTGGCAATGCAGGGGACACCAGTTCGATCCCTGGTCCGGGAAGATCCCACATGACTTGGAGCACCTAAGTCTGAGAGCCACAGCTACTGAGTCCATGTGCAGCCACCACTGAAGCCTGCATGCCTAGAGCCTGTGCTCTGCAACAAGGGAAGCCACCGTGATGAGAAGCCCACAAACCTCAACAGGAAAATAGCCCCCGCTGTCTGAAACTAGAGAAAGCCCCCCCACAGCAATGAAGACCTAGCACAGCCAAAAGTAACAAATAATAATAAATAAATACAATTAAAAAAAAAAGAACAACATACCTCAGCATGGGTAGCTGGAGATATTTCAAGCAATCACCTAATGTTGAGCATACTCCTGCTGTCCCCCATTACATAGCCTGGTCCTACTTTCTGTTCTGACCATAGTCTGTTACCCTCTGCCCATCCATATTGTTAGGGGAAGCACAGTGACCGAAATCGCCTACCCTACCCAGACACCATTGTAAACATTTGCCTGAGTTATTTTACAATAAGAAGTCCTAGAAAGGAAGATGGAACTCACAAGCCACCACCAACAGGAAGAGTTCAGGAAAGGTCAGAAGAAGATGCCATGCATTCTACCACCTCCCAGAATCCTTCTTACTTGCATCGATCTTGGCTGAGCCATGCGAGCAACACCAGGAAGGATGCCTTTGCACTGGCTTTTCTCTTTGCCGGGAGGGGTAGGAGTGAAGATTTGCTCGAAAAGGGCTAATATTGGTGTCAGAGGCTCTGGCTTGAATTCCTGTTTATTTGTTCTGAATGGGTCTCCTGATGGAACCTGCTGGATGACATAGGGTCGTGATTGAGCGTCCTGGTGGACAGACAGAACACATCTCTTGGGAACACTGTTGCCAAAATCTCAGCTCTCTCTGCACCAATGTCCAACAGAAATATGGAGACAGAGTGATGGAGGAGAAAGAAGCGCAGCTTTATAGCTGTGCTAGGCACAGTAGGCTAGTGCCTCAAGAACTGTGCCCCACCCCTCGCTGGTGAGTAGGGAAAGGGTACACAGTCAGGCAGGAGTCTGTGATAAGGATCAAGGTGGTAACAGTCTTGTATTTGTTCTCCTGCAGTTTCCACAGGATGGGGACAAGATCAGGGAGTGTGCAGGGTCCTAGAAGCTCTGTCTCTCATCTTAATAAGCCTCTGCCTCACCTGCTGCTTCTGCTTTGATTAACAGCTGTTCTGCCCTTTGGGCTTCCCTCATAGCTCAGTTGGTAAAGAATCCGCCTGCAATGCAGGAGACCCTGTTTCAATTCCCGGGTTGGGAAGATCCCCTGGAGAAAGGATAGGACATCCCCTCCAGTATTCTTTGGCTTCCCTGATGGCTCAGCTGGTAAAGAATCCTCGTGCAATGTGGGAGATCTGGTTTCGATCCCTGGGTTGTGAAGATTGCCTGGAGAAGGGAAAGGCTACCCACTCCAGTATTCTGGCCTGGAGAATTCCATGGACTGTGTATACTCCATTGGGTTGAAAAGAGTCGGACATGACTGAGCGACTTTCACTTAATTACTTACTCTGCACATTGGAACTCAGAGAAGGTCGTGGAGGCTAGAGGCCCACCTACAAGGAATATGGACGAAAGGTCTCTGCACCCTGGAGTCCCACAGGGCCCTGGTTGGCATTAGCATTAGTGTGGTTGGTTGGGATTGGGCTCCAAGCCTGAGATAGTGGTATGCTAAGGCTTTTGCCATTGGTTGGAGGCATTATGGTGTAGGCAAGGAGTTCAAACCAGTCAAACCTAAAGGATATGAGTCCTGCATATTCATTGGAAGGACTGAAGTGGAAGCTGAAACTTCAATACTCTGGCCACCGGATAGGAAGAACTGACTCATTGGAAACGACCCTGATGCTGAGAAAGATTGAAGGCTGGAGGAGAAGGGGACGATAGAGGATGAGGTGGTTGGATGGCATCACCAACTCAATGGACATGAATTTGAGCAAGCTCTGGGAGGTGGTGATGGACAGGGAAGCCTGGGGTGCTGCAGTCCATAGGGTCACAAAGAGTTGGACACGATTGAGTGACTAAGCTGAACTGGAGGCGTTAGGAACCACTGCAGCAACTCTTGAGGCGCTCTGGAGGGGGTCTCATAGCAGAGTTCGAGGCACTTGGTGGGTGAAGTCAGTGAGACCCTAAGATGCCAAGACAATTTTCCTGGTCTTCAGATGAGGAAACAAACTCAGGCTCAGAGAGGTCTAAGTAACTTGCCTAAGCTCGAGATGGACAAAAGGAGGATTTTTACCCAAGTGGGAAAGAAAAGAGAGTGCTAGTCGCTCAGTCATGTTAGACTCTTTGCGACCCCATGGACTGCAGCGCTCCCGGCTCCACAGTCCATGGAGTTCTCCAGGCAAGAATACTGGGACAGGTTGCCATGCCCTCCTGAAGGGGATCTTCCCCACTCAGGGACTGCTGACTCTTAAATTGCTAGGATTTCCCAGGGATCAGCTTCCGGTGAGACTGAAACAGAGATGGAGATATGTGGGCTACGAGGCAGGGCAGGACCAGGTGGCAGAGCTTCTGACATCTGCCCAGACAAATGCCTTGGAAAAATGGAACTAGCCTGGGATAGGGGTGGATTGCTCCAGTTTTGAAGGGCCCCTGAAGGGTCCAGAGAGAAAGTGAAGTCTCCAAGAGGAGGACGAGATGGTAGGGTTGGGTCAGGGTGAGCCTGCCCTCTGGGGTGAGGCTCGGCCCAAGGTAGGCTGCGACGTATGAACAGCACGAGATCACGTGTCTGGCTCCCTCTTCCCCTCCTGCCCTCCTCTTGTTCTTCCTCCTCCTCCTCCTCCACTACCTGGCCTGGCCCCTGCCTCAGTGCACCCACTCAAGGGGCCTAGTCTAATCCTCTGACATCACAGCCTGCCCAACACAGGCCCACCCTGGCAGCCTTGACAGGGCCCAGGCTCAGAGACACAATTTAGGATCTCCCACCTCAGAACTTATCTCTTCCTCAACCTCTTCCCTCCTTCGCTCACAATTCAGATTGGGGACACCCTAGGGTCAGTCCCAAACTGAGGGGGCAGGAGCCTACGATCTGTCCTGGCCTTGCTGTGTGACTCCAGGTAAATAGCTGCCCCTCTCTGGGCCTCAGACTCCTTATCTAAATCTCCTCTACCCTCAGTTAATCACATCAACCTGTTTTGGCTAGTGGAGGTGATGGAATTCCAGTTGAGCTATTCCAAATCCTGAAAGATGATGCTGTGAAAGTGCTGCACTCAATATGCCAGCAAATTTGGAAAACTCAGAAGTGGCCACAGGACTGGAAAAGGTCAGTTTTCATTCCAATCCCAAAGAAAGGCAATGCCAAAGAATGCTCAAACTACCGCACAATTGCACTCATCTCACACGCTAGTAAAGTAATGCTCAAAATTCTCCAAGCCAGGCTTCAGCAATATGTGAACCATGAACTTCCTGATGTTTAAGCTGGTTTTAGAAAAGGCAGAGGAACCAGAGATCAAATTGCCAACATCCGCTGGATCATGGAAAAAGCAAGAGAGTTCCAGAAAAACATCTATTTCTGCTTTGTTGACTATGCCAAAGCCTTTGACTGTGTGGATCACAATAAACTGTGGAAAATTCTGAAAGAGATGGGAATACTAGACCACTTGATCTGCCTCTTGAGAAATTTGTATGCAGGTCAGGAAGCAACAGTTAGAACTGGACATGAAACAACAGACTGTTTCCAAATAGGAAAAGGATACGTCAAGGCTGTATATTGTCACCCTGCTTATTTAACTTATATGCAGAGTACATCATGAGAAACGCTGGACTGGAAGATACACAAGCTGGAATCAAGATTGCCAGGAGAAATCTCAATAACCTCAAATATGCAGATGACACCACTCTTATGGCAGAAAGTGAAGAGGAAGTAAGAAGCCTCTTGATGAAAGTGAAAGTGGAGAGTTAAAAAGTTGGCTTAAAGCTCAACATTCAGAAAACGAAGATCATGGCATCCGGTCCCACCACTTCACGGGAAATAGATGGGGAAACAGTGTCAGACTTTATTTTTTTGGGCTCCAAAATCACTGCAGATGGTGACTGCAGCCATGAAATTAAAAGACGCTTACTCCTTGGAAGGAAAGCTATGACCAACCTAGATAGCATATTCAAAAGCAGAGACATTACTTTGCCAACAAAGGTTTGTCTAGTCAAGGCTATAGTTTTTCCTGTGGTCATGTATGGACGTGAGAGTTGGACTGTGAAGAAGGCTGAGCGCCGAAGAATTGATGCTTTTGAACTGTGGTGTGGGAGAAGACTCTTGAGAGTCCCTTGGACTGCAAGGAGATCCAACCAGTCCATTCTGAAGGAGATCAGCCCTGGGATTTCTTTGGAAGGAATGATGCAGAAGCTGAAACTCCAGTACTTTGGCCACCTCATGCGAAGTGTTGACTCATTGGAAAAGACTCTGATGCTGGGAGGGATTGGGGGCAGGAGGAGAAGGGGACGACAGAGGATGAGATGGCTGGATGGCATCACTGACTTGATGGACGTGAGTCTGCGTGAAGTCCGGGAACTGGTGATGGACAGGGAGGCCTGGCGTGCTGCGATTCATGGGGTCGCAAAGAGTCAGACACGACTGAGCGACTGAACTAAACTGAACTAATTTAGGAATTAGACTCTGTAGACTCACAGGACCTAAAGTTGGGAGACTGAGCACAGATTCCCCAAGGAGGTCACTGGGGATAATGCAAAGCAGGGGTGTTGTTTTTTTTTTTAGGTTGGAGCCTCGTGACTTATGGGATCTCAGTTCCCTGACCAGGGATTGAACCTGGGCCACAGTAACAAAAGCTCAGAATCCGAACTGCTAGACCACCAGGAAACTTCCACTTCTCATTTTGAAGTCGACACCCCAGTTTCCCATCTCTGCTCTTCCCCTTCCTCTGGCCCTCCTCATCAAGCCCAGAGCTGCCCTGGAAGCAGAGGTGACGCTTAGCTGGATTCCAGGGGGTGCCAAGCACCAGATTGGGACTAGGTTAGAACCTAGATGCAGAGCGGTGCTGCCTCTGTGCCTCCCATTCTCACTGTGGTGTCCAAACGTGTCCTCAGAAGGGGACACCAAAGGATCTATGGGATGACAGGGACCAGCCCAGAGATCGGAGCCTGTCCTGAGCCTATGGCCTCTACAATTTATTCTGTGTGATCCTGACAAGTCACTGAACCCCATCTGTAAAAGTGGGAATAATAACCATAAGACCTACTCCAAGGGTCATTACAAGGATTAAACGAGATACTATCTATGTATCAAGTGACCGGTGACATAATAGAGGCTAAAAAATGGGATTCCTTTCCCTTCCTCTGCACCTCATCTGTGAAATATAGTCCCCTGTCAGTTTCCTGAAGAGAACCCAGGGGACAAGGACTGTGCAAAGTCTCACAGGTTGCAAAGTGTCAGGCCCGGAGGCTAGAGACACTGATAATGGTAAAGAGCTCTGACTTTGGAGCGCAATTCTAATCCTAGCTGTGTGACCCAGAACTAATCATGGAACCTTGCTGTGCCTCAATTTTCCTCATCTGTGAAATGGGGAAACAGTACTAGCCACTCCATGGGGTTTGTAAAGGACATGTTATTCTATGGAAAGAGCTTAGGACAGGCCATCAGTCAGTGCTCAATGTTAGTGATGGGACTTCCCTATGGTCCAGTAATGAGGACTCCATGCTTTCACTGCTGAGGACCTGGACTCAATCCCTGGTCAGAGAACAAAGATTCCACAAGCCATGTGGCACAGCTGGAAAAGAAAAAAACAGTATTAGAGATGATGATGATGAAGACGGTTGAGCCATAAGACAGTGCCTTCCGGGAAGGCAGGATGCTACTGGGACTGGTTCAGCCCATCCCAACTCTGTAGCAGTGCTGCAAAGGCTCACAGATGCACTGAATGGAGTAGACGGTGCTGCTCCTTCTGATGGTCCCTGCCTTGGGCCCCCACGCCCTCACTGCTCGGCTGGCCCATCACTCTATCAAGACAAGGCACCGACATAGGCATTCCTGGAGATCAGGTGCAGACCACACTCCTTGGCTTGGTTTGCTGAGCCCACCAGTTGGAACCAGTATGTTCCTGCCTTCCTTCACCCATTGCTCGTGGAGGTGTCTCCTTTTCCGGTGGCCGGATGCTGGGTCTATGGAGAACACCTGGCCTCCTGTCACTGGGAGAGAGAGACCAAGAGATGGAGAACGACAGTGTGCGGTGATCGGTGAGTGGACGAGGGGATGTTGGAAGCTCTGGGAGCCCTGATGGGGCAGAGGAGACAGAGAAAGCTTCCCTGAGAGGTGAAACCCAAGTTGAAGGTTAAGTATGAGAAGGATTGTCAAGTGAAGGAGGAGCAGGTTTACTCTCTCTGCAGGCAGAGTCTCAAGAGAGGGCAGTGCTGAGCAGACATGCAAAGTAGGACACGTGGGAGATGCAGAAGCTAGGGAAAAGCAAGAAGGAAGGTTCAAGGCTGCACAGGGACTAGGGGACTAAAGGCCTTAGAAGCTAGACTACAGACTTGGGGGTTTGTCCTGAGGGCAGTGGGCAGTCAAGGAAAGGTAAGGGGATGGTGGGAGGCGGCAAGGTGACCCTTGCTCTTTTCTATCCTGTCATATGTCACCAACAACCCATCTCTTTGCTCTGTCTAGCGGCTTTGTTTGTCCCTGACACCTGACAAGGATATTCCCAACCTCAGGGCCTTTGCACTGGCTTTTCTCTTTGCCTGGAGAGGTAGGAGTGAAGATTTTCTCGAATAGTGCTTAACATTGAGTCAGAAGCTCTGGCTTGAATTCCTGTTTATTTGTTCTGAATGGGCCTCCTGATGGAACCTGCTGGATGACATAGGGTCGTGACTGAGTGTCCTGGTGGACAGACAGAACACATCTCTTGGGAACACTGTTGCCAAAATCTCAGCTCTCTGCACCAATGCCAAACAGAAATATGGAGACAGAGTGATGGAGGAGAAAGAAGCGCGGCTTTATAACTCTGCCAGGCACAGTAGGCTAGTGCCTCCAGAACTGTGCCCCACTCCCTCGCTGGTGAGTAGGGAAAGGGTACATAGTCAGGCAGGAGTCTGTGATAAGGATTGAGGCAGTAACAGACTTGTATTTATTCTCCTGCAGTTTCCACAGGATGGGAACAAGATTAGGGTATGTGCAGGGTCCTAGAAGGTCTATCTCCCATCTTAATAAGCCTCTGCCTCACCTGCTGCTTCTGCTTTGATTAACAGCTGTTCTGCCCTTTGGGCTTCCCTCATAGCTAGTTGGTAAAGAATCTGCCTGCAATGCAGGAGACCCTGTTTCAATTCCTGGTTCGGGAAGATTCCCTGGAGAAAGGATGGGCTATCCACTCCAGTATTCTTGGGCTTCCCTGATGGCTCAGCTGGTAAAGAATCCTTGTGCAATGTGGGAGATCTGGTTTTGATCCCTGGGTTGCGAAGATTCCCTGGAGAAGGGAAAGGCTACCCACTCCAGTATTCTGGCCTGCAGAATTCCATGGACTGTACGTACACCATGGGGTCGAAAGAGTCGGACACGACTGAGGGACTTTCACTTACCTCCTCTGCCCTTTGGAACTCAGAGAAGGTCATGGAGGCCAGACGCCCCCCTACAAGGAATGGTGGACAAAATGGCCTCTGCACTCTGGAGTCCCACAGGACCCTGCTTGGCATTAGCATTAGTGTGGCTGGTGGGGATTGGGCTCCAAGCCTGAGATAGTGGGACACTGAGCCTTTTGTCATTGGTTGGATGGCATCACCAGTCAATGGACATGAATTTGAGCAAGCTCTGGGAGGTGGTGATGGACAGGGAAGCCTGATGTGCTGCAATCCATGGGGTCACAAAGAGTCGGATACAACTGAGTGACTGAGCTGAACTGGAGGCGTTACAAACCACAGCAGCAACTCTTGAGGGGCTCCGGAGGGGGTCTCATAGCAGAGGTCGAGGCACGTGGTGGATGAAGTCATTCAGACCCTAAGACGCCAAGACAAGTTTTCTGGTCTTCAGATGAGGAAACAAACTCAGGCTCAGAGAGGTTTAAGTAACTTGCCTAAGCTAGAGATGGACAAAGGGAGGGTTTTTATCCAAATGTGAAAGAAAAGTGAGTGTTAGTCGCTCAGTCGTGTCAGACTCTCTGCGACCCTATGGACTGTAGACCCCCAGGCTCCACTGTCCACGGGGTTCTCCAGGCAAGAATCCTGGGACGGGTTGCCATGCCCTCCTGCAGGGGATCTTCCCTACCCAGGGAAGTCTTAAATTGCTAGGATTTCCCAGGCATCAGCTTCCGGTGAGACTGAAACAGAGATGGAAATATGTGGCCTATGAGGCGGGGCAGGACCAGGAGGCAGAGCTTCTGACATCTGCCCAGACAAATGCCTTGGAAAAACGGAACTGGGCCTGGGATAGGGGTGGATTGCTTCAGTTGTAAAGGGCCCCTGAAGAGTCCAGAGAGAAAGTGAAGTCTGCAAGAGGAGGAAGAGATGGTGGGGTTGGGTCAGGGTGAGCCTGCCCTCTGGGGTGAGGCTTGGCCCAAGGTACGCTGCCCACGTGTGAACAGCACGAGATCGAGAGTCTGGTTCCCTCCTTCCCTCCTGCCCTCTTCTTCTTCCTCCTCCTCCTCCTCCACTACCTGGCCTGGCCCCTGCCTCAGTGCACCCACTCAATGGTCCTAGTCTAATCCTCTGACACACAGCCTGCCCAACACAGGCCCTCCCTGGCAGCCTTGACAGGGCCCAGGCTCAGAGACACAATTTAGGATCTCCCACCTCAGAACTGATCTCTTCCCTCAACCTCTTCCCTCCTTCAGCTCACAGTTCAGATTGAGGATACCCTAGAGTCAGTCCCAAACTGAGGGGGCAGGAGCCTATGATCTGTCCTGGCCTTGTTGTGTGACTCCAGGTAAGTAGCTGTCCCTCTCTGGGCCTCAGACTCCTTATCTAAATCTCATTAATGACATCAACCTGTTTTGGCTTCCTCTCAGCCCCTTGTAGCTTTAGGAAAATTTTTTTCTTTTTATGAGCTCACATGTTGGTTGTTGGGGGACCACTGGACTGTGTGGCCCTTATTATTCACCCCAGTGCCAACTCAGAGGAGGGGCTCCACCGACAGCTGCTGACTAAGGGTCTACATGGGTGAATGAAGGAACAGATGTAGCTCTGCCTTATGGTGGGGGCTCTGGACATGACTGTGTGTTCATAAGCACGGACGCATGTGCACTCCTGTGTTTGACGCTCCCTGGCAGGGTGTGTGGTGTACACAGTAGTGGGCATGTCCACTAGGGTGTCAGCTCCACAAGGGCAGGGATTTGTGTCTGACTTGTTCCCTGCTCTATCCCATTCTACCTGGAACAGGGACAAGCACATGGCTAGAGTCAATACTTCCTTGACTGTGAAAACGTATGAAAGTGAATACACACATCTGGTGTGGGTCCACGTGCCAACCTGTGCATAGAGTACAGTATAGTGTTAGTCACTCGGTCATGTCTGACTCTGAGATCCCACGGACTGTCACCCATCAGGCTCCTCTGTCCTTGGAATTTCCAGGCAAGAATACTGGAGTGGGTAGCCATTCTCTTCTCCAGGGGATCTTCCCCACCCAAGGATCGAACCTGAGTCTCCTACATTGCAGGCAGATTCTTTACCATCTGAGCCACCAGGGAAGCCCAAGACATGTACATGGTGATGCCCAAAGCTCAGCTTCTCTGGACACTGGTGCCAGATCAAACCTCAGGGACAAAGATGGGGCTGATGTCGAAAAGGAGAGCTTTATTGCTTTCCCAGGCAAAGGGAGATACAGCGGGCTTATGCTCTCATAACCATGTCCCCTCTGGGGAAGATACTGAGAAGTTTTCTAGTAAAATGGATGGGATCGGCTTGTGAACATTTTCCTATGTTTGGTGGTGTCAGGTAGAAATTAACATATTCAACCTTCAGGTCCAACTGGTCTGGGGTCTGCATGTTTGAGGGCAGTATACCACAGCTTGTCCCACCGGAGGGGGTTTCAGTACCTGAAAAATGCTTCAAAGATATTCTTGTATGTATCACATGTTCAGGAATGAGCACCTTGCCCCAAAGCTGCTCTTGATTTTATTTCTCCCTGGTTTTGCAATCCCTCCAGTCCTTAATTAACAGCTAATTAACAGCTGCCCATATCAAGTCCGGGAAGATCATGGAAGCTGAATGAAGGCTGCTACCTGCAATATCAAAGAAATGGATGGTGGGTGGGTGCTTCCCTGGTGGCTCAGTGGTAAAGAATCCACCTGCCAATGTGGGAGACATGGGTTCACTTCTTCATCCGGGACGATCCCACACGACTCAGAGTAACTAAGTCTGTGTGCGATAACTACTGAGCCCTCACTCTAGAGCCCGTGCTCTAGAGGAACAAGAGAAGCCGCCAAAATGAGAGGCCTGTGCCCTGCAACGAAGAGTAGCCCCACTCGCCGCAACTAGACAAAAAGCGCACGCAGACACAAAGATCCAGCATAGACAAAATAAGTAAATAAATTTATATTAAAAATACATTTTAAAAAACTCTTCAAAAAAAAAAAAAAGAAATGAAGGACATAAAGGCCTTGAGACAGGGAGCCCCACAGGGCCCTGCGCGGTACACAAGCTCCCGGGTCTAAGGGTGTGGGTGAGGTTATTTACAAACCACCCCTCTGTCCCTTTTCCAAACTCCTCCAGAGCCAGGGCCCAATGCCTGGGTCCCGATGGGGTAGAGCAGGGGGCCACCTCCTTGCAGGAAACTAGATCCCAGGACGTGCAGATTGCCAGGGAGCAGGGCGGCCTCCTTGTCTCCCCCATCCCCCGATAATCCCCTTCCTGACTGGCTCCCTTTCTCCCAGGAACCAGAGTTAAAGTCAGATTTGGGGGGCTGTAGCGGACTAGGGTGTCACTTCAATGCCCCCTTCCCTAGTTGTCCCCTGCCTCACGGGCTTCTGCATCTGCCCCCACAACCCCCAAGGTATGAATTTCCCTCAGTCATGGGTGCCCCGAGGGCTCAGACCTAAGTATAAAGCCACCTGAGGGACAAGAGGACAGGTGTCGAAGAACCACCGAGAGACTGCAGAGAGGAAGGATCCAGGAGAGACCATGGGTTATCATCTGTTGGGTGAGTGAGGGAGACAGGGCGCCAGGGTCCTGAGGCCCGGAGGGAGGGGGTACTGCAAGTGCCCTCTGGTCCATCTGACTCAGGTACCTGGCTACTCTTGCATCTGCTGGGAACCTCAAAAACCTTACACATAGAAGACTTCATTCATCATTCAAGACATACTTCTGGATTGCCTACTAGGTGTTTGGTAGGAGAATCCCAGGGACGGAGGAGCCTGTTGGGCTGCCATCTCTGGGGTCGCACAGAGTCGGAGACGACTCATGCGACTTAGCAGCAGCAGCAGCAGTAGTCTAAGTGGGCTCCCACGTGGCTCTAGTGATAAAGAACCTGCCTGCAAAGCGGGAAACAAGACCTGGGTTTGAGATGTGAGTTGGAAAGATCCCCTGGAGGAGGGCATGGCAAGTCACTCCAGTATTCTTGCCTGGAGTCTCATGAACAGAGGCCTCTGCTGGGCTACAGTCCATGGGGTAGCCAAGAGTTGGACACAACTGAAGTGACTAAGCACACACTCACAGGAATCTAAGTATTGGGGTTATTGTTGCTGTTTAGTTGGTAAGTCGTGTCCAGCTCTTTTGGGACCCCATGGACTGTAGCCCTCCAGGGCCCTCTCTCCATGGTATTCCCAGCCAAGAATACTGGAGTGGGCTGCCATTTCCTTCTGCAGGTGAACGTCCCCATTCAGGGATCAGACCCACGTTTCCCGCATTGGCAGGCAGATTCTTTATCACTGAACTCTCAGGGAAACCCAAGCCTTGGGGACACGGCAGTGAAGAAACAGACAAATAATGGGATTTCTTTCTGCAGACAGACAGTCCATGTGATCATAAGTAAATTATCACGCCAGTGCGACTGCCCAAGTAGTGCTAGTGCTAAAGATCTGCCTGCCAAACAGAAGACAAGAGACATGGGTTTGATCCCTGGGTCGGGAAGAACCCCTGGAGAAGGAAATGGCAACCCACTCCAATATTCTTGCCTGGAAACTTCCATGGACAGAGGAGCCTGGCGGGCTACAGTCCATGGGGTCACAAAGAGTCGGATACCACTGAGCCCACATAGAAATGACAGAATTTGAATACAGTGATGCAAGTTTGTTGAATGAATGAATGAACAGGGCTTCACCTAAGGCCTTCCCTTAAGTTCTGAACTTCTGGGAGTTCAGGAATGTAGACAGGGAAGCTAAGGAAGCCATCCTGGTCTGCCTCACATCTACATCACTGCTGGTGATCTTAACTTTTTTTGTTTTCTTTTTTAATTTGGCTACACCAGGGCTTAGTTGGGGCAGGTGGGATCTAGTTCCCTGACCAGGGATTGAACCTGAGTGCTCTGCATTGGCAGTGCAGAGTCCTAGGCCTTGGTCCCCCAGGGACGTCCCCATAGGGGTTTTGAGTTGAGCCCTGAAGAATCAGAAGAAGCCCTGGGTGGATTTGGAAGATGGTGCTGGCAAGGCTCAGCAAGAGCAAAGTCTGAGTAGGGGATGCTGCGGAAAAGAGGGGCCAGGCCTTGTAGCCCACTGTGAGGACTTTAATAATCACTGTGTTAGGTGGGAGCCATGGGAAGTTTTAGACAAAGGAGGGATCTAGCTGGACTTGAAGAGCTTCCAAGTGGCACAGGGAGACATGGGTGGAGGCAGAGACAGCAGAGGGGAGAGAAATAGCTTCTAGATTCATCTTTTACTTCTTTATGGCAGTGCTGGGTCTTCGTTGCTGTGCTCCAGCTTTCCCTAGTTGCAGTGAGTGGTGGATACTGTCGAGCTGAAGTGCATGGACATCTCACTGCAGTGGTTTCTCCTGTTGCAGGCTCTAGGCACACAGGCTTCAGTATTTGTGACTCCTGGACTCTAGGGCACAGGCTCAGTAGTATGAAGGGTTTAACGGTTGCTCCATGGTGAATGGGATCTTCCCAGACCAGGGATCAAGCATGTGTCTCCTGCATTGTCAGATGAATTCTTTACCGCTGACCCAGCAGAGAAATCCACGCTTTAAAATTTTGTATTGAAAATATCAGATAGGAACTGGGCGATGAGCACAAGTCCTAAGTATACAGCTCAGTGAGCTTTCAGAGTCTAGGTACACTTGTCACGAGTGCTCGGATGCAGAAACACAGACCCAGGGAGTTCCCTGGTGGTCTGGTGCTTAGGATTCCGGGCTTTCACTGCCCAGGTTCAATCCCTGGTCAGGGAGTTGAGATCCTGTAAGCTTCACAGTATGACCAGAAACAAACACAAAACCCCACAGACCTCATGGCCACCTTTTCAGGACAGAGCTACAGGATTTTGTGTGGGTTGAACACAGGGAGGAGAGAATGAGGAATCCAAGAGGACCCCGTGACTTTGACATGAGCACCTGGAAGAATGGACATGCACTTTTCTGAGATGGGGAGGACCAGGGAAGGAGGGGAACAGGGCAGCTAGAGCTGAGCAGTGGCTATTTTGACTTGAGATGCTCATTAACCTCCAAGGGAAAACATCAAGCGGGAAGTTGAATACTTGGGTCTGGAGGTCAGGGGGATTTTTTTCTTTCTTTTTAATAGTTATTTATATAAAATTGCATTTAGAAAGAAAAAATAAACATTTATCTTCTTTGGTTGTGCTGGTTCTTAGTCATGGCGGCATGCAAATGCTCAATTGTGACCTGTGGGATTAGTTCCCTGACCAGGGATTGAACCCGAATCTCCTGCTTGGGAGCTCAGAGTCTTTAGTCACTGGACCATCGGAGAAGTCCCAGGGGAATATTCTGGGCTTGAAATAATCTGCTTACAGGGTGATTCTTCCCTGAGTGGCACACACATGACCACTGTAAGGCTCAAGGGCTGTATCCATATGAGGGGCTGTTACGAAGAATCAGTGAATCGGCAGGGGAGGTCAGGGACCCGGTGCTGACCTCTGATTTCTCCCTGCCAGCCCCCTTCTGCCTGCTGGCCCTGCTGCTGCCCCCTCTCAGTTTGGGAGCCCCCGTGTCCACAGCTGAGTCTGTCAATCAAGCCTATAACCTGGCGCTCGACATGCAGATGCAGACTTCCACTCTGCTGCAGACTTACGTGAGTGACGGGGCATGGGCAGGGGGTGAGGGGGAGGTGGCTGTCACCCTCCTGGCCCAGCCCTGGGGAAGGGAGGCAGAACAAGGCTGGAAGGAGGTTCCTCCATGGGTCCTGGGGTACAGGGGCTCTGCCAGCTAGAGACACGCCCACAGGAATGATGTCACTCATGGCTGGGTGACCTTGGGCAGGTCATTCCTTCACTTTGTCTTAGCTTCCTCATCTGCCAAATGGTCGTGCCTTGGCTGACCTCTCAGGACTGTCAGAAGCCCCTAGGGGAAGTCTTTTACAGGCTCATGAGTCTGTCCAAGACCACCTCTGCCCTTGCTTTTCTGAGCCTATGCCATGCTGGGAGATTCAGCCTCATTATCTTACTGGCTCCGCTCCTCAGATAGCTCTAAGAGGCAGAATTATGACCCATTTTTACAGATAAGAGAACTGAGGGGGCTTTTTTAGATTTTTTAAAACTTTTTTATATTTTTATCATTGTATTTATTTCTTTTTGGCTGTGCTGGATCTTTGTTATTTCGTTTTGGCTCACCTCTAGTTTTGGAGAAGGAAATGCCAACCTATTCCAGTACTCTTGCCTGGAAAATCCCATGGACAGAGGAGACTGTTAGGCTACAGTGCACGGGGTCACAAAGAGTCGGACAGGACTGAGCGACTTCACTCACTTCACACTTTATCACTGCAGAAGGAAATGGCAACCCACTCCAGTATTCTTGCCTGGAGAATCCCATGGACAGAGGAGCCTGGCGGGCCATGGTCCACGGGGTCCCAGAGAGTCCGACACAATTGAAGTGACTCAGCACTGAGCGCTTCTCTAGTTTTTCCAAGCAGTGGCTCCTCTCTAGTTGTGGTGTGCAGGCTTCTCATTGCGGCGGCTTCCCTCCTTGCTGAGCACAGGCTCTAGGGCTCACAAGGCTTCAGTACTTGGGGCATGTGGGCTCAGTAGTTGCCACTCCTTGGCACAGGCTCAGTAGTTGTGGCGCATGGGCTTAGTTGATCTAGGACATGTGGCATCTTCCTGGATCAGGAACCCGTGTCTCCTGCATTGGGAAGAGGATTCTTATCCACCAAGACACCAGGGAAGCCCTCTTTTTGATTTTTTGAGGTGTGCCATTTGTAAATTACTTACTCAGTTTGTTACCATACTGCTTCTGTTTTATCCTTTGGGTTTTTTGCCTGGGAGGCATGTGAGATCTTAGCTCTTCAACCAGGGATTGAACCCGCACCCCCTGCATTGCAGGGCAGAGTCTTAACCAGTGCACCATGAGGGAAAGGCCAGGAAACTGAGCTTTAGAGGTGGGAATAATTTACCTGAGGTCGCAAAACTGTCTGGAAGGTCAAAGCAGCAGCCTGCTGGCTGGGTCTCATCCACAGATGTCTTGTTTAGGCCGTGCGATGCTTATTCAAATTTTGAACCTGAAAACCTGTCAGAAACAGGCACAGGGGTCCTGTTGGCCTCCAGTCACTGTGCCGCAGCCGCACCCCACCTGCTGCTTCTCCAGGTGACGGGACCCACGTGGCCCCTGCAGGCCCTGGAATTTGTGGCTCTTCCACTGTACTATATTCTAGGTCCACGTGACGTTACCGAACCTAGTTTCTTGTTTTCTTCTGTAAAACCTAGTTTCTTTCTCTGGGGCTGTGCTGGGTCTTTGGGGCTGTCACAGGCTTTCTGTAATTTTGGGAGCAGGGGCTCCTCTGCTTTGGGGTGTTTGGGCTTCTCATTGCGGTGGCTTCTATTGTCCGAAGCATGGGCTCTAGGAGTGAATTGATCAGTGTGCACTAAAATTCTGTGGGTCTAGGTTTGTGGAGATGAGAAATTTAATGGAGAAGGCATTAACTCAATAATAGTATAACTTAATCTAATATTAATAATTGCATATTATGATTTACAAGTGAACAAATATTAACCCCGAAGAATGTGAATAAAAAGGAAATACAGCTTTAACCACATTGTCAATAATATATTTAGCTTGCAAATAGTGTAATAAGTAACATCATCATAGTGTTCATGATATTAATATAAAGATGTCATTAGCGAACGATATTAACGCCCTAGGCATATGCCAAGTGCTAAGTGCTTTATGTCTATTACATCTTATCATCTTCACTATTACAGCGCCATGTGGGAATTACTGAAGCTGTGATTCAAAGTTGCACATGTTGTATGTGGAGGAGGCTGAGTTGAAGCCTAAGAGAACTGGGGCTCTTGTGCTAGAACATTTCATCAACTCCCTGAGGCAGGGAATGGCAACTCCCCCTAGGAAGAGGCCAGTCTCGTGGAAGGCAGATGTGAATTCAGGGGCACCCTAGGGCAGCGTTTGGGTCCCCTCACTCTCATCTGTCTCTGTCTCTTGCGCAGGTCCAAGACCAAGGCCGTCCCTTTAGTAATCCCGGCTACTCATCCCCCACACTCTCGCTCGAAACCCTGCCTTCAACCGACATGCCCTTCGAGATCTGGCATGGCCTGGAAAATGAAGTACGTCTGAGCCTCACCCAGGAGGCCTTCTGGTCCTTCAGCCAGCACTTCCGGATTGCGATGGTTGACCAGCATATCCTCCACCGTGGCGATTCCATCGTGGAGGATCAGCTTTGGGAAGCAAGACTCAAGGCCAAAGGCCTAGCGGGCAACTTGGCTGCCATCATGACTTCTCTGGGCCTGCCCAGCCCCGCAGCAAACACCCCCCTCGGTCCTGTCCCCTTAGGGGACTCGGCCTACCGCAAGAAGTGTCGAGGGTATGTAATAATCCGGGACTACAGCTTTTGGACAGACCGAGCTGTTACTTTCTTGGGTGAGCTCAAGGCTAAATACTCTCAATAGAGGAGGTGGGATTCCTGTTAGGGCTGCAACCCTTTCCCTTTCACAGCTGATTCTTTCCTGTTTTGTTTTTCTCACCAGGGATTCTTTTCTGCATTGCTTCTTGGCTAGAAAGGAGACACATGTTGTCTAGCAGGGCTTGTGTACCACGTATCTCGGAACATTTCCTGGGGACCAGGCCTCTAGTCCTTATGCCTGGGCCTCCCTGCCCAGGTCCTGTGGCCTCCCTTCCAGATCTGGGTGGGACTCCATGGACAGCATCTCATGAAATCCCATTCCAGTGGTACTGGTGGCTCACTTCCTGGGTGGAAAGAAATAACACCTCTTTGAAGAGGCTTCACTTACAGTCCATGGGGTCACAAACAGTCGGACGTGACTGAGTGATGAACGCTTTTCACTTTCACTTCCCATTCTACAGGGGGAGTACAGTTGGTCCCCTTTCTGTCATTTAGGGGAGGTCCAGGGACTCCCTTCTTGTCTCTATCCACCTCACTTCCTGTATGAAGATATGGACTTTCTGAGCAACCAGGCCTCCCTTTTTTCTGGAGGTCACTTCCTGCTCTAGACTACCTCTCTGACTGTGTCCACTGCTCCAACTCCCATCTTACAGTGCTTACTCCTATTCAATGGATGTGTGACTCTTGAAAAGCTAAGGACCCGAGTCACATCTGTTTCTTGCTCAGGACATATCCACTTCGGGATGACAGATGGCATCCCTGGCCTGGGGCTCTCCTGAAGCTCCTATTTATAGTGTGGCTTTTGCGGATGGCTGGGGGGACCAGGCCATACCCCAGGATCTTTTTCTCCTTAAATGTGTTTCCCTATTTTCAACGTCTGTATATATTGGGAAATTCAATGTTCTTGTTCAAATTTACAGAAAATTAATTTATTCTTGTAAATAAAACTCTTCAAAGGGGTGAGTATTTTGTTTGTTTGTTTTGTTTCCATAAACCTGACTTAAGGAGAAGAGAAGGTGTGGATTAGGGCAGAGGGAGGGGAAGGGGTGGAGGGCATCACAGGGAGAGGGGGCAGGGCCATAAGGGGTGGGATGGGGGACTGGGGGAGCAGCAGGTGGAGTGACCCTGGGGGAAGGTGGCTGAAATTTGTCTGGAGTAGCCCTTCCACCACAGGGCCAACAGGCATGTTCCTGGCCAGGACACGACAGAGAGAAGGACAGAGGCAAACAGAGTGACAGGTGGCCCTTCCTTGAGATGAGGTGGAGATATGCACAAGCTACAGCGGGCCAAGAGGAAACAGGAGACGGGAAGACAGACAGATGCTCAGAGAGGCAGACGCAAGCGGTGGAGAAACTCGGGGGAAGCAAGGACATGTCCGATACGGGAGGTCGTAGAGGGAGACAAGAAGGACCCAGAGAGAAAACGAGACGGAGAAGCGTCCAAAGAAAACAGACAGACGGAAACGGTCGGAGGACAATGAGACGCTGACAGAGATGGGGAGAGATGGAGACGGCCAGGGAGGGCGCCGTGAGCTGGGCCGCGCGCCCGGCGTTCAGGCTGGGCCCCCGGCGCCAGCTGGCCCAGGTCGGCTCACCCACTCGAGGTAGAGGCCGCACACACGGAACCCCAGCAGCTTGGCCCGGAAGACGCCCGCGGAGGCCGTGGCGGCGGCGATGGCGGCGGCCGCGGCTCTCGGCCCCCAGCGCAGCCACCACGGCCTCCACCCCAGCGCGCAGAGCCGGGACCTAGCGCGCTGCGACCTCCAAGCGCGGCAGCAGGCGCAGCGCGTGCCGGTTCAGCTGGGCCTGGAGGCGGCGCATGACGTCCAGCAGAGGCGGTGGGGTCACAAGGGGAGCACAGGATGCAGCTGGTCCCAAGGCTACTGGGAAAGGCCCACTCTTGGGAGCCCTGGGGAGCACTAAGGATGAGGAAGGCCAGCACAACCCCATGGTTCCTGGATACCTACTGTGTGCTGCGCCTGGCAGCAGGTACCTTCTTATCCATGCTGTTTGACCTTTACAACTCAACAAAGGAAGCATTTCACGGAGGAGGTACCTTGAGGGTCACAGTGATTTGCTCAAGGTCACACAGTGGGTAAGACTAGCTTCAAATCCGAGACCACTCTCACAGGTGCTGCTGCTGCTGCTAAGTCACTTCAGTCGTGTCTGACTCTGTGTGATCCCACAGACGGCAGCCACCAGGCTCCCCTGTCCCTGGGATTCTCCAGGCATGAACACTGGAATGGGTTGCCATTTCCTTCTCCAATGCATGAAAGTGAAAAGTGAAAGGGAAGTCGCTCAGTCGTGTCTGACTCTTAGCGACCCCATGGACTGCAGCCTACCAGGCTCCTCCATCCATGGGATTTCCCAGGCAAAGTACTGGAGTGGGGTGCCATTGGGAGGCCAAAGAAGGCAAAGACCCATTCCTGGCTCTGGGGAGGGGGTCCAAGGGGGCCCGAGCTTTCTGTGGGTCTCTGCCTCTGAAAGTTGGGAAAGGCCCGAAGTAGGGTGTGAGAGGGATTCCTCTGTGGACCCTAACATTGGCTCAAGCTTGAAGCTGAGGACAGAAATGGGTCTGGCGGATATGTGAACCAGCCAGTAAACGCATGAGCAAATCTATGGCAACTTTACATGACCCTTGTTGGAGTCACCTCCAGCCCCCCAGATAGGTGCTGACGTCAGCTGGGGAAGGGTGCCCCCCTGGAGCGGTGGCAGAACTCATGGCAGGCATTACTGCTTCATGCGCCCGGGTCCCCCCAGAATCATGTCTCGGCAGAAGTGGCAGTCCCCGCACTCAGGTTGCACACAGGCCCGGCAGGGGCAGCAGCGGGTTCGTCGTTGGCGCGCTCCGGCCCCCGGCACCGGGCTGCTCGACGACACTGGAGGTGTCAGCAACGCCGAGGGCTGTGGGTGGATAGTGGCAAGGTCAGGGGGGCCCACGGGGACCCTGGCTGACGAGACTCCTGGCACTTTCCCCCTACTTCTAGGCAGCCAGAGCTTGACTTCCTACCCAGGGAGACAAGGAACAAGGAGGTGCCCCTCCTGCGGGGGGTCAGGGGAACCCCCATCCCTCTAGGCAAGGCCACCCTCTTCCTGAAGCAGCTCACCTGGCTCCTCCGGGAGCCCTGAGAACTAGCTTCCTGACCTCACTCCCACTCTAACACTTCTTCCAGACTCCCGCGCCTGACCCAGGGAGGATGAAGGGACACCCAGGGGGACAAGGGCCTTTCCACCGACATCCCCACAGCGAAGCTCCCAGGACAACCAGGGCTCCTTGTCTGTGGAGTCACCTGAGACAGGTCCCAGCTCTTCCCCTGTTCTCCAAATGTGCTCCATCCCCGGCTCTCCCCAAGCTGAAACACCCAAATTCACCTCCCAGATCCCCACAGATTCCTGATTGCCAACTCCAGACCTCTCTCTTTTCTCTCAAAAGCTACTAACACCCAACTCCTCTCCTCTAAAGCCTAGATTTCCTCCTCACCTTCATGGGAACCTGCTCACCCAATCTAACCCCTAAAGATCCACCGGGCTGCCCAACTTCCCAGTGCTCACAGACCTTCTTTCAGACGCTGCTTCAGAAGCCCTCCGTGGCCCCAAATTTCAACTCTGTTCCCCACAGAGCTCCCTCTGCTCCAACACAGCCTCCTTATGGGTCTCTCAGGTCAACCTGGGCAATCTCCCAGATTCCCTGGGAATCTAGAATCCAGCCTGACATCTCCATAGAACTCAAGATGGGCTCGTGTGCACCGCCCCCTGCCTCCCAGCTTCCCAAACTGCTTTCCATCCCTAATTGTCTGGAATCCCTTGGGTTCCTCTTCCCAGGCAAACCAAATCCTCCAAGATCCCACACAGATTCAGCAGGCCGGGAGGCTCTCTTCATATCCAGAGTCTCACCGCACCTTCCCCCTTTCCAGACCCATCCATGGGGGGAAAGGAGCCCTCCAGCGCTCCAGGGGAGGGCCCTTTGGGGCTGCAACTGCAGGCGGGGATAGGGGTCTGCAAGGAGAAGCCAGGTCTAGGAAGAAAGGCCAGTTCCCCAGGGTTGAGATCTTACAGGAAAGAGGGCTGGAGACGAGGAGTTTGGAGCTAAGAGAGGGTGAGGCTGGGGGCGGGCAAGGTGGAGAGAGGCCGAGCTGAGGATGAATGCGACTGGGAGCTGCCCAGGTCTGGGGGTGAGGAGGAGCTGCATGAACTCACCTCATACGTGTCCGGGAGCCAACTCGCCCTTCTCGGCAGCTCCCGGCTGGTCGGCCACCATCGGCGGCGGGGGTAGTCTGACAGCGCTGGGCGCGGAACGCTCAACGCCCGGGTCCACCGCCCACCGAGGGCGCTCGGCCCCTCCTTCCGGCCGAGGCCGGGACGGCGGCTAGTGGCCATGGCGGGCGCCAGGGGCGAGGCCCTCCCACGGGTTGCGGCGCGGCCCTTCCAGGGGGGAGGTACTGCTCTGGGGGACTCAGTCCCTCAGTCTCCCCAGGCCTACGGGGGCTCCTCGGGCGCAGGGTGCACAGCTTCTGCCTGGGCCCCACGCAGTCCGGGGGTTCGAGTCCTAGTTCCCCTCACCACGCCCCACCTCGCCTCTCCCCAGCGCCCCCGGCCGTTTAACTGGCCCCTTTCCGAAGCCCACTCCCAAAGGTCCTTGGCCAGTTTAAGAGCCCTTCGGTTCCAAGGGGTCGAAGGAAGCTGCTGGGCCCCTGACCCCGCAGCCTTCGCGCGGCCCCGCCCTCTTCCCCTCCCCTCAGCGCGCGGCCCTCGGGAGATAGAGATTTACATAAAATTTGAATAAATCCCCGTCCTCAAGCTGGAGGATGGAAGGAAAGGATGGAGGGGACAGGAAACGGGTGTGGGGGCAATCGGCGTGTCTCAGTCCCGCTGGACCCCCGGCCCCGCACTGCTTCGGCCCGGGGCCCTGGCCGCCTCTCTCATCCCTCCTGAGTTCCTTCCTCTCTTCCCCCTCCCCTCCCCTCCCTCCCTCTCCCCTCCTCTCCCTCCCTCTCCCCTCCTCTCCCTCCCTCTCCCCTCCTCTCACTCCCTTCTCCCCTCCCCCGCCCCTCCTCTCCTCCTCCTCCTCCTCCTCCTCCTCCTCCTCCTCTTTACTTTCTCCTTCTCCAAAAGGAACCCCGCCCCCTGCCTCCCTCCATCCCCCAACACCACCACTTTTCAGGACTAACATGCGCAGGGCACGACGGAAGTAGTAGTCCCGCGGGCGCTGGTGCTACCGTGGGATCAATGGGATGGTGCGGTCAGTGGGAACTACAAACAAGATGACGGAGGACGTGCCAAACCGGGAGTGGAGGATGCTGGGAGTTATAGTCTGGCTGCCCCAAGGTTCCCGGTTGCAGAGCGTACAGGCGTGCGAATGACGACTACAAACAAGATGGCGGAGGAGGGGGTGGACACCTGCTTAGTAGTCCATCTTACGAGGTGCGATGTTCCCACCTAGCCTTCTAGAGTTCTAGAAGGCAGGACCAAGAGGATATGGGGACTACCATAAAAATGGCAGGCAACCTAGCTTCTCCCGATCGCCTCACTATACTACCTTGGCACCTCGCCCGCCTGTAATATCGAAATTCCCCTCCTGTTGGCGCAAAGCTTGACGGGAGTTGCAGTCTTCCCGGCTCCCTTCTATTATCTTTGACGAGACAATAGAAGGGGGGGAAAGGGCGGGGTCTACCAGCAAAGATGGCCGCTGGACGAAAGAAGAGACGGTTTCCTGGGACTTGTAGTTCATGCACTAAGGCTACTGCCTGTGAAAATAGGAAAAAGGACGTCAATAACCATGGCGGCCTAGCACATTCTCTGCTCGAGTGCCTGCTGGGGGAAGTGGTCCCCTCAGCTCAACAGAGGAAGGACGTGCGCTATTGAAATGTGCATCACCGCCGACAGTCCATATTGAGAGCAGACAGAAACGGAGAGTCTGTTTCCTTCTCTCCTCGCCACCCGCTTCTGACGACCTGCTGGGAAATGTAGTCTCATGCCTTCACTCGCTAGTGGAGGGGAAGAATTTCTGTCGCCAGTGGAGATCAATGCGGGTGAGGGAGAAAAGACGTCCGAGAGATCCAGGAATTTATAATGTCCGCCTCCCCGTGTGACGAGGACTTCATCTTTCAGGGGAAGGCTCTTAAAGGAAAGCAACAGTAATCAGTGTTGTGGCGACAAGGGAGGCGTGGTTCTTGCGGAAACTACTGTCACGCTGTTGTCCCTTGGAAAGCTTCGGCGCCTCACACCTGATGCTTGTTCCCCCAAACCTCAGAGAATCGGTAGCTTCCAAGTTGGGAGAGCTCCAGGGAAAAGGCTCTGGAGTCATACAACATCCCCACCCCTCCTTGGGAAGTCACCAAACCTCGATTTTTCACATCTGAAAAATGGGGATAACGATACCTACCTCGAAGCAGAGTGTTATGACAATGTTCACGAAAATGCCCACCTTCAGGGCCTGACACAGGGCACGTGTTGGCAGTTCCTTTCTCGAGGGCCCTTCCAGCCCAGCTGTTTTGGGATCCCAGGTGTCCGTCATGTAGGAAGGAGTTAGCGCGCCTGTGAGAAGAAAACTGTGCCAGGCCGTCTACCCCATCTTGAGCGGCACCCCCTCCTCCCCCCGCCCCTCATCTGAGTACTTTGGTGTCCACTACCGATTACTGCTGCTAGGGGGCGCCCATTCATCGTTTGACTAAGGTCCGACAACCAGATCAGATTCCTCAACCTGAAGTTGTGGGCGCTGTCAATTCCCAACCAGTCTTGGAGGCATCCCCGCCCCCTCGCCGCGCTCCCCTCCCTCTCCCTGCTAGACACCTCAGCTGCCAAGGCAAACGGCCCTGCTTCCTACCACTGCACCTTCTTACCTGGCTTTTTCCTCCTCTGCCTGCAAAACTATTCGCTTTCAACCCCTGTGGTTCCAGGGCCCTGCGGAAGATTTGGTGAATGTGGTTTTTCTGGCAGGGAATTGAACGCAGGCTGGCTGGTGTGATGTGAAGTCCTAAATTTGCAGGGACTGGCCTCAGGCTGAACTGAGAGGCTCCTTCGAGCTCACAGTGTATTTAGGAAATCCTTGACTCCCGGAAGATTGTTTCCTCTTCCGCCTCATTGCTTTAGTTTGGCTTGCATGATTCCCCAGGTTTTTTTCTGGAGCCAGTCCCTCTAGCGATTAGGTTCTTCCCTTCCACCCTTCCCACCCCTGCACCCAGTTAACTTCATCTTTCAGGTTTGTGTCCCAAAAACCCTTCATGTGTGTCATTCCCAGATGAGATTCATTTGACTCTTCCCCTAGATACAAGCTTTATGAAGAGTGCTTCATAAAGCTTATATCTTACGTGCTTTCAGCATCTCATTTGATCCTCCTAAGAATCCTGTTTATGATCTCATTTTATAGATGAGGAAACTGGGAATGACTGAGTGATAAAGCTAGGATTCAGAGCTTCTCTGGGGGTCTGTCTAGTGGTAAAGAATTCGCTTGCTAATGCAAGAGATCTGGGTTTGAACCCTGGTCTGGGAAGATGCAGAGAAACAAAGCCCGAGCGCCACAACTACCGAGCCCAGAACCTAGGGCCTGTGCACCCTACCAAAAGAAGCTACGCCAACAAGAAGCCTGCACACCCCAACAAAGAGTACCCCGCGCCACAAGTGGAGAAAGCCAGCATGCAGCAATAAAGACCCAGCACAGCCAAAAATATATAATACATCAATAAATGAATAAAGTTTAGAAAGGAATATTAAATTATAAAGAAAAATAATGAGTTCATAAAATAATTTTTTTTTAAAGCTAGGATTCCCAAGGCCTCAGAGCCCACCTTCAGAACTATAGCATCTGCCAGTTGATCATGTCCATCCTCTGTGTGTTAAGTTTGGCAGAGGAACCACACATTTCTTTCACTTGGAATCCAGCAACACTGAGTCTGCATTCTTTGTTTCCTTGAACAAGAAACAGCTGGTGCAGAACTGTGGCTTACACTTTGGGATGAGACAAGTACTCGCTAGATCCACACAGTCCCCTCCAGCTTGCTTCAGTCCTAGCAGAAGCACTACTGGCCCCACCTCATTAACTTAGACTCGGACATAAGCCTACTGAAGGTCAAGGCCATTTCTCACACTCTAGAGAGCACCTCAGGGCCGGATGGTGTGCCTGCACCCCTCGCTGGCTGGATAGAGAGATAGCTGAGTGTGACTGCATACAGAGATAGAGGAGAACTTTTGCTTTTCACTTTATAACCTACTCTGCAGTTTGACAGTTTTACCATGAGCAGACATTATTTGTCTGCTTAAAACAGGTTTTAAGCAGTATACTTAAAAGTATACTTATACCTGTATACTTAAAACAGGTTTCCCCAGTGGCTCATTGGTAAAGAATCTCCCTGTAATGCAGTAGACAGGAGTTCAACCCCTGGTTGGGGAAGATCTGCTGGAGGAGGGCATGACAACCCATTCCAGTATTCCTGCCTAGAGAATCCAATGCAATGAGGAGCCTGGCAGCCTCAGGCCATACGGTCACAAAGAGTCAGAACGACCGAAATGACTGAGGAGATCTACTTAAAATATGAGTTGGAAATACTATGATCCACCCACGTTGACAATAAAATATAAAAACAACAGTCAGACCTTCTCTGCCATAAGTGAACCCCGAGTTTACAGCACCCACACGTCTCTTCATCTGCACAAAAATTTCTGTCTTCTGTCCACTTTATTTACACATTTTGTCTAAGAACCATCGGAAAGATGGTTTATGGCAGTCACTGGTGGGGTTTCGTATATGAGGGACTAGGGCTGCAGACCACATTCAGAAACAGGAGCACCATTCAGTCTCCAGTGGGGAGCTGCTGGAAAGGGATGGAGGGCTCCTGCCGGCTCGAAGAACTATCCACAACCTTGGATTGAGCTCACTGAATTTAGGAGTGGGAGCAGCCCATTGATCTTGAGGTTCCTTTTCAGCAGTGGGTACTCTTCCGGAAGATCCAGATCTTTCCTGCATTTGTGTAGAAGGTCATAGCTTCTGTATCAGTCAGAGCAGGTGAAGTTATGCTGCAGTAACAAAGAACACCCAAGTTTGGGTGGCTTACAGCAACTAAGGTCTGATTCGGGCTCATGTTGTGTGTCTAGGGTTGGTCACTGGGGAGAGGTCTGCCCATTCTAGTTACCCAGGGATTAAGGCCAAGGGAAGAAGCTCCATCTGGATATGAGCTTCCATAATCACCACCCAATCACCGATGAATAGAGGGAGAAGGACTTGGTGAAACATGGCCTGGCTTCTATAGCTTCTGCCCAGAAGTGACACAGCACAGTTGTGCTCACACAGTATTGACTACTCCACAGCCTCCCCTAATTTCAAAGTGGGCAGAGTTAGGACCTCTTTTCACATTCTGCCTGGAAGGAAAAGAACTAGAATGCCTGTGAGTGTGTGCTAAGTCACGTCACTCAGGACCGAGTCTTTGCAACACTATGGCCTGTAGCCCGCCAGGCTCCTCTGTCCATGGGATTCTCCAGGCAAGAACAGTGGGATGAGTTGCCATGTCCTCCTCCAGAGGATCTTCCCAATCCAGGGATAAAATCCACATCTTTTACATCCCCTGCACTGGCAGTCAGATTCTTGACCACTAGCACTCCCTGGCAATGGCTGTAAACAGCTGTAATGACAAACACAGCTTTCTGTGGCTCCTAGTGAAGGGACAGCTGTCACGTAGAGGATTATCTGGGCAAGCGCCCTCCTTAAGACATGCACTGGGGCAGCTCCTTTGTTGGTCACATGGGACACTACTCAGAAAGCAGAGAGGAGGGCCTTCCCCGGTGGTCCATTGGTTAAGAATCGGCCTTCCGATGCAGGTGAAGTGGTTGGATTGGGGAACTAAGATCCCACATGCCACAGGGCAACTAAGTTTGCCCTCCAACTACTGAGCCCATGTGCTTTAGCTAGAGAGAAGCCCGTGCATTGCAATGAAATAGCCTGCCTGTCTCAATTAAGACCCAAAGCAGCCAAATAAATAGTTTTTTTAAAAAGCAGAGAGGAGATTAATTTACACTGAAATATGGTGGGCAGGTGAACACAAAATGCCTCTGTAAGAGGTTGACAGCCACCCTTGCAATTGTAATCACTGAAAACAAGGCTCCACAGAAGTTGCCAGGGTCTGGTTGATGAAAGTTCTGGAAGTAACACACCCAACCATGGGTGTGGCTTCTAATGGTCACAGAACCCTTCAGTAGAGCTCATTGTCCAGTGTCCCTGGAGGGTCTGATGGCAACACTAGCTGAGTTGCTACTGTCAGTGGGTGTTGCCAGTATACACGTTTCCCCAGACCTCTCCAAATTCATCACATAGATACGATCACATTTCTTTTTAGAGTTGTGCCCTTCTAATGGGGCTTCCCAGATGGCACTAGTGGTACAGAACCCACCTGCCAATGCAGGAGACGGAGGGCGCTCATGTTCCATCTCTGGGTGGGGAAAATTCCATGGAGGAGGGCAGGGCAATCCACTCCAGTATTTTTGCCTGGAGAATCCCATGGACAGAGGAGCCTGGTGGCCTGCAGTCCATAGGGTCACAAAGAGTCGGCCTCTACTGTAACAATTTAGCATGGACTGAAGCAAATCAGCACACACGCATGCCCCCTCCTGATTGGGAGCTGGGATGGATGCTTTAAGTGCGTTCCTGCAGCAGGGGCTTTGAACATTGCAAAAGTTTCTCTCTTTTTTAAAGGCATTTGAATCGTCCGTGTGGTGAGTTTCTTTCTGACCGTGCTGGCTCTTTGTTGCTGCATGTGGGTTTTCCCGAGTTGGACCACTCTTCCTCGTGGTCCTCTGGTTTCTCATTGCGGTGGCTTCTCTCGTTGTGGAGCACAGGCTCTAGGGCTCCTGGGCTTCAGCGGTTGGGTCACACAGACTTAGCTGCCCTTCAGCATGTGGGATCTTCCCGGGGCAGGGAGTGAACCCATGTCCCCTGCATCGGCAGACAGGTCCTTAACCACTCAACCACCAAGGAAGTTCCCTTTTTGACCCATTTGAATATAGAACCAGACAAATGACTGGACTACCTTTGCAAAGAAACCCCACACAGTTATAAAGAAATGATCTTAAAAATCTTCTGTAAAATTTGGTTGAGGACCACACTGCTACATCACATAAATGGACATTAAGCACCTCTTGTGTGTCCAACCCTATGCTAGGCAGCTGTGCTGTGCTGTGCTTAGTTGCTCAGTCGTGTCCAAGTCTTTGAGACCCCATGGGCTGTAGCCCTCCAGGCTCCTCTGCCAGTGGGGATTCTCCAGTCAAGAATACTGGAGTGGGTTGCTGTTTCTTCCTCCGAGGGATCTTCCCAACCTAGGGATCGAACTCAGGTCTCCCGAATCCCAGGCCGGGTCTTGACTGTCTGAGCCACCAGGGAAGCCCCATGCTAAGCAGTTATGATGCAAAATTCCTGACCTTATCCAGAGTGAGCTGGGAGCCTCAGGCTTTTGTCCATTTAGACATGAGCGTTTGAGATTATTCTTTCAAAAATCTAGGATTTTTAAGACCATGGCCTCCTGCACAATACTGTATTCTTCCAATTACCTGTATTCCTCCGAATTCTTCCAAATATTCTTCTTCCAGAGCTCCATGGAAAACTCTGAATCCTCATGTAATTCTTCCAGCAGCTGCTACTAGGCCTTCTGCCTTCATTCCCTTCCTGGAATGTGCTTACCTTCACCCCACCCCAGGCCCAGAGTGCCTGGGTGCTAAGTCTCTTCAGTCATGTCAGACCCTTTGTGACCCTATGGACTGTAGACCATCAGGCTCCTCTGTCTATAGGATTTTGCAGGCAAGAATACTGGAGTGGGTTGCCATGCCCTCCTCCAGGGGATCTTCCCCACCCAAGGATGGAATCCACATCTCTTATATCTCCTGCATTGGCAGGTGGGTTCTTTACCACTAGCACCATCTGGGAAGCCCAGGGCAGCCCCCTAAACTCTTAACTGGTCATACAAGGAAATTAGGAAGCCTGAGGGCTTAGATCTCAGCTGCCTAAAGCTCTCTCTTCCATTAAGATGATCTGAATTCCACTTGATTTGGTGAAGCAAGGGTCAGTCCAGCTGTTACATGTATACAGGCTTACTTACTGGAAAAACTATAGCTTTAACTATAAGGATTTTAGTCACAAAGCGATGTCTTTGCTTTTTAATATGTTGTCTAGATTTGTCATAGTTTTCCTCCAAGGAACAAGCATCTTTTAATTTCATGGCTGCAGTCACCTTCTGCAGTGATTTTGGAGCCCAAGAAGATAAAATCTGTCACTGCTGCCACTTTTTCCCTTTCTACTTGCCATCAAGTGATGAGACTGGATGCCATGATCTTAGTGTTTTGAATGTTGAGTTTTAAGCCAGCTTTTTTGCTCTCCTCTTTCAGCCTCATCAAGAGGCTTTTTGCTGCTGCTGCTGCTAAGTCACTTGAGTCATGTCTGACCCTCAGGAACCCCATGGACTGCAGCCTTGCAGGCTCTTCCGTCCATGGGATTTTCCAGGCAAGAGTACTGGAGTGGGGTGCCATTGCCTTCTCCGAAGAGTCTCTTTAGTTCCTCTTCATTCTCTGCCAGTAGGATGGTATTATCTGCTTCTCTGAGGTTTGTGATAGTTCTCCTGACAATATTGATTCCAGCTTGTGGGTCATCCACCCTGCATTTTGCATGATGTACTCTGCATAAAGTTCCATAAACAGAGTAACAGCATATAGCCTTGCTGTGCTCCTTTCCCAATTTTGAACCAGTCGGTTGTTCCTTATTGAGCCTCATACAGGTTGCTCAGAAAACAGGTAAGTTGGTCTGGTATTCCCATCTCTAAGGATTTTCCATGGTTTGCTGTGATCCACACAGTCAAAGGCTTTCCAGTAATCAATGAAGCAGAAATAGATGTTTTTTCTGGAATTCCCTTACTTTCTCTATGATCCAGCTAATGTTGGCAATTGGATCTCTGGTTCCTCTGCCTTTTCTAAACCCAGCTTATACATCTGGAAGTTCTCAGTTCATATACCGCTGAAGCCTAGCTTGAGGGATTTTGAGCATAATTTTGCTAGCACATGAAATGATTGCAATTGAGCTATAATCTGAAAATTCTTTGGCACTGCCCTTCTTTGGGATGGGAATGAAAACTGACCCTTTCCAGTCCTGGGGCCACTGCTGTGTTTTCCAAATTTGCTGACATATTGAGTACAGCACTTTAACAGCATCATCTTTTAGGATGTTAAATAGCTCCAGCTAGAATTCTGTCGCCTCTGCTAGCTTTGTTCATAGGCATGCTTCCTAAGGCCCACTGGACTTCAGGCTCCAGGATGTCTGGCTCTAGGTTAGTGACCACACCGTCGTGGTTACCCGGGATATTAAGACCTTTTTTGTAGTTCGTCTGTATATTCTAGCCACCTGGTCTTTATCTCTTCTGCTTCTATTAGGTCCTTATTGTTTCTGTCCTTTCTCGTGCCCATATTTGCATGAAATATTCCCCTGATCTCTCCAGTTTTCTTGAAGAGATCTCTATAGTCTTTCCCATTCTATTGTTTTCTGATCTCTTTGCATTGTTCATTTGAGAAGGCCTTCTTATCTCTTCTTACTGTTCTCTGGAACTCTGCACTCAGTTGGGTATATCTTTCCTTCTCTTCTTCCTTGCTTTTCACCTCTTTTCTTTCCTCAGCTATTTGTAAAGCCTCCTCAGAGAAGCATTTTGCTTTCTTGCATTTCTTTTCCTTTGGGATGGTTTTGGTCACGGCCTCTTGTACAATGTTACAAACCTCTGTCCATAGTTCTTCAGGCAGTCTGTCTACCAGATCTTAATTCCCTGAATCTATTCGTCACCTCCACTGTATAATCACTGATAGCTCAGTTGGTAACGTATTTGCCTGCAATGCGGGAGACCTGGGTTTGATCCCTGTGTTGAGAAATCCCTGAAGAAGAGAAACACTACCCATTCCAGTATTATTCTTTGAACTGTATAGTCTATGGGGTCACAAAGAGTCGAACCTGTTGAGTGACTTTCACTTTCACTGTATAATCATAAGGGATTTGATTCAGGTCACAGCTGAATGGCCTAGTGGTTTCCCCTAGCTTCTTTATTTTAAGCCTGAATTTTGCAATAAGGAGCCAATGATCTGAGCCACACTCAGCTCCAGGACTTCTTTTTACTGATTGTATAAAGCTTCTCCATTTTTGGCTGAGAAGAATACACTCGATCTGATTTCAGTATTGACCATCTGGTGATGTCCATGTGTAGAGTTGCCTCTTGTGTTGTTGAAAGACTGTGTGTGCTATGACCAGTGTGTTGTCTCAACAAACGTGTGTTAGCTTTTGCCCTGCTTCATTTTGTACTCCAAGGCCAAACTTGCCTGTTACTCCAGATATCTTTTGACTTCCTATTTTGCATTCCAATACCCCATGATGAAAAGGACATCTTTACATCCGGTTTTGTTTTGTTTTTTTTCTTTCTTGGTGTTAATCCTAGAAAATCTTGTGGGTGTTTATAGAACAGTCAGCTTCAGCTTCTTTGGCATTAGTGCTTGGGGCATGTTTGGTAAGTCGCTTCAATCGTGTCCAACTCTTTTTGACCCTATGGACTGCAACCTACTGGACTCCTCTGTCCATGGGATTCTCCAGGCAAGAATACTGGAGTGGGTTGCCTTGCCTTCCTCCAGGGGATCTTCCTGACCCAGGGATCAAATCCACATCTCTTAAGTCTCATGCATTGGGAGGTGGGTTCATTACCACTAGGGGCTCCTTAGAACCTATGGAATGTCTGAGTGGGAATCAAGAATCTATATTTGTAAGAGTAACCCAGGGGATTCTTTTTTCCACTGAAATCTAGAATGAGACTCTGTGGAGATCTGGCCTTACCTCGGTGCAGGGCCCTGTGGGGCTCCTGGACACAAGGTCTTTGTGTCCTCCCTTTTTTGTTGTTTAAAATATTTATTTATTTGCTGCACTGGGTTGAAGCATGTGGGATCTATTCCCTGACAAGGGATCAAACCCGGGCCCCTGCTTGGGACCATGTGGTCCCAGCCACTGGACCATGAGGGAAGTCTCCTCCTGCATTTCTTTGATGATAGGAAACTACGTTCATTCAGGCTCCATGGCCTTCCCTGAGTTCTAATGGGCAGATTCAAGCAGTTGTTCACTAGGGGAGGGCAGGGATGCAAAACCAGGGAGAAGCCAAGAAAAGTAAGAGTAGCCTTGGGGTAAGAGCTTGATTCCCCATCAAGGGATGCACACAATATCTTTGAGCTATTTTGCAGATACCAAAATCCCCTCTAGGTTGGAGAATTTGATGGTTAACAACGGTATGCTGTCCACAAGCATGTAGACACCTGACCAGTTGGACCTGAAGTTTGAGACCATGGACCCCTACTTACCTCACCACCAACCCATCAGAAGAATGTTCATGCTCTTCATGTATGGCTAATTCAATATCATAAAAAATAAAAGAAAAAAGAAGAAGAATGTTACAAGTTGATCATGCCCTCTCTGAACAATTGCTATAAAACGTTTCACTATCTTCCCCAGATGGGGGACAGATGTTTTTGAGGGCATGAAGCCACTGTGTTCCCCTTTGCCTGTAAAAGCAATAAAGCGCTCCTTTTCTACTTTACCCAAAACTCTGCCTCTGAGACTTTATTCAGGACTGGTGTACAGAGAAGTTGAGCTTTCAGCATCGTCTCTATCTTTGGGGCATTGTGTAACATCAGCTCTTCAAAACTCCATTTTCTCACCTGGATGAGATGATTCTTACTGTATTTTTTAAATGGTGAGTATTGATTTATGGCTGTGAGAGCATAGTTGCTCCTCAGCATGTGGAATCTTCCTGGACAAGGGATGAACCCAAGTCCCCTGCACTGGCAGGCGGACTCATATCCACTGCACCACCAGGGAAGTGCCCTCCTCTTTATTTTATTTTTTCTTGCTACACTAAGTTCTTTACATTTTTAGATATTAATCCCCGTTGATATATGATTTTCAAACTTTTTCCTTCCTTTCCACAGGCTGTCTTTTCATTTTGTTAATTGGTCCTTCTGCTGTGCAGAAGCTTTTGAGTTTGATATAGTCCGTGATGGAAATTCTGGACCAAGCGACTGGGGAAATGTTCTCAGACAAATAGGGTTATCAAGGTATGTCGGTGATAAAAAGCTGAGCAAAAATGTGATCTCAACTGACCACATTTGATCTAGAGAAAGTTCTGGAGCCAAAACTGTATCACGAAGTTACTTTCACCACTGGCCAAATTCTTCCAGCAGGAGAGGTGCTGGGCAGTTCTCCAGAGGAGGGGACATGGGAGAAGGGTGTGCTGTTGGCAAAAGAATCTGGGTGGGGCACCAACAATGTTCTACAGTCCACTTTGGCGCTGTTCAGATCTACTGGCTTCTCCTATTAACTTCTCTTCATCCCAGTACAACTTCCTCAGGATTCTGCTTGATCATAATTTCTGGATAAACTTAGGAAAGGAGGATTAGCTCTAGACACAGCTGATCTCTCTCAGCTCTCTCTTCTACACCCACTCATTCTAGCCCAGCCCCTCCCTTCTGCTCCTGGCTTCAGCTAGTGGTTCTGCTGGTCTCTGCACTTTGTCTGGGGGATTGAGCCTGGCCCTCGCTCCTGAAGGGTCTGAGTCCCTAGTTAGCATGCTTTATGAGCCCGTGACAATGGTACTTGCTCACTTACAAATAAAACTTAGCATGGGGGCTTCCCTGGTGGTCTAGTGGTTAAGAATCTGCCTGGCAATGCAGGGGACACCAGTTTGATCCTTGGTCCGGGAAGATCCCACATGCCTCTGAGCACCTAAGTTCAAGAGCCACAGCTGCTGAGTCCATGTGCAGCCACCACTGAAGCCTGCACGCCTAGAGCCTGTGCTCTGCAAAAAGGGAAGCCACTGCGATAAGAAGCCCACAAACCTCAACAGGAAAATAGCCCCTGCTCTCTGAAACTAGAGAAAGCCCCCACACAGCAATGAAGACTTAGCACAGCCAAAATAACAAATAAAAATAAATAAATACAATTAAAAAAAAAATCACCTCAGCATGGGTAGCTGGAGATATTCCAAGTGATCACCTGAACGCTAAGCATATTCCCGCTGTCCCCCATTACATAGCCCTGGTCCTACTTCCTGTTCTGAACATACTCTGTTACCCTCTGCCCATCCATATTGTTAGGGGAAGCACACTGACCAAAATCGCCTACCCTAGCCAGACACCATAGTGACCATTTGCGTGAGTTATTTTACAACAGAAGTCCTAGAAAGGAAGACGGAACTAACAAGCCACCACCAACTGGAAGAGTTCAGGAAAGGTCAGAAGGAGATGCCATGCATTCTACCACCTCCCAGGATCCTTCTTACTGGCATCCATCTTGGCTGAGCCATGTGTGCACCACCAGCAAGGATGCTGAATCAGAGTGATTGGCCACAGCAATCTGAAAACAAACCCCATCACCATAAAACCCGAGACTGGGAGCCACGGGACAGATCAGTTCTCCTGGGTTCTCTTTCACTTCTGCTCTCTGCCTGGGTGCCCCTTCCCAATACAGTCTATCACTTTGTCAGCTCGTGTCTCTCCTTGGACAACTCATCCCGAATGTTACACAAGAGCCCACTCTTGGGTCCTGGAAGGAGTCCCCCTTCCTGCAACAGTATGGCATGTCCTTTTGTTGCCTGCTGGTCTATTGGCAGGAGGAGATGCAAGTGACCACGTGGCAGATGTACCTCTAAATTTAATGGGATTTGGCTGTGTCCTCTGGTAGAAAGGTCCCTCCCCAATCTAGGAATTAGACTCTGTAGACTCACAGGACCTAAAGTTGGGAGACTGTGAGCACAGATTCCCCAAGGAGGTCACTGGGGATAATGCAAAGTTGGGGTATTTTTTTTTTTGGTTGGAGCCTCATGACTTATGGGATCTCAGTTCCCTGACCAGGGATTGAACCTGGGCCACGGTAACGAAAGCCCAGAATCCTAAATACCAGACCACCAGGAAAATTCCACTTCTCCTTTTGAAGTCGACACCCCAGTTTCCCATCTCTGCTCTTCCCCTTCCTCTGGCCCTCCTCATCAAGCCCAGAGCTACCCCGGAAGCAGAGGTGACACTTAGCTGGATTCCAGGGGGTGCCAAGCGCCAGACCTGGACTGGGTTAGAACCTAGACGCAGAGCGGTGCTGCCTCTGTGCCTCCCATTCTCACTGTGGTGTCCAAACGTGTCCTCAGAAGGGGACACCAAAGGAACTGTGGGATGACAGGACCAGCCCAGACATCGGAGCCTGTCCTGAGCCCAAGGCCTCTACAATTTATTCTGTGTGATCCTGACAAGTCACTGAACCCCATCTGTAAAAGTGGGAATAATAACCATAAGACCTACTCCAAGGGTCATTACAAGGATTAAACGAGATACTATCTATGTATCAAGTGACCGGTGACATAATAGAGGCTAAAAAATGGGATTCCTTTCCCTTCCTCTGCACCTCATCTGTGAAATATAGTCCCCTGTCAGTTTCCTGAAGAGAACCCAGGGGACAAGGACTGTGCAAAGTCTCACAGGTTGCAAAGTGTCAGGCCCGGAGGCTAGAGACACTGATAATGGTAAAGAGCTCTGACTTTGGAGCGCAATTCTAATCCTAGCTGTGTGACCCAGAACTAATCATGGAACCTTGCTGTGCCTCAATTTTCCTCATCTGTGAAATGGGGAAACAGTACTAGCCACTCCATGGGGTTTTGTAAAGGACATGTTATTCTATGGAAAGAGCTTAAGACAGGCCATCAGTCAGTGCTCATGTTAGTGATGGGACTTCCCTGCAGTCCAGTAATGAGGACTCCGTGCTTTCACTGCTGAGGACCTGGACTCAATCCCTGGTCAGAGAATGAAGATTCTACAAGCCATGTGGCACAGCTGGAAAAGAAAAAAACAGTATTAGAGATAATGATGATGAAGACGGTTGAGCCACAAGACAGTGCCTTCCGGGAAGGCAGGATGCTACTGGGACTGGTTCAGCCCATCCCGACTCTGTAGCAGTGCTGCAAAGGCTCACAGATGCACTGAATGGAGTAGACGGTGCTGCTCCTTCTGATGGTCCCTGCCTTGGTTCCCCACGCCCTCACTGCTCGGCTGGCCCATCACTCTATCAAGACAAGGCACTGATCCTGGAGATCAGATGCAGACCACACTCCTTGGCCTGGTTTTGCTGAGCCCACCAGTTGGAACCAGTATGTTCCTGCCTTCCTTCACCCATTGCTCGTGGAGGTGTCTCCTTTTCCGGTGGCCGGCTGCTGGGTCTATGGAGAACACCCGGCCTCCTGTCACTGGGAGAGAGAGACCAAGAGATGGAGAACGACAGTGTGCGGTGATCGGTGAGTGGACGAGGGGATGTTGGAAGCTCTGGGAGCCGTGATGGGGCAGAGGAGACAGAGAAAGCTTCCCTGAGAGGTGAAACCCAAGTTGAAGGTTAAGTATGAGAAGGATTGTCAAGTGAAGGAGGAGCAGGCTTACTCTCTCTGCAGGCAGAGTCTCAAGAGAGGGCAGTGCTGAGCAGGCATGCAAAGTAGGACACATGGGAGATGCAGAAGCTAGGGAAAAGCAAGAAGGAAGGTTCAAGGCTGCACAGGGACTAGGGGACTGAAGGCCTTAGAAGCCAGACTACAGACTTGAGGGTTTGTCCTGAGGGCAGTGGGCAGTCAAGGAAAGGTAAGGGGATGGTGGGAGGCGGCAAGGTGACCCTTGCTCTTTCCTATCCTGTCATATGTCACCAACAACCCATCTCTTTGCTCTGTCTAGCAGCTTTGTTTGTCCCTGACACCTGACAAGGATATTCCCAACCTCAGGGCCTTTGCACTGGCTTTTCTCTTTGCCTGGAGAGGTAGGAGTGAAGATTTGCTGGAATAGTGCTTAACATTGAGTCAGAGGCTCTGGCTTGAATTCCTGTTTATTTGTTCTGAATGGGCCTCCTGATGGAACCTGCTGGATGACATAGGGTCATGACTGAGTGTCCTGGTGGACAGACAGAACACATCTCTTGGGAACACTGTTGCCAAAATCTCAGCTCTCTGCACCAATGCCCAACAGAAATATGGAGACAGAGTGATGGAGGAGAAAGAAGCGCGGCTTTATAGCTGTGCCAGGCACAGTAGGCTAGTGCCTCAAGAACTGTGCCCCACCCCTCGCTGGTGAGTAGGGAAAGGGTACACAGTCAGGCAGGAGTCTGTGATAAGGATCAAGGCAGTAACAGACTTGTATTTATTCTCCTGCAGTTTCCACAGAATAGGAACAAGATTAGGGTATGTGCAGGGTCCTAGAAGGTCTGTCTCCCATCTTAGTAAGCCTCTGCCTCACCTGCTGCTTCTGCTTTGATTAACAGCTATTCTGCCCTTTGGGCTTCCCTCATAGCTCAGTTGGTAAAGAATCCTCCTGCAATGCAGGAGACCCTGTTTCAATTCCTGGGTCGGGAAGAACCCCTGGAGAAAGGATAGGATATCCACTGCAGTATTCTTGGGCTTCCCTGGTGGCTCAGCTGGTAAAGAATCCTCCTGCAATGTGGGAGATCTGGTTTCGATCGAGGGGTTGTGAAGATTCCCTGGAGAAGGGAAAGGCTACCCTCTCCAGTATTCTGGCCTGGAGAATTCCACGCACTGTATACTTCATGGGGTCAAAAAGACCCGGACACGACTGAGAGACTTTCACTTACTTACTTCCTCTGCCCTTTGGAACTCAGAGAAGGTCATGGAGGCCAGAGGCCCACCTACAAGGAATGGTGGACAAAAAACCCTCTGCACACTAGAGTCCCACAGGGCCCTGGTTGGCATTAGCATTAGTGTGGCTGGTGGGGATTAGGATCCAAGCCTGAGACACTGGGACACTGAGGCTTTTGCCATTGGTTGAGGCATTAGGTTGGAGGCAAGGAGCTCAAACCAGTCAAACCTAAAGGATATCAGTGTTGACTATTCATTGGAAAGACTGATGCTGAAGCTGAAACTCCAATACTTTGGCCAACTGATGGGAAGAACTGACTCATTGGAAAAGACCCTGATGCTGGGAAAGATTGAAGGCAGGAGGAGAAGCAGACGATAGAAGATGAGATGGTTGGATGGCATCACCAACTCATTGGACATGAATTTGAGCAAGCTCTGGGAGCGGGTGATGGACAGGGAAGCCTGGTGTGCTGCAGTCTATGGGGTCACAAAGAGTCAGACACGACTGAGAGACTAAGCTGAACTGGAGGCGTTATGAACCACAGCAGCAACTCTTGAGGGGCTCCGGAGGGGGTCTCACAGCAGAGGTTGAGGCACTTGGTGGGTGAAGTCAGTGAGACCCCAAGATGCCAAGACAATTTTTCTGGTCTTCAGATGAGGAAACAACTCAGGCTCAGAGAGGTTTAAGTAACTTGCCTAAGCTAGAGATGGACAAAGGGAGGATTTTTACCCAAGTGGGAAAGAAAAGTGAGTGCTAGTCGCTCAGTCGTGTCAGACTCTTTGCAACCCCATGGACTGTAGCCCTCCCGGCTCCACTGTCCACGGAGTTCTCCATGCAAGAATATTGGGATGGGTTGCCATGACCTCCTGAAGGGGATCTTCCCTACCCAGGGACTGCTGACTCTTAAATTGCTAGGATTTCCCAGGCATAATCTTCTGGTGAGACTGAAACAGAGATGGAGATATGTGGACTATGAGGCAGGGCAGGATGAGGTGGCAGAGCTTCTGACATCTGCCCAGACAAATGCCTTGGAAAAACGGAACTGGGCCTGGGATAGGGGTGGATTGCTTCAGTTGTGAAGGGCCCCTGTAGGGTCCAGAGAGAAAGTGAAGTCCGTAAGAGGAGGAGGAGATGGTGGGGTTGGGTCAGACGGAGCTTGCCCTCTGGGGTGAGGCTCGGCCCAAGGTACGCTGCCCAGGTGTGAACAGCACGAGATCACATGTCTGGCTCCCTCCTCCCCTCCTGCCCTCCTCTTCTTCTTCCTCCTCCTCCTCCACTACTTGGCCTGGCCCACGCCTCAGTGCACCCACTCAATGGGCCTAGTCTAATCCTCTGACATCACAGCCTGCCCATCACAGGCCCTCCCTGGCAGCCTTGACAGGGCCCAGGCTGAGACCCAATTTAGGATCTCCCACCTCAGAACTTATCTCTTCCCTCAACCTCTTCCCTCCTTCAGCTCACAGTTCAGATTGGGGACACCCTAGAGTCAGTCCCAAACTGAGGGGGCAGGAGCCTATGATGTGTCCTGGCTTGCTGTGTGACTCCAGGTAAGTAGCTGTCCCTCTCTGGGCCTCAGTCTTCTTATCTATATCTCCTCTACCCTCAGTTAATCACATCAACCTGTTTTGGCTTCCTCTCTGCACCTTGTCGGAGAAGACAATGGCACCCTACTCCAGTACTCTTGCCTGGAAAATCCCATGGATGGAGGAGCCTGGTAGGCTGTAGTCAATGGGGTCGCTAAGAGTTGGACACGACTGAGCAACTTCCCTTTCACTTTTCACTTTCCTGCATTGGAGAAGGAAATGGCAACCCACTCCAGTGTTCTTGCCTTGAGAATCCCAGGGACGTGGGAGCCTGGTGGGCTGCCGTCTATGGGGTCGCACAGAGTTGGACACGACTGAAGTGACTTAGCATAGCATAGCATAGCTGCACCTTGTAGTTTAGGAAATTTTTTTTTTTATGAGCTCACATGTTGGTTGTTGGGGGACCACTGGACTGTGTGGCCCTTATTATTCACCCCAGTGCCAACTCAGAAGAGGGGCTCCACCGACAGCTGCTGACTAAGGGTCTACATGGGAGAACGAAGGAACAGATGTAGCTCTGCCTTATGGTGGGGGCTCTGGACATGACTGTGTGTTCATAAGCACGGACCCGTGTGCACTCCTGTGTTTGACGCTCCCTGGCAGGGTGTGTGCTGTAACAGAGGAGTGGGCATGTCCAGTAGGGTGTCAGCTCCACAAGGGCAGGGATTTGTGTCTGACTTGTTCCCTGCTCTATCCACTCTATCTGGAACAGGGACAAGCACATGGCTAGAGTCAATACTTCCTTGACTGTGAAAACGTATGAAAGTGAAGACACACATCTGGTGTGGGTCCACGTGCCAACCTGTGCATATAGTACAGGATAGTGTTAGTCACTCGGTCATGTCTGACTCTGAGATCCCATGGACTGTCACCCATCAGGCTCCTCTGTCCTTGGAATTTCCAGGCAAGAATACTGGAGTGGGTAGCCATTCTCTTCTCCAGGGGATCTTCCCCACCCAGGGATCGAACCTGAGTCTCCTACATTGCAGGCAGATTCTTTACCATCTGAGCCACCAGGGAAGCCCAAGACATGTACACGGTGATGCCCAAAGCTCAGCTTCTCTAGAAACTGGTGCCAGATCAAACCTCAGGGACAAAGATGGGGCTGAAGTCGAAAAGGAGAGCTTTATTGCTTTCCCAGGCAAAGGGAGATACAGCGGGCTTATGCTCTCAAACCATGTCCCACCTGGGGAAGATACTGAGAAGTTTTCTAGTAAAAGAGGATGGGATCAGCTCGTGAACATTTTCCTGATGCCTTGGTGGTGTCAAGCAGAAATTAATGTATTCAAATTTCAGGTCCAGCTGGTCTGGGGTCCACATGTTTGAGGGCAGTATAGCACAGCTTGTGCCACCCGGGGGGGTTTCAGTACCTGCAAAATCCTTCAAAGATATTGTTGTATGTATCTCACGTTCAGGAATGAGCACCTTGCCCCAAGGCTGCTCTTGATTTTATTTCTCCCTGGTTTTGCAATCCCTCCCTTCGTCAATGAACAGCTGCCCATTGGATTTCAGGGAAGATCACGGAGGCTGAATGAAGGCTGCTACCTGCAATATCAAAGAAATGGATGGTGGGTGGGTGCTTCCCTGGTGGCTCAGTGGTAAAGAATCCACCTGCCAATGTGGGAGACATGAGTTTACTTCTTCATCCGGGAAGATCCCACACACCTCAGAGCAACTAAGTCTGTGTGCCACAACTACTGAGCCCTCACTCCAGGGCCCGTGCTCTAGAGGAATAAGAGAAGCCACCAAAAGGAGAAGCCTGTGCCCTGCAACGAAGAGTAGCCCCACTCTCTGCAACTAGAGAAAAAGCGCACGCAGCCATGAAGATCCAGCACAGACAAAAATAAATAAATAAAATTATATTACAACTAAATCTTAAAAAACTCTTCAAAAAAAAAAAAAGGAAATGAAGGACACAAAGGCCTTGAGACAAGGAGCCCCACAGGGCCCTGCGTGGGATCACAAGCCCCCAGGTCTAAGGGTGTGGGTGATGTTGCTTACACACCACCCCCCTGTCCCTTTTCCAAACTCCTCCAGATCCAGGGCCCAATGCCTGGGTCCCGATGGGGCGGAGCAGGGGGCCACCTCCTTGAGGGAAACTGGATCCCAGGACGTGCAGAACGGCAGGGAGCAGGGCGGACCCTTTGTCTCCGGTATAATCCCCTCCCCGCCTGGCTCCCTTTCTCCCAGCAACCTGAGTTAAAGTCAGATTTGGGGGGCTGTAGGGGACTAGGGTGTCACCTCGATGCCCGCTTCCCTAGTTGTCCCCTGCCTCAGGGGCTTCTGCACCTCCCCCCACAACCCCCAAGGTATGACTTTCCCTCCCTCATGGGTGGCCCGAGGGCTCAGACCCAAATATATAGCCACCTGAGGGGCAAGAGGACAGGTGTTGCAGAACCACCGAGAGACTGCAGAGAGGAAGGATCCAGGAGAGACCATGGGTTATCATCTGTTGGGTGAGTGAGGGAGACAGGGCGCCAGGGTCCTGAGGCCAGGAGGGAGGGGGTACGGCCTCAGCCCTCTGGTCCATCTGACTCAGGTACCTGGCTGCTCTTGCATCTGCTGGGAACCTCAAAAGCCTTACACACTGAAGACTTCATTCATCATTCATTCATTCAGGACATACTTCTGGACTTCCTATTAGGTGCTAGGTAGTAGCCTAGGTAGGCTTCCCAGATGGCGCTAGGGATAAAGAACCTGCCTGCAATGCAGGAAACTTAAAAGACCTGGGATTGATCTGTGAGTTGGAAAGATCCCCTGGAGGAGGGCATGGCAAGCCACTCCAGTATTCTTGCCTGGAGAATCTCATGAACAGAGGCTCCTGTTGGGCTACAGTCCACGGGGTAGCCAAGATTTGGACACACTGAAGTGACTAAGCACACACTTACAGGAGTCTAAGTATTGGGGTAATTGTTGCTGTTTAGTTGCTAAGTCGTGTCCAGCTCTTTTGGGACCCCATGGACTGTAGCCCTCCAGGGCCCTCTGTCCATGATATTCCCAGACAAGAATACTGGAGTGTGCTGCCATTTCCTTCTCTAGGTGAAATTACCATTCAGGGATCAGACCCATGTTTCCCGAATTGGCAGGCAGATTCTTTACCACTGAGCTGTCAGGGAAACCCAAGTACTGGGGACACGGCAGTAAACAAACAGACAAAAAATGAGATTTTTTTCTGCAGACAGACAGTCCATGTGATCATAAGTAAATTATCATGCCAGTGTGACTTCCCAGGTAGCGCTAGTGGTAAAGAATCTGCCTGCCAATGTAGAAGACATGAGACATGGGTTCGATCCCTGGGTTGGGAAGAACCCCTGGAGAAGGAAATAGCAACCCACTCCAATATTCTTGCCTGGAAACTTCCATGGACAGAGGAGCCTGGCGGGCTACAGTCCATGGGGTCGCAAAGAGTTGGACACGACTGAGCACCCACACAGATGTGACAGAATTTGAATACAGTGATCCAAGTTTGTTGAATGAATGAATGAACAGGGCTTCACCTAAGGCCTTCCCTTAAGTTCTGAACTTCTGGGAGTTCAGGAATGTAGACAGGGAAGCTAAGGAAGTCATCCTGGTCTGCCTCTCATCTCCATCACTGCTGGTGACTTTAAGCTTTCTTTGCTTTTTTTTTTTTAATTTGGCTACACCAGGGCTTGGTTGGGGCAGGTGGGATCTAGTTCCCTGACCAGGGATTGAACCTGAGAGCCCTGCATTGGCAGTGCGGAGTCTTAGACCTTGGTCCCCCAGGGACGTCCCCAGAGGGGTTTTTGAGTTGAGCCCTGAAGAATCAGAAGGAGAAACCCTGGGTGGGTTTGGAAGGTAGTCCAAACCCAGCAAGGGCAAAGTCTGAATAGGGGATGCTATGGAAAAGAGGGGCCAGGCCTTGTAGCCCACAGTGAGGACTTTCATAGTCACTGTGTTAGGTGGGAGCCACGGGAAGTTTTAGACAAAGGAGGGATCTAGCTGGACTTGAAGAGCTTCCAGGTGGCACAGGGAGACAAGGGTGGAGGCAGAGACAGCAGAGGGGAGAGACATAGCTTCTAGATACATCTTTTACTTCTTTATGGCTGTGCTGGGTCTTCGTTGCTGTGCTCAAGCTTTCTCTAGTTGCAGTGAGTGGGGGATACTCTTGAGCTGAGGTGCGTGGACTTCTCATTGAAGTGGTTTCTCCTGTTGCAGGCTCTAGGCACACAGGCTTCAGTATTTGTGGCTCCTGGACTCTAGGGCACAGGCTCAGTAGTTGTGAAGGGCTTAACAGTTGCTCCATGGTGTGTGGGATCTTCCCAGACCAGGGATCAAATATGTGTCTTCTGCATTGGCAGGTATATTCTTTATCGCTGACCCAGCAGGGAAATCCACATTTTAAAACTTTATATTGAAAATATCAGATTACTACAGGGAGATGTGCACAAGTCCTAAGTATACAGCTCAGTGAGCTTTCAGAGTCTAGGTAACTTGTCACGAGTGCTCAGATGCAGAAACACAGACCCAGGGAGTTCCCTGGTGGTCTGGTGCTTAGGATTCCAGGCTTTCACTGCCCAGGTTCAATCCCTGGTCAGGGAACTGAGATCCTGCAAGCTTCATGGTGTGACCAGAAACAAACACAAAACCCCACAGACCTCGTGGCCACCTTTTAAGGACACAGCCACAGGATTTAGTGTGGGTTGAACACAGGGAGAAGGAGAGAATGAGGAATCCAAGAGGACCCTGTGACTTTGACGTGAGCACCTGGAAGAATGGACATGCACTTTTCTGAGATGGGGAGGACTAGGGAAGGAGGGGAACAGGGCAGCTAGAGCTGAGCAGTGGCTATTTTGACTTGAGATGCTCATTAACCTCCAAGGGAAAACGTCAAGAGGGAAGTTGAATACTTGAGTCTGGAGGTCAGGGGGATTTTTTCTTTCTTTTTAATAGTTATTTATATAAAATTGCATTTAGAAAGAAAAAATAAACATTTATCTTCTTTGGTTGTGCTGGTTCTTAGTCATGGCGGCATGCAAATGCTCAATTGTGGCCTGTGGGATTAGTTCCCTGACCAGGGATTGAACCCGGGGCCTCCTGCTTGGGAGCTCAGAGTCTTTAGTCACTGGACCATCGGAGAAGTCCCAGGGGAATATTCTGGGCTAGAAATAAACTGCTTACAGGGTGATTCTGCCCTGAGTGGCACACACAAGACTGCTGTAAGCCTCAAGGGCTGTATCCATATGAGGGGCTGTTATGATGAATGAGTGAATCGGCAGGGGAGGTCAGGGACTTGGTGCTGACCTCTGATTTCTTCCTGCCAGCCCCCTTCTGCCTGCTGCCCCTGCTGCTGCCCCCTCTCAGTTTGGGAGCCCCCATGTCCACAGCTGAGTCTGTCAATCAAGCCTATAACCTGGCGCTCGACATGCAGAGGCACACTTCCACCCTGCTGCAGACTTACGTGAGTGACGGGGCATGAGCAGGGGGTGAGGGGAGGCGGCTGTCACCCTCCTGGCCCAGCCCTGGGGAAGGGAGGCAGAACAAGGCTGGAAGGAGGTTCCTCCATGGGTCCTGGGGTACAGGGCCTGTGCCAGCTAGAGACACGCCCACAGGAATGATGTCACTCATGGCTGGGTGACCTTGGGCAGGTCATTCCTTCACTCTCTGTCTTAGCTTCCTCATCTGCCAAATGGGATGGTGGTCGTGCCTTGGCTGACCTCTCAGGACTGTCAGAAGCCCCTAGGGGAAGTGTTTTACAGGCTCATGAGTCTGTCCAAGACCACCTCTGCCCTTGCTTTTCTGAGCCTATGCCATGCTGGGAGATTCAGCCTCATTATCTTACTGGCTCCTCACATAGCTCTAAGAGGCAGAATTATGACCCATTTTTACAGATGAGAGAACTGAGGGGGTCTTTTTAGAATTTTTAAAACTTTTTAATATTTTTATTATTGTATTTATTTTTGCTGTGCTGGATCATTGTTATTTAGTTTCAGCTCTTCTCTAGTTTTAGAGAAGGAAATGGCAACCTATTCCAGTACTCTTGCCTGGAAAATCCCATGGACAGAGGAGACTGTTAGGCTACAGTCCATGGGGTTGCAAAGAGTTAGACTTGACTGAGTGACTTCACTCACTTCACACTTTATCACTGCAGAAGGAAATGGCAACCCACTCCAGTATTCTTGCTTGGAGAATCCCATGGACAGAGGAGCCTGGCGGGCCATGGTCCATGGGGTCACAGAGAGTCAGACATGACTGGAGTGACTCAGCACTGAGCCCTTCTCTAGTTTTCCCGGGTGGCAGCTCCTCTCTAGTTGTGGTGTGCAGGCTTCTCATTGTGGCGGCTTCCCTCGTTGCTGAGCACAGGCTCTAGGGCTCTCAAGGCTTCAGTACTTGGGGCATGTGGGCTCAGTAGTTGCCACTCCTTGGCACAGGCTCAGTACTTGTGGCACATGGGCTTCGTTGATCTAGGACATGTGGCATCTTCCTGGATCAGGAACCCGTGTCTCCTGCATTGGGAGGAGGATTCTTATCCACTGAGCCACCAGGGAAGGCCTCTTTCTGATTTTTTGATGTGGGCCATTTGTAAAGTCCTTACTGAGTTTGTTACCATACTGCTTCTGTTTTATCCTTTGGGTTTTTTGCCTGGGAGGCATGTGAGATCTTAGCTCTTCAACCAGGGATTGAACCCGCACCCCCTGCATTGCAGGGCAGAGTCTTAACCACTGGACCATGAGGGAAAGGCCAGGAAACTGAGCTTTGATGTGGGAATAATTTACCTGAGGTCACAAAACTGTCTGGAAGTTCAAAGTAGCAGCCTGCTGCCTGGGTCTGATCCACAGATGTTTTGTTTAGGCCGTGCGATGCTTGTTCAAATTTTGAAACTGAAAACCTGTCAGAAACAGGCACAGGGGTCCTGTTGGCCTCCAGTCACTGTGCCGCAGCCGCACCCCACCTGCTGCTTCTCCAGGTGACGGGACCCACGTGGCCCCTGCAGGCCCTGGAATTTGTGACTCTTCCACTGTACTATATTCTAGGTCCACGTGACGTTACCGAACCTAGTTTCTTGTTTTCTTCTGTAAAACCTAGTTTCTTTCTCTGGGGCTGTCCTGGGTCCTTGTGGCTGTCATAGGCTTTCTGTAATTGTCATGAGCGGGGGCTCCTCTGCTTTGCGGCACTTGGGCTTCTCATTGCGGTGGCTTCTATTGTCCGAAGCATGGGCTCTAGGAGTGAAGGCTCAGGAGTTGTGGTCCCCAGGCTTAGGTGCCCCACGGCATGGGGGATCTTTCTGGCGCAGGGATCGAACCCACGTCCCCTGCTTTGGCAGGCAGATTCTTAACCACTGAACCACCAGGGAAGTCCCTGCCTCTAATTTCTAGTCTCATATCTGTCAGAATCCTCTGGGTAGCTTTGAGGACCCTGAGTTTCCTCATTTGTAAAATGGGCATGCAGGACTTGGTGATCTTTCAACTACAGAATTTATCAGTGTGCACTAAAATTCTGTGGGTCTAGGTTTGTGGAGGTGAGAAATCTAATGGAGAAGGCATTAACTAAATAATATTATAGTTCAATTCAATATTAATAATTGCATATTAATGATTATTTACAAGTGAACAAATATTAAGCCCTGAAGAATGTGAATAAAAAGGAAATACGGCTTTAACCACATTGTCAATAATATATTTAGCTTGCAAATACTGTAATAAGTAACATCATCATAGTGTTCATGATATTAATACAAAGATGTCACTAGTGAATGATATTAACGCCCTAGTCATATGCCAAGTGCTAAGTGCTTTATGTCTATTACACCTTATCATCTTCACTATTACAGCGCCATGTGGGAATTACTGAAGCTGTGATTCAAAGTTGCACAAGTTGTATGTGGAGGAAGCTGAGTTGAAGCCTCACAGAGCTGGGGCTCTGTGCTAGAACATTTCATCAACTCCCTGAGGAAGGGAATGGCAACTCCCCCTAGGAAGAGGCCAGTCTCGTGGAAGACAGTGAATTCAGGGGGACCCTAGGGCAGGGTTTGGGTCCCCTCACTCTCATCTGTCTCTGTCTCTTGCGCAGCTCCAGCACCAAGGCAGTCCCTTTAGTGATCCCGACTTCTCAATCCCTGAACTCTCACTCAGAACCCTGCCTCCAACCGACATGCCCTTTGAGATGTGGCATGGCCTGGAAGATGGAGTACGTCTGAGCCTCACCCAGGAGGCCTTCTGGTCCTTCAGCCAGCACCTGCTGCTTGCGATCGCTGACCAGAGTGACCTGAGCCCTGACAATTCCATGGTGGAGAACCAGCTTTGGGAAGCAAGACTCAAGGCCAAAGGCCTAGCGGGCAACTTGGCTGGCATCATGACTGCCCTGGGCCTGCCCACTCCCCAACCAAACACCCTCCTCGGTCCTGTCCCCTTAGGGGACACAGCCTTCCAGAAGAAGTGTCGAGGGTATGTAATAATCCGGGACTACAGCTTTTGGACAGACCGAGCTGTGACTTTCTTGGGTGAGCTCAAGGCCAAATACTCTCAATAGAGAAGGTGAGACTTCCTGTTAGGGCTGCAACCCTTTCCCTTTCACAGCTGATTCTTTCCTGTTTTTTGTTTTTGTTTTTTTTCTCACCAGGGATTTTTTTCTGCCTTGCTTCTTGGCTAGAAAGGAGACACATGTTGTCTAGCAGGGCTTGTGTACCATGTATCTGGGAATATTTCCTGGGGACCAGGCCTCTAGTCCTTATGCCTGGGCCTCCCTGCCCAGGTCCTGTGGCCTCTCTTCCAGATCTGGGTGGGACTCCATGGACAGCATCTCATGAATTCCCATTCCAGTGGTACTGGTGGCTCATTTTCTGGGTGGAAAGAAATACCTCTGTGAAGAGGCTTCACTTACAGTCCATGGGGTCACAAACAGTCGGACGTGACTGAGTGACGAACGCTTTTCACTTTCATTTCCCACTGTACAGGGGGAGTACAGTTGGTCCCCTTCCTGTCATTTAGGGGAGGTCCAGGGACTGCCTTCTTGTCTCTATCTACCTCACTTCCTGTAGGAAGATACGGACTTTCTGAGCAAGGGGTCCTCCCTTTTTTCTGGAGTTCATTGCCTCTTCTAGACTACCTCTATGACTGTGTCCACTGCTCCAACTTCCCATCTTAAGGTGCTTCCCTTCCTATTCAATGGATGTGTGACTCTTGAAAAGCTAAGGACCCGAGTCACATCTGTTTCTTGCTCAGGACACATCCACTTCGAGATGACAGATGGCATCCCTGGCCTGGGGCTCTCCTGAAGCTCCTATTTATAGTGTGGCTTTTGCGGATGGCTGGGGGGACCAGGCCATACCCCAAGGATCTTATTCTCCTTAAATGTGTCTCCCCATTTTCAATGACTGTATATACTAGTAAATTCAATGTTCTTTTTATTTTTAAACATTTTATTTACAAAAAATTAATTTATTCTCGTAAATAAAACTCTTCAAAGGGGTGAGGTGTTTTTTTTTTTTTTTTTTTTGTCTCCATAAACCTGACTTGAGGAGAAGGGAAGGTGTGGATTAGGGCCGAGGGAGGGGAAAGGGTGGAGGGCATCAAAGGGAGAGGAGGCAGGGCCACAAGGGGTGGGATGGGGGATGGGGAGAGCAGCAGGTGGAGTGACCCTGGGGGAAGGTGGCTGAAATTTGTCTGGAGTAGCCCTTCCACCACAAGGCCAACAGGCATGTTCCTGGCCAGGACACGACAGAGAGAAGGACAGAGGCAAACAGAGTGACAGGTGGCCCTTCCTTGAGATGAGGTGGAGATACGCACAGGCTACAGCGGGCCAAGAGGAAACAGGAGACGGGAAGACAAAGAGATGCTCAGAGAAGCAGATGCAAGCGGTGGAGAAACTCAGGGGAAGCAAGGACATGACAGATAAGGTAAGTCCTAGAGGGAGACAAGAAGGACCCAGAGAGAAAACGAGACGGAGAAGCGTCCAAAGGAAACAGAGAGACGGAAACGGTCTGAGGACAGAGAGACGCTGACAGAGATGGGGAGAGATGGAGATGGCCAGGGAGGGCGCCGTGAGCTGGGCCGCGCGCCCGGCGCTCAGGCCGGGCCCCCGGGCGCCAGCTGGCCCAGGTCGGCCTCAGTGCGGCTCACCCACTCGAGGTAGAGGCCGCACACACGGAACCCCAGCACCTTGGCCGGGAAGACGCCCGCGGAGGCACTGGAGGCGGCGACTGCGGCGGCCGCGGGTTCGGGCCGGGGCCCGCGGCTCTCGGCCCCCAGCGCGGCCAGCACGGCCTCCACCGCGGCGCCCAGAGCCCGGACCTGGCGCGCCGCGTCCTCCAAACGCCGCAGCAGGCGCAGCGCGCGCGGGTTCAGCTCGCCCTGGAGGCGGCGCACGACGTCCAGCAGCGGCGGAAGCGCGGCCAGCGCCGCGGCGTCCAGCCGCAGGCGCTCGGGCACTGGCAGGCCAGCGTGGCCCGGGGCCGGGTCGCTCAGATCGGCCACCGGCAGCCGCGGGGGCGAGAAGCCGGGCAGCCCGAAGGGGTCTCCCTGGTGCTGCACCTGCGGAGACGAGGCAGTCAGGGCGGCCCCTCGGCTGGGAACTCAGCCCTCAACCGCTCTCCTGGGGCCTCAGTGTCCCCAGTCTCACACTGCCAACAGGACGGCTGTGTTTGAGAGAATACAAAACAACAAAAACCACCGTGGACTTTACACAGGGGCCTCTGTTTTCTCATCTACTCCATAGAGATTTAAACGTATCCACTTCTTAAGGTAGTTATATGCGTGCTAAGAGGCTTAAGGCAGGTCCTGACCCATTGGAAGGGCACAAAAAAATGCTACCTCTTTTATTAATGCTATCTTACAGACCCAGGTTCAAATCCTGTTCACCACCACTCACTAGCTGTGCAGTCGGGTGCAAAACCCTTTCCTTCTCTGAGCCTCAGTGGTCTCTTCTATAAGACGAGGGACAGTTCTCTGTCCTTCCTTCCTACCAGGGACCTCTTGAGAATCACAGAAGATAGTGCAGGGGCCGAGGCCGTTCGACTCCCTTCCCCATGTTCCCCCACCTCTCCACCTGCTTAACACACAGCCAGGGACTCCATGAGTAACTATCATGAGAATGAACAAATGAAAAGATAAAGGTGATCTGTAATTTGTAAAGATGCTATAACAATACCATTTATCCTTTGCTAACATGTTGCTTCTGGTTCAGGCACTGTGCCTCCTGCTTTAAACACACTATTCCTAATCTTCCCAATAATGGATGTATTGACAATGGTGATGATTTCATAAATGAGGATACTCAGGCTGACCTGTCCCAGGTCATAGATCTAGGAAGGGGCAGAACCAAGGTTGGTAGGACTACAAACCTAGTTTTATTACCCTACTATTGCTGTCATAATTATTAAGTTATTATTTCTAATGTTATCATCACTGCCCAAGGTCACCAGTTGGAAGGTTTGTAGTCTATCTGATTCAAAACTACAGGCTCCCTCCACTGCTGCTGCTGCTAAGTCACTTCAGTCGTGTCCGACTCTGTGTGACCCCATAGACGGCAGTCACCAGGCTCCCCCATCCCTGGGATTCTCCAGGCAAGAACACTGGAGTGGGTTGCCATTTCCTTCTCCAATGCAGGAAAGTGAAAAGTGAAAGTGAAGTCGCTCAGTCGTGTCTGACTCTTCGAGACCCCATGGACTGCAGCCTACCAGGCTCCTCCATCCATGGGATTTTCCAGGCAAGAGTACCGGAGTGGGGTGCCATTGCCTTCTCCGTCCCTCCACTACACCAGAGTAATGTCAACCAAAGATGTTGACAAACCCCGCTCCTCTGTAAAAGTGCCCTCTTGGGATGGCATTCCCCTGCTCTAGATTGAAATGGGCCGTCTATATAACACAGATAGAAGAGTTCATAGTTCCTCTTATTCAACTGCCTCCTTTGACACCTGGGGAGATCCAGGCTTACAGAGGTGATATCACAAGATTACACGGAGCCTAGAACCTAGGTTTCTGACTCCCAAGCCAAACTTGCCTTCACTGTCTCAGGTTGCCTCTGTCTTAAAGCACCAAGGAGGGACCCTCTATGGAGGGGCATTTGAGGCACAGAGAAAGTCCTCCTCCAATTTGCTGGATGATGACCAATGGCCAGTTACTGACCCCTCTTGGGAGCCCCAATTTCTGCAGTTGTGAAGAGAGGTTGAGAAAATGAATGGTCAAGGACCCCTTAATCTATACTTCCCCATTTCCCAGGCCCCTGATACCCGCACCCCCCAATCCCACTCACATATTCCTGGAGAAGCTGCTCAGCATATTTGGTGAGGAGGCGGGCAAGGCTGTGTGTCTGTTGGATCTTGGCCTCCAAGTGGGGAAGGGGTGAGGCTGAGGAGTCAGCCTGGGGGTCCTCTGGTGGGAAAAGCAGGGGAGGAATGAGAGCACCCCAACCCCTTGCTTCTTGACCACTTCTTCCAGGCTCGCTCTTCCTGAACCCAGAGGCTCCACTCTGAATTCTCCAATTTTTAAGCCAGGCAGGCTCTGTCCCATTCCAACTGAGGGAGAATAGGGCACCAGACATTTGCCAAACGGTTGTTCCACCTGAAATGCATTCCCTGTCCCCAAACCATTGTTGAAATCCTATTAAAGCCAAATTCACGTACAGCTTCATCAGTGTAGCTTCCATATACACTGCTTTAAATTAACTTCTTCTTTCTACTAAGGGCCATTAGTTCATACTTCCAAGGTGGTTCTTTTACTGGCTCCTTTATCTAGGAGGATCTGCCTCAGCCTGGGAGCCCTTGGAGGACAGGGCTCACATGTCTCTGTACCTCAGTGATTGTTGGTGGAATTCAGCATCATCAAAGCACAGAACTTCAACTTGAAACGAGCCTTTAAGCTCATTTTACAGATTAGGAGACTGACGTCCCATTCCTTCCCAGACGGCCCTACAGTGCAAGACCGTGGGCAGGGCACTATGCCCCATCAGTGAATCAGTAACGCGCCTTAACCTTCACAAGTTAGAGGTTGGCGCTCCTGGAGAAAGACTACATTTCCCAAGATGCCTAGCGCATGCCCAGGGCATACTGGGGAATGTAGTCCTGGCCCGGCAACTTCCGCCCCGCCCCCCCGCCAGAGTTTGCCCCGCGGGTCCCTATCCTTAACAGCCTCAACTTTCGTCTCTTGTTGTCACTCACCGACCCCTGTGGCCTAAAGACTTCCTCCCCTAACTTTACCCCTCTCTCTGGCTCCCAGTTCTGATTCTTTTCCGATACTCAGGATCCCGGCGTCCTGGTCCAGCCACGACCCCAGTCCTCCCCCAGGGTGTACTCGAACCGGTGATCTATCTCCTGAGCTCAAGTCTCTGAAGGCACAGCCCCAAGCCTCCTCTAAACTCTGGCCCTTGTCCCTTCCCACAGCTCACCCACAACTCACCCGCTCGTTACCTGACACCGCTGCCCTGTTCTCCCCCGCTCAGGCCGCTCCCTTCCCCGACTTAGGGGTGGCGGTGACCCGGACCCCAGCTTCCAGCCCTTCTGACCCCTGCTCCCCGCGGGCGCTCGGCATCCGACCCTTCAGCCCCTTACCCAGACTGCCCTCCCTCCGGCTCATGCTGGCCCCTGGCTGATCCTGGTTCCCTCCACGCCCCCCTTACGAGGGGGGAAGAAGGGGGAAAAGGGTAGGGGCGTGGCCCAGGCGTAGCCAATCAGAGCTCAGACCCCAACAATCTACCCCCCCACACACCCCCCCCTACCCCACCCCCGCTTTCCCAGGCCGGATTCCTTGGCCCTTAGCTCACCTCTCTGCTCACTCGGCCTAGTCGCGAAGGGGACCTGAGGAGAGCAGCAGGTTGTCTGAAGGGTGGATAGGGACCTCAGGCTTGGGGTGCCCGGGCCTTGGAGGCAGCCCTGAGGTCCGATGGGAGAAGTCTCAGGCTCCGATCTGCTTTTCGGAGAAAGCTTGTTGGATGGGGGAGGGGAGGGAGAGGGTAGGAGAGGGCGCAGCTGGGCAGGACAGGAATGTGCTGGCCCTTCCTCTTGTCTGGGGGAGGGGAGAGCCGGGTGCTTGAGAGGCCAAGGTGGGGGCCCTCAGGCTTAGACCACACCTGCCAGTACATGCACTCCTGGCCTGCTTCAGATGCCTTCTGCCCTTGCTTTCACAGTCACACCTACTAGGGGACCACTCATTGCACCTGACCAGACCCAGTAAGAGAACTTCTGACACACCCGCATCTGCTGAAGGGTTCTCAAACAGAAACAAACTTAAAAAGACAGGTACAGGGAGTCATATCCAAAGGTCAACCCACTAACCTGATGCAGAAGAATGCTGTAGGGTCTTTATGCATTTACTTATCCCCACACATGGTTCCCAAGAACCCATTCCGTCCTGGGCTCTGGCACCCAGAAATGATGATCCATTCTTGGTCTCTGGGCCCCTAAGGAGCTCACAGTCTGATAGGGTGACCATAGACAACAGCATGTAGGGTTTGTGAATGAAGAAATTGGGAAGGAGACCTGTGAGTGTGGGAGTATATTGCCATGAGACAATTGCCAGAATAAAGGAAGAAAGGGATGAACTGGCAGAGGGCACAGCAGGTGCGGCCATCATACTTATTAACGGAGACTGTTATTGGGTATTTACTGTGTGCAAGCCATTGTTCTAAGAGTTATACACATATTAACTCATTCCCATGTTGTAGTTGAGGAAATAGAGATGTGACTTGTCCAAGGTCACTGGACAAGCAGAGGTAGAATTTTACCGCAGCAGTTTGGCTCCAGAAATGTTGACATAACCACCTTCCTATACCTTAATCCCTTTGAACGTAGTCACTGGAAAACACGCAGACACAGTAGCCACACCCTTGAAATACACACACATAGCCACACAAATTTAGCATGTCTGCTAATAAACACAGCTTCAAACAAAATCAACCAAGACACACTCCGTTTTAAGAAACTTTCCATTCAAGTAGGGAAAAGTGCACACCATCATAAGCGTACAGCTCAACGAATTTTCCAAGAGTAATCATGCCCTGGGAATCAGCACCAGATTAAGAAACAGAGCATGACCCGTTCCCAGAACCCTCCTCTTAGCCCCTCCCAGTCCCATGGGTGACCGCCTGCCTGATTTCTCACACCATTTATTGATGTTGTCGGTTCTGAACTTCATGTAAATGAAATCATACAATGGTGTACTTCTGTATCCTACTCCTTTCATGAGACTTGTCTCCATTGTTGGGGGTAGCAGGACCTCAGCCTTCTTGCTTGGTCCTCCATGGTGTAAACAGGCTCCAATTCATTTTCCACTCCCCTGTCGATGGGTTGTTTCCAGTCTGAGGCTATTACGGAGATATGAACATTCCAGGACAGGCCCCTTGGTACTCATACCCACGCATTTCTGTTGGCTGTTAACGACCTGGGAGTGGAACTGTTGGATCATAGTTCCGCTGAAAAACCGCCAGCTTTTCGAAGTAGTATCTCTACCAATTTACACTCCCCCGGAAACAAGAGGGATCTAGTTGCCCTACTTCCTCGCCTCCACTTGGTAGGTTTCATCGTTTTCATTTTAGCCGTTCTGGTGGGTGAAGAATCAGTTATATGCGGTGTCAGGCACGTAATTGGCACTCAGACTGTTGAATGAATGGATGAAGGGGTAGTAGAACAGTTTAGAACCTGATAGTCTGGCGAGGGAGACATACACACACACAGCGTCCCAGGGACGTCCCCACGCGCAGCGGTCTCACACGGGACATTGACCCTCTCGCGCCCCCTGGCGCCCACGTGGCTTGAACGCACGGCCGCAGCCCCGCCGCGCGCGTCCAGTCGCCCAGCTGCCCCCAACCTGCCTCTCGGCGGCAGGCAGGGGGCGCTGCGCGTCCGGGTGCCCCGAGGGGGCGGGCCCGGTTGGGGCGGGGCCGGCCGACTTCCAGGCCTGGGCTCTGGCCGCCCGCGCCGCCCGGCCGCTCCGGGGACGGGCCGGGGCGGGGCGCGGCGGCAGGAAGCGGGGCGGGGACTCGCGGAGGCGTTGGGGGAGCGAGGGAGGGCGCGACCAACTCCCGGAGGGACGACGGGCTGAGAGAGCGGCGCCCCGGCCTGGCGCCGAGCCTGAGCCCGCCGGACGGGAGGCGGCCCAGCCGCGGGCTCGGCCTGGGCCCCAGCCTCGCCAGCATGGCCGGCCGGACCGTGCGGGCCGAGACCCGGAGCCGGGCCAAGGATGACATCAAGAAGGTGATGGCGACCATCGAGAAGGTCCGGAGATGGTGAGCGCTGCCCCGGGGCCAGGGACGGGACCCGGGGGGCCACTCCTCCCCCATATAAGTCTACCCCCGCTTCGCCAGCTGTGGCCCCCAGCTGTTAGGTGTGCCGCCCAGCTGCGCGCCGGAGCTGCGGGTCTCTATCTTCCTTCTGGCTACACCCTGGGGTCTACAAAGCGTGTTCCCCAGTCCTGCCCTCCCGAAGCTGGAGCCCCCGTTTATGCCCCGCCCCCTGAAGCTTTGACACTCCTCCCGCGAGTGTGCCCGGGGATCTTCATTGCTAAGGTCCCCAGCCGGCCTCAGAGTCCGAGCTCTCCATGTGTATACCCCAGGGGTCTGCAGAGCCGCGACCCCAAGTCACACTCTCTCTAGAAGCAACCCCGCCTCGCCCCCCGCCAATCTGTGCCCTCGGGTTTGCAGGGTTTCTCCAACTATGTCCTCTTAGCAAAAGTGCCCCTTCCATCAGGGCATCACCCGCATATCTCGGGGTATCCCCAGATGTGTCCCGCTCCCGGGGTGGCCCTCCCCTCAGGCCTCTCTGACCCAATCCCCACACTGTCCCACAGGGAGAAGCGCTGGGTGACTGTGGGCGACACTTCCCTTCGTATCTTCAAGTGGGTGCCAGTGGTGGACCCCCAGGAGGAGGTGAGCAAGTCCCCCCCCTCCCCCCACCCCCGTCCCAGGCCCTTCTTCTGTGTAACCTCGGGCAAGCCCCTCCCAACCCTGGCCTCCACCTCCAGTCTCCACTCAGAGCTCAAATGCAGGAGCACAGACAGATGTTAACAATTAATAGCAACTCCTCCTCTTCCCCTCCCCCCCGACCAGACCTCGGTCCCCCGCTGCCCCCACCTCCCCGGTTCAAGAACTAACCCAGCGTGCACAACCTGTCACCTCATGCAGGGCCTTCCGCTTCTCTCTGCCTCAGTTTCTTTATTTGTACAGTGGGGGCTTGGCAAGTGCTAACCAGAAAGCTGCCTCTGACCCTTAGCCCTCTAACCCCCAGGAGCGCCGGAGGGCAGGTGGAGGGGCAGAGAGATCCCGAGGCCGGGAGCGGAGGGGCAGGGGCGCCAGTCCCCGAGGGGGCGGCCCTCTCATCCTGCTGGATCTCAATGGTAGGTAGGGATGCTGGGATGTGGGGGCTGTGGGCATTAAGGGAGGGGACTGGGGCCTCAAGCCCAACCCTTTCGGCTTTTTTCCCCCACAGATGAGAACAGTAACCAGAGTTTCCATTCAGAAGGCTCTCTGCAGAAGGGCACGGAGCCCAGCCCTGGGGGCACCCCCCAGCCCAGCCGCCCTGTGTCACCTGCTGGACCACCGGAAGGGGTCCCAGAGGATGCTCAGCCCCCACAGCTGGGCCAGGAGAGAGGTAGGACCAGGCGCCTCGCAGGAGCCCTCTCTTCTGAGCCCTCTCCCCTCCAAAGTGGGAGCCACCAGCTTGCCCCTCTGCCAGCCCTTCCTCCTAAGATGCTTCCCTGAGTTCTGTGGAAAGTCACCGCCCTTCCTCTAGGGACAGTCTCTCCTTCTCTGGCTTCTTAGCTTCTGTGGATAACTTATCACTGTCTGAGATTTTCATGTAGATTTAGCTTTGTACTAGTTAAATAGCTTTCTTTCCCACCTCATGTCAGCTTCCTGACTGTTGGGCCCACGTTGACCTTGTTCACTGGTGTTATCCTCAGAACACCATGGAACACATAGTAGGTGCTCAATAAGTATTTGCTGGGCCTTCCCTGGTGGCTCAGTCCATCGGGTCTCAAAGAGTCAGACATGACTGGGTGACTGAACAACAGCAGCCCTGGTAGCTCAGCTGGTGAAGACTCCGCCTCCAATGCAGGAGACCCTGGTTCAATTCCTGGGTTGGGAAGATCCCCTGGAGAAGGAAATGACAACCCACTCCAGTATCCTTGCCAGGATAATCTCCTGGACAGACCGGTGGGCTACAGTCCATGGGATCCCCAAGAGTTGGACACGACTGAACATGCATGCACGATAAAATAATTGTGATAATCATAAGAGTGATTAATAATAAGTGGTAATATAACTGCTAATATTTACTGAGCTAAGCACTTTCCATGTTTTATCTCATTTAATCTTCACTACAACCCTATGAGGGTTATGGTCTCTATTTATAGACGAGAAACCAAAACTCAGAGAGTTTAAGTAAGTTACCTAAGCACACATAGCCAATGAGCTAGGATCTTGGGCATGAGTCCTCCTCATGTGTCCTCCCCTAGAGTCAGTACCCTTTCTGGTCAGATTCACTTCCCCCGTGTGTTTGCCTTCCCCTGCCTCCCCAGCTCTGTCATCTCTCCCACCCACACCTGGCTCCAGCCTCCGGGATCTCCCCTCCTCCAGTCGTACCCCCAGTGAGCACAAGTTTGACAAGGTTCTTTTCCTGCTGCAAAGCCTTCAGTGACTCCCTATGACCTTTGACTCCTCAACCTGGCACTCTGGGCCCTTCATGAACTGTCCCCTGCTGACCTCATTGTTCCCATCCAAGAACACCCTGATTTGGGCCTATGTTCCATGTCTAGATAATACCACACACTTTTGTACCTGTACTAATATAAAAACAATAATTCACATTTATTGAGCACTTACTCTGTGCCAGGCCCTGTGCTAATGGCTTTTCCTGTCTCATTTAATCCTTACCACAGTATTGTGTGGTAATTACTATGCATGTGGTGTAGTCACTCAGTCGTATCTAACTCTTTGCGACCCTTTAGACTTTAGCCCACCAGACTCCTCTGTCCATGGGGATTCTCCAGGCAAGAATACTGGAATGGGTGGCCATGTCCTCCTCCAGGGGATCTTCCCCACCCAGGAATTGAACCGGCATCTCCTGTGCCTCCTGCTTTACAAGCAGATTCTTTACCCGCTAAGCCATCAGGGAGCCCAGTCATTACTATAATCATCCCCATTTTACAGACAGGAAAACAGGCTTAGAGAAATAAAGTTACTTGCCCAAGGTCAGAATTTTAACCCAAGTAGTCCAACCCCAGGCTTCCCAGATGGCTCAGTGGTAAAGAACCCACCTGCCAATGCAGGAGACATAAAGAGACATGGGTTTGATCCCTGAGTCAGGAAGATCCCCTGGATGGGGGCATGGCAGCCCACTCCAGTATTCTTGCCTGGAGAATCCCGTGGACAGAGGAACCTGGTAGGCTACAGCCCATAGGGTCGCACTAAGTCAGACACGAGTGAAGTGACTTAGCACCCATGCACACACGCACGGAGTCCAACACCCAGATCTGTGCTTGCCAAGCTTCTGTTGCCTCTACCTGAAATGTACTCCAGCTCTGCATTTGTCTACCTGATCAAATCTACTCACCTGTCAAGATCCCACCTACATGTCCTTCCTGTGTTTTCTTTCTGGGTTGCAGCCAGGGATCTGGCTCCCCACTCAGTGCTCCCATAGCCCACAGGCTTATGTGACTCATGGGTTTCCCTCCTGGTCTCTGCAGTGGCTCAGGGAACGTCTGTTTATTTCATGTTTCAGACCCTGGGGGCATACCTGCGGGCAGCACGGATGAACCCCCTATGTTGACCAAGGAGGAGCCTGTTCCAGAATTGTTGGAGGCTGAGGTGAGAGTGGCCACCTGGACTCCCAGGTCTTGGAGGGAGTGGGGAGCTGTGGGGTCGCTAAAAGCTTGAGGGCTGCACTCTTGAGGTCAAGGTGGGAAATGTAGGCCTTGGATACAGCTAAAGGCTGGGTTCTTGGGACTGAAAAGAAAAGGGTGTTTTAGAAACAAAATCCTCCAGGCTGGATGGGGGCTAACTTGAGACCATTAAAAACCTGAAAAGATCGTGGTGCACCTTCAAGTTTTTTTTTTAATCCTAAGGATGTAACAGCTTTAAAAAGTCTCCCACAAACTTCTGACTTTTCCTGCAAGGACTACCGTGTAATACGTTTTCCAGAATTATCAACTTCTTTCCCCCAAAACAGTGTAGTTGTTTCCGGCGCCTTACTTATTCTGCTTCCCAGGTGGCGCTAGCGGTAAGGAACCCACCTGCCAATGCAGGAGACATAAGAGATCTGGGTTCGATCCCTGAGTCGGGAAGATCCCCTGGAGGAGGGCATGGCAACCCACTCCAGTATTCCTGCCTGGAGAACCCCATGGACAGAGGAGCCTGGTGGGCTATAGTCCATAGGGTTGCACAGAGTCGGACACAACTGAAGCGACTTAGCATACACACACTTTGCATCCTGGGGCCCCGGCCCTGGGCTAGACTCCCGAGTCCGGGAAGGGAGTGGAGTGGAGGCTTTGGAGAAGGCAGGGCTAGGAGCCTGCACTCTTGGGTTGGGGTGGAGCTCACGCCTGTCCACCCTTCCTCTCCAGGCCCCTGAAGCTTACCCCGTCTTTGAGCCCGTGCCATCTGTCCCCGAGGCAGCCCAGGGTGATCCCGAGGACTCGGAGGGCGCCCCCCCACTCAAGCGCATCTACCCAAATGCCCCTGACCCCTGAGAAGCCGGCCTGCCTGTCCTGTCGCCCCGGGGGCCCCTTTGGCTTTTTACAAATAAAGACCCTTTTGTAATTTTGTGTCATGTCGTTTCCCCGTCAGGGCTGGGGAGGGTCTTTGGAGACAGTTTTGTCTCATGCTCCAATTCTCAGAGGGGGTCACTGAGGCTCTAAGAGGATCTACCTATAGCTACACCCTGAGTCAGACATGGAAGGGGGGTTCGAGCCAGGACCCTGCCTCCCCTACCCTCTCTCCACTCTGTCTTGTCCCCCTTACCTTTGACCCTGCCTTTGGCTGTCCTGCTCTTGGGAATCCCCAGGACCCCTTTTCTTCCTGCTCAGCCCTGCCCGGGCCCAGCAATTACCAAAGCTCTGGGCTGCTAGGAGTGTGAGTCCCATTCACACACAGGAACATGGAGGCCCCGCGGGATTTTGGGGCCTGCGATGACCCAACCTGTTCCCTGCCCTGAGGAAGTTACAGTCTGGTGCCTCCCTGCCTCTGGTCAGCCATTCCTCCGGTGGACCCCTGCCCACATTCCTAGTGGAATCTTCCTTGTCCTCATCTCAATGGCCACCTCTTCCAGGAAGTCTTCCCTGACTGCAGGCTTAGTTTCTCCCACCGTTTGGGCCCCCACACCACCACCCCGTGTGTTTCTCTCCCTTTGTCTCAGTATTGATCAGGGTGTTGGGGGACGGTGGGTTTGTACATCTGTCTCATCCACTAGGCTGTGGGCCACTGAGAGCAGAACTTGGTCCCAGCCATGCCTAACAGCACACTCGGCATAGAACAATCATAGTAACTATTTGATGAATGAATGAATGAGCTGAGGCTTTCCAGGAAGGCTTCTCTGAGGAGGTGGCACGTGAGCTGGACTCTGAGCCATGCACCTCAGCATGGTATATCTGAAGTCAGAAGTCCGGGCTCTGTTACTCACTAGCCCTATGGCTCTATGCTGGGCTCCTTTCCCTCTCTGAGCTGTAGTTTGTTCATCTGAGCAATGGGGACAATAGCTAGGCCTCATCTGCTGCAATGGTTTGTGAGAACCTTCAAATAACATAAGAAACCTTCACTCTATGCCTGCCAGAGAGTCAGAGTCAGAGTCCTGTTTTTAACAAAGGAAGAGACTGAGGTTCAGAGAAGACCACATTGAAACTTTGAAGAACTTTTTAAAAAATTTAGGGGTATTTCCTGATAGCAGCTGCAGTAGTAATACTATTTGAGCCGGGCTGGCCAGGGGAGCCAGGTGTGCAGTGATGTGGTATATTCATTTTTTGTTGTCACCTAACAAATTATCACAATTTTAGTGGCTTAAAACAACACAGATTTATTACCTTAGCATTCTGGAGGACAGATTTCCAAAATTACTCTCAGTGGGTTAAAATAAAAGTGTCAGCAGGGGCTCATTCCTTCCAGGGCTTATAGGGGAGAACGTGTGTGCTTGCCTTTTCTGGCTTCTGCAGTCCACTGCAAGTCTTGTGGCCCCTGCTGCATCTTCAAATCCATCAGCAAGAGTAGCATCCTCCAAACTCCCTTTCTCTCTCTGCTTCCATTGTCACCTTTTCTTCTCTGACTCTCCTGCCTCCCTCTATTAAAGACTCTGGTCCTACGGGATAATCTAGGATAATCTTACCATCTCAAGATTCTTAATGTAATCACATCAGCAGAATCTTATTTGCCATGTAAAGTAACATCGTCACAGGTTCCAGAGAGAGGGCATGGACATCTTTGGAGGGCCATGCATGTGGTAATAATCTCAACCGTTTTGGGGATGTGTGGGTCATCTCATGTATCACCCCATGGGGTAACCAGAGTGCTCTGTAAAGTGCTTTGTATGGATTAGTACAGTATTAAGGCTCAGAATTGGGTTTGAATCTCAGCATTTCCATTCATTCTGTCTGTGACCTTGAGCAAGTGATGTAACCTCTCTGTGCCTCAGTTGTTTTATCTGTACAGTGGAGATAATAGTAATATCAGTCTGGTGAGATGATTGTGAGGATTGAATGGATATATGGAGAGAGAGTTCTCGGCTTGGTCCATAGTAAGTGCTCAATAAATGGCTTTTGTTAGCCCATGTTATAGATGAGGATGTTCAGCAGTAGGGGTAGAGGGCAGAGACTCACTTGCCTGTGAGACTGGGAAAGAAGTTATTTCCAAGTAGCCTTGAAAGGCTAAAGTTTGAGTCTCCCCCATTCCTATCCCTCTCCTGGCCCAAGGCCTCAGGCTCTGGGCATCTGCCCCTTGGCCCAAGCCTGCCTGCACCCTTTCTGTAACCACTCTGTAACTTGAAAAGCCACCTCTTCCCTAGGCACACCCCGATCATCCCCTTTGCCATGCCCTCCCTGCCCCCTCCCCACGTCCACACTCTCTTTTTGGAAATTCTTCACCCCTGGCTCTTGGGCCCTCGCCTCCAGTGCCCCACCATTCTTTTCCTCTATGTCATTCTCTCCTTTTCCTAACCCCTAAAATATCCCTCATGAACATTTCCTGACCTAGCTCTTTTCTTCATGAAGACTCTGCTTGAATTAAGGTTCCCAAGTCTCTACCTTCAAGTCGTGCTCCCACCTCCAGATCAGGGCCACGTGCCTTCAAGGCATCTCCCCTGGGATGCCCCGCAGGTCCTCAGCCTCATCCTCCTCCCAACTCGTTCCCAGCATGCCCCCCTGGGGTTCCCCAGAAATGGCCCACAGTCCCAGGAGTTGGCTAAGGTGGGAGCACCCAGAAGTCAGAGTCAACATTCGATGAGGCACTCTGTCTTATGAAGTCCCTGTTCTAAATAATCTTCCCACCTTCTGGCCCTTTCTTTGGGGTCCCAGTGTTTTGAGGGTGCTTCTCAGTGAGTTTCTCTGCTTTGCTTTTGCCCATCACCCATCCATTGTCTACTCAGCTGCTAATTATAGCAACATATATTTATTGTGCGCTTACTGTTTGCCTGGCACTATTCTAGGCTCTGGGGATACAGCATAGACTTAATGGAAAATAAATCTTTGCTTTCATGGAACTTATCTTCAGTAAGTTAGATCTTATGTAGAAAATTATAAGTACTTTAGAAAAAATAGAGTAAGGGAGGTGGGGAAAGAGGAGACTGCAATTGTGAAATCGGAAATTCAGGGGAGGCCTTATGGAGGAGATATTTGATTAAAAGTTTGAAAGAAGTAAAGGGGAGAGCTTTGTGGTTACCTGGGTGAAGAACATTCCAGAAAGAGGGAATAGCCAGTGCAAAGGCCCTGAGAGGGCACATGGCTGGAAATGAGATCAGTGCCTCTGGAGTGGAGGGATGGGAGGAGAGAGGGGTGGGAAGTGAGGTCGGGTCAGGTAGGGCCACAGAGGCAAGTCAGTCACATAACGTGTCATTCAAACTTATAATAGGATAAAAGGAGATGTATTGAGTTTGCCAATACGTTTGAGTTTTTCCATAATGTTACGGATTATGAATCTTACCCAAATGAATTTTTTGGCCAACCCAATATTAACAGTTATACCCAGATAACAGATGCAACTTGAGATAACTAGAGTGTAAGGTCATCCTTCTTGGAGGCCATTGTGAGGACCTGGCTTTCACTGTTGCTGAGATGAAAAACCATTGAAGGGGTGTGAGCAGAGCAGTAACATGATCAGATTTAGAGGATTTTTTTTCCTCAATATTTTATTACATAGAGTTTTAAAGTTTACAGCAAAATTGGAAGGCTTGTACAGGTAACACTGATAACACCTACCACCTAGGTGCTCTAACATTTTACTCTCTTTGCTGTACCACATCTCCTTATCCACCCATCCATCCATCTTTCTTATTTTCTTTATACATTTCAAAATAAGCTGCACAAAATGGTATACTTCCCTCTCAACACTTCGGCATATATGTCAATTAAAGTCCAGTGTTGACTAGAGTCCAGGTTTTTCTTTTCCTTTGAGGCAAACTATCCATATAGCAAAATGCACAGGTGTTAACTGTGCTTCAGCGTTTCAACAAATATATAATCTGCATAATTCAAGCTCTTGTCAACGACATCACGGCCTCCCCCTGGAATGTGTCCTGTTGGCTCTTCCTTGTCCCCAACTCCCTAGAGGCAGCACCGTTCTAACTTTGTTTTTGATTAGGTTAACCTGTTCTTGAACTTCACATGCATGGAATTTTATAGTAGGCACTCCTTGGTGTCTGTTTTCTTTCATTCAGCATAATGTCTTTGAGAGTCGTCCACACTGTTGCTTGGATCAGTGGTTTGTTCCTTCCTGTTGCTGGGTTATAGGCTGTACACTTGGCTTTGACCGGGAGTGCTCTGCCGGTCAAAGAGAGCAGATGGTTCCAAGTCCTCTCGCTGTTTCTAGCTCCCTGTACAAGTATGTCAAGGCTGGCACTCAGAACCCTGGATAAGGGCATCACAGAGAGATGGATAGCCTTTTCTCAGGGCCCTTTCTAGAATATCTGGGGGCATCAGTCCCCAGACAGAACTATATCAGAGGTAGAATCTAGGGTGACCAAGCATTCTGGTTTGCCCAGGACTTTCCGCTGTGTTAGCCCTTCAAGTGCCATTCCCAGGAATCCCTCAGTCCTTGGCAACCTGGGATGGTTGGTTACCCTAGCAGGATCCCACCACTGCCCCTTGAGGCCCAGGCCCTTCCTCACTACACACTACACGTCCTTCCTTCTAAGGGCTGATTTTCCTTATACTCCAAACCGTTCTGCTGTTCCCTAGCTCTAAAACTCCACTTGGCTCCCCCGGGCTTTGTCTGGCAACCCCAAGGATATCCTCAGCCGACAGCAGTGGTTGTTGGAACCACCTGGGAACTTTTGATGCCTAGCTTCTAGCCCCAGACATTTTCAGTGGTATAGGGCACGACTTGGGCATCAGCTCCACAGGTGATGCTGATATCCTGCAAAGTTTGGGAACCAGTGGCCTGTGGCTAGGACTTCCCTTGACTTACATGGTATTGAACGTGTTGCCAGCACTTAAAATCAAGTGATTTCATATAAAAATCTGGACTCCCGGCCTCCTTTGACAAAGCAGATGCTCCGAGACTTAGAGTCTGCTAACAAGGATGGTCATCACCCAGGGGAGCAGAGGGCTGGCTGCCCATGGAGGCAGAGCATGTGCTGTTCAGTCCCTCCAGTCCCCATCACCCCTCCATGCCTCACTCTGCTTGTTCGTGCTCACTTGCATGGCCAGCAGGCCAGTTTGAACTCTCCGGCCTGGTCCTTGCTCACCTCTTCAGCCTCTTCGTTTCTTCTTCCAGGGTGCTTACCTCATTCCTGACCTGCCACGTGGGCCTCGTGGTGCTCTTTCCCACCTACCTTTGCCCATGCAGTTCTCCCGTCAAACTCCTTATCGTGGCAGACCAGGCCCTGCTCAATATGGCCCTGCTCTCGCTTGGGCTTCCCTGGTGGCTCAGCTGGTAAAGAATCCACCTGCAATGTGGAAGACCTGGGTTTGATCCCTGGGTTGGGAAGATCCCCTGGAGAAGGAACAGCTACCCACTCCAGTATTCTGGCCTGGAGAACTCCATGGACTCTATAGTCCATGGGGTCCCAAAGAGTTGGACACAACTGAGGGCCTTTCACTCACTCACCTCTCTCACCCCTCTGCCTGAGCTCTCTACCATCTGACCCATGAACACACAGAAGCTGACCAAACTAGTTCTCATCTTAGCCCTTGCTCTTCCCTCTGCTAGAGAAACCCTTCTCTTCCTCCTCTTCTCTTTCTTCCTGGCCAATGCCTACCTATCTTTCAGGCCTTGGCTTAGCACTCACCTCCTTCAGGGAGGTTCTTTGATCCTCAGAGTAGGTCAGGTTCTGGGTTAGTCACCATACTTCCTCTTTCACTTGACATCTCACTTCCTGTGCTAAAGTAAGGCCACGTTGTTCATTTCTGTTGCAGGGCCTTCTGTAGTGATTGGTAAGTAGTAGGTGTTTGTTAGTGATCAGTGAACGAAAGACCATCTCCCTTTCTCCATTGGCAAATCCTACTCCTTTTCCTGTTACATTTCTACTATAGCATTCAACTCTGTTCTCTTGGAGACCCATAACTTTACTGAGATCAAATGATCCATTGAGTTTTAGCTCAGGTCCTTCTCACAGTGGGCTCAGAGGGTCCCAAACCCATCCTGTGATTGTTTGCCCAGTTTCAGAATGCATATCTGGAATTGGCATACTCAGCAACGGGTAGACTCTCCAAGTCAGTTGAAGGCAGGGCTGTAACTGGTTGGTGACCCCCAGCTCCCTGCACAGGGCAAGTGCAAGGGCAGAGCACCATAACTTACTCTGTTCTCTTGTATTTGTCTGTTGGCAATGACTTTTCTGCCTGTCCCCTCCTCTGTTGCGCCAGTCAGCTCTGGGATGCAGCTGTGGTGATGTGAAGGGTTCAGGATACAGCAGAGGAATGGAGGTATTCTGGATTCAGGTGATGGGTACTGTGTGATCTTGGGCAAGTCATTTCCCTATTTAGACCTTAGTTGTCTCATCTGAAACATGGAGCCAATATTATCTTTTCCGTATACAGTAAGTCCCCTACATGAGAACCTTCAAGTTGCGAACTTTCCACAATGCAAACGTGTTCATATGTCCAGTCACGTAAGTTAGTTCACGTGTCTGGTGTACACTGTCACGCGCATCTTCTACAAGTGGTTGTGCTTTTGGGTATTTTACTGTACAGTACTATACAGAGTACAGTAGAACAGTATCTTTATTCCAAGCCCAGGATACCCAGAAGCCAAGTGTACAAGCAGCAGCAGTGTAGCTGCTAAGAAGCACCAAGTGATAACGATGGAAACAAAAGTGAAAATAATTGAGAGTGGAGCGAAGTGAAAAGATTAAAACATGAGTCATTCAACCATCAGCAGGATTCTAAAGAACAAGGACAAGATCATGGAACGTGTGAAGTGAAGTCTGCTGTGCCGATGATGTCAACAGTAATGTCGAAGAAACATGGAAAATTGATGGAGGAGATGGAGAAACTTCTCAGAGTGTGGATGCAGGATCAGCATCAGTGTCGAATCCTGCTCAGCTTAATGCTGATTCAAGAGAAAGCTAAAAAGCCTTTATGAAGGCTTGAAGAAGAAACAGGGCAAAGAATCAGAGGGTGCATCTTTAATGCCAGCTGTAGTTCAAGGCTACAGTCAACCTTCACAACGGAAAAGTGGTGAGGCCACGAGTGCAGATATGGTAGCTGCCTGGGAACTTCCTGAAACCCTTGGAGAAATTATTGTACTGTACTGTACTAATGAAGACCTGATGGAATTAGAGGCTCAGAGGAAGGATGAAGAGAGACAAGAGGAAGAAGAAATAACAGAAGAACTGAAGCGATTCACCATGCTGGAAATGACAAGATGATTTTATTTGAGGAGGCAGTTTTAGTTTTTGAGGCATAGGACCTGAACGTAGAATGGTATGTGAATGTTGTTCAGGATGCTATCCAGCACTACTGGGTCATCTAATAATGAGAGAAAGAGCTGCTACCCAATCCATCACTGGATTGTTTTTTTTTTCAAGAGGGTAGATAGAACTGAATCCAGCAAGAAACCAGAACCTGTGCCATCAACGTCAGGCATGAGTGAAATTGCAGCTTGCTCTCCGTCTCCTATTGCTGACGATCCTTCAGTTCCACCATCTCTCACATCCTCTCCCCAATCAGTAACTCTTCCTGCCTGTTCACTGGATGCCAGCCCCTGGATGCCAGCTGCTGTACTGTACTTTTCAAGGTACTGTACTCTAAGATTAAAAATGTTTTGTTTATTTTTTGTATTTGTTTTTTATGTATTATGTGTGTGAAAAGTATAAAAAAACCTGTTACAGTACAGTACTACTGTAGCTGATTGCATTAGTTGGGTTCCTAGGCTAACTTTGTTGGACTTAGGAACAAACTGGAGTTATGAATGAGCTCTCCTAAGGAACTGGTTGGTATGTAGGGGACTTACTATATATATACCAGGAGCAGAGTGAACCAAGAGCAGATCATGTACCCTGAGAACCTATATAGAAACCAAATTTTTGTAAAGTGAATAATATTTCGAAACTTTAAGTTTTAAAATCACTGGTAGGATTGCAAGCACTCTAGGAAATTTAGGAAATGCAGTGCCAAAGAAAAGAAAGTAAAAGTCCGTTGTATCGATAATAACCTCAGCTGAGATTTTACTGTATCTATTTTAAGATATGGTGAGGGAACTGGAGCGAGGCGGTTGGAATCAATGAAGATAGCCTTAAATGGGACACCAGGGGTCTGGTTCAGCTGCCGAGTGACTTCAGTCGCCTTGTCTGTAGAATTGGATCCACAGGCCGTGCTCCCCTCACTGCCTTTGGTGAAGCTTCCTGGAAACAAAGGAAGGCAGCACGCCTTCCAAACGGCCGACAGCCAGGAAAGCGCGCCGCGGCGTCGCAAGGGTTAAGGGCACAGAGTGCAGAGCCCGGCATCCTAGAGAGGCCGCGGGCGGACTTCCGGCGCCGGCGCTCTGGGCGCGGTTTCTCCCTGGGTCGCGAGGAACTAGCGGAGGTGTGTGTGACCGGTTCTCTGTCTGAGCTGCGGCAGATCAGGGTCACCGAGGCCAAGCCGTGCCGACGCTTCCCCTTACTCCGAGTTCCTGACCAGCATCTTCTCCTGGGGGCAGCATGTGAGGCACTCTGGGCCTTTAGTCTCCATGGCTGTAATGCCGGCATGAGGATCCCGGGACTAGCCTATCACCGTTGGTTTTTTTCTAATTACTTACCCCCAGGGAAACTACTATATCCCCATCATCCTCAGTCCAGCATATTTCCCCTCCTTACTACAACTTTGGGAGCATGTTCTTATTTTACAAGTAAGAAAAGTGAGGTTCAGGGCGATTTTCTCCACAATCATGATGCATGACGGTGGCGGAGTAGGGAGGATATAAACCAAGTTTTTGTGACTTGAATGGCAGATCTGTTTGGGGAAATATTAACTAATATTGAGTGCTTACAACTAGAATCTTTTCATAAAGGGGCAAAAGCTTACCACAGGGAGATGATGGGGGGTGGTACTCACAGATCTGTCCGAGTTAAGTAATTGTGAGTTATAATAGTGGTCCTGGTTCACGTATCTTTGCATCCTTTACCTCAAGGAGAAAAAATAAATAAAATTTAGCAGCTTTCTCTCTTTAAAAAAAAAAGTACACACACACACAGACACACACACACACACATATATATATATTTACTTATTTGGCTGCCCCAGGTCTTAACTATGGCACGTGGGATCTTAGGTTTTTGTTGCCACATGCAGGACCTTTAGTTGTGGCATGTGGGATCTAGTTCCCTGACCAGGGATCAAACCCCAGCCCCCTGCATTGGGAGTGTGGAGTCTTAGCCACTGGACTGCCAGGGAAGTCCCACAGCATATACCATACAATCTGCCCACTTAAAATAGACAAATCAGTGGTTCTTTTAAGTATGTTCAGAGTTGTGCAGTTCTCACCACAGTCAGCTTTAGAACATTTTTCATCACCCTCAAACCGTACCCATTAGCAATCATCCCATTCTCCTCCAGCCCTAGACTATCGCTAATCTATTATATGTTCTGTCTATATAGATTTGCCTATTCTGGACATTTCATACACAGCCATATAAGGCCTTTTATGACTGGGATAATCCCCTATCTTAAAGTCCAGGCCTTGAGCTCAGAGCTTTGGCCTAAAACCATAGCCAGTGAGAATTAGATACAATCATTTTGACATTGTTGTATTTATTTTTTACCACCTTAGGGTAAGTTCCTGTTTGTGGTAATGTCCTTCTTGAATAAATGTGTTTTCATTTTGAAAGTTATATTTAAATGACAAGATTAAGCAAATAGTAGAAATGGTGTATGAATGTCTGAAGGTTGGGAAGATGGGATGTGAATGAAGTTTGGAAAACACTAGATTGTCTGATTTGAGGCTTTCCAGGATGTAGTTGGAAAACCACCCTATTATTCCATTTCACTCTCCTAACAATTTCTCAGAAGAAGTGCATCATTTTACTGATGAAGAAACAGGTATAGCAAAGTTAACTATGGTAGCTTGTCCAAGGTCACATAGCTAGTGACAGAACCTAGATTTAACCCAAGGTCTAATTTCCAACAGCCACCTTTTAACCAAGTTTGAAAGTAAAACTGGAGGTGAGAAATGGACTAGCAGACTTGAGAGAGGATGCTAGCCACTAGACCAAAACATGTGGGGACCAGGCTGGTTAAGTTGTTTTGGGTACACCTTCAAAGTACGTGTGTACTCAGTCGTGTCTAACTCTTTGGGGCTGCATGGATGGTAGCCCGCCAGGCTCCTTTGTCAATGGGATTTTCCAGGCAAGAATACTGCAGTGGGTTGCCATTCTTACTTCAGGGGATCTTCCCAACCCAGGGAGTGAACCCACATCTCTTGTATCTCCTGCATTGGCAGGCAGATTCTTTACCACTGCACCAGCTGGGAAGCCCCTTCAAACAAATAATCAATTATTAAAAAAAACACACACTGTAATTTGTGACTCTAAGCAGAAATTCCATCTGAGGCAATGTTGGGATTTTCTTCCTCTCTCAAGGGCACACAAGAATCCAAGAGGTGTTGCCTGGATAACTAGAGGTATGGTGTGTGTGTTTTGGTGCCAGGGAGAGTCTTAATTCCATGGTGGGAGAAATTCCAGTTAAGGAATTCAAGACCTTATACTAGAGAGGTGTTCCCCTAATTCACATGGTAGCTGCATCCGCAGTTTCTTATAAGTAAAGTCCCTTCTGAGCAGATGCCATGACACCCCACTCTCCTCTCAAATCCCCGATAGGCCCAGGAGTTAGCATCTGAACCCAGCTTTCCATAGCAGTGCAGGAGACATGGGTTCAATCCCTGGTTGTGGGAACTAAGATCTTGCAAACCGTGTGGCACAGCCAATATAATAAAAAATAAAAACTTTTTAAAAAAGAAGCTGAACCAAAAAAGTTCAAAAAGAAAAACTAGGGAATGAAATATTCATAGAGGGCTTTGAAAAGCTCTGACACATTCCTGGGTATCCCTAGAAGGCCACAAGCACATGTAGAAAAGACCTGAGAAGACCCCAAACTTACCTCTAGCTGACCTTAATGCTCTGTGCAAGCAAGAAGTGGAAGTTAAAGCAGTGTTGCACACATATACACAGTCCCTCAGAAAAGACTAGGAGATTTACTAGTTGAAGGCATTAGTTGTCCAATCATTAGCTGACCACTAAGCAAGTTAATTGAGCACAGACTTTAGTGGCCATGCACAAAGAATACAGTCTTTACAGAATTAACCTAGGAAAGTTCATAAAGAGCAGCAAGAACAACAACAAAGCCTGAGGAGGGGGAGAGTCTGACTTTTGGAGTTGCCACATTATAATATTTAAGATGTCACTGTTGGGAATTCTCTGACAATCCAGTGGTTAGGACTCCATGCTTTCACTGCTGAGGGCCTGGGTTCAATCTCTGGTTGAAGAGTTAAAATCCCACAAGCCACACAGTGCAGCCAAAAAAAGAGATGTCATTTACAACAACAACAAAATAATTATGAGACACATACATACATATCAAATAGAAATAGACGTTCTGGAGCTTAACAATACAAAAATACAACTGAAATGAAAGATTCAGTTAACAGGGCTCTGTAGCAGATTTGAGTTGGCAGAAGAATCAACACAATTGAAGGCAGGTCAATTGAGGTTACTCAGTCTGAGGAACAGAAAGAAAGAAAAAAAAAGAAGTGTCCCCAGAGACCTGTGGGATATCAGGTGTACTAATATACACATAATGAGAGTCCTAGAAGGAGAGACGAGGACTGTGTAGAAAGAGTATTTGAAGAAATAATTTTCCCAAATTTGATTTTTTAAAAAATTAATCTACACAGCCACAAAGCTCAAAGTAGGATAAACTGAAAGAGACTCACATCTAAACACATCATAATCAAACTGTCAAAAGACAGAGTACTAAAAGCAGCAAGAGAAAAAGCAAATCATAATATACAAGGAATCTTCCATAAGATTAACAGCTAACTTCCTATCAGAAACTATGGAGGCCAGAAAACAGTGAGATAACATATGCAAAGTGCTGAAAGACTAAAGCTGTCAACCAAGAAATCTATACCCAGCAAAACAATCCTTCAAAAAAAAAAAAAAAAAAGGTGAAATTAAGACATTGCCAGATCAACAAAAATAGAGAGAATTTGTTCCTAGCAGAGTTACCCTACAAGAAATAGAGAGGCAATCCTTTAGGCTGAAATGGAAGGACTAGACAGTAACTCAAATCCACATGAGAAAATAAAGAATATCAGTAAAGGAAACTATGTAAGTACATGAAAAAGACAGTATAAATACATTTTGTTTATAATTTTATATGTTTTAAAGACAACTGCAAAATGCAATAATTGTAAAGTGAGGTTTATGGGCTTACAATAAATAAAGATGTAATCTGGCAATAATAGCACAAAGTAGGCATGAGAGAAGGGAGCTATATAGGAGCAACTTTTTACATACTAGTGAAATTAAGTTGGCATTAACATGAACTAGATTGCTTTAAGTAGACATGTTAATTGTAATCCCCAAGGAAACCACTGAAAAAGTAACTCAATAGACTAAAAGAAACAAGGGAATTAAAATGGAATACTAGAAAATATTTAACACAAAAATAAAGCAGTAGTGGAAAAACAAGAACAAAAAGTGAAAGGCATATAGATAACAAGTAGCAAAATGACAGATGTAAATCCTATCTGTTAGCAATTACATTAAGTGTAAATAAACACTGCAGTCAAAAGATAGAGATTTGGCAGATTTTTAAAAATCAATTAAAAAAACCCAACATGATCCAACTATATGATATCTTCATAATCAATGACATAAATAGGTTGAAACTAAAAAGAAAAAGATATACAAGAGTAACTATAAGAGATGTGGAGTGGCTATGGAATTACTAGACAAAACAGAATTCAAAACAAATCTTGTTACTAGAGACAAAAGATATTTTATGATAATAAAAAGGTTGACCTATCTAGAAGACATTATAAATATATAGGTGCCTAAAAACAGAGCCCCAAAATACCTGAAACAAAAACTGACAAAACTGAGGGAAGAAATAGACAACTCAGTAATAATTGTTGAAGACGTCAATACTTTTGACAATGGATAAAATAACTAGAAGATCAGAAAGGAAACAAACCCAACAGTAGTGGAGTAGGTTTCCTATCTATTTCATTCCTAGGAACTATGATCAAGTACTGTTGCCAAAGACCTCTGCTAGCCAAGAAATCAGATTGCCTGGTGGTCCCTGCTGCCCTTTACAACTGCTGCGTCTACCTTGTCTGGATCCCCTCATGTGTGTATTAGTTGCTCAATCATGTCTGACTCTTTGCAACCCCATGGACTGTAGCCCAACAGGCTCCTCTATCTGTGGAATTCTCCAGGAAAGAATACTGGAGTGGGTAGCCATTCCCTTCTGCAAGGGATCTTTCTGACTCAGGGATTGAACCCAGGTTTTCTGTATTGCCGGCAGATTCTTTATGGTCTGAGCCACCAGGAAAGCCCAGATCCCATCATACCCACTGATATTAGGGAGCCCCTCCTCAAATAGTGATAACCTCTATAAGCATGGGGTGCTCCCTTCAATGTTTTAGCAAAGAAATTGTCTTCTGGGTCCTCTCACTGAATACAGTTGACAGATTGCACATGATAAATCTAATCTATCACACTAAGCCTTTAGATTCTCTCTTCTATGTGATACCAGGAACACTGTAGCATCTTGACCTCATTAAGTACAGACTGCTATTAGGTCCAAAATTCAGTTAGCTAACCAAGTGATTTCTTAGTGCCAACTTCTTAGCACATTAAATCTGGGATCTTTAGTAAATATACCCATAAATAAATGTGGCTCTAGCTAGAGTTATAATCTACCCTCATTGCTTAACACCCTTAAAACCCATTCTCACACACTTCTTAGGTTTCTGTCAACACATTCAGTTCAGTTCAGTTCATTCGTGTCCGACTCTTTGTGACCCCATGAATTGCAGCACACCAGGCCTCCCTGTCTATCACTAACTGCCGGAGTTCACTCAAACTCATGTCCATCGAGTCAGTGATGCCATCCACCCATCTCATCATCTGTCATCCCCTTCTCCTCCTGCCCCCAATCCCTCCCAGCATCAGAGTCTTTTCCAATGAGTCAACTCTTTGCATGAGGTGGCCAAAGTACTGGAGTTTCAGCTTTAGCATCATTCCTTCCAAAGAACACCCAGGACTGATCTCCTTTAGAATGGACTGATTGGATCTCCTTGCAGTCCAAGGGACTCTCAGGAGTCTTCTCCAACACCACAGTTTAAAAGCATCAATTCTTCGGTGCTCAGCTTTCTTCACAGTCCAACTCTATGTAACACATATTAACACATTACTTTGCCAACAAACGTCCATCTAGTCAAAGCTATGGTTTTTCCAGTAGTCATGTGTGGATGTGAAAGTTGAACTGTAAAGAAAGCTGAGCACTGAAGAATTAATGCTTTTGGACTGTAGTGTTGGAGAAGATTCTTAAGAGTCCCTTGGACTGCAAGGAGATCAAACCAGTCAATCCTAAAGGAAATCAGTCCTGAGTATTCATTGGAAGGACTGATGCTGAAGCTGAAACTCCAATATTTTGACCACCAGATGCAAAGAACTGACTCCTTGGAAAGACCCTGATGCTGGGAAAGATTGAAGGCAGGAGAAGGGGATGACAGAGGATGAGATGGTTGAATAGCCTCACTGACTCAAAGGACATGAGTTTGAGCAAATTCTGGGAGTTGGTGATGGACGGGGAAGCCTGATATGCTGCAGTCCATGAGGTTGCAACGAGTCAGACACGACTGAACGACTGAGCTGAACTGAAAGACAGACAGCAGGGGAGGTGAATTTTGAGTGGAATGAGCACCCTTTTCAAGGCATTTGCCCCAGGTAAAGTTATCACAGGGTTTTCAAACAGAAAGTTAGTTTCATTAGACACAGGAGAGCAAGCTACTTCCAATGGCAAAAGAGACTCAGAATGACTTGGGAGTTCAATATTGTCTCCTTTGTCTGATTCTAACCACATGCGCCCTTCCAAATTTCTGCACCCTATCCTTTCCTGATTGATGCCCTGCTGCTGCTAAGTCACTTCAGTCATGTCCAACTCTGTTCGACCCCATAGACGGCCTCCTACCAGGCTCCTCTGTCCCTGGGATTCTCCAGGCAAGAACACTGGAGTGGGTTGCCATTTCCTTCTCCAATGCATGAAAGTGAAAAGTGAAAGTGAAGTCGCTCAGTCGTGTCTGACTCTTAGCGACCTCATGGACTGCAGCCCTCCAGGCTCCTCCACCCATGGGATTTTCCAGGCAAGAATACTGGAGTAGGGTGCCATTGCCTTCTCCAGATTGATGCCCTAGATTTCCCATAACAAATTTGTCAAGACAGTGAATTCAGTTGTCATTTTCTCTCTAATCACTCAAGTGCACTGCAAAGAATCCATCCTACCACACAGTCTAGAGTTATTACTACTGCCATAGGAGCCAGGAGAAGTTGGACTCCCAAGGCATATGCTTTAGTTGTCACCCCATCACAATCAGCCACAGGTGATAGTTTGATTAACTGTGATGCAGCTGCACGGTGTGGTTTATTAGCATCCCATTTCCCGTTGACTAGAGCTCAGCATCAAGGTTGTGACCATATCACTGCAAAATCCCATCTCTGTGGGTCTTTCTCCTAGAACCACTCCCAGAACCAATTATTGTATCAGTCAGGGTCCAACCAGGAGGCAGAAGCCACCATGGGAAAGCTTAACATAAAGAACTATTGACAGGAATAATAGGGAAATGGCTAATGAGGGCTGAAGAGAATTCTAAAGAATACAGAATTAGATATTAAGATCAGCTACTATCCCTAGGACTGATGCAGAGAGCCCAAGAAAGATCCCTTTCCCACCAGGCTGAGATCAGACTTCATTTGAAAGGACCAGGCAGACAAACTGCTGACGGCCTTACCTTTGTGACTTCCTGGAAATCGGCCCTCTGGGGTGTCAGGTGAAGCTGCTAATCATGGAGCATTGCTAGAACCAAGATTGCAGGAGGTGTTCTCTACAGGAGCCGGGTGCTGGAGAGCTTTATCAGTACAGGGATCAGCACAGTAGAAAGTCATGCCACTGTGGAGTCACATGGTAGAGGATATACACTCAGTGAGAGCCAGGTGCTGGAGAAAGCGGCACTGAGAAAGGAATCAAGCACTGTCAACATTAGAGAAAGTGAGCTTGGTAAGAACAAAGTGCTGGAGAAAATCTGACTGCTCCCATCGTCAAGTGTTGGAAAAAGCATGCTCTGCAGATCAGTGTGAGAGAAAGCTGTGTGAGGTTCAGGATGGGTGGTGTACAAAAGGAGTCCAAGCGCTGAGTCCAGTCACTGCAAAGGCAGCATGTGGTCTGGGGTCAGTGGTGTCCACATGGAGGTAGAGAGGTAAGGCAATGTGGTTGCAAGTTGGGAGCTGTGAGCTCATCAAAGGACTCCTCACTGTCACTTCTAAGGCAGGGAACCTCTGGATGTGCCCACATACATGTGCCCATGCAAAGCTGTGCAACAGGAGCAAGAAAAAAGCCTCAACAGTACCAGAACCAGGAAGAGCATCTCCTTCCTCTTTCAATGTCCCTCCAGCGCCCTCTACTGACAAAGCTTAACATCGTGTTCACTGCAAGGAGAAACGAGTACATAGTCCAGTCCAGTATCTCAGAGCAAATACTAAAGCGTGAATTTGGAGCTGAGAGGCAGTAACTTGAAAACTGGCATAGTGGCAGAATCCCCACATAGTCTCTCTGAACCACAGACTGGGGACCAATATAGCAAGACAGGCTAAGTGAAAGTCCCACTTGCTACAAAGACAACAAACCAGTAAAAATACCACATCCCTGGGAGAAGTGCAGAGATTCATGCCAAAGAATTGAAAGAAGCATGGGTAGTGAGACATCACATACCCGTTTAACCCGCCAGTCTGGCCTGTTCAGAAGTCAGATGGAGAATAACTGCGGACCAGCATGAACTGAATCGGGTGATGATTCCAATTGCAGCTGCTGTCCCAGATTTAGTACCTTTCCCCTGATGTTTGGTAATTGACTAGTGACTTGGCTTTTTCTCCATACCAACATGCAAGGTCCACCAGAGCAGTTTCCTCTTTAGCTGGCAACGCCACTGTATATCTTCAGCATGCTCCAGGGATCTGTCAATTCTGATCTGCTGTAATATAGTCTACAAAGATCTCAGTCATCTTAACATCCCACAGACCACCACACCGGTCCACTATATTGAGAACATTATTGGATCTGATGAGCAGCAAGTAACAAGTACCTTAATTGTCCTAATAAGACATATGCAAACTAGAAGGTGGGAGATAAATGCCCTCTAAAGACTCAGGGGATACTTCTCTGGGGGTTCAGTGGTTGAGAATCCACCTGCTAATGCAGGGGACGTGAGTTCAATCCCTGGTCCGAGAAAATTTGACATGCTGCAGGGCAACTAAGCCCCTGCACCACAACCACTGAAGCCTGTGCTCTGGAGTCCATGCTCCGCAACCAGAGAAACCACTGCAATGAGGAGCCCTCGCACCACAACTAGAGAGCAGCCCCTGCTCATCACAACTAGAGAAAGCCCACATGTAGTAACGAAGACCCAGCACAGCCAAAAAAAAAAAAAGATTCAGGGGACTGTCACTCCAGTGAAGTCTCTGGAGATTCAGTGGCCAGAGTATGTAAAGATATCTCCTCCAAGGTGAAAGACCAGTTGCTCTCATACAACCTACTCCCCCTCATAGAGGAACAGTGCTTGGTAGGCATGTATGGATTTTGGAGGCAATGTAGCTCGTCAGTAAAGCCCCCTGGGAGGTGCCAGTTTTGAGTAGAGAGCAGGGCAAGAGAAGGTTCTATAACACTTTCAAGGCGCCCTGTCACTGTACCGATGATCCAGCAAAGCCAGTGACATTCCAGCAAGCACCAAGAGCAGAATCAAAGCACAGACTCACAGGATTTTTGATAAGTGTAGGCTTTCAACTGTTCTACTTTTCAGAAACAGTCTCTGAGGAGTTCTTTGGTCGTCCAGTGGTTGAGAATCAGCCTTGCTATGAGGGGATGCAGGTTCAATCCCTGGTCAGGGTAACTAAGATCCCACATGCAGCAGACTACTGAGCCCACGCACTCTGGAGCCCATGTGCCATAACCCAAGAGTCTGTGGCACAGCACCTGATGCAGCCAAATAAGTATCTTTAAAAAATCTGTAGCTTAAGGGGCTTCCAGGCAGTCCAGTGGCTAAGACTCCAAGCTCCCAATGCGGGGGACCCGGGTTTGATCCCTGGTCAGGGAACTAGATCTAAGACCCATAGCAAATAAATAAATATTTTTTTAAAACTTCATAACTTAAAAAAGAAACAGTCTCTGGCTTGCTCTTGGGATGTGGTAGGAACTGAACATGTAGCCAGCAGATATCGGGTGACCAAGCAACCTGAGATACTCATCATGAAAGGATGTTGTCTGACCAACCCAACTGTGAGGTTGGGTGTACCCAGCAGCATTCTATCATCACCTGAGATAAAAGACCAAGCTTGGAAAGGTCCAGAAGTTACGAGCCATTTACAGGAGCAGGTGGTTTCTTGACCTTCTCTCCCTCCATCACTGGCTGTGCCTTTCTAGGGTGTCCTTTACACCCAGCTGACTGATGAAGAAAAGACTCAAGCCTGTTCACAGGTGACTCTGGCTGATAGGCTGTTATGAGCTGTCAGTGGACAGCCACAGCTCCCCCCACCAGCTGGGTGAACCTGAAGGACACTGGTGAAGAAAAGTCCTCACAGTGGACAGAGCTTTGAGCAGTGTCTTCGACTCTTCACTATGTCTGGCGGGTGAAATGACCAGAAGTATGAACCTGCATTAATTGATGGACGGTTGCTAAGGTTTGGCTGGCTGGTCAGGAACTTGAGAGGAACAGAATTGGAAGATGGGTGACAAGAAATTTGAGTCCTTATGGCCCTTCTATTTTTTGCACCAGGTCTTATTTGCAGCATGTGGGTGCTTTGTTGCAGCATGGGGAATCTAGTTCCCTGATCAGGGATTGAACCTGGGCCCCCTTCGTTGGGAACATGGGTTTTAACCATTGGACCACCAGGGAAGTCCATTATAGCCCTTCTTTTAACAATCTTCCTCAATCAGTTGTACTTCAGTTGGAGCCATTTCATTCAGGGGTCCAGCTTTGTCTTCTCTCCTCTGGTTTCTTAGTCCTCCTCAATGGGTTGTTAGCTTCTCTTTATCTGTTCATGAGTTTATTTCCTCTGACCACTCGGAACAGCACTTTAGCGTCTCTCAAACAGCTGCTGCTGCTAAGTCGCTTCAGTCATGTCCGACTCTGTGTGACCCCGTAGACGGCAGCCCACCAGGCTCCCCCATCCCTGGGATTCTCCAGGCAAGAACACTGGAGTGGGCTACCATTTCCTTCTCCATTGCATGAAAGTGAAAAGTGAAAATGAAGTCGCTCAGTCGTGTCCGACTCTTCGGGACCTCATGGACTGCAGCCTACCAGGCTCCTCCATCCATGGGATTTTCCAGGCAAGAGTACTGGAGTGGGTTGCCATTGCCTTCTCCACTCTCAAACAGAGGCAAGGAGTATAAGAGAGCAATGTTCTCCTGAAAAGGCCAGGGTATTAGTTTGCTTGGGCTGCCGTAACAAAGTACCACAGACTGGTGACTGAAACCACAGAAATTTGTTTTCTCACAGCTTTATTTATTTATTGGTGAAGCAGCAAGGCATGTGGGATCTCAGTTCCCCAACCAGGCATCAAACCCATGCCCCCTGCAGTGGAAGCAGGGAGTCTTAAAACCACTGGACCACCAGGGAAGTGGCTTAATCTCCTCTTCTCTTAAGGATACCAGTCATGTTGGATTAGGGCCCTCCTTCATGACCTTATTTTAACTTCATTACCTCTTAAAAGACCCTATCTCCCAAAAGAGTCACATTCTGAAGTAGCAGTTGTTAGGATTTCAGCACATGAATTCGAGGGGGGTGCACAATTCAGCCCTTAGGAACCAGTACTGAACACATTTGAAGACACTTGTCCTGCAGCTAAGACACAAAGAAGAGGAAACCTCACTGATGGGGCTCCTCGAGTGCCGGCAGCCATCTTCTCCAGTCGGTCTGCCTCTACAGCTCCCTTGCAGGTTCTCAGAGGTGAGCAGACTAGAGAGGCTCTTCCGGGGCTCTATGTCAGGGGGAAAAGAGGAAGCCCCCGTGACGCCCCTCTTCCTGAGTTCTAGGCCATGTTACTAAACCCCAGAATTCATGATTTATCCATCCACCGTCACTGGTAGGACGGAACCATGACAGGCCTCCCCTTGTAAAACCTGGTATATAGAGGAGTAAAGCAGAACTCCCAAGTGGAAAAACATCAAGAAACTGGAGTATAGATACATTTCTCTTTCCTAAAGTGAAAGTGGCTCAGTCATGTCTGACTCTTTGCAACCCCACGGACTCAGGCCAGAATACTGGAGCGGGTAGCCTTTCCCTTCTCCAGGAGATCTTCCCAACCCAGGGATCAAACCCAGGTCTCCCATTGCAGGCGGATTCTTTGCCAGCTGAGCCACAAGGGACGCTCTTTCCTAAGGAAGGCAGGAAAGAGGGAGTCCTTGAAAGGATTCCCACCTCTTTAGTCAGGCTCTTTTTTTTTTTTTTTTTTTAAGATTTTTGTTTGTTTGTTTTATGTGGAGCATTTTTAAAGTCTTCATTGAATTTATTACAATACTACTTCTGGTTTATGTTTTGGTTTCTTGGCCTCCAGGCTTGTGGGATCTTAGCTTCCCCACTAGGGACTGAACTGCACCCCCTGCGTTGGAAGGCAAAGTCTTAACCACTAGACCACCAGGGAGGTCCCTCTGGCCAGGTTCTTTCATGAAACCAAGTGTATTCATTTTCCCTTGCTCCGTAACAAATGAGCCCAAACTTAGAGTTTAAAGTGAGACTCATTTATTATCTCACATTTTTGTTGATCAGAGACTATGGGCTTGGCTGGGTTCTCAGTTTAGGGTTTCATAAAGTGAAAGTGGCTCAGTCGTGTCCGACTCTTTGGAACCCATCGACTATACAGTCCATGGAATTCTCCAGGCCAGAATACTGGAGTGGATAGCCTTTACCCTTCTCCAGGGGATCTTCCCAACCCAGGGATCGAACCAGGGTCTCCTGCATTGCAGGCGGATTCTTTACCAACTGAACTATCAGGGAAGTCTAGGGCCTCATAAGGCCCAAGTCAAGTTGCTGACTGAGGTGGGCTCTTACCTAGAAGCTGTAGGGACAAATCCACTTCCATGTAAGTTCCATTTGTTGGCCAAATTCAGTTCCTTACAGTGTAGGATGTCTCCATGCGCTGTCGGGGTAGAGGGTGGATGTCAGCTCTTTCAGAGGCCTCCAAAGGGAATTCCTTGGCGGTCCAGTGGTTAGGACTCTGTGCTTCCATTGTATGGGGCCTAGGTTGGATCCTTGGGCAGGGAATTAAGATCCCACAGGGACAATAAAAAGGCCACTGCATTCCTCATCACACGGGTCCCTTCGTCAGCAAGCCAGCAGGGGCTCCAGTCCTCCTCATGCTTCACATCTCTGACTTCCTCTTCCGCCACCTGCTGGAGAAACCTCTCCTAAACAGCTACCTGATTGGTTGAGAATCTCCGTATCTTAACCTCAGCTGACTTGGATCTTTAATTACACCTCCAAAAATCCCTTCACAGCAGTACCTAGATTAGCATTTGATTGAAGAACTAAGGGGCAGGGATTTTAGAGGGTTATCTTTAGAATTCTGCCTACCAGACAGGAATCCCTGTCTTGGCCTGGAGAGAAAGCCGTCCCCCTCTGCCAGAGGCTTCTTAAGTCCTTGTTGTTGTTTAGTCGCTATGTAGTGTCTGACTATGTGTGACCCCATGGACTGTAGCCCACCAGGCTCCTCTGTCCAGGGGATTCTCCAGACAAGAATACTGGAGTGGGTTACCATTTCCTTCTCCAGGGGATCTTCGTGACCAAGGGATTCAACCCAAGTTGCCTGCTTGGCAGGTGGATTCTTTACCACTGAGCCACCTGGGAAGCCCTCTTAGATCCTAGCCTGGCACCAAAGATAAGAAAATGTGGGCCATGTGCTCCTCTGGAGAGACCAGTCAGCTCCTCAGCTGGTTCATAAATTCTTAGCTGCTGCTGCTGCTGCTAAGTTGCTTAAGTAGTGTCTGACTCTGTGTGACCCCATAGACGGCAGCCCAGCAGGCTCCCCCGTCCCTGGGATTCTCCAGGCAAGAACACTGGAGTGGGTTGCCATTGCCTTCTCCAATGCAGGAAAGTGAAAAGTGAAAGTGAAGTCGCTCAGTCCTGTCCAACTCCTAACAACCCCATGGACTGCAGCCTACCAGGCTTCTCCATCCATGGGATTTGCCATGGACGGAGTGGGTTGCCTTGCCTTCTCCAAAATTCTTAGCAACTTAGTGTGAATTAGAAAAAGGTGCCCTTTCCTTATACAGACCTCTGTTCACCACAATGTGAGTGGCACCCCCAGAGTTATGCAGTGCACATGTACTGCTCTGAGCAGTGGCCCGAATCCCAGTGGGATCAGATACACTTCACTTCCCGACCACTTGCCCACACTAGCTGTTGTCTATAGAGACATTTTTTTCTCAGAACACTTCTGACATCCTTCATTGTTTGTTTTTTTTTTATTTAATTTTTGGCTGCACTGGGTCTTTGTTGTTGTTTGAGGGCTTTCTCTAGTTGCGGTGCCTGGGCTTCTCATTGCAGTAGTCTCTCTTGTTGCAGAACATAGCTCTAGGGCACACAGGCTCAGTGGTTGTGGCACACAGGCTTAGGTGCTCTGCAGCAGGTGGGATCTTCCTGGAAGTGAAGTGAAATCGCTCAGTTGTGTCCGACTCTTTGCGACCCCATGGACTGTAGCCTACCAGGCTCCTCAGTCCATGGGATTTTCCAGGCAAGTGTCCTGGATTGGGTTGCCATCTTCCCGGATCAGAGGTCAAACCTGTGTCCCCTGCATCTGCAGGCAGATTCCCAACCACCAGGGAAGTTCCACTGGCTTATTTTTATCTGTTGATGATTTGGGGGAAATACAAAATAAAATGGTCATCAGTTGACCTGAATAGGGTGATGAATTAGTACTCAGAAAAAAAATTTTTTTATCTACTGGTTGGATCTAAACTGTTTGGTCATATCTAAGTAAATAGCCAAGAACTTCCAAGGAACAAACCCTGAAGTCAGCAATATTAAGGTAAAAACAGAAGCTACCATTACTCAAAGCCCATATCTATATACATAGATTGGATATATAAACACAACATGCACGCACTCATATATACACACTCGTATACACATAACCTCATTTAACCTTCACAGGAACCCTATCAATTAGGCATGACATTATTCTCCCCACCAGACAGACAAGAAAACTGAGGTCTGGTTACTTGCCCAAGGTTAAGGATGAAAAGAAGCTAAGTCAGAACTCAGATCTATGCCATCTGATTGATGCAAAGCCCATGCTCCTAACCACTTCGTGGAAATTAGCTGAGTGTCTATGCCCTGAATCGAGGCCTTTGCTCTCTGCCTCTTGCATCAGAGCCAGGGTTACCCTCTGGTGAGCCCAGTGGCCCAATCTGGGATAGGGATATCTTAGTTGTATTCATAGGAAGGGTTTCCCAGGTGGCTCAGTGGTAAAAAAAATTCCTGCTGCTAATGCAGGAGATGTGGATTCAATTCCTGGGTCAGGAAGATTCCCTGGAGAAGGAAATGGCAACCCATTCCAGTATTCTTGCCTGGAGAATCCCATGGACAGAGGAGTATGTCAGGCTACCGTCCACGGGGTGGCAAAGAGTCAGACACAACTGAAGCAACTTAGCACGCACGCACATATGTATTCATGGGGATGACCTGCAGGGAAAAGGGTGGTAGTGAGTAGTTTGTGGCTACAAGAGAGAGATGGCCCGTGGGGCTTGGAAGGAGGAAACACGGTCGGCTTTGTCTTGTTCACCAGGGTATCTCCCACGCCTGACACCTTGCTGGCCCACAGGTAGTTTGCCGAATGACTGAATAGCCACCTGTGACAGCATGCCTGTGATAGTTCCTCACTGTGTTCTGTCTCTCTGGCGTCTGCTCCTGCTACCAACCTCTTCCCTTTCCAATAAATTAGCATCTGAACTGGATCTGAAAGTGTCCTAGATTGCAGGCCCTGTGGCAAGTGTTTTATCTACATTTTCTCCTTTAAAGTGAAGTAAGAACCAGGAAATTCCCTGGTGGCCTAGTAGTTAGGATTCCAGGCTTTCACTGGTGTGGTCCGGGGTTCAATCCCTAGTTGGGGAACAAGCTGCGTGATGAGATTACTTCATATTTCAGGAGGCTTCTGGGCTGGCAGAAATATCCACTACTTTAATGCTCAATTTATTAGACTCCACTAAACAAAAAAAAGGAAAAAACTGAAAGTCATTTTTTATGGGGGATTTAGGCTTTGATTACAAATTTAACCAATTAAATTATCTTAAGTAATTTAAACTGCAAATACAAATTCAGTAGTCAAAAGATTCTTTTGATTACTTCATATGCTTTAAGGATACACAAATACAATAACAACAGAATTTATTAAAACTCATCATCAGGACTTCCCTGGTGGTCCAGTGGTTAGGAATCTGCCAGCCAATGCAGGGGCCATGGGTTTGATCTCTGGTCCAGAAGGATCCCACATGACACTTGCCTAAAAAATCCACCATCAAATCGGGTTATAAAAGGGATAAGACTATGGATTTAACTTTGTCTTGCCCTTATTCTGACACCTTCTTGAGATTCCAGTTTTATACCTTTCTAGAGTTTCAGTAATTCTATCAATTATTATTTTTATACCTTCTTGGAGTTTGGGTAATCCTACTCGATCCAAAGGAAAAAGGCAACTGTCTCAGAATCAGCTAAGGCTGCAAGTTCCGGTCAGACATAGGACCACGTTACACTGTTCTAAAGAGGCAGACCTGAGCTGACCATTCATCAGCCCCAGCACCTGTTCACGGTAAAGATTTTCCTGTTTCTTATGGAGCTTCTAGGGCTTCCCTGGTGGCTCAGACAGTAAAGGATCCACCTGCAGTATAGGAGACCCAGGTTCCATCCCTGGGCCAGAAGATCCCCTGGAGAAGGGAATGGCAATCCATTCCAGTATTCTTGCCTGGAAAATCCCATAGACAGAGGAGCCTGGCGGGCTCAGTCCATGGGGTCCTGAAGAGTCAGATATGACTGAGCGATTAAGCATTGCAACCATGTACAGGGAGCTTTTAAGTCCCTCCTTTCCTCCATCCCTCTCTCCTTCCCTCCTTTTCTATCTTCCTTCCTCTCTCTTTGTTTTGTATGCTTTAAAAAAAAACTTTTCATATGGAGATTTTTTTTTCTTTTTGGAGATTTGTGTAGAATCTTACTTCCCTGACCAGGACTCGAACCCAGGCCCTTGGCAGTGAAATTGCAGAGTGCTAACCATTGGAGAAAGAGGGAATTACCCTTTACAGGTTTATTATATTGATCTTTCCAGTTTAACAAAGGGGTGCCAGGCCCTGCCTTCCTGAAGGCCTGTGGCTCCCAAGATGCTTCCCATACTATTATCCCCACCTAATCACTGAACAAACTGAGGCTTTGTAAAAATCACACTTTGCCTAAAATCACACTGCAAATAAGTGTAGAGCTGCCCGGTTCTATCCGATTTTAGAAACAGCTCCCATAGGACCCAGCCTCACCCTCTGCCCGCTGTCAGAAATGGGTGGTTTACAGACTGCCCCCCAAGTTGCCCGATTTAGGGCTCCCAAGGCAGGGTCTTCCTAGTCTCAGGTGGGCTGCGGAGAAAACACAACAGATTCTTCTTTCCTCCCTGCAGGATTCAGGAGTGAGGGTGACCAGGAGAGCCCTCCACGAGAAAGGCCTGAAAACAGAGCCTCTCAGGAGGCTTCTTCCCAGGAGAGGCCTCCGGACAAACGCCCGGCCCAGTTCCGCGGGGCCGCCGCCGCCGGAGCCCAGAGCTCCCGGGGGAGGAAGCAAGGCCCCGAGGGCACCCCGGATGATCCCCCAAGGGAAGGGGAGGTGAGCCGGCTCCCCAGGCAAGGCGAGGCCCTGAGGCTTCTCTTGGCCGCCCCAAGATCCAGCCACCCACCCGCTCCCCCCGAGGGCGCAGAGAGCTTCCCAGCTCCACGGCCACCGTGGGATCATCAGGGGCGCGCGGCCCCAGCCTGCCCGGAACCTAAGGTCACAGCACCCGTCTGGCTCGCCACCGACACCCGCACAGAGCAGGATCAACGGCCCCCCAAGTGCGGGAAAGGCTCCGGGCACAATCTGACCCCGTCGAGCGCCTGAGGACGCATCACAGCCGGGCCTCCACCCGGGGAGTGCGGGCGGGGCGCCGGGCCTCCACCCGGGGAAGGGCAGCCCGGGACGCGCCCCCTCTGCCCCCGAGGCCGCGCGCGGAGACCCTGCGCCACATGCCCTCCCCACTCCCTCCCTCCGGCCTCCCCGGAGGCCACGCTAGCGGGTGGGTTCATCCACCGCCTGACGACCTGCAGCAAGACCTCCCCGCGGGGCCAGCCTCCCCGCAGGCCCGTGTGGATACGAAGAAACCGACCTGGGCGGGCGGGGAGTGCCCAAAGCTTCTGGCACAGCCCCAGCGGACCGGAAAATCCCCACCTGGAGAAGGCCCAGGGCGAGGGAGCCCTTTGAGCGGCTCGCTCGCTGCACTGCTGGGCCTGTCCTAGGAAATGTCGACATCTCCCGTAGATTGAGGGCTTACCCCGTGCCAGGCCTTGCGATTTATGGAAATGATCTCATTCAGTCCTCACCACATCCCTGGGCCATTGGTGTTCTCATTATCAGCATTTTACAGAAGGAGAAACTAAGTCTCAGAGAGGTTAAGGCACCAGCTCAAAGTCACACAGCCAGAATGTGGCCGAACCAGCATTCAGACCCAGGTCTGCCTGCCTGACCCCACAGCCCGACAGAGGGCACTGCTTCTCCTGCTGGCACATGAGTGAGGGCTGCCGGTGCTGCCGGTTTGACAGGACACCTGCTTGTGAAACATCCATTTTTCTCCTGGTGATTATATAGAACACTTTTTATACTAAAGTGAGCAGATACTCACCGGAATGCAAGTGAACATTTGCACCAGCGATTCAGATGCAACTTGTGACATCATAGGAATTTTATGCCAAGTCCAACGCTTCAAGCTCAGCCCCGGCTACCTGAGGTGCCCTCTTCTCAGACCTCTGCCTTGGGAGGGATGGTGACCAGGGAAGCTCTGCCCCTCGACCAGCTCCTGGACAGAACCTTCATGGAGGCCAAGGAAGATGGCCTTTCCCCAGTTTTTCATCCCATTGAGTTGCTTAAGGACATTCATCCAGTTTCTCTGGCCTAAAGTTTCCAAATTTCTGACAGAGATCAATCTAGGATTGGGGATTGGAAACCTGGAAATCTTAGGAACTCCTGAAATCATATCATTCTGTGTATTTCCTAACTTTCTATATCTTTTTTTAATAAATAAGAAATACACTTTTAGTAGCAGTTCCGAAGAATTATAGGCTATAGCAAATATTCAAAACCAGGAAAGTACCAGAGAACATTACTGGGTAGGGTTAGGATAACAAGATGTTTTAAACCTTCAACAAGATCAACTACATCAAGATGCACTACACAGAATCATGTGTTGAAATTGCTGATTTAAAGACTCGCGTCTAAAACTTTTTCTCAGCACATCATTCATAGGATTTGTATAGGATATACAATACATTTAAACACATTAAGTAATTTGTGAGAATGTCTCACTGATAACAGCAGATGGGTGCCATGAGTACCTTTTTTGGTTGGTTTGTTTTTAGTGACTTGTGGGATCCTAGTTCCCTTGCCAGGGATCGAACCCAGCTCCACGGCAGTGAATGAGTGGAGTCCTAACTACTGGGCCGCCAGGGAATTCCCACAAATATGTTTCAATATGGCAACAACTACCAAAAAAAAAAGTCATTAGACTGTGACCCGTTCTCTCCTATGTACTCCCATCCTAAGTTCCAGAAATGTCTACCTTAACCTTGGACTCTGTCAGAGTTTCCTTCTCGTGCTTTCTACTTGACATCAGTGGAGTTCTTCAAACCAGGAATGCCTCGATGTTTATTGTTAAGCATTTGTTCTCACGTGATTAGGAAGGACTTCTGCATCAAAATACTCTTCTAAGCTGAGCGGGACTGGCAAGGCAGATCTGCTGCAGAAATAATTATCTCGTATACGGTAAAGTCCACTCATGGAAGCTTCACCCTTTCAGGAGCCTTAGGGCCAGAAAAGCCAGTTATGGATTCCAGCTCTGCCAGTTCCTGGCTGTGAGACCTTGGACAAGTCACTTTACCTCTCTGAGCTTTGATCTAATGGATAGAATGATACCTGGGAGATAATGCACTTGCTTTGTGAGGCAGTACTGAAGATGAAGGGTTAACAATGTGGCTTTGGAGTCAGACAGGCTGAGGTTTGAATCCATTATTTACTACCTCTTTGATCCAGGGCAAAGTCTAACCACTCTGAGCCCCATTTTTTCTCTTCTGTAAAATGGCAAAAAAAAAAAAAAACAAACAACTGATGGAGCCCATTTCATAGGATTTTGGTGAGTTTCAATGAGATCATCTACGAAAACACTTCACACAGAGCATGGTACGCTGTGAATGCTTGATACGCGTGGACCGCTGTAGTTATTATCTGCTGTATCTACCTCACAGGGCAGTTGTGAGGATGAAAGGGAGGTTACGGTGTGGAAGCGCTTTCTAAGCTGTGAAATGGTCATCCACTTGCCTTTCCTTCAGAGCTGAGATGACCAGAAGCTACTGGCAGACCTCAGTGGTTTCTCCCAGGAAGGAGCCTGAGAATACCTACCTGTACCCACAGAAGGTAGCTGTGTTGAGGAGGCAGTATCACCATGGTTACCTGAAAAAGATGGTTTAGTTGCAATCAGGTAGGCAAACTCCAGTGTCATCTGATAGGGATTTGGAGGGAAAGCCAGTTTTCAGAAGGAGGCTTTGGGAAGAGGATAGTATTAAGCAGAGCCTACCCACCTTAGGTTTGTTTAATAGGGATCAAATCAAGAGATGGGGACATGTAATAGAAAGTGGTGAGGGGGCTATTTGACCATTGTCTGAAGCCCTGTTATTGGCTGAACTTAAGAAACAATCCTATTAGCCAGAACCCTGCTCCTGCTGTGTCTGTACTTTCATTCATTCCTAGACGGTAGACCAAACATGGATCAAAGGGCTCTCCAAAGATGGTCTTGGGAAATTCTGAGAGCAGCCCCATAAAGTAAATACTAGCATGAGTCCTGTTCTGCAGCTGAGGGCCTGGAGTCTGGGAAAGTTAAGTCTGTCGCCCAAAGTCACACAGCCATTGTGGAGTCAGGATTCAGACAATCTGAACCCCTAGCCTCCGCCAGGCTTCCTCAGCTCACCGGGTGCCAGATGCTGAGCTTGGACATGAAGAAGGAAACACAGATGTGTGGGATTCAGTGCCTCAAGGGGCCTCCTCCCACCTTCTGTGGCAACTCTCACAATTCTATGCCTATTTTTCTGGACACTGTTTCTTTGCTTCCAGAGATGTTTCCCTCTGCTTAGCCCTTAAGTCCAGGTTCTCTGGACCCCATCCTTGGACTCTTTTTCTTTTGTACAGAACTGTGAGAGATCTTAAAGTCCACAGCTTCAACTGCTGACATATCTTTTATTTTTATTTTTTTAATTCTTTGGCTGTGCCATGTGGCTTGTGGGATCTTAGTTCCCTGACCAGGGATCAAACCCGGGCCCTCGGCAGTGAAAGCGCAGAGTCCTAACCACTGGACAACCAGGGAATTCCTCATCTCCTTCTAATCTAGACTGTCCCTCTGAGCACCAGCACAATGTAGCCAACTGCCTCCTTGATATCCTGATGCTCCAGGCTCCCAACTGAATTCATCCTCTCTCCCTTACCATGTTGCTCCTCCTGAGCTCCCCTTCCTTCTTACCATGGCCTCCTAATTTCAAACACTGTTGTGGGGGTGAAGAACCCCAGAAGCCTTCCCAGACAAAGCCTCTTGAATTAGTTCTTGGGGCTAGAGACTGTGAGGTGTGTTCTCTGAGAGCTGCCCATGGTTTGGGGGTGAACTTGGAGGGTGGATTGCATCATTTAATCAACTGTGTGCTAGTGCCCGGCAGTTGGCAGGGTCTAGTAACAGAAGTGGAAGATACATTCATGAATGAAACAGACAGGATCCCCAGCTTCAGGGAACTTTCAGGCCAGTAGAGAAGATGGACCTCATGCAATCCTCCCCAAATACAGACTCTTACAAACTGTGACAATTATCATGAAGAAAATGTTCAGTGTGCTATGAAAGAACTTGGTAACTCTATGCTGGGTTGGAGGGTGGGGAGCTCAAAGGCCATTTTGAGAAAAGGACAGTTACTATATTCCTGAGAATTGAGTTGAGGGAACAGAATTCCATTTAGAAGTAACAGTAGGGTGCTGCACACAGGCCCAGAGGTGGGCAAGAATTTGGTGCATTGGGAAAGTTGAAAGGCAACTCGTGTCTATGGAGCTGAGTGTGCTGGGACATGTGGCTGACACAAGATTGGCCTGGCTGACTGGGGACGGCGGCAGGTGCCTTGTGGGCCATGCAAGGAGGCTGGATTTCTTGCTTTAACTTTTTACTTGGAAATAATTTTGAAGTTACAGAAAAGTACGAAGAGCATCTGTATGTCCTTTACTCCAAACTTCTGTTAGAATTGCTTATTCTCTATTATAGTATATACATGGGATTTTATTCGGAACTATTTGAGAATCAGTCGCATACATCTGTTCCTTTACCCTGTTGTTGTTGTTTAGTCACTAAGTCTCGTCCGACTCTTTTGTGACCCCATGGACTGTACCCCACCAGGCTTCTCTGTCCATGGGATTTCCCAGGCAAGAATACTGGAGTGGGTTGCTATTTCCTTCTCCAGGGGATCTTCCCAACCCAGGGATGGAACCCAAGTTTCCTGCATTGCAGGTGGATTCTTTACCTCTGAACCACCAGGAAAGCCCTCCTTTACCCTTAAATACTTAGTGTTTCCTGCCTCTGTGCAGTCAAGTTATCCATTTCACTAAATTTCACATCGATGCAATATGGTATCTCATTTACCATCCACTTTGTTGATTGTCTCAATAATGTCCTTGATGTAGTATTTTCCCCTGTAGTCCAGAATCCAGGTTAGAAACGATGTATTGTATTAAACTGTCATTTCTCTTTAGTCTCCTTTAATCTGGAATAGTAGCCTTGGTCTTTTTTTATCTTTAAAAATTCTTTTTTAATTAATTAATTTTTAATTGAAGGATAATTGCTTTACAATATTGTGTGTGTTTCTGCCATACAACAACATGAAGCAGCCATAGGTATACATATGTCCCCGCCCTCTTGACCCTCCCTCCCACCTCCAAGCCTTGTCTTTTATGACATTGACATGGTGGAAAAATGCAGTCTTCCCCTTTAATAGAATGTTCCTCATTTGAGCGTTGTCTACTGTTTCTCCATGGTTACACATGGGTTAAGAATTCCTGGCTGGAAGACTGCATAAATGTTATTGTTTCCTTCTCAGTGTGACAACAAGAGGCATACAATGTCTGTCTGCTCCTCCTTAGTGATTTTAATGTTGTCCTATTTCTCCAATCTCTAGTTTAAAAAATTTCCCTGAGAAGCCGTCAGGGAGATACTTGACTACCATATTGTTGTTTTAGTTGCTAAGTGGTGTCCAACTCTTGTGACCCCATAGACCAGGCTCCTCTGTCCATGGGATTTCCCAGGCAAGAATACTGGAATGGGTTGCCATTCTCCAGGGGATCTTCCTGACCCAGGGATCAGACTCATGTCTCCTTCACTGGCAGGCAGATTCCTTACCACTGAGCCACTTGGGAAGCCTACATGACTACCATGCTGATGTCCTATTTCCTAGATTATTAAATAGATGAGATTGACTATCTCTTTCTGATTCTTACCTGAATCAGATCAATCTTTATCACGATGGTTACAAAATGGTAACGTCAACTCCAGGACTCCTTCCACTTGATATTCCTCTGCCTACTTATTTAATATTTATTATCAGTAAGGACTTTAAGATTTCTCTTATTTTCCAATAATCTTATAGTTATGAGCCTTATCTTGGTGCTCAGATTGCCCCAGATTTGGCCAATGGGAGCCCTTTAAAACTAGAAGCCTGGTTGTTATCCCCACTTCACTGGAGTAGCATGCTTCTGTTTACACAGATGACCACCTTTGAGTGTGGACTGTGTGTTGTAGGGGCTCAGACGTAGGGAGACCCTGTGGGGAAGCTCCTGTGATCCAGGAGGGAGATATGGCTTAGACTGGGGCGGTGACATACCGGATGGATGAAAAGAATAGATGGATGTTTGAGAAACTTCGGTGGTAGAATCCACAGGACTTAGTGGGGTGGGGGTGGGGTGAATGTGTGAGCCATCAGAGAAAGAGGAGTCAGGAGTGACCGAAGCAGCTGAGTGGATGGTGGAGTTTACTGATGCTGGGAAGACAAGCTGCGTAAGGGGATCAGGTGGGAAGGGTGTTTTAGACAGTCCAGCTTGAGATGTGTTTGACATCTAAGTGAGGATGTCAGTAGACAATGGCTTATACTGTTCTGGAACTGACACGAGCAGTCCAGACCAGAAGAAAATCTGGCACTGCTACAGATGGATGATTTCTGAATCCACGGTCCTGGATGAAATGCTGTGAGAGGAAAACATGGAGGAGAGAGAGGGACCGGAGCAGGGAATCCTGAGGGAGTTTGCTGTTTGGGGGCCTGGAGGGATGTATGGCCGAAGATGGCAGTGGACGGCTCCGTGGGGTCAGATCCCATGGAGGCTGGAATGTCAGGCCATATCCTGAAGGTTCCTGGGAAGCATTGAAGGGTTCCAAGTAGGGGATTGAGTGACAAGGGAACGATCCGAGTTTTAGGAAGATTATTCCGAGAGACATGTAGGGGTGAGTTGGAGGGTCGTGACTGTAGCTAACGCTGTGGTTCTTTCTAAAGTAAATCGGCTTCTCTTTTGTCCCTGGAGCTCACTCAGATGGAGACCTGTGCCTGAAGGCCCTCTCCTTGTCCATCTGGGCACAAACAAGATGATCTAAACATCTGCCCAGCTGCTCTGAGCAACCCCCGGGTAACGTGACCGCGAACTCCCATCTCCTTGCCTCGTTTTGGCTAGAGAGTTTTTCTTGCTGGGGGGTGAGGGTGGGGGTGAACCTTTTGAGCCAGGCGCAGCGTAAAATGTGCAGGAGATGGTCTCTGAGGTTTGTGGGAGTCTGCTTTGAGTTTAGTGTGGTCTCTGTCACCTAGGCAAGCTGCCCATTTAAACCGGTGTGTTGTCCCCTCCCCACCCCCACACATGCAGGGGAAGGTGGGTTGCGCCAGGAAGAACATCTTAGTGCATCCTCTTCTTACCAGGGGTGGTGCTGTGTGGAGGACCTGCAGTTCTGCTTAGATGGTGTCGGCTGCCCATTTGGATGGAGACACAGACAGCCAAAGGCGGACATTTCAAGAGACCAGAGGGAGGGGCAGGTGCCCTGGAAGCCCAGAAAAGGCAAGATTGTTTCTGGTTGGAGAAGTCAGGAAAGGTCCGCCTGGGGAAGATGGTGTTTGAATCAGGCCTTGAGGATAGAGGATTATGCAGTGAAAAAGAGGAAATAAGAAAAAAAAAAAATCAAAGTCCCACATCCTCATGTTTTATTGACATTGTCAGTACAGTCATTATTGGTTGCCTAAACATCTCAGCAGGCAGATCCTCCTTTGTTAGTCATCTGACCATGGGAATGATTCATTCTAGGCCTCATGACATAGTCTTGGGGCCTGTGACAGGGCAGCGCGGGGAGCAGAAGCAGCTTGGGACCAAATGCAACTCGGGAATCCGTGCTTGAGCCCCCCTGCTCACACTTCCATTCAGCCAAGAACCCACGACATCCCAGGCCCTGAGGATATGATGATAAGGAGGACATGCTCCTGTTCCGAAGGTCTCACATCTGCTAGAAAGGGGGTCTCAGGTGGAGAGACTTTATTGTAGGGCACATGTAGATGCCACCAGAGAGGCACAACGCTAGGAGCTGCGGTGCTGACACAGGCAAGGGGCTGAAGGGAGCTGAGGCCTTGGGAGTGGACGAGCATGTCAGGCGGAGCGAAAAGGGGGATGTTCAAGGGCACAGGTCAGAGGACCAAGTTCATGTGGAGCACCAAGGCGCTTCCCTGTCCACAGGCCAGAAGGTACATCTCTCCTCCTCTTAGGCTTCTGGGCGTTCTTTTTTTTCTGTTTTCTATTTTAAATATTTCCCATTTGGGGAGTAGGGGAGTATTTTATACTCTTTTCAGAGATCTCAACTTGCATGCTTAGTTCATTCGTTTTTTTCTCTTTTTTTGACACTAAAAGCATTGAATGCTATTAATTTTGCCTCTGCAGGTAGATTTGACTGTATCCTTTTATTATGATTATCATTATCCCCAAATAGTTTGCTTTTTATCCTTGATTTACTTCTTGTCCTAAGAGTAATTTGAGATGTTATTTATGGTTTTCAGTTTCTGAGTGGTGTGTTTTATATTACTGTTAGTTGTACTGCATTTTGATCTGAGACTGACTTCTAGAATTTCTATTTTTCAAAATTTACCAAAATATTCTCTGTAGTTTAATATTTATTGCAGTTTGTCACTGTCCATGAAACTTGAAATGAAGGTACACTATTTGTTTTCAAGGTCAAAATTTCATATGTTCCTATCTTTTTATGTCCTTATTTATTTTTTTGATTATTTGTTCAGAAAATGTGTTAGAATATTTCCAATAAAATTGTTTTTCTTGTTCTTGTATTACTAAATATTTTATTGAATGGATCTTTGTTTTTATTTAACACAGAAGAAATTAAGCCCCTTCACTGTGAAATACACCTTTTATTTTTTATTTAACTTTTTATCGAAGTATAGTTGATTTACTATGTTGTATAACTATACCTTTTAAAAAGTATTTGTTTATTTTTGGCTGTTCTGAGTCTCTGTTGCTGCACTCAGGCTTTCTCTGGTTGCAGTGAGCAGGGGCCACTCTCGAGTTGTGGTGTGCTGGCTTCTCATCTTGGCGGCTTCTCTTGTTGTGGAACAGAGGCTCTAGGGCTCACGGGCTTCAGTAGCTGCAGTGTATGGGCGTAGTTGCTCCTCTGCATGGGGGATCAGGGATGGAACCCATGTCCTCTGCCTTGGCAGGCAGATTCTTAACCACGTGACCACCAGGGCAGTCTGAAACCATGGCTTTCAGAGAGTGACATTAAGCGCTCACATTCTGGAGTCCAGACAACCTGGATTCACACCCCAACCAACATCTCTCAGCTTAGATTCCAAACCCGCAAAATGGAGCTAATAATGGTATCTTCGGTTGGCCCTTCAGTAAACCTTTAAAGAAAAAAAAAAAAAAAAGGTATTTCCCTTGTTCCTTGTATAGTTGTTGGCTTAAATGAGTTGATGAATAGGAAGTATTTCGAATGCTGCTTAGAAAAAGGTAAGTGCTCAACAAAGCCAGAATGCAGTGTTATAATCACTGTTATGTTGTCTGGCTGACCATTCCTAGCATTGGAGGCCTTTCTTGTGGAGAAAAGGTCTCTAAGAACCTCCTTCTTTTTCTCTGTCCAGTAAACATTTGGTAAACAGGATGCTTCTTCATGCAGAACTTTAGAAGGCATTGTGGGGAATTCCTTGGTGGCCCAGTGGTTAGGGCTCCTATCCCTTGATGGCCAAATTCCAACCTGAGGGAAGGAAATAGTTGTTCCACAAGACAAGCTCTTCACCAGAGAGCAGACACCCATCCCTCCTTCTGTCTTATGAGCCTCGGTCTTTCCTCGCTGGACTGACTGGTAGCCACCAGGGGAAAGCCACTCTTTCCCCTGCCCTTCACCATAATCAAGACTTGGTGGAGTAGATTGCCTTGGTGGTTTAGAGTGAAAAGACTTCCCAAGTGATCCTCATATGACCTCATCGTTCATTAGAGAATCACTGGGGTGAGAGGAAGCTTTTTTTTCCCATAGGACATTCTTTAAATATATATATTTTATTGAATATAGTTGACTTACAATGTTTCAGGTGCACAGCAAGGTGATTTAGTTATACAAATACACATATATTATTTTTAAAATCATTTTCCATCATAAGTTATGAGAGGAAGCTTTTTTGACCCTTGACTGAGTTAAGGAACTCTGTTATGTGCTTTGGTCACACCTGTTCCTCTGACTGAAAAACCCCATCTGTAAATACTGATTTTTTCCAAGACCCCAAGTCTGTTCCACCCCAGGCTTTTTCTATGTAAACTGATGGCAAGTCCTCCTTCAGTCATTCAATCCAAAATCCTTAGAGTGATTCTTAATTCCTGTCTTTATCTCATATTCCATTTCTAGTCTTTTGGGAAATCATTTGGGCTCTACCTTCAAAATACATCCAGAATCTGACCACTAGTCACCTCTTGTGCCACCACTACCCTGATCCAGACCAAACTGTCATCATCTCCTTCACACGAACATGCATTATTGCAGTTACCTTCTAGCAGATCTCCTTCCATTCTTGCCCCTTCAATTGGTTACCAATACTGAAGCCAAAATTGTTTTGTTTTTCTGGCCTCTTGGCTTAAGGGATCTTAGGAATCTTATTTTCCCAATCAGGTATTGAACACTTGCCCTCAGCAGTGAAATCTCAGGACCCTAACCACTGGACCACCAGGGAATTCCCCAGAAGGGTTATTTTTAAATATAAGCCATGTGATGCTACTCTTCTGCTAGAAACCCTGCAGTGGCTCCCTATTTCAAAACAAAAGCCAAGCACACAAGACCCTGTAAGATCTGCACTCCCTTGCCCCTCAATCTTCTCCCCCCACTCTCCTGCCCCCTCTTAACTTGCTCTACTTTTCCCCCACATTGCCTTGTGGTTATCTTCGTTAGAATACAAGCTCCAAGAAGGCAGGAAACTGGTTTGTTCATTTAGACCAGTGTCTGGCACCCGGCAGGTGCTCAATAAATGTTTAATTTAAACATTAAATCCCTATATTCCTCCCAATACTACCAAGAAGTATAACTAACAATACGGGGTGACTGTTCTCCAACTACCTTCTCCTACACCTAAGAGAGAAGCTACCTCGAACTGGAAACACCGAATTTTCAGTTATCCAAAGCTCATCCTCTGCTAGCTCAAAAGTGTATGTCCCTAGCTCACCTTTTCCAAATTGGGCGAGATCCCGGAGCCTCAGCCCCAGGGTCTCGCCAGAGATTGTACTTGACTCTTCCAATCAGCCAATCAAAATCGCCGTCCTTTTTCTTCTTTTGGCCCTTAAAGGACTTCGTTTTCCGATTGGTTGTTCCAAGAGGGGCGAGACGAAGCGAATACGGCCGGTGGGCGCCAAGCTATGGCGGTTGCCTAGGTCACCACCCCGCATTCCAGCTGTTGAAAGGAAAATGGGCGGGGTGGGGAGCGGACCTCCCGCCTCTACCTACGGTGGGGCCTGGGATTGGTTCGCAGCTGTCGGGCCACGCCCCCAACCCAACTGGGCTGCACCCCAAGCTGGGGTTACGCGGGGACCTAGAAGACGCCTGCCTGGGAAGGGGACCTCAAAGACCAGGACACCTAATCCTCCCCAGGAGTAATCGCCCGGGCCTGACGCAGGGAGAGGTGCCTCTGTTGGCAGAACCACTACGATTACATTCATTCATGCTACAGTGCAAGCCCGGAGGTCTGGATCCAGTTCCAGTAAATTTCGAGAAAACTGGCCGGGGCTGCACCTCTTCTAAACTGCTGTTAAAAGAGGGAGTGGACTCTAGGTGATCAACGAGCCTGCCTCGATTGATAGGCCCTATTCTTCATGGAAGTCCCTGGGCTTCGATTTCCTCTAATGTAAACGAATAGGCATTGGGAAGCTACAGAACTGGGCCCCGCTCTAGCATTATATCCTATTTCTAGGCCTGTTTCCATCTACTGAAGTGAAGGGATTAAACTAGATGTTCTCTAAGGTCCCTTCTAGTGTTCCTTACTAGCTGTGAAACAGCCCAAGTAGCACGTGTAAAGTTCTTCATAAAGGTTTGACCTAGTATATAAATTTTAAGCAAGTTACATGGCTATCTTCTCATCCTCCTTACATTCTGTACCTAGAAATTCCAGGAATGGAGGAAAAGTCTGTGATGGCACCTAAAAAGAAAATAGGGACTGTCAACAGATACCGAAAAGGCTGATTGCCTGCCACTCAGGAGATGATGCTGGAGAAAAGGGTGAAATAATCTTTAACCCCTTCATTTTACAGAAGAGAGAACTTGAAAGTAGCTGAGTCAGGCTGCTAATAGGAGGAACCATGTTTCCTGACTTGACTCCATGATTGGTCTCTTTACATGTTACAGTATTGGCAAAGGGAAGGCATAACTGCAAAAACAGGTAAAGAAATTGCTCACAGAAATAAAAGCAGACAATTTGTAGCATTCCTCACTTTCATTTACTTAGATTTTCTCTCTTCCCAACATTTGAGGTGGCTTTAAAAAAAAGAAGAAATAGAGCAATAAAAAATAAAACAGGGCTTCTCTGGTGGCTCAATGGTAGAGTCCGGTTGCCAGTGCAGGAGACACAGGTTCAATCCCTGATCCTGAATGATCCCACATGCCGTGGAGCAACTAACTCCGTGTGTCACAACTACTGAGCCTGTGCTGTGGGGTCCAGTAACCCAACTGTTGAGCCCACGTGCTACAACTACTGAAGCCCGTGGACCCTAGAGCCTTTGCTCTTCAACAAGAGAAGTCACTATAATGAGAAGCCCTTGCACCAAACAACGAAAAGTAGCCCCCACTCACTGCAACTAGAGAAAATCCAGCACAGCAATGAAGATTCAGCACAAAAATAAATAAATAAAATTTAAAAAAATAAAACAGATGCAAGTTATTTCTCTCTTCTGCTTTCCTGTCACCTTTGTCTCCCCAAAAGAGCTTCTCAACTTCTAATGTTCCAAACCCACCTTTATAAGACTCTTCAGTGGTCACCCACCCACCTTCCAATTTAAAAAAAGGTGGAAAAAAAAGCCAACTAAAACCAAAACCAAAGTGGGCCATTTACACAAAATGTCCAGACAATGTAAATCTACAGAGACAGAAAGTACATTAGTGAGTGCTTAGAGTGGAGGGGGTCGGGGTGTGAGGGGTTGGGAGTGAAAGGGCAGGGCGAGAGATTTAGCGGGGCCTCAAGAAATGACTCCTAATAGATATGAAGTTGATTTGAGGAGTGATGAAAATATTCTAAACCTAAGGTGATGGTTGCTCAACTTTGTTTTGGACTAAAAATCACAGAATGGTCCACTTTCAGTAAGTGAAATATACAGTATGTGAATTCTATCTCAATTCAGCTATCAGAAGAGACATACCAAGAAAAAAACCAAAACAAAGCAACATGTGCCTTTGCTTCTTCTCTAGGTTCTGTGTGTTTAATCCTCTCACTCTGAGGGGATCTGGGCCACTGTCCCAGGCCATCTGCCCTGCAGATGTTTCCTGAATCTCCAAGTGTATCACTTCCAGGGTTGCCCGCCTCCTGCCCCCACCTCCCCTTCACACTCTGCGTGGCTCCCTATCACGGAAGGAAGCAGGCTAGTTCCCCTGACCGCTTGCTCACCCACTGCCTCTACCACCTCATTTCATGGCCACTGTAGAGGGAGTTAGCCAGACAAGGGAAGGACAGACAAGGCAGAATAGAGGTGAATCTTGGAGGAGATTGAAGTGAGAAATGATCTACAGCAAAATCAGAAAGAACAAGGGAAGGTTAAGAAGGAAAAGAATCAACTTTGGGACTTTCCTGGTGGTCCACTGGCTAAGACTCCACACTCCCAGTGCAGGGGCCCGGGGTTCAATCCCCAGTCAGGGAATTAGGTCCCACATGCCACAACTAAGACCCAGCACAGTCAAATAAATATTAAAAAAAAAAAATCAACTTCACCCCTCCTGAAAGTTGTTTTTTCTCCCCTCCTGGAATGCTTGAAGAATTAGCAAATAGCACCCGAGTCCATTTCCTCAGTCTAGATTGTCTTCTTTCTGGAGTTTTTGGAGGGAGCAGAAGGCAGGCAGTTTCACACACCTGCTTCCTGTCCGTTTTTTACATAAAAGCTCATCTTCTCAGAGAAATACCCCTGGCCTCTCTCTACAAAACAGCAACATGTTCCGTGATGAGGACACTTCCTAGTTTCCCTTACCCACTTTGTTATTTTATTTCTTTATGTCTTCCTTAGACTTTAACTTCCGTGAGGGCAGGTTTTATTTTAATTAAAATTTTTTCTTTGGTTGCCCTGTGCAGCATGCGGGATCCTAGTTCCCCGACCAGGAATGGAACCCATGCCTCCTGCAGTGAAGTGTGGAGTCCTAACCACTAGGGATGTGGTTAGAGACCTACTGGTGGTCCCTAATCACTAGGGACTCCTAGGGATGTCCCTGGTGTTCTTTTACATCTGTTTAAGTCCCTGGGTTCCTCAATTAAAAACTCAGTTAAAACACACATAAAATAAAATTTACCATTTTAACTATACTGAAGTGTAAAGTTCTGTGGTATTAAATAAAGCCTCAGCAGCAGCAGCAGTTTGGAAGGAGCACAGTGCTAAGCTCAGAAGCCCTGGAATCAGCCCACGTGGACTTAGCTCCTGGCTCAGCCTGTTACTGGGTGGCTTCAGGCGAGTTAAACAGGCATTAGAACCTCTGCCATCTCTCTGTAAAGAGGAGATACAGTATTGATGCCAGGACCCTAGTGGGGCTGGAAGGCCATGGGTGTGAAGCGAGAAGCAGGACTTGACTCATGGGGAGCTACGGTACATGTGAACCATTGTTGTCAATTCTAGAGCTTGGAATTCAGAATCAGAATCAGGTTGGGTTTCACTCACAAGGTCACACGGATACAGCTCGGTTAGAGATGTAACTTTAGCTGAATTTCGAGCGAAGCCTCCTGGCCAGGGGTCTGTGACGCGCTCCTGGCTGTCAGGACTGAGTAAGCCTCTGTTCTCTCTTCTCTGGGGCTGCCTCTCCATTCTTCTGCAGCACTAGGACATGGGGAGCAGGGGGTGCTGCTTCCAGCCTTGGGACTGGGCTGAAATTTGATACTTATTTTTTGTCTGGGGCATCTCCTTATGGCTCTTATTTCCTTAGCCATAACCACGTGTCTGCTGTGTGCCAGGAACAGTAATGGTTGCTAGGGCAGTGAAGATAGATCCCATTTGGACCCCATGCTCAAAGATCTTACAGTTCAACCAAGGGAATAAGACATGTATGACTGGGCCATCTACTAGCTGATAATTCCTTATTGGGGCTTCCCTGATGGCTCAGCAGGTAAAGAATCCACCTGCAATGCAGGCGACACTGGAGACTCAGGTTTGATCCCTGGGTTGGGAAGATCCTCTGGAGGAAGAAGTGGCTGCTACGGCTAAGTCACTTCAGTCGTGTCCAACTCTGTGCGACCCCATAGACGGCAGCCCACCAGGCTCCCCCGTCCCTGAGATTCTCCAGGGAAGAACACTAGAGTGGGTTGCCATTTCCTTTTCCAAGGCATGAAAGTGAAAATTGAAAGTGAAGTCGTTCAGTCCTGTCTGACTCTCTGTGACCCCATGGACTGCGACCCACCAGGCTCCTCCGTCCGTGGGATTTTCCAGGCAAGAGTCCTGGAATGGGGTGCCATTTGGCAACCCACTCCAGTATTCTTGCCTGGAGAATCCCACGGACGGAGGAGCCTGGTGGGCTACAGTCTATGGGGTCACAGAGAGTCGGACACGACTAAACATAAGCATAGTCATTTATTGACCGCCTAGCATGTGTGAGATGTTGATTCAGGAGCAGCCACAGAAGTCTAGAAGGGAGCAGAAACGGTGGTGGCTTAGTCATGCTCATCTAACCCAGTGCCCAGCCTCTAGAAATACTGATGAGATGGATGCAGGTAGTTGGATGTTTGGTTGTTGGGGAAGGTTTCATGGAATAGGACTAGCTGTGGACACTGCTAAACAATCTACTCACTGGAGAAGACACTGCAAAGATATGGTTCATCTGAGAGGCTGTGAGGCAAAATAGCTGGATATGAGTGTTTCTGTATGGCAAGTGAAAAATTCAAATGGAATGGAGTCCAAGAAAGAAAAGGAAAAGTGTGAAGGAGCCTGGGCGCATACTTCCTGTTGCCTTTATTATTTTTTGGCTGCACCATGTGGCATGTAGGACCATAGTTCCCCCACCAGGGACTGAACCCATGCCCCCTGTATTGGAGCAGGGAGTCTTAACCACCAGACCACCAGGGAAGTAAGTCCCTCTCTGTGTTCTTTGCACACAGGTCCCTCTGGGTTTACTTTCGACTTGAGTCCTTTTGATAGAGACCCGGGCTTCCCTGGTAGCTCAGCTGGTAAAGAATCTGGCTGCAATGCTGGAGACCTGGGTTTGATCCCTGGGTTGGAAAGATACCCTGGAGAAGGGAACAGCTGCCTACTCCAGTATTCTTGCCTGGAGAATTCCATGGACAGAGAAGCCTGGCAGACTACAGTCCATGGGGGTCGCAAAGAATCAGTGGCTTTAGGTGCTATACAGTGGAAGTGACAAACAGATTCGAGGGATTAGATCTGATAGACAGAAAGCCTGGTGAACTATGGATGGAGGTCTGGAGGTCCGTGACATTGTACATGGGGTGGTGATCAAGACCATCCCCAAGAAAAAGAAATGCAAAAAGCCAAAATGGTTGTCTGAGGAGGCCTTACAAAGAGCTGAGTAAAGAAGAGAAGCTAAAGGCAAAGGAGAAAAGGAAAGATATACCCATTTGAATGCAGAGCTCCAAAGAATAGCATGGAGAGATAAGCCTTCCTCAGTGATCAATGCAAAGAAATAGAGGAAATCAATAGAATGGGAAAGATGAGAGATCTCTTCAAGAAAATTAGAGATACCAAAAGAACATTTCATGCAAAGATGGGCACAAAAAAGGACAGAAATGGTATGGACCTAAGAGAAGCAGAAGATACTAAGAAGAGGTGGCAAGAATACATAGAAGAACTGTGCAAAAAAGATATTCATGATCCAGATAACCACAATGGTGATCACTCACCTAGAGACAGACATCCTGGAATGTGAAGTCAAGTGAGCCTTAGGAAGCATCACTATGAACAAAGCTAGGGGAGGTGATGGAATTCCAGTTGAGCTATTTCAAATCCTAAAAGATGATGCTGTGAAAGTGCTGCACTCAATATGCCAGTAAATTTGGAAAACTCAGCAGTGGCCACAGGACTGGAAAAGGTCAGTTTTCATTCCAATCCCAAAGAATGGCAAAGCCAAAAAATGTTCAAACTACCACACAATTGCACTCATTTCACATGCTAGCAAAATAATGCTCAAAATTCTCCAAGCCAGGCTTCAATAGTATGTGAACTGTGAACTTCCAGACATTCAAGCTGGATTTAGAAAAGGCAGAGGAACCAGAGATCAAATTGACAACATCCCTTGGATCATAAAAAAAAGCAAGACAGTTCCAGAAAAATGTCTATTTCTGCTTTATTGACTATGCCAAAGCCTTTGGCTGTGTGTATCACAGCAAACTGGAAAATTCTTAAAAGAGATGGGAATACCAGACTACCTTACCTGCCTCCTGAGAAATCTGTATGCAGGTCAAGAAGTATCAGTTAGAACTGGACATGGAACAACAGACTGGTTCTAAATCGGGAAAGGAGTACATCAAGGCTGTATATTGTCACCCTGCTTATTTAACTTCTATGCAGAGTACATCATGTGAGATGCTGGACTGGATGAAACACAAGCTGGAATCAAGATTGCCGGGAGAAATATCAATAACCTTGGATATGCAGATGACACCAACTTTATGGCAGAAAGTGAAGAACTAAAGAGCCTCTTGATGAAAGTGAAAGAGGAGAGTGAAAAAGTTGGCTTGAAACTCAACATTCAGAAAACTAAGATCATGGTATCTGGTCCCATCACTTCATAGGAAATAGACGGGGAAACAATGAAAACAGTTTATTTTCTTGGGCTCCAAAATCACTGCAGATGGTGACTGCAGCCATGAAATTAAAAGACGCTTGCTCCTTGGAAGAAAAATTATGACCAACCTAGACAGCATATTAAAAAGCAGAGACATTACTTTGCCAACAAAGGTCCATCTAGTCAAAGCTATCGTTTTTCCAGTAGTCATGTATGGGTGTGAGAGTTGGACTATAAAGAAAGCTAAGTGCCGAATAATTGATGCTTTTGAATTGTGGTGTTGGAGAAGACTCTTGAGAGTCCCTTGGACTGCAAGGAGATCCAACCAGTCCATCCTAAAGGAAATCGGTCCTGAATAGTCATTGGAAGGACAGATGCTGAAGCTGAAACTCCAATACTTTGGCCATCTGATGTGAAGAACTGACTCCTTGGAAAAGATCCTGATGCTGGGAAAGATTAAAGGTGGGAGGAGAAGGAGACAACAGAGGATGAGATGGTCAGATGGCCTCAGGGACTCCATACACATGAGTCTGAGCGAGCTCCGGGAGTTGGTGATGGACAGGGAGGTATGGTATGCTGCAGTCCATGGGGTTGCGGAGTCAGACAGAACTGAGCGACTGAACTGAACTGACAGAGTCCCAGGAGCCAAAAACCTGCATCTCCATTCTAGGAAAAACATCAATGCAAGCACAACAGCTGATCCTCTGGCTGAGACAGGGAGGGCTCAGAGTGGATGGGACTACACAGGGAGCAGAGCCCTACCTAAAAGGGGGTAGGCACCACTCGTTTCAAACCAGATGCTGGAGGCAAGAACCTGGGCCAGCTGTTTCCAGCTCTACTGATGGATCATAAGTTGGACATCTGTGTGTGTGTGCTTTAATGAAGTCTCCCAATGTTAAAGTAAATATCAATTCGAAATTTAAAAAGAAACTCTGCTACTTAGGGTTCTACTTAGGGAACCAAGAGAAATCAAGTTAGACATGGGCTGAAGCCAAGTTTCAACTGGCCTTGAATGCCATGCTTACAGAGATCTGATTTGAGTCCATAGACAGCTTTAGTTTAATAGATTAAAAAATAAAAGATTACAAGTTGGTAAGAAGATGAAGGAAGCAGAGTGGTGTGGCAAGAGAAAAGATAACTGGGCTTCCAACTTGACTTAGAATGACACAGCCATCTCTCAAATAGAAAGGACAACGGGGCTGGTTTCAGACCTGCTTGGTTCAGAGAAGGTAGCCGGATGCTAACCCATTGCCCCAGCTGACCGGGTCCTGAGCCCGCGGGCCTGGGAAGCGCGACGCGCGTTCCTGCCTCCGCTCCTGACCCCGAGAGTCTGGGACAAGCCCGTTTATAAACTGACTTTATAAAACAGTCGCCTACAAGATGGGGCCGATACCACAGGCTTCTCGGGGCAGCTGTAGAGTTAAGGAGGAGGGGGACGGGCCAGCACTAGGGAGCGGGGAGGAAGGAGCGAGCGCTTTCTTACCCGGGGCTCTGGAAGGTTCGAGGTCTCGGGGAGGGGCCGGCGGGGGACCGGGAGGCTGGCGCTTCCAGGAAAAACGGCCCCCCGCCCCGCGCCTCCCCGTGACAGCCTGCGACCGGGGAGATCAGAAGCCTCCAGGGGCGGCCAAGTTCACCGACGTCTCCCCCCACACGCCGGGGGGACCTCTGTTCTGGAAGGGCAGGCCTTCGCCACCCCAATTCAGAGTCCCCCCTTTCTAGATCCCGGGGGTCAGGGATGCCTTTCGGGGAGCCCTACCCCTCTGCCCGCCCAGGGCTCATCCGCCCCACCGTGGGGCTCCGGGCGAGGCGGGGCAGAGAGCCGCAACCGGTAGCCAGCGCGCCGGATTCCCGATTCCCAAACCCTCGCACCGCCGGAAGCAAAGTTTCCTCCCGCCCCCAACGCGGCCTCTCTAGGAGCCTGGGGTGCAGGCGTCTCAGTGGGAATAACCCCTTCGACCCCGGCAGAAAGCTGCAACTGGAGGAATTAGTTCCCTCGGCTCCCTGAGAAGGGCCAAGTTGCCTAGTGTTCACTCTGGAGGACGTTTTGATGATTCTGGTGCCCAGATCAGGGGGAGGAGCAGAGCCCAACTGCCTGGGTTTCTAAACCAGCTCGGCTGTTACTCCTCTTCTCTGAGCCGTGGCTTTCTTTGCAAACATAACCGGGCTAGCTCAAAGGCTTTCTGTATGGATTCAATGAATTAATATATGCAAGCCCTTAAGTGCGCTTGACACATAATAAGTGCTCAATAAATGCTAGTGTTTGTTTGTTTGTACTGCTACGTTTTGTTGTGGCGGTGGTGGTTTTGGTAGCATGGCTTGTGGAATCTTAGTTCTCCGACCCAGTATTGAACTGGCGCGGAGTTCTAACCTCTGGACCGCCAGCCAATTCCTTACTGCTTCCTTTTTTAAAATGGCTGTTGGTAGAAGGTCAGTTCTGCAACAGGAACATCAGGAACACCATAGAGAGGCTAGTTAAGGGGCTGCTGTTGATTGTGGACCTTCTTGCTAGGATCCTTGTAGACCTGATCTCAGTGGCTGTGGGACACTTTTGTGAAGGGAGTATTCTTCCCATTTTATGGGTAACTGAGTGTATGTAGGTCAGAGTCTGATTTGAACTGAAAGCCCTCAAAGCCCCAGGTCATGTGCCTCTTCTCCTCACACTGCATCTCTGAGTTTTCAAACTTTTTCTGGAAATTCCAAGCTAAAAGCATGGAAACCATCAAAACTAAAACCATGTGTGTGATGTCACAAACATGAATGTCTAGAGAGTCCAGGGCTGAGGAGGCTGTGCAAAAGCACCTAATTTCTCCCCAGGATGGACACCATCTTCACCTGAAGAAAAGGCTCTTGTGACCTTAAAAAGAAGCAAGTTAAAAAAAGCAGCAGCAGCAAGCTGCAGACATCCAAAGAGAGAAAGGCATTGAGTATACATTTTAAGGATAAATTAAAACCATGCTTTTACTTTCAAAAACTATTACCATCCAGCCCAACCTTTCACACACCCTGTGGAAACCTCAGGGGCCAGTCTGATTGGCCATTTCTTCCTGCTCAGGGTCCCTCTGGGAAGTTTTCACTGGGCTCTAGCGCTTAGTCCGACTAAAGGTCCTCGGAGAGTGTGGAAGCCTGGAGGAAGTGGGCAGCTGTCCTTTCATTCCCTAGGGAAGTAGCAACTAGACAGACGTGCAGGAGAGCAGCCCAGGAGAGGGTGGGTCAGGAAGCTGTGAGTGAAAGGGGTGAGGGGCGATGGGAGATGAAGATCCAGAGTTGGCAGGCACCATCTTTCTTACCCTCTCTTACCATGTCCTTAGGCACACTGCTCCCTCTGCCTGGCTGAAGGTTTGAGAGGGCTGGACATTAGCATCCATCTTGTCATTTCTGTGAGAACGTGCTGGGCTTTCCCAGGATCACTCTACGAGTCAGTGATTTAGTCAGGACTGTTCAGTCAGAACAGGATATGAATTCTCACTCCATGTACCCGGGCAGGAAGAGGAGTGTGAGGCCACACTGGTTCAAAGGGCACACACACTTTCTCCAGTGAGGAAACCAAACAGGATGCTTGCTAAGTCACTTCACAAGGTCCGATTCTTTGTGACTCTGGGGACTTCAGCCCACCAGGCTCCTCTGTCCATGGAATTCTCCAGGCAAGAATACTGGAGTGGGTTGCCGTTTCCTTGTCCAGGGGATCTTCCCCACCCAGGGATTGAACCCAGGTCTCTTGCATTGTGGGTGGATTCTTTACCACTGAGCCACCAGGGAAGTCCCGTTATATGTTTAGGCCATAATTTATTTAATCAGTTCCCCTATTGGTGGACATGTAGGTTTTTGTTTTTTTGTTTAGTTGTTTTTACTTGGCTTTATTGGGTCTTAGTTGTGGCACGTGGGATCTTTTGTTGTGGCGCTCAGGCTCTCTAGTTGTGGCTCATTGGCTTTGTTGCTCTGCAGCATGTGGGATCTTAGTTCCCTGACCGGGGATCGAACCTGAGTGCCCTGCATTGCAAGGTGGATTCTTAACCACTGGATCAGCAGGGAAGTCCTGGACATGTAGATTATACACAGTCTCTTGCTATAGAAACAACATTTCAATGCATAGGATTATGCCTACATTTTTGCATGCCACATGTGTCACCAAGCCTGTACGATCTAGAAATGGAACTGGTGGGTCAAAGGCTGTGGGTGTTTTGAATTTTGATCAGTTTAGCCAATTTTCCCTTCCTTCTAGGAGGCACTGAGATGGATCTTCTTACTTGTTGAGATTTTCTTGTTTGAGATGGCTTCTCCACAAATCATATAATCAAACTATTTATATTTGAAGATTTCTTAGTGTTTCACGGTTGTTTTTATTTGCATTATGAAATTTGTTTTATAACCAACAGTGGCAAGAGAAAATGGAAACGTGACATTGGAGGTGTGAGATTTTAAGAAAGCATTGTGCTTCTTTGAACTAAGTCACATCTTCTGATCCCACTTGAACAAGGAAAATAATTTGCCAGTGAGCTCTAAGCCACCTGATTCCTTGGAGAAGGATGTACAAAAGATAGACAAATGAAATAACAATTTTCAAAATAGGGAAAAGATGTTAATAATACAAACCAAAGGCCAGCAGTCTTGATGTTTAACTCAGCTGGAATTCTCAATCAGACCATCCAGTGGATGACTTGTGAGTATAATGGCATGGTGTAGGGGAGAGGAAAGACATTAAATCCCATCAGGCTGCAATAATCACAGCTTTTACCTAACCAGGTGACCTTGGGCAGCTACTTCATATATTTCTGAACTTCTACCTCTTCAGCATAAAATAGGGGCAACCATAGCCACCTGCCAGAACAATGGCAAAAACTAAAATAACTCATGGAAATGTGTGCCAACTCTTGGGAGTTCCCTGGCAGTCCAGTGGTTAGGACTTGGAGCTTGCACTGCTGCCGTGGGTTCAGTCCCTGGTCAGGGAGATAGGATCCTGCAAGTCATGCAGTGTGGCCAAAAAAAAAAAAAAAGCATGTTAATATGGAAGGAAAGAGGTTAAACCTGAGCCCTAGACATCTGAGAAAGAGGAAGAAGGCTGGACAGATAAGCTGGAGATTGAGTAGCTGGAAGCCAAAACAACTTGATTGCCCCTGTAAAAGGCAGTCTTTTTCCAAATCTAGTGATCAGATCTCAAGTGTGAAAAATCAGACAAACAAACCTGCAAGGGACTTCCCTGAGGGTGCAGTGATTAAGAATCTGCCTTGCAATGCAGGGGACGAAGTTGCGATCCCTGGCTGGGGAACTAGGTTCCACATGTCACGGGACAACTAAGTCTGTGCACCATAGCTACTACAACAAAATCCAGTTTGCAGCAACTAAGACCCAACGCACCCAAATAAATAACTACTTAAAAAAAAAAAAACCTTCCAAAAACTGGTTCTGTTTCAAGCCATCTTCTTATCAGCTAGGTATTTCTTTTTTTTTTTCTTTTGGCCAAGCTGCATGGCATGCAGGATCCCAATTTCCCCTCCAGGGATTGAACCCGAGCCCCCCTGCAGTGGAAGCGCAGAGTCTTAACCACTGGACTGCCAGGGAAGCCCTGTATGCTAGGCATTTCTTAGGGCCACCATTTCATTTTTTGTGTATGGCCCCTGGAACTGACAAGGAAGAGATATTACTGTGCATTTATCTACCAACCCCAAAGAGCCAAAAGGCACATGTTGTAGCTAATCCCCATATTGAGATTGTTTATGACTGGGATGTGTAATCTGTAACAGTGTCTTTAAAACTGGTTGAATTTACAGTAGCCACGCTGCATATCCTGCCCCACTGGGACTTTGCTTGCCATCTGTCTCTGTGTTGGACTGGATCAGAATTAGGGGATGGGTTGAGGATATGACCCTTGGCATCATAAAATGTCATCTTGATGAGAGCTCACAGGAGAACTTTCTCCCAAACCTTATATGCATTTTTTAATTAACTTATTTCTTTTTGATGCACTGGGTCTTCATTGCTGAACGCAGGCTTTCTCTCTAGTTGCTGCAAGCAGGGGCTACTCATTGCTGTGCTGCGGCGGCCTCTCTTGCTGTGAAGCACAAGCTTTAGGTACGCTGGCTTTAGTCGTTGTGGCACGCAGGCTCAGTAGTCGCAGCTCGCAGGCTCTATAGCACAGGCTCCATAGTTGTGGCCCATGGACTTAGTTGCCCCGTGGCGTGTGGAATCTTCCTGGAGGAGAGATCAAACCTTTGTCCCCTGCCCTGACAGGTGGACTCCTATCCACTGTGCCACCAGGGAAGTCCTCATATGAATTTTGTAACCAATATTTGCTGGCGCCTCTAGAAAGCTCAGCAAATCTATAACCCACTTTTAAAACACATTTTTATTGGAGTAGAGTTGATGTACTAAAACCCACTTTGAGCAATTGTACAAACAAAGCTTTATACGTATGTATTGTACACCAAGCCTGGATTCATGTTATCATTTCTCCACTTATTTTCCCTCTGCCATTTTATTTTTTGTCTTGATCATGATACTCTGCTTCCACAGCTACAGTTGGTAATGATGGCCAGCATTTTAATGGCTGGGAGGCTTACTAGATGCCAGGCACCTGTTGTAATGCTTCAAGTCCTTTTTTGAAACCAAGCAAGGTACAAATAAAGAAACAGACACAACTGCCAGATCCCTTATCTCCCTTATGGTTTGCTGGGATCCACACAGTCAAAGGCTTTAGCGTAGTCAATGAAGCAGAAGTAGATGTTTTCCTAGAATTCCCTTGATTTCTCTATGATCCAGCATATGTTGGCAATTTGATGTCTGGTTTTTCTGTCTCTTAGAAACCTAACTTGTACATCTGGAAGTTCTCGGTTCATGTACTGCCAAAGTCTAGCTTGAAGGATTTTGTGTATAACCTTGCTACATGTGAAATGAGTGCAACTGTATGGTAGTCTGAACATTTTTTGGCATTGCCCTTCTTTGGAATTGGAATGAAAACTGACCTTTTCCCAGCCTGTGGCCACTGCAGTTTTCCAAATTTTCTGACATATTGAGTGCAGCACTTTAATGATATCATCTTTTAGGATTTTAAAGAGCTCAGCTGGAATTCTGTCACCTCCTTGGACTGCAAGGAGATCAAATCAGTCAATCCCAAAGGAAATCAGTCCTGAATATTCTTTGGAAGGACTGTTGCTGAAGCTGAAGCTCTAACACTTTGGCGACCTTATGTGAAGAGCTGATTCATTGGAAAAGACCCTGATGCTGGGAAAGACTGAAGGCAAAAGGAGAAGGGACGGAAGAGGATAAGATTGGTAGATAGCATCATTGACTCAATGGACATGTATCTGAGCAAACTCTGGGAGACAGTGGAGGACAGAGCAGCCTGGGATGCCGCTGTCCATGGGGTTGAAAAGAGTTGGACTCGACTTAGTGACTGAACAATAACAACAACTCTTATGGTACCAACTTCAAAAAGATGTTGTTTTAATATCTGAGGCCATAAATCTTAGAGAAAGGCTACATATCTGACTTCACAGTTCTCCACATGAAACAGTATTTGGAAATAAACAAACCTACAGAGCAAAACAAGGATCTCTCAGCAGTCCAAAGGCATCAGTTAGGGACTTTCACTTACCTGGTGGTCCAGCGGTTAGGACTCCATATTTCCACTGCAGAGTTCCTGCGTTCAATCTCTGGTCAGGGAAATAAGATGTAGTATGGCCAAAAAAAAAGAGGGCATCAGTCAAGTGATAATAACCTTACAAAGCTCAACCCCTAAGGTTCCCATAGGAAAGTGGTGATCACTGCTGCTGCTGCTGCTAAGTCACTTCAGTCGTGTCCGACTCTGTGCAACCCCATAGACCGCAGCCCACCAGGCTCCCCTGTCTCTGGGATTCTCCAGGCAATAACACTGGAGTGGGTTGCCATTTCCTTCTCCAAAGCATGAAAGTGAAAAGTGAAGTCACTCAGTCGTGTCCGACCCTCAGCGACCCCATGGACTGCAGCTTTCCAGGCTCCTCCATGCATGGGATTTTCCAGGCAAGAGTACTGGAGTGGGGTGCCATTGCCTTCTCCGGTGGTGATCACTAGGAGCCCACAAAGAACCATACAACCAGACAACATTCATGTCACTTACCCAGTGAATACAAGAATAGGGATTGACAGTGACACAGTGCTCATTCATTCTGAACCCTCGTCTAAGAGGTGTCATGCATGGTCTTAGCAATATCTTTCTAGATATGACTCCTCAGACAAGAAAAACAAAAGCAAAAATAAAGCAATAGGACTACATCAAACTAAAGAGTTTCTGCACAACAAAGGAGACCATCGATACAATGAAAAGACAACCTACATGGTTCAGTGATTAAGAATCTGCCTTCCAATGTGGGGGCTGTGGCTTTGATCCCTAGTGGGTGGCGCTAGTGGTAAAGAACCCGCCCGCCAGTGCACAAGACTTAAGAGATGCGGGTTCAATCCCTGGGTCAGGAAGATCCTCTGGAGAAGGAAATGGCAACCCACTCCAGTATTCTTGCCTGGAGAATCCCATGGACAGAGGAGTTTGGAGAGCTACGGTCCATAGCATCACAAAGAGTCAGACACAACTAATGTGACTTCACACGCACACGGGGAACTAAGATCCCACGTGTTGCAGAGAAACTAAGCCTGTATGCAGCACTCCAGAGCCTGTGTGCCACAACTAGAGAGCCCGCAGCAGTCAATTTAAACAGTGGGCAGAGGGGCTGAACAGATATTTTTCCAAAGAAGCTGTACAGATGGTCAACAGGCACGTGAAAAGATGTTCAACATCACCAATTATTAACAGAAAGCAAATCAATGCAACAGTGAGATATCACCTCATGCCTGTTTGTGGCTATTATCACAAAGGCAAGAAATAATATATTGGGGATTTTGCACTAGATAAGTAGTATAGCCATACTAAATATGTGAAAATCAAATCATACACCTGAAAATCACACAGTATTGTAAGTCAACTGTACTTCAGTTAACAAATGAACTCACTCATTTTTTACCTGCCCCTAGTTCAACCATTTTTGCCTATTATTATATTTCCTTCTTCTGTTTTTCTAAGCTTTAAAAACTTAATTGTCAGTTTTTGTTTCTTCATTGCCTTCACAGTCATATAGTTTAAAAATTATTTTATTTATTTCTTTTTCGTTGCTCTGGGTCTTTGTGGCTGTGCGTGGGCCTTCCCTACTTGAAGCAAGTGGGGGCTCTTTTCCCTTGAAATGCACAGGCTTCTCACCACGCTGGCTTCTCTTGCTGTGGAGTGCAGGCTCTAGGCACCCAGGCTTCAGTAGTTGCAGCATGCAGGCTCAGGAGTTGTGGCGCACGGGCTTAGTTGCTCTCTGCATGTGGAGTCTTCCCAGACCAGGAACTGAACCTGTGTCCCCTGCATTGGCAGGCGGATTCCTATCCACTCTACCACCAGGGAAGTCGTTCACAGCCATACTTTTAATAGCTGTATGTACAATTCCTCCCGTATCTACCACCTATACTATATTGTGCTGAGTTATTTTTCCTGTGGTTGAATATTTACATTGCCTCAATTTTGTGCTCTTACACGTAAAACTTTAATGAACATCTCTGAGAATATATGTCACCCAGTTTTTTGTTGTTGTTGTTTGGCCGCACGACTTTGGGGATTTTTGTTCCCCAACCAGGGCTTGATGGGGAAATAGGCCCTTGCTCTCAAGGCTGTTTATGAGTGCTTCTCCTCAGTCTTCCATCGACTCCCTTTCCTAAGTAACAACTACTTGAATCTGCCCATTGGAACTGAGGGAAGGTCATGGAGGCTGAATGAAGGCTGTTTGCTGTAATCAAAGTGGGAGACACAGAAAGGCTTGGTACCCAGGAGACCCACAGGGGCCTGCACGCCTCCAGCATGCATATCTTGGGGGTAGAAGGGCCATCCTTTTCTGGTGGCAGCGTCTGGCAGCCTTTCTGCCTGTGGCTAGAAAGGTGTCCTCACAGCAAGGTGCCTGGGGTGGTGAGGTGAGTGGCCTCCTCTGGCTTCACCTTCCCAGCCCTTGCCTCCTGCCTTGAGAGCATTCCTATCCACAAAGCAGGGGATGTCTAGTCATGGCCCCACATCCTCCCAGATGACCCAGGACACGGTTTCCAGATTCCTGGCTCTCCTGCCCACCAGGCTGAGGGCTGTGCACTCTGACAAGGAGGACTGAGGCAGACCTGGCTAGAGCTGGTCAGCTCTGAATTCTTGCATCACCTCAGGTAACCCTCCCGTCCCTTGGAAAACAAGGCTTATCCTCTTTCCAAAGAAGAGGTAGCTAAATCTCTAAGAGGCAAAGTGAGTTGCCCAAGACCACACTGGCAGTGAAGATGGAGCAGGGTTTTGACCAGGATCCACCTCCAGGGGATCACAGGGCGGCAACAGTGATAAAGAACCTGCCTGTCAATGCAGGAGACACAAGAGACTCGGGTTCAGCCCCTGAGTCAGGAAGATCCTCTGGAGCAGGAAATGGCAACCCACTCCAATACCTTTGTCTGGAAAATTCCATGGACAGAGGAGCCTGGCAGGGTGCAGTCCATGGGGTTGCAAAGAGGGCGACATGACTGAACACAGACACACACCTAACCACCTTCAGGACCTTACTGCTCTCAGTGTAACCTGGCCTCTGGGCACAAGGTCGTGTATTAAGGGGTCACACAGGAGGCTGGTGAGCTGTGGCCAAGAAGAACATGGCAGTGGGCTGTCCATGAAAGGCAAGGAGTCAATCCTCATCCTTCCAGAAATTTCCCTGGCAGGAGGGTCTCCTTCATGGCTACTGTGCCATCTGACTATAGGCAACAGCACACCCCCACCTTCAGAGCGCCCTCTGCCTCCCTAGAAGTAGGACAGGAATCTGTCTGGAGAATGGCTTGGCCCACCCAGGGTGCCCGCCCTTCCCAATTCCTCTCTCCAGCTTCTGGAGCTAGTGGAGGAGAGAATGGTGGGGTCGAGAGGTTTACCCTGTGGTCCCAGACACACACACACACACAGCCAACCTGAGTCATGGTTAAGAGCCATGATGTTTCTGAAGTCAGCATGCCTGGGTTTGAATTTATCTCATTCCTAGAAACTTGTGTCCCAGTGACTCACTCTATCCTCAAATAATAATAATAATGGTTTCATGAGTTGTTGTGAAGGTTTGTGGAATTACATGTAAACCCTTGGGACAGTGCCTGGCATCATCAATGGAACCACGTCAGCAGATATCATCATTCTATTTATCATTCTGAACCTGGTGAACCTAGAGCAAAGGGTACAGAATTAATAGCTACTGTTACGTGGGTGCTGGAGTATCAACAATGAAAGATGATTAATGTATTGAAACTACCTTTCAGTCTCACAGGTGGGGATGCAATGGAGTGACAAGGACTGTGACAAACTGGAAAGTCAGTGTCCTACTAAAGAAGGACCCGACCACCCAGCCAGCTGTCGCCATGTGAAAATTTGGGTGATGTTGCCACATCTTTGGATTTTCCAAAATTCGAATTTTTATATGAAACGTACCAATTTGGGGGTAATCATGTAAAAGTGTATTTATTTTTGGCTGCACTGGGTCTTTGTTGCTGTGTGGGCTCCTCTCTAGCTGCAGTGTGTGGGTTTCCCATTACAGTGGCTTCTGCTGTTGTGGTGCAGGCTCGGGTGCAGGCGCTTCAGCAGCTGCAGCACGTGGGTTTAGTAGTTGCGGCCCCCCGGGCTCTAGAGCACAGGCTCAATAGTTACAGCACACGAGCTTAGCTGCTCTACAGCGTGTGGGATCTTCCCAGGTCAGGGATTGAATCAGTGTCTCTTGCATTGTAAGGCAGATTCTTAACCACTGAGCCACCAGGGAAGTCCTGAAATGTACCAATTTTTTAAAGGTGGCAATTTATTCAGTTAAAAAAAGAGAGAGACAAAAATCTTGTAGGTCAAATTCACCTCTTTCTGTGAGCCTCTCGGGTACAGCTTTCCTGCCCACCACTGCCCCAGGGCCCGGTCAGACTTCTGTAGCCCGGGGAGGGCTGGAGAGAGCCTTGGAGGTCAGATCTGCCCACCAGCCTTTCTGATCCCATGTGGGCCTCCATCTCACACATCCCTCAGAGAGAGGGGGCGAGAATGGGGATGTCTGTGAATGAACGTGACTGTGCCCTGGAGGTTCTGCCCACCTCTGCCCCATGTGTCCAGCTTGGGGATTGATCCAGAAACAGATGGAAGAGGCAGGAGGATGACTTCATTCCGTGCACTGGGCACCTACTACCTGCCAGTCACTGTTCTGATGGCAGTGATGACAAGAGGCCAGGCCCCTGCCCGGATGGAGCTGCTCTTAACCTCCGTGCGTGCAGGAGGGGCCGATAGTGTTGGGGTGAAACATGCTGCAAGAAACACAGGGGAAGGGGGCTCAGGAGGAGCAAAGACCCTGAGGTGACAGCGAGGTATCAAAGGTGTTGGAAGCCAAGGATAAGATGGAGATATGGCTGCTAGAGCAGGTGGAAGGTGACAGTGCTGATAAGGAACAGAGGCAGGCCCAGCGGGGCCTCTTGTCCTGCTGGCCATACACTCTAACGGCAGACGTAGGCCCAGAGAAGCTGCGTCCACCATAGCAATTTCTGAAGGTTTGTTCCTCCTTTGGCTCCAGCGCACTCATGTCTCTGAACAGACAGAACTCACGTTCTCCTGTAATTCCTTTGTGTTTAACACACACACACACTCAAACCTTCTGAGTTCTTGAGGGTAGAGAGCCCAGCTTTTGTTCAACTCTGAGGTCTCCCCACCTTTCTGTTCCCCACAGTGCCCAGAGGTAATAGGCTTCCATATACAAATGTTTTCAATTGAAATAATGGCATGGCCTCACATCCCACACCTTAGTTTCCTGTCCTGTAAAATAGGGATGATCGTGGATTGGAGTGAGGAGGAAAAGAGATCAAGGCTATAAGCATTGGGAGCCCACATAAACTGGCCTTGGGAGGCCACCTGGGTTTTTCTCTTGCTCTGAGCTGGGTGCCCCAGGAACTACTGGGAAAGGCTCTGGCCCTCCTCTCTCCTGCCACAACCAGGCCTCAGTTTCCTCCTCTAAGGAGAGCTAATTGGGGCCCCGGGGGCGGGCACACACTTGCCAGGGAGGCTGGGGCCAGGGACACAGGTTGCCACAAATCTCTCCTGCCTGTGCTGGTCCCCTTAGCCCAAATGCTTGCTGCTGCGACTTATTTCAACTAAGCCGTTTTTTTCGTCTGTAGATGTTCCATCTCCAAGTGTGGCCGGCCAGCCCCTAATCCCAACCCACAACCCAGACATCCAAGACCCCTTCGTGGGTCTGAGTCCCAACAAAGGCAGACCCCAGGGGACCAGCAGCCACCAAATCAGAGCTCGGGCTTTCTGGGAGCGGCAGGCGGAGCCCCTGCCAGATGCAGGGTGGCCAGAAATCCGGAGCCCCTCACTGCCATCTCGGTTCCCCCCGAGAATCAGCTCCCACTGGAGACGGAGAGAGGGGCGCCGTCTCCGCCACCTCCCGGCTTCCTCGTCCTCCTTTTTTTCCCAGGCTGTGGGAGGCAAAGGGTTAAATCCCATAGAGCTGATGCTCTGACTCCAGGCTAGAGGGGCCCGGGAAGCTGGGGTCACTTCCTGCTCCGTCCCAGTCACCCTGAACTGGTCCCCGGGTCCTCAGCTTGGGATCACCCCTTGAGAAGGACCCTAGAGTCCTCGGCATCTAGCCCGCCCACCGAGGCAGGGCATTCAAGGGGTTAAGTCCCCTGGGGCTGGATCCTGCCTTCCGGCCTTTCCCAGACCCCAGAGCCGTGAGTGGGGGACGCCTGGGTTCCCGGGGGGTGGCCCGGAGGGCCCGGGACGGCCGCCGGGGAACAATGGGGCGCAGGAGGCCGGGGGCCCGGGCCCGGGCGTGAGCCCCCTCCCCCGCCCCCCGGCCGCCCGGGGTAGGGGTGGGGGCCGGGCAGGGGCCGCGAGGGCCGAGGATTCTGGGAAGAGCGCGAGGGTCTGGCTGTGGGGGAGGGGAGGGCGTGAGCATTCTGGGAAGAGGGAATTCGGCCGGGCCGGGGGCTGGGGCGCCGCGGGGGAGCCGGGAATCCTGGGTGCCCCCGGGGGGCGGGGGAGGGGAGGATGCCGGGCTCGGGGTTGGAGAAAGGAAGGAGGGTCGCGGGGACCGGCTGGAGCCGAAGTCCAGGGTCTGGGCCGGTGCGGGCGTGGGGGGACCGGGGCCAGGGTGGCTGCATTCCCGCAGCTGCCTCCATGTCAGGGTCACCCTGGGCCGCTCTCCACACCTCTCTGGGAGGCAGCCTCCTGCTCTTCTGCCCTCCCTCTCCCTTCGCAGTGGGGCTGGCTTGAGGTCGAGACCCGTACAGGCCCGAGCACCTCTCACCTCCCTCGGTCTCCCCACTTTCCTGCTCCATGTGGGCCTTGTCATTAACCCTTTCCCTTCTACCCCGGACCGCTGAGTTTGAATTTTTCCAGAGACATCAAGGTAGATGAGTGCTCACCTGTCCTCAGCAAACACAGCAGGCCTCTTCAAAATAGGCAGGCAGCCCCCAGCTTAGCAGAAATCGCGGCTGCCACCTCCTCACAGACACTTACGGATGGGGGTGGGGGATTCTCAGAGCCTAAGAAGCTGCAGAGATGAAGAAATTCATTTACTTCCTAAAATCTAACTCCTGTCTCTCCTGGGTTCAGCTAGCTCCTGCTTCAGTTTGGTTACCACCCCACAGCCTCCTCTGGAGTCTTTGCACATGGTCACCCAAAGCCCAGGCCCCCACAGGGTCTCTCTTAAGGGTCTAAACGTTGTAGAGAGTTCTCGCACTTAGCTTCTGAGGCCCTGTTCCCTCATCCCGGAATCTTATCACCGTTTTGGGAGTGACAGCTGCTTGTGTTTCACTCTGAGCTCCTGTTCCTCTGCTGCCATCCTCTCCAAAGCACTGGACCAAAGAGGTTCTCTAGGAGCAAGGGGCATCTCATTCATTCATCCAGAATTTACTGGACACCTAGTACGTGTTAGGGATGGAGTACAGCAGCAACAAAAGAGAAAATGGATTAGAAGAAGGGATGCCAGGATGGAACCATAGTGGAAGGCTTCAGCCGGGAGTGTTCTGTTTCTTGTTCAGAGCTCTGGGTTGTCAGGATCCAACCCCTTCTTTCATAGCCAGGGAAACCTGGTCCCAGGAATTTCTCCAGCCCTTTCCCATGGCCAGCAGGCTCTGACTGAGCTGTCTTTCCCCATCTGCCCGCGTTTGTGAGTTTCACATGACTTTCAAGGTCATCTCCCTCTCTTAGAGGCCAGGACATGCCAGACACAGAATCTTGCATTTCTGGTCTTAGCCCTGCCACTTCCCAGCCTGTGACCTTGAAGAAATCTCACTGGGCATTGGTTTCCTAATCAGGAAAATGGACAACCTGATTGGGGGTGAGATGATGAGGACCATACGGCAGGCACTGTGTCTGCTGTCACATGCCAGGTGGTCTGCATGCATTCATCCTGTCTCTCTTTTCCTTTCCATTTCCCTCTCAAAGTAGTTTCTGCAGAAGTCCCTGATGGCTTTAAACTGCCCCCTCTCCCTACCTCTAGCCCTAGCTTCCCCTTTCTTTCTGTGCTTAGATAACGGGAAAGTGCTCCAGTCTTTTGGAATGCCCTGTCTGTTCCCTCAGGGAAATCAGGGTGGTTATTACTTTTTTTTTTTTTTTAACTCTTTAAGTGTTCCAGCTAGTCTTGGTTCTCTGTGGGGCTCATAAGCAAAGTTTATTGGTCCCAATTAGCAGCCCCATTAAGGAGGAAAATTAGAGTCTTAATGAGCTTCCTCTGATTAACAAAATAACAGGTTTCCCAGCCTCTGGGCATCTGAGGGGTGGGGTGAGAGCCTCCTTTTCCGTGGGCGTCAGATGCTTCTCCAGCCCCCAGTCTGGGTTCAAAGGGTTATGATTGACGAGCTTTTAATTATACTCAAATTCACCTACTTGCTTAGTGGTGATCTTAAGCTCTGGAGCAGAAGGCAGGCCTACAGGGGGAGGGGGTTGCGGTGAGAACCAAGGCACAGAAAAATGGGGAGGTAGGAGACTACAGTTCACATCAGGAGAAATAAGGGCTGGGGATGGGGCAGATGGGGGAGTGGGGCTGGGGGAGTCAAAGCAGACCGGGGCTCAGCTCCCTGCCCCACCCCACCCCCAGGATCCCTGGAGCACTGGACAGCCCTGAGTTCCGGGATGGAACCTGAGACGGCGCTCTGGGGCCCAGATCTGCAGGATCCTGGACAGAGCCCGGACGATGGTCACCCAGGTGAGGGACACAAGAAGGGATGGCGGTCCTGAGGAGAGAGTGGCCCCATTCAGGGAGGGGCGCAGGCTCTGGGAGAAACCCCGGGAGGAGGGAAGTGAGGCCTGCCCCCGATTCTGAAAGGAGATGGGGGCTGGAGACTCCCTTTCTCTCTGTAGGTGCAGAGAGTGGGAACGAAGAGGAGAGCACTCAGCAGGAAAGTTCTGGGGAGGAGGTCATCTTGGGAGATCCAGATCAGAGCCCAGAATTCAAGGACCCATCAGAGATGCCCCTGGAGACACCCTCCCAGGATGCCTCTGGCCCCCAGGATGCCCCGGCCCCGCTGGGTCACGCCAACCCCTCGGACCACCAGACCCCTCTGGACACCCCCTCCCCCGAGGTAGTCCCGACCCCGTCAGACTGGACCAAGGCCTGTGAGGCCAGTTGGCAGTGGGGGACTCTGACCACCTGGAACAGCCCCCCGGTGGTCCCGGCCAATGAGCCCAGCCTGCGGGAGCTAGTGCAAGGCCGCCCGGCCGGCGCCGAGAAGCCCTACATTTGCAATGAGTGCGGCAAGAGCTTCAGCCAGTGGTCCAAGCTGCTGCGGCACCAGCGCATCCACACGGGTGAGCGGCCCAACACCTGCTCCGAGTGCGGGAAGAGCTTCACGCAGAGCTCGCACCTGGTGCAGCACCAGCGCACGCACACGGGCGAGAAGCCCTACAAGTGCCCCGACTGCGGCAAGTGCTTCAGCTGGAGCTCCAACCTGGTGCAACACCAGCGCACGCACACGGGCGAGAAGCCCTACAAGTGCACCGAGTGCGAGAAGGCCTTCACCCAGAGCACCAACCTCATCAAGCACCAGCGCTCGCACACAGGCGAGAAGCCCTACAAGTGCGGCGAGTGCCGGCGGGCCTTCTACCGCAGCTCGGACCTCATCCAGCACCAGGCCACCCACACGGGCGAGAAGCCCTACAAGTGCCCCGAGTGCGGCAAGCGCTTCGGCCAGAACCACAACCTCCTCAAGCACCAGAAGATCCACGCCGGTGAGAAGCCCTACCGCTGCACCGAGTGCGGCAAGAGCTTCATCCAGAGCTCGGAGCTCACCCAGCACCAGCGCACGCACACGGGCGAGAAGCCCTACGAATGCCTGGAGTGCGGCAAGAGCTTCGGCCACAGCTCCACGCTCATCAAGCACCAGCGGACTCACCTGCGCGAGGACCCCTTCAAGTGCCCGGTGTGCGGCAAGACCTTCACGCTGAGCGCCACGCTGCTGCGGCACCAGCGCACGCACACGGGCGAGCGGCCCTACAAGTGCCCTGAGTGCGGCAAGAGCTTCAGTGTCAGCTCCAACCTCATCAACCACCAGCGCATCCACCGCGGCGAGCGGCCCTACATCTGTGCCGACTGCGGCAAGAGCTTCATCATGAGCTCCACCCTCATCCGCCACCAGCGCATCCACACGGGCGAGAAGCCCTACAAGTGCTCCGACTGCGGCAAGAGCTTCATCCGTAGCTCGCACCTGATCCAGCACCGGCGCACGCACACGGGCGAGAAGCCCTACAAGTGCCCTGAGTGCGGCAAGAGCTTCAGCCAGAGCTCCAACCTCATCACGCATGTGCGCACGCACATGGACGAGAACCTCTTCGTGTGCTCCGACTGCGGGAAGGCCTTCTTGGAGGCGCACGAGCTGGAGCAGCATCGGGTGATCCACGAGAGGGGCAAGACCCCGGCCCGAAGAGCTCAGGGCGACGGCCTCCTGGGGCTCGGGGACCCTGCCCTGCTGACCCCACCCCCCGGAGCCAAACCCCACAAGTGTCTGGTCTGCGGGAAGGGGTTCAACGACGAGGGCATATTCATGCAGCATCAGAGGATCCATATTGGCGAAAACCCCTACAAAAATTCGGACGGCCTCCCTGCCCACCCCGCCCCCAAGCCGCCTCAGTTCCGGTCCCCCAGGCTCCCTTTTGGAGGGAATTCCTTTCCCGGTGCTGCGGAGGGCAGAGCCGACCCGCCTGGACAGCCCTTTAAAATGCCCGACGGGCAGGAGAGTTTCAGCCACAGGCTGGGGCTGCCCTCCTCCAAGTCCTACATCTGTTCGCACTGTGGCGAGAGCTTTCTGGATCGCTCGGTGCTCCTCCAGCATCAGGTCACCCACGGCAACGAAAAGCCCTATCTCTTTCCCGATTATCGGATTGGCCTCGGGGAAGGGGCGGGGCCCAGTCCCTTCCTCAGTGGAAAGCCCTTTAAATGCCCCGAATGCAAAAAAAGCTTTGCCCTCAGCTCAGAGCTGCTGCTGCACCAGAAAGTTCATGCCGGCGGGAAAGCCCAGAAGAGTCCAGAGCTGGGGAAGAGCTCCTCCGTCCTCCTGGAGCATCTCAGGAGCCCCCTGGGGGCCAGACCCTACAGCTGCTCAGATTGTGGGGCCTCCTTCCTCGATCGCCTGGCTCTCATCCGGCACCAGGAGACCCATACTCGAGAAAAGTCCCCCATACCCGAGGACCCCCTCCCAGAGCCAGCCACCCTGTCCACAAGCCAGGAAGGTGAGGGAGAGGCCCCCGTACCCACAGAGAGCAGCAGCCATGAGGAAGGGGGAAGCCCCAAAACCAGCTTGGAAGAAAAGCCCTATTTGTGCCCCGAGTGTGGAGATGGCTTCACAGAAGTCTCAGCCCTCCTCCTCCATAGGAGCTGCCACCCCGGGGTCACCCTGTGAACAGGGTCTGGAGACCAGAGGCCTCTCTCTCCTGAGAGGAACACTGGGTCTCCTCAAAAGTTACGTGGGGAAAGGAGGAAAACCCTATCAGATTGTAGAGAAGAAGAGGATAAAGAATTGTGGGTAAAAGTAGTGCTTTTACATCAGTGATGAATAACCCTTTAAAATTGTTGGTGGGAACCACTTATAAGGCAGTAGAGAAAAACTGTTGGGTTAGAAACCCTATAAATATGTAGGAAAAAAAAAAGCCCTTTAAGTCTGTAGCAGAAAAACCCTATAAACCATAGTGGATAAAAGCCCTATTAATTGTAGGAAGAGGTCCCAATATGTCTCTAGACAACCCTATAAAACTGTATTGAAAACCTAGTGAAACTATAGGGTCGGGGAAGCACAGGGAATCCGACAGCATCGACTTGGGAGGAGTGACCCTTAGAAGGTGTAGAAGGACCTCCCATGAACTCACTCCACAGCGTTCTCTCCCCCAAGAGTATGGGAGGGAGCCCGTCTGCCAGAGCCGTGGACGATGACACCAAGGAAAATGCTGGGCTGGGGGAGGAGCGTGGGAATGAGGAGGAAACTTCTGATTCCCCAGAGGAGAAATGACCCAGGAACTGGGAAGAGAAGGTCCAGTTCAAGGCACTGGGGGTTCTGTGGGGGACGAGGGAAGTCTTAGATGATTGTGTGTGAGAGAGGGAGAGGCCCATGGAACTCCTGATCAGAAAGAACCCCCAAAATGGGAAGAAAAAAACATGTCCAGCCTGTTTAAAGGCCAAAGTTTGGGGAGCATAAAAGTTTTAAGTGTAAGGAGACTAGGAAACCACCACAAAAATTAGGAGGGAAGAGTAGGGTGATTTGTTAGAGTGCTTTGAGGAAAGCGAACCAAGGTGGAGAAGCCATTGAGATGGAACCCAACAAACCCCAGGCTGCCCAGTCCTCCCTGTTTCAGAAGCTTGTCAAACTGCAAGTACAAGCAGATCCTAGCTCAGGCCACCAGAGTTCCCCACATCCCCGAGCCAGGCAGGACTCCCCTCTCCCCAGCTCAGCTGGGGAACATCGCTGCGAGGCCTCCAGGGATGGAGGGTCCCTCCTGCCACATTCTCAGGTCTCACTGTCGGGAGGCTTCTCCTGCAATCTAACTGCCACCAGTCCTGAGGCTGTGGCAGCCCATTTCCTTACATTCTGTCCTCAGAGAGGGAGAAGCCTTGTTAGTTGACCTCCAAAGAATAAATCCCTTCAGAGACACGAGGTCTGTGTGTGGTCAAATTCTGGCCAGACTTCTCTTAAGAGCACCACCTTTGATTCTCTGGCAACAAGGGACAGCAGAATGGACAGAATCGAGAGCCTGGATTAGCCAGCAACCTGATTTTTAACCTCATTCTCTCACGTGAGCTGTTAGCAAGGCTGCAAGAGGACGAGCCAGCAAGAGGACACGTAGTGATGGGTGTCCAGATACCCCACAGACTGGACCGTAGGTCCCTGAAGAGTACACGGAGACCTGACCACCTTCCTCACCTGGGTACCTGGAGCCTTCTGAGGTTGCAGCAGCCCAGCCCAACTGTGGTCTTGGAAAGAAGACAGAGTCCACCCACTTGGCTCCTCTCCTCCTTAGCCAGAAACCTTCAGAGGGAGACAGAATGATGAGAAACACACTCCCTGGCCAGGCCCGGCTCCTGTCCTCACACACCACGTACAGTGACATACTTTCATTAACCCTGCCAAACCTGCTCCCGTGGTGGGGAATGAGACTGTTGTCCTCTGAAATGGTCGAAGAGCCAAAACTCTTGAAACATCCATAACAAGAACCCCACCCCTTAACCCCAGAGACCCTTAAAGGAGGACAGGACTCCCTGTCCAGAGCTGGGTCTGGAGGAAGTGCCCACTGACACCACGTCGGCCCCAGTAACGTGCTGTGGTTCAAGTAGAACTGAGATGCCAGGTGGGGAGTCACGTCCCTGGAGAGGGTGACCCGGCTTCCTACAAACCTGTGGAAGAGACCTCTGATTCCATTACCTAAAAGTTCAAAAGGTGAAAGTCCTTCACCCTCCGTCTGTCCTGTTCCCAAAGGGATGACCCTCAAAGGCTGAAATCTAGAACACTGTAGGAGGAAAAGCCTAGGCCTGCTGGGGAGAAGGGAAAGGCAGGTCTTGGGGGACTGAGGAGACCCTGATTATATCTGCATAAAGCCCCACCCACCCAAGTGCCAGGTCAGAAAGCGCCACCAGGAGGGGAGAAGGAGCCTGCCTGCCTCTACTGACAGCATGGACCGAGGAGGCGTCCCTCTGAGACTGAGGAAGAGGAGACCATTCTCCAAGCAGGTTTTTTCTTTCCTCTAAGATGGCAGCAGAAAGAAAAATCATTTGTAGAAACAAACCCCTTGTAAAACTAGAAGCAGATCCTCTTGGAAATAGGCCTGAGGAATCAGTCTCCAGAAGGGTCCGGGAGAGCAGCTTTTGGGGCTCAGGGCCAGTCCGGGGGAAGATGGGTGGTCAAGGCTGACTGAGGGCCTTTCGAGGCCTCGGGTGTAGCATACATAGTAGGGTGCTCGCATGTCATAGGGTGAGGGCCAAGGGTCTTGGCTGTGGTACTGAATGGATGATGTGGACACAATTAGTTGGGGTCTGGGGTTTCATAGCAAGAAAGGGGGCAGAGTCAGAGACCTTTGGGGTGTGACCTGTTCTCTGTTGCCCACCTCCCCAAACTCCTTTAGCCAGCTGCTTTCCTCCCAGAGCGAGCTACATCTTGGGAGGAACTAAGCAGGGAGCAGGCTGGGGGAGGCGGCAGTATCGAGTCCTTCTGACCAGGTCAGGCCAAGGCCCAGGGGATTGTGGCACTTTCCCACCGGAAGCGAGTCGGGAAGGCAGAGTGTAGCCAACCCCTCCTGTCCAACTCCACGCAAGCCTGACTCTTTAGACAGGCCCTTATGGAGGAGCGCAACACAGGGTCACAGCGTCATTGGTGAAAGCAGAAGGGAGAGTAGAAACTGATCTGAGCTTAGGGTGAAACTTGAAACTGCTATGGATATGGAGGTCAGAAGGGAGCCCGGGAGAACTTGCCATGAATCCTGAATGGTGGGGAAGCTCGAAACCATCACAACCGAGAGGTGGGGTTCCATCACACCTGCCCCTCAGGTGAGCAGCCCCGACTCTTTTGCCCCCACTCATCTGACTTGTCCCCGTGGAGTGAAGAAAGGCCCCACTTTTGAGTATTGTGTGTCAATAGCAGTGTTGTGTCAGCGGTGGTCATGTTGATTAGTTGAAGAGAATAAAGGGAATAAGATTTCCCAGGTGTTTTCTATCTTCTCTTTCAAGTTCAGAGCAAGCTGAGAGAGCCCGTTCTTTGCCAAGGCAGGGTCCACATGTAAGTCAAAAGCTCAGCCCAGCCCTGTTCCCAGAGGCCGGAAATCTCCATCCAGTGCTTGCTGGTGGGAGCCTGAGGGTTTACAGCTTTAAAATCTATCCTCTTGGGAGACGGGGAGAAATGTGCTGAGAAGGTGGCAGAGCCAAGCAGCACAGCATGCCGACTTCTGGGTGGCAGCCTGGTGACTCGCACTGGGCTGGCTCAGGGCCAGCTGTGCTGCCCCAGGGAGCCCTCTCTGGCCATGACGCCCACACCCTCTGCAGACTGCCACGAGGCACAGCGCCCAGATTTAGTTCCAGAAGCTGGCAGCCGCCTCCCCTGGTTCTCCTGGGTCCTGGACTGTGTCCAACCCTTCCTCCAGACCAGAGCCCCCTAGACCCTGAAGAGAAGTGGTTGGAGACCTAGCTCGTCATCTAACTCAGGATGTAGCCCATGAGCCCCCAATGTGTGGAGAGGCTGAGGCTAACAGAAGGCTGCCATTTACCTAAGATCTATTGCAAGGTGGTAAAGGAAACCAGAATGACCAGGAGCAAGCTCTGCGTACAACCAAGCCTATCCTCCCCCACCCTGGGCCTGCCCGGGCCTGGCCTGGGCTCCACATCGTCTGGGTCAGGCAGGGATGCACCGCCAAATCCTCCTTGCAGGCTTGCCTCAGCACTATCTCCTGGGCCTAAACCTTGCCCTGGCCCAAGTGACTGCTTGAGGCAGCTCTAACCCAGTGCCTGCCTCTGCCCCAGTCTGCTGGGGGCCTCCTGCCCTAGCCAGGAAGCTGTCTCCACACCTTCCCTTTGTCTTTCTAACCCCAACTCCCAAGGCAGGCTCAATTGTCTCTCCTTTCCCTTCTCCATCTGGAAAGCAAGGGGTGGGGAAGGGTGAAAGAGAAGAGGGAATTGATTTCATGAAGAAGCGAATAAGGAAGGCTATTCTATATTTCCTGGAGACACTGAGGTCCATCAGCATAGGAGTCCTCTGTAAATGAGGGGACTCCAGAGGAAGAACAGACACTGGAGCCCACTGATTCTTTTTTTTAATTTATTGGGCTGCACTGGGTCTTAGGTGCAGCAGGTAAACTCTTAGTTGTGGCATGTGGGATCTAGTTCCCTGACCAGGGATCGAACCTGAGCCCCCTGCCTTGGGAGTGCAGTCTCAGCCACTGGACCACCAGGTAGGTTCCCCATTGGTTCTTACTTAGCAGAAGGGGTTGGATCCAGGCATAGTACCTGCCACAGCAGCGGGGCAGGAAACTGGCTAGAGGCAGTGACCTGAAGGATGAGGGCTGCAGGAACAGGAAATTGTGAGTGTCGGGATCAGGGGTGGGGTGGGAGATAGAGGATGCATAACAGGTGTCAGCTTAAGAGCATAGTGGGGTGGGAACTGAGAAAAGGCGAGAGAGCAGAGGCTGGACTGTGGAGTACCTTGTTGGAGTAACTTCGGGATAAGGACACCATTGGGGGAAAGGGGAATTAAGGCGAGTGACATGATCTTAGCCCCATCCTCCAACCCTGGCCATAAATGGTAGCAATTTGGTAAATAATATAGCAGAGTGTAGCACCAGAGAGCCCAAGGGAAGTGTTACTTATTTTTTAATCAAGTTTCAGAGCTTTGCTTTTTGATGTAAACATTTAGTGTGTGTGTCACTCAGTTGTATCTAACTCTTTGCAACCCCATGGACTGTAGCTCACCAGGCTGCTCTGTTCATGGAATTCTCCAGGCAGTACTGGAGTGGATAGCCATTCCCTTCTCCACCAAGGGAATTTTTAAGAAGAGTGATTGAAGTCAAATGCTCCCCTGGAACCTGTGGCCAATCTCACTGGAACCTGGCTAAAACAGGTACCTTTGCCACTAAGGCCAACATCTGCTCACCCACACAGGCCAGCCAAGATCAGGACTGGGCCAGGAGGAGCTTTGACCTCCCTGTCCCAAGAGCCCAGGGTATCGCAGACACTGAGTTTACTGGTGCTTGGAAGGGATTAAGCACACTGAGGGGAAGGGCCTGCCCAACTCTTATGGCAGATCTCCCCGGTATTGGGCAGGCTCATTCTAAAACCAACATTTGTGAAGAACTTACTCTTCCTCCTGCAGCATCAGTGCCTGCTCTTCCCACAATTCTGGGATTTTTATCCCACTCCCTTGGGGGCAAGCTTGAGAAAGTGGTTTGGTGTCTATTAAGCATGAGGACTGGGAGTTTTTAAGACTCCCCCCTCCCCCCGGATATGGAGACTGCTTAAGAGAGATATTGGGGAAGTGACGTCGTCACTTGGATTTGGTAAGGAGCCCACGTGGAGGTGACTCCTAGGAAAGAGGATAGAGCTCACAAAGGATTGGCTGACCCCGACCTGCAGCGCTCCTTTCTGAGCCAGACGGCATCTCTATGATGCAATATGCTGCGTTTTTTCCCCACCCTGGCCACCACTGCCGGGGGCCGCGGACACTTCCTCGGCGGCCCGATGCCATCCCCCGCCGTGGCTCGTGCCTCGGCGAGCGCGCCCACAGCCGGCAGCCCTGCACCGGAAGTCAATGTAGCCCGCGTCTCCGTCTCGGGTCCGACTTGGACCAGCCGCTGCGGCCCCGCCGAAACCTCGGGCGCCAGGTGGAGCCCGAAGGCTGACAAGGCCGCTGGCCCCAGCGAAGGTGCGACTCCTGATAAGGCTGTGGGGTCGCGCAAGGGGGTGATTGCTGACACACCGGCGGCCGCTCCCGTGGCCATGGCTCCAGTTCCAGCTCCAGCGTCAGCACCCAGCCTGGTCATCACCGTCCCGAACGCGAGGCCCAGCACAGCCTCGGTGAAGGGTCCGAGTGCGGACCCGACAGCACACTGAAGCCACAAGCACCGCTAGACACGGTTCCCGAGAACATGGCCAGAGGACGGTGCAAGTCCGAATGAAGGAAGTCACCCGCTGAGGTGTCCTGTCTGTCCATCCGAAGGGGAGGGGTGGGCGAAGCCGCTGGGGAGACATGGCCCAGACTGGGTGTACAGGCCTGGTCTCCTCCGAGGACCTGCCACCAGGTGAAAACATGGGACTACATTTCCCAGGATGCAGCTCGGAGCTCCCGGCTTCCCTGCGGCCAATGATCGCAGGCGCGGGGAGGCGGGTGGCAAGCCGATCCAGGGAGTAGGCTCTTCCTGGTGGGAACAGGAGAGCAAGCTGGCGGCTGAGTGCTGACCACGACGCTTCTCCTTGCAGACATGCCCCTCCCACGGGCCCAGTCTGGGACCATGGACAACAGTATAATAAGCAGGTGGCGAGAGTGGGGTCTGATCTGTGCAGGCCCTCTAGGTTCACTCGCCAGCCTGGGAGGCTCTGGGAGTTAAGTTTTAACAGCCAAAATCCGGGACCGCGTTTAGGGCAGGAAGCCTGGCTCTGGACTATAGGCTGAGGGTTGGACATTTATTCAAAACAGCCTATACAAGACATCTCTAGAGCAGGGGCTGTGGGTCGGAGTGGACCCTTGCACCTGTCAGCAGCTCCACCTCCCAGACCCCCTTGGACTGCCCTTATAGCCCATAGAGTTTGCTTGGGCAGACAGCACAGGAAGCATCATATAGGTACAGGCTCAGTCACGGGGCATTAGATGAAGCTCTTCTACCTGGAATGATTGGAAGTTGGCACAGTGGGCTAGTCTGTCCCTTTCCCCATGGGAAGTTCTGCCTCCACTAAAGGCCACCTGGATGAAAGCAGGGTCAGGGTGAGGGACCCAGCACAGACCTGGGAAGTCGGGCCTGGGAAGGGAGGAGAGATTGGGAGGAGTCTGATTAGGATAGAAACTGATGATCTTGGTTCACCCCCCAGATGAGTGCAAGGTGACTGCAGCGAACTTGGAGCCTCCCAGAAGAGGACAGTGCTCCCACCAAGGGGATGCTCTTAGCATAGGACCAAAGAGCCCAAGCAACTCCACAGAAGGGAAGGTCTGCTCAGGTCTGGGGAGCAGAGAGTGAAGGAAAGTATCCCTGGGCCCCAGGGCCCAGTCTCAGAGCAAGGAGCTGGGGATCTGACCAACCCTGGTCCTAACTTGTGAGTGTGTTAAGTAGGTAGTGAGCCTCCACTTGTGTGGGAGGTCACAGCCTGGGGAATTTCCACTTTTTGGCTGGGATGGGGCTGTGGAAAAAGCTGGAGAAGGGTTAGGGCCAGCTGCCAGCAAGTTTCGTTGAGTGCTCTGGGCCCCTCAGGGCTCTCACAGCAGACCTTTCCTGCAGGGCAAGTGCCCCCTAGGCTGGAGTTCTCACCTAGGGGGAAAAGGTGGAACTGAGCTTGGCTAATCCCACACCCACTAGCATGCACTAGGGCCCCTGAACCAACCATGTGGGGAGGGGCTGGGCCCACAGGGTCCAGAATGGAAGGTGGGGGACGCTGGATGTGGGGTGGGGTGAGACTGGAGGCACAGCCCCCAGGGTCCATGGTGTTCCAAAGTCCCCTGAGTTACGTGTTCAGCTGATGTAGACGCGGTGGAAGTCATGGGCACCAAAGGCGGCGTTGCACTTGGGGCACTTCCTCTGGCGGGCCTCATAGCGGCCCCGAACACACTCGAAGCAGAAAACGTGGAAGCACTTGGTAAGGACTGCATCTTTCTTGCGGGTGTTACAGCAGGGGCAGGTCAACCGCGCCTGGGCCAGGCAAAGGCGTCAACTCAGGAACAGTCCTGACAGTGCCCAGATCCCAAGCTGACAGCAAGAGATGGTTCATACTCAGACCACCCCACAGCAGGCTGCACCAAACTCTCACGATAGCCCTGGGAGGTAGGGATAAGCACTTTCCACATGAGGAAACAGGCCGGGGAGCCCAGCCTGATACTATCTAGTTACTATCAAAACTAGATAGGAACAGTCTAGACTCTAACTTGGGTGGTGATGCCCAGTGGTCACAAGTCCCTGCTAAAGGTCAATGACCCACAGGCTCCAGCCTGAGCTCCTCTGCCCTGGGGCTTCATCCCTTGCCCCACTAGCCTTCTTTGGCAAAACCCCAATCCTGGCTTAAGCTGACTGTTTACCTTCTACTTGCTAAGTCACAGCTGGGCATGGCAGTGCCACTAGAAATCTGCTGCTCTCAACCCTCAACTGGGCCCATCCCTGGTGCTCCCCTGAGATCCTGCTGTGGGCCACTTGATTCATTTCTCTCTATGGAGGTTTTATAAATCTCTCTTACCTTGAAATTTCCCACCTGCCGAAAGGTCTCACCTCCTACTCCAGATAGGAAATTCCCTCCACACAGCATTCCCAATAATCTTTCTCTATCCTGCCTGAAATCCCAGCCCAGTGCACTACCTCAGCCACTCCACACAAGTATCACCTCTTCTCTAGCTCTCAGAATCCTACCCACCAGCATTTGACAGGCTCCAGTCTGTAACTTCTCCCAAAGTCCTTCCCTTCTCCCCTTTCAGCTGTCTCCACCCCTACAAGGCCAAACTGCTCCAAAAGGTTGTCTTTTTACTGACTCAACCTCAGTCTTTTCCACTCCCGGTGAGTCTAGGTGATCTGACCTTCACCTCTACCCAATAACCATTTCCACCAAGACTGTCAAACGCAAAAGGTATCTTTCATCACTTGCTTCATGTGCCTTCTTGGTGCTCTGACTCATTCACCCCTGCCTGCTTGAAACTTCTCCAGTCATCTCACTCTACGAGGCTCTCCTTCCTTCTTTTTTAAAAAATTATTTATTTGTTTAGCTATGCTGGGTCTTAGTTGTGGCATGTGGGATCTAGTTCCCTGACCAGGGATTGAACCAGGACCCCGAAATTGGGAGTGTGGAGTCCTAGCCACTGGACTACCAGAGAAATCCCTCCTCTGTCCATTATTTAAGCTTTGAGGTTGCTCAGGGAAAATGACCCGTTTCGTCTCAGGCCACAGGCCCTCCCTGAGTGACCAGTTCCAAGTGGCTTCTGCCTTCACCTCTGCTGACAATCCCCCAAAGCCTCTGTCTTCCACACCAGCCCTTCTGCTTTGTCCTCCCAGCCAGCCTCCCAAGAAGTCCCACAAGTAAGTACCTCATCCTCAATATCCTTGAGATGTCACTCTCCAGTCTAAAACCCTTGGATGTCTCCACAATGACTACTGAATAAGCCAAGAATCTCAACCTGGCTCACTAACCTTCAGGATGTGACACTGCCCAACACCCCCTCCCCACCCCCCAGGCTTGTGACTTATTAAAAGCCCAGGTTCTGTCCTTTTAACTACCACTGTCCAGCTGTGCTTCCAGCATGCCTCTCTCAACTAGGGGCCTCCACCTCTGCCTCTCCCTTTGCTGGACCCTTTCATCTCCATTCCTCATGGCCAACGCTGAATCCCTCTGCAGTTCTCCTCTGGAGGCTATTCCTTCAGGAAGTCGGCTGACCGTGCCCCCCTCCTCACCACGCCCAGAGCTATTAAGGGCCTCCCCTGACTGCCCCCAACCCCTCTGGCCTTTGCCATCACACTGCTCATCACTCAGAGGAAAAGAATTACTTGGCTGCCTCCTCCACCAGACTGTCAGTTTCAAGAGACCCAAGGCCAGGTATAGGTCCCAGTCCTCCCACACTCAGCACTCTATCTGGCATGCAGTATATGTGCACCACACTTGAGAGCTCTCTTGATTCTCCACAATGGATTCTGCCCAGGTTTTGCTATCCTACCTTATTTCTGGGTTCCCTGGACTACCCCCTGGAGCTTCACCAACCCCCAGTCTGAGATTTCCCAGGTTCGTGGAGCACAACCTAGCTCGACAGCCCTACCTTGTATTCCTTGATCTCCTCCTGGAGGATTTCATCAGCATCTGCGTAAACTTCCACCTTCCTCTGCTTCTCCAGCTTGCGCCGAAGCCGGGAGATGTCCTCCTGAAGCAGGAGAAGAGGGCAGGCTGAGTGCAAGGGTCCTCAATCCAAACCTGCTGGCCCCGCCCCCGCCTCCACTCCCTGCCAACCACACACCTGAGCCCTCTTGAGGTTGAAGCTCTCCTTCTCCCGCGCAGCCCGGCTCTCAGCCAGGCAAGGCTGGATCTCTCGCAGCCGTGTCTGCACGTGCTCAAGCTGCACCTTCAGGTCCTCGGCCAGCTGGGCTGCTTCCACGGCCTGAGGTGGGTGGAATGGGGAGGAGGGGCACAGCTGGCCCTTGGGGAGCCAAGCGTGTGGAGCCATGACCCAAAGACGCTTATGTCAACTGTCCAGTGGTTCCTGCTCTTGGGATAAGTCCAATATCTTCACTGAAATTGATTCTGTCTCCTGACCCCACCAGCCTCACCTTGTCTTCCTCATTCCTAGCACTTCTGGCTCCTGACCTGCATAACCCTCTCTCCTGTCTCTGAGCCTCCACAGGGTACTCTGCTCCCCTCAACTCCCCCAACACAGAGACTTTCTCTCTGCGGCTCCCTGAAGCCTCAGCTCAAATGTCACCTCCTGAGAGAGGTTCTTCTGTTTTTCTTTCATACAGTTCTATTTCCTTCATAAGACATGCTGTGAGTTTCCGGGGGGCTACGTGGTTAGAATTCCGGGCCTTAACTGCCGTGGTCTAACAAGCCACGCAGTGCGGCCAAAGACAGACATGCTGTGATCTGAAACAGTGTTGCTTAATCTGAGTGATTATCGGCTTGCTCTCTGCCCCTCATAACTGGAAGCTCCCACTTCCAGCAGAGGTGATTTGTTCTTGTGATCTCCCCAGCACTCAGTGCAGTCCTGGTACCCAGCAAAAGCATGACTAACATTGCTTAAACGAATGAACCAAACAGAGAGAAGCCCAGAGGAGAAAAAAGATGAAAGTCAATGTTAAGCCTTTACCATGAACTGGAGGAGTGATGTCACTCCTGATTCTGTTCCCCTCAGAACAACAACTACCATGAGCTAGAGACATTTCTTAGGATTAATACAACTATGTAACAGAGACAGCTAGTGCAGTGCTCAGGACATGGGCTGTGGAGTCAAGGAGACCTGGGCCCAAATTCCACTTCCACTCTCTCTTGAACAAGTCAACTACCTCCCTAAACCTCAGCCTTCTCCCTTACAGAACAGGAGATAATGATGAAAACTGTTGTAGGATTACTTTAAGGCGAAACACGACCCAACAGGGCAAGTCCTCAGCACAGGGTCTGGCACACATTAAGTGTCTGAGACATGAACGGGGCTGCGTAGGGCAGCAGAGCCAGGCTCTGGCCCAGGTCATCTGCCTTACCTTCCTCTTGTTGAGCTCCAGGGCCTGGCTGCGCAGTGTCAGCTCCTTCTCCACACCCCCAAGGCTGCCCTGCAAGGCTCGCTCTTTTTCCTCTAGCTTCTGCACGGTCAGGAGCTGGGCATCCACCTAAGGACAGGAGTGGGGACTCAGTGCTGGGGAGCCCCTGCCTCTCCAGTCCCACCCTAACAAGCCTGGGGCAGCCCTACCTGGGACTTGAGGCCAAGAACCTGCTCGCCCAGCTCATCCTTCTCCTCCCGCAGCAGCTTATGAATCTGGTTGGCTTTGATCCGCTCTGACATCAGCTTGAAGTTGGCGTCATCCTTTTCTCGCAGCTGCTGGAGCAGCCGCCCATTTTGTTCCTGCATGTCCTCAAAGGCCTGGCCGGTCACATCCATCTCTGACAACAGGGCCTCCTCCTCCTGCAGCAAGTGGGCAGGGGCAAGACGGAACGTGGGAGACGGACAAGATCAACTGTGGGGAAACCGCAGGAAAACACGGCTGTACAAAGACCCACAGAGTGGACCCCGGCCGTGTGCTAGACCAGGAGGTTTAAGGAATGCCAACATTCAAAGCTGGGGGTGGGGTGGGGGTCACACCTGCTTGGTGGCACCCAACTTGCGCTGCAGGTGTTCAATCTGCTCCTCCGCCTGACGAATGCGCCGCAGGGCATCCTCGTCCGCGATCTTCTTGCTTTCCCTCCGATCCCTCTCCTCCAGTTCCCGGATGCGGCCTCGGAGTTCATCGACCTATAACCACCAGGAGGGAGCTCTCTCATCACTGCTTCCTGCTGACCCAGGGCTCAACTCTGGTCACTGCCCACCCCCACCCTGGGGCAGCCTTTCTGCACAGACCCTACCTGCCCTCACCTCAGCCTTGGCCTTGCGTTCTGCTGCCATGAGCTGCACCTTATCCCGCTGTTCCTTGGGTGCAGACTTATACATGTCCAAGAGCAATTTCATCTCCTTCTGGCTTTCCTGGGCCTTCCTGGGGAAGGCACAGGAGGAAGGCTGGGTGAGTAGGGCTGGAGGTCATTGGGCACGGGTGGGAGGGAGAAAAGAACAGGGCCTCACTTGAGCTCTACTCGGAGACCTTTGAGGAGTTCTGATTCCTTTCTCTTGACCTCTTCCACTTTGGCCTTCTCCCGATCAGCCCTTGAGAGAGCCGAGGCTACAGATGGGGGTCCCAGAACAGGCCCTTCTCGCTCCCGAAGCTCCCGCTTGGGTCTGGCCTCAGGTTCTCGGCCCCGGGAAGAGGGTCCCTGGGCCCCGGGGGTCAGGGCCTGGGTCTCTTCCTCGGAGGCCACCACGTCTTCCTTCTTCACTGACGAGGTAGTAAGGGCAGCGCCAGGCATGGAAGCCATCTCCTTTCTGGTATCGGGGGCACCAACAGGGCCTGGCCCACCCTCTTCTTTCCCTGGGACTGGGGCACTGAGGCTGGAGTCCTCTGGGTGGCCCAGGCTGGGGATGGAGTGAGTAGAGCCACTGGCCTGGGCCCGGAGCTGCAAAGCAGAGAGAGAACAGGGCCGAGGTGAAACATGCTCACTGGGGCCTAGCCATGGGCTTCCCTGGGAAGCCCGCTCCTCACCTTGGCAATTTCGGCCTGCACTTCGCGCAGTTTCCGCTTGTATCGCTGGGCGTCCCCCTTTAGCTGGTGGTTGTGGTTCTGTAGGCTGCTGATAAGGTGGCGCATCTCGCGGTTGATGGGCCCTGGAGGAGTACAGGAAACCAAGGTCAGACTGGTCCCTGGGTTAGGGGCCCAACCCCTCAGTGAGGGGAGAGGCAGGGCCAGAGCTGTCACTCTCACTATGAAGGAGAGAAGAACTGAAGCCTTATACAGAGGGAGTGAGCTCAGTAGATAACGGAAGAAAATTCACCCAAACATAATCTGATGCTGTGTGTTATTTTTGCTAATGAAGATTTCAAAAATACTTCCAGATTTCCTTCAAAGGAACACATAACTGTAAATTCACAAGTTAGTCCACTTCCTTTAGCTTCTTAAACAAATGTCATCTTAGTTTCATGTCCCTGGCATTTCTCCTAATACCTCCTTACCTTCCCTCCTTGCTTTACTTTTCTTGGTATACTTGTTACTACTACTACACACGTTCAATTTTCCCTTTGTCGTCTGTCCTCTCTCTCTGTAACACAGCTCCACAACAGCAGTGATTCTTTGTATTTTGTTCACTGGTATAATCCCAAAGCTTAGAACTGAGCCTGACTCAAAAGAGGTGTTCAATAAACCTTTGTAAAATGAACTAGTGGAGAGGCACCCTAAAGGCCAGAGAATCATGGACGGGGCTGACAGCTCCTGTTCTGGCAGAGTTGGCACCATCAGCCACCTCAGGCAGCTGTAAGCCTCACTGCATCTTTAAGCCTTGTGGTGGGGTCCCCATTTTCCACAGGGAAATGAGGCTCTGTGAAAGGAAAGAATCTAACCTCTGGACAAGCATCTGGCCACACCAGGGCCCAGCAATCCCACAAAAGGCCCCACCTCAACCCTGTCCTCGCACATACCCGCCTGCTCATTGGCCGCCAGGTTCTGTTCAAACTCAATGCGCAGCATCTCGTACTCCTTGCGAACCTGGGCCAGCGTGTCCTCCAGCTGTATAACCTCGGTGCGTAGCTTCTTCTGCAGCCCCAGCTCATCACTCTGTGAGGTGAGGCATTAAGGACCCACACAAGCCCACCCTCAACCTCAGACCTCAGTGGCTTAGGAATTTATTCCCAAGGGATCTCTGGCAGGCACCCCGGACTCTGACACCCTTGACCCAGGAACAACCTGACCCAGAGGGCCTGACCCTTACCCCTGTTCCACCGGCATACCTCCATGTGCTCAATGTGCCTCAGGTGGGAATTCTTGGTGGCCAGCAGCAGCCCGCGGGCCTCGTCCAGCTGGGTCTTCACTTGCAGAGACTCATTGTAGAGCAGTGAGAACTGCGCCTGCAGCATCCGGTACTCCCCCGTCTCCCGGACCACCTCCTCGGGAAGGCTCCGCAATGCTACCTAGGGGCAGGATGTCTGAGCTCACTCAGCAAGAGGAAGGAGAGCTCAGTGCCCACCCTGCAGGCTAATGCCTTCCCAGCCCCAAACACAACTCACCTTGAGGCGCTCATTGGTCCGCACGGCCCCCTGAAGTTCGGCCTGCAGCTTCTCCAGTTCTGCCATGCGGCTATTGGCCAATTCCTGATTTTCCTCCAACTCCGCATTCAGCATTTCAAACTGTGGAGTGGGGAGGCCAGTGGGAGGCAGGGCCAGGGCATGAGGCATGCGTCCCTCACAGCCCCACCATATGCTCTGCCCAAGCTCCCCTATGTGGAGCAGCGATGGACTCTGAAGGCCCAGGGACAAACCAGACCCAGGCACTTTCCTAAATGTTCCTAGTCAAGTAGGAAAAATGCAATACTGCACGGTCAGTGCTGGGAACCAAGGCTTGTACCTGACGGGGTCAAGGAAGCCTTCCTGGAAGACCTGAAGAGGAAGCTGAGGAAAGGAGGACAGGGAACAATGACTTTGCAGCACCAAAAAAAGAAAAAAAAATGTGCAGTGACAAAGAAGTGAGAGAGCAAAAGCAGGACAGGGAATGGGACAGCGGCAGCAGGCCCCTTCTCAGCTACACAACGAGAATGCCAAATGCCTCCAACACAACCAACACCTCTTTCCTCAGTGGTACTTTTAATCCCTTGGACAGTAAGGAGATCTAGCCAGTCCATCCTAAAGGAAATCAGTGCTGAATATTCTTTGGAAGGACTGATGCTGAAGCTCCAATACTTTGGCCATCTGATGTGAAGAACTGACTCATTTGAAAAGACCCTGATGCTGGGAAAAATTGAAGGCGAGAGGAGAAGGGGACAACAGAGGATGAGATAGTTGGATGGCATCACACTCAACAGACATGAGTCTGAGTAAACTCCGGGGGTTACTGATGGACAGGGGGGCCTGGTGTGCTGCGGTCTATGGGGTTGCAAAGAGTTGGGACATGACTGAGTGACTGGACTGAACTGACTGACGGACTTCTAGTCAACTGATTTAAGATTCACCTACTTCTTATTAACTCCCCCAACTAGAACTTAAGCTCCATGACAGGTTTCTGTTTTGTTCTCCAAAATAACTGCTTTCTACACAGTAGCTAACATTCAGTATTCAGCAACTATTCACTGAATACAGATATTAAACAATAAAACAAAGAACACTGTGAGAGACAGGCAAAGACCTCCAAGACCACAGATGATGTTTGTCCCTAATTCTAAGGGGGAAGTTCAAGGGTAGAGTAGAGAAAAAGTTGCGGGAGGGACCAGGAAGAATGCTGCTGCTCACCTTCTGCATGCTGAGTGTGATCTGGCCCCCCTGGAAGCCTGAAGAGCTCCCAGACACATAGTAGCCAGAGTTGAGCTATGGAGAGAAGAGATGGACAGATGGGTGTCGAGAAGAGAAGTTAGGGCCCTATGTACTCTGTTCAGGCTCCATCTGACCCAGCCCCGAGCCTCACCTGCTCTAAGGCTTCTGCCAGATGCTTATTAAGTTTTTGCTCCCGCTTCCGCAACTTCTCAATGTCCCACTGCAGGTCCTCTACTGTCGTCTCCATCTCCAGCACTTTGGTCTCTGCAGATGTCACTTTATCCTGGAGCTCAGAGTACTGGGGACAATGAAGGGGACAGAGGCTTAGATGACAGACTTGGCTCCCCAAGATCCTTGGGTGTCCAACTAATCCAAACCCTGTCCTGGTTCCGATCCCACCCCCAAATCCCAACTCCCACCTCCAATGAGATGCGGTGGTGCTTCTCCTGTAGTTGGGTGGCCAAGTCCTGTAGCCGCCGATTCTCACGGCCCAGTTCCCGGGTGCGTGCCCGAGCCGCCTCACCAGGGGGCTCACTGTCCCCTGGGAAGGCAGGGCTCAGGTAAGAGCCAAGTCCAGGGCAATGGGTCAAAGTACTAACTCATTCTGGACTCTGCTATGTGCCCAGTGTGATCCACCAGCTGTCTTGCCACTTTCTCATGACAAAGCCAGGAGTCTTTATCCCTACTGTACAAAGGAGGAGACCAGCTCAGAGAGGAGAGCCATCTGCCCAGAACGCCCGGGCGGGGCTGACAGAACTAAGGCTGGGCCCTTGATGCTATGCCTTGGATGGATCAGTAACTGCCACTAAGATTTGTGAAAAGTGCTCCCAAGAGGTCTCCAGCCCCAAGGGAGGAGGACCCCTCCCCCAGTATCAACAACTCCTTCTACCCATCTCTCTAGACGTCAACTCCAGAAATCAAAGCCAGATCCCGCACTGACAGTTTAACCCTTCTCCTGAGAACGTGGCTGATTTATCCCTTGGGGAACTGTGGTTGCCTCTGGGCTAGGAGCACTGAGGAGGGGATACCATGAACAGAGAAATCAAAGTTGGGGCACCTCGGGGGTGGGGGCATAAAGAACTAACCTCGGCTATATACTCGCTGACAGAGTTCTTCCACCCGGCGCTGCAGGCGGTCAGAGGCCTCCACAACACGGGACACAGCTGCCTTGGAGAACTCCATGCGGCCCTGCAGCTGCAGCTCCACCTCCTCACTACTGCTTGCACCAAGGGCCACCACAAAAGCCAAGGCTGGCTCACTGAGAGGGGGCCGCAGCTGCATTGGCAGGGGCTCTGGGAGGGACGGACAGATCCTCGTGAGGACAACAGCAACAGTCACCACTACTCTGTACCAAGTGCCAGACTGAGCCCTTCAGCACTCTATAGCTTACTAAATCAACACAACCAACACCTGAAGGACTGTGTTATCCTCATCTTAAAAGTGAAATAACAAAGGTTCAGGGAGGCAATGTCCCTAAGGCCAGAGGCCTACCAAATCACTTCCTCAGGGACGCCTTCTCTGCCTTCCCCGATCTAAACTAAAGTGCACACACACTAACTCCCTTTCAGGCCTCCCTGCCCCCCGCAACGTCTTTCTTGTGGTTTTAATCACTTCCTTTCCTAATGGTTGGGGCAGTAAGTTATCTCTTTTTGGTTATTTGTCTTCTCCAAATCTACAACAATGCCAAGTACACAGTCAACATTTAATACTTTTTTGAACTACAGGTGTCAAGATGTGAATTGCACTCTTAACCATATCACTCAGATTTCAAAGCCTGTGTTCTTACCCACTGCCCTTTGTGGCCTAGAAAGGAAATCAATTGTGTGTGTTTGCAGGCGGGGAATTCGGCAGCCTAATAATATCAAAGTCCCCTCCTCTCCAGGACCTTTCCCATAACTTAATTAAGCTTCCCAGATACTAGGGCTCTGGCCCTACCCCTCAGCTCCGAAGTCCCTGGCTCTGTGAGAGGGGTCTCATCACGTGTCGGCCCCTCCTGGGTTCCAGGTGCCTCTGTCCTTGAAGACAGCTCCCCCTGGCTCTCATGGTGTCGGAGAAGGGCTTCCACAGTTTCATCCAGCTGAAGGGAGAAAGCACCAAAAATGTTATGAATCCCTCAGGTGCTTCCCAGCTTGATACTCCTTTCCTAGTAGAGGGGTCTGAGGATTGGCAGCTGGATCAAGGCCAGGTCTTCGAAAGAAGAGCGACATCCACCTGGGCCCAGTAGCGATTGACAATGAGGAGGGTGGCATCATCTGTGGCTTGCCGCTTCTCCAGCTTCTCAATTCGTTCTCGGAGTTCGTCTTCACATGCCTGTCTCTGTTCCAGACGCTCTGCAAGTTTCTTGTTCTTGAACTGCAGAACCTTGAGGTCCATCTCCTCCTACCAAGGAAATAAAGGGGCCAAGAAGAGGGTCAAGCAGGGCCCAAGAACCCAATCACAGAGAAAGACAAGAAAAGCAAAGGCAACGGATGGAAGTGGGGAGCCTCCCCAAATGAACTGCCATTAGGATTTAACGAAGCTCAGACACCCACAGAGAAAGCGTCTCGGTTGTGAGGCGGATCATGTTCTGCTTCTGCCTCTTCCTACTGAAGTCTTTGACAAGCCACACGCCCTGTGGGAACCCGTTTTCCTATCTGTAAAGGGAAGGCTGACGTCGTGTCCTCGGTTTCCTTCAGCAGAGTGTTCTGTAAAGTGGATCTTGCTAAGCTTGGGGAATTGGGAGTTAAGTTCAGGACGATGTGGAGGAAAAACAGATGGGAGTTCTAGCAAGTTTTGAGGCAGGAACCCACGAACCGTGGAAGAGATGCCTCCCAGGCGAATGGGCTCTATGAGCGTGGTGGTGGTCTTCTCCTCGCGGCTCAACTTCTTCTCTGGGGGCCCCGAACCCCCATCCCCAGCGGCGCGTTTGTTGCCGGGCCCAGACATGGCCGCGGCAGCGAAGAGAGGAGCAGAGTCTCCCGAGGGACGTCAGGCAGGCGGAGGCTGCACTCCTATCACCTGCAGAAGACAGAGCGAAAAGATGTGGAGGCGGCCGGAGCTCCGCAATCACGCAACTCCCCCTCACCTACCAGAGGGTCCCTGCCCCGCTGGCCCTGGGCCCCTCACCGGCAGCAGGATCAGCCCAAGGGCGCCATCTTGGACTCCACCGGACGTCACTGGCCTCCCCAGCACAGAGCGCAGGCGCCAGGGGCAGCCCCGGATGTGGCGAAATTGTCTTCATTTCCTGTTTCTATTGGTCTCGCTTTGTCCCGCCTCTCGGGTCTCTATGGGTTTCTTTCCGAACTCTCTTCTCTCCGTGATTGGCCAGTAAACAGTTCCCATGGTAACCGATAACACAGGTCTACTTTCCAGTCCTAAAGACACCGCCTGCCCCAGATTAGCAACTTTGAAAGGAGGCCATGAGGGCGGGGCTTGCATCTTATTACGCACGCGCACTCTCTCCTCACTGATTGGAGAGAGCCTTACACTTTCTCCCCGGCTCCAGGAATTCCCTTAGCAACGGTCACCGTTGAGACGAGAGAGACGCCGCCAGCGGATTGGCTGCCCCGGGCATCTCTGCAACGCAAATTGGCTGGAGCGTCGATAGAGGGCCAGGCCTTAGCAGTGGCTGCCTGAGAACCGGCTGTCCCGGAACCGAGGCAAGACAGATCCTGTGGTGACCCCCAGCATAAAAGAGCGACAAGATGATCCGCCGGAAGTCCAGCCAATTCCAGGGACTAAAAATGCAGTCGGAGCTTGTACAGCATTACGAACTGCGGCGAGAACCCGAAAAAGACCTCAGCTCATTGGAAGAATCGGCCACGCGTATGGGAACAGGTGTGCGGACCGAATCCGGGACCGTGGCTTCGGTGGAAGTCGATAACGATCCTTCAGCCAACTTGTTCCCGGTGAGGACGGGACAGTGATTCGATCATGGATGTTTAAAAAGGGTTCCCCATCAGGGCGCCACCCGACGTTATGTTTACTAAAATTTAAGAAGTTTCCCCGGGCTGCTTTGGTGAGGAGGCAGAGGTGTGTGACCCCGCTCGTTATATGCTCATGAATAGTACTTAGGGATCGCTGAAGCCCAGCCCGGCAGCATTGCTCCTATCTAGTCCTCAAGATTGGAGAAGGCAATGGCACCCCACTCCAGTACTCTTGCCTGGAAAATCCCATGGACAGAGCAGCCTGGTAGGCTGCAGTCCATGGGGTCGCTAGGAGACGGACACGTCTGAGCGACTTCACTTTGACTTTTCACTTTCATGCATTGGAGGAGGAAATGGCAACCCACTCCAGTGTTCTTGCCTGGAGAATCCCATGGACAGAGGAGCCTGGTGGGCTGCCGTCTATGGGGTCGCACAGAGTCGGACACGACTGAAGCGACTTAGCAGCAGCAGCAGCAGTCCTCAAGATGAGAAGGCAACTTAGCACGTCCTTAGGCCGATAGAGATTCGAAACGTGCCAAGAACTAGGGGCCAGAAACAACACAGCTCTGCCTTTCCCAATTCGCTTTCTCTCCGCAGCCGCCGCTGCCCCAGCCCCGGATCTGTATATGGTGAGTATGAAGTCTGGGGGGAAAGTTACCCTTCACACTTGTATTATTCCTTTAGGGCTTCCCAACAATCCTGTCAAATAGCACTGGTATCTCCATTTTACAGATGAGGAAACTGAGGCCCAGAGATGCAATTACCCAAGATGACTATAAGCCAGGTCTCCTGCTGTCCCAGTCCAAAGACAGAGTGTGAGAAGAAGGTAGCCAAAGACTGAGAATGTAAATGTATCATTGCCTCTATGGAGCATTGTACAAATGGGGACACCGAGGCTCACAGAGGGAAATTTGCCCAGTTAAACAGCACGGGAGAGGCAGAAACTGGAACTCAAGTTTCCTAACTCTAGGTTTTATAAATGAAGAGGATTCTTAGAGTTCATTTAAGCCATTTACAGATGGAGAAAGTGAGGCCCAGAGAGGGAAGTGACCTACTTAAAGTGACATAGCAAGTTAGTGGAAGGGCCAGACCTCTAACTCAGCTCTCTTGGTTCCCAGTCCAATGCACTCACCACCACAGTCATATCATCAAACTAATGCATGATGGACACCAACACGTTTTCCTCTCTTTTCCTATGACAGGAAGTACCTGGACATCCATTCCATGCACATGCTGGAGAAGACAGCCAGCACTGAGGAGATGAGGGAGTATGGGGGGGAGGGGAGTAGGGAGGGGAAGAGCTAGCTTTGGGGGACAGCTGAGGGGGAGGTGGGCTGGGAAGGCATGAGGAATGCCTGGCTCCAAAGCCTGTTGTGCACTAGTGTGGAGCAGGGAAGGGAGACTCTAGTTGTCACTGATTCCTTCCTCTCTCCCTCCCAAGGGTGCTGGCTGAGCTGTTGGGACTAGGTTCTCCTGAGAAGAGCCTGCGGGATGCCATCACTCTGGACCTCTTCTCCCATGCACTCATCTTCTGCCGCCAGCAGGGCTTCTCCCTGGAGCAGACCTCAACAGCTTGTGCCCTGCTCCAAGATCTTCACAAGGCCTGTATTGGTAAGAGGAGGGGGCTCCCCGAGGGCCTGAGTCCAGGGCAGAGGAGGAGGAGGCTGGCACAAGTGATCAGGGGAAGTAACAGCAGGATTACCACCTGGAATCTTTGTTCTGTCATCACTAACAGAAGTTATCACACACAAGTTACTTCACCTTTGAAATCCTCTATCTCCTTATCTGTAATCAGGCTACGACACTAAGTTATTCAACTGTTCCGAGAAATGTTATGTGTAATATGTGTAAATATATACACAGTGCTTAATAAAACAGCTCTTTATTCCTGAAACCCATTTTCTACAGAATGCTTAATGAGAGCTAAATTATGTATTTCTCGCTTTCCTGTCACTTCCACTGGAATATACACTTCTTAAGGGCAGGACCTTGTCTGTCTTGTTTAGTGCCTAGAACAGTGCAGAATGGGTATTCAATATTTGTTGCCTAGATCTGTCTACTTCTAAAGCTCATGATCAGTAAGTAGCTGTTGAGTGAGTAAAATGTGATTATCAGGGAGGGGACTCAATGTCACATCTTGCTTTCCCTCCCAGAAACACCCTTGGGCAATGTGGAGGAATGTTACCGCTACTTCACCAGTGTTCTTTTTTGCCATGGAGTCAGGGTCAGTTTCACTCTCCCCATCCCCCCACCGCCTTAAGGTCCAGCCCAGCCTCCTACCCTCTCTCACACTCATTACCCTTATCTTCCTCTGAAGGCCCCAATGGGCTCTTCCTGCTCCTGGACTGCCAGGCACTTGGAGAAAAGGTGATGGTTTCGGGAGGTGGTCAGTCCTCTAACTCCCAATCATATCCACAGCGCCCCCCTTTCAGTATCGACCTCTTTAAGGAGGAACAGCTGCTGGCCCTGGTGGATTATGTGGTGAATACCTACTTCCGCCACTTCAAGCTCTACAAATATGTCTTCACACCCCAGGTACTGGGCCAGGGGCTACAAGAGGCCGCCCCTCGTCTCTCCTCTTTCCCCAGTGCAGTTGATTTCCTCCCTCTTCCCAGGTGCGGCTGGATCTCTCTTTGACTTACATGGGGCTAAAGCCACCCAGCCTCTGGTCAGAGGATGAGACAGGTAAGGGAGAATGCTGGGGCAAGAGCTGGACTGCACTGGGGCTGGGGCTGATGCCTCCTTCTGCTTCTGGCTTACAGAGAAAGAAAAGGGAGGAGAGGTGGAACAGCAGGCAGTCATCGCACAGGAGGTGGAATCGGAAACAGTGGTCCAGCCAAAGCCAGAGCCAAGTGAGGACCTGGAGGGGTTGGGGCTCCCTGTGACTTTGGGCAGGTGTGAAATCAAGGGTTCAGGACTTCAGATTTTTCATTTTAGTCATGGTGTCCTTTCTCCAAATAATTCCTTATGGAGAATGCATGTTCCAAGATGGAACAAAATAAAAGCACAGCTGCTGGGGGGTGAGGCAGGAGCTCCAGAAAAGGATTATAAAACCAACGACAGTAACAGCCAGCACACATCTGGCAATACTATGTGCTAGGCAGGCCTTGTTTTAAGCATTTTATATACATATATTGCCTGTGCCAAGTGGCCTGTGGAATCTGAATTCCCCAACCAGGAATTGAACCTGTGGCCCAAGTGGAAGCATGGAATCCTAATCACTGGACCACCAAGGAATTCCTGCATTTTACACATATTAACCCATTTACTCCTCTCTCAATCCTAGTTAAGTGTTATCACTGGATTTTACACAGGAGGAAATGTTCAATCACCTGCCTGAGGTCACACAGCTGCTAAAGGAGCAATTGGGAAATGCAGCGTACATAAAACCTCTGCCCATCTTTCTCTTCTAGAAGGGCTGGCTGACATTTCCTGAATTGAAGAAACACTGCCACCTGGGTCACTCCTGGGATAGTCCCCCTTGAAGGTCGTGCATGCCTGGCTAGGGGTCGGTCCCTCAGCCCCATGGCCTCTCCCCTGACCCGCCCCTTCTTCCCCGCCCCTGCAGGCCAGGTCTCCATCCTCCGAGCCTACATCAAGAACCAGATGAACAAGGAGCTGCGGCAGCTCCAACAACTGGTGGAGGAGCGGCTCAAAGCCAGTGAGGAAAGGCTCAGCAGCAAGCTGACCACCCTCGAGCGGCCCCTCCAGCTACCTCCAGGCAAAGGCAAGAACAAGACCAAGTGACTCCCTGCGTTTTCCCCAATAAAGGCCTGGGCCAAAGTGGCCCCACCACGCCCCGCCCCACCCCCTCCTGAGCACCTTCTGAGCTTCCCTGCTGAAGCCAGACACCAGACACAGGGGACTGGCTCTCTGGCGTGTAGCAGGTTTTATTGCATACGTGGTGCAGGCAGCACAGATAAGGCCAGGCGTGGCACCCTGGGTGGCTCTCTTCCACCCCAGCTCTGATCTCAAAGCCCTGGCTGGCGGGGGTAGGCGTACCACACTGGCCTCTATGATAGTATGATTGGTGGCGGGCCTGGCCAATGGTGGCTTGTGGCCAGAGCCCAGAGGGGCTGGAATGATAAAGAACCTTCTCCTGGAGAGTTCTGCATCCTCCGGGATGACGTGCTAGCCCAGCACTAGCATGGCCTCATCCTCAGCGATAGTAGCCGAGTCCCCTTCCTCTTCAGAGCCCATCATGGGAAAAGGCCCCGGGGGCCGGTGCTGAAAGAGGGCTGCCCGGTTCTGCTGCTCACCCTTCTTCACCCAGTGTCCGTAGAGCCGGAAGGCACAGTTGTCGATCAGGCGCCGCACTGGCCGCAGCGCGTAAGGGTCCCTCAATAGCGCACTCTTGGTCAGTGGCCGGATACGGTGGGCGCTTAAGGCTACCCGTCCAGCGGCCAGCACGGTCCACACTGCCACCTAGGAAGGGGGGTGGTGTGAGCTCCACTGGCACAGTCACCATAAGAAAAATCCTGGGAAGAGGAGGAGGCCTAGACCCTGACACGCTCAGGCTTACCCGAAACCGCTGGCGAGGGGTGAGGTTCCAGGCTTGGCTGCCTTCACAGCGCTCAAAGAATGGGTGCTGTAGGGCCTGCTCAGCTGTCAGGCGCTCCACAGGATCCACTTGTAGCAGCCTGGAGATCTAGGGAAAACCCCAGAGCATGAGGAGCAGCTCTTGGGCCTCTCTCCTTGCCCACTCACAACCCCAGCTCACCAGGTCTTTCACAGTGTCTGAACGGTCGTCCCACTCGGGTGAACTAAACTGGTACTGGCCCTCCATGATCATACGTAACATCAGGATCTGGCGTCGGTGCCAGAATGGTGGGGAGCCCGCCAGGAGTGTGAACAAGATCACCCCGCAGGCCCAGCTGGGAAAGAGGAGTGGGGAGGGGGGACCAGGTGATAAGCAAAGGTGTTGAAGAACAGTACACAAAGGAGGAGGGAAGGGCGGGGAACGGGAAACTCACAGATCGACCTCCTTGCCGTAGCCTGGGTGAGTTTCATCCATGGAGCACTTAAGGATCTCTGGTGCTAGATACCCTGGAGTCCCACACAACTCTGGGGAGAGAGGCCTGAAATGGATGGGGTGTCACCAGCCCCCTCAAGGACCCTTCACACTAGACCTCTGCTGGAGCCTCACCACCACCAGGGCCACAAGTGTTTCCATCCTGCACCTGCCAGCCTTCTGCCAAGTGTCAGTGTTAGAGCCTCACTCTAATGAACAAGTACCTACCAAGGCTCCTGGTGGCCTTCCTGGGAAAACCTGGTGTTTGGGTTGACTTCAAAGCACTATCCAACTGTATCATTTGCCTCCTCCACCAGCCCTCACCTCACACAACTTATTACCATGTTTTATATACATACACACATAGAAAACAGAAATTAAATCTTTTCTGCATTCCTTTCTGCCCAAATCTAATCCTCCTCCTAGAATCTCTACTGCGGTTAGTGGAACCACCACTCAACCCAGGGGAGTGTGTAGGAATATGGGATTTCTTAAGACACATTCTGGGTATGTCCTTTGTTGAAAACCCTTCTCTGGCTTTCCATCATGGCCTCAGGGTCAAGTCTAGACCCCTAAAGCATAAAGCCTTCCATGACTTGATCAAAGCCTGTATTTTTACTTTCTTCTACCATTTCTGGCACCGGTTCTTCCACTCTAGCAGTTGCACTCTGTGATCCGTGGCACACTTCCAAGAAGTCTTAAGAGGCTTGAACTGAGAAACTGCCTTTCTCTTGGCAAATGCCTTCCTAGATAAACTATTTACTGAACACCTACTGTGTGCCAAGCACCATACTAGACACAATGGCAAATCCAACGTGCCCTTAGTAAGCTCACCATCTACCAGGAAGCACACAGTGTAAGACATGTATCATGAAGTGGGGGAGAGCTAGGAGCAAAAAGCAGCGGCTCTACCCTGACCTGGAGCTTTCAAGTAAAAAAACTGAATTATCCAAGCCAAGGGAGATGGTGGAGTGGGAAGGGGCAAAAATGATTCAGAATGGAGAAGTGTGTGTGGGAGCCCAAAGGGAGAAAAATACCTGCATGTGGAAGATGTGTAAGTCCACAGAGTAAGAGCGTGAGCTCTGGAGTCACACTGCCCAAGTTCAAATCACACATGACCTTGGGCGTGTCACTTCACCTCATTAAGCCCATTTATAAAATAGAGACACAGATACTATTTCAGAGTTGTTAAGAGGATCTAGAGAAACAAGCCATATAAAGACTCCATGTGCTGCCTGATTCAGAGCAAGTGCCCAGGGAAGGTGGTGGTGGTTCAGTTGCTCAGTCGAGTCCGACTCTGTGATCCCATGGACTGAAGCACACTAGGCTTCCCTGTCCGTCACAATCTCCCAGAGCTTGCTCAAACTCATGAAGGTTAACCAGTGAAGGTTAGCTGTTAAGCCCAGGGTAGAGGCACTGAAAGACAGGAAGTGGCCTATTAAAGGCTCTGGGGAGTCCCGCAGTTGAATTTTGTCTAGTTTGCCACTTGCGTTAGAAATGGTTGTCACAACAAATGTGTTAACGTGAGGGGACCCTGAGTCCCAAGGCATCAAGTGAGCAGCGCTGTCGGCCCACATCAGGCCCCTCATGGCACTTGAGCAGCACACCGTGGCCCTGCCTCCGCCAGACCTCAAAGGTGCAGCTGAGCCCTTCTGTCACTGCGTGCGTGCTAAGTCACTTCAGTCGTGTTCCACTCTTTGCAACCCTATGGACTGCAGCCCACCAGGCTCCTCTGTCCATGGATTCTCCAGGCAAGAATACTGGAGTAGGTTGCCATGCCTTTCTCCAGGGGATCTTCCCAACCCAGGGATCAAACCCATGCCTCCTGCATTGGCAGGTGGGTTCTTCACCACTGGAGTCACCTGGGAAGCCCCACTGTCCCTCGCTCCCTCTCTTTTTCTTCCTATGACAAGCCCAGCCTCCCCAGGCCCAGATCCGAGCCCCTTCCTCTGTGGGTCCCTACATCTGAATCGGTGCTCCTTCCTCCTGGCTCTCCAGCATGGCCCCCTGCCTGCTGTGTGCCATGATCTGTTCACTCCATCCTCCCCAGGGCAGGGAACCCACTTTCATTTGCACACTAGGCTTTGCACCCAGCAGGTAGCTGGCAAGCGCTCACTGACTTTCCGTGGGACCCAGTTCTCAGACCCAGCCAACCAGTCCCAAGCCTGAGCCTCCATCTCTCCCAAGCCCCTCAGAGCACCAGGTCCCCTCACCTCGAAGCTTCTCGCCTGGTTCCAGGTGGCAAGAGAACCCAAAATCTGAAAGTCGGATCTGCATATTGTCATCTAGGAGAATATTCTCGGGCTTCAGGTCTCGGTGTACAATATTGTTGTTGTGGAGAAAACTCACTGCTTCCAGCAGAGACCTCATGATGGACCTGGGGGAGGTGCAGGCTGCTCTGCTTCTCCCCGCCCCGCCCCACCCCCTGCTCATCCCGGGGGCTACAGGCTCAGCCATTACCTGGTTTCTTTTTCTGAGAGGGCCACCTTCTCTGTGAGATAGTCAAACAGCTCTCCCTTCCGCATCCTAAGGGACAGGAGGGGTTGGGAGATGGGTGCACCTCACAGTGGAGGCTGAGAAAATAAGCCAGTGCTCACAACAAATACCATGGAAGAGGTCAGTCAAGGAAGATCCCTCTGTAAGCAAATGAAAGGGCCTCGAGACAAAGCACTCCAAGAGTGAACCAGATGTCAGGGCCAGTTTGCTCCAAGGTGCCAGCAGTCATAATCTCTGCATTGTGGGATGTCCCTGGCAGTTCAGCAGTTCAGAAACTGTGCTTCCAGTGTGATGGCTGCAGGTCTGATCCCTGGTCAGGGAACCAAAACCTCACAAGCCGCATAGCGTGGCCACATTTTTTTAAAAAAGCAAGAATAAATGATCATTTACAGGAAGTCCCTGTTATCTGACAATATATTTAAAAAAAAAAAAAAAAAAAGTCTTTTGAAGTGAACCTGTTTAGACCATGGGCCAAAATTTCACAGTTAATAGTAGCAAGAAAGTTGAATAGGACTTTACTTTGAATTTTGCTTACTTTATGTTCTCTTTAAAAACTGAGGTTATAATTGCAACTCTGTATCAATCCTTGAAATAAAGAACACATCAGGTTCTGCAACACTGTTGCATGGTGGTGAAGCAGACACTTCCTACTTGCCCTCCACTTTTGCAGAGGTCATTTCTGTCTGAAGACTTAGTAAATTTCTCCCAAGTGCCTCTCTTAAACATCTGGTATCCAAACCATTCTCTTTTGAACTTCCTTTGTAACTGGTTTGTATTATAGCACCCAAAGTATTTGACATTCAGATTCAGACCAATCAGAAAAAGAATCGATGGGCAGAGAGATTCCAGTGGAGAGTGTTAAACATTGAAAGATGGGTGAGGGGAAAGTCTGTTTATACGTGGTCAGCTCATGAATGAACACCTTCCTCTTAAAACAGGGTCTCATGAAGACCCTTTATATTTAGCTGGTCACTAAGACTCTTGAAGAACTTGTCTCAATCAGGGCACCTAGGAAAAAGGGCCCATGCCCTGGGCTGGCAGGTCTGAGCCGGAGCAGAGGAAGGTGTGGGCAGGGTGGTCTTCAGCCCACTGAGCTGTAAGGCTGGGGAAGTGCAAGGAGGAGAGGAAGAGGATTTCGGTCAGGGAAGGGGGATACTCACAGGTCAAACACCAGGAACATGAAGCTAGAAGACTCGTAGGAATCGATGAGAGTGACTGGGGAAAGAGGCAGAGAGGCAGAGAGCCAGAGATGGAAAGGAGCAGCTGCATACCAGAGGGCCTCTTCCACCCTGAGGCAGCAGGGGGCTGTTCCTGGGAAGGAAGGAGAACCGGAGGAGGCAGGAGGGGCCCAAAGGCTGGCCACACTTTGATGAGGTGCAGCGGAGCCAGGAGCAAGGGAGCAGAGTGTGGAGGCAGTGCTGGGGCAGGTGGGCGGTGGGCTGGGCTAACAGGAGTGGGGAAAGCAGCCTCACTGATGTGGGGGTGGCCGGCGACCTGGCGAAGGATGTGTGTCTCCCGCCGCGTGGCCTCTCGCACCTCCTCCAGCTGCTCAGGACTCAACCGCTCGGCTGTCACCTCCATGATCTTCACTGCAAACTCCTGGCCAGTAGCCCGATGAACACAGCGGCGGACCACAGAGCTCACTCCTCTGCCAGAGTCGGACAACACATGAGTCAGGGCCTCCTGCCTTCTCGTTTCCACACAGAGTGGAGCCTTGGCAGCCTCACATCCTCTGCGCCAGACTCCGGAGACCCAGCTAGACAAGGTGACTTCCTGAGGAGCTCACCTTGGCCTACTGGAGCTTCACAGCAGCCTCAGTCAGAGACCTGGGCACCCAGCAAGGAGCAACATAGAGCTCACAGGGCAGGGGGGCAGGGGTCCTGGGTTCCAGGCTCTGCCACTCCCTCTGGAAGTGAGCCCAGACACTGAGCCCCCAAACCTGCCCCATGCCCCTGAACCCCACAAGGAGAAGGCAGGAAGAAGTGACCTAAGGCCCCCTCCAGATTTTACGCACTTCCATGGTTACCCCATCTAAATTCCAAAGTTCCCCTACAATACCTCAGGTGAAATAAACCTTGGGCCACTGACTGGAAGACCAAAGTTGAGAAGCAGATCTTGGGTTTAGGCCCCAAACTTGCCACTAATTAACCTCTAAGTGACCCCCTGACATAAGGTCTCTGGGCTCCCACTTCATCAGCTCTGAAATGTAGCCAACAACATCCTTAAGGGATGCTGAAAGGCATTAATGAAGTACAGACAGGAAAGCCCATTTGGCTTTGTAAAGACAAAGCCCTAGGAGACTTTTTTGGTGGTCCAGTGGTTAAGAATCCACCTGCTACAGCTGGGGACACAGGTTCAATCCCTGCTCTGAGAGGATCCCTCATGCCATGGGGCAACTAAGCCCAAGAGTCACAACCACTGAGCCCATGCTCCAGAGGCTGTGCTCTGCCACAAGAGAAAGTCTGGGTGCAGCAATGAAGACCCAGTGCAGTCAAAAAAAAATAGACAAAGTCCTAGGGAATTCAATGGTGGTCCAGTGGTTAGGACTCCACACATCCACTGCAGGGGACTCAGGTTCCATCCCTGGTCAGGGTACTAAGATCCTGGAAACCGGATAGCACAACCAAAAGAAAAGAAAAGAGACGAAGTCCTAGACAGGGATTTCCCGGCTTGGGCTCTGTCACCAACTCTGTATGACCCTACAAGTACTTCAGGCTAAGGTGCAAATCTCTCCAGAATCTGTCTTCATACCACATTTCACATTCTGGTTCCCTGGATGCCCTTCACATAACCTCATTTCTGTGTTCCCAGGGCCTCCTTGCATTTATGGAACTCTTTTGCTTGAAATGCCTCTCACCTACCTCTCTGCTTCAATCAATGGACACAAACTATTGGTCCTCCAGCCTAACACAGATACATTACACTGTGACAAGGGCACCGTTCTCTACAAATCTGAATTCACATCTCTTAGGCGGTTGAGAACCCTCCAGCTGCCACAAGGCTCAATCACTTTCTACTCTTTTACTCTTGGCCACTTCACAGTTTTAATTTCCTGCCCAAACAGTAAGGGCATTGGAGTTTCAGGTCCTTGGTCTAGTTATTTTCATCTTTCAATGAACCTCTGAGAATTTGTGAAAAGCTGCAGAGCTCTGCCACACATACCCAACATTTTTATAATTTCAGGGGGTGGGTCAAAGATCCTTTGAAGAATCCCTGCTTTAAGACTCAAAGTAAATGCAATGTCAACCAATTCTTCATTTATTCTCCAGGAAGAAGGGACCACTCCCTTCTCTGGTATCCTACAGTATTTTACCTGTAGGAGCATTCCCTTTTAATTAAGCTTTCCTATTATATGTCATGACCACCAACTTGGAAAACTTGAGTCTTTGGACTCAAACTCCAAACTTTTCCTACTGATACAGCCTAGTACCTTGTTCTCTGAAAGTGAGAGTGTTAGTCACTCAGTTATGTTCAACTCCTTGCAACCCCATGGACTGCAGCCCTCCAGGCTCCTGTCCATGGAATTCTCCAGGCAAGATCCTGGTGTGGGTAGCCACTTCCTTCTCCAGAGGGTCTTCCTGACTCAGGGATTGAAGCTGGGTCTCCTGCATTACAGGCAGATTCCTTACCATCTGAACCACCAGGGAAGCCCTGTCCACCCCTTAAATGTAAAGACTTCCCATCCCATCCTTGGCCCTCCTGTTCTCAGGCTACATACACTCTCAGTAATCTTATCCACTTCCATGACTTCAACATTCATGCCCAGAAGCTACCCTCCCCTCCTTTTCTTTGGCTACATCACACAGCTTGTGGGATCTCAGTTCCTCAACCAGGGATCTAGCCTGGGCCATGGTAGTGAAAGTACAGAATCGTAACCACTAGACCACCAAGGAAGCTCCCCCCACCCCTGCCCCATGTCTCCCTAAATCAGGCCGACATGTCTTACTGAATGAATTGCTTCCCGAGGTCCTAGAGACATCCCTCTGTCCTCATGACCTTGTGAGTATAGTCTTAACCACTGAACCGCCAGGCGGGTAGTCCCTCTTCCAACTTTTCCCACTCTTAACACACTCTGGCCGCTATAATCTTCTATCTATTGCTTTAATTGGCTCTTTGCTGTGCTGAGCCTTTGCACTACCCTTCCCTCTGCCTGGAATATATCCTGCCTCAGTGTATTATCTGTTCATTCTCATCCTTCAAGTCTCAGTTCCATTAATTACTCTTGTTCTATCACCTTATTTATTTTATCCCTAGCACTTACACTGAAATTTAACTTGTTTTCATGTTTATTGTCTCTCTCCACTACTCGAATATAAACTCCAGGAGAACAGAAATCTTATCAGATGTAGGATGTGGGTCTCACATCTCCAGTGCACCCAGCACATTGTACATGCTTTGGAAACCCTGATGAATGAACGTATTAGTCACTGCCTCTACAGGTGAAGCTTTCCTTCTATGTGATGCCTGCTGAACTCCTAGTCATCCTTCAAGACCCAAATATCACTCCTTCTGGGAAGCTGTGGTCTTCTGAGACCCAACAGCACTTTTTACACAGCTTAATGCTACCTGAATGTTCCTGTCTCTTTCCATCACTTTACTTGGAGTACCTCCAGGGCATATATAGTCCATGGGGTCACAAAAAGTCGGACAGGACTAAGCGACTTTCAGTTTCACTTTCCAGGGCAAAAACATCTCTTCTAACCTCCCCATGTTTACCTTTGTGTCTGGCAAACAGTAGGCGCTTGAATTATGTTTGTTGAATACATACATGAATGACTGGTGAAAAAATAGGGGCTGACTCAGAAAAAGAGTCTAGTCACCAAGTGTTTCTCCACTCACACAGGGAAATGTGTTGGAGGAAATGGTAACCCACTCCAGTATTCTTGCCTGGAGAATCCCATGGACAGAGGAGCCTGGCAGGCTATACTCCATGGGGTCGCAAGAGTCGGACACGACTTAGTGACTAAAGCAAGCAAGCAAGCATGGGAAATGTGTATCCTGGCTAGGACCTGACCTTTCTGGATCTCTGTTTCCCTAGACGTGGCCTTACCTGCCAATGACGTCTTTAGGATCGTACTTCTGATAAAATTCTTTGGCTGCAGCCCAGTCGGGCAGCTCATCCTCTGGCCCCACGTCCAATGTCATTCTGAAAGAGGTGGGGGCCTGTGAGGAGGAAACGGAGGGCAGTGAGGGCAAGGAGGCCCACAGGCTCTGAGAGGACGCACATCGCGGCTCGCGGAGGCGCAGCCCTTGTGGCTGGGGAGCCAGGATCCTGGGGGATGGGGACGGGGTGGGGGAAGGATCGGGACAGGGGAGACCCCAAGAAAGGGCCTTAGGGATTGGGATGGGATGGCAAGGCAGGGAGGGGGACAGGGGAGGGGAAGGGAAAAGGTACGGAGGAAGAGGGGAAGGGGCACCCGGACGGGCGGCTGTTGCTGCGCAGGCGCATTTGGGCGGGTGCTGGGAAGGGGCGCAGGGTCTCGCGCGGGCTCACCAGCGGGGGCGGAGAGAGAAGCCAGAGTCGATCAGAGGCCGCCCTGTCGCGGGGTTCGCCCCTAGCCTCTTTCCTTAACCACAGGCTGTGCCGGCGAAGACCTCAGGCCCCACCCCCATTCTGTCCGCCAATGGCCAGAGTCACCCAAAGACTGAGGTTCAAAAATCCTTCGGATTGGAAACTGGTAGTCCAATAGGAAGCCGAGAATCCCGAGGCTGGCCCGGGAGTTCGAGCTCTGAGTTACCTGAGGCTGCGACGCTAGGGCGGGGCTTCAGATACGGCCAATCAGGGCACGGTATCTGCTGGGACCAGCAGAGGGCGGAGCTTGTTCAGCAACAGGGCTAGAGGCCTGAAAACAGACCCGGAAGTTAGGTTTACCGGTAAGTGTCACCTCCTGGTACTTGGTACGTTGCCCTCCTTGGCCTTACGATTCCCACCCGGACTTCGGCATGGTCTCTTCAGTCGCTCAAAATCACTGTCTAAACTTGGGTGTTAAAAATATTAGCAGCCTGGTCCAAAGCGCCTGCTTTGAGGGGCTGACTCAAGCCCTTAATATGTTAGGCGCACGCAACCTGGTGCTGAACTTGGCTAATTTTATGAGCCACGGCCTTTCAGCCAGAAAAGGCTTTCTCATTCTGTGGATGCTCTGACTCGGATACCTCCAAATCTCTTGTTGTTCAGGGTCTCAGTCGTGTCTGACTCTTTGCGATCCCATGGACTGCAGTACACTAGGCTTCCCTGTCCTTCACCATCTCCCCGAGTTTGCTCAAACTCATCTCTTCAGTTGGTGATTCCAAAACCCTAGTGCTATCTGGAAGACCATTTTTTTCCGGTTTCCCACCACCCCGCCCCCAAAGTCTTGAGGAATATCACCCTTAAAAAATGTATTTTTTTATTTGATTGCGCTAGATCCTAGTTGTGGCACGTCGGATCCTTGGTCTTTGCAGCATGCGAGATCTTTGTTCTGGGGCATGTGGGATCTAGTTACCTGACCAGGGATTGAAGTTGAGCCCCCTGCATTGGGAGTATGAAGCCTTAGCCACTGGATCACCAAGGAAGTCCCTCGCTCTCTGTTCTAAGCTTACCAGGTTATCACTCTGCCAGGAGCGACTTGCTCCACAAGTTTTCTTAGTGCAGCTCAACCCTAGCATTCACTTACTTATTCAACAAATATTTGTTGAGCATCTAAGTGATAGACTAACAGCAACAGAAAAAAATTAGGTCCCTACTCTTGTGTAGGTTATATTCCAGATAGAGGCAGAGAACTAACTCATTTAATTTTTTAACAACTATCTTATTAAGAGAAATATAACTTTCAGATTGCAACCAAATGAAGAGAAAAACGAATCCAAGTAACTTTTTAATGGAGTACTTTGACCTTATACCATTTAAAGACAGAATAACTCAAAGAAATCTTGTATTTTACTTGGTAGATTTGCTTGGTAGTATAATGGGACAATTATTTTGAATAAAGTGAATAAACACATTGATGTAATTGGCAGTCTAGGTTCTTACTGTGGAAATATTTGGAATGGGGAGAGAACCTTATGACTGAAGTTGGAGGTATGATTTTAAGAATGAATAGATAACATTAGCTATTTTCTTGCTCTAATCTGTGAAAGGGCCAAGGACCAATAGAGCCTGTCCAGTAGTGAGCACAGCTAGTGTCTAAATACTGATTTCAAAGCAACAGTCCTCAATAAAAGGAACCAGGGCTCCTTGGGAGAAATGGCCAATTCCCACGCTAAAGCAGAGAAAGTACAAGATGGGCCTGGAATAATTTGTGCCAAAAAGTAAGTGAAGAAAGATGGGAACTTAAACACAAGAACCAGGTTGAAATCAGGGACAAAAAGGGTAATGACACTGAGAGAGCTATGAAGGAGCCTTCTCACGTGCTAAAAATGTTCTATTCACCTGATTACACAGGCGTGTTCATGTAAAAACATTCACCTAGTGCTCGCTTCGGCAGCACATATACTAAAATTGGAACGACAGAGAAGATTAGCATGGCCCCTGTGTAAGGATGACATGCAAATTCATGAAGCGTTCCATATTTTTAACAACAAAATTCTGTAAAGCAATTATCCTTCAATAAAAAAATCAATTAAAAAGAAAAAAAACATTCACCCATTGGCACAATAAGATCTGTGTACTGTAAGTAAATCATGCCATTATACCTCAACAAAACTATTTAAAAAGGTTAATGGTGGTAATGGGTATAGTAAATTGAATTTAAAAACAAATCTGAGGCCATACTGACACTAAAAATTGTAAATAAATAAATGAAGGAGAAAAAGACCTATATAATAGAATGCCAACTAATAAGTGTAGAAAGAATGATAAAGTTAAACAACATTTTGTAAGCCTTGTAATAACTGACTTGGGCAAAACAGGCATTAAAGTTATTGGGAAAAATTTGGTGAGGTATTTAAACAGATAACTGTTTAATTACAAAGAAAAAAATTATCTTTACCTCACAGAAATCTGACACTACCTTAGAACCAAGTTGTCAGTGTTACATCTGCCATAGAAGGACAAACTGACACACGCCTCTTGATGTGATGTGTTCAGGGCATACAGCTTATGTAAGATTTCGGCCAAAAATGCATAAGCCTGAATTCAATCACAAGAACCCAAATTAAGAGCCATTCTACACACTGGCCTCACCTCAAAAATGTCATGAAAAATGAAAGAAAAGGATGAGAACCTACTAAAAATTGAATGCTGAAGAGCTGACAAACTAAATGCAATCTACGTTCCCACACTGGACTCTAAAGTAGAAATTGCTATAAAGTATGTTACTGGGACATCTGGCAAGTTTGAATATAGACTATTAGAAGATAATGTTGTACTGATGTTAAACTTCTCTGAATTAAATATAATTGTACTATAGTTATGTGAGAAAATATGTTCTTAGGAGATACAGATCACAAGGTATTTCCCTCAAATAGTTCAGCAATAACAATTATGAGTATTTAGAAAAAGGCTTCCCAGGTGGCTCACGGGTAAAGAATCTACCTGCAGTGCAGGAGATGCACATTCAATCTCTGGGTTGGGAAGATCCCCTGGAGGAGGAAATGGCAACCCACTCCAGTATTCTTGCCTGGGGAATCCCCATGGACAGAGGAGCCTGTGTCCATGGGGTCACAAGAGTTGGACACGATTTAGTGACTGAACAAGATAGACAGATACAAAGCAAACGTGGTTGAGGTGTTAAAAATTATAAATCTAGGTTAAGGCTACACAAGAGTTCATTGTACTACTCTTTTATTGTTCTATAGACTTGAAATTTTTTCAAAATAAAGAGTTAAAAAAGTAGCAAGATCTCATGTAATCAGTTTGGAGGAATGGGATATTCTAGTAAACTGAAGCTGCTGATTAATCAAATACTAGATTTAAATTTTTTTTGTGTGAAAAATCTCCTTAAAATGAGTTCTCCTGATACCCAGGCAGTGCCTCACATGAATTAAATCAGAATATCAGGACTGGGGTGGGGAGTGGGGTGGGGGACGGGGTGGGGGACATGGGGGAAGGGAGCAGGTGGTAAAGCTCAGGAGTAAGTTACTTTTTAAGGCTGCCCAGATTACATTTTGAAGGCAAGGTTCAGAACCACTGCTGTCTATATAACTTCTACCCATTGTTACAGTCCTAATCTCTGGACAATGGAGTTCCTTCACTTTTCTTTCCTGAAACACTTTGGAACACTGAAAAGCACAATCACGTGCCCCTTTCCCCTTGACTCTTCAGTGTACAACATCGATAATTCCATTAGGTGTTCTGCTGGTCTGTATTGGTGAAATAAATTCCATTCCCAGGGTATATATACTTCAAAAGACATGTATAAGACTGTCTATAGCAGCATGATTCATAATATCCTAAAACGGGAAATGTTCTGAAAGTTCACTAACAGAAAATGTGTTAATTGTAATATAGTCATATAATGGAATGTGTGTGTTAGTTGCTCAGTCATGTCCAACTCTATGCAACCCCACAGACTGTCGCCCACCAGGCTTCCTCTCTGTCCATGGAATTCTCCACAACACTGGAGTGGGTTGCCATTCCCTTTCCCAGGGGATCTTCCTGACCCAGGGATTGAACCTGGGTCTCCTGCATTGCAGATGAACTCTTTACCACTGAGCTACCAGGGAGTCATATAATGGAATACTATAGACTAATAAAAACTACAGTTACACCAAATATGGATGAATCTCACAAGCAGTGTTAAGTAAAAGAAGCAAGACATAAAAAGAATACATTTGATTTCATTTATATCCTATTCAAATGCAGGCAAAAGCAAATGACATTGTTAGAAGTCAGAATACCTGTGGATAACAAATACAAAGTTACCTGTGGAAAGAAAGGAAGGCAGAGTGATGGGGACGGGTAGAAAGGAGATTTTGGAGCGCTGACAAAGTTTAATTTCTTGACTGAATAGTGGTTTTTTCAGATGTTTTGTATTAACTTATGAAGTTATGTATTTGTTTTGGATCTTTTCCTTTATGTACCTCACAATTTAAAAAATGTTTAAAATATTATCATGAGACCCAAGATAAAGGATATGAAAATTCATTATAATCATACAGGTCTCCACATACTGGGTGGTGGTTGCTGTTATCCAATCCTTTCACTCCACTCTCAGCTCTGGAACTAAACTGTCTAGGTTGAATTCCAATTATGCCACTTACTAGCTGTGTGACCTTGGAAAATCCATGCCTGTTTCCTCAACTATAAAATAAGAACAACAGTACCTACCATTGAGTGATTTTGAGTTGTGAAGAAGAAATATAAAATGCTTAGAACACAGCCTGGAATATAGTTAGCACTTGATAAACAGCAGCTGCTGCTACGACTCTTGCTTTCTGGCCTCACAGTCTGTTGATAGGTAAGAGAGAAGTGTGGGGCTTTCCAAGAAGGGAGACTTCTAGAAGAAGGAAAAAGTGGGGGGAGGAAGGAGGATCCTTTCCTCCTCTTGAAATTCCTAGGTAAGGGGAGATGCAGGCTTCCGCCATGATCCCATGTTCAGTCTGGCTCTCACCAAGGGCCCAGGGAAAAGCAGGGGAACAACAATTAGACAGGAACATTTCACCACTAAAAAGGTTTTTATTACAAAACAAATACTAATAAAATCAGGCCTGGTCTTCAACCTCCCCTCCTAGAGGCCCCTAGGATGGAGTAGATTAGGGGGAATAGGGGTTGGTGGGCACTGAAAGAATAGAGCAGGCTGACCTCCCCTCATCAGTCTCAGCTGCTGCCTTTTAGAAAAGGCTAAAGAGCTCTTCCAAAGCCCTTTGAGAGAGGCACCATCCTTCCAGCCAGGAAGTAACCACTGTTGGCACCAGACCCTCACAATACTGCATTGGAGGATCCAGGATGTCTCGGCTGATCTCAGCAAAGGCCACCCAGGGTCACTCAGCCTGTGCGATGGTGTAGGAGACCAGCCATAGAAGCAGGGGGCCCAGAACGAGGACAGTAAGCCAGACGGCAAAGCTGGCCAGGATGAACCTCCGGGCCCGGGCCCCCCAGTGCACTGCCTCCTCCAACCGGCCTGCCTTATGCCGCTCTTCCGCCTGTGGGGGCAGGTTTTTGGTTAGGTTCTCCCCCTGCTTCTCCCCGCAGAATGCCCATTGTCCCACTCCAATCCTACATCCTCATTATGGCTCAGAATCTCACACCCATGCACTCCACCTCCCTTTCCAGTTTCTCTCCTTCATGTCTCAGCTGCAAAGTAAGGCACCCAACTTTGCTCTGCCTCCTTTTCAGGATGGCTGTTGTTAGCTCAGATCACATATGGGAAAGTACTTTTTAATCATTTTATTCCTCTACCTTTTCTACTCATCTCAGTTTCATTCAGAATTTGGAATTCTTGGCAAGAAACAGTGAGCAATCTTACAAATATTTCACTCATGTCCAATCAAACACTCCATTCTCACTAGCCCAAAGGCTAATCTCATCTTTTTCATTAAGGATTCTTTTTATGATTTTGCATAATGAAACCCACAAATTATTTTGATAAGAAAATAATTTCTAATAAAAATACAAGTAGGATAGAGGAAATGCCTGTATGATGTTTAAGTTAGCCTGTGTGGCCTTTCAAAAAGTACATGTGCCGTTTCTGTCAGATGTTTTGGAATGGCGAGGCTCATTCTAAGACTTCACAGTGTCTTCTGAATACCTACAGATTGTTCCAATTACTGCTCAGCGGCCCTGAGTCTTGCCCCTTCCAATTCATCCTCTTTATAGGCCTTGAGAGTGGATTTTACTGCAACACAAATCTGATCATATCATTTTCTTTTGCAAAAATCCTTGAGAGGCTCCCTAGTACTTAACAGATAAAACTAAAACTGCCAAACACAGCACTGGAGGCTCCTGGGAATCCAGGTCCTCTGGTTTCATCTCTTACTATTCCTTGCTGGTTCAGTCATACTGAACTAACAGTCCAGATTGCCTTTGTATAGGATGCCCTTTTATCCTTATTCACTCATCCTTTAACATCACTTTCTTTTCACACCTGTAGGATGCCTGTCACCTATTCTCTCTTATACACGTACACGCAATCACATATATTCCTAGTGCCCAGAATACCATGCGCTTCCTCTATCATAATACAGATGAGCTAGCTGCATGCTATTAATAATTACCCATTTTCACAACCATCTCTTTCCCTAGACTGTGGGCCCTTTGATGGCAGGAACCATGTCTTATTCTTACTTCTGGCACCAGGCCCACAGCCAAGCTCTGGCAGGTACTTATTAACTCATCAGTGTAGACAAATCAGGTATACAGAACCACTGCCTTTCTACATCCACACCCCTGCTCCCACAGGAATTGCATTCCTCACCTTGATGGCAAACACAAGGGCCACTATTCCCAGGCAAGAGCAGCCACATATAATGCTAGTAGCTGCTAAGCAGCGGAGGCGGAGCCAGCAGCAGCGAATGGGGGATGGAGAACAAGCAGCTTCCGTGTTGCACACCAGGCTCTCTGCTGCATTCTCCTCGTCCTCCATCACCTGTGGGCGATAAGTCAAGATACTTGTAAGCCCAACAACTGAACTCTTGGCCTGCCTTGCTCAGACTCTCCCCCTCTCCCTGATCATGTTGTAGCCTAGCCAAACTCTCAGGAATGCTGCCTTACTGGGGAATTCCCCTAGTGACCAAGAGAGGAAATGTGTGTCTGGAATCTTTTCCTCAGCCTAAGGTTCCCAGCCTTCAAAGGCAAAGTGGTGTCAACACAGCATTATCTGTATTACTTACTGTTTTGAGAAGTGGGGAAAAGCAAAATGAGGTACACACTGAGAGGCAGCAGAGAAACACAGTATCTCAAAAGACTGCTAGGTATCTAGGTCTACCCCAGTCAGTGATTTTAAACTGTATTTCAAAGGGCCCTGCAGTTCCTTAGAGGCTGCCCTCAAATATTGAGGGATCAGAGAATGGCACCCTAAACCTTGTACTCCATCTCAAGGAAATCAGTCATTTCACATGAAAATACTATCCTGAATTTGGGGGAAAGGAGAGGAAAAGCATCATTTAAGCTCTCTTTATAGCTAAGAAAACTCAACACCAGAAAGACCTCACTCAGAGCCTCCCTTGCTATGCAGACTCCCTTCCACCTCCTCTCCCCATTTTAACCCAGATTACACAACACAATCAGTTAAACAGAGTCCAAATGACCTCATAACCTACACAGAAACCTGCATAACGATGCCCTATTTAATAATTTCTCATCCCCCTATTTCCCAAGCTCTCAAGAGCTCTGGCATCAAACCACCTTTTTACCTTCACCCCCAACCATTCCCCACACCCTAGACAGAATGAAACCATTTGCAGTTCTTTCAACACAAGTAACAAAGGATAGGAAGGATGAATGAGAGAGGGAAGACAAGCGAAGAGCCAAGAATGCCATGTACACAAAGCTGCAGAATGGATGTGAGGGAAGAACTCAGACTCAGTACACACAGTCATCAAAAAACACAGAGGGTCCAGTGAATCGAGATCAGAGAAAATATAACAACGAACTGGGACTCTTACCTGGCGATAGGCCTTGAGGAACTGTTTGAGTTTCGGCCTCTGCCTCAGGTTTGGTTTGGCTTGGGTGGAGATGGAGCTGACTCAGGGCTCCAAGCCAAGCCCAGGGGTGGGGTTGGGTGGCCAGCCACCATCTGAAGATCCCCAGAAGCTGGAAGGGGGTGTGGCTGATTCAAACCAGTCTGGCTAGATGGAGGAAAAGCAAGGGAAGGCAAGGATGGAGTAACTGGAGGTAGGGTGCCTGCCTTCTGAAGAGGGAGTGAAAGCACCTGAGCAAGGGGATTGAAGCGGGCAAAGTCTGAGGCGTCAGAGAGCCCCAAGGGGAGTCCAGGAACAAGGGAACAGAAGGGAGAGACGTACGAGTCTGGATGACTTAAAATGGAAACCGTAGGGAAAGGTACCCTACCACATCAGATTTGCCATTCTTCCCTCTTCTTGGGTGGCGACTTCTGCCTCAAAGACACACAATTCTGGGTTAGAGATCAAGTACTAGGGTCTTAGCAAGAGGAGAAAAATGATACCCAAGTTCCCACCCAACCGTCCACCAGACCAGAAAATCAGAAGCCTCCTTACGCGGATGCTCATACAGAAACTAAGTTTATTATTTTTTTCTTCTTAAAAAAAAAAAAAAAGAAAGAAAAAACTCATTGTAGAGAAGCCCCTCCCCCTTCCCCTAAGGGTGGGGGGGGCCATGAAAGATAGCTGGGGACATCAAGTACAAAGGGGTGGGGACAGAGACTATCTTACCACCCTTAACACTGCCCAGCCATGTGGGGTGGAAGGGAAGGGGATGTGTGAAGAGCCCCGTTTCCATGACAACCAGATGCCTACTCCCTACTTTGGTGGAAAGAAGGGAGAAGGCCCCTATGTCTCCCTGGAGGATTTCCCCCTCAAAAGACTTCAAGTAGTGGTTAACAGAGTCAGGCCTGGTCATGGAGAGAGAGGGGCTATGGCAGAAAGCCTAGGTGAAGAGGGCAGCCCACTCACGTCTTGGCCTTGCGGCCTCTGTGACTAATGGTAGGGCCAGCCAAGTGGGGAGGGGCACTGCTGCGCAAGATACGCTGGTCCCCTTGGGTGGTGGCCCCACCAAGCCGGCGGGGGCCAGGCCGGCGCCGTGGGGTCCCATCCCCTTCCTCCTCCTCACCTGAGGCTTCGGCCTCAGACTCCTCTACTGAGCCCTCAGGCCCCAGGGGACTTGGGGGCTGTAGGCGGGTCCGCTTTGCCAGCCCAGGACCACTGCCGACTGGGGCCCCTGCCCGTTTGCGAGGCACCTTCTCAGTCTCTAGAGGGGGAACTAGAGACCCTGGACGCAGCCGAGTCGAGCGCAGTTTTGGAGCTAATGAGACCACGGGAGATGTCAATTCTAACCCGCCTGGCCCACTATCCGCTAAATCCAGGTCATCCTGAATTACAGCCACCACCATGGACCCTTCACTCTTTCGTCCCCGCACTCCCTCTGCTTCGAGACGTAAGCGGGCCAGGCGGGTGAGGGGGCGGCTTCCATCCTCATCAGATGAACTACCCTCACTCTCCCCCTGGCCCTGGGGTTGCCGCTGCTTCCCCAATCCACAGCTCTCGAGGACAGAAGAGCTGTCACGGTCCAAGACAGGGAGCTGGCTGGGCCGAGGTGATGGTGGATTCTTGGGAGGTCGGCCCCGCTTCCGCTTGGGTGGGGACGTTGAAATGGTGAGAGTGGTGACAGTGCTGGCGGCAGCAGCGGTGGGACAGGACAGGAGGGACGGGAGTGGCGGCAGGGGTGGCGGCAGCGGGAGTGGCTGTGTCCGGCTCTCTAAGTTGCCATCCCCTGGAGAGGAAGTGGTCCCAGGAAGGGGCAGATCTCGGGCCTTAGGGGGCCGCCCACGCCTTCTTTTCTCCACAGGTGATAGGATGATGGGCTCGGGTCTGTGAACTGGCTGGGGTCCGAGAGGCTGGGGCCCAGGAATAAGCTGGGGTGCAAGGACAGGCTCCGAAACAATAAGGGTCTCAGCCCCAGGGACTGGATCAGCCCCATTGGTTTTTCCCTTAGAGGTGGATAAAGGTGCCTCATCAACCCCTCGCCCAGCATCCGCTGGAGACCTGTTCTTCTTGGGGGGCCTCCCCCTCCGACGTTTCACAGCAGGAGGGGTGATGGCAAGCAGTGCCCCTTCTCCATTTTCTGAGCTGCCCCCACCAGTTAACCCCAGCTCAATGCGACGGCGAGCTATGAAGGGCTGCTGGGTTGGAGTGGGCAGTGTGGATGGGGGAGCAACTTCACAGGGACCGCTGGTGGGAGGTGAGGATTCTGGCCCCGACATGCTGCGGGCTGATGGGCTTCCCGGGCTGGTACCAGTCTCAGAGACCCCAGGCACAAGGGTGCTGGCAGTACCCCGCTGCTGTCGCCGTCGCCTCACCAGTTCCTTTTCCTCTACCACAGTCACTAGCCGTCCTGGCAGCTTGCGAAGCACTTTGGGACCTGGAGGCTGCCCTGGCCGACCAGCCCCTTGACCCCTAATTTCTACATCTGCACTGGTACGACGCCGAGGGGGCCGGGCTGGTGAAGAACCCTCAGGTGTGGAGGTGGCCGAGGATGAAGTTGATGGGGCTGTGGCCTCAGCTGAAACAAGTTCCTGTGGTTTCTCTGGAGTAGAGGTTGGGGTCTGGGCCTCCACCAGCTCTTCCGAGTTCTTATCAGTCTCCAGTGGCTCTGGAAGTGGCTCATCAGATGCTGCTGAGGGTGGGAGCTCCAGCCTATTGCTCTCACTCAGACACGTGGGCATTTCCTCACCATCAGGCAGCACTGAGAGGATGGTCGCCTCAGCAGGCTCGGGTACCTCCTGCTCTTGACCGTTGGGGACGCTGCCAGCCGCCAGGGTTGGGCTAGGTGCAGAAGAGGTGAGAGAAAGGTTCTTCTCTGACACAGGCAGGATCTCAACAGCAACTGGCAACAGATCCTTAGGGGGCACAAGAGTAATTGGGGAAGTCTCGGAACTGGCCATATCAGCCAGCTCCAGGGACTCAGTAGATGCCATTGCTTGTGCACACAGCTCTGCCTCAGGCCCCAGGCCCAAGGGGAGGTTCGTGACTGGTGGAGACATGGGCACAGAAGGTAGGCCAAGCAGAAGAGGAGAGGAAGGAGTTAAGAGAGAAGTTTGGGCTGGAGGTGGGGTTTGAGCTGGTGGAGGAGTACAGGCAGGAGGAGGGGTACAGGCAGAAGAACAAGAGGGAGGAATCTGTGCAGAAGGGAGAGGGGGAGAAGGCAAGATATGGACAGGAAGCATGGTTACTGGGTTTGGGGCTGAAATGGGGATTGGGGCAGAGATTGGGACAGGGATTGGGGCAGGAATTGCAGCAGGAGCTGAAGCTGGAGGGGGTCGAGGCCTAGGTGCTGGCCGAGGAACTCGTTCCCTAGCAGGGCTGCAGCGAGGGGGTGTGGAAGTGCTGCGGGTATGATGGGTGGATGTGACAGGAGTGTGGTTTGCCCCTTGAGTTTCAGCCCGGGCTCCACGAAGACGCTCACTGACGCGAGTCCCTGGCCTTTCAGGGGCCTTGGCCTTCTTACTGCGCCGGTGGCTGCCTCCACCAGTCCCACAGGAAACCTCATCCCCAGCCCCTGGGCCCTCCTCCTCCTCTTGGGGTAGGCGGAACACCTCCTCCTTGGCTTGGTCCAGGTCCTTGCGGGCAGCTTCCACTTGCTCCTATCAAAAACAGAGCCCAAGGACTGGTCAGAGGGAGGCAAGCAGCACGTAGAGTACGTGGAAAGCAGTCACTTTCCACTTCTATCCCCACCCTGAAGAAATACTCACTTCTGCCTGCTTGAGCTCCTCTCGGCTCACCTCCTCCAGGGAGGCTTCCAGGAATTTCATGGCATAGCGCTCAATGGGGGTCAGCTGTGGGAAAGAGCAGTGGTGATGAAAATAGCAACCTGGTGCCCAGGGCCCATCACTCATGATTATTTTCACCAAAGACAGATAGTCATAGAGTCCACAGGAAGGGGCTATGGAGGGTAAGGCTGAGAACTAGTGGATCCAACACCAACCTGTTCTACAAGGGCAGCAATTTCCTGCTCAGCCCGTGACATTTCCTCATCTTCAGCCCCAGGCCGACCAGCCTCCTCTCCCTCACCAGCAGTAAACCCATCATTCTCATTGAATTCTGCAAGCTCAGCCACCTGCTCAGCCTTGGCCTGGGTGGCTGCACGAATATCCTCTTCATCCTCTGCTCGACACAATGCCTACAAGGGTGTGGGGAAGAAATACCATGAGAAGTTCTTTCTTTACATCCTGTGATTTGATTCTGGCAAATGAGGCCAGATTTACATCAAAGCAGATTTACACCATAACTCAACTCTCTTCTGGGCCACCCAAATTACCAAACAACACAGTGGTCCACATAGGATAGAACAGATTCAACCAGGAGTCCCACCAGGGACAAAATAACTGTTTTTGAGACCTCTAGTTCTACTTACTTTCAAGTCAGCCTCATATCTTTTTAAAGCAGTAGTTTTTTGAATACAAAATAATCCACAATTCTTTTTTGCACTGAGATCCCTCAGGACAACAGACTACTATCTGATCATTCCCGAGATGAATATCCAGAGAGATCACACCAAAGTCACTGAGGGAAGTAGCCTAGAGCATGAGAGGAATGCACTTGGTAGGGAAAATTTTCTCCATGATAATCCACACCTGTAGTTTCAAAACATCTGTCTACTTCCAAAAAACTACAAATGCCCAAGACCTCATCCTTAAAAATCATGATTTAAGTAGAAAGACTGTGAAACAGGGCCCAGGAATCAATCTTTTTCAAAATCTTCCAAATGATTCTAGTATGCTTTAATGTTTGGAAAAAAAGAGTTTTACACTATATACAAAGCACTTCTAAATCCACTATGCCATTTAGCCCTCAGTTACTTCCTTCTAATTTAGCATTTCAGAGAAGTGGGAATTAAGGCTCAGAGGATTAAATGGATGTAGCTTAACAGACACTATCAAGACGCACTGCTGGAATTCAAACCTAGAACCGTGATTCTATCTATGAAATCAGGTGAACCAATAAGCAATCTACTCACAAGTATCAAAAGTGAACTGTAATCTGGGAAGCAGCAGAAATAGTTCTTTCCCCTTGGACAAACTCAAGAGACTGAAAGATGACACACACTATAACCGTTAGCTCTACTCTAGGGACTGTCAACTCTTTTTTTTGCAGGGCAGGATCTCAGTTCCCTGACGAGGAATGGAACTTCTGCAGTGGAAGCACAGAGTCTTAATCACTGGACTGCCAAGGAAGTCCCTGCCCACTCTTTTTTTCACCTGCTCCAGGATATGGGTCTGCTTGCTGGCCACAGTCTCCTCCTCATCGTCAGGGGCAGAGGGTACAGATGAGCCAGATGGCTCCTCCAGAGGCATATCAAACAGCTCTCGGATGGTCTGCTTTGGAAAGAACATAAACAGAGTGTCAGAGCCAAAGGAATGTTGGTCTCAGGTCTACAGCTATGAAGCTGGTAGCTATGAGTGGTATCAGAAGCATCACTGGTTGAAAAGGCAGGTATGTGGGGGTCAAAGCATCCTTTCTAATAAGCAGCAGTAATTCCCATATGCATAGCAGTTCTCTCCTACACAGACTGGAAGATCTTAGTACCTGTTTAAAATAGGCTGTGGTGAAGTTGCCTCCCTCAATAGCCATATCTCCCAACATTCTCTTCTGATTTGCCTTTTTTAGGATGTTCTCTTCCACTGTCCGTTCACTGATAAGCCTAGGCGGGTGATGAAGGACATGTATAAACAGTCAAATACATCAATAAAACCCTATTAGCAAAGGAAAAGTAAGGTAAGGGGAGACAAGGCAACACCTATATATGTGGACATCTCGGGTCTGGCCAATTCGGTGACAGCGATCCTGGGCCTGAGCATCCATGGTAGGATTCCAGTCGCTGTCATAAAAAACAACAGTGTCTGCCCCCGTCAGGTTCACGCCCACACCCCCACTCCGAGTTGAAAGGATGAAGCAGAATATGCGTTTGTCTGCATTGAATCGTTCCATCAAAGCCTAGAGGAAAAAGGGAAAAAAAAAAAAAAGAACAGTATTGGGAGACATATCTCCAAAAACAGACCAAGGCTTAGTGGGACCCCCTCATGAGACTCTTGAGCCCTAGAAAAGGAGACTGAGCTGAGGCAAGCCTCTAAGTGTTGCAGGTGCCTGGGTTACCTGTCTCTGTTCAACTCTAGTCGACCCATCCAGACGCAAGTAGAGGTGCCCATGGTAGGTGAGAAACTGCTCCAATACATCCAGCATTCGGGTCATCTGGGTGAAAATGAGCACCCGGTGGCCCTCTGCCTTGAGCTGTCGCAACAGCACTGCCAACGTTTGCAACTTTCCTGAAGAGATATGAAGGGGTATAGGGAACGAGCTATAAGCTGGAGTAAGAACACTTAGCACTGGAAGCCTATGTACTTGAGAGATAAACGTTTTATGCCAGGGTTTTGGTTAACCCAGAGGATCAAAAATATTTAACATGTATTTTCTTCCCTTAAGGGTTCTTCCTCTTAAGTCAGCTCTTGTCTTGGACCTGACTTCTTTCAGTCTAGGGAAAAGGTAATACAGACCCTCAGGGGTAAAAAAAGAAATCCTTAGTGGTGTATGAGCAAGAGACCTTCCAGCACTACACTGAGTTATACCAGCTAAAACACAAAAAAAGCAATTCACAAGATAACAAATCCATTTATGTCATGAGCTTACAGGGATGGAAGGTCACTAAGATCAGACCACAGAGGCAGGATCTTATGAGGTTATCTAGTTCAACCTACCATCAAATACAAAATAATTTCTGTAACATTTCTGATTCAATCAGTTTAAACACTTTCAACAAAGACTTTCATTTTACCTATTCTGAATGGTTTCAAATGTTATAAAATAATTTTACTAAAATAGCTGTTGAATACATATTATTAAAAATTCTGCCGCCTTTCTTCTAAGACATTTACGAAAGCTCCAAATTTTATGTTACTATAGAAGTATCTGTGCAGAGCTGTAGCAGAAACTAGTCACTATTATCATTCATGATTAACAGAACCCAACTAATCCTGTGAACACCTGGCAGGGTGATTCCCAGGGAAGGCATGCTTCAAACCAACCCCAAAAGATGAATCATTATAAATAAGCCACAGTTCCTCTTTGACTTTCCTGTGTCAGTGATTACTCTAGGGATCGGCATATGGTTCTATCTGAGTCAATGAATTCTGAATCAAAGTCAACTGGGTGGGCTTTTTTCCCAGAAGAAAAAAAAATCAAAGTCTTGCTAGGAATATTTTGTCTCAACCCCTTGCTCTCTGCTTGGAGTACTGGTATACTCCCTGGAACATCATCTTAATACCACGAGGAAATAACCATGAGAATAAAAAGATACAAGCTAAGGATGGTAGGCAAAGTCTTGGGTCCATAAAGCCACCAGTAAACTGCTAAACCAGTTACATACCCTTTCTCAGCATTTCTGACTTGGTAAACAGTAAAAGATTTTGAAGCCACCTTTGGTTGGTTTTATTACCTGCAGCCAAATTCCTTCTAAACAATAAGATTCTAACCAAAAGAAAAGGATCCTCATCCAAATAGTTTCCCAAAATAAAATCTACTATTTACATTTTTTTTTGGCCTGTGGCTTACAAAATCTTAGTTGCCTGACCAATTGAACATGCCCTTGGCAGTAAAAGGCAAAAAAAGAAGTAAAAAGAGTCCTAATCACTGGACCATCAGGGAATTCCCCCAAATCTACTATTTACTGTGCAGTCCTGTACTAGCACACACCTTTCCCCATAAATCGAAAAACTCCATGCTGTACTATTTCATTTGCCATTGTATCCTAAATGATACACAATATAACAGAAGGTCAGAAAATAATCACTGAATAAATGAGTTAGCAAACACTTTCAACTTTCATCAAAGTCAAATTTACAAATGCCAAGAATCCATCATAAGGCCTACGTTTCATCTCACCCATAAGCATAACCTAAAAGACCATCTAATGTTTAATGAAACCCACAGAAACCTTATGTAGAGCATCCCTCTGATATAACCATCTTGAGACTAAGACAAGAAAAGAGATCAAGGGACCCTCACTGGCCAGTGAACTCACCACAATCATACTGGATGAGCCTCAAGTCAGGAAACTGGGTACGCATGTTACACACAATACGGTGCAAAGGACGAGCCCGAGGCCAGAGCTCATGAGCCAATTGCTCCTGGAAGGCTGCCTGACGTGGGGCCAGCCAAGGAGGTGGGTGGCAGGCGTGCAAGGAAGGGGGAGGTGCCTCCACAGGAGGCATGACAAAGATGAACCTGTAAAAAGAAGCCAAGCTGTAGAAATATGGAACTCTGAATGGCCCCAGAAGTCAGCACCTTTAACAGCCCTAACCACTATATCCACTCAGAGGCCCCAAGACCCACTTCCCATTAGCACTTAGCCCTGCCAACCTCTCAATGATTTCTGACAGCTGGTCTAGTCGTTGCTGGGGAAACAGTACAGCCTGGCGGGCAGCCTCGGTATAAGTCCAAAAGGTGGGGTGGCTGGGGCCAGGAGAACGAGGGCCGATGGGGCTGGCAACAGGTTGGGGCAGGGTACAGAAATCCAAGACTTCAGTCCCATACACAGGTGCCAGGGCCCCATGAGCCTCACTAAGTTGGAAAATCCGTTCCAGGCGTTCAGACCGCTGCCGCTTCCTCTTTTCCTCCAGAGAGTCCTAAAAACATAGAAAAAGTCATCAGCATCCTTACAGAAGACCTGGCAGTAACTCCCAGAATTAAACATAATTTATGGAAACCCAAAGATTCAAGAACACACTATTTTAACTTTCCCAAGTTGTCAATATGGGAATTACTCTTTTCACCACATTGAATGAAATGACTTCTCTGAAAGAGAAAACTGATCTTCCCTGTATGCTACCAAAGCAGATGTCTGAATACTCAAAATTAAGATCCGTATATTCGATCAACTTATAGAATGGATGATATGTGTGGATTTTCCCATAAAACACTTAACTCCAGGATACCCTAATTTATCTTCTTGTGGTAGATCCAAAACAATGACTAAAATCCCTCCTCAAAGCACTGAGCAGGATGCAGGCATGCTAACCAAATCCATGCCAGGTCTCTGTCAAAGGTTAGACTGGAACGCGGTGGGATGGGAACAGCTACCCAGACATCTAGGTACCATCACCCTGAGAGAGAAAAGGGGAGGGGAGATTTTTCCCGGTGGCAGAACATCTGTATGATTCTGACCCAATCCTTTCCCATCTTTTGTGCTTCCAGTTTCACAGGCTATCAAGTCACCTAACTCTTGTAGCACTTTTCACTCTTGGAGTTTTACATGGCTATAATTCTTTAACATCTTCTATCCACTAAACTGTAAGCCCTATATAACATGAAAAATATCTGATCTTGCTCATCGTATTCATCTAATATTCAGCTTGTTATCTGGCACAAAGTAGGCTCTCAATAAATATCTGTTACTGGAATGCACAAATAATGAAGACTAGAATCTACATGATGGTCCTGAAAAAAAGCAGTGTCCCAAATTTCCCTTCCTGACTGCTATCTTAAGCTTGACCTCTTGGCTTTTGGTGGTCTAAGTGAGGAAGGAAAGCATCTTAGAGGGAAAAATCATTAAGGCCAGCTCTCAACAGTAGTAGCAAAGGAAACAATATTTGCAAATCATCTATCTGAAAAAGGATTTGTATCCAGAATACATAAAGAAATCTTACATATCAGTAACAGAAAGAAACAAAATAACCCCATTAAAAAAGGGAAAGGATCTGAATAGACATTTCTTCAAAGAAGAATATACAAATGGCTAACAACCTCTGAAAAGATGCTCAACATCATTAATGATCAGGGAAATGCAAATCAAAACCACAAGGCACCACTTCAAACCCACTAGGATGGATATAATCAAAAAGACAGACAACAAGTTTTTGGCAAAGATGTAGAGAATCTCAAACCCCCACAAGCGCTAGGGAATTTAAAATGGTACAGCCACTTTGGAAAACAAATTTGTCAATTCTTCAGTCAAACACAGTTACCATACCCCAGCAATTCCACTTCTAAAGTTACATCCAATATAAATGAAAACACATGAAAAGATACAAAATCTTATACATGAATGTTCATAGCAGCATTATTCATAACAGCCAAAAAGAAGAAACAAACCAAATGTCCCCCAATCAACTGATCAACAGATATATAAAATATGGTATACCCATACAATGGAATATTATTCAACAATTTTTTTTTAAAATGAAGTACTGTTGTATATACACATATAACTCAGTTATAGCATAACATGGATGAACCTCAAAAACATTAAAATAAGTGAAAGAAGCCAGTCACAAAAGGCTATATATGACTCAATAAGTACGACATTAAGTAGGCTAGTGGTTATTTAGAGTTAGGAGAAAAGGAAAGTATTAAGGACGATGGCTAAGTGTGGGGTTTTCTTTACAGAACATGCAAATGGTTCTCAAGTTGGCCATGGTCACAGGTGCATAACTCTGTGAATATACTAGAAGTCAATAAATTGTATGGTTTAAATAGGAGAACTGTATGGTATGTGATTTATATCTCAAACTTCTTTAAAAAAGTGTCAAGAAGCTGCTACCTATTAATACTTGCAGAGCTATGAAAGTAAAACACAGATTATGGGGTTGTACCCTTGGGCTAAGATCTAGGCTTTCCTCTCTGATTCCAAAAAGCCAGACCAACCTGGCAGCATTAGAGGAAGACCAAAGGTGGAGTCAGTGGCACTGATGGAGGGTGGGGGACTGGGGCTGAGGCAAAGAATAATAGATAATAGAGCATAATAATAGAGCAGCAGCTCTATTATCAGCGGGAGAAAAATACAAGAGGACCTGGAAAGACTCCCTAGATCTTTCTCCTTATTAGGTCATGGGTTACTTACTCTGTGTTGCAACTTGAACTCAACCAAACATACATAGAACTATATACATGACAGAAAAAAAATGGCTACCAGAAAGCTCATAAAGGGACAGAAAAAAGTTATTTTTATTGCCCACTTAATCACCATGAAGGTAAAACACTACAGCAAGGCTCATGATCTTTAGGGAACTGTATTCCATGGTGTCCTTTATCCCTTATAAGTTCAAATATCGATGGTGATCAACTGAGAAAAATCTTCCTGTCTCTGAGACTGCCTCTTGTGCAGAAGAGAAAGCAGTAGAGTCAGCACATTTGTATTCTCACAAGTTGTATAAATTTTAAAACATCATTTAATGAGCTAGTTTCATCTGTAAAATGGGGCAATTATATGTCAACACTAACTCAAGAGTAAACAAGAACCAGAGACCAAATGTAACAAAAAAGCCTTGAACACATCAGTGATTAATAGTTTTAAAAGCACATTATGTCCTCAACTATTCCTCTGTGAAAAGTAGGACCTGAATTATTATTCCCATTTTACAGATAAGAGTAAAGGCCCAGGGGAGGGCTCTGTCCAGTGGCATTCAAGTATTAGGTCCAAAAAAAACAGGCTTTGTAATTTACCAAGATAAAAGTGACATTATTTTGTTCCATCCACTCTATAGCAATACTCCAAAAGAATTCAGTTTCCTGTCCCCTCTCCTTTGAGACAGTAAAACTTACCAGATAGAAAGGGGAACGAGGTGGTGGTGGGGGCTGGCGTCGAGGTCGGGGACCACTGAACGAGGTAGCAGTGGAGGGAGGGCTGGGGGGACCAGAGCGTAATGTCAGTGTTTCGGGCTCATCCTTGGAAACAGGTAGCCGGGATACCATGGTGACAGGCAAGGGAGCGGCGCCAGATGACGAAACCACAAGGGAAGATGCCTGGGAAGCTGGGCTCTGTGTTGAGGCTGGGGCCAATGCCAGAGTCTGAGCTGCTGCTGGGCCCAAGGTGGGCACCGGAACTTGGGCAGGGCTCAAAGTCAGTGTCTGCACTGAAGCTGGGGCCAGGAGTGAAGCAGATGATGATACTGGAGCCAAAGTCAGCGTGTGAGCTGGGGCTGGGCCCATCGGAGAAACTGGAGCCAGAGTGGGTGCTGGAGCCAAAGACAGCGTCTGAGATGGACCCAATGGTGGTCCTGGTGCCAAAGACAGTGTTTGGGCTGGAGCTGGTACTAGGGATGATGCTGGAGTCAATGACAACGTCTGAGCTGAAAAGGGACTTTGAGGGTTCCCAGTTCCCAAAGAGAGTGTCTGAGATGGAGACGAGCCGCCAAGAGTGGATGCTAAAGCGGGGGGTAAAGCCAGTGTCTGCGTAGAAGCTGGACTCGGAAGAGGTGATGGAACTGGGGCTGGTACCATAGTTTGAGCTGATGATGGAGCCAACGCAGCAGCTGGGGCTGGCCCCAATGAGGAGGCTGAGGCTAAAGGTGTTCCTGGAGTAGACGATGAAGCCAGAACTGGAACCGAAGTCTGCGATGAAGCCAGGACAGAAGTAGGACCTGGTGATGGAGCCAGGACTGGAAGAGGAGCCAGAGGAGGAGCTGGAGAAGGAGCCAGGATTGCTGTCTGTGGAGCCACCATGGGAGCCAGAGAGGTGGCCAGAGCCTGAGATGCAGTAGGTGCTGGAGCCAAAAGGGAAGCCTGAGCTGGAGCTGGATTTGGTGTTGCCGGAAAAGGATTGGCCAGAGCAGAAGCCGGCACCAGGACGGGTGAACATGCTGGGGCCACGGCTGAGTTCAACCCTGGAACATGTGAAGAGGCCGGAGCCAACAATAGAGGGTGACCAGGTGCCTGAGATGGGGACAGGGATGGAGTTGAGGCCAAACCTAGAGTCAAGGCTGACGCTGATGGAGAAGCCCCAACTGGTGCCAAAGAAGGAGGTCCAGGGGCTGCTGAGACAACCGGTGCCAGTGTTGGAGTCACATTAGTCAAAAGAGTTGGGCCCGAAGCCGAAACAGGCAAGGGGGCTGAGATGGGAATGGTGAGTGGAGCTGAGGCTGGGGAAGGAAGAGTTGTGGAGACAGAGATGGGAAGTGAAGACGACACCGGAACTGAGACTGTAGAAGACACAGGACTAGCAAGGGGAGAGGAGTTGGGAACTGGCACTGGAGAAGAGGCTGGTCCAGGGAGTGAGGATGGCACAGGGAGAGGAGAAGAGATGGTCAAGGGAGCAGCTCCGGGTGCTGAAGCTATGGAGACAGAGGATAAGTTAGCCCCCCCATTCTTTTCTTGGTCCTTCTATTACCCTGTCCCACCCATTCCCCTACCCTCAAGGTTCACCTTTTCCCAGAAGACCTTCACTCCCACACCATGATCTCAAAGATTCAAGGAATCGAACAATTTAACATTTCTTTTCCTTCCAGATTCTAACCAATGTATCTTAGAATCAGACAAGGGCTCAGCGGGGGCCACTGCAAACCAGTATACTGATAATGAAAGCATCTACTGTGACTTGGATACCCTCTGGGCCACCCTATCTCCATTCCCAGCAAAAATTTCTGGCATCAGCCACCTTGACTCACCACTGACTTCAGGCGAAGGACTGTGGACCAGCTTGAGAAGTGGCCTCACGAGAGTGGATGTGGGTATGGGAGCCCGGGCAGTACCCAGACTAGGTGCGGGTAGACGGCCAGGGGGCAATGTGGGGCGTGGAGTCAACACAGCTGGAAGCCCAGAGCTTGGAGGTCGGGGTGCTGGGGCCAACGGAGGAACAGGAGTCAGTCCATCCCGAGGGGCCTGTCTCACTACAATCTTCACCACGCCTGTATTATTCACCATGGTTGGTGGCACTGCAAGAGGAAGCTACATTGAGGGGAAGGTAGAAAAGAAACAAGAAACCCAAAGGATGGAAGAAGTCCAAGGGCAGGAGAGGGTAGCAGACAGATATCAGAGTTACTGGCAAGGGACAACAACACTGGGGAAGGCTAGACAGACAGTAGCCCAGGGCATGCCTGGAAGGACCAAGGCCAGCAAGGGCTAAGTAAGTAGGAAGGCCAGAAGCCTCACCCTGGTTAGCAGCAAGCGGAAGGCTGAGGCCAGTGGGGGCAGGGGTGGTGCTGGGGGTCGAAGAAGGCAGCACAGAGACAGGGGTGGGGCCAGGGGTCGGGGCCACGGCCTGGATGAGGGCCACATGGGCAGGCTGGCTGATGAGGTGGTGCTGCCCCCCTGCTGACACCAGGTGCACCACATTCCCTGGGTTAAGGGAAGAGAGAGAGAGAGAAAGAAGCAGCTATCAGCCGGAGGAGGGCAGAGGCAGGGGCAAGAGAAGAGAGAAAGAACAGAAAGGGAGTAACTTCTCCAGAATAACCTCATACCTATCTTGATCTAAAGAACCCTTCAACCATTCCCCTTGGCCACACCCACCAAAAGCTAGGGGGAAAAAACATAAAGGCTGACATCTGGAAAGAGCCACAAAAACAAAGGGACAAAGAAGAGGAAGAAAAAGGCAGGACAGGGGGTGGGTTTTACCTACTTTGCAGCGGGCGGGGCTGCCCCACAGCAAGCTGGCGCACCTGGGCACCAGTCAAAGTCAGCTTGTTGCCCTGGATTTGGAAGGTGAGAGGTTTGCTTCCCCCTGTACTAGCCACTGGACGTTGTGTTAGTGAGGCCAACTGCCCGATGCTGACCACTTCACCTGCTACAAATAAAGAAGAGGCTTAATGTACGTGGGGCTCACTCTGCTCAATGTCATTTCACATACCTCCATGAGGTGCAAGTCTCCAGTTTCTCCAACCCATCCCCCACTCAATTCACCATGTTCTAAGAACCTCAGCCTCCACCTACAGCCTCTGAGCTTTTGACATGCTACTCCTTCCAATCCTGCTTGTTTAATCTGCAATCTCCTTTACATCCTCTAACAGCCTTCCACCATCCTGAGCTCATCACTCACACACACACACCTGCCCACTGTGCTGCCCTTTTACCCCAAATAATTATCTACTATTAGACTGACCACTATTTACTCATCTTTGGGTCACCTCCCCAACTAGAGACTGTGAACTACTTCAGGGCTCTTACTTGATTATGAATTATCAGTGCCTGGCAAGATACCTAATATATGTTAGCTACCTAGAATCTGACACACGCCTGGCCCCCAGCTTTTCTTCTCTTGCTCCATGGCACACAGACAGGCCTTCCTGCCAGCTCAAGTCCTTTACCCTCACAGAGCCCTGGGGACTTACAGGGCAGGCGAGCTTGCATGTCGGGAGACAGGATGAGGCGCTGTGGCGCAGAAGCAGGAGCTGGCGCTGCCGTAGTGGGAGCAGTGACCGTGCTGGTGGAGGTGGTGGTGGCAGCAGCATTCGGGAAGGCATAGCCTGGGGGCACTGTAAGCGGCTTCAACAGGTTGGAGGAGCCTGGTGGTGGGGCAGGGCTCAGGCGAACAGGGGCAGGTGGGGCTGGCTTCAAGGACAGGGTTGGTGTGGGAGGCCGTGAGGTCCCACTTAAGACCCCCAGAGGGGATGGTAACACTGTAAACACAAAGCAAATGCCTGTCAGATATAACTTGACCAATTAAGCTTTAGCCTGCTCCTAGAAGCCTCCATACATAATCCTTCGTAGCCCATCAAACACCACACCCCTCTCTCCAACCCAGCTCCTCAAACACTAAATTTCATTACTTCTCCCCCAATCCGAACAATCTGCCTGAAGTACCCCCAGCATCCTGGCTCCCTTGCAACTCACCCTGGGGGAGAGGCCCACTGTTTGGCTGCAGTGGGGGCAAAAGAACAGGGCCAGGAGGCCGGGATGCTGGAATAAGTGGGGGCCCGGAAGGCGAGGCTGACACCATCAGTGGTGCTGGCAGCACTGGGGGGGTTGGGCCAGGGGTGGGCTGGGCTGAGAGTTCAGGGCCTGGAGGGGGTCGGACTGGGACAGGGCCCAGCGGGGTCCGTGGACTGTTCACAACCACCACTGTCCGGCCTTCTTGCTTGGGCACTGGCTGCAGCATCCTATGAGGAAAAAACAAGGGGATGGGTAGGGGAGGAGGGAGAGTAAGGAATAGGAAAAAAAATAAATAAGGAAGATGAGGCAGAGAAATCAGCAGATTATAAAAGCAAAAAAGGGAAAGGTAAGACCCAAAGGAGAAAAAGAGAAAGAAATCCGATAAACAAAAGGCACCAAGCAGAGGGAGGGGGGGAAACGATCAGTGACAAACACAAGGGCCTCTCCCAGGACCATCTTCTAGTTATTCTCTCCCCCATTTTTCATCCACCCATACAAACAGTCGAGCCTAGCCTCCAACTTTCCACCCCAACCCACCCAGCCAGCTGTAGCTACTTTTTTTTAGGAACCCATCCCTTATTCCTCAGCCTTAGTACCTGTTGACTTTCATCTTGACTGGCTTGGGCCGGGGTGGGGGGTCAGGAGCAGTAGCCACTTCTAGAAGAACCCGACGGGAAAGGCGGTATTGGGGTAGAAATGTGTCAGCCTCATATCTAGAGACACGACCCTCCAGGCCAATGAGGTCAAACCGACCCATGTCTATCCGCTGACATAAGAAGGAATACAAAAACACAGTGTCAAAGGATCAAAGATTTGGAAACTTGGCAACTACTTCTTGGATAACATACCAGACAGCAAAAGCAAAGACCTGATAAACTGGACTGCACCAAAGGACACTATTAACAGAGTGAAATGGCAAGCTATAGAATGGGACCAAAATTACAGTATTTGCAAATCATGTGTCTGATAAGAGCCTAACATCCAGAACACACAAAGTCCTACAACACAACAAAATAACAACGTGCATAAATGTGAATATACACATATACACAAAAACATGTACAAAAGAATATTAGCCAACTTTAAAAAGGAAGGAAATTCTAACACATGCTTGAAAACATTCTACTAAGTGAAATATGCCAGCAACAAAAGGACAAATACTTTATGATTCCACGAAACATGAAATACTAGAATAGTAAATTTATAGAGACAGAAAGTAGAATGGTGACTGCCAGGTGCTGGGACTAGAGGAAGAATGAGGAGTTATAATTTAATGAATATGGAGTTTCAGTTTAGGAAGATGAAGACAGTTCTGAAGATGGATGATAGTGATGGCTATATAACTATATGAATGTATTAATGAAATTGTACCATATGCTTAGAAAAGGTTAAAATGGCAAAACTTTTTATGTGTGTTCTACTGTAATGAAAACAAAATTTTCGGGGGGAAGTGGCCAAAAAGAGGGAAGGAGCAGGAAAACAAAGTAATATTAAGTATTAATTATTATGCAAAGTACTTCTAAAAAATACTAACACAATTCTCTCACACATACTGCAGAATAGGCCTTACAACCCCTATTTTGAAGGGCAAGCAAACTCAGGGTTACAAGTTAATAGTTACCTTGCCCAAAGTGACACCGTTATTAGAAAACAATTAAGCTGGAACAGTGCTGAGGTGACAGGGGAAGTAAGGATGCTAAAGGTCAGACTCCAGCCTAAAGAAAAGAGGTGCAGGGTTGGGTTAGGGCGATAATCTTGGGGACAACTGCTCACCTGGAGAGGGTGCACATCAGTGGCCCTTAGCACCAGAGAGGCGGTGCTGAAACAGATGCCTGGAGTGATGAAGGGGGAGGTAACAGGTCGAGGATCAAATAGGTTTGGATGATTGCAGACTTTTCGCAGCTGCATCAGAATGTTGATGACGCTCATGAAGTGGCCTGTGGCTAGCGTCTCCTTAGTTCTGAGAGAAAGGAGAAATAAACAGGGCACCTTAGCAGTCACTCCTGCTCCAGTCTGGGGTCCCAGGCCCACCCTCAGTCCTGCCTTACGTGGTCTGGGCCATGAAGTCATCATAAAGACAGCGCTGGCGCTTGGAGAGCCGGCAGCGGATAACATGCTCATACTTTTTAGGCATCTGCTTCTCAACATCTACCTTAACTCGGCGCAGCAAAAAAGGCCGCAAAACCTAAAAGTAAATAAGCAGGAGGCTGACAGGAGAAGAGCGGGCACTGTGTCCCAGCTGAACCCTCTCCCTGGGTCTTGGCCTGATGACCAGCAAGAGCCCTGGCTTAGCCCGTTAGTAAACACCCATGCAGCCATGCAGCAAGCAGGAACCAACCACACAAAGATGAGTCAGATGTAAGCCCTCCTCTCAAGGAATTTACTATAATGAAAGAAACAAACATAGAGATGATAATCACAACACACGTGACAAACGAAGCACCGAGGACAGAGCAACTAACTACACAGAAGGGATGAGTCAAACTACGTTCCTAAAGGAGTAACTGTAAATTCATAAGATTATGAAAGTAAATTCAGCCGAGAAGCTGAGAATAAATGTGACTCTGACAGAAGCACAGAAAACAAAAGGCAAATCTGAGATCTCAGGAGGTAAAATCTGACTAGGATTTAGTCATCAAGTTGACATGGAAGAAGTTCAGAGAGAGATGAAAAGAAGTGAAGAGTGATAGTGTCACTAAACCTAGTGTGGTAACCATTTCATGATGTATATATGTCAAATCATTACGTTGTACAGCTTAAGCTTATACAGTGCTGTATATCAATTATAACTCAATAAAACAGGAATAATTTTTGAAATATTGCAAGATTTTAAAAAGGAGGAGGTATAGTTTAGGAAAAACTTAATGGTTTTTTGTTTGATTTACCAAAATAATGATATGACTGACCAAAATGGAATAGAAATAACAGGCTATAAAGCTTAAGATATTTGGCTTATAACAGAGTGAGTTCAAGAGGAACTTTCAGGCAGGGTGGCAAGAGCTACCCAGGCGAGGGGCAGGGTGGTGAGCCCTGGGGGCCAAAGAGAAAGGGAAATCCCTCTTGCACTCCAAAAATATCAGACTAATGGCACCAAGCTGAGATGGAAACATTTATTGTTTTCTGTACAAAAATGTCCATGAGACGGGGATCATCAAAGGGGTTGGGGGCAGATAACAAAAATACAAATTTTAAAAAAGAGGAACTTTCAATTAAAAATGTCATTAGAAATTTAAATATAGGTTGAGTGGTCTAGACAGTCAAGGAATTATGAGTATGCAAAGGAGATAGGTAAACTGAGAGACAAAAAAAAAGTATGAAGATCAGAATGCTGAGAAATGTTATTTAAAAGCTGGACATTGGACAAAGGGAGAAGAGCCAGAAAAGACCAAAAAGGAAAAAGGGAACACAACAAAAATATGAAGTTGTGATAAGTCATGTAAAGAGAAATCCAAGCCAGAAACTGTTCAGCATTACTCTACTCAAGGAATAAAAAGAGAAATGCTACCATTAAAAAAAAAAAAAGCAGAATGATGGCTAAGATGAAGTCACTCAATCTGGCCATGGGTTAGACACTGGAACACTGCAGCCTGACAACTGAGTATATTCAGCCCAGTACTGCCTTCCCTCTCCCTAAGGGTTTTCTGGCTGTGAACTTTAGTTCGTTATTCCCCATGCCCTCAACAAACTGGTACAGACCCTACCTTGTGAAGACGCTTGACTAGACCTTCATTGTATTCTTGGCTGCCCTCAATCATGCCAGTTAGGGGGTTAGAGAACCATTCTTTGAACTCGCGATGAGACTGGAAGACATGGGGCATCAAAAAGTGCATCAAGGACCACAGTTCCATGAGGCTGTTTTGCAAGGGTGTTCCTGTCAGGAGCAGGCGTCTCTGGCTGCAAAGAGGAAAATGGAATGAGAAGGAGGGTGGTCAGCAAAACATCCTCCAAGTGTCCACCTTCCAAGCATCCCACCCTTCAGGACTGCTGCTGAAGTCTGCTGCTGCTGCTAAGTCGCTTCAGTCATGTCTGACTCTGTGCGACCCCATAAATGGCAGCCCACCAGGCTCCCCCGTCCCTGGGATTCTCTAGGCAAGAACACTGGAGTGGGTTCAGGACAAGTTTACTCTCCCACAAATCCTGGACATCTCCATCTTCACCTGTTGAAGTTGAGCAGTGACTGCCAGCGCTGTGACTTGAAGTTCTTGATGTTCTGAGCCTCATCCAATATAAGATAGCGCCAGTTCTTGCGGCGGAAGGCCTGGTGGTCCTGCAGCACCAGCTTGTAGGATGTGATACACACATGGAAGGCATTGGGCTTGGTCCAGCCCTGCAGTACCAAGAGAAAGTAGCAGAAAGTAGGGTGAAAAGAACGAACAAAAAGAAGACATCCTAAGGTCTTCAAGGGACAGCAATCAGGTTAGGAGAAAAGTCCCAGGAGCAGAATAGGGCAACAGAAAAGGAAGGAAAAGAAATTCATTGGAGGAAAGGACCTAAAAGTATAGGAGGCATCAACAGTGGATGGGAGTGATCACATGGGGGAGCAAACCTGCCGCTTGAGCTTCCTCTCTTTCTGGGCTCCATAGTAAGTAAGGATTTTAAAGCTGGGGCACCAACGTTTCAGCTCCATCTCCCAGTTCAACATCACGCTGGTGGGGACAATGATCAAATGGGGACCCCAGTTACCTGTTTAGCAAAAGAATTAAAAGATGTACAGCACAGTGACTGCAGTTAATAATACTGTACTGCCAAGAGACTAGATCTTAAAAGTGCTCATCACAAGAAAAACCAAAATGTTTTATAACTATGTATGATGATGGGTGTTAACTAGTCTTACTATAATTGTCATTTTACACTGTATACACATATTGAATCATTATGTTGCACACCTGAAACTAATATAATGTTATGTTAATTACACCTCATTAAAAAATAAAGATGTGAAGAAATTTGGGGCAAAGGAATTTTTTAAATGATGAAAGATGGTTAAGAAATACAAACTTTGGAGCTCTGGTTCTCACATATAAACTGTGAACATTCTGTCCCAGTGTCCCTTCCTAAGAATCACAGCACCATAATATAAATAAACCCAACTCACAAAACAGAAACAAACTCAGACACAAAAAACAAAATTATGGTTACCAAAAGGGAAAGAGGAGGAGGGATAAATTAAGAATATGGGATTAACAGATATGCACTACTACAAGTAAAACATATTAAAAGGATTTACTATATAGCATAGGAAATTACATTCAATGTCTTACAATAACCCAAAAGGAAAAGCATCTGAAAAACAATTATGTATATATGTATAACCAAATCACTGTGCTATACATCTGAAACTAATGCAAAATTGTAAATCAACTAAATCAAAATTGAAGGAGAAAATAAAAAAGAATCCCAGTGCCCACACTGACCTCTCTATACAATTACTGATTAGATTCAATAAAGCTACTTAGCAGCAAGAGGGTTTCATGGTGCTGCAGCTGAAGTCATTAAACAAGCTTCTCAGGAAATTGGCCAGGAAGACCCAAGGAGAAGGGCCCTGCCTAATTACCTTTCTCACAGGCCAAGTGGGCAAGCAGGGAAATGGTCTGGATGGTCTTGCCTAACCCCATCTCATCAGCAAGAATGCCATTAAGCTTCTTCTCATACATAGTAACCAGCCAGTCCAGCCCAATGTGTTGGTACTCTCGGAGCTGGCCCCGCAGGAGCAAGGGGATGGGTGTCTTCACCTGGTAGAGAGGAAGAGAGGTATCTCAACGGAACTGAAGCATCTGTCACTGAGAAACAAGAAAGTGAAGATTTGAGAAAGCAGAAGCTTGGGCCTGGATATACCTGGGTAGTGGCCAAGGTATAACCCTTGGGCTGGAGACTTTCAGCTGCTGCGGCAATGTCAGTAATTTCTTTCTTAGGGCCTAGAGTGGTGGTGGGCCCTGGGGTGGGAGGTCCACTGCCCCCATCTGCCTCACTCTGCTCTTCATCCCGGGCAAGCAAGTACTCCACCCCAAAGTCATCATCTTCCTCCTCTTCCTCATCTGCTTGGCTCTGTGATTGGGACTCCTCAGATTCCTCAGACTCGGATTCCTCTGATTCCGAGCTCTCACTTGTTTCTTCCTCTTCCGAATGTTCCTCATCCTCATCCTCACTCTGTTCCTCAGCAGAGTCTAAAGCACAAGACCAAGGCTTAGTGTTCATCATAGCTGCTCCTCCAGTACCTGCCCTTCCCAGCTCGTCCCTCATGACCACACATTCACCTGATTGACTGCTACTATCCTCCTGAGGAGCCTCTTCAGCTTCTGTGGCCCCCTCTGGTTCACAGTCAGAGCTGTTAGCCTCAACCTCATCCTCATCTTCCTCTTCACTACTCCCAGAACCTGGGGCAGAGGCATCAGACGCATAGGCTCCTGCATACCGCTGCAGTAACTCCTCCATAGACAGCTCACCTGAAAGAGAAGTGAATGGTAAGCCTTTAGGTGCTTCATGGGGAAAAACAGGAGGTCTGAGTGGCGCTAGTTCATTTTACCTCAGGCTCTGCAGACACTGCTAGGCCCAGGTCAGAGGGGAGGCAAAGAGTTTACTTTCAGCACCAGCTACTTTCAGCTAAGCCCCTTAACACGGGCCAGAACCATGGATGGCACTGCCTTCATTGGCAAGGATGGTATCAATCTAATGAATCTCCCCTTTAAGGTTCAGGTTAAACAAGGCCACTATCATATTCCCACAGTTCTTCCCTTCACTTGCTCTCACATCACTATGTTCGAATTTCCACCATAACCAGTCATAATTTTCTATTTATAGCTATTCACTTATAAATCTGTCATTAGATCTAGAGTTCTTCCAGGAGGGATAAAGTGTCTTATTCATCTCTTTATCTCTGGCATTCTGCACAGAAAGACCAAGTGGATACTCAGTAAAAACATCTGGTGTCACCTTCTCGAGCCAACTCGCTCAGCTCCATGGCATGATCCACCTCCCCTTCCAACTGCTCTTCAGCTGCTATGGTATCCTCTTCATCCTCCGCTAGGCAAGAGAATGAAACAAGACCAAGTGGGACAGAAGTTCAGGTTATACAGTCCAAGTAGAAGAGGTGAAAAAGCCTGAAACGTCAGGTTCAGATGATTCAAGGGGTAAGAAGCAACAGGACTGAGAACAGGTCTGACCTTCATCCTCATTGGCAGTAAACTCTTCATCATCCTCATCTGGATGCCAAGGCTGTTTGTTGCGCTGTGTGACTGAGGGTGGGGGTTTTACCTGAATGGCAGAGGATAAGAAAGGAGAAAGCCTATGGTTAGAGCAGCAAGGGAAAGACCCAACACTGAGTAAGATGTCAGAATACTCTCTGTCCCATCGATTGACAGTTGCCACTGACACAGTCCCAGGGCAAAGATATCAGCAAGGGTTTTCAATTTTAGCACCAGCTACCAAATCCTGGCCCCACGATCTGGGGGAGGACCTGTGAAAGTGCTAGAAAAGAAATACAGCCCCCAACAACAACCCCGTGCACTCAGACACATGGAAAAACAGAGCTTAGGTCCAGAAGAGACTTCAAGGTTACCATCCCAGGTCCAAACCAGCAAATGAGTATTAGCGACATTTCATAGAAGTGACAAGGGCCAAGGTATGTTATTTTTTCAAGGTCACACAGCAATCCAAAGAGTGCAGTATATTCTTCCACACATCAGAAATATGCCCATCTCAGGCTGTAACTTGCCCAAACCCAGATTCTTTCCCATCCATCCTCAAATGAGAGCGCAATTGCTCAGACCAGGGAGAACTCCTGAAAACCACAATGAACCTTACAGACCAGAAGAACTCAGTCCTTTTGAGGCTCTCCCTCTGCGCCTACTCTGAATCCACCTTCTATCCCCATCTGCCATACCTTCAACACCTGAGAGGGTTCTTCTTCACCCCCTTCTTCAGGACCATCTCGGGTGTCACTCTCATGAGATGAGGGAGTTCCTGAGGGGCTGGAAGGCCCTCCTAGCAGCTGAGGGGGGAGGGAACGGAGCAGCTCTTCCAGTGGCAGTTCACCCTCACGACGAAGTAGCTCAATCTCACGCCTCTGGGTCTCTGCATCATTGCCTTCCTGCTGTTCCTCAACCTCAATCGTCTCCTCATCATCCTCTTCCTCCTCCTCTTGGGGTTGGAAGTCCCCATCTATAGCAGGAGAACAAGGTCACAAAGTCCACGGGGCCCTGCAAGCCACAGGGTGGGTTTTCAGCTCTGGAAAGGGTACATGAGGAAGAGTAACAGAGCTAAAGAGGACACACACCTTCATCATCCATCCGGGAACCTGGGGGTGGAGGACTAGAGGCAGCTGAGGAAGAGCCAAGGCAAGGGGAAGAACCAGCCTTGCTGGAGGCTAGCGGCTGGTTGAGGCTCTGCGACAGAAGGTCTGAGTACTTCTCAGTTTGCCCCACGATGAAGTCCAGGTGCAGGTCCAGGGCTTTTTTCCTCTTTTCCTCAAGCCGGGACTGTTGCTTGAATTGTACCACCTGCCACAAACAGGAAATGGAGGGATCACCAAAATAATCTTTTACTCTGTACTATTACTCAACATTTAGAGAAGCCTCCTGTATGCTAGGCCCGGGCTTTTCAGGAGGGAAGAGCTAAACGACCTTAAGGATGCTTCCAAGGAAAGCAGAAAGGAAGTACAGGAGAGAGAAGAGCTACTTTACTCTCAGGCAATGGGGAAAGATTTACAAATGTATCCGGAGCTGAATCATAAACATTAAGTAGGTGTTCCCTGAGTGAAAATAAGGAGAAAAGCATTCCTAGCAGCAGAAAAAGCATGTGTAAATGGCCATAGATATACAAAACAATGTTTGAAGTGGAAAGGAAAGGAACTGGAAAGATACAAGAATGAAAATATAGACAGAGCCAGATAATACTTAAGAAACAATTACAACTTAATGTTGATATATGGGAGCAATTCAATTAATGAGAACTTAAATGTTACTTAAGCAGTTAAACGGCACAGGCAGGTTTTAGAAAAAGCATGCTGAATGCCCTGCAAAGGACAGATGGCCTAGAGAAGTCAAAAAGTCCTACTAACAATCACCAAAGGCAGGGCCCGTATTTTTCCACTGTAATTCTCTCATAGCACTCAATGCTTGAAAGGTCCAACACACAACAGAAATGTCATTAGCATTGCAGGAAATCATATTTATTTACTCTCTCAAGGAGAATTTCTGATCATTCCTGTTACCATGCTACCCACCCATTAAACCCAAAGCATTTCCCTTTCCCAGTCTCTGCTGCCTACCTTCTCCACATTGCTCCAAAACTGCCTAACATCCTTGGCCATGGCAGAGGCGATTCGGCGCAGTTTGGCCTGCTCCTCCCTCCGGGCCCGTTCCTCTTTCTGCCGCTGCTCTTCGTGGTGCCGGATCACCATTCGCACCACCTGTGGAAATGAAGTGAAAACACTCCAAGGCCAGACCCTTGGCCTCTCCCCATGTCAAGAGCAAAGAGAAAAATCAAAGCCAAGAATCCAGTGGAGTCATAGCTTGCCTCTTGAGACTAGAGGCATTTGTAAGCACCCTACACTATTATGTTTGGTTCCCTTCCAACCATCAAGGAAAAGCAACCCTGAAACAAAAATGGAAGGGAGTAGGCCCAGTTGAAGACATACCTTACGGGCAACACCCCGTTTCCAACGGCGCTCCTGAGCAAAGTCAGCAGAGAGCCACTGCATCTCCTCACACAAATAGTCCCAGTGGCCCTTGGGGCGGGGAGGTTCAGGCACTTTAGGGAGCCTCTTCAGTGACCAGAAACCCTCCTTCCGCAGCTCAGCAATTCGAGTCTCAATCTCAGCCTCCTAACAAGGGAGAGTTAGATCAATTAAGTTACTGGACATATACTTCATCTCATGACCGTGGCTGAATCCTTGGGCTATGACTACATATAGGCACTGACTGGACTGAGTATTATATGCTTGCCTTAAGTCAACATTATCAATACCAGCTCCAAGAGTTGATGTTATATGCTCTTCAGGTAACTAAAAAAACTTTCAGAAAGATGAAGTGATTTACTTGAGACTACACAGGAAGTGATAAGGACTAAGAATTAAAAATAGGTCCAACGACTCCAAACACCAGATTTCATGCTCTTTCCGTTAATTCACACTTTATGAATATAGGCAAGACTTGAGAAAACAAAACCCAAGGGGAGCTTCACAGAGAACTGGGGACAGCAAACTCTAGCTACAAGGGATTTCCATGGCTGGCAAATTCTTACACAAGAGTAACCATACTTATAAATAGATACTAAAAGTCCAATTGATGTAATTGTTTTTTTAAAACATTTTATTTTGTAGAGATTACTGCAAAATCATACACAAAAAAGATTAACAGTGATTAGTGTAACAAAATTATGATACTTTCCACACTGATTATATCTCCTAAGAAAAATGAAAGCACTTGAAATTTTTATTTAATAGAAGTGAGTTAGGACAACTTAGGACAACTGCCCTCATTATTTTTGTCCTCTCCTGACAAAAGTTAAAGCAAAGGGACTAACAGCCATTGATGAAACAGGGAATTAAATGGCCTGATGGTCACCAAGGAAATACCAAGAAAGACGTGGATATTAGACTAACAGCTCTCAAAGCTGAGCATGCATCAGAATCATCTGTACTGCTTTTAAGAGTACTGGACCCCATGCCTAGAGTTTTAAATGGGTAGGAAGAAAAGAGGTGTGAAGAATTTGCATTTCTAGTAAGTTCCCAGGTAATAAGGCTGATATTGCTGGCCCAGAGATCACATTTACCTCTGCTAAGTATAACAGAGACTACAGGAGACAAACATAAAGTGGAAACTAGTAAATTTTAGAAACCAGCTGAATTTTTTTTTAGCTTACAAAGCACTTTCATGTCTATTTTTTCCTTTAACTTAACTCCTTTTTTTAAAATTAAAAAAAAAAAATTTTATTACTTTTATTTACTTGGCTGTACTGGGTCTCAGTTAACACATGCAGGATCTTTAGTTATGGTATGTGAGACCTAGTTCCCTGAGCAGGGATCAAACTTGGCCCCCCACACTGGGAGTGTGGAGTCTTTTTTTTTTTTTTTTCATTTGGCTATGCAGCATATGGGAACTAAGTTCCCTGACCAAGGATCACCCCCTGCACTGGAAGCTTGGAGTCTTAACCACTGGACCACCAGGGAAGTGCCAACTTAAACTTTTAAGTAGCCCATTAACTACTACACCATCCTTATTTTACAGAAAAGAAAAAGAGGCTCAGTTCAAGCAACTTGCTCAAAATCATGTAAGTCAAAGCAGAGCATATATTCTAAATCAAAGACAAGGAAAGAAGTGTTAGGTACTCATGGGACACAGGAATTCCGGGAAGAAGACGCCCAAGAAGCTTCACGGGCCTTTCCAATACGTACATGCTTGGCCTGCTCTGCAATTTCAGCATGGCTCTTCTCCCACTTTGGGCCCCTGTTAGCCAGGTCAGTAGGCTGGGGTAAGCTAAGCCCCTCCAAGGGCACTGTGGCACCATCTGGGGGCCCTGGAGGTCCATCCAAAGAGGAATCTTGAGCTATATGCTGGGGGGAGATGCCGCCTGCCCCACTAGAGGCTGGGGAACTGGATGAGGCAGGGGACACAGGATTGCTGCCTGTCATGCCGTCCGACACCATCTAGAAAAGACAGAAGTGAGAGATAAAATGAATGCCCTAAGGGGTTTTTAGTACATTACTTCATTCTATCTTCCCATGAAAAAACTCTGGAGTAGGGTATCAACCTCATTTTTATAAACACAGCATTTGGGATAGTTTTAATAAGGTATTCAAGATGGTAAGGCCAAGTTTCCAGTAAACACTTATCATGCAAGAGGAATTATAGCCTGACATTTACATAATTCCCCAATTCAAAAATACTAAGATAGCACATGACTTCAAATCTTAATGATTTTTTCAGAACCTCCATGCTACTGCTGCTGCTACGTCGCTTCTGTCGTGTCCAACTCTGTGCGACCCCATAGACGGCAGCCCACCAGGCTCCCCCATCCCTGGGATTCTCCAGGCAAGAACACTGGAGTGGGTTGCCGCTCAAACAACTCCCTATTTTTCCCTCCATTTCACAGCAAGTATGGCAGATTCATCAATGCAAATAAATCTGAGCTACCACCAAATTTAAAAGGCGACAACAAAGCCCCAAATCACCCAAACCTCTGTATGTTCATCACTAGTCTTGTTAAGGTTTCCTTTACTGGAGAGGTGGGAGAGGAAAAGGAGGGTTGGTCACTGTTCTCAAACATCTACCTATTACAAGGTACTGCACAAACTATAGTAAGTAGAGAACAAAGTCCGACTTAATTGCGGATAGTGAGGGAACTCATGAAATTCTAGCACACAAGCTTCACAGTATGCCATTCAAATTCCTACCTCGACTGAATTATGAAAGACATTATGTCACAGAATTTCCCAGGCAAATTACAAATATCAAACCCATAACCATCAAAAGTCTACTGTATAGAAATCTAGGTCTGTCCAGTTTTAAAAGTCATGATTTTTTTCCCCAATCTCCAACATTCCCTCAATATAAGAAGAAAATCAATATACCCCATCTATAAAGCTTACCTCCTTTCAGTTCCAAAAGAAATTGAGCTATTCTCAAAGCACACAGTCTTGAAAGCATTTTGTCACAAAACTCATTTCCAACCTGGCCTAATTCAAACTTTTGAAGATAATAAGGAGTTTCCATGCTCTTAGAGATCAACGTAACACTAATGTAAAGTAGAATATGTGTATCCAACAGGCTTGACAGCCCACCTGAGTATCAAAAACTCTCCAAACTCAGCTACCTAGCTAGCTAGGATCACGGAAACATGGCTAAAACCTGCCACATTCCTTCTGCCTCAAAGCCAGCAGCCCAAAGCAGCAGCAGAGAAGGAATCTACCCCACTTTCGAACCTGTGTTTGCAAGATTGGGAGCTGAGGGTGAGCAGGGGAGGGGCAGCTCTGCATGGTCCCACTCCCAGGCTCCTCTTTGGATGCCTGAAGAACGACTGGGTCGTTGTCACCACTGCTGCTGGCCGAGGGGCTGGCGTCCGGCTGCAGGGCATGCTGGGAACTGGCCTCATTCTGGGCCACCGGCCACCGGGACCCGCCTTCCAGGGCCCGGGGCCCACTAGGGCGTCCCAGCCTCCGCTCAGGTCCACCGGCCTCTGCAGCACCTAAAGTAGGGTAAAAACAGTAGAAAGTGATTTAGAAAAATTAAAGAACCTTTTTAAAACCCAAGAATAACACTAACAAATAAAGATAACTGAACAGTGATTACAGCTTAAGTTTCTTGAGCACCTATTATGTGTCAAATTCTTAGTACTTACTTGATGTGTTCTATAATTCTCACATCTTCCTTATAAACCAGATACTTTTCAAGCCATGATAAATGTTTATTTAGTTCCTTCTACATGCTGAAAAAAAGAACTATGCAGAAAAGATGGCTGACCTACATGGAGCTTACATTCTAGTATTTCTTTTATAAGTTAGGAAATCAGAAGGCAAACAGACCAAATAACTTGCACAAGGTGACACAGTAAAGAAGTAGGAGAAGGAGAACAGACTAAGACAGTCTGATGTCAAAACCAAAGAATGTGCTACTCTCCCTGGTGGAGGCAGGCTGTGATTCAGATCTCTATCCATAGACCCAGTACTGTGTTGCACCACAATCACTATCTTAAACATCTCTCCATTAGCATCAGTATATGAAGCAGTATTTGAGTCCTCACCTGTGTGAGCTGAGACCACACCCCCTGTGAAAGTCTGCACTTCCACGGTGCCGCCGTACTGAGGGGAATCACGCCTGAAACAGGGAGGAAAACAGCAGTGAGGAACTAATTCACATCTACCAACACCCATCAAAGCCTTCTTTACACCAACTTTTGAAGTTTTTTTTAATAAACCCAAGTCAGTTCAAAGGCTGAAGAGAATTACAATAGAAAAAGATCACATTTCCAAAAATTAAAAACAAACCATGTGCTGTGAAAACAGAATTTCCTAGGGATATGAGATTCTGGCTGGGGAGGAGAAGCTGGCAAGTGAAGCCTCGACAACAAGTTTAAAAAGCTGAAGGGTAAAAGGCTCCAACCGCTGAAATTAACAAAGCCAAAAAAGCTGTCACATCCAGAAGCTCAAAAGGTGCTGGCTGCCTGGCAGCCTGCTCTCCTTTCCAGTGAGGGCTGAACACAGGAGAATCCACCCTTCCTCAGGGGAGCACTTCGACTCCTACACCTGCCCCATAAGACACTTCCTCAAACACCAGAACTAGAGCTACCTTAGAGTAGCACTCAGAGGTGAGGAAGGCCTAAAAGCAAAGAACCATACTCCGGAAATAGGTAGGGTAAACCCACAAAAGGCCCGGAAGTGTTTCCCCAGTGTTTAAGGAAATTCCTTAACCACGGCGCAGCCTTTGATTCACTCCCTGTTCCACAAGTCACTGGAATCGCGCTAACAACCAGAATCAAGAAGTGTGAACTCTCGACCCCCGGCTTCATTACCGTCTCCCAAAGCGTCCCAACAGCCTGACCCAGCGTGACCCCTGACCTCTGCCCCAACTTGCCACTAGCCCTAAGATGGCCCCGCCCCCTCCTAGACTCCCACCCCACCCAACGTGAGCGACTGGGGGAGGGGCCCGCGCGTGCGCGCCTGGAGGCGGAGAGAGCCGGCTGCGCGCACCGCCTGGGGGCTCCCGCCAGAACCCAAACCCACGCACACAAGGGTCGCAAGGCTAGGCAGTCTTTCATCCCTGCCGGTCAGGGAGCACCCCCCCACCACCACCAGACCGCGAAAGGCTAAGATAAGGGAGAGCTAGTGCCGCCAGGTCCTAGCTCCTGACTGGATATGGTGGGCGCGCGCCCCGACTACTCGCCCCACGCCCCCCTTCCTCTTCCCGCGCGCCCCTGAGAGGGGGCTGGGGTTGGTGGGCGGGCAGGAGCGCACCTGGGTCCGTCCTCTCAGGGCTCGCTCGCTCGCTCAGGTACGCGTGCGCAGACCGGCGGGAGGGGAGAGGAGACGCGCCCGGGCCCAGCGCCGGCCAGCCTGGCCCCCCTGAGCCTGTCTCTATGGGCGCGCGCCGACAGCCTCGCGCACCGGCCCCGGGGCCCCGGCCGAAGGTGCGCGCGCAGCATCCCGGGAAGGTGGGAGGGGAGGCGGTGGCGGAAAGATGCGCGCGCAATCACCCGTCAGGGGAGGGGGGAAACTGTGAGGCGTCCGCCATCTTGTCTCCCTCTCCTTACCTGCGTCCTCGGGGGCGTGCGCACCACCCCCCCTCCCGCCGAGGAGGGGGGAGGGCCCCCTCTTGGCCGCCGCCTTCGCGGCCTTTAAATTCCCCTGGGGCCCGCGGCTACTACCACCGCCTTGCTTCCACTGCTTCCTCTCGCGGCACAGTGATGCAGGCGGGCGGTGGGAAAAGTGGAAGACGCTACTCGCAGCGAACCGCCGCCGCCGCTTCCGAGGCCTCACCAAAATGGCCGCCGCCGTCTCGGCCGCCACCACCAACACACCGCCACCACCACAGCTCACTATCGCTACCGCCGGCGCGGCCCGTCTTCTCGCGAGAAACAGTAACTGGAGGTTGGGGGAGCGAGGAAGCTCGCGTGCTAGCGTAGGGCGCTGCCCGAAGCGCAAGGCCGGCTGGGAGATGTAGTCCGCGCAGAGACAGCGCTTGCCCGCTACGAAGCGTTTTTATCCACTACGGAACCTGCCGCTGGAGCTGCATTGCGGCTGCCAACTCGGTTGAGTCCGCCCCACTTTAATAGATCACCCAGAGTGCTAAAGCAATTTCTCAGGTACTTTTAGCTAGTTAGCCGTGGAGCATGGGTCTCTGGATTCATATGGCAGTCCACTTATGTAGACCTGCTTCATCTTACACAAGGGTTGTTGTTTAGTCTCTTAAGTTGTGACCGACTCAGTACCACCCCATGGACTGCAGGTCGCCCAGTTTCCTCGCCCTTCGCTATTTCCCAGAGTTTGCTCAGACTCATGTTCATTGAGTCAGTGATGTTATTCAGCCATCTCATCCTCTGTCTTCCCCCTTATCCCCCTTCCCTCAATCTTTCCCAGCATCAGGGTCTTTTCTAATGAGTTGGCTCTTGGCATCAGGTGGCCAAAGTATTGGAGCTTCAGCATCAGTCCTTCTAATGAACATTCAGTATTGATTTCCTTTAGAATTGACTGGTTTTATATCCTTGCAGTCCTAGGGACTCTCAAGAGTCTTCTCCGGCACCACAATTCAAAAGTATCAATTCTTCGGCGCTCAGCCTTCTTTATGACAGTATTCCCAATAACTCCTAAGCATTTATACTGTTTGCCAACTTTCTAGGTTAAATACCCTCTTTGAGAATCTGATATCCTCACCAGATTCATAGCCAACCAGCCTAAGTCACAAGGATACACTCACAAAATTTACCACCTAAAGCCTACCCTAGGAGCCAGGTTAGAAATCCAGGGTAAAGCTCTCATTCAACTTCTCTTCATTCACTCAGTTTAGCTCTTCCCCATTCTACTCGAAGAGTTGATGATTCTCTCTGTGTAAATGATTTAAAGTACTGTTTTTCTTACAGTAAAGACCATGAGTTGAAAACAAAAACCTAGAAGGGCCAAGAAGGTAATGTAAAAGCAAAGAGCAAATGAGGAATGCCAGGAACAGGAGACCATATGCTCTGTCCAAAAGTAATAACCACTGTTCAAACCACTGTTGCTGTGGTCGCCCTACAGGAATGTAGGCCAAAATACATCAGATTCAGGCTGTCAGTGTGCTACCTCTGTTCTTTGCTGGAGCCTTAGGGCTTCTGCGTACAGGATGGATCGATTGAAAATGTAGATAAATGCCCATCTATTTAGACCCAGTTCAAAGTGTTTTTTTCTCAGCCAAGATTACATATTCTCTGAGACACCATCATAGAACTGCACTGAGCTTCCAAGAGTCTCAGATTTCTTACCCTTGCCATATAATTTTTTTTAATCCGTTTTCAAGACTTTTCCTTCAGAATTTAGCTCAAAGGCCACAACCCCCAGGTGATCTCTCTTGACCACCCTCAGGCTGGTTTTATACCCCTCCTGGTTCCCACAGCCTCCTGGGCTTCTTAAAACACTGATTAAATTGTATCTGGATTCACAGTCTGTGCTCCCCACCCCCAAAACTGTTGTTAACCCCTTGAAGGTAGGGCCCCAGTGTATACATGACAATTCTCAATGCCCGTCTCAGAAAGATCATTCAGGAAATGTGTTAGTAATCACACCTTATTTTAAAATTAAAAAAACCTAATAGTGGTTATGTGAGCTCTAGTCTAAAATTTGTCTTCCATTTCCATGACTGTAACTGTGGTCCAGCCACCATCATCTCTTGGCTTGGATTATTCCTGACTGGGCCTCCCAGTTCCACTCCTGTTTTCCTTTACTCTGTTCTCCGCACAGCAACCAGAGTGACCTTTTCATATGTATCAGATCATGATGCTCTCACACTTAAAATCCCCAAACGGCATCTTAATCCTCTTACATGAAAATTATGTATCATGGCTTAACATTCCCATAGGACAGACATTATGTGGAGTTGAAGAATAAATACATGTGATTCAGATTATATAAAGTTTAAGAGCAGCAAAAATTAACAAAAATCAGAACAATAACCAGTGGGGGAGAAGGGTTTTAACTGGAAAGATGCACAAAGGGGACATTAGAAATGTGTCAGAGTTTGGTAAACTATGGCCCAAAGAACAGGTCCTGCACACCACCTGTTTTTTGTACAGCTGACAAGCTAAGTGTTTTCTTAAATATTTTTATTTTTGTCTGCACTGGGTCTCCATTGCTGTGAAGGCTTTCTCTAGTTGTGGCGAGCAGGGGCTACTTTTCATTGCACTTTGTGGGCTTCTTATTGTGGAGGCTTCTCTGGTTGCAGAGCACGGGCTCTAGGTTCTTGGGCTTCAGTAGTTGCTCAGTAGTTGTGGCTCCCAGGCCCTAGAGCACAGGCCCGGTAGTTGTGGTGCATAGGCTTAGTTGCTCCACAGCGTATGGGATCTCTCTGGACCAGGGATTGAACCCATGTTCCCTGCATTGGCAGATGGATTTTTAACTACCAGACCACGAGGGAAGTCCTAGGAAAGGCTTTTATATTTTCAAATGGTTGAAGAAAAAAGAAGGAAAATATTTTGTGATATGTTAAAATTACATGTAATTCAAATTTCAGTGTCTGTAACTAAGATTTGTGGGAATCAGACCATGCCTGTTCATTACATAACAACTAGGGCTGCCTTCCTGTAATAGTGGAGCTAAGCAGTTGCACCAGAGACCATAGGCCTCCAAAGCCTAAACTATTTTCTGTCTGGCACCTTACCAAAAATGTTTGCTGACTCCTGTTTTATATCTCGATCTAGATAAGTTCACATCCGTGAGTGAATACAGATGTAAACCTTCACTGAAATGTCCATGTAAAAATTGTATACTTGCAACTAAACCCGTGCACCACAACTATTGAGCCAGTGCTCTAGACCCCATGAACCACAGCTACTGAGACAGTTCTCTAGAGCCCATGAACCACAGCTACTGAAACCCAAAGTAACAAGAGAAACCACACAATGAGAAGCCTGAGCACCACCGCTAGAGAGTAGCCCCCTTCCTGGAGAGAGCTCTCACGCAGCAGCGACGACCCAGCACAGCCAAAAATAAATAAATCTTAAAAGATATATCTAAAAAAAAAAAAAAATTGTAGGACTTCCCTGGTGGTTCAGTGGTAAAGAATCCACCTGCCAGCGCAGGAGACATGGGTTAAATCGCTGATCCAGGAAGATCCCACATACCGTGGAGCAACAAAGCCCAAGGGCCACAAGTATTGAGCCTGTGCTCTAGATCCTGGGCGCCACAATTCTGAATGCACATGCCTGAGAGCCACTGCACTGAGAAGCCTGTACACCACAACTACAGAGTATCCCCCACTCACCACAACTAGAGAAAAGCCTGCATAGCAAGGAAGACCCAGCACAGCCAAAAATAAAATTATTTTAAAAATTGTACATTGTATATATCTCACAACATGTATTTTTTACTTTCTTTTTCAATAAAGTAACCCTACAGGATATGATCCCTTCTATTTTTTTTTTAACCTCATATACCTCTCCTTCACTGTACTATAGCCACCATGCTCTTCTCCAAAACATCCATCACTTCTGTTTTCAGAGCCTTCACCTCCGTTGTTCCCTCTGTCTAAAACCTTTTCTCGGAATTCCGTGACGATCCACCGGTTAAAACGCAGTGCTTTCACTGCCATGGGTGCAAGTTCAATCCCTAGTCGGGGAACCAATATCCCACAAACCATGTGGCTCAACCAAAAAGTAATGATGATAATAATAATAAAGGTAAATAAAAATTTAGACATCTTTCTCATGGCCAGCTCTCCCTTTTCATGAAGGCCTTAGTCCAAATGTTGCCTCCTTAGAGAAATTCCCTGAAATTAAGTAGGTTTTTCACTGCCAGTCACTCTTTATCACATGCCTTTTTCACAAGCCTTACCTGAAATTATTAATGTGTTTGTATGCTTGTGTATTGTCTGCCCTGTTCCCACTTAAAGATGAACTCCTTGAGAGCAGGGACGTTGTCACAGGGTTCATAGTCTCTAGATAATTAATCTGAAAAATATTTCAAACAACCCTGTGATGAAGAGATTTTTGTTCTGTTAGACAAATGAGATTTTGGTTGAATAAAAAGTAAATGTTTCAAGACTTAATATTGTCAAGATGTCAGTTCTGCCCAACTTGAACTATAGATTCAATGCAGTCCCAATCAAAATCTCAGCAAGTTGTGTGCATATCAGCAAGCTGAATCTAAAGTTTGTATGGAGAGTCAAAAGGCAAAACAGTATTAAGAACAATGTTAGAAGACTGACACTACCAGACTTCAAACCTCATTATAAAGCCACAGCAATCAAGACAATGTAGTACTGGCAAGAGAATGGACAGGCCAGTGGAACAGAATAGAGAGCCGAGAAATAGACCCACATAAATACAGTCTACTGATCTTTGACAACAGAGCAAAAGCAATTCTATAGAACAAAGATAGTCTTTTCAACAAATGGTGCTGAAACAACTGGACATCCACATGCAAAAAAGAATTTAGACACAGTTCCTATGCAGTTCACAAAAATTAACTCAAAATGGATCACACACTTAAATATAAAGCACAAAATCATAAAACTCCTAGAAGATAACATAGGAGAAAAGCCAGATGACTTTGTATGTGGCACTGTTGACTTTTTAGATGCAACAGCAAAAGTAGGATCCATGAAGGAAATAAATGATAAACTTGGTATCATTGAAATGAAAAAACTGCTCTGGGAAGACAATGTCAAGCGAATGAGAACATAAACCACAGAGAGAGGGGAGATATTTGCAAAGGACCCATCTAATAAAGGACTGTTATTCAAAATATACAAAAAACTCTTAAAACTCGAAAATAAGAAAACAACTCAATTAAAAAAAATGAGTCAACGATCTTTCTGGGTCAAAGAAAAACACCTCTCCAAAAAAGATACACAGATTACAAATAAGTGTATGAAGTGATGCTCCACATTATATGTCATCAGGGAAATGCAAATTAAAACAACAGTGAGATTCCACTAGATATCTATTAGAATGCACCAGATCTAGAACATTGACAACACAAAATACTGATGAGAATATGGAGCAATGGGAACTCTTATGCATTGCTGGGATGTGAAATGGTACAGCCACTGTAGAAGACAATTTGATGGTTTCTTTGGGCTTCCCTGGTGGGGCTCAGAGGGTAAAGCGTCTGCCTGCAATACAGGAGACCTGGGTTCAATCCCTGGGTCAGGAAGATCCCCTGGAGAAGGAAATGGCAACCCACTCCAGTACTCTTGCCTGGAAAATCCCATGGACAGAGAAGCCTGGTAGACTATAGTCCATGGGAGCGACTTCACTTTCTTTCTTTTCTATAAATGTAAACATACTCTTACCATATGAACCAGTAACCGCCCAAAGGATCACTTTAAACACCCAAAGGAGTTGAAAACCTATGTCAACACAAAAACTGCACATGGATGTTTATAGCAGTTTTATTTATAATTGCCAGAACTTGGAAGCAACCAAAATGTCCTTCAATAGATGAGTGGATAAATAAGCTGTGGTACATTCAGACAATGGGTACTAAAAGGAAGTGAGCTATCAAGCTATGAAAAGACTACATGCCGTGTGGTTCCAACTATATAACGTTCTGGAAAAGGCAACACTATGGAGACAGTCAAAAGATCAGTGGTTGTTAGAGACTGAGGGTGAGGAGATGGGACGAATTGGAGCACAGAGGATTTTTGTATGATACTGTAATGGTGGTGGCGGTTGTTAACTCGCAAAGTCATGTCCAACTCTTTCACCACCCTATGGACTATAGCCCACCAGGCTCCTCTATCCATGAGATTTTCCAGGCAAGAATACTGGAGTGGGTTGCCATTTCTTTCTTCAGGGATCTTCCCGACTCAGGGATTGAGCCCATGTCTCCTGCATCAGCAAGTGGGTTCTTTACCACTGAGCCGCAAGGGAAGTCCATAATGGTGGATACATGTCATTATACATTAGTCCAAAACTATAAAATGGACAACACCAAGAGTGAGCCATAATGTAATCTATGGACTTTGGGTGATAGTAATGCATCAGTGTAGGTCCATCAATGATAACAAATGTACCACTCCCATGAGAGATGTTAAAGATGAGGGGTGGGCTATATAGGAAATCTCTGTAACTTCCCCTCAATGCTGTCAACTTAAAATTGTTCTAAAAAATAAAGTCTTGGGGAATTTCCTGGCAGTCCAGTGGTTAGAACTTGGTGAGTTCACAGCCATGGGCTTGGACTCCATCCCTGGTCGGGGAACTAAGAGCCCACAAGCAGCGTGGCAAGAAAGGAAGGAAGAGGGAGGGAAGGAAGGGAAAAAAATCTTAATTTTTAAAAAGGAGAATGATTGGGCTTCCCTGATGGCTCAGTCCTTTGTTGGAGAAGATCTCACATGCCTTGGGGCAACTAAGTCGGGAGGCCACACTACTGAGCCCACGCATCACCACAAGAGAAGCCTGTGCACTGCACCGAAGAGCAGCCCTCATTCTCCACAACTAGAGAAAAGCCTGTGCAGCAGTGAAGACCCAGCACAGCCAGAAATATAAATACATAAAGCACAAAGCTGTCAAAGTATTGTTCTTCATGTTATTAAAAAAAAAAAAACGGTGAGTGATACCCATCTTTTTAGACCCTCCCGCATCATTCTCAGGCCAGGCCAGAGTCTGAATGGGTTGAATCTATATGATTCAACTCAGCTCAACTTTCTGAGCCTCACTCTCTTCATCCATACAGTCGCGATAGACTTGCTGATGCGAAACTGGTTTGAAACCTCCAAAGAACCAGCTAAATGCAAGGGTGTGTTTAAAACCTCTGTTTCAGAGTCTCTGAAACAGGTTTAGTCTCCAAATGTGCCTTACATAATATTTTAATATTCTGAGTATTATCATTAATACTTTAGGCAGGAGAATGAAGGCTCTTGCTTGCCATAAGCCCCGCCATCTCTTTTTATATATAATTATTTATTTAGTTTTGGCTGTGCTGTGAACCTAAAATTGTTCTAAAAAATAAAGTTTGGGGGAAATTCCTGGCTGTCCAATGGCTAGAACTTGGTGAGTTCACTGCCACGGGCTTGGATTTTTGTGGGCTTTCTCCAGTTGTGGCAGCTGCGGACTACTCTCTCGTTGCGGTGCGAGGGCTTCTCAACGCAGTGGCTTCTCTTGTTGTGGAGGACAGGCTGCAGGGCACGTGGGCTGCAGTAGTTGCTGCACGTGGGCTCAGTAGTTGCAGCTCCCAGGCTCTATAGAGCACAGGCTCAGTAGTTGTGGCGCACAGGATTAGTTGTCCCACAGCGTGTGGGATCTTCCTGGACCAGGGATCGAATCCGTGTCTCCTACATCGGCAAGTGGATTCTTTACTACTGAGCCGCCAGGGAAGCCCTGCCTCCCATTTTTAATTGTCTTTTCCTGGGCAACTTCACACATTTGTCATATCTGCCTGGGTGCTGAAGGCAGCTGAATCTGTGACTGCTTGTTCTTACACGTGAATGGGAGAAACAGGAATGAAGATGACACAGTCCTTGCTCTCAAGAACTTAGTCTCATTGGGGAATGAGTTGTGAGCTTGCTAAAGTCAGGGCAAAGTGTTTTGATGCCACAGTGGTCAAGAGTCTTGATCCCATGGGGAAAACTTCCTAGAGAAGTTGCCATTTGAGTCTGACATTGAAAAATTTAGTCACGAAGAGTAGGTACTTCAGGAAAATGACATGGCCTCAGTGAGGTTGAGGGTTACAGGAGAATTGATCAGCTTATCTTCTTTACGAGAGAGCAGATTGCGATAGATAGGTCAACTGGGGCCAGGCTGTCAAAGGCCCAGCATACCAGGCTAGGTAGTAGGGGATTCGTTCAGAGGTTACAGGGAGCTACTGAAAGTCGTTGAGCAGGAATTGACGTGGTTCATCCTCCACTTTTGAAAGGACAATCTAACAGAATGAATTTTCTTCCTCCTCTGTCCATGGGATTTCCCAGGCAAGAATAGTGGAGGGGGTTGTCATTTCATTCTCCAGGGGATCTTCCTGACTGAGGGATCGAACCCGAGTCTCCTGCACTTCAAGTGGATTCTTTGCCGCTGAGCCACCAGAGAAGCCTACAGAATGAATGGGGTGGCTGTAAAGATATTAATAGCTGTAAGACCCAAGATAGAGGCAGGGGAAGCGACCCGGTTGTAATGGGGGCTACTAGCCAGCAGGTGGCAGTAGAGATGGAGGGAGAGACTGCAGAGAAAATTCGCAGAACTTGCCAAGACAGTTGATCGCTAGTGATAAGGATACTCTAAACAGCCGTTCCTCTAGCCTTCTGTGAAGCTAGCCTTTCCCAGTCTCCTCCTACCTCCCTGGATGCTCCTTCTCAGTCTTTCTTACTGGCCACTTCTCCTGGACACCTCCATCAACTGTAGGGGGTCCTCAATATTCTTTCCTCAGTAGCCTTCTCTCATCCAACACGTTCTCAAGGGCAGAAGTGGATATCCCAAAGGTAATGACCCTTGAAGCTTCAGGACTCCTGCCTTATAGGGAACCCTTCATTGCTCGAAGTAACTAGGGGTTATATAGAGCAATCTAGGTGGGAAAGCCAGGTGGCAACCAGAAAGCATTGACATGTAAGCACCCCTGCTAATTTGCCTAGAGAGAGCTCAGAAGAAAAAGACAGTAATCCCTAAGGCTCCCGTCATTTGTTGTGATTTCATTGTGCAGTCCAATGACCACCTCGCTTTTACACCGAGGACTTGGGAGGATTATCCTTGGGTCTGAACTCCTGGATTCTTTGTGCAGGCATCCCAGGCATCTTGGATGCATACATTTAAAACTGAACTTGTGATCTGATGGGAAGACCTGGTGGCTCAATGGTAAAGAATATCCTCTGCCAATGCATGAGATGCAGATTTGATCCCCCTGGGCTGGGAAGATGCCCAGGAGGAAGGCATGGCAACCCACTCCAGTGGGGAAATTCCATGGACAGAGAGCCTGGTGGGCTACAGCCCATGAGGTCACAAAGAGTTGGACACAACTCAGTGACTGCACGCATGATCTGAACCACAAAATCTGCTCTGAGGTACACCATTATCCACCCAGTTGCTCAAACCAGAGCAATCACTTTCTCTTTCCCTCACACCTCACATCCAGCCACCAATTCTTTTTGCGTTACATCTGAGATATTTCTCTCTAATGGATAGTTGTATCCATTTCCCTCCAGACCCACACCTGACTCTTAGCCCTTGATGACCTAATCAGTGATGGTACCAAGAACTGGCTTGTTGAGACCTCTAGGACTTTTTTTTTTAAGATATTTTTTGGGTGTGGACCATTTTTTAAATCTTTATTGAATTTGTTACAACAATATTGTTTCCATTTTATGTTTTGGATTTTTGGCCACGAGGCATGTGGGGTCTTAACTCCTGGACCAGGGATGAAACACACACACACCCTGCATTGGAGGGTGAATTTTATTTTTTACTTTACTTATATATCCATTTGGCTGTGCTGGGTCTTAGCTGCAGCATGCGGGATCTAGTTCCCTCACAGGGATCGAACCTGAGTCCCCTGCACTGGGAGCACAGAGTCTTAACCACTGGACTACCAGAGAAGTCCGGAAGGTAGATTCTTAACCACTGGACCTCCAGGAAGTCCCACCACTGGGGCTTTAGTCCTCCCCCACCACTACCGCTATCTCTAACTGCCTCCCCACCCTATTCTTTGATACGGACCTGACTTTTCTCAGTCTCATGTAAAGTGATATGCAAATGAAGCTTCTAGATGAGATGAGTCCCCTGGTCTCCTGCCCTCTACCAGCCAGACAGCTGCTGCTAACTCTCCTGGCGAGGAAACATTCCAGGGCTTGGGCTGTGTGCACCAGCCTCCTAAGCTGTCTATCCGTGGCTGGTCTCTCCTCTTGCTGGAGTCCCAGCTGCTGCAGGGTTTCTGTTCCAATCCCATGGATGGAGGAGCCTGGGGTCGCAAAGAGTCGGACACGACTGAGCGAATTCACTCATTCATGGGAGAGTGTAGGACGATGTCAGGGCCTCCTAATGTGGTGTACCAGGTGGGGGGGGGTCAGAGATGGGGGCCCGGAGGGGTGCCATTTTAGTCTCCAGTGAGGTGGCAACTGAAACAGAGACCTATAGAGGTTTCTTCCCAACACAGCAACTAGGGAAAACTTCTCTTAACTGCAAAGCTGACAGAGTCACTATTGCAAGTCCTTTCATGGTTCCCATGATATCCCTTTCTGAGTTCCACAATGCCCTGCTTGGTGGCTTTTGGCAAATTCTCCAGCCTCATCTGTCCCAGCCCTCCACACTCCAGCCACACCGGTCTTCCCACTCATATCCCTTTATAGGCTCTTGCTCCACTCTGGGCTTTCTCACATACGGTTCTTTCCTTTCCACCTAGTCAAAACCCACAGGGTAGGGGGCTTCCCTGGTGGCTCAGTGGTAAAGTATCCGCCAGCCATTGCGGAAGTCACAGGTTCGAGCCCTGATCCGGAATGATCCCACATGTCGCAGAGCAACGAAGCCCGTGTACCACAACTATTGAGCCTGTGCTCTAGAGCCCAGGAGCCACAACTGTTGAGCCCACCTGCCACAACTACTGAAGCCTACACTCTTCTAGAGTCTGTACTCCACAACAAGAGCAGCCCCTGCTCGCTGCAACTAGAGAAAAGCCTATACAGCAAGGACCAGTACAACTCCCAAAATAGATACAAACAAAACAAAACCCACAGAGTACATCACTGCCTCCGGAATCCTTCCCTGGCTCTCTGACTACATTATACCTCTTGAACATTCTGTGCCTTTTTTTTTTTTTTTTTTTTTTGCCTCTGGGCACTTTAAGATTGGAAACAATTACTTGATTTCCTGAAGGCTCATGGCGAGAGTGGAGCCACATCTGCCTTGTTCACTTACCTGCACGTGTCTATGCCCATTGTCTGGAGAGTGACAGATATATACTAAATATCAAAAGATAGGGACTGGTTGATGTCTACATGGGTACATGATGGCCATGACCCATATGTGTAAAATTCACTCAAATTGTAACAGTGATGGGACACTTCCTGGTGATCACTTCCCTGGTGATCCATTGGCTAGGACTCCATGCTCCCAAATCAGGGACCTGAGTTCAGTTCCTGGTCAGGGAACTAGATCTCACATGCCACAACAAAGATCGAAGATCCCATGTGCCAAAATTAAGACCTGGTGCAGCCAAATAATTTAAAAAGTATAAGAGTAACAAACATTATAAGCACCAACCTTTGTTTTTACACGTTAATTCACCTATTTTTCACATTAACCTTATTGAGCAGATCATCATTCCCGCTTTTACAGATGGTGAAAGAAAAAGATGGTTACCAACAAGGACCTATGATAGAGCACAGGAAACTCTGCTCTGTGCTAAGGGCATTGTTGGATGGGAAGGGGAGTTTATATGTATATGTCCTGTTGCCATCCACCTGAAACTATCAGAACACCATTAATCAGCTATACTCCATTATAAAATAAAAAATGTTTTTTAAAGATGGTTAAATAACTTGTCCCACATGACACAGCTGGAATGCAGCAGAGCAGGCACTCGAACCCAGAAAGACTGATTCACATGTGCGCCCTTAACTGCTGTGCATCTCAGCCTATCGAAACCAGGTCTATGAGGCTGCAGGCATCATTCTAGGCACCAGGGAGATGGTATTGGGAAAACAAACCAGTGGAAAACTCAACATTCAGGTTCTTGTTGAGCTGATATTCCTGATGGAGAAAGACAAGGAACAAATATATAAGTAAATAAAAGTATAAAGTAAAGATGGGTAAAATGTGTGATGAAAAAATTAAGCAGGGTTGGATAGACAGAGTGAGGGGCAGGGAGGTGCTCTTTTGAATAAGGCAGTTTGGTAAGGCCTCTCTGCAGCGCAGACATTTGAACAGAGGATGCTTTGGGGGAAGAACATTCTAAGCAGAGGTAAATTAGTGCCAAGAGGCTGCCCAGCTTATCCTGAAAGGAAGCAACCAAGAGGCTCCGGAGGCTGCACAGGACAGCAGTAGGAGATGAGACCAAAGAGGAGGGTCAAGCTTGGATCTTTTTGAAGGAGTTTAGATGGAGTTCTAAGTGTGGCAGGAGGGCTCTGAGCAGAAGCCAGTGTTGAGAAAGAACTGTGGGTGTGAGATGAGAAGGTAATTGCTGTAACCTCAGCGAGAGGTTAATGGAGATCAACATTTTTAGATAGAACAGGAACCTGGGGATAGGATTGCCAGATTTAACAAATAACTCTTCTGGGAGGGCCTCCCAGAGGAGCCTCCAGAAGTCAATTGTATAGTGGTTGAGGTCCCAGGAGGCTAGGAGAAGGTGGTGGGCTGACTCTCTCCTCTCTGGGGGGACTGGAAACTTATGAGAACACAGCCAAGCACAGAGGCTTTACAGATTGATTCCAGCACATCTTAACACAGCAATCGAAAACATCCCCAACCTGGGTGGGATGAATTGGGAGATTGGGATTGACATATACACACTGTGCTAAGTTGCTTCAGTCATGTCCAACTCTTTGTGACTCTATGGACTGTAACCCATCAGGCTCCTCTGTCGGTGGAATTCTCCAGGCAGGAATACTGGAGTGGGTTGCCGTTTCCTCCTCCAGGGATCTTCCCAACCCAGGGATCACACCTGTGTCTGTTAGGTCTTCTGCACTGGCCAGCGGGTTCTTTACCACTAGAACCACCGGATAAACCCCATATATACACTGCTATGTGTAAAATAGATAACTAAGGACAACCTGCTGCATAGTGGCGGGAACTCTACTTAATGCTCTGTGGAGACCTGAATGGGAAGGAAATCCAAAAAAGAGGCAGTATGTGTATGCATATAGCTGATTCACTTAGCAACACAGCAGAAAGTAACACAATATTGTAACGCCACTATACTCCAATAAAATAAAATAAAACCCTAAAAGAGGGACTCTAAAATGATGCCCAGTTCTAGGAAGGGCATGGGGAGACAGGCACACACGTGCTGCCCCAGGGTGGAGGGGAGTGTACGTGGGCACAGTCTTTTTGACTTGGATCTTTTAAAAGACTTTTTTTTTAAGTATTAATTAAAAAATATTCTTTCTTCCAGAAGTTATGCTTTTAGAAGTTTATTTAAGGAATCAGTCAGAAAAATGAGCAAATATGCACGGACAAAGATGTCCATCACAGCACTGTTTATAAAGGCAAAAAAAAAAAAAAAATTGGACTTGACCTAAAGTCTCAGTAAGAGGAAAATAGAGAACTCCCTGGCAGTCCAGTGGTTAGGATTTAGCACTTTCACTGCCCGGGGTTCAATCCCTGATCAGGGAACTAAGATTCCCACTCCACCCCACCCCACCTGCCCCACACACACGCACACAAAAGACAAGTATATGAAGAAGTAGTTGGGAGATAAGAAACTCAAATCATCAATAAATATACTGAAAAAATGGTCACCCTCATGAATAAAAAGGGAAACATAAAAGTGATAACATTACCATTTCATTATCTGTAAAGTTACACTTTATTTAACAATTCTGCACACCAACAGTGCAGCTTAGCACCCAGATTATGGTCCCTAACAAGGGCTGATTGCAGAAAAGGCCAAGTCTATGTCCAGGACTGAAAGGTACAAGACAAGCTTGGAACATCCTGTAGAGCCAGGAAGCAAGAAAGTTTTCAAAGATTAACGTAGTCTTGTTGGAAAGACATGAGAATTTTGGAAATGGGGCTCCCACTGGCCAACGCTAAGACCGTTAAAACCTCCAAACGAAAATGCTGGTCTTGTTGCACTTAAGTATTCACAGAATAGTGAACACAGTACTATAATCTTTTTTAAAAGGTAAATAAAATAAAATATATCCTATTTTGTCTTGTTAGTGAAAAAAAGAAATTTAAATGGAAGCAAAAAATGAACAGAGTGTGTGTTTGTTAATTCTAAGAGATGGAACACAGGTATTTATTATACTTTTCGTTTTTAATTTAAAAACAATTTTAAGTGTGTCTAGGATAGAGGTAACACAAATGTTTGCTTTATAATTACTTCTTAAGAAGTGCATATGCTTTTTATATTCTTCTGGTATATGTTGCATTTTACAATTTAAAAAAATTTAACAGCAAGGGATTGGTTGATTAAGTTACAGTGTAGCAGTTATGTGGCATAATGTGCAATCATTAAAATGAAGTACTGACATGGAACATATTGAAAACAGCAGGGTACAGAGTAGACAATTTTGTATAATCGCAATTTAAAAATTTAGAAGATGAATATATTCTTATGGGCAGACAAGGAAATGTGAGCTTGCTCACCAGTATGTTAACTGAGATTATCTCCGGGTGGTAGAATCTGGAATAATTTCAACTTTTTGTGAGCTTGTCTGAACTTTTAAAAAGATTTGGTCCCAGGCATGTATCATTATTATAAAAGCAACATGCTGTAAAACTCCATACCACCTCAATCCAATCTCTTCCCACACAAAACCACTCTAAACAGAGCTTAATGGCTATTCTTATCCATTTTTCAGAGCTTACATGCACTCTTTCCTTTTTTAAACAGAAATGAGAGGATCTTGTACATGTTGTTCTACAACCTACATTTCTTATTTAGCAACACAGTTACAGAGATATTTCCTTTGTGAATCAGCTTTTACAATCAGAAGAAAAAGTGCCATTATCTATGGTTTTGGAAACAAATGATGCTGTTGGTGTATATTACTAACTTGGTAAAATGTAGAAAAAAAAAATCAGCCTATAGAATATGATTCCATTTCATAAGAATCAGTTCAGTTCAGTTCAGTCACTCAGTCATGTCTGACTCTTTGCGACCCCATGAATTGTAGCAGGCCAGGCCTCCCTGTCCATCACCAACTCCTGGAGTTCACTCAGACTCATGTCCATCGAGTCAGTGATGCCATCCAGCCATCTCATCCTCTGTTGTCCCCTTCTCCTCCTGCCCCCAATCCCTCCCAGAATCAGGGTGTTTTCCAATGAGTCAACTCTTCACATGAGGTGGCCAAAGTATTGGAGTTTCAGCCTTAGCATCAGTCCTTCCAATGAACACCCAGGACTGATCTCCTTTAGAATGGACTGTTTGGATCTCCTTGCAGCCTAAGGGACGCTCAAGAGTCTTCTCCAACACCACAGTTCAAAAGCATCAATTCTTCGGCGCTCAGTTTTCTTCACAGTCCAACTCTCACATCCACACATGACCACTGAAAAAACCATAGCCTTGACTAGACGGACCTTTGTTGGCAAAGTAATATCTCTGCTTTTCAGTATGCTATCTAGGTTGGTCATAACTTTCCTTCCAAGGAGTAAGCGTCTTTTAATTTCATGGCTGAAATCACCATCTGCAGTGATTTTGGAGCCCCCCAAAATAAAGTCTGACACTGTTTCCACTGTTTCCCCATCTATTTCCCATGAGAATAAATAAATCTAAATAGGCAAACAAAAAAGCAGACAAAATTTTAGAAGACTATAACAAACTGTTAAATGTGATTATCTTGTTGAAGATGAGAAGGCAAAGACTGTTGATCTTTTCTTCTTTATAGTCTTCTTTATTTTCTTTAAAAACTTTTTTTTTGCAGTGAGCATACATTGCTTCCTTTTAATATATAAACTAATATAATTGACATTGTGTTGAGATATAATTGACATTGTGTTTTGAACTCTCAAAATCTTTTTTTAAATAGCAGTAATACATGTTTGCTTTTCATCAAGCATAAAATCCAGTATTCCAAAGTATAAACCAAGAGGTATGTCTTTCCTTTACCTTCTTAATTCCACTGCCCAGAGGCAACCAGTGTTAAATTACTCATATTTCCTCAGGAATTCTCCATGAGTATGTATCTTTTATACCTACAAATGATATCATACTGTATACATTTTTCTACATCTTGCCTTTTTACACTTCATTTATGTGTATCATCTTTCCAGGTCAATACATACAGATTTAGCTCATACTTTTATTAGCTACCTAATAGTCAGTGGTGTGCATATAACATGGTGTCTGTCTAACTTTGTATCATGTTCTGATGAATAACTCATTTATATCTTGAGTTGTATAAGTAAACTCTCAAAGTGTAAAAGAATTGCTGGGTCAAAGAATGTGTGAGAATATGTGAATGTGAATGTAAGATTTCTGTAGATAGCTAAATATTGCCCTCCTAAGGTGCTACACCAATTTCTAGTGCCACCAACAGTGTACGAAGGGTGCCTGTTTGCCGCCGCCCCCATCAATATCACTAGTTAGCAACTTTTTAAAACATCTGCTGTGAAATATCAATTCTAATGAATAAAAAACTTTGATTTTATTCTAATTTTTTAATCTTGACACAAACCCTTATTTGAAAGAAATTCTATGCACAAGATAAAACAAACATTCCAAACAGTATACAAAGGTATATAATAAAAAGAGAGTCTCCCTATATGACCTCCTAGCCCATTACCCAATCCAACCTAGTTACCCTGTGAAAGCCTGTTGTATGAGAGTGAAATTCTGGGGAACTCCCTGGTGGTCCAGTGGTTAAGACTCCAAGCTTCAGCTGCAGGGCATGAGTTCGACCCCTGGTTAGGACACAAGTGGCCAAAACAATAAATACATTTTTAAAACATCAAAAATAAAGTAAAAATTTCTAGGCATAGATAATATTTCCTTCACTAATGTTTCTTACACAAACTGTGGTATATGGTACATGGGTTTGTTTGTTTGTTTAGAAAAGAGTTCATGCCTGCATGCCAGGTCACTTCAGTCGTGTCTGGCTCTTTGAGACCCGCTGGACTGTAGCCCACCAAGTTCCTCTATCCATGGGATTCTCCAGGCAAAAATACTAGAGTGGGTTGCCATGGCCTCCTCCAGGGGATCTTCCCAACCCAGGGGTCAAACCTACTTCTCTGGCAGCTCCTGCATTGGAGGTGGTTTCTTTACCATTGAGCCATGGGGGAAGCCCAGAAAAAGACTTCAGATACTAAGAATTGGATTAATTAAAATCCATAATCTGTGACATATGGTTATTATCTGTAGCCTTCTTCTATTTATTTACTTGTTTTATGTTTTTGTTTATTCATCATATAAGTATATATTTACTTATTCATATTACAATAATTCACATCTTCTAATGGGCTCCCCTCTTTGTCCTGTTCATACAGCAACACCCTCCCCAAAGCAGGAAACCATTATCTAGAACTTTGTGTTTATTGTTTTCTTGCTTTTAGTTTTATAGTGTTGTCCTCTCTATGATGATTGAACAATACACTGTTTAATTTTAGCTATCTACTTCTTTTATTAACTTATTTGGCTATGGTGGGTCTTAGTTGTGGCATATGGGATCTAGTTCCCTGACCAGGGACTGAACCTGGGCTTGAAGTCAAGTGGGCTACAGGAAGAATCACTACGAACACAGCTAGAGGAGGTGATGGAACTCCAGTTGAACTATTTCAAATCCTAAAAGATGATGCTGTGAAAGTGCTGCAGTCAATATGCCAGCAAATTTGGAAAACTCAGCAGGTGCCACAGGACTGGGAAAGGGCAGTTTTCACTCCAATCACAAAGAAAGGCAATGCCAGAGAATGCTCAAACTACCGCACAATTGCACGCATCTCACATGCTAGTAAAGTAATGCTCAAAATTCTCCAAGCCAGGCTTCAACAGTACGTGAACCGTGTACTTCCAGATGTTCAAGCTGGTTTTAGAAAATGCAGAGGAGCCAGAGATCTAATTGCCAACATCCGTTGGATCATCGAAAAAGCAAGAGAGTTCCAGAAAAACATTTGCTTCTGCTTTATTGACTATTCTAAAGCCTTTGACTGTGTGGATTGCAACAAACTGTGGAAAATTCTTAAAGAGATGGGAATACCAGACCACCTGATCTGCCTTCTGAGAAATCTGTATGCAAGTCAAGAAGCAACAGTTAGAACTGGACATGGAACAACAAACTGGTTCAAAATTGCAAAAGGAGTACATCAAGGCTACATATTGTCACCCTGCTTATTTAACTTATATGCAGTGTACATCATGAGAAATGCCGGGCTGGATGAAGCACAAACTGGAGTCAAGACTGCTGGGTGAAATATCGATATGCAGATAACACCACCCTTATGGCAGAAAGTGAAGAAGAACTAAAGAGCCTCTTGATGAAAGTGAAAGAGGAGAGTGAAAAAGTTGGCTTAAAACTCAACATTCAGAAAACTAAGATCATGGCATCTGGTCCCATCACTTCATGGCAAATAGATGGGGAAACAATGGAAATTGTGACGGACTTTATTTTATTGGGCTCCAAAATCACTGCAGATGGTGACTGTCGCCATGAAATTAAAAGATACTTGCTCCCAGGAAAAAAAGCTATGATCAACCTAGATAGCATATTAAAAAGCAGAGACATTACTTTGCCAACAAAGGTCTGTCTCGTCAAAGCTATGGTTTTTCCAGTAGTCATGTATGGATGTGAGAATTGGACTATAAAGAAAGCTAAGTGCCAGAGAATTGATGTCTTTGAACTGTGGTATTGGAGAAGACTCTTGAGAGTCCCTGGGACTGCAAGGAGATACAACAAGTCCATCCTAAAGGAAATCAGTCCTGAGTGTTCATTGGAAGGACTGATGTAGGAGGTGAAACTCCAATACTTTGGTACCTGATGTGAAGAACCGACTCTTTGGAAAAGACCCTGACGCTGGGAAAGATTGAAGGCAGGAGAAGGGGACGACAGAGGATGAGATGGTTGGATGGCATCACCGACTCGATGGACATGAGTTTGAGCAAGCTCTGGGAGTTGGTGATGAACGGGGAAGCCTGGGGTGCTGCAGTCCATGGGGTCAAAGGGTGGGACACGACTGAGTGACTGAACTGAACTGATCCTCCTGTAGGTAGTCCTCAGAGTCTCACTTTCTGTTTTTACACTCGATGGTCCATTCATGAAGTCCATACTGTGTAGCTGTGGTTAATTCCAATTTCACTCTTGTATAATATTTCATTTTTATCAAACTGCTCCAGTGTTTTTTTATCCATTCTCTTATTGAAGGGCTTTTTGTGTTCTTTCTGGTTAATGACTATGGATTCACTTCTGTTATGAATATTCATCTCCATGTCTCCTGGAACACTTGTGCAAGACTTGTTCCTGGATATTTCCCCAAGAGTGGAATTGCTGTTTTTAAGGTGTGTAAATTGGAGAAGAAAATGGCAACCCACTCCAGTGTTCTTTCCTGGAGAATCCCAGGGACGGCGGAGCCTGATGGGCTGCCGTCTATGGGGTCACACAGAATCGGACACGACTGAAGCGACTTAGCAGCAGCAGTAGCAAGGTGTGTAAATGTTCAATTTTATAAGAAAGAAATGATAAATTGTTTTCTAAAATGATTGTATGGGTATATATACCCATCAGCAACGTATTGAAGACCTACTGTTCTTTTCCAATACTTGGCGTTTTAATTCATGCCGTAGACTGGGTATCTCATTATGATCTTGATTTGTATTTACTTGAATGATGTTGAAAATCTCTTCGAGAGCTTTTTGGCCATGCTTCCTCTTCTTTAAAATGCATGGTCAAGTCTTTCACCCATTCTTCCGTTGGCTTATTATCCTTTCTTGGCTTATAGATGGTCTTCAAATCATCTCAACGTATATCTTTGAATGGTTATTTGGGTTTACACATATCTTCTTCAAATTTGTAGCTTATAACTTTGTTTTAATTTTAATATAGTTCTATTTATTAATGTTTTCTTTTATAACTAACCTTTTTGTATGTTGTTTGAGATTCTTTATTACTCAAACAAGGTCAGAAAGAAATTTTCATATATTTTCTCCTAAAACTTTTTAAGTTTTGCCTTTGATAATTAAATCCTTATATCTGAAATTGATTTTTGTGTATAGTGTAAGGCAATGATTTAACTTCATTTTTCCCATAAGGATGACATTTTTTCCAGCTCCATTTATTGAATAGTGCTTCGTTAGATCTGCCATGCCAACCTTGTCATTTATCAAATTTTTTTATATTCATGAGTTCATTTTGCTGAATTTCTATCACTGCCAATACCATCTTGTCTTCATCGCCACAGCTTTTTAACAATTCTGGTAGAACAAGTCTCCTCTCTATTCTTCTTTAGAAATTTCCATCTGTTCTTAGCCCTTTGCTCCTCTGAGCAAAAAGATATATAGATCTTTTAACTGGCTTGTTGAGTTTCATGGAAAAACCCTGTTGTAAGCTTTATTAACATTGCCTTGATGGTTACAGATCATTTGGAGAGAATTGTATGCTTATCATCTTCCTATCCGTGAACACAAGATAACCCCACTTGCCTATTAATAATAAAATCTTGAAGATTATCCCAGATTTGGGATCTACTGTATATTTTTAAAGCCCATGTGTGAATGTTGAATGATATATTTCATCAATCTCCTAATTTGGACACTCCAATTATTTTCATTCTCTAGCTCTAGAAATAATATTTTGGTGAATAAACTTGTAGTGAATATCTTCATGTACATAAAGAACAAGTGTTCAGTTTTTAGTCGCTATTACTAACTATATTTAGCCTGTTCTGCACCCAGCATGATGGCTCTAGATGTTCTTGGTCCCTGTTTATCTCCATCTTCCTCCCCCTGTGTCTTCCCAGGAGACAAACAGAGGCTCTGTGATCCCCAAGTATTGGAGTCAGGGTCCCCTAGACAGTCTACAATTGCTTCCCCTGAAATTAGGGGTGAGTTGGGGAGATCTGGAGTTAAAGTGATTTTGTTAGATAAGAAAAATTGCTTCATTTCTAAGGGTGTCAAATGCTTCCTACTCATTTCATCACTGCCCCGCTCTGGCCCAGCCCTGAGAGGTGAGCATCATTACCTCGCTCTTGTTCCTACTTTATGCTGAGACACCGAGGCCCTAGTTCACCCAGCATTTTAGAGACCTCGACTGGATTTCAAACGGGGATTGTCCCAGCCGGCCTCAGGAAATGTTTATTGACAGTAAAGCTGGGTCTGAGTATATCAACAAACACTTATTAACCAGTATTTCTCCTTTTTCAAAGTACTAATCTTTTCCATCAAGGGCTCTTTGTTTTGCTAATGAAAAAAGTCAACAGTCATTTGCATCACTGACGACTTCTCTTCTTTCACAGTGGGGTACGGGAGGACAGGAGCTGGTATTAGAGAGTTAGAGATCACAGGACCCCCGTCTCTAGTTCATCTGATCTAGGCACCTAACATAGAGTCTGACACCTGGTTCCATAAATGTTATTATCATTCAGGATATTTACAGAATAATTACCCTAATGGCTGCTATTTCCTGGGCATTGACTGCTTTCCCAGAGCTGCCGGAGGCCTTTTTCTTTTGCAGCAATTTTTAGTCCTCCAGTCTTTTGAGGTCCAAGGCCTTGTCCCTTTTTTGGTAGGAGTGATTAAAGCTCAGTTTCAGAGGGGTAACTAACCTAAAATCACAAAGCAAACAGCTAGCAAAGCAGAAATTCAAGCTCATATTTTGTCTGATCCTAAAGTCTGTGCATCTTGACTTTTTCACTGAGTTTGGATAGGCCCTTTTCATCTTTGGGTTGCAGTATAAAATGGGGACACTCATACCAGTCTTCTCTGCCTTGCAAGCAAGCTTTGTGGGCATTATATTCTTAGTATTAAATAACCAACTGCAGCAAGTTGGTGCTAGAGGCAGCCTAACATTAGTAACGATCCTAACCATTTTTAGAACACCAGTAATTCTCACAACCGCTCCATTGAGATATGCTTTATTATGGCTTTCATTTTGTAGATGCGGGAACTAAGGTTCAGAAAGGTAAAGTCAAGGTCAGTCAACTCAAGGTTCCTGCCTCCTCTGGATTTGATGGGTCCTAAAGAAAAGATGGGAGAAGCAGGAGGAGCGGGTGGAAGGCAAGCGAGGATGCTCTCCTAGAGCCAGGGCAGGGCCTCCCACCAACTGTGGGAGGAGTAGGGAGGAGCCAGGAGCTTGGGGAAGGCATTTGTCAGTCTTACCCACCACTGCCCACACACAACCCCACAACGAAATGCCTGGCATGTGGAAAGTGCTCCACAAACAACCCTCCCAGGCTCTTCTTCACTCCAGAGCCGGCAGCCGCCACACAGGGTCCCTGGCTGAGGGCTCCAGCTTCCCCAGCCTGTTCCCACCTCAAGGACTGGGCACCCTTGCTCCTTCTGCCTAAAGCATTCCTCTCCCAGTTTTTTGTATTTTTAATTTTTGTTGTGGTAATTACATTTTATGTTTTTATAAAAGTTATACATATAAATATTTGTGGTTTTTTTTAAGTAGAGAAAGTAGAACATGATCCTTAAAGGTGAAACTGTCTCCACTCTCTAGACGTTCCTATTGAGAAATTCTCAAATATCTTTGTAGAAATACTATATGCATGGCCTCCCTGGTGGCTCAGTGGTTAAAAAAAAAAAAAAAAAAAATCTGCCTGCCAATGCAAGACCCGGGTCGATCCCTGGTCTGGGAAGATCCCACATGCTGCGGAGTAACTAAGCCTGAGCGCCACAACTGATGAGCCTGTGCTCTAGAGCCTGGGAGCCACAATTATTGAGCCCACATGCTGCAACTACTGAAGCCCGAGTGCCCTAGAGCCTGAGCTCTGAAAAAGAGAAGCCACTGCAGTAAAGACGCCCTTGCACTGCAACTAGAGAGTAGCCCTCGCTAGCCACAATTGGAGAAAAGCCCGCACAGCAATAAAGACCCAGGGCAGCCAAAAAAATAAGTAAATAAAGTTATTTTTTAGAAAAGAAGAGCCCCTCAGAACTTTATAGGCCATCCTACTCTTTATCCATAACAGTTAACACCAACTGACATAAATTTCATAAATTTATTTCTTTCCTCTGTCTGCCCCCTCTAGAATGTTAATCATCCAGAGAAAAATACCTTTGTCCTTTCTGTTCACTGCCATTTTGCTGTAACACGGTAGGTAATCAATAAATATTTACTGATGGATAAAACAGACGAGTAGCTTTCACTGAGGCACAAAACACAGATGAGAACAAGTCTAAAGGGCAGGGGAAGGTGGAATGGGCAGAGCATCTGAAGAGACAATCCTCAGAAAAGGAGAACACAAGTGATGCATAAATGACTGGCAAGATGTTCAGCTTCACTCATAACAAAAGAAATGCAAATTAAAATTTCAATGAGTCACCATCTTCCACCTATCAGATTATCAAAGGTCAAAAAACTTGTTACTTCTTCGTGTTAGCAAGGGTGTGGAATAACAGGTCCTCTCATACACTGTTGTTGAGATGAAAGTTCGTCAAAAGTATGTTGGGGGAGATTTAGCAGCATCTAAATACGCTTTTCATACTGTTCATGGGGTTCTCAATGCGAGAATACTGAAGTGGTTTGCCCTTCCCTTTTCCAGTGGACCACATTCTGTCAGACCTCTCCACCATGACTTGCCCGTCTTGGGTGGCCCCAAGGGCATGGCTTAGTTTCATTGAGTTAGACAAGGCTGTGGTCCTAGTGTGATTAGATTGACTAGTTTTCTGTGAGTATGGTTTCAGTGTGTCTGCCCTCTGATGCCCTCTTGCAATACTTACCGTCTTACTTGGGTTTCTCTTACCTTGGACGTGGGGTATCTCTTCACGGCTGCTCCAGCAAAGCACAGCCGCTGCTCCTTACCTTGAACGAGGGGTATCTCCTCACCGCTGCCCCTTCTGACCTTGAACGTGGAATAGCTCCTCTAGGCCCTCTTGTGCCCGCGCAGCCACCGCTCGTTGGAGGTGGGGTTGCTCCTCCCGGCCACCGCATATTGTCACCCTGCTTATTTAACTTATATGCAGAGTACAGCATGAGAAATGCTGGGCTGGAAGAAACACAAGCTGGAATCAAGATTGCCGGGAGAAATATCAATAACCTCAGATATGCAGATGACACCACCTTTATGGCAGAAAGTGAAGAGGAACTAAAAGCCTCTTGATGAAGGTGAAAGAGGAGAGTGAAAAAGTTGGCTTAAAACTTAACATTCAGAAAACGAAGATCATGACATCTGGTCCCATCACTTCATGGGAAATAGATGGGGAAACAGTGGAAACAGTGTCAGACTTCATTTTTTGGGCTCCAAAATCACTGCAGATGGTGACTGCAGCCATGAAATTAAAAGACACTTACTCCTTGGAAGAAAAGTTATGACCAACCTAGATAGCATATTGAAAAGCAGAGATATTACTTTGCCAACAAAGGTCCCATCTAGTCAAGGCTATGGTTTTTCCAGTGGTTATGCATGGATGTGAGAGTTGGACTGTGAAGAAAGCTGAGCGCCGAAGAATTGATGCTTTTGAACTGTGGTGTTGAAGAAGACTTTTGAGAGTCCCTTGGACTGCAAGGAGATCCAACCAGTCCATTCTGAAGGAGATCAGCCCTGGGATTTCTTTGAAAGGAATGATGCTAAAGCTTAAACTCCAGTACTTTGGCCACCTCATGTGAAGAGTTGACTCATTGGAAAAGACTCTGATGCTGGGAGGGATTTGGGGCAGAAGAAGGGAATGCCAGAGGATGAGATGGCTGGATGGCATCACTGACTCGATGGATGTGAGTCTGAGTGAACTCCAGGAGTTGGTGATGGACAGGGAGGCCTGGCGTGCTGCGATTCATGGGGTCGCAAAGAGTCAGACACGACTGAGTGACTGAACTGAACTGAACTGAAATACTGTTTGATGTAGCAATTCCTTGTCTAGAAATTGATCCTGCAGATTTATTTGGTCAAGGATACAAAGATGTGAACATTCACTGCAGCACTCCTTGTCCTAGTAAAAGATGAGAAAGAGCATAAATATCCATTGGTGGAGACTGCTTAAGTATATGAATATATGAGACTGGTTAAGTAAACCTATATATGGTGTAGCTTTACAGTGGAATACTATATAGAGGCTAAAATGGAGATGGATCTCTATGTGCTGAAATGGAATAACCCATATGAGATTACTACATGAAAACAGTAGTATGCTCAATAGTGTGTACTGTATGTAAATATTTGTTTTAAAGAAGGGGGAAAAAAGGAATTGTTATGCAGAAACAAACAAGAAATCAACATGATGTCTCCGGGAAGGGAAAATGGAGCCTTTTCCAAGGGAAGGGGAGGAGTGATCAGGGGAAGGAAAAAGACTTTGTATTCTACCTTTTTAATTAAGCTACTAACTTTTAATGTTAATTACCTTAGGCATTGTTTTCAACTTTTAGAAGTGGATAGTATTTACACATACTTGAGACAAAAATCCAAAGATACTGAAAGATAAGAAGTAAGTCTCTGCTAAACTGCCACCCCCTCTCCCTACTCCCCACCACAAAACAAAAAACAGTGATGAAAGCTCAAGAGCCAAAAGAGAACTGGAGAGTAATAATTACAGTAGTACTGGAGTTTAACCTAAAATATTAAATAAATATCCATGAATCCATCATAATGTAATATACATAAATGAATGAATAAACAAATTCTTCCCCTACAGAAGGATTCCAAATAATTTCTGTAGATATTTTGCCCTCAAAGAAGCTGAACATAATTGTTCAACTCCTGTAGTATGGGCTGTGCAAGTAACTTCCTTCTTAAGAGTAGAATATGGAAAGAAGGAGGAAAAGTGTAATTTCAAAGTGAAATCTGACAAGCACTACCTCATTCGGGTGATTAAAAAACCCATCAACAATGATAAATAATCTTGGGACTTCCCTGTGGGTCCAGTAGTTAGGACTCTGCAGGAGGCACAAGTTGGATCCCTGCTTGGGAAACTTACATCCCACATGTGTGGCCAATAAATAAATAAATGCAACCTGAAAAAAACTGTAAATCTAAAAAAAAAAAAAAAGTGATATCATTCTGAAGGCAGGTACCCTTGATATGATAAGATGAAAATGGCACTTTGCCTCCTCCCCAAACCCATAACTTTTACTCTAATGTATAAATCTCAGTTAAGGGATATTTTATAAAATCCCTGACCAGTACTTCTCAAAGTTGTCAAGATCATCAAAAACAAGGACACCTAGAAAACTCACATTCAAAAGGAGCCTAAGGAGACCTGATGACTCTGGGATAGACGAAGGACATTAGGTAAAAACTAAAGAAATTTGAATCAAGTATGGACTTAATAATGTATCGATACTGATTCATGAACCATAACAAATGTAAGATGTTAATAGAGGAGAGTGAATAGGGAGGGGCATATAGGACCCCTCTACACAATCTTTGCAATTTTTCTGTTAAAATAAAACTGTTCTAAATAATAAAGTTTCTTTTTTAACCTCCCCAAATAAGTATGTCTCCTTCCTTTTCCCGACTCTGTAAGTCATATAACTTCTCTCAACTTCAATTTACTCATCTTGAAATAGGGAAATTATTTTGAATCTTTCCAACTATTATACAATCAAGAACAACAATCTCGGAAACTTCCCTGGTGGTCCAATGGCTAAGACTCCTCACTCTCAAATGCATGGGGCCCAGGTTCAATTCCTGGTCAGGGAACTAGATCTCACGTATTGCAACTAAGGCCCAGAACAGCAAGATAAATAAATACTTAACAAAAAAGAACAACAACACTCTAATTTAGTGGTGTTCACTGTGTACTAAATTCTATGCCGGGCACCCTTTACATGAATTCTCCCCGTGTAACCATCACAATGAAACTGTGGCCTGAGACTGTCATTTTTCTTATTTGTTTTTCATGGAAAGAGGCTGCAACTAGACCAAAGTCACAGAGCTTTGGTTGGTGGGAGCCAGGTTCAAACGCTAATGTGCCTGATGTAAAAGGCTCTGAACTTGTGTTCGTCACTGGCTCAGACCCCTCCTTCACTCTTTTATGCCTGTTAACAGATGCTGCCCAGCCCAAAGCCTATTTTGAAAGACGTACCTCTCCAGAAAAACTGCTTATAAGTAAGCATTCTCCTTCATCGATCTCTAAAAGTCTCTTTCTTACAGTTTCTTCATTTTTATTGGAGTAGAGTTTGTTAACACTGTTGTGTTAGTTTTTGCTGTACAGCAAAGTGAATCAGTTATATACATATAACCACTTTTTTTTTAGATTCTTTTCCCAGTTCCCTGTGCTATACGGTAGGTCTTTATTAGTTACCTGTTTTATATATAGTAGTATGTATGTGTATCCATCCCAGTGTCCCAATTTATCCCTACCCCCCTTACCCTCAGTAACCGTAATTTTGTTTTCTTCATCTGTAACTCTATTTCTGTTTTGCGGATAAGTTCATCTGTACCCTTATTTAGTCTCCTCATGTAAACGATATATGATATTTGTCTTTCTCTGCCTGACTTACTTCACTCAGTATAATAGTCTCTAGGTCCATCTGTGTTGCTGCAAATGGCATTATTTCCCTCTTTTTATGGCAGAGTAATATTCTATTGTCTTAGGTACCACGTCTTCTTTATCCATTCTTCTGCTGATGGACATTTAGGTTGCTTCTGGGTCCTGGCTATTGTAAATAGCTCTCCAGTGAACACGGAGATGCATGGATCTTTCTGAATTGTAGTTTTCTCCAGATATATGCCCAGAAGTGGGATTGCTGGATCATATGGTGGCTCTATTTTTAGTATTTTAAGGAACTTCCATATTGCTCTCCATAGTGGCTGTACCAATTTACATTTCCACCAACAATGTGTAGCAGGGTTCCCTTTTCTCCACATTGTCTCCAGAATTTATTGTGTGTGTGTGTGTGTATATATATATATATACAGAAAGGAAAAGTTTCTTTATTCAGGAGGCCAGCAACCCAGGAAGAATGTGAACTCATGTCCAGAAGCCAACTCCAAAGATTTTGTTCAACCAAAATCTTTGGAAAATTTTAAAAGGGAACATCATTTGGGGAGGAGGTCAGAGTTTTTATTCTTTTCCTCTGTGTGAAGATTTTCTTCTGATTGGTTGGTGGTGAAGTAACAGGGTGGTGTTTCAGGGATCTTGTGCTCAGCCTGAAATTACCGTCCTCCACCTGGTTGGGGGCCTCAGTTCCTACTGTTGTCTGGACTTACGGAGGATCAGGTTCTTTGTGCTTTGGAGCAGAAAGAATTCAGTGAAAGACAAAGTGATAGACAAGAAATGCATTTATTTAGAGAGAAACATTCTACAGACAGAATGTGGGCTGTTTCAAAAGAGAGAGCGGCTGTTTGTAGATTTTTTAATGATGGCCATTCTGATTGGTGTGAGGTGATAGCTCATTGTAGTTTTGGTCTGCATTCCTCTAATAATTAGTGATGTTGAACATCTTTTCATGTGCTTTCTAGCCATCTGTTTGTCTTCTTTGGAGAAATGTCTCTTTAGGTCATTTGCCCTGTTTTTTTTTTTTTTTTTTTTTTGATTGGGTTGTTTGTTCTTTTTTCTTTTTTTTTTAATTGTATTTTATTTTTAAACTTTACAATATTGTATTAGTTTTGCCAAATATCGAAATGAATCCGCCAAGGTATACCTGTGTTCCCCATCCTCAACCCTCCTCCCTCCTCCCTCCTCCCTCCCCATACCCTCCCTCTAGGTCGTCCCAGTGCACCAGCCCCAAGCATCCAGTATCGTGCATCGAACCTGGACTGGCGACTCGTTTCATACATGATATTATACATGTTTCAATGCCATTCTCCCAAATCTCCCCACCCTCTCCCTCTCCCACAGAGTCCATAAGACTGATCTATACATCAGTGTCTCTTTTGCTGTCTCGTACACAGGGTTATTGTTACCATCTTCCTAACCTATTATACAGAGTGAAGTAAGCCAGAAAGAAAAACACCAATACAGTATACTAATGCATATATATGTTTGTTTTTTCAATTGAGCTGCATGATTGGTTTGTATATTTTGGAAATTAGTCCCTTGTTGGTTGCTTTGTTTGGAAATATTTTCTCCCATTCTGAGGGTTTTCTTTTCGTTGTTTTGTTTATGGTCTCCTTTGTTATGCAAACGTTTTAAGTTCTTTCTTATGATTTCTGACCAGAAAGGCATCACCAGCAATTGTTCTGCAAGTACCCTGTTCCAGGCACAGAACTTGGTGCTTATTAACATGGAGAATTCATAGAGTAATGTTAAAAAAAAACCCAAAAAACATTAAAACTCCAGTTTCATGTATTGTTGGTGGAAATGTAAAATAGTTAAGCCACTTTAACTAGTTGGCAGTCCCCCAAAATATTAAACATAAAACTACAGTATGATCCAGCAATTCCACTGCAAATTATATACATAGGACTTCCCTGGTGGTCCAAGGGCTAGGAATCCGCCTGCCAGTGCAGGGGACACAGGTTTGGCTTCTGGTCTGGGAAGATCCCTCACGCCTTGAAGCAACCAAGCCCAGCAACCAAGCCCATGCACCATAACTACTGAGCTTGAGCACCTACAGCCCATGCTCTCCAACAAGAGAGGTTATTGCAATGAGAAGCCCACACAATACAACTAGAGGGTAGCCTCTGCTCACCACAGCTAGAGAAAGTCCATGCAAAGCAACGAAAACTTCAGCATATATAGCCCAAAAAATCCCCCCAAAACAAAGTATACCCCTGAGAAAATTGAAAGGGCTTCCCTGGTAGCTCAGTGGTAAAGACTTCACCTGCAATGCAGGAGACCCAGGTTCAATCCCTGGGTGGGGAAGATCCCCTGGAGGAGGACATGGCAACCCACTCCAGTATTCTTTCCTGGAGAATCCCATGGACAGAGGAGCCTGGTGGGCTGCAGTCCATAGGGTTGCAGAGTTGGAACAACTGAAGCAACTGAGCTCAGCTCAAGAAAATTGAAAACAGGCATTCATACAAAAACTTGTACACAGATATTCACAGCAGCATTATTCATAATAGTATAAATAAACAACTCAAATATCCATCAGCTGAAAAATGCATAACACAATGTGGCATTTTCATACAACAGAGAATATTACTTGGCAATAAAAAGGAATGAAGTCCCAACACACGCTAGAACATGAATGAACCTTGAGACCACAATACTAAGTGAAAGAAGCCAGTCATAAAAGACAAGGTGACTTGTATGGTATGTGAATTATATATTAGTAAATTTGTTTTTCCCCTTCATGGATCACAGCCTTGTCATGGCAAAGGGGCTTGCATAACTCAGTGAAGCTATGAGCCATGCCGCATAGGACTACCCAAGAAGGACAGGTCATAGTGAAGAATTCGGACAAAAGATGGTCCAGTGGAGGAGGAAATGACAACCCACTCTAGCATTCTTGCCTGGAGAACCACACAGACAGTATGAAAAGGCAAAAAGATATGACACTGGAAGAGGAGCCCCCAGGTCAGAAGGTGTACAATATGCTACTGGGAAGAGTGGAGGGCAATTACAAATGGCTCCACAAAGAACGAAGTGGCTGGGCCTAAGTGGAAATGATGCTCAACTATGGATGTGTCTGGTGATGAAAGTAAAATCTGATGCTGTAAAGAACAATATTGCATAGGAACATGGAATGTTAGGTCCATGAATCACGGTAAATTGGACATGTCAAGCAGGAGATGGCAAGATCAAACATCAACATCTTAGGAACTGGTGAACTATGCAAAAAAGGTCTTAATGACCCAGATAACCACGATGGTGTGCTCACTCACCTAGAGCCAGACATCCTAGAGTATGAAGTTAAGTGTGCCTTAGGAAGCATTACAATGAACAAAGCTAGTGGAGGTGATGGAATTCCATCTGAGCTATTTCAAATCCTAGAAGATGATACTGTTAAAGTGCTGCACTCAACATGTCAGCAAACTTGGAAAACTTGTCAGCAGTGGCCACAGGACTGGAAAAGGTCAGTTTTCATTCCAATCTCAAAAAAGAACAATGCCAAAGAATGTTCAAACTACCATATAACAATGCTCATTCCATATGTTACCAAGGTTATGCTCAAATCCTTCAAGCTAGGCTTCAATGGTGCATGAACTGAGAACTTCCAGATGTACAAGGTGGGTTTAGAAAAGGCAGAGGAACCAGAGATCAAATTGCCAACATTCTTTGGATCATAGAGAAAACAAGGGAATTCCAGAAAAACATTTATTTCTGCTTCCTTGACTACTTGAAAGCCTTTGACTGTGGATCACAACAAACTGTAGTAAATTCTTAAAAGAGCCTGGAATACCAGACTACCTTCACTGTCTCCTGAGAAATCTGTATACAGGTCAAGAAGCAACAGTTAGAACCAGACATGGAACAACAGACAGTTCAAAATTGGGAAAGGAATACATCAAGGCTGTATATTGTCACCCTGCTTATTTAACTTATATGCAGAGTACATCATTGGAAATGCCAGGCTGGATGAAGCACAAGCTGGAATCAATATTGCTGGAAGAAATATCAACAACATCAGATTTGCAGATGATACCACGCCAATGACTGTGGCGTGGTACAGCAGAAAGTGAAGAGGAATGAAAGAGCCTCTTGATGAAGGTTAAAGACGAGTGAAAAAACTGACTTGAAACTCAACATCAAAAAAGCTAAGATCATGGCATCTGGTCCCATCAGTTCAGACTCTTTGCGACCCTATGGACTGCAGCACCCCAGGCCTCCCTATCCATCACCACTCCCGGAGTTTACTCAAACTCATATCCATTGAATTGGTGATGCCATCCAACCATCTCATCCTGTGTCGTCCCCTTCTCCTCTCACCTTCAATCTTTCCCAGCATGAGGATCTTTTCACATGAGTCAGTTCTTCACATCAGGTGCCAAAGTATTGGAGTTTCAGCTTCAGCATCAGTCCTTCCAATGAATATTCAGGACTGGTTTCCTTTAGGATTGCCTGGTTGGATCTCCTTGCAGTCCAAGGAACTCTTAAGAGTCTTCTATAACACCACAGTTCAAAGGTATTAATTCTTTGGCACTCAGCTTTCTTTATAGTCCAACTCTCACATCCATATACGACTACTGGAGAAACCACAGCTTTGACTAAAGGGACCTTTGTTGGCAAAGTAATGTCTCTGCTTTTTAATATGCTGTCTAGGTTGGTCATAACTTTTCTTCCAAGGACAGTGATTTTGGAGCCCCCAAAAATAGTCTGTCACTGTTTCCACTGTTTCCCCATCTATTTGCCATGAAGTGACAGGACCAGATGCCATGATCTTAGTTTTCTGAATATTGAGCTTTAAGCCAATTTTTTCACTCTCCTCTTTCACTTTCATCAAGAGGCTTTTTAGTTCTTTCTTCTTCACTTTCTGCCATAAGGGTGGTATCATCTGCATATCAGGTTATTAATATTTCTCCTAGCAATCTTGATTTCAGCTTGTGCTTCCTCCAGCCCAGTGTTTCTCATGATGTACTCTGCATATAAGTTAAATAAACAGGGTGACAATATACAGCCTTGATGTACTCCTTTCCCTATTTGGAACCAGTCTGTTGTTACATGTCCGGTTCTAACTGTTGCTTCCTGACCTGCATACAGATTTCTCAAGAGGCAGGTCAGGTGGTCTGGTATTCCCATCTCTTTCAGAATTTTCCAGTTTATGGTGATCCACACAGTCAAATGCTTTGGCATAGTCAATAAAGCAGAAGCAGATATTTTTCTGGAACTCTCTTGCTTTTTCGATGATCCAACGGATGTTGGCAATTAGATCTCTGGTTCCTCTGCCTTTTCTAAAACCAGCTTGAACATCTGGAAGTTCACAGTTCATGTACTGTTGAAGCCTGGCTTGGAGAATTTTGAGCATTACTTTACTAGCGTGTGAGATGTGTACAATTGTGTGGTAGTTTGAGCATTCTTTGGCATTACCTTTCTTTGTGATTGGAATGAAAACTGACCTTTCCCAGTCTGGTCGCATCACTTCATGGCAAATAGAAAGGAAAAAAGTGGAAGCAGTGACAGACTTTATTTTCTTGGGTTCCAAAATCACTTGTAGATGGTGATTGCAGCCATGAAATTAAAAGATGATTGCTCCTTGGAAGGAAAGCTGTGACAAACCTAGACAGCATATTAAAAAGCAGAGACATCATTTGGCCAATAAAGGTTCATATACTCTAAGCTATGTTTTTTTCTGGTAGTTATGTATAGATTTGAGACTTGGACCATAAAGAAGAGTGTCAAAGAATTGATGCTTTGAAATTGTGGTGCTGGAGGACTCTTGAGCATCCCTTGGACTGCAAGGAGATCAAACCAGTCAATCCTAAAGGAAATCAACCCTATATATTCATTGGAAGGATTGATGCTGAATCTGAAGCTCCAATACTTTGGCCACCTGATTTTAAGAGCCAACTCATTGGAAAAGGCCCTGATGCTGGGAAAGATTGAAGGCAGCAGAAGAGGGTGACAGAGGATGAGATGGTTCGATGGCATCACCGACTCAATGGATGTGAATTTGAGCAAACTCCAGGAGATAGTGGAGGGCAGAGGAGACTAGTGTGCTGCAGTCCATGGGGTTGCAAAGAGTTCGACATGACTCAGCGAGTAAACAATGATAACAACAAAATTTGTTGTTTTTAAAACCCTCCATCCAATAAGGAAACCATGGCACAAAAATGAGCACATTCCTTAAGATTACACAGCTACTCTCCTGAGTTCATTCAGGGCAAGATACACACTTCCAAATAGCAGCATCTCGATGGTACATGATCATGGTTTTGTTTTGTTCTTCCCCAATGTTGACAGTCTTTTCTGGACTCCCCCTTTACCTCTGCTTGAAGAACTGCCCGAGTTGGGTCAGAGTAGGAGATGGGTCAGTGGAAGATAATAGTTACCAGGACTCTTTAATTTCACTCCTTCATCTCATATGAGTTTACTGCTCCTCTCTCACTGTAGCATGTAAGCGCTAGGAATGCTGGGCTTCTGTTGTTTACGCCTGTATCTCCAGGTACTACTAGTTCCACACCCAGCATGATGGATGCAGCAAATAGCCATTGAAGGAATAAAAGGCAGACAGTGGAGGTTTCTGACTTTGGCTCTAACTCTCAGAGGTAGAAATGGAGTAGGGGTGAGGTGGTGCACAGCATCAGGGATCTGAGGCACTTGTGGGAGAGATCTAGGAGACATTGGATATACGTGTCTAGAAAGTATTTCCCTGAGAATTCCACACCCAAATGCTTATGGGGACCAGGGAGGTGCCAGGAATCATGACAATGGCCTGTTCCTAAACAATGGATTGGAAAGGACAGTGGCAATCTGGAAAGAATACGCCCCATCTCAAAGGACAGTCATAGGGGAAGTAGGTATAGTGTCAACAGATGAGTTTTCAAGAGAAGCTGAGAACAAGAACTGCCGGTGAAACCTTGTGTGCAAGCCAAGCTTCCCCTGGCCAATCCATTTCTGACTTGTCAGCATGAACTAGGCTTGAGTCCTCCTGAGAAGTCAGGTATGTGTGGCGGTGGCAGAGGACGCTGGATCTGTCTTTCCTAAGGTGATCGATGGGTACACTTGGAACAAGTCAATTCTGGGTAGTTTGGGTGAGAGCCAGCTTTTGTAGCTTAGTTTAGTAGTCACTTGCTTTTTGAATGATTATACCAAAGAACGTTAACTGTATAGTACATTTCACAGGATCCCATTTTTTTGTAATATTTTAAGAATACCAAGTAAAGTAACTGGAGGAATATGCCCAAGTTAACAGTGGCCATCTCTGAGGAATGGGATTATAAAGCATTTTTTCTTTGTACTAAGTATTTGTGTACTTATAGTTTTATAATGACCATGTATTTAAAAAATCAATTAAAAAAATTACACATCTAACACTAGTTACTATGCGTGTTCATATACATGTGCAGGTGAACACAAATACCAAATGATTGACGGTGGTTACCTCTGGAAGGGTATGTGCCTTGGGTGTGTTGATAGATGCTCAAGTGCTATAGCTGGCCCTCCCTGTCTGTGGTGCCACATCCATGGAGTCACCCGACCATCGATCGCGCGGTACTATAAGACGTATTTGTTGACCGAAGTCCACATGTAAGTGGACCTGTGCAGCTCAAACCTGTGCTCAAGGGTCAACTGGAGTACGTAGTCCTCGCGGTCAAAAAGTATGAAAAACTTCACTGCCCAGCACTCCAATCCAACCCCTCCAGAGGGAGAACAAACTGCCCAGGTGGGAAGGAGGGTAAAACCTTCATCAGGACATGGGCAGTACTGTCCTCATCCCTCCCTGACCCCAGGACCCAGCCCAATACCCACCCAGGTGATCCAAACACACTCAAAGAGGAGCCAAGGGGCCTCATTGTAACACTCGTTTTTATATAAATATCCGCAAGTCATGTTACAGAATAAGCCCCACCGGGGAAAAAAAGTCAACGTTATGTTTTTGTTAAATCAACCCCTGCCTTCTAGGTTGGGCCCCAGCCTGGGGGCACTGCTGCTTTGGGAAGGCTGGGGCTGCTGCCAAGAGGCTGCTGAAGAAGCTGCCTATGTGGCCCACCCCCAGGCCGACCCCCTTCTTTGGTGTGTGGTACATGGTGACCTTCTCTGGCCCCTACTCAGCCTGAGGCAGGGTTCTGGGGGACAGGGTTCTGGAGAGCAGGGCCCAGGAATCCTGGGGGCACTTGGAATAGAGTGGGTGGGGGGGAACCAAGCCACTAAGAGGTGGAGTATGAAGCTTAGAGGTTGCGCCTTTGGGGAGTGGGGGCACAGAGGTAACAGGAGCAGGTGGGGGAACCCGGGCTGTCAGTCAAGCATGAAGCATCTGCCCTTCTTTCTGGCCTAGGTACCCAGGTCCCTTCCCCTGTTGGTCCCCCTCCTGCTGGTCCCCGTATTCCCAGGAATAACCCCTGGGTTCCTGCCTGTCCCCTCCCAGCTCTTCCCCCTTCAATTCCCCCTCCCCCCACAGAGAGGCCAGAGGCTAGGAACACAGCACCAGTCTTAGGATTTAATTAACCAGGAAGGGGGATTATTGGGAGGGGCACCCCTGTAAAAATGTACAAAAGGTCTGGGGGGCTATGTGGAAGGGGAGATAAATATGTACACGGAACCCCCCTTCCTTTAGCCCCTCCTCCCCCAGCCCTGAGAGGGCATGAGGACTTGGGTGGTAGGTGACGAGGAGGGGGGCACTTTGGCCTCTGGCTTAGTGAGCCCTTGGCGAGGCGGGCCAAGGGCCTAGGGGCCCTCAGAAGGGGCGATGGTGCACCTCAGGAGATCATGAGATGTGACCTCTGAAATGACCCCCACTCTCAAGTACACACACACACACACACACACACTCTCTCTCACAGACACACACACACACACATACCTCTCTAGAGGCTTGTGACCTCTGCCCTCCCAGTGACCCCAAGGTCCAACTGATGCGTGATCTCATGGGGGTTGGGACTTCTGCTCCCAGATTCCATGACCTCAGAGGTGGCTGGTGAGGTCAAGATCTCTGCCCTCCAGCCCTGGCTCGAAAACCTCAACTCTAGAACCATGTCAGAAGAAAGGGGGGATGGAGCTATGCCCCTGCCCCTCCCCTTCCCTCACCTGTCAGCCCGGGCTGGGCCAGGGGCCCGAGGAGGGGAACTGGGCCGGGGGGCGGGCACAAGTGGAGGTGGTGCCCCCAAAAGGGCTCCTGGTGGGGTCTTGCTGAGAAGGTGAGGGGTTCCTGGGGCCGCAGTCGGTGGTGGCGGCGGAGCCAAGCGGCTGTAGAGGAGGGGATGGGCAGGCTCCAGACCATAGAGGCGGGCGGCGGCCACGGCCCCAGGTCCAGTCAGCTCCTCGCCCGCCTCGTAGAAGCGGGGCGGCCTAGCGAGGCGAGGGGGCCCAGCCAACCAGGTTGGCTCCAGGAAGCCAGCACAGCGCTCTGGAGGACTAGGGCCCAGAAATGGGGGTGGCCGGGGCCTCTCAAACAGCAGGTGAAGGCCTTGGGGCCCGGTGGTGGCAGCGGCGGCGGCGGCAGCAGCGGCAGCAGCAGCGGCAGCGGCGGCGGCGGCAGCCTCTTCCTTTCGCTCCTCCTTTACCCGCACTGACTCCTTGGTGGGCCGGGCTCCTTCCTCACCAGCCCGGGCCTTGGGAGTAGCAGGAGAAACTCGGAGCTGGGGCCGGGAAAAGGGGAGGTCCCTGGGGGAGGTGAGGAAGGAGAGGATGAAGGAGCTTAGATGGATGGTGGGCAGCAGGCAGAGGGCTGGGCAGGTGGGGAGCACGTGAAGCCACACCTGTCCTTCTCCTCCTTGGTGAGAGAGGGCTCCCTCCGCTCCACCGGCCGCTCCTTGTCTGAGCCCGGGGTCCGGGCGGCCTCAGGGGGCCGGACCCAGGCAGGAAAGGCCAGAGGACTGCGGTGCAGGCGGCCCCATGGGTCTGGGGGGGAGGCGAAGGCTGGTGGGGCCCCTGGACTTTCTTTCTGGGCAAAGACGGCGCCGGAGTCTAGACAGAGGACAGAGCAAAAGACAATGGGAGCCAGGGGTGGTAGGGCCCACTCAGGCACCCTCCTGGCCCCCTGCCTGAGCACAGCAACCCACCGCCCTAGTCCCCACCCCACCCCTCCCCATCCCCTCCAGCACTCACTGAATGTGGGGCTGCCCAGGCCTCCAAAGGCCCCGTTGGAGAGGGCAGCCAAGGAGGCGAAGCTTGTGGGACGCCCAAAGGGATCTGTGGGAGAAAGGGGGGACGGTCAGAGCATTGGGCGGCCGGCTCCGAGCAGGCATCATGGACTGGCAAAGAGGCTGGTCAGCAAGCAGGCCCTGGAAAGGTACTGAGGTTTAATGTGCAATGTGTTGTTTAACAGCATAAGTTCCATGAGGGAGGTGGGATCATTCCCATTTAAGGAAGATCAAACAGGCTCAGAGAGGTGAAGTGACTTGCCCATCAATGGTCATCTAACCTGCGAGCGGTACCCCTAATCCAGGCCTCTGACTCCAAGGTCAGGCTCTTACCCCACATTCCCCTATACCCGCCACCCAGGCCAACTCAACAGCCAGCCACTCCCCTGAAGAATCTCTGCTAGCTGCCTCCCACCCACATGCAACTGAACCCTGACTGTGTGTGTATGTTACATGGCCGTGAGAACACCTAACCTGCCAGCTGGGGAAATCTCACAATTGCCTCTTCTAGAACACCTTTCCCTGGGCCAGCCGGCTCAATTCTTCCTTGTTCATCCAAACTAGGATAAACCTCTCCAAGAAGCTGGCGGAGACCACTGGGAGCCAGGGACCATGCTGCACAACCTTCCTCCACACGCCTCTCCCCACTACTCCTGGCTATTTCAGACAGTGACTGAGCTGGGCAATGACTCTGCCCTTCGTTATCCCATTTTACAGACTGTAAGATCAAGGCTCAGAGCAGGGAGAGTAACTTGCTTGAGGTCACAAAGCAAGTGGACCCAGGTCTACCCTCCATTCCAGCTGCCTCTCAGGTTTAATTTCAATCCCCCGCTTAACACCTCCAAGAAGTCAGGGTCAAGGCCTGGGTTGCCCAACATGCCCTTGGCTCTTACCAATGTGGGTGCTGGGACTCAGAAAGGGTCCATGGGCCCCGGGAGCTGCCGTGAAAGGGTTGGCTGCAGCATGGACGGCACCTGGGGCAGAGAGGCGGATGAGGCTGAGTGTGTGCAAGGTGGGCCTTGGGCTACAGGTGGGCACCCTCAGGCCCAGAGAGGGCTGGCCAGACTCACCAGTCGCAGTGAAGAGGGAGGCGGCCGGGTGGGAGAGCTCCTGCCCAGGGGGCAGGGCCCCATAGGGCCCCGGAAGGCAGGGCAGGAGGTCGTTCCGAAAGTCAAGCTTGTGGGAGTCGCCCTGCATGGGACAGGGAGAGGGGCAGTGAGTGAGGAGGCAGGTGTGGTCCCGCTCTTGCTCTTCCACCCTGAGGCCCCCTCCGAGAGCTGGCTGGTGCCAAGGGAGGGCGAGGGTGGGCCTCTGCCTCTCTCCAAACCTTCTCTGACCACCCCCCAGTTAGCTAGAGAACCTAGTACTGACTGTGGAATTGCTCAGGCAGTGACCAAGGATAGGAGAAGACGTTTCTGGCCAAGATTCTGCCAAGCTCCACTGAAGGTAGACACCCAGAGCTCAGGCAGGCCCGCTCTCCCCAGCCCTCTGGCCCCAGTACCTTCATCTTTTCCTGGTGTCTCAGGATCATGTAAGCCACGCGCACGTGCATGGCACACCACTTCCCTGGTTTCTGCCGCCCCAGAAGGATGACCAAAGGGAAAGGGAAGGAAAGAACGTTCACTCATCACCCACTCCAGACCTGGCCCTGGGCCCAGCATCGCCATACAACATCCCCACTTGTCAACCCCTACAAGTGAAGGGTTAGGACTAGGTTCATTTCACAGCCTAGGAAACTGAGGCTCAGAGAGAGAAACAGTCTTGCCCAAGATCCCACGGCCTGCTATGTGTGAACCCGGGCCTGCGGTTTGCAAGCCTTTCGTTTCCTGCTGTTCCATCTGGCTGCCTCCATGTCTTGGGCTTCTGGCTTATTCCCAAGCAAGACCCACCCCTCAGACAAACACGCTGACACCAGCCCCCAGCCTCATGCAGCCTGAGGTCCTCACCAAACTCACCCTCAAAGGTGGCCGGAAATGGTCAGGGATCTGGGAAGGGCAAAGCAGAGATTGGCGGCAGTTCAAACCTGTTTACTGACCTGGGCACCTCATCTCCATAGTCCCCAGTACCCCACCCACCCAAGCACCTCTCGTGTGGTACCCTCAAACCTTTCCTTTTCCCCGCTTCTCCAACTCCAGGCATCTCCCTTCCAGTACCAAGTTACTGAACCTGGCCCCAAGGAGGTGCCCTGCCTGGAAGGCTGTAGAATGGGTTAGTGGGCAGCAGGTTTCTCAAAGAGTAGCTCTCTGACTGACAACTTCATGTATAATGAGGAACTGCTTAAGATTTCTTTAGAAAAATACCTTTACAATTGTTAAAACAAGCTGGAAAACCTCTGGACTAGTCTCTTTAGGAACTATATCCTATGCTTTTCACCATGTTCCCAGAGCCCTGGGCTTTAAGGCTGTTGCCCATGTCTCGTCACAAAGGGGCAGCTTATCTTTTCGTTAAGAACAGAACTTCCTAGTGTGATGTCATTTGGAAAAATAGAATGCTGTGACTTAAAAAAACCTGAAAACTCTTATAAAAATTACTGTCCTATAATCTTATTTCTGGGGCAACTTCACAAAATTCCTATCCCTCATGCCTGAGAAACTCTTCACCGACAGAAATTCCCTCTCCTCAGATTCTCAGGGATACCCCTGATCACATATTAAAGAGAGGGATCAGGGGGTCACTCTCAAGTCAACACTGCTCTCCCTCAACAGATCTTCGAGCTCCCTGAGGACCTGCCTTGACCCCCCTCACCTGTGTCCCCTTTTGGGGAAGCCCGCTCGGCACTGGCCCCAGTCGTGGTGGCAGCTCGGGGTTCGTGCTCTGAGAAAGGGGAGTGGAGGGATCAGTCAGAGAAGCTGATGCCAGGCATAAAAGGGGGCTAGAATCAAGCTGGGGGCTGGGACTGGGAGGGAGTATGGCTTTGAAAAAACCTGGATCCACAGGGTGAGGGCAGGAGGAGGGGCGTGGTTTGGGGCAATTAGAAGGTACATGGTTCTGGGGGTGTCTGGGTTTGTAAGGGGTGGGAGGTGGTGGTGGTGTCTGGGTTGGGAGCTCACCTTGGGCTGGAAGGCCCCCTGCAGGGAGCCAAAGGAGACAGCCGGCGGGAGGCCCGGAGGGAGGCCGGGCACTGCGGGAGGGAAGGCCGTGTACGGCTGTGGAGAGAAGGGGACTAGTCCAACTGGGGGTGGAGGTGGAGCCCAGGGCGGGTCTGCTCATTGGTCCTCTGGCCTCCACCCTAGACCCCCCACCCTCCCCCAGGGAGCTCTCCCAGGCTCAAGGCTCTTGCTTTGGAAGCTGAAGACTGGACCCCCACAGTCAGGGCCACACACACTGATATATCAATGCCCACGCACCACACACACACACTCACATTATGCCGGAAAAGGCCTTCCATCTTTCCTGGATATTTCTCAAACTAGGGAAGAGAAGGGAAGAGTAAGCTGCCAGCCAAGAACCCAGGGCTTTCCCCTGGAAGCCACACCCTCCCCCCAGGTCTCTGAGTCTCATCACTGGCCCAATGAGGAGCTCACCATGTGGGGGCCGTGGGGTGGCAGCAGGCCCGGGGGGTAAGGGGTGAAGTGCTGGTGGGTGTGCTGGTGGGTGTGCTGGTGCTGGTGGTTGTGCTGGTGGAACTGGAAGGCCAGGGGCCGGGCCGAGCCCCCTGCCCCCACCACCTCGGGGCCACCCTGGGCATTCAGGTAGCGAGAGTTCAGGTCCTGGCCGATCAGGTCCTGCTCTGTGGGAGGGGAGGGGGAGAAGGCTTTAACATCTGTAGCCACCATGGCAGCCTCCTAGGGCCCGGGTGACTGGCCTTCCCTTCTGGCCTTGGGCCACTCCCTCCTCAAGCCCTGCTGCCTGCTAAGGTCCAGATGCCCCGAAGTCAAATGGGCCCAAGCCCAGAGCCATGGCCCCCCGCCCCCCGGCCAGGATCCCAAACTCACCAGAAAGGGCGTTAGCGGCTGAGGCCCCAGGGTGCCCTGGCACCTGCAGCAGGGGTGGGGGTGGGGGCAGGGTGGGGCCAGGGGAGAACAAGGAGGGGTGGTGGGGTGGTGGGGGGGGCCGAAGCCCAGGAGGGGGGAAGCTGTGGGTGGATAAAGGCAGGGGCAGTGAGGGCGTCGGGGGCCGGTGGGTGAGCTGCGCGGACGAGGAGGAGGCAGATGAGGAGGAAGAGGACGAAGAGGATGATGAGGGGGGAGGTTGAGCCACGGGAGGGGCCGGGGCCTTGGGGGGCGGCCGTGAAGAGCTGGGGAGAGAAGTGGGGAGATGAGTGAGGGGCTGGGAGGTGCCAGCTCTGACGGGAGGGGGTCAGAAGCCTGGGAAATACCTTGACCCTGGTTCTCCAACATGGAAGGTGGTAGAACCTGGCCCCCAGGACCCCTACCCCTCACCCAGGGAACCCATCCTCAGACGGAGGTACCTCCCACACCCAACAAACCCCCCTCCTCCTGTCTCTTCTTCCACACAGCTGCTTCTGACGCCTCTGGTCTTTCCCTTTTCTGACTCAATCACAGCACAAAACATCATTCACTTTGACGCTTAATTACAACAGGCCACCTGGGTTCCCACCCGAAGCCAGTGGAAGCAGCGCTGCGCTGGACTGGTGTAGGAGTCAGGAGGCCTGAATTCTAGGCCCATCTTGCCATCAACACCCTGGGTGACCTTGAGCAAGTCACTGCCTCTCTCTGAGCCTTAGTTTTCTCAATAAGGGAAAAAATGATGATAACAACAAAAATTGCATCAATCCTTGAAGTGTCATTAACTCTTACCCTTTACTGAGCACTTGCTGTATGCCAAGTACTGTCATCTGCTTTACATGCTAATCCAAGTCTCCAACATTCCACATCACCTTCCCAACTGCTGCCGCATCCCTGGGACCCCTTGTATCTTTTACTTCTTTAAACTTAACTCAGTTTCTTTTCCACTTGGCCTCACCAAACAGCAATGTGTAAAATTAAGGGGCTGAGGTACTACTTGTATTTTTTTTTTTTAAACACATCAAAACTGAAAAAATTTTACTCACGTACCATCTAAAATTCCCTCGCACACCACTAACAAAAGTGTGTACACACTTTGGGAAACACTGCATTAACTCATAATTAATCCTCACAACAGCTTTACAATGAAGGTACTATTATTATTTCACTTTACAAAAAGAAAAAATTGAGGCTCAGAGAGGTTAAGTGACTTGTCAAAAATCACACAGCCATTAAGCGGCAGAGTAAGAATTTGAATCCAGGTTTGAATAACACCAAAGTCAGCACTCTTAGTCATTATGTCAGCATTTCCCAAAGTATGTTCCAAACAACACTATTCCTAAGAGATGTGCCTTACAAAAAAAAAAAAAACTTGGGGAATAAAATTGGGAAACGGCACAAACTGGATTCCTCTGCAAGTCAACGTATAAAGGGTTCTGAGAAGTCCTGTAGTAATCTCTTTAAATTTGTCCCACAGTATCTCTCAAACTTTTTAGCCCCCAAATCCCTTTTCAAGTGATATCCCATAGGAACCAACCCATGTCCCCAGACACAGAATGCAGGGGTTGGCAGCAAAATGACTAGGCCTTTCCAGACCTGGCCAGACCTCCCGATCACTCACCTGCCAGTGCTGAGGTCCAGGCTGCTGCCATAGGGGGAAGTGCGGAGGCCAAAAGGCGAAACCCGAAGCTGCAGCTGGGGCTGGGGTGGGGGTGGCAGATTGGGGGCGGCCGGCAGGGGTGCAGGGGGTGAGACAGGAGGCCGAGGGGCTGGTGGAGGCGGTGGTTCCTTCGGGGGGAAAGGCACTAGCAGCGGGTCGGGCCCTGGGGGCTGTTCCTGGCTCCGCTCCAGGCCCGACACTTTAGGGACCACGGAGAGTTTTGCTTCACAGTTCCCATTGAAGGCGCCATGGGGGCCCGAGGCTGTGAGGGCAGGACGGCAAACATATTCAGTTAAGGACCATGCTTACCCAATTTCCCGCCCGTATCTCCAACCCCAGCCCTTGGGACCAACCTTTGCTGGTTGAGACAGTAAAGGACGGGTCGAGGTCATCATCGGAGACCTGGGGAAGGATAGGGACACAGTCAGGTTCTGGTCAGGTCAGGCCTTCACCCAGGAAGGCCAACAGCCTCTGGAGTTGGCTAGGCACTGGTAGTGGTGACAAGTCTATTCCATCAGCTTAGCTGAAATCCACTCAAGACTGTGGGCTCTAGGAGGCCCAATGCTTGGGGAAACGGGTAGAGCAACTAAGCCTGCGCATTTGATAGGCCAGGAAGATTGAATTGAGGCAGTACTGAAGTAACAGAGAAACAAGTAAATCAAGGCAAAAATGTCAGATATCACTAACTGCTGGCCCAGACTGTCTACCAGGCTTATAGATCTATTTGGTCCGTAAATGTCACCAAAAGTTTTAAACTAACTGCGAATACTTAGAAATCTGGAGATTCTTCATAAAAACTCAGACTCAGGTTCTCTTGACAATAGGCTCCCAGTCTCCCACTTGTGCCCCGATCAGATGGACAAAGACTATTTGCTTCACTACAGAAGTCCCTGTCCAGTCAACTTTTTAAACTACAGCAAGACATACATCAGGGAATACACGTTTAGTTAGTGACAGGAGAAGAACATCAACTGCTAGAACACACTTTGAAAGCTAGCACATCAGCCCTAAAAGCAAAATGAAACACACCTTTATAGCTTACGTTCTTACACTGTGTACAATAGTTTAGCGTCCTCACTGCCACGACTATTGTCTACAGACTGTAATCTATAGGAGCAGACTAATAACCAGCAGGAAGAACCAACTGGGTTCCATAGCCACCCTGGGTTTCCATGGAGAACCACTGGTATCTCCAAGTGCTTTGGAAAGGATAGCATAGCAAGGCATAGGCCTTTGATTCTTTGGTCAATTGGCTCCAATTACCAAATAAAACTTGTCATTTACTTTCTCAATCCCCCCCACCCCCCAACCTGCCTACCTGTCCCATGCATCCTCCCCAAACATCCATTTCTGGCTCGACTTAACTCCCTTTCCCCACTTAAGGGAAGACTCTGTCTGCTGTACAAGGAGACCTTTAAGGCACAGTTCATTTTATGAGCTGTAATACTGCCCACCCAACAAGCTCTAGCCCCACTCACCCTCTCGTCCAGATCACTTTCTGCATCACACTGGGGAGAAGGAAAGACAGAGGTGTCAAAACAGGGAAGAGAAGGGGGACCCAAGGTCAAGGGGTGTTTCAGACAGGGAGTGAACGGGGAGGGGCCCATACAGGTGGAGAGCACTTACTATGTATCCAGCTTCCAGAGAATGACGGGAGGAGGCCTGAGAAAGACCAGAGTCCAGAGGTAAGGGAGGCTGGCTGGCGAGGCCTTTGGATAAAGTCTAAGCTCCCTGGCAAGGCACTGAAGGCCCCTCATGACCTATTCTCAGTCTCCTTCTATTCCCCACCCAGTTCCCAATGCCCTGGCAACTTTTCAAATCTACCAGATTCTCACATCTCTGCGCTTTTGCCCAAAACAACTTAGCCCTATTTCTCTTCTCAGCAACTTATGACTATCCTTCAAGGCCTGACTAAGACATCCCAGGGGGCTTTCCCTAACCACAACCCTCCTCCCATCCCCCAGGCAGAATGAGTGGCTTCCTCATGTGGGTTTCTGCAGCATCTCTCCCAGATCTCTACCTTCTGGTGCCTCTCAAGTTTTGGTCTAGGTGTTTGCTCAAAGATTCTTTCCTACTAGACTGACACTGACTTGAAAAGGGGTGCAGAGACCATATCTAATTTACGATTCAACTACGTCCTTTTGATACATCTCTGAATTATCAATATGTTCAAGGCAGACCCAGTATCAACCCAAAGCAGGAAAGTCTGACTGTGGACATGTCTTTATCAGTCCGGGATGGGGCAGTGGGCGCTCAAATATGCTCTGCCTTTCTCTTTGACCTGAGAGACTGGGGTCACTTCACCATGGGTAGCAGCACTGCTGATGGAAAATGGGTCTATGTGAAGAACATTCGGCTCAGAATTTTAAAGGACAGGGATCTGGGGCAAGCTCACCTCTTTCCTCCTCCTCTTATTGGGCCATTTTCGGGCCCGATCCCCAGAGGGCCGGCCAGGCTCTCGATCAGAGCTGTCCCCTGGTTCCCCAGTTGCCCCACTGGAGCCCCCCCTCTTCCGCTTCCCAGAATGCTTCAGCCGATGCTCCAGTCGCTCTGGGGGCTGAAGAGACGCATCCTTCTGTGGAGGAGGAGGTGGGACTAAAGTACATACATGGTGGAGAAAGGAAAGCTCCCCACCTCTCTAGGGGTGACCAAGTTACCAAAGTGGCTCTCGGGCCCGGTAACCTGGTTGGTCCCTGGAGACTAGCTCTACCTCCTCCCACCCCAGGGTGGGGCAGAGGCCTGGCCAGAGGAGCCGGTTGCTCTGGTTTGGGGTGCCAGCATTCCCCCCTCAACTCCACCCACTCCAGGCACCGTACCCTTCTCTCGGGCCCTCTGAAGCCCCCCAAAGGTCCCCGGCCCCAACAGGCCCCACCTGCAAGGCCTCGAGGCTGGCGAAGCTGGCGATAGCGAAGCCATCGATCAAGTCCTCCTCTTCTTCTTCCTCCTCCTCAGGCTCTTCCTCGGCCTCCCCATCGTCTGCGCCCCCCTCCTCCTCCTCCTCCTCTTCCTCCCCGCGGCTGCCCGAGCCAGCAGGCCGCTTCCGAGCTCGGGGTCGCGGGGGCCGAGGCCTGGGACGCGGCCGCCGCCGTCTCGGGCCTCCGGGCCGCTCTCCAGACGAAGCTGACGACCACGGCCTGGCCGGCGGCGGCGGCGACGACGAGGACGAGGAGCCGCGCGGGGCGGCCAACAGGGCCCGGGGCGCGTCGCCGCCGGGACCTCGGCGGCGCCGCTGCTCCCGGTCTCGGTCTCGGCGCGAGCAGCGCCGCCGCCGCCGCTCCCCCTCAGCGGCCCAGCCCGGGCCCGGGGCCGCGGCCGCTGCCGTCTCCATGGCGACCGCCCTCAGCGCCGCATCCGGAGGCGGCGGGCCCCGGAGCGGCCTGTCCGCAGGCCCGGGGTCGCAGGCGCGGCGCTGGCGGCTGCACAGGGACGAGAGGGCCACGGCTTTCCCTTTAAAGCAGGATCTGCTCGCCCCGAGCGTGCCCCAAGGCCAAGGCCCAGGGAGCCGGCGCCGCCCCCGGGGCGACAAGCCCGAGAGCCCCCCCTGTGGGGCCGGCGGGGCCGAGACAGCGAAAACGGGGCGGCCGTCCCTTTAAGGCAAGGCCTCAAGTTGTCCAGTCTCTGACTCCTTTAAGACGACCCGACGGTGTCCGACCGGCCTAGTTCGGTGGCTGCCCCCTACCAGGGGTCGAGACAAGTCTCCCCGAAGAAGAGGAAGGGCCACCCCTTTAAAAGGGGCCGAAAGCTCGCCCCGAAACGTCGACCTCCCCTTTAAAAGTGCCTCAAGTCCTCCGGCTAAAAGAGGCCACCCCTTTAAGGAGTCCCAGGTTCTCCAAACAGCAGGCCGCCCCTTTAAGGGCTCGGGAGTTAGTTTCTAGTCCTCCACAAACGGCCACTTCCCCTTTAAGTTGAATTTAAAGGACTTCTTGCTTTGAGAAGTGGCGATGAGAATCCTCTGCTCGCTCCAGTTCTCCCAACAGCACAGTTCTCAATTTGTCAGCGTCTGTTCGGCGGCTTCCCCTTTAAAGGCTGGCGTTGTAGTCCGCCGAGATAGGTGGCCACCCCTTTAAGGAGATTTAAAGGGGCCTCTTCCAGGCCCAGCTCTTCCAGCCTCCGCCTCCGGTCGCCATGAAAGGCGCGAGGTGGGGGGCGGGGCCGAGGGGCCAGCCCTCCAAAGCCCCGGATGTGAGGCAACGGTGACGGGTAGAGCTTGTCTGTCTGCCGACATAAAATTCTCTTCCTTCTTTCCTCCGTCTCTGTCTGACGTTCGCCTTAAAGAATCCGGAACGGCAGCTGGGCAGCTGGGGAGCTCCAGCTCACCCTCCTGTCGTCTCCTTTGGAGTCTTGGGCCTCTTCTCCGCCAGGACTTCCCTGCCCCTCCTCCCTCTTCCTCCTCAGCCTACGCCTCCTTCCTCTCTCTGTCTCCTCCCACTTTTCGCCCCCTTCCCCTCACCCCCCTACAGGCTTAGCCGTTGATAGGCTGAGAAGTGTACGTCAAGTCGAAGGGGCGGAGTCAAACGCGGGAGGGAGGGAGTGAGTAATATGTAACCGCCCTCAAATCTTGGATTTGGTATACGTCAGATTAGCTCCGCCCCTCATCAAGTCTTGTGACTCAACTGGTTAGAAGTAGGCGCTTGGGGCGGTCCTCCAGATGACCCCGCCTCTTCCTGCTCTTCGTTTATTGGCTACTCTCCTGACGGCGTCTAGCCGAGGATCTGGATCTAGAGTGCGAGTCGTTGGGGACAGTTGGCCGCTGGGTGGCGCGCGGCCGCGGAAGGACACTGTACACTGCCAGTTATGTGTTCTCTCCCTTTCTGCCGCTTGGCTTAGTCCACAGGCTGTCTGGCTTCTCGCGCACGCGCGTGATGCTACAACCATCAGGCTGGCCGCTCAGCGGGATCCCCCGCCGTGCCGGGTGGTTAGAGCACGCGGCTTGAGCGCCAGTCGAGCGTAAAGGAAGCTTTCGCGTCCAGTTATTGCTCGGTGCAGGAGTGCGGGCCTGGGGTCTGCGTGCTAACAAGATAAAAACAGTTTGCATTGTGTGCCAGACACTTTCTCACATAGGAACTCATTTGACAGAAATCTCTTAGGAAGGTACTACCATCAGCCCCATTTTACAGGAGAGGGGAATTGATAAACTTTCAGTTTCCTAAGCAGGATTTACTCAGGAAGCTTAGCTCCAGTCTGTGCTCCTGGCCACTATTCTACCTTTAAGTTATGAAAGATGTAGTGTGCCGCTTGTGTTCTCTGGTTCCCTGGGTTTCCCTTTTAATGTGAACATTATGACAGCTTGCTTTTTCATGTATAAAATGGGTATAATTCTTATAGGGCTATTTGTAGGTCAAGTACCTGTGACAGGTTGTTGTAGGTGCTTACTTATAGCTGATTATTATTAGTTCTTGAATCCAACAACAGATTCTTGGCCTGTGTGTTAGAAGGAACTCAGGGCTATCTAGAACAGGGCTTTAGTCCACTCTAGGACTTTCAGCCTCTTCTTTTTTTTTTTTTGCTGTGCCACGCAGTGTGCAGGCTCTTAGTCCTCCAACCAGGAATGGAACCTGCAGCCCCTGCAATGGAAACATGGAATGCTAACCCCTAGACCACCAGGGCATTCCCTCAGTCCCTGACCAGGGTCCAGAGTCACAGTATCTTCTGGAGCAGATTCAGAAGTATCCCTCTGCATAGGAAAATTCTCAACCCAAGAAGGTATCTCCAATGACCATTCCTCTACCCCATTCCCTATATCCCACTTCATGGTCTTTCCTGGTACCACCCTCATTTCCCAGTTTTACAGGCCAAAGTAGAAACATCAGCCAGTACTGGCAGTGAATCTCAAACTCTGCTAGAGACATACAGAAGAATCAGAAACATATCGAAAACTTTACTAGAAATATAGAGAAAAAATTATAACTGCCTCAGAGACTTCCCCCCACCCCCTCAGGACGCATGGACAGACAAATGGAGCTTCTAAGTCCGATGGGGCTGATCTTGATCCCCTTCCTCCTCCTCTTCCAGGAGTGAGGCGTCCAGCTCCTGGAGTCGCTGCTGCAGCAGGGGTTCTACATCTGGGCTGGGGGCCAGACTGGGAGGAAGGGTCCTGCCAGCTGTAGCCCGGGCCCCTCGAGATGGCCGCCGGGATCGAGGAAGACTGCTGTCCCGAAATTCTACAGTCCGCCGGAGCTTCCTTGAGCTGGTGAAAATCAGAGTCCCATTGCGCTCCCGGGGTTCCTCAAAGATGGTCTCAAAGGTCCTGGACCAGGCAGGGAGGAGTCCAGGTTACCAGCATGCCCCCTGATTCCAGTTTTCCCTCTGTCACCCCTAAGCCTTCAAAGTTTCTCACCTCCTGGTTGTGGGTGACTGGTAATTCTTGTTGGTGTAAATTTCTTCCAAGCTGAACTCCTTCTTGTTCAACCTACGAGCCAAGAGCAGACGTCACTGAGAAACCTGGGGCTAGTGGGCCTGGAGAAGGGATAAATAAGGCCTGGTCTATATTTCAGTTTCTTGGATCTGTCAGGAGCCAGGAGTGCTGCCTGAGGCAGACAGATGGTTCTATATGCAAACCACGTCCAGAACAAATGGAGTCCTCCAAGCTTGACTGAGAGGAAGCAGAGCCACACTCAGGGGACCTGAGCCTACACCTGCTTCAGATCCATGCACGACAAGCTTCTCACCTGACTGGCCGAGGCAGCCCCATTGGTGTGAGGTTTATTTGAGAACGGGCCGGTGTCCTGCGTATTCTGAATCGAGAAACCTTCCCGATGGTCTGCAGAGATGGGGCAGAGGGTAAAAAGTGCAGCGTGGACTCAGGCTCCCACTTGTCTCCTCCCCGTTCACCTGTACCCCTACCTTGGTCTCGGAATCTGGAAGCACCTGGTCTTCTGGGGCCCTTGGCTCCTTTCTCTTGGTTGAGCTCAACCTGTAGAGAAGGTCAAGGCTCAGAGCCAAACAGCATTCCCAGCTGCCTCCCCCTCTCCTGCCCACTGGATACTAGGGTAGGAGGCTGGGCCCCCTCCTGTGGCCAGAGCTTTAAGGAGGGTTTATCAAGAGCACTACCTGGGTTCTGCAGGTTCAGAGAAGGAAGAGGTGGATGCAGTAGACGAACAAGATGTGACGAGGGGAGGAGAGCCTCCCACTCCTCCAAGAGGGAAGACCTCTTTCCGGAGACAGGGCCGAGGGGGTGGTGGGGCTTTGGCCATCTCTCCACCACCCACCGTGTGCCGCCGAGGCCGTGGCCGGCTTGAGGGGGCTGGAACAGGGGGCCAGCTGCAGGGATCTGGGCCAGGGGGCCCCAGGTCAGGGCAGGAGTGGCTTCGGCCCAGAGAGGGCTTAGTGAGAGTTGCTGAGGGGTTCTGGTCTTGGGCCCGCCATTGGCGGATAGGGGGCCGGGGACTGACTGTCACAGTGCCCTCAGAAGCCCCGGGCTGCCCGGCCTCTGAGATGGCAATCTTCAACTCCAACTTCATGGGGGGTGATGGGGGTGGGGGCCGCGGGGCTTTGTTGGGTGTGAGGAAGATGTCAGCAAAGCTCTCCAGCTTGGAGCGGACGGAATGGAAGAGGGGGGCCAAGCCCCAGGGACTGAGGCGGGGGCGTAAAAGGCTGGACGGCGGTGGGGTCGATGGGGGCTCCAGAACAGGATCTGGGGCTGAGGAAAGGAGAGGGTCAGGTGCATATTCTGACCTGTCTAAGCCCCACTTAGGAACCTTAGTCCCTCCCCCAAACACTAACCTTTGCCCACTGAGGAATAAGCCCAGCCCTAAAATACCAAGCCTTAAATTCAGAAGTTCAGACGTCTCTGAACTCTAAACTCCATCTTCACACACCAAGCTCCACCCTGAGAGGGAGTTAAGCCCCATCCCCACCTCTGCATCTGACACTTCTAAGCTCAGCTAGAATTTTCCAGAACCCTCCTTCTCATCCATCTGAGTCCTTACCTGGTGGTAGGCTCGCCAGAGGGTTTGCAGACAGGGCAGATGGACGGGATGGGGCTGGCAGGTCCCTGGACGGAGGCTTTGGCTGGTGAACCATCACCTTGGGCTCAGCTCTGGGGTGAAGGCGCAAGTTAAAGGCAGAGGAACCTTTCACATTCAGATCCCACCTGAGCCAGGACCTCCCCTGTCCCTTAATGCTTCTGAAGGTGCTGCAAGGAAGCACTGGACATGTAAAGTCTGATGCCCCTAGCTTTGGCTGCCTGGATAAGAGCTGCCACCTACACGTCTTCATAATCCCTTCCCAGCCCTCTCACCTTCTCGCTGGGATGATGAAGTTGGAAGCCTCATCAGCAAAGCCCTGGATATAAACAGGGGGTGTTTATGGGGAGGCAGGGAAGCCCCCTGTGGCCTCCGTAGCTCCCCTATCCCAACTCTGTCAGTCTCCAGATGCCTGCCTGGGTTCATGCTAAAGACTTTTTCATATAGGTCTTTGTTCAGGCAATGTCTTCCAATCTAAAATGCCATCCTCCTTTCTCTGAGCAAAATCCACCCCAGACATAGTCCTCCCACAACTTTCTTCTATGCCCAGTGACATGCCTGCCCCCAACTGAACCCCTGACATCTTTCCCTGAAGTTCCCATACCTCAGCTCGGGGTCTGGAGCTGGCAATGTCCTGCAGCATCACCACCAGGGTGGGCTGGTGCACCTGGTCCACCTTTTGTGAAGGCCCCTCCTCTGGGCCAGGTGTTGTCCTTGATTGCCGCCTTGGGGTGGAAGGGGGCCGACGGATACGGCTCAAGGGCTCTCGACATAGGTGCAATGGGTCGGGAGGCCTAGAGAGGGAACGGGAAGATGAGTGGGGCTCAGCTGTGTTCCCAGCTCCTCCCCCCCATTCTGCCATTCTCACCTGGCTTGTGGGGACCACGTGGCCTGCCGGGGTGGTGAGGCAGGCGGCTGGCTGCGAACAGAATCCCGATGGTTGCTGTGGTGTCGTGGGGTGGAACTCTCTTCTTGGGGCTCCAGGGGGACCTCAGAGAGGAGGAGATGTCAAGAGGAAGGTGACAGAATGAAGCTGGACCAAAAAGGGCCTCCCTATGCCTAACAGTGCCCTATGCCATCAAGATGACAGAAATAGTGGCTAGAATTCATTTGCAATCCCCAAAGAAGAGGTCAGTTATGGCCCGAGCTACTTGGTATGGGGCCTGGGTAATGTCACCCAGGCTATTTGCATAAATGAAAAGGACAGGGTGACCTGGAGTGAGTCATTGCCCTAGTTGGGGCCTCAGTTTTTCTAATCTGTGCAATGGAGCCAAAGACCTCAGCCTGCTTCCCAAGGATTGCCTAGAAATTGGGCTGGGAAGAAAGCAGGGGAGTTTCTCACACTTAAGAATTGTGGGGATGTGGTTTTGGCACCAGAGACCTGCCCAATTCCAGGTTGGAGTAAGTGAAAGCCAAGCAAAAAAAAAAAAAAAGCATTAGGGAGACTGACTGATGAGTGTGAGAATGAGGTGTTTGGACCTCAGTGATCTTCACTTGACCTAGTTTGACTTTCCTACTGAGGGGACCTGATGAAGAAGGGGGCCTCTCAGTTCAAGAGGCTCACCATGCGGGCAGCCATGACATCTTCCAGGACCACGGCCAGGACCCGCCGAGAGGCTTTTTCCAAGGGCGAAGGGGCCCCGAGAGGCTGCAGTTTCGGCCGTTTTGGGCTCTTGGCTCCCCATAATGCTCCAGCATGGGGTTGGCGGCACAGACGCTGCCGGCCAGGCGTGCTGAAGGATGAGAAAAGCAGAGGACGGTCGCCTAAGCCTGTTGTTGGCCCTGTGGTTTCCCCGGTACGGCCACCAGGCTCCCCGTTTCCCGGGCTCAAGACAGGCGGGCGGGGTGCGCTCTCACCTGGAGTCCCCGGGCAAGTCCATGGGGGAAGCGGCGGCTCCGGGGAGTCCCTGGGGGATCCCAGGTTCCAGCCTGGGGTAGGAGGGGAGCGGGGGAGCGGGGAGTGAGGGCCAGCCCCTCCCGTGGGGCTCCACCCTTCATGGTCCGCCCGCGGCTCCCGGTAGCCCACGGTTCGGAGCCCTGGGGCGCGTAAGGGCGCCCTCGCCTGGCTACCGGGAACGGGTGTCTCCCCTCTGCCGCCGCGGCGATCCGCGATCGCCCTGTCTGAGCCGCGAGAATCTGAGTTGCAGCGGTCCCAGTTCTCCCACGGCCGAGCTTCCTGGGGCCTTTGTCCCTGCAGATTCCGCCCTGAGATCCCCGGGATCAGCTGGGATCCCAGTCCTCGGAGGCTCAGTTTCCGCCGGATCTCTTCACGGGGAGTGGCTGAGCACTCCGAAGCAATACTCGCACAAGCCGGCGGCCCTCCCTCCCACCTGATCCCCTAGACTGGATCCCCGCGGACACAATGCTCCAGCGCGGTTCCTCCAAACAGACGCCGCGCGAGTATCCTCCTCTCCCTGTGAGCTTCGGCTCCGTAAAGCTACACTCAGACAGAGGCGGCCCGAGCTTGAGCATCACGAACTCAGTCCGGATCCCCGGGGATCCACTGTCAAGCAGTTACCCCTTCACTCCAATCCCGGGAGGTCCCGCCCACAGACCCCCTCCCTCCGCCCTCCCCTGATCCCCGCCCAGCGCTCTCCCCAGCCCGGGTCCAGATGGCTCAAAAGTTTCTTTCCCTCCCTCCTCCCGCCCTCTCTCCAGCCGCTCGGTGCCCTCCCCCGCACGCCGCTCACCGCCGCCTCCCGCAGATCCCGGGTCTTCGACGGCTCCCACCTCCGGCTCCTTTAAAACTAGTCTTACCCAGCACTGCCCAACCGCCGAGGGCCTTCTTCTCGGAGCCTTTGGGCACCGCCCAATCGCCGGTCCTGGTCTTCCGGGGTGGTGAGAAACTAACTGAAGCCGCCTGGCGGCCATCATGCCTAGGGGTAAGAAGCCAATTGGGCGGTGCCGCCATTATAGTTGAACCCAGATTGTGCTGTCCTCGATTAACTTAAAGTGGACCGCACGGCGTCTTCTTTTCTGGCCGGCGAGTGGCCGAAGTCTAGGGCAAGTTTCTAGAGCTACTGAGGCAACTCTGGTGAAGCTAGACTACCGCCACGTTTTTTAAGGGCATCTTCCGGTTCTTTCGTTCTTAGACCAATAAACGTGAACTGAGTGCTAACGATATGTGAAAGTTTCCTAGAGAGGCCCCATTGAGTCGGTTTCCAGTTCCATTCTAGGTTCCTGAATCACGTTACCAGGTTGCCAGGGAAAAGTTTGGCAGGAGGTGGTCGGGGCCAGAGATTAGCGCTGGTGCCGACTCAAGCTTCTTTGCTCGCACGGTGTCCTGGAGAGCCTGGGCTGAGTCAAAGTGAGGAGGAGGCTGGGGCGTTCACTTCACCCGACTGTTATGTACCTCTTCCTGCAGGAGAGGTTTCTATAGAGGACGGGTTCCCACGAGCACTCTGAAGAGGAGCCTGGCTGATGGGGTGTGTAAATAATCCTTAGCAGTAAGGGATCAGGGATCCTGCTGCTTAGAGAGGCTGCTTCGTGAAACTTTTAAACCAGGAGCCTGCTGTTGGGGGTAGGTAATGGGCTTGTACTGGCTTCTGGACTGTGAACGCGCCCCCACTGCTTTACCAAAGCCCATGCCTCCACTAGTTCTCTTTCCCCAGGATTCGCTGGTACAAACTAGTACTTATTTTTCCTGATAGAACAAAAAAGACTAAAGCCTAAAATCGGGCCTGAATGAAGATTAAGACTCGGCCCAACATAATTCTCTTCTATGGGATTGAGTAATAAGAGTAATGACCCAGGAAGGATGATGTAAAAAGACCAGCACTGGTTAGTGTTGGTGTGGGACGTGAAGACTCCCCAACTCTGTAACGAAAGACTCAACCAGATAGGTGTCCTAGGACTACAGCCACTCTCTGTAGTACAAGGCTGGCTGGGTCCTCTGGAAATCCATCATGAGACTTCTGGTGAGAATAAGCAACAACTGGTTCAACTAGAAGTGTTCTATCTTCCCCTGGAGCAGGGCTGGCTACACAGGTGCATGAGGAGGGTCCCTGCTGGTATGGCAATGCATCCAGCTCTAAGTAGAGATCCCTCTCCATCTTGGTAAATTGAGAGGCCTCCTGTAGGCTTTCACTTAAACCTGCCTGCTTAAACACAGAGGTATTTCCCAGATTGCAGGTTAATGAAACGCTTTCAAGGGCAGAGCAAACCTGATCTGAGTTTTGATTCTCTAAGTCTGCTGAAGAAGTCAATGCCAAGGGTAAAGGAAGTAGGCTAAAGAAAGGGCCTGGTTTCTGAGAATCTGGTTGGGGAGGGCTTGGCCCTCAACTCAGGCCAACAGTGATGAGCCTTCGTACCCTCACAGTCCTGCCTCACCCCTCTTTGTAACTACCCTTTAAACAACTCTTACCTTACCCACTGCCTGTGTACATACCCCAGGCAAGGCCAGTGTGTGGTGATCAGTGATTAGAGGCCCCTCCCAGCCTTCAGTGGAGCAGGTGATGTGGCTGGAGATTGGCACATCCATGTATCTATTCTTCAGAATCCCTGGACCCTGTTAGACTCTGGGTCTCACATCTGCTTAACTGGTCCTGGCCTTAGTGGTCTCAACTGTAAAATGGGAACAATAAACCCTGCCATACTTGTCTCAAAATGGAATGAGAAGATCAAGTGAGAAGGCACATCTGAATGTGCCTGATAAATAAGACTCAGGCTGCAGGTAAAAAGGATGATAAATAAACTGCCTCTTCCTTCTCACAGAGTACGCTATCCCTTCTGGTCCTCAAGCCAGCTGCTCTGCTCAGTATCTTTGTTTGCAGAAGCATCTGGCCTGAGCTCTAGATCATCCAGGGTGGATTAGGCTGGGTTGTGGCCACAGGGTGTTGAGATGAGAGAAATGCACTTAAAACCCTTTGCCAAGAACCACCCCTGTGGACTTCGCCCGTGGTCCAGTGGTTAAGAATTTGCCTGCCAATGCAGGGGACATGAGTTCGATCTCTGCTCTGTGAAGATTCCAAATACTGTGGGGCAACTAAACTCATGTGCCACAACTACTGAGCCCACTCTCTAGAGCCCGTGCTCCGCAACAAGAGAAGCCAAGGAGCCCGTTCACTGCAACTAGAGAAAGCCTGCGCACAGCAATGAAGACCCAGCACAGCCAAAAGTAATATTTAATTAAGAAACAAAAAGAACCACCTGTGAGAAGTGATAGGACACTTTGAGTTTGGGTTGTTACTCTGGTTCGCATCAACTATTCAGCAAAATTGCAATGTCTGTGTGCCATGCTGTGGCAACAGACAGGTGCCTGTCCCAAGGAGTTTGGAGTTTATATGCCTGTATATAAGATGGCCATTGGCTCCATTGCTTCCGTCAGCCTCAGTCCCCTCCACCGGGAAGTACTTAGTCCAGCCAGGTACCAGCACCAATTTCATTCCCCTAGTGAGGAGCTTTTTAGACCACCTCTGGGGGCTCTTTCACTCTGGTCAGCTACTTCCTAGAATTTTTATTTACCTGGGGAAGTTGGTCCTGCCTATGGTTTACCTCTTCTCTTCCCCACCTGCCACCACTTATAACCTTGCCTCCTTTTGTGCATGGGGAGGGTATGATAGACAGGTGTCAAGTTTGGAGGAACTGAATGGTGAAGTGAGGGGGCTTATGAGGAAGATGTCAGGGGAGGGGAGACGGGAGGACTGGAGAGAGTCGGGAAGGGGGAAGGGAAAGAAGATGTGGTACATGTTTAGAGTGGAATATTACTCAGCCATAAAAAGGAACAAAATTGAGTTATTGGTAGAGATGGGATGGCTCTAGAGTCTGTAATACAGAGTGAAGTAAGTCAGAAAGAGAAAACAAATATCATACATTAATGCATATAAGTGGAATCTAGAAAAACGGTACAGATGAACCTATTTGCTGGGTAGGAATAGAGAACACACATTTGAACACAGAGGGAAGGGGAGGGTGGGATGAATTGGGAGATTAGGCCTGACATACACACTACCATGTATAAAATAGACAGCTAGTGGGACACTGCTGTACAGCACGGGGAGCTCAGCTTGATGCTCTGGGATGACCTAGAGGGGTGACACTGGGGCTGGGTGGGAGGGGGCTCCAAGACGGAGGGGATATATGTATACATACAGCTGATTCACTTCATTGTACAGCAGAAACTAACGCAACATTGTAAAGCAGTTATCCCCAACTTAAAAAAAAAATGGGTGAAGGAAGCTGCCTATTAGTATCTGAAACAGACATATAACACTGTGACAGTTATTCATTTATTACCTCTCAGAAAAAAAATGTCACTCTTTTGGCCTGCTCTATGAAAATGGAGCTGGACCCTAGAACTACTTTTTCTTTGCCAGCTGGCATCTTACTAAGTTTTATCAGTAGAGAGCTGGTGAAACACTGCAGGAAGAAAGGGCTTTGCTTCTGGGTTCCCACTGTGCATAGCAGCCAGCAGCAACCAGTGACCAGCAACTTCCCCTGGTACACCCCGGGGTAGTTTGTAGTGGAGTGCCTCTGTGAGACACATTCCCATGAACAGTTTTCCTTGGTACCCTAGAGGGAAGATTTCCAGCAAGTTCCACCAGAGTGGCACTCCAGTGACTTCTGTGTTCTCTCCAAAAAATTCTGCATCTCCAGGCTTCCCTGGTGGCTCAGTGGTAAAGAATCTGCCTGCCAATGCAGGGGATGTGGGTTTGATCCCTCAAGGAAGATCCCACATGCTGAGGGACAGTAAAGCCCGTCCGCCACAACTCTTGAGGCTGCACACCCTAGAGCCCCGGCTCTGCAACAAGAGAAACCACCAGGATGAGAAACCAGCACCCTACAACAAGAGAGCGGTTCCTAGTCACTGCAACTAGAGAAAGCTGGCATGCAGCAGTGAAGACCCAGTGCAGCCATAGATAGATAAATACTTTTCAAAATCCTGGATCTCAGCCCCTGGGAGGCCCAGATAGAGGCTCTTTCTTGGGTGCAGTATCTCCAGCTGAGGGACAATGGCTGCTCTTAACAGGATTATTTATGTATTTACTTGGCTATGTTGGGTCTTAGTTGCCATGCTTGGCTTCTCTTTAGCTGTGGTATGCCAGCTCTAAGGTGCTTGGACTCCGTAGTTGTGGTGCATGAGCTTAGTTGCTCCGCAGCAGGTGGGATCTTGGTTCCATGACCAGGATCAAACCCGAGTCCACTTCCTTGGAGGGCAGACTCTTAATCACTGAATCACCAGGGAAGCCCTAGTGGCTGCTCTCAGATCCACTCTTCCTATATTCTGTAGAATTCTCTCTACATCTTACTATCTCTAGTGGGCAGAATTGTGTCCCTCAAAAAGATATGTTCAAGAGACTTCCCTGGTGGTCCAGTGGCTAAGACTCTGAACTCCCAATGCAGGGGCCATGGCTTCAGTCCCTGGTCAGGGAACTAGATTCCACGTGCCCTAACTAAATATCCTGTGTGCTGCAACTAGAAGATCCCACGAGCTGAGATTAAGATCTAGCACTGCCAAATGACCCCTAGTTCCTTTGACTATGACCTTGTTTGGAAATAGATTCTTTGCAGATATAATCAATGAACTCATACTGGATTTGGGGCAGGGGGAGGGGCTCACTCCAATGACTGGTGTCCTTGTAAGAAGGAAATTTGAACAGAGATACACGGAAAGGAGAAGGCCATGTGAAGATACACAGAGAGACACGTAGGAAGAATGCCTTGTGGTAACAGAGACAGAGACTGGAGTGATGCATCTACAAATCCAAGGCCAGAGATTGCCAGCAAACACTGAAGCTGGGAAGAGGCAAGGAAAGATTCTACTTAGCATCTCAAAGGGCGTATGGCCCTGCTGATGCCTTGATTTCAGAATTCTAGTCTCCAGAATAGGTTTGTGTTGTCTTTTTAAAATTGTATTTATTTATTTTTAGTTTTGGCTGCACTGGGTCTTCATTGCTGCCCACAGGCTTTATCTAGTTGTGGAGAGTGGGGGCTAGTCTTTAGTTGTGATGCGAGAGCTTCTCATTGCAGTGACTTTTCTTGTTGGGGAGCACGGGCTCTAGAGCACACAGGCTTCAGTAGTTATGGCACACAGGCTTAGTTGCCCCATAGCATGTGGAATCTTTCTGGACCAGGGATCGAACCCATGTCCCCTGCATTGGCAGGCAGATTCTTAACCACTGGACCAGCAGGAAAGTCCTTGTGTTGTCTTAAGGCACTCAGTTTGTGGTAATTTGTCATGGCAGCCCTAGGAAACTAATATATAATCCAATCCCTCATTTCTCTAACTCCCTTTTATAGTTGGGGCTTCCCTTGTGGCTCAGCTGGTAAAGAATCCATCTGCAACGCAGGAGACCTGGGTTCACTCCATCCATAGACTGGGAAGATCCCTGGAGAAAGGAAAGACTACCCATTTCAGTATTCTGGCCTAGAGAATTCCATGGACTATAACAGTCCATGGGGTCGCAAAGAGTCAGACATGACTGAGTGACTTTCACTTCACTTTTATAGTTGATTTTCTTTCTCTCTTTTTTTTTTTTTGCCCCTTTGGCTGTGTAGAATCTCAGTTCCCTGACCAGGGATTGAACCTGGGCCACAGCAGTGAAAGCCCAGAATCCTAACCACTAGGCAACCAAGGAATTCCTGATAATTAATTCGTCCTTGTTGAAATTGCGGTGTGGATTCTCTCTCCCAGTTGCACCCGGACTTGCACCATCACCAACAGAAATACCAGTGTTTTTGTACTAAAGAAAATGGAATATCTGATCTTGAAAGTTCCTACTGCAATTAATATGAAAATATTTCAGAGAGAGTAGGCCATTTTTGAGAGAGGTTTAAAATCTTTATTGCGGACATATTCCTTAAAGGCATTTTGAATACTCCTATCACACCTGAAAAAGAATAAAAAATGAGAACAGATGGTGCCTGTGAGGAAGCTGACTCAACCAAAGTGGAGGATGTTGTGCTGGACAGCTGCCCTGTTGTCTCAAAGCCATTCCTGGCCTTCTGTGGTTTCAGGTGACGGCCAGCTCTAGACAACACTCAGAATACAAGTTTAGAAATGGGTGCACCTAATATTATAGGTGGGAAGGAAGAGAGATAATGGTATCAGTAGCGGTGCTGGGGCAGGGAGGTCCATGACACACAGAAAACACATTCACAGGGACTTCCTTGGTGGTGCAGTAGCTAAGATTCCATGCTCCCAATGCAGGGGGCCTGGGTTCATTCCTTGGTCAGGGAACTAGGTCCCATATGGTGCAACTAAGAGTTTGCATGCCAAAATGAAGATCAAAGGCCACAACTAACACCCAGCACTGCCAAATAAATAAATAAATATTGAAAAAAAAGAAAACCACACTCATATGCCAAGACCTTTGTCCTAGAGAAAGAGGCCTAGGTGAAGGAGGCAAGGTCCCAGGCTGGTCAAGAAGGCTCTAAATATGGGATGACATGTCTTTATTTGTTCAACACATTTTTAAAATGCCAACCACATGCCAGACACAAAAGAATACTATGGCAAGCAAGACAATGAGAGTCCTTGTCCACAGAGAGACAAGCAAACAGAATGGTGCATAGTGACATAAATGCTAAACTCAGCTTATATACAGATTCCCCAAAAGGACATAAGCAGAGCTAGAGAAATTCTCAGAAAAAGTGATGAATCATCTAAGAACTGAAGGAAAAGGGTTTGGGGGAAGGAGAAGATTGTGCATCAGTCAGTACAACTGTGCAAAGGAGCAGAGGATAAAACTCAGGAGGCTGCAGATAATTTTTGAGTGTCAGCCTTCCATAACTAATCCACACGGGCTTCCCTGGCAGTCCAGTGGTTAAGAATCTGCCTACCAATGCTGGGGACACAGGTTTGATCCCTGGTCCAGGAAGATCCCACATGCTGAGGAGTAACTAAGCCCATGTGCCACAACTAATGAACCCAAGTTCTAAAGCCCGAGCTCTGCAACAAGAGAAGCCAATGCAATGAGAAGCCTGTGCACCACAATAAACCTCATAACCCTTGCTCATGGCAACTGGAGAAAGTCTGCATAGGGCAATGAAGAAGCAACACAGCCAAAAATAGCATAAATAAATCTTTTAAAAATATAAATGTATAAAAAATGTCTTAAAAAGAACTAATGCACACCTTTTAGAATAAATGTGTTGAATATATGCTCCTTTTACTATGACGAAATAAATGAGTAGAGAAATAACCCATCTACAATCCTATTTTCTGAAAATCACTAACCCTTAATACAATTTAAAGGACAAAGTCATTAACTTAAAAATACGTATCCAGTGGTAACCTGTACGTACCTTAGAATAAAAATTACAGCTATAGGCAACAATGAGTGAATTTTGAAGCAAAAGAAGGCAGATGTTAAAATGTGTGTGTGTGTGTGTGTGTGTGTGTGTGTGTGTACAAAATGATTCCATTTGTATTATGTTCAAAAAGAGGCAAAACTAATCTGTAATGTTAGACATTGGACTAGTGGTTATCTTTGGGAAGAGTGGTGACTAGAAGGTGCATAAGAGGTTTCTAGGAAATGCTTTGGTTTCTTGATCTGGATACTGGTTGTGTGGGTGTGTTCATTTTATGAAAATTCATTCAGCTTACACTTAAGATTTGTGCACCTTTGTGTATATTATGCTTTAAATTAAAAAAAAAATGTATATCTCAATATGTAAATGCTTGGGTAAGGCTTTGCCAAAGGATTTAGTGAAGTGTTCATATAGAAATATGCTTGCACCTACACAAAAGGCTTCCCTGCTGGCTCAGATGGTGAAGAATCTGCCTGCAATGCGGGAAAACCTGGGTTCAATCCCTGGGTTGGGAAGATCCCCTGGAGGAAGGATGGCGACCCACTCCAGTATTCTTGCCTGGAGAATTCCACAGACAGAGGAGCCTGGTGGGCTACAGTCCATGGGGTTGCAAAGGGTCAGACATGACTGAGTGACTAACACTTCACATATAGGATTTTTTGTTTAACTTTTTTAATTTTTAAAAATTAAAAAAAATGTTATTTATTTATTTAGGCTATGCTGAGTGGCTTGCAAGATCTTAGTTCCCCAACAAGGGATTGAACCAACGCCCTCGGCAGTGAAAGTCCTAACCACTGGACTGCTAAGGAATTCCCTAGAATTTCTATGAACACAGCAGCTACAAAGCCTTTGACTGTGTGGATCACAATAAACTGTGGAAACTTCTGAAAGAGGTGGGAATACCAGACCACCTGACCTGCCTCTTGAGAAATCTGTATGCAGGTCAGGAAGCAACAGTTAGAACTGGACATGGAACAACAGACTGGCTCCAAATAGGGAAAGGAGTACGTCAAGGCTGTATATTGTCACCCTGCTTATTTAACTTATATGCAGAGTACATTACCCACTCCAGTGTTCTTGCCTGGAGAATCCCACGGATGGAGGAGCCTGGTGGGCTGCCATCTATAGGGTAGCACAAAGTCAGACACGACTGACGTGACTTAGCAGCAGCAGCAAAGTACATTATGAGAAATGCTGGGCTGGATGAAGCACAAGCTGGAATCAAGATTGCCAGGAGAAATAACAATAACTTCAGATATGCAGATGATACCACCCTTATGGCAGAAAGTGAAGAGGAACTAAAGAGCCTCTTGATGAAAGTGAAAGAGGAGAGTGAAAATGTTGACTTAAAGCTCAACATTCAGAAAACTAAGATCATGGCATCTGGTCCCATCACTTCATGGCAAATAGATGGGGAAACAGTGGAAACAGTGGCTGACTTTATTTTTTTGGTCTCCAAAATCACTGCAGATAGTGACTGCAGCCATGAAATGAAAAGACGCTTACTCCTTGGAAGGAAAGTTATGACCAACCTAGACAGCATATTAAAAAGCAGACACATTACTTTGCCAACAAAGGTCCCTCTAGTCAAAGCTGTGGTTTCCCGAGTAGTCATGTATGGATGTGAGAGTTGGACTGTAAAGATAGCTGAGTGCCAAAGAATTGATGCCTTTGAACTGTGGTGTTGGAGAACACTCTTGAGAGTTCCTTGAACTGCAAGGAACTAAAGGAGATCAGTCCTGAGTGTTCATTGGAAGGACTGATGTTGAAGCTGAAACTCCAATACTTTGGCCACCTGATGCAAAGAGCTGATTCATTGGAAAAGACCCTGATGCTGGGAAAGATTGAAGGCCCGAGGAGAAGGGGACGACAGAGGATGAGATGGTTGGATGGCATCACCGACTCAATGGACATGAGTTTGGGTAAACTCTGGGAGTAGGTGATGGACAGGGAGGCCTGGCATGCTGAGGTCCATGGAGTCGCAAAGAGTTGGACATGACTGAGTGACTGAACTGAACTGAGCAGCTACAAACTCAGGCTGTCACAGATGGGTTGTGTTGCTGATTCAAATTCAAGTGTAGCCATTTATGCAGTGATTTTCCAAAATGGCAAACAATTCTCAGCAAAATTCCAAACTAAACAAAATACAATCTTCCCTCCATATACACAGGCTTTCCTGGAAAGGTCAGGATTAAAACTGTACTTGTAAGTTTGTGCTTCTATATAAAGTAAACCCAGGTTCTGTACTTAGACAATCACAAACCTATTTTTACCTACAGAATGTCCATGGAGCATTCTGACAATGATGGGGAACAAAGGACAATTTTTCACTGAGCAGGACTATCTGGTTCTGAGCAAGACAACTGATACCCTTGGGCCCACCCTTATCTAAGTTTATTAGAAATTGACCATTCTCCCACTGTGGAATGTAAGCATCTTGAGAGGACCTTTGCCTGTGTTTTTTCACAGATTTATCCTAAGCTATAGGATACAGAATAGACTGGAACGGGCAGGGAAAAGCCATGAGAAGGAAGGACTAGGATAACAGGATTTTACATCTGATATACTAGCAACGCGAATGAAGTGTAGTTGAATAATCAACTAAAATGTTTAGGAAAAACAACAAGCTCTCTCGACTCAACAAATACGTGAAAATATTTAGCAGCCAGTTAGATGTGCAGGCCTAGAGGAGGATTTCTCAACTGCAGTTGGATGCCTGAAACTTTAAAAATGCCTATTAAAAATACAGGGTGTAACAAGACAGAAAGATGAGCTGAAAAATAAAACCAACAAAACAAAAAGGGATTCAGAAGCCCCTGGAGGAAAGTGGCAGAGTGTTTTAACAAAGAGGTTGGCAGGACTTGGAGAGAATTGCTTTAGCAGAACAATAGGACAACAGCCTGGTTGGCATGAATTTGTCCTAGGTGGACAGATGATGAAAATGTAGATGTAGCCCAGTAGCCAGTAAGAAGGGGAAAACAAATAATTTTTTTCCCATTATTTCAATATTTTTGAGAAACTGCTGTGCCAGGAGTAGCTGTACAGGAGAATGGTTAGGATACATGGGCTTAAAAATCAGATACATTGGATTCTATTGCTTGTCCTTAATTTAGCAATGTTGGGCTTCCCTGGTGCCTCAGCGGTAAAGAATGTGCCTGCAAGGCAGGAGCCGCAGGAAGCGTAGGTTTAATCCCTGGGTCGGGAAGATCCCCTGGAGAAGGAAATGGCAACCCACTCCTGTATTCTCCTGCCTGGAGAATCCCATGGATAGAGGAGCCTGGTGGGCTATATAGTCCATGGGGTCGCAAAGAGTCAGACACGACTGAAGCGACATAGCACACACAAATGTTACAGTAAACAGGTTCTTACTCGACTGCGCTTGAACGCCCCCATTCCGAAAGTCCATGGGGTCGCAAGAGTCGGACACAACTTAGAGACTAAACCACCAAATTGCACAGTTGCTGGCACATGGTGTGGGTTGTTTTTCTTGTTACACTATAGTTATTAGATGCTCAGGAGCAACAAAAACTAAATTCTGACTTTACCCACTCAGCTCTCAGAGCGGTGGAGAAAAGGGAAGAGGGCTCTTCTGTAAGTCACTGAAGTCCAGCTAGTGTGTCAGGGACTTTATGCCAAGACTGTCAAGAAATGGACAGTCTCAGGGCCAAGATGTCTCAGAAGGAAAAGCCCTAGTGATTAGGTCAGAAAGAGCACTGGACTTGGAGCCAGAGAGACCTGGGTACCAGTCACCCAGTCTCAATGTTCTTTTTTTTTTTAATCTTTTTATTCTTAAATAGGGCTTCCGTGGTGGCTCAGATGGTAAAGCGTCCACCTGCAATGCGGGAGACCTGGGTTCGATCCCTAGGTTGGGAAGATCCCCTGAAGAAGGAAATGGCAACCCACTCCAGTACTCTTGCCTGGAAAATCCCATGGACGGAGGGGTCTGGAAGGCTACAGTCCTTGGGGTTGCAAAGAGTCTTTAACAGGGACCACACTCCCTGCCCTCACATGGAGCATTGCTCAGGGTTAGATGATTCTAATGAGAAGGCTGTTTTGCACCTGGAACAATGTAGAAATTCCATAAAGGTGCTCAGTTCCATAAAACTGGCATCTCTCAGGACAGGAACCCAGTTCATTTTGCTGTCAGGACGCACTCTCTGAGGCCTTGGGGGTCAGCAGAACAGAAAGAGTCGACGTAGAATCTCCCAGAGGGCGCTGACCAGTGCGGGCTCCCTGCATAGTAACCTCCTGGGGACGCCTGCTGCAGATCTGCGAACCCAGCCCCCTGTCAGGCGTTACCTAGCAACAGCGTCCTGGAGGCTGGCCCAGGAGGCCAATCAGCGTGGACTTCGTTATTTCAGTGATGTAAACAGTCCAATCACTGGGCGTTGTCAGAAGACACGTCTTCAAGCTAATCTCCGCAAGCACCAATGAGGGGTTAGGAGTTTTAAAAGCTGGAGCTAAATATTTGGACCTGGCTCTTATTTGATAAGATCATCTGAAGGAAACGAATGACTAGCTTCCGACTGTATTTGAATGATGGTTATGAAGGCAGTCGCCGCCATATTCTCTTAGGGCATTTTCCGATACCTTTGTTCACTCTTGAGTCCTAGAGTGACCCACGACGCTATGATTCCTCTGTTTTGGCCGCAGCTTGGCCCCATGCGTAGCCAGATCCGGGCCGACTCAGACGCTGGGTCTAGCAGGGCAGTGCTCCTTGGCTCGGAAAAGAGAGTGGCCCTTGGATTGGGGCATCCAGGACTTGGGGACTGGAAGAATTCAAGCGCCGTACCAGCACCGTTCCGCACTTGAAGCCCAAAGCCTGGATCTCGCCGAGGAGGCTGTGAGCTGTGAAGCTTTACCGCCGCGGCCGAGTATTTCTTGGAGAAGTGAAATCTGAGGCGCAGAAGGCTCTTTACCGAAAGTGATGCAGAGACCTACGGCCACCTGGGGGCGCTCTGTGAGGGTCTTTCGTGGTCTCCTCCCTGTGCCTATTTTTGCTTGTTATTCGTCTATTCACAGCGTACCTAATTAAGCGAGTTCTTAGACGAGAGCCGCAGAAGCGGATTACTCAAACCGGGCAAAATGCCTGAAGGGGAGAGGAAAAGAGGGCGCAGTGAGCTGAAGCTTGGGGAGGGGCTGTCCTAGAGTGTCTAGGAAGCCTTTTATAATTATTTACCACGATCATATTGCTATGTCTGTGACTGCTGCTGCTGCTAAGTCGCTTCAGTCGTGTCTCTGTGCGACCCCAGAGACGGCAGCCCACCAGGCTCCCCCGTCCCTGGGATTCTCCAGGCAAGACATAGTGTTTTTTTTTTTTTTAACGGCTTTATTGAGATATTATTCACACACCATATAATTCACCCGTTTAAACTGTACAATTCAATGGTTGTGGGGTTTTTTTTTTTTTTTGGTATATTTAGAGTTATGAAACCATCACCACAATCAACTAAGCACATTTTCATAACCCCTGAAAGAAACTCCTCAGCCATCACTCCTCATTCTCTCCTCCCTCAGCTCCTGGCAACCACTAATCTGCTTTTGGTCTCTGTAGATGTGCCTTTTCTGGACACTGCCTGTAAAGGAAATGTAAAAGATTTTGTCAAATTCTTTTTGCACATCTGTTAAGATGACTCTGTGGTCTTTGTCTTTATTTTATTGACACATGATGTATTACATGAATTAATTTTCAGATGTCATGTCAACCTTGCACCCCTGGGCTAACTCCCATCCAATCATGGTATATAATCCTTTCTATAACCCCACTAGAATGACAAAAAAGAAAACAAGAAGAGGGAAAAAAAAGAAAAAAAAAAACACCTTCCTATTCCCAGGGCCTCAGCCCATGATAATCACCCAACCACCATGCTACTTTGTTTCTATGAAACTGGCTACTTTAGATACTTCATGTAAGTGCAGCCATACAGTATTTATCATTTTGTGACTGCTTTATTTCACTTAGTATAATGTCCTCAAGTTTCATCCAAGTTGTAGCATGTTGCATAATTTCTTAATTTTTTAAGACTGGTTAATATTCCATTGTTTGTAAACACCACATTTTCATTATCCATTCATTGGTCCACAGATACTTGGGTTGCTACCACCTCTTGACTATTGTGGATAATGCTGCTATAAACACGTGTGTGCATAAATATCTCCTTAAGACCCTGCTTTGACTTCTTTGGAGTATATACTCAAAGTGGAGTTGCTAGGTAATAAATTCTATTTTTCAATTTCGGAGGAACTGCTATACTGTTTTTGGTGGCACAGTGGTTAAGAATCTGCCTGCCAATGCAGGAGATGCACAAGATGGGGGCTTGATCCCAGGGTCGGGAAGATCCCCTGAAATAGGAAATGGCAACCCACTCCAGTATTCTTGCTTGGAGAATTCCATGAACAGAGGAGCCTGTCGGGTTACAGTCCATGGGGTCACAACAGTTGGACACAACTGAGTGACTGAGCATAGCTAGTTCACCTCTGGACTTGATGGCTTCTTATAACCAAATCACAACTAGCTATACTAATCATTGAAATTTGTTCTCTTTTTGTTGTTTTCAAATCATGTATGCTTTGTGTCTCTCTGCTGTGCTGTGCTTAGTTGCTCAGTCGTGTTCCATTCTTTGCAACCCCATGGACTGCAGCCCATTAGGCTCCTCTGTCCATGGGGATTCTCTAGGCAAGAATACTGGAGTGGGTTGCCATGTCCTCTTCAAGCGGATCTTCCCAACCCAGGGATTGAACCCAGGTCTCCCTCATTGCAGGCAGATTCTTTCCTGACAGAGCCACAAGGGAAGCCCTGTTTCTCTGCTGTACTATAATCTTATTAGTAGTACTAGCTGTATTACTTATAGCCTATCTATAAGATTGTTGCCTCTTGCATTACCTAATGTATAACCAGGCCTCCAACAGAATTAATGGTGGCTAAATGTCTTGAGGCAATTGATCATATATATATATATAACTCTATATTAAATAATTGTAACAGTGTGACTCTAGGTATGAAGAAGCAACAGGGGAAAACATTTCCTGGTCCTATTCCAAAAATAGCACATTGGGTGGCTGATCAATAAAATCCTCCTCTGACCTAGGAATGAAAATTCCTGGTGCCATGGGACAAATTGATCATGAAATGCCTCTTAAACCTTACTTGAATTTATGACCAAGAGGGGGCCCTGTATGGGGGGTGGGGTGGGCCCTGTATTGGGAGTTCCCTGGTGGCCAAGGGGTTAGGATTCCAGGCTCTCGCTTGTGTGGCTAGAGTTCAATCCCTGATGGCGGAACTGAGATCTCACAAGCATGGCGGGGGGGGGGGGGGGGGGGGGGGGCCCACCAAGAGGGCGGGGCCCTATGGAGAGGGAAGATATCCTGCTATTCATGCCACAATGTTAGCATGAATAAATGAATAACGAATGAATGAATAAACCGCAAATGTTGCCCACCATCAAGCCATCAGCCACTAAAACCGCCAAGTCCCCCTGCCCCTGTCCTAAGGGGCACCCTGAGGGGAATTCAAGACAGAAAAATACAGGAAACATTCTATTCTTTAGGTACTGGGCTAGATAGTTACAATAAGTTGCACATCTAAAGAACAATTTCAACACGTTCCGATGCTCTTCCAACAGAGAAAAGCACAATATCATTAATTTGAAATGTCGGGGTTTTTTTGTGATCAGCAATAATCTTTTGATTTTATAATTACACATATATATAATGGGTATATTTCCAACACATTTTTTTTGTGGAAATATTATTTCCAAAAATGTTTCCAAAATCTGTTATATATACTGGCTCCTTCCTCGGAGCAGTTCCTCAGAGCTATCGGAGAGAATATAGTCCTCAGTTAAGGTCCTTGAATAAAACTCAACTCTCAAGTTTTAGGCTGGTGCGTTTTTCTTCAGTACCACAAAATCTTTGTTCCTTCTGCTTACTAGCAAGTACCCTCTGAGTTTTTCCTCATCGGTAAAACCAGGATGATAACCATCACTTCACACAGAAGTAGCACAAAATAAGTTGAAATGTGTAATATGTTGGGCGTGGTACCTGCGCACAGGAAACACTAACATTAATCCCCTTCCCCAAAGGGCAATAAGGAACTAACTCACTATCGGAAGAGAAAGCCAGGAAAGACAACCCAGGGAAATCGCGGCCCCCGGTTGGCCAGAGTGGCTCCGTCGCTGAAATTCTTCCTTCCCTCAGCTGGGCTGCACCTCTAGGGAACAGGGGCCGTTCCTGACCCCGACGGGTTCGGCCCTTTCTGTCTCACGACTCCTGGCAGTCACCCGACCCGAGGGTCCAGCTTTTCTGCCCTTACGCTTCCGTTGGCTTCGTTCAAACAGGCCGCTTTCGGCATCACCCAATCAGAATGCTCGATCTTCGGCCGCCGCCCAATGAGCACGTGGAACGGGGGGGGGGGAAGGGCGTGAAGCCCAATCGCAGCGCCATCACACTTGAGGGCAAAGAGGTTAGGCAGCCCGCATGGCGCTCCGGTCAATAAAATCGATAGCTGGAAGCTGCCTGTGTCTCAGGCAAAGGCGGTGCAGTAGCGGCGCCGCCATTTTCCCCGAAGGCATCTTCCGGTGCCTTTCATCCAAGTTCGGGCAGGAGTTTCCTGAATAACAGCGAAAGGTTTCCGTTAGCCCCGCAGGCGGCTGATTCCGGTTCCCGCCGGGCCTCCCCAGAACGCTCCGCACGGGTCCGGCGGGGGCTCCCAAATCCCCGGCCCCTCCAGCCCCCAGGGGCCGACGCTGGGACGGGCAAGGCCGTGGTGCCAGCTTCTCGGGTCCAATGGCGCGGCCTTCGGCTCCGCTTCCCGCGCGGGGACCAGGAGAGGCCAGACCCGGCCGGAGAAGGGGAAGGAGACCGAGGGCGGTGAAGTTCGGGGACGTGGCCTTGTACTTCTCCCGGGAGGAATGGGGGTGTCTGCGGCCCGCGCAGAGGGCCCTATACCGGGACGTGATGCAGGAGACCTACGGCCACCTGGGCGCGCTCGGTGAGGCCCGGCCCAGTCTGCTTCCGCGGCCCGAAGGGATGGAGGAGCTGGGGGTGGGAGGAGGCAGGGAGTGTAGAAGTCCAGGGTCCTGGCCTGCTACCAGGTTGTCAGGGGAGGAGGACGGGGGCTGGGCAGATGATGCCACCGGGTAAATCAATCTACCCAGCATTGTGTATGAGCTGGGCCTGACTGGTTCTCCTTCCCCCAGGGTGCGCAGGTCCCAAACCAGCCCTCATCTCCTGGTTGGAACGAAATACCGATGATTGGGAAACGGCTGCCCTGGATCCACAGGAGTGCCCAAAAGGGGTAGCAGTCCAAAGAAGTGAGTGAAAAATGCCTCTGGAGGGCTTGCAGCCTCTAATGATGACTCAGTCCAGAGTATTTCGGTGCCGAGGGGTGGTAGCTATGACCCCAGCTGGAATGCTCCATTTACTGTATTTATTTTCACAACTTCAGGGTTTTTGTCTCTGTGATGGTGTCCAGTCCCTGTTGTCAATTTCTAAACTGACCACATGCAGTTGTCTGTTGTGTAAATGGATCAGTGAACTTTTAAAAAGAGTTACCACCCTCTTGGGGCTTCCCAGGTGGCTCAGTGGTAAAGAACCCACCTGCCAATGCAGGAGATCCTGGTTGGATCCCTGGGTCAGGAAGATCACCTGGAGAAGGAAATGGCTCTCCATTCCAGTATTCTTGCCTGGAGAATCCTATGGACATAGGAGCCTGGTCGGCTACGGTCCATGGAGTCGCAAAGAGTCAGACATGACTGAGCAACTAAACCTCCACCTCCACCACCCTCTTGCCTCCTTCCCAGGACTCTGCCTCCAGCCTGTTTTAAATTGGGCTCCAAGAGAGCCTGTAGGGCTTCCCTGGAAGCTCTGAAGGTAAAGAATCTGCCTGCAATGCAGGAGACCCAGGTTCAGTCCCTGGGTCAGGAAGATTCCCTGGACAAGGGCATGGCACCCCACTCCAGTATTTTTGCTTGGAGAAATCAGTGGACAGAAGAGCCTGGTGGACTGTGGTTCATGGAGTTGCAAGGTCAGACAGGACTGAGCAGCTAACACTGAGAGAGCCTATAGCTCTGAGTTTTCCAGGTGTGGATTGAAAGGATCCAATGGGGAAGAGTGGTCTGGCGTGCACTGGCCTCTTTTTGCCCTTCTGGCCGAGTGACCCTGATCAGTGCAGGAATCTTTAGCCCTTAGGATGAAGCAAGGCTCTGATTAAGGCCATTCAGGTAGAAGGAGCCCAGATCCACCTACAGGGGCAGATGCAACTCTGGGCTGGAGTCTCTTTGCCAGGTTCTCTAAGAGCAGGGATTTTTCTAAGTTCTGACATACTTCCTTGCTTAAAACTTTTCAGTTAAAAAAAAAAAAAAACTTTTCAGTTTTTGCCAAGGCAGTTGTCAAATGGTTGGTAGTTATATGTAAGTCAATTGGGGAATTTGGTGAAAATACACATTTCTGGACCCTATCCCAGAACTATTCATATACTTATATAGATGTGTATGTGTGTGTGTATTTTTAGTGGCCCCAGTTGATTTGGCTGTATATTTAGGTTTGGTTCTCAGAGTGTGGTCTCAGACAACCACCAGCAGCAGCAGCATCACTTGGGAGTGTATTAGAAAATGCAGAATCCCAGGCCCCACCTTAGACCTGCTGAATCCCAAACTGGGAGTAGGGCCCAGCAGTCTCTTTCATGCCTGCATGCTCAGTCGCTGAGTCATGTCCAACTCTGCGACTCCATGGACTGTAGCCCACAAAGCTACTCTGTCCATGGGATCCTCCAGACAAGAATACTGGATTCGGTTTTCATTTCCTCCTCTAAGGGATTCTTCCCAACCTGGGAATTGAACCCTCATCTCCTGAATTTCCTGCATTAGCAGGCAGCTTTACCACTGTGTCACTTGCGAAGCCCTAATGTGTTTCATTAAACCCTCCAAATGATTAGGATCACAATAAAATTTGAGAAGCATGGACTTAGAGGGCCTTATGACCTAGTTACTGCCAGATCATACCTCATTTGTTTTCATTTCCTGCCTTAAATTTAACCTCTTCAAAAATTGTTTAGTTTTTATAGTCAGCTTAATCTTTCCAAGAAACCTTCCCTGACTTCTCCAAGCTGGATTAGGGGCTTCGGTAATACCCTCCATATTCTGGAGCAGTATGTCTCACTTAGTTGGTTGTCTGTGTCACTGACACTCCTTGAAGATGGCGTTGAGTCTGATTGTTTTATAACCTGTAACACTAGTAGGAAAGAGTAGAAGCCCAGTATTTGTTAATTTCTCCTTTGTGTCCATATAGAAACCAGAAAGAAGAATGAAGAGAAGGAAGTATTCCCGCCTAAGGAGGCACCCCGAAAGGGGAAGCGTGGCCGGCGGCCCAGCAAACCCCGCCTGATTCCCCGGCAGACCTCAGGAAGTCCCATCTGCCCTGACTGTGGTTGTACCTTTCCCGATCACCCAGCCCTGCAGAGGCACAAGTGTGCCCAGAATCTGAAAAAGCCTTACCCTTGCCCAGACTGTGGACGCCGCTTTTCCTACCCGTCCCTGCTGGTCAGTCATCGGCGGGCACACTCTGGGGAGTGTCCCTACGTTTGTGACCAGTGTGGCAAGCGGTTCTCCCAGCGCAAGAACCTCTCCCAGCACCAGGTCATCCACACAGGCGAGAAGCCCTACCACTGTCCTGACTGTGGCCGCTGCTTCCGGAGGAGTCGGTCCTTGGCCAATCACCGGACCACGCACACGGGTGAAAAACCCCACCAGTGCCCCAGCTGCGGGCGTCGCTTCGCCTACCCCTCCCTGCTCGCCATCCACCAGCGCACACACACCGGAGAGAAGCCCTACCCCTGCCTGGAATGCAACCGGCGCTTCCGTCAGCGCACCGCCCTGGTCATCCACCAGCGCATCCACACGGGCGAGAAGCCCTACCCATGCCCAGACTGCGAGCGGCGCTTCTCGTCATCCTCTCGCCTGGTCAGTCACCAGCGGGTACACTCTGGGGAACGTCCCTACGCCTGTGAGCACTGCGAAGCCCGCTTCTCGCAGCGCAGCACGCTGCTCCAGCACCAGCTCTTGCACACGGGAGAGAAGCCGTACCCCTGCCCGGACTGCGGCCGCGCCTTCCGACGGAGCGGCTCCCTCGCCATCCACCGCAGCACGCACACGAAGGAGAAGGAGAAGTTGCACGCGTGTGATGACTGTGGTCGCCGATTCGCCTACCCCTCACTGCTGGCCAGTCACCGGCGCGTCCACTCGGGCGAGCGGCCCTACGCCTGCGACCTGTGCTCCAAGCGCTTTGCCCAGTGGAGCCACTTGGCTCAGCATCAGCTCCTGCACACGGGGGAGAAGCCCTTCCCCTGCCTGGAGTGTGGCCGCTGCTTCCGCCAGAGGTGGTCTCTGGCGGTCCACAAGTGTATCCCCGGCGTCCAGAACTGTGGCCCTAGATCTGCCATAGGGGCGCCTAGCCAGAAAGGCCAGGCCCTTTAGAAGGGGAGGGACTGTGTAAGTTCATTTCACTTCATGGAGGGGGCCCAGAAAAGGGAAGGAGCCCCCTGATCATACAGGTCAGAGTCAGAACTAAAACCCTGTTGCTACACAGAGCTGAAGTTTAGTGTATTCTACCATGCTGGCTGCCTTAATACCTGCGTCTAGAACAGACAGCCTCAGTGACGAGAGGGGACATTATGCAGTAAAAATTTTTCAACCTGCCCTGTCCTAAAGGACTTGTGTGTGGGGTATCAGGCTAAAGGTTCTCCCCATCTAATTTAGGGGCTGTGTTTTCTAGTTTGTGCATGCAGTCAGGAGGATCCCATTCATGGGGTGCAAGATCTTCCCCCTCCTCTGCCTCTTCTTCCTTGCTAGGTTTGAAACAAACTTGGTTTAGCCCCCTTTTGACAGTATTCCTGCCAAGTGATCTGCCCTTTAAAACCTCCCTTAATGCAGCTCTCTACCTCACAAGGCGGGTCCTTTCACTGTGGCATAGCTCTGACTTTTAGAAGGCCCTTAAGTACTACATTCTCCTTCCCTGGAAGCCTTGTCCAGAATATGTTTAAAACTTGATCTACGTGGCAGCCCTTCAGAAAACTTAATCACAGATACGTTTCCATGTTTTCAGGTTCAGTTCAGTTGCTCAGTCGTGTCTGACTCTTTGCAACCCCATGAATCGCAGCATGCCAGGCCTCCCTGTTTTCAGGTTAAATAGCATTAATTTGGTCAATCATTCCTAAAAGACAGGCTTTCAGTTCCCACACGTGATCTCTCCCCAGGCAGGTGCTGGTTTTTTGATGTCTTTTTTAAAAAGTCATACAAAATAAGCCAGCATCATAGTGTGCACTATACCCCCTTGGTCTGTACTTGTTTGAAGAGGTCTAGATTGTACTGGATTTGGAGGTGGTGACAGTGTACCAGGGCTTTATTGGGTTGCAGACACCTATATATCTAAGCTTTTTCTTTTTAAACCACGTGCTGTGAAGCTAAGTCTTCTGCATTCTGCATTTGGAAGTTTGGTTCAAGGTAGGTCTGGGACATAAGCACAGTGAGTTTTGGGAGACTGATTTTAAGGAAAAGCAGGGTGGGGGAACTGTGGTCTAGCAGCAAGAAGTAAAACCAGGACCAGCTTGTACTTTATCTGGTGGATTTGAATTTCTTGGGAACTGGGTCTCGCTCCCCCCCTAAGTCTCATGAGAATAAGGAGACACTAGTACAGAACCTTCTTTTGATTCCTCTGTCAGCATCTTTCATGAAATGAGGCGAGGCCATTCAGGGAAGTTAGAAAGTTAGGTAATTGAATATGAAGCAGAAGTCTAGTCATCAAGTTATGTTCATCCCTGCCTCCCTCACAGAAGCTCCATATGGCAGCAGCAACATGTTTTAACCTTTGATATGCCTTCATGGCACCCATCCCTAAGTAGGTACTCAGTAAAACTTTACTGAATTAAATAAACAAGGCCTACCACTTGGCCTTGGGGAGCTGCACCAAATTGGAATTTCCAAACATGATGTATAGTCCAAACCTTGGAGTTGGTCATCCTCCTGCCCATTGCTTCTTCCCTCATTTCTTCTGCCATCAGCCCCAGGGATGTGTGGCTGGGGCAGAGTGTTTGTAATTACCTCTGTTCTGGTTTTTAGCAAGTTGAATTGTAACTGTTTCTTCTTGGATTGATGGGCTACCCCCAAAGCAGAGGTCGTATCAGATTGGGATTCATTAAAATGTCTGATGAGTGACTATGTTCCTTGTGGAATTATTGTTTATAAAATATAAATCTAGTTCCTTAACTGAGGAGACATTTTTATAGTTCTGATGGAAACCTTGCCCTTCCCTAGCAGAGACCTATTAGAATTCTGCTTCACCTTCTGTTGTAGAACTGATTCTTTTACCTACTTTTATCACCAGGCTAACCCAACTATTTCCTTTCCTAGGAATTTTAGAAATTTCTTTGGACCTCAATTGTAACTCATAAAATTTCAGAGCTGTTGGTAGGCAATCCCAGTATGTGGTCTGTAGAGGGCTGAGATGAGACAAGTTCTTAGGTTTACCTCATCAGTCCCAGGATCCCAACTTCAGCTGGTTGATCTTCAACCAGCTATAGCCAGTGGGAGAGTTTTTGTTTTTGGCTGTGCCATATAGCTTTCGGGATCTTAATTCCCTGACCAGGAACTGAACCCATGACCCTTGCAGTGGAAACTTGGATTCTTAATCACTGGACCGTCAGGAAAGTCCCTGTAGTCAGTTGTTGATCCCAGTATTCTTCCAAGTAATTCTCTCTTCTGCTTCTGGTAGTTAAGAGTTTGTTACTTGTGACCAAAAGAATGAACTAATCTACAATGCCATTATGGATCTATCTCCCATCTGTCTTTATGCCTATGTGTGGGCTATGAAGGAAGACAATTACAACGCTGCTGAGAGGAGCCAGCCTTTCCACTCCATCCTCAACTGAACTTTCAACATTACTGTCTTTCATAGGTCCCAAACCACTGACTGCCTTCTCTTTCACTAAGAAAACAGGGTGTCAAATAAGAACTCCCGTAACATTCCACTCTATTGTCACTCCAAAAGTTCTGTGTGATCACTTGTTCTTACTTGCTGTCAGGGGAGGCCCCTCATACAGTGCTTCCCAATACAGGTATGCCTGGATTTCCTCTACTTCTGCCCCCTCATGGACTTTGCTCCATCTATTATTCTCTAAGTTTTATAGTTTCAGAGTCTTGTTTTTTTATTAAGGTACAAACATACCTTTAAAAAAAATTCATTATTTATTTGGCTAGACCAGGTTTCAGTTGTGCATGCAGGCTCTAGTTCCCTGACCAGGGATTGAACCTGGGACCCCTACACTGGGAGTGGAGTCTTGACCCCTGGACCACCGGGGAAGTCCTAGTTTCAGAATCTCTTTTCTGGAACATACATACCAACCTATAAACATACTAAAATCTGTCTTTAAAAATAATAAATTTCCCTTGGCCTCTGTCCTAATCTGTTTTCAGCTAAATTTCTTGAAACAGTAGTCTACATTCACTGTATCCACTGTTTATTCTTTGGCCCATTGCCTAGTATTCTAGCTACTTTGTTGAGCATCTGTGATGTGCTGTGTACTGTGTTAAGCACTTTATATACATTCCTGTCTGTAGTTCTTACAAGAACGCCATAAAGCCAGTGTTAGGAAATGCTCCTCCTTGGGGCTCTCATGTCGCTACACATCTTGTTGAGTGTGCAAAAATGCAAGGCCCTGTCTTCAACAAATTCTCAGATTTGTGTCAATTCCAAAGCTGGGGCCTTTTGATAGGAGGCTGGGTCCCTGTGATGAAGGACTTTGTTACATTGGCAAAGACATGCTGTAAGTCTTCCTACTCTTTACCAAATACACCTGCACCCGTTTACCAGGGTGGCTGGGCATGGGAGAAGGAAAGTAACTAGAATTTTCAGGGTTCTAATTCTTAAGAGATCCAAATGAGAGAAATTTTATTAAATAAGAGAAAATGTTCTTCCAGAAATTAACCCTAATAGTTAGGATTAATTGATTTGCAACAAAGGTGCAAGACAATTCAAGTCTCAATCTTTTCAACAAATGGTCCTGGGACATCATAAGGAAGAAGCTGGACCTCTAATCAGACACAAAAAGTAACTCAAAATGAACCCCAGAACTAAACGTGAAAGCTATAAAACTTTGAAGGAGACATAAGTATGTTTGTGATTCTGGATTGGGAAATGGTTACTAAGCTATGACACCAAAAGCACAAGTGACAAAAGAAAAAACTGATGAGCTGATCATCAAAACCAAAATTGGGGGAGCTTCCTGGTGGTCCAGTGGTCAGGACTTTAGTGCTTTCACTGCTGTGGCCTGGGTTCAGTCACGGGTTGGGGAACTAAGATCCCGTAAGCCATGCAGCACAGCCAAAACCCCAAATTTTAAAAACTACTTTGTGCTTCAAAGGACACCTTCAAGAGAGTGAAAATCCATAGACTGGGAGAAAGTATTTGCCAATCACAGATCTGAAATGGAATTTGCGTCCAGCATATATTTTGAAAACTTTTACACTGATACCAAAGACGGGCAAAGACACTACAAAAAATTACAAATATCCTTTGTGAATATTGACATAGAAATCTTGAACAAAATATGAGCAAACCAAAGCAGTATACTAAAAGGTTTATATACCATGACCAAGTGGGTTTTATTCCTGGAATTTGAGAATGTGTCAACAGACAAAAATTAATCAATGTGATATGTCACCTTAATAGAATGAAGGAAAAAAAAACCAAACCATCTCAATTAATGCAATAAAAGAATGACAAAATTCCACATCTTTTCACAATAAAAACACTTAATGAACAAGAAACAGAAGGAAACTATGATAAAAAACCATACATGAAAAACCCACGGCTAATAACATACTCAGTGGTGAAAGACTAAAAGTTTTTCCCCTGGAATTAGGAACAATGTCTGCTTTTGCCACTTCTAGTAAATATTACATTAGAGGTTTCAAGCAAAGCAAGTAGGCAAGAAGAAGAAATAGGCATTCAAATTACAAAGGAAGAAGTAAAATTATCTCCATTCACTGACAACATGATCTTATATCTAGAAAACCCTAAAGATTACACACACTAAGAGCTAATAAATGAATTCAGCAAAGTTTCAAGATACAAAATCAACACACAAAAATCAGTTGCAATGAACAATCCAAAAAGATAACTCCATTTACAATAGCATAAAAAGAATACTTAGGAATAAATGTAACCCCAAATCAAAGTCTCAATGGTGATGAAGCTTTGAAACTAGAGACGTGGTGGTTATACAACATTGTGAATGCACTAAATGCTGCCTGATTGTACACTTTAAAATGGTTAATCATGTTTTGTCCAGGCAATACCCAGCTTGCTTCTCTTTCTCTTTTCCTCCCAACATTTTACTTTTAGAATTTTTCAGTGAACACCCATATACTCATCACCTATTTTCTACCCATTAGCATTTTACTATTCTATTCTTTATCACATAACTACCTATCTTTCTACCAGTCCGTTTTACTTTCTGATGCATTTCAAAGACATTGTCATCATCAGTACACTTCGCCCCTAAACATTTCAGCATGCATGTCATCAACTAGAGCTCAGTATCTGTTTTACATATTTTTGAGTCAAACTTACATAAAATGCACAAATTTTAAGTGTATTTTGCTGGATGTTGACAAATGCACCCATCTGTCTAACCCAACCCCCTATCAAGACACAGAACATTACCATCCTAGAAATTTCCCTCAGGCCCTTACTTAGCCAATCCCAACCACACCCCACCGGAGACAACTACTGTTATAATTTTGTCCCAACCATACATTCATTTTCCATTATATTAAACTTCATATAGTTGGTATCACAGAACATGTATTCTTTTGTCTAAGGCTTATGTCATTCAGCATGATGTCTTTGAGAACTGCTTCTCTTTTAGACCTCTAATTTTTGAATTCAGAGCTAGGAGGATGCTCCCAGACCCATTAAAAAAAGCAGAACTATACGGGCTGAGGAGAAGGCAATGGCACCCCACTCCAGTACTTTTGCCTGGAAAATCCCATGGACAGAGAAGCCTGGTGGGCTGCAGTCCATGGGGTTGCTAGAGTCGGACACGACTGAGCGACTTCCCTTTTACTTTTCACTTTCATGCATTGGAGAAGGAAATGGCAACCCACTCCAGTGTTCTTGCCTGGAGAATCCCAAGGACAGGGGAGCCTGGTGGGCTGCCATCTATGGGGTCGCACAGAGTCGGACACGACTGAAGCGACTTAGCAGGAGCAGCAGCATACGTGCTGAAATTGAGCACTTCACAAGAGATATAAAGTGAAAGAGGGAAAAAAAGCAGTGAAGTGTGATTCATATGGTACTTGTGAAAAAAAAGATGTAAGCTTTTATATGCTTAAAATAACTCAGGAAGGACACAAGAAACTGGTTATAGAAATTGCCTCAAGGGATGGGAAAAACACTAGAGAACAGATTTTTTTGCTAAAAAACTGAAGCATAATACACATACAAATAAGTTCACATATCACAAGTGTACAGCTCAGTTTTCACAAACTGAATACATCTGAGTAACCAGCACTTAAAACAGGAATCAATCTGTCAGCACCCTAGAAACAAGAAAGATAACCCTCTATCACAATTTTTTAGCGGGGGATTATGCTGGGTCTTCCATGCTCTGTGGAATTTCTCTAGTTGTGGGGTATAGGGGCCACTCTCTAGCTGCCGTGCTCAGATCTCTCATTGGAGTGGCCTCCCTTGTTGCGGAGCACAGGTTTCAGGGCACACGGGCTCCAGGAGTTGCAGCTCCCGGGCTCTGGAGCACAAGCCGAATAGCTGTGGGCTTAGTTGCTCCAAGGTATGTGGGATCTTCCTGGCCCAGGGACCAAACCTCTGACTCTTGCATTGGAAGGCGGATTCTTTACACTGAGCCACCAGGAAGCCCACTTCTGTTGTTTATACTCTGGTTTTTTGGCCATGAGGCATGTGGGATCTTCTGACATTTTAACTATGTCTTGGTGTGGGTCTCTTTGTGGACATTGTGTTTGGGACTCACTGCTTTCTGGACCTGGTTGTCTGGTTTCTTTGCCAAACTAGGGAAGTTTTAAGCCATTATCTCTTCAAATAGGTTTTCTGTCCCTTCTTTCTCTCTCCTTCTGGGACCTCTCTAATGCGAATGTTCATCTGCTTGATGTTCCCTCAATGGTCCCTTAAACTACCCTCATTTTTGTTTTGTTTCCTTTTCTTCTATAATTGAGATTTTACTGGTTGTTTTGAGGATCGGTGCACAGATGTTTCAATTTGTACACAATTCTTAAGGTATATACTAAAAATCTAAAAAAATCATTTAGTTGTGATTCTTTTCTGAACAGTTATTCCAGTGACTTTCTAGCTTGAAATTTAGAGGCACGTTTTCCTTAACAGGATGTGCTTAGTCGCTCAGTTGTGTCTGATTCTTTGCAACCCCATGGCTCCTCTGTCCGTGGGGGTTCTCCAGGCAGGAATACTGGAGTGGGTAGCCTATCACTTCTCCAGGGGATCTTCCCGACCCAGGAATTGAACCAGGGTCTCCTGCATTGCAGGCGGATTCTTTACCAACTGAGCTATCTGGGAAGCCCCCTCTACACTCTGTCCACTCTTAAGTTTCTCTAACACAAATTTTCCTATCAGGGGAGTTTACTAATATCTAACCCTTGACATTTATAGAAGAAATGCCACATCCAAATTTGCCACTATGCAAAAAATGTTCATTGAATGGAATTTAATGCATTGAACTCATAAAATGACTTGCTCTCATTTTGTCACAAGAAAAATGCCATCACCAGTAAGAGTGTTCCTGACCTAGGAAGCAGCAGCAAATGAGTCACCTTGGAACATGATTTGCCATAAATGACAAGATACAATAACCGTAAAACCCTATTATCATAGTGTACTTACACATATACATTTACTGATGATATATAATATAAACAATATACTACATGCAAAATATACTATAACTGAAGTACTAAACTATCTCCACCAAGGGGAAAAACAGTACCTCATCAACAATGGTAAAAAAAAGAGCAAAGCAGAAGCACAATTACACTAAAAAAACCATTAAGGCTCCTTCCATCCTTATGTTCCATGAAAAATACAACCCAATGATACTGCAAAAATGATAAATATAACCTAAAACTAATCAAATTTTGATGAACAACATTCTCGCACTAATTTTAAAGATAGGATTGCTTTTATCACTTAGATTTCTTAAGATTTCAAGAGGAATAACGACACTACATGTAATGATCAAGGGTTCAATCCAGAAAGAAGATATAACAATTATATATGCACCAACACGGCTATGGACAGAGGTTCGTGACATTGTACAGGAGACAGGGATCAAGACCATCCCCAAGAAAAAGAAATGCAAAAAAGCAAAATGGCTGTCTGAGGAGGCCTTACAAATAGCTGAGAAAAGAATAGAAGTGAAAAGCAAAGGAGAAAAGGAAAGATACACCCATCTGAATGCAGAGTTCCAAAGAATAGCAAGGAGAGATAAGAAAGCCTTCCTCAGCGATCAATGCAAAGAAATAGAGGAAAACAACAGAAAGGGAAAGACTAGAGATCTCTTCAAGAAAATTAGAGATACCAAGGGAACATTTCATGCAAAGATGGGCTCAATAAAGGACAGAAATAGTATGGACCTCACAGAAGCAGAAGATATTAAGAAGAGGTGGCAAGAATACACAGAAGAACTGTACAAAGAAGAATCTTCACGACCTAGATAATCACGATGGTGTGACCACTGACCTAGAGCCAGACATCCTGGAATGTGAAGTCAAGTGGGCCTTAGAAAGCATCACTACGAACAAAGCTAGTGGAGGTGATGGAATTTCAGTTATGGAATTCCAGTTGAGCTACTTCAAATCCTAAAAGATGATGCTGTGAAAGTGCTGCACTCAGTATGCCAGCAAATTTGGAAAACTCAGCAGTGGCCACAGGACTGGAAAAGCTCAGTTTTTATTCCAATCCCAAAGAAAGGCAATGCCAAGAATGCTCAAACTACCGCACAATTACACTCATCTCACACGCTAGTAAATTAAAGTTCAAAACTCTCCAAGCCAGGCTTCAGCAATACATGAACCGTGAACTTCCAGATGTTTAAGCTTGTTTTAGAAAAGGCACAGGAACCAGAGGTCAAATTGCCAACTTCCGCTGGATTCATCGAAAAAGCAAGAGAGTTCCAGAAAAACATCTATTTCTGCTTTACTGACTATGTCAAAGCCTTTGACTGTATGGATCACGATAAACTGGAAAATTCTGAAAGAGATGGGAATACCAGACCACCTGACTTGCCTCTTGAGAAATATGTATGCAGGTCAAGAAGCAACAGTTAGAACTGGACATGGAACAACAAACTGGTTCCAAATAAAAAAAGGAATATGTCAAGGCTGTATATTGTCACCCTGCTTCTTTAACTTATATGCAGAGTACATCATGAGAAATGCTGGGCTGGAGGAAGCACAAGCTGGAATCAAGATTGCTGGGAGAAATATCAATAACCTCAGATATACAGATGACACCATCCTTATGGCAGAAAGTGAAGAGGAACTAAAGAGCCTCTTGATGAGAGTGAAAGAGGAGAGTGAAAAAGTTGGCTTAAAGCTCAACATTCAGAAAACTAGGATCATGGCATCTTGTCCCATCACTTCATGGGAAATAGATGGGGAAACAGTGGAAACAGTGTCAGACTTTATTTTGGGGGGCTCCAAAATCACTGCAGATGGTGATTGCAGCCATGAAATTAAAAGACGCTTACTCCTTGGAAGGAAAGTTATGACCAACCTAGATAGCATATTAAAAAGCAGAGACATTACTTTGCCAACAAAGGTCTGTCTAGTCAAAGCTATGGGTTTTCCAGCAGTTATGTACGGATGTGAGAGTTGGACCATAAAGAAAGCTGAGCACTGAAGAACTGATGTTTTTGAACTGTGGTGTTGGAGAAGACTCTTGAGAGTCCCTGGGACTGCAAGGAGATCCAACCAGTCCATCCTAAAGGAGATCAGTCCTGAGTGTTCATTAGAAGGACTGATGTTGAAACTCCAATCCTTTGGCCACCTGATGCGAAGAGCTGACTCATTGGAAAAGACCCTGATGCTGGGAAAGATTGAAGGCAGGAGAAGGGGATGACAGAGGATGAGATGGTTGGATGGCATCACGGACTCAATGGACATGAGTTTAGGTAAACTCCGAGGGTTGGTGATGGACAGGGAGGCCTTGTGTGCTGTGGTTCATGGGGTCGCAGAGTCGGACACGACTGAGTGACTGAACTGAATGGGTTTCCCACATGGCTTAGTGGGTAAAGAACCTGCCTGCCAATGCAGGAGACACAGGAGATTAGGGTTTGATCCCTGGGTCAGGAAGATTCCCTGGAGGAGGGCATGATAACTCACTCTAGCATTCTCACCTGGAGAATCCCATGGACAGAGGAGCCTGGCGGGTCACAGTCAACAGGATCGCAAAGAGTCTGACACAACCAAAGCGACTGAGCACGCACGCACGCACCCAACAAAGGAGCACCTCAGTGTGTAAGGCAAATACTAACAACCATAAAGGGAGAACTCGACAGTAACACAATAATAGTGGGGGACTTGACTACCCCACTTTCACCAATGGACAGATCATCCAGACAAAAAATGAATAAGGAAACACAGGCCTTATGTGACACTTTAGAAGAGCTGGACTTAAATGACATTTAAAGAGCATTTCATCCAAAAGCAGCAGACTACACATTCTTCCCAAGTGCACACGAAACATTCTCCAGGACTGACCACATGGTGCACCACAAGGCAAGCTTTGGTAAATTTAAGAAAACTGAAATCATACCAAGCATCTTTTCTGATCGCAATGCTATGAGATTAGATATAAACTACAAGAAAAAAACTTTACAGCACAAGCACACTGTGGCTAATCAATATGCCACTAGACAATCAATAGATTTCACTGAAGAAATCAAAAAGGAAATAAAGACCTAGAGATAAATGAAAATTAAAGTACAGGGGTCCAAAACCTATGAGATGCAGCCAAAGCTGTTTGAAGAGGAAGGTTTACAGCAATACTACCTTACTTCAAGAAACAAAGAGAAATCTCAAATAACCTTACACCTAAAACAACTAGAGAAAGAAGAAAAAACAAAACCTAAAGTTAGAAGGAAAGAAATAAAAAAGATCAAAGCAGAAATAAATGAAATAGAGACCAAGAAAACAACTGCAAAGATCAATGAAACTAAAAGCTGGTTCTCTGAAATGATAAACAAAATTGATAAACCTTTAGGCAGACTCATCAAGAAAAAAAAGGGAGAGAACTCAAATCAATGAAATTAGAAATGAAAAAGAAGTTACAACTGACTCCACAGAAATACCAAGGATCCTAGAAGACTACTACAGCACCTATATGACCAATAAGGGATTAGTCTCCAAAATTTACAAACATCTCATGACATCTAACAGTTAAAACGAACAACCCACTCAAAAAATGGGCAGAAGACCTAAGTAGATATTTCTCCAAAGATGACATACAGATGGGCAACAGGCACATGAAAAGATGCTCAACATTGCTAATTATTAGAGAAATGCAAATCAAAACTACAATGAGGTTATCACCTCACATCAGCCAGAATGACTATCATCAAAAAAGCCACAGACAATAAATACTGGAGAGGGTGTGGAGAGAAGGGAACCCTCCTACCCTTTGGTGGGAATGTAAATTGGTATAGCCACTATGGAGAACAGTATGGAGGTTCCTTAAAAAACTAAAAACAGAGCTACCATATGACCCTGCAATCCCACTCATGGGCATATCTCCAGAGAAAAACATGATCTGAAAAAATACATGCACTGCAATGTTCACTGCAGCACTGTTTACAACAGCTAAGACATGGAAGCAGAGGAAGCAACCTAAATGTCCATTGACAGCGGGCTGGGTAGAGTAGATGTGGTACATACATACAATAGAATATTACTTAACAGGATACACCTATCAATATCTTCAAATGTTGATATGTTGTTACATCATCAGTTCAGTTCAGTCGACCCCATGAATCGCCAGGCCTCCCTGTCCCTCATAAGTCCCACTAATTCACAATTTAGTATCATATACAATACATACTCAAGTTTTTCAAGTGTTCATAGCACATAACAAAGTTACTAGGAAAATTGGACTACCATGACCCAAGATGTTACAGAGTGCACAAAATTCTGACCAGAGAGCCAAGATCAAGGAGTGGTTTGCTTTGGGAAACAATTCTACCCAAAAACAACAGAGAAAAGAGAAGAAATTTAAAGTGTTCAATGAGACTGTCCTGGCAGTCCAGTGGCTAAGACTCCTTGCTCCCAACACAGGGGGCATGGGTTTGATCCCTAGTCAGGGAACTAAGATCCTTCATGCTGCGTGTCACAGCCAAAAAAAAAAAAGTGTTTAAGACATTAAATGCACTACTGACTCCAAATTGCCATTTAATATGCTTCCCAAATTCAATATAATAGTATTTTCTGGTTGTACCAAAAAAAAAAAAAGCAAATAATTTCAACTCTTAAATAAAAATTATTTATAGCAGCAACATGGATGGACCTAGAGATTGTCAAACTGAGTAATGTCAAAGAAAGACAAATATCATATGATGTCACTTACATGTGGAATCTTAAAAAATGGTACAAATAAACTTACAAAACAGAAATAGAGTCACAGATGTAGAAATCAACCTTATGATTAGCGGTTGGGGGGAGGGAGGGATAAACTGGGATTGACAAAGACACATACTATATATCAAATAAATAGCACAGTATACAGTATAGTACAGGGAACACCACTCAATACTCTGGTTTAGCCCTATATAGGAAAAGAATCTAAAAAAAGAGCGGATATATGTATACCTAAGTCACTTTGCTGTGCACATGAAACTAACACAACAGTGTAAATCAACTATGCTCCAATAAAAAAAAAAAGTGCTTGCACTTTAAAAATGAAGTAGGATTTCTACTTTCTTAAAAATACCACTAGAGCTACTAAAAAACTTTGCATTTACAAAATAATTGATAAAAATACTCCTCTGGATTGTATGAGAAGGTAGACAGGGACCACTGATAGACTAGGGTGTGTGATATTAATCACACGTAACTTCTTTCTTTCCTTGTTTTCAGTCTCTCCATTTGATGCCGGTAAATCTTTAGTCTCTTGGTGGCCATTTCCACCTGTTTTCCCTTTGCTCCCTTTTTCCCTTTTGTATCTGAAGATTCATCCTTTCCTGTTGCCTTCTTTGGCTTTGTTTCCACTTTGGCAGTAGATTTAGTTGACAACCTGCCAGGTCTCCTCTTGGGCTCCTCCTTCCCCACCCCCGATGAGCAGCTGACCTTCCTCTGGGGCACCCTGGCAGCAGAGTGGGCACATGCTGGGAGTGGGGAGAGGAGTCTGGAAGCTGGTCTGCCTGCCCACGGCTGCTCCTTCCCCTGCCGGAGCAGCTGGGACACCTCATGGGCCCTATTTTTGTTTTGTTTTATTCTCTTTCCTTTTTGCTGTTCCGATTGGGTGACTTTTAATACCCTTGTCACCCAGATCACCGGTCTGTTTTTTTCCCTTCTCTGACTTCCTGCTGGTTTCCACTAGTGTATTTTGGTGTCAGTAAATGAACTCAAAAGTTCTAAATCTTTCTTTTTTATAGTTTCTAGCCCTTTGCTGAAGGAGGCTTACTCTTCAGGTTAGTTCTCAGAGACAGCGGTTCTATATGTGGTTGTAGTTTTGGTGTGTCCTCCACCAGCTTGATATGAAACTGAACAAAACTTTTAAGAGATGGTCTGCTTCATTCCCCAGTGTTATTAATCATTTATGAGCTGTAATTTGAACACAGATTTTCAGATCGAGTCCTGTCCAGTTAGTGTTATAATTACAATAACTATAAGCTCCTATTTATTGAGTACTTACTTTGTGCAAGGCGCTATCCTAAGCACTTGGCTGAAATTAAGTTCAACCTAAGGACTGTGGAATCCAGCTCTGCTGCCCCTTGAGCAGTCACTTGCCCCGTCCCTTAGTTTCAGTGTCTGTAAAAGGGGAGACATCTGAGACCTTGGAGCATGGGCCAGATCAAATACAGGTTAGGAACCTATTTCCACAGCCCAAGGAGCCAGCCCTGCCTGAGTACCAGGGCACAGCGTTGGGATAAGCCTCCCTCCACTCCCTTACCTCCAGAACCCGCCTCAATCTTGCCCTTGGGCTTTTACCCACCTCCATTTCCCGGATACCCTCAAGAGATCTCAAGAGAGTAGCAGAAAGGAGTACCTTTACTCCGTTAGAACCTCTCTTTTAGATGCCAGAAAAGCCAGATCAAGAGCAATCTCACGGCCTTTCAATGCCGACCACCTTCAGCTCTGCCGTTACTGTACTGTCGGCCTTTTAAACAAACCGCCCCAGAAAGTCCAATCCGAGTCTTTTCTTCTCACGGCGACCCAGGGTTAAGCCTTCCGGTTCGTCTACTGGTACGTAGAGGACGGATTGAAAAAAGCCCGGATGTTGACGTCGAGAGGCGCCATCCTAGTTAAGGGCGGGTCTGTGAGCCCCTCTGGCCTTTTTCTGAGGCCGGGCGGAAACAGCTAACAGCATTTCCACATTTCCCAGAAGCCTCTCTGCGAAGCACAGAAGTTTCCCGTGGTGCTGCCCCCAGTCCCGTTGAAGGTGGCAGATGTGCCCTGGGAGGCCGGGACCCAGCGGATGAGGGAAATCAACCGAGGGGCCGGGAGGTTCGGTGGATGTGGCTGGGTACTTATTCCCGGAGGAGTTGAGGTGTCTTGCGGTCTGCCCAAAGGGCCATGAACCTGGAGACTTACAGCCTCCTGGCCGCGCTTCTTGCGGCCCCGGCGGCCCAGCGAGGACGCAGTACTCTGTGGGAGGGGAGGACTGATGTGCCCAGAGACGAGTGGGTTGGAAGTGTGGGGCACTGGGCAAGCGTCCTCAGCTCTCCTCTCGGGTTCTCATCGGAGCCCGGTGTTTCCCTTTGAAGTGAAGTGCAAGTCGCTCAGTTGTGTCCGACTCTTTGCGACCTCATAGACAACTATACAGGCCATGGAATTCTCCAGGCCAGAATACTGGAGTGCGTTGGGTAGCCGTTTCCTTCTCCAGGGGATCTTCCCAACCCAGGGATCGAACCCAGATCTCCAGGATTGCAGGCAGGTTCTTTACCAGCTGAGCCACAGGGACCCTTTTAGGAAGTAGTTCAGAGCCCACCCCTGCTTCTACCCCTTGTGGAAGGAGCGGTACCAGCTCAGCATCCAGATCTCACCTGCTGTTAGCAGAGACAAGAGAAAGATAAACGCCTCCCCTACTCCGATCCTTTGCACACATTCCCTTCTCCAGAGCCCTTCTGTGTCTCCCTGAACCTCATCACCAGAGAGCTTCCTTTCTCACTGTACAGTGACCCAAGTGAGTGAAAGTCGCTGTCATGTCCGACTCTTTGCAACCCTATGGACTGTATCCATGGAATTCTCCAAGCCAGAATGCTGGAATAGGTAGCCTTCCCTTCTCCAGGGGATCTTCCCAACCCAGGGATCGAACCCAGGTCTCCCACATTGCAGGCGGATTCTTCACCAGCTGAGCCAGAAAGGGAAGTCCAAGAATACTAGAAAGGGTAGTCTAGCTCTTCTCCAGGGGATCTTTCAGACCCAGGAATCGAACCGGGGTTTCCTGCATTGCAGGCGGATTCTTTACCAACTGAGTTATCAGGGAAGCCCTGATATCACGGAAGTTATCGGGGAAGCACAATGGCCCAAGAGAACACCTAAATTAGGACTAGTAGCACTCTTGGGCGGAGAAAGCAATGGCAACCCACTCCAGTACTCTTGCCTGGAAAATCCCCTGGATGGAGGAGCCTGGTAGGCTGCAGTCCATCGGGTCGCTAAGAGTCGGACTCGACTGAGTGACTTCACTTTCACGCATTGGAGAAGGAAATGGCAACCCACTCCAGTGTTCTTGCCTTGAGAATCCCAGGGAAGGGGGAGCCTGGTGGGCTGCCGTCTATGGGGTCACACGTTGTGGGACACGACTGAAGCGACTTAGCAGCAGCAGCAGCAATCTTGGGACTGCGTTGCTGCCATCTCTTAGGAGGGCACCTTCAGCCACCTGCTGTTAGTGTTCAGCCTGAAGGCTGAACCCATTTCCTTTTTTTGTTTAACTTTATTTTGTAGTGGCTCAGGTGGTAAAGAATCTGCCTGCATGCAGGAGACCCAGGTTCGATCCCTGGGTCAAGAAGATGCTTGGAGAAGGGAATGGCTACTCACTCCAGTATTCTTGCCTGGAGAATACCATGGACTGAGGAGCCTGGCAGGCTACAGTCCAAGGGGTCACAAAGAGTGGGACACAATTGAGCGACTAACACTTTCAGTTTAATAGCAGATTAACAATGTGATAGTTTCAGATGGACAGTAAAGGGACTCAGCCATACATATACATGTATCCGTGTGTGCCTGCTAAGTCGCTTCAGTCGTGTCTGATTCTTTGCGACCCTGTGGACCAAGCCCCACCCCCAGGTTCCTCTGTCCAAGGGATTCTCAATGGATTGGGTTTCCATGCCCTCTTCCAGGGGATCAAACCAGTGTCTCTTACATCTCCTGCACTGGCAGGTGGGTTCTTTACCACTTAGCGCCACCTGGGAAGCCCCTAAGTGTATCTATTCTCCAAACTTCCCTCCCATCTAGGCAGCCACATAACCTGGAGGAGAGTTCCCTGTGCTACACAGTAGGTCTGTCTTGGTTATCCATTTTAAATACAGCAGTTGAACCCATTTTCTGAGGCTCCTGCTCACACTTGGAAACTAATTCACCTAACTGGCTTTTCTTTCTGGATTATTTCCTCCCTTAGAGTGTTCTGCTTTCTGAACTGCAGCTGGAAATATGCTGGGGAATTTTTTAAGAAGGAGCATATTACTTGTGATTAAGAGTTGAAATCACGGCATAGTTATCTTCCATCTTTATTTTTACCATGTTTGTATGTGTCAACAGTTGAGAGGTCTTTCTGACCCATTGAGATCTGCTAGCCCTACTTTAGAACAGCAAACTCTTAAAAGAATAAACACAAGGTTGGTGGGACTAAGTATGTCTGCATGTAAGGAGTGGTGCTGGAGGCTCAAATATTGGTATCTCTTGACCAAAGACTTCTTCTCTGAATATGTTTTCCAAAAATGATTATTAATGGGAACTGTGGCTTACTTTTATTTTGCCACATAGGCTCTTCTGAATTGGTAGGCCTGGATTCCAGGTTCAACTCAGTCCCCACTAGCTGTGTAGCCTTAAGCATGTATTTTTAAAACATTTTAGTTATTCTTGGCTGCGCTGGGTCTTCGTTGCTGCACGTGGGCTTTATCTAGTTGCAGAGAGCTGGGGCTACTCTCTAGTTGCAGTGGGAGGGCTTCTCATTGCGGTGGCTCCTTTTGTTGTGGAACATGGATTCTAGGGCACAAGGGCTTCAGTAGCTGCATCACATGGACTCAGCAGTTGTGGCTCGAGGGCTTCATTGCTCCACAGCTTGTGGAATCCTCTCAGACCAGGGATCAAACCACTGTCCCCTGCATTGGTAGGCCTGGATTCTTAACCACATCCAGGGACATCCTGCCTTAAGTAGATTACTCAACATTTCTGAGCCTTAGTTGTCTCACTTGCAAAATAAGACCAATGTCAACTTCACAGAGTTGTCTGAGATAAAGTGAAGGCATCTAGGCATATCTTTATGATTCAAAGAATAGCAGAGCTGCCTCAACATTTTAGTGTGAAAATTTTTCAACATTTCTAGAGTTTAAAGAATTTTATAGTAAGACTTCTCTGGTGGTCCAGTGGTTAAGGATCCACTTTGCCAACCAGGGAACTCCCTGTTGATCCCTGGTTGAGGAACTAAGATCCCACATGCCACAGAGCAACTAAGCCAGAGCGCTGCAACTACTGAGCTCAGGAGCCACAACTAGAGAGGCTATGCACTGCAAAGAAAGATCCTGAATGACGCAATGAAGATCTCCCATGCCACAACCAAGACTCAACACAGACAAATAAAGAATTTTATGGTAAACACTCATATGTTCATCATGGTGTGGTTGCGCCCATGACACAGGCAGGATCTTAGTTTCCCAACCAGGGATCCAGCCTGGGCCCCCTTGCATTAGGAGCGGGGAGTCTTAACCACTGGACCACCAGGGAAGTCATTGTATTAATTTTTAAAAGCCATGCACAGTAATTATTTCGGAAAAACTTGAACCGAAATTTGGGTGGGAGGGTGCTCAAGAGGGAGATTATATATATATATATATATATATATATATATATATATATATATATATAATGGCTGATAGCCCTTATTGCACAGCAACACCCAACACATTATAATGCAATTTTCCTCCAATTACACACACACAGGTAATTTAAAACTTCCTAATTCCAGCTTCACCAAGAACCTTCCTACGTCGACTCCAGTCCAGAGACCAAGAGAGCCGAGCCGCTGGTGCAAGGAGTCGGGTGGGCCCCGCGGCGGGCGAGAGAGTAAACCAGTACGTGGTCTCTACCTCGGCGACCCCGGGTTAGGACAGGTGTGCGTCTTTCCGCAGGAGCCAGGACCCGCTTCCGGATCCGCGGTCGGGAGGTGTTGGGGCCGTTGGAACACAGTGCAGGGCTCCACAAACGCCGAGGTCCTTGGTGGGTTCCACATCCGGCTCTCCGAAACCTCTGTCTCGCTTCCTGCTGTCGCGGCCAATCACCCGCCGCCGTGCGACGTGGGCAGGGAGAGTGCTAGAAGGCCCGGGGCCTTCCATCTTTATTGAAGGCAAGAAAACTACCCTTTGCCTTCCAGTCTTTTACAAGTCCACCTGCGCAGCCATTGTATTTAAGGGCAAGTGAAAGATGAGAAGCCAGGCGGACGCCATGTTTGATACGGTCAAAGGACGGCGCCCTTAAGGACAGACAGAATTGAAGCCACTGTGTCGCCATATTTTCTGGAGGCACCTTCCGGGTCCCTTAACTCTGGTGTCTGTGTCCAAGCTGCCATGAAGTGAATAAACACCGAGGCGGTCTATTTGTCCCCATCAGAATCCCGAATCCCAGCCCTGCTACTTCGGTTCCCTTGGCTGCATACGGAAGCCGAGGCTGGGCGGGGCCTCGGGCTCAGGAGCCCTTCTTGTGGACGACGAGAGCTGAGGCCGGGCGCGGGGACTAGGCGGCCGCTGCTCGGGGCTGGGAGGCCCCATGGCGCCGCCCCCGGCCCCGCTCCTGGTGCTGAGACCGGGGGAGACCGGGCCTGGTTGCAAGAAGCCCTTGGCCGTGAGGTTCGCGGATGTGGCCGTGTACTTCTCCCCGGAGGAGTGGGGGTGTCTGCGGCCCGCGCAGAGAGCCCTGTACCGGGACGTGATGCAGGAGACCTACGGCCACCTGGGCGCGCTCGGTGAGGCCCCGGGTCAGAGCCCCGCTCCTGCTTCACTGGGGTTCACAGGGGAGATCAAATAAGGACCCGGAGGATTGTAAGCCTTAATCCCGCCCTATCCCACCAACAGCACCAGCCACCTCCCATCCGTAATGCTTCAGGTACCCCCTCGGGAGTCCTTCCATCCCACATCCGCTTCCTTCTGGAAGGCGCACTGCAGACCCAGTCCAGATTGAGCCTAAACTTTGAGGAGATGCTCTCACCCTGACGTGGGGGGCGCCGTCTTTCCAGGGCAGCCTCTCAAGCCAGCACCGTGATCCCTGTTCTCTCCCAGGATTCCCAGGCCCCAAACCAGCCCTCATCTCTTGGATGGAACAGGAGAGTGAGGCTTGGAGCCCCGCCGCCCAGGATCCTGAGGAGGGGGAAAGCCTGGGAGGAGCTCTGAGAGGTGAGGGATGGTCCCAGGTCTTCCCTGCCTGGCGTTCCAGAGCTTCCTGTATAGCAGTGTTTCCTTTCAGATCCCCACCTCCGGCACCCCTAAAGGAATGAAAGAGCCAACCGATGTTGGATTCTAGCTAAGGAAAAAAGGCAGACCTGATACTAAGTTTTCAGAACTTGAGACAACTTGAGACCAGAATAAGAATCAGGAGCCCAGACTCCCTCTCCTCTCTCTGCTCATTCTCTCATTTTCAGGAACAACTAAAACTCCCTAAGAGGTAAAGCGGAGAAGGCGATGGCACCCCACTCCAGTACCCTTGCCTGAAAAATCCCATGGATGGAGGAGCCTGGTAGGCTGCAGACCATGGGGTCGCTAAGAGTCGGACACGACTGAGCGACTTCACTTTCACTTTTCACTTTCATGCATTGGAGAAGGAAATGGCAGCCCACTCCAGTGTTCTTGCCTGGAGAATCCCAGGGACGGCGGGGCCTGGTGGGCTGGCGTCTATGGGGTCGCAAAGAGTCGGACACGACTGAAGTGACTTAGCAGTAGCAAGAGGTAAAGAACTTGCCTGCCAATGCAGAAGACACAAGAGACAGGGGTTGGATCCCTGAGTGGGGAAGATCCCCTAGAGGAGGAAAATGGCCACCCACTCCAGCCAGTATTCTTGCCTGGAGAATCCCATGGACAGAGGAGCCTGGTGGGCTACAGTCCGTGGGGTCTCAGAGTTGGACACAACCGAAGCAACTTAGCATACAAGAATGAAAACAGCTTCAGGTCTGCCTTTTACATTCCTCAAGCAAAGCAAAGTGGTACAAGAGAAAATACCCAGTAATTGACAGCTTGGTTCTTCACTCCCCACTGGCCCTCACCAGAATGCTCCTCAGCAAATGTCTTTTCTCCTCTGTAAATGCCTTAACCCTAGCAAAAAAATTGAGAAACCATAAAAATAATAGCTATTGCTAATTAAGCATTTACTAAGTGATGCTTCTACTCATGTAATCCTCCCAACAACCTTGTGAAGTAAAGAAAGCATTATGATTCCCATTTGACACATGAGGAACCAAGGCCGACCTAAGAGATTTGAACCCTGCTTATGGTTTTTCAAAGCCTGTGTGTTATTCAGTGGGCAGTACCTTTCTGGCACTTCCCTGAGGAAAAGCATCCTATAACCTGAGACAATATAAGCAAATGTGTTTTAAAAAGGAACTTGATTCCTGTTTCCTAGGAGCTACCCCCAACAAAAAGGAAGAGGAACCCGAAGCAGGACTAGGAGCCAAATCACCGAGAAAGGCTCCTGGGAAGGAGAGGCCTGAGGAGCTGGTTAAACACAACCCTGGCACAACCGTCAGCAAAACCTCGGCCAGAGCACAGGCACCCAGACAAGCTGTCTGGGACCAGGGTGCAGGTGCTCAGTCCCCGGCCCCTGTACCCAGCGCGGATGCTCAGGCCAGCCAGCGGCGCCACGTGTGTGCAGACTGCGGTCGGCGCTTCACCTACCCCTCGCTGCTGGTCAGCCACCGACGCATGCACTCGGGTGAGCGGCCGTTCCCCTGCCCCGAGTGTGGCATGCGCTTCAAGAGGAAGTTCGCCGTGGAAGCTCACCAGTGGATCCACCGCTCCTGCTCTGGGGGGCGGCGGGGCCGGAGGCCCGGGATCCGGGCTGTGCCTCGGGCCCCGGTCCGAGGTGACCGGGACCCTCCGGTGCTATTCCGGCACTACCCGGACATCTTTGAGGAGTGCGGGTGAGCGGCTTCTGCTGGCAGGGTTTGAGCCTGACCTCAGCGCTGAGGACTCACTGGGTCCCAAGGGAGGCTCCTGAGTCAGGGCTTTGGGACCCACAGTTCATCCCTTGGGCTTTCCTCAAGGATCCCTCAAGTTTCCAAGCTTGTAAAAAGAGAAGTGCCTGTAAAGATTCAAATAGATTAAACTCGACACCCCCTCTCTCCCCATCTTTCAAAAAAAAAAAAAAAATGAAGAGAGTGAGATGCTGGACTTTTCTCAAAGTGTTATCTCAGTGGCAGGTGCAACTAAGATCAAAACTGTCTACAAAAATCCCCACTGCTTATCTGCAGCAGAGGTAAATGCCGAGGGGGACTAAGGCTGAGGAGGAGGCCTCAGATGGAGGGCCTGGTCAAGCCCTAGGTAACTGAACCAACAGGAGGCCCAGGCAGTGAAGTGGGTGGAAAGTGCACAGAAGCACCAGATGCAGACCTCATCTCTGTAGCTTGCTCTCAAGGCACAGCTGGTAAGTCACCCACCCTCCCTGAGCCTCAGCTCCCTCATCTGTAAAATGAGGATCAATAATATCTACCTCAAAGGGTTACTGTGAAGACTGACATTGTAACAAGATAATATGTGTGACAGAGTAAATGTGCAATAAACATTTGTTGAAAGAGTGAAAATGACTATTGATATTTTCTACTTCAGATCATGAAAAGAAGTCTGCTAAGGAAGCAGGGATAGCTGTGTTTCCAGATGAGTCACCTGGGGCTCCAAGTTTCACTGCTACAAGGCAGCAAAGCTGGAAACTGGCACTGCCCACATATTTCTACTACTTCCTATGAGCAGTCAGATTTGGGGAGAACACAGATCAGGGGCTCAGGTAAGAGTGAAGTGAGAGAGCCAGCCTTGCCTGTCGGGCAGTCTCAGCAGGAAAGTGAGAGCCCCACCATAGCCAGAGACCTTTCATTGAGAAAGGGCTGTCAAGGGACTTTCCTGGTGGTCCAGTGGTTAAGACTTTGCCTTCCAATGCAGGGGACTAGGGTTCAATTCCTGGTAGGGGAACTAAGATCCCACATGCCTTGTGGCCAAAAACCCAAAACATAAAACAGAAGCAGTGTTATAACAAATTCAATAAAGACTTTAAAAATGATCTAAATAAAGAAAAAGGTCTTAAAAGAGAAAAAAAGTCAACATTCAGTGACCATATTGAATGACTTCTATTGGAGGCACTGCCAGGTGATAAGGGAATCCCAAGATGAGGAAGACTAATTTCCCTCATTCAGCAACATCATCTGTGGGATTTTGTGTACGGCTCCAGGGACACACTGACTCAGGTCCAACATTCAAAAGATTGATTGGGGCTGTAATGGAGGAGTCCAGAGGCACCACCATCCTGGTTGGTGATATGCCAGGAAACGCAACTTGGAAGAAAAGGAGTGGTTGTGCTTCCCATAGCATTACGTAAGAAATGGTTGTCGTGAGATTTTTCAGGCAGAGGAAGTAGCGATGGAGGCTTATTTCCTAGAAAGGATAAAAGACGGACACAGTGTAGAGTGGAGGTTAGAAGCATGGGCTCTGGAGTCAGACTGTCTGCCTTCAGATCCTGACTCAGCTGCTTTATAACTGTGAACTTGGGCAAGTCACTTCTTGCTCCAAGTCACCTCTCTATGCCTTACTTTCTTCATCTATAAAACCTGGATAATAATAGCATCTACCTCATAAGACTGATGTAACAATTAAATGAGGTAATACAGGATGACGCCTGGTACATGAGAGTTTAACAAACATTGGTTATTGTTGTTATTCAAACACAACACAAAATAGTATGTGAGCAGGACCAAGAGGAGACATGGGCAGTTCTTCTGAATCAAGGAAGTCTTCCTAGAGGAGGTACTTCCAACTGTTCTTGAAGGATGAGAAAGATTTCAACCAGGATGGGCATGTATGGGGAATGATCAGCAGCTCCACTTGATTGAAACATAAAGACTGAAAGTAAAGAATAATGGATACCAGATGCAGCCAAGAATCGGGACCTATCTGGGAGGACCACAGATCCTAGTGGGGGATCTTGAGGTTCACCCTGTAGCCACTGAGAAGCCATAGAAAGTCCCTAAGTAGGAGCGAGTTCCTGCTGTCAGAAACTGTCAGAAAATGTCTTTGTCTGGACTTCCCTGGTTGTCCAGCGGTTAAGACTCCAACTTTCCAATGCAGGGGCTGAGGGATTGATCCCCAGTCAGGGAACTAAGATCCCACATGCCCTGTGGCACAGCCAAATTAATATATATATAGGTCTTTGTCAAACAGTGTGCAGTGTGACCCATGAGAGGAGCCTGGGCATGAGACATGAGAAATCTACTGGGCAACTGCTCCCAGGTAGAAGCAATTAGTAGTGGGACCAAGCTAGAAAGCAAGACTTTTTTTTTTTTTTTTGCAGTTGTCCTTGTCTGCTGACCTTGGAACTGGAAAGAAAGGTACTCCTGAGAGACTTCTGTCATAGAACCTGCATGGTTCAGTGAACTGACCAACATGAGCTGTGAACAAGTCCCAGAGGTTTCAAGTGTGGAGAGCAGCAGCAAAGGAGCCCAAGCACTGGGGGAGGGTATGAAGGTCCAGGGGTGACCAGTACTAGATGGGGTGAGTTATGGGGGGCAGGGGGAGAACTGAGAGGAGGAGCCACCAAGGAGAGGGGAGCAGAACCAGACATAATGTGTCAAGCAGAACTGCCCAGGTCAGCACTTGGCACAGAGCAAGTGCTGTCTACTCTTTCTCGTTTATCCAGTTAACACATATCTACTAAGACTGGAAGAAACACAAACTGGAATCAAGATTGCTGGGAAAAATATCAATAACCTCAGATATGCAGACGACACCACCCTTATGGCAGAAAGTGAAGAGGAACTAAAAAGCCTCTTGATGAAAGTGAAAGTGGAGAGTGGAAAAGTTGGCTTAAAGCTCAACATTCAGAAAACAAAGATCATGGCATCTGGTCCCACCACTTCATGGGAAATAGATGGGGAAACAGTGGAAACAGTGTCAGACTTTATTTTTCTGGCCTCCAAAATCACTGCAGATGGTGACTGCAGCCATGAAATTAAAAGACGCTTACTCCTTGGAAGGAAAGTTATGACCAACCTAGATAGCATATTAAAAAGCAGAGACATTACTTTGCCAACAAAGGTCTGTCTAGTCAAGGCTATGGTTTTTCCAGTGGTCATGTATGGATGTGAGAGTTGGACTGTGAAGAAGGCTGAGCGCCGAAGAATTGATGCTTTTGAACTGTGGTGTTGGAGAAGACTCTTGAGAGTCCCTTGGACTGCAAGGAGATCCAACCAGTCCATTCTAAAGGAGATCAGCCCTGGGATTTCTTTGGAAGGAATGATGCTAAAGCTGAAACTCCAGTACTTTGGCCACCTCATGTGAAGGGTTGATTCACTGGAAAAGACTCTGATGCTGGGAGGGATTGGGGGCAGGAGGAGAAGGGGATGACAGAGGATGAGATGGCTGGATGGCATCACTGACTCGATGGACGTGAGTCTCAGTGAACTCTGGGAGTTGGTGATGGACAGGGAGGCCTGGCGTGCTGCGATTCATGGGGTCACAAAGAGTTGGACACGACTGAGCGACTGATCTGATCTGATCTCTGATAACGCCCAAGCATTCAAACGACATACTCGTTTCCCATGACTTGACCCCTAAACACAACCCTATTATGTACTTTTGGTAAAGAATCCACCTGCAATGCAGGAAACCCTGGTTCGATTCCTGGGTCGGGAAGATACCCTGGAGAAGGGCTAGGCTACCCGCTCCAGTATTCTGAACTGGAGAATTCCATGGACTACACAGTCCACGGGGTTGAAAACAGCTGGACACAACTGAGCAACTTTCACTTTTTCTACTATGTACTTTTTTTTTTTTTACTATGTACTTTTAATATTTAGGGTCCATGTTAATGTTTGACAGAAAACAACAAAATTATGTAAAGCAATTATCCTTCAATTAAAAATAATTTAATTTAAAAATAAATTAATTTAAAAAATAGTTCAGTTCAGTCACTCAGTTGTGTCCGACTCTTTGTGACCCCAGGGACTGTAGCACACCAGGCTTCCCTGTCCATCACCAACTCCCAGAGTTTATTCAAACTCATGTCCAACCATCTCATCCTCTGTCATCCCCTTCTCCTCCCGCCTTCAATCTTTCCTGGCATCAGGGTCTTTTCCAGTGAGTCAGTTCTTCACATCAGGTGGCCAAAGTATTGGAGCTTCAGCTTCAGCATTAATCCTTCCTATGAATATTCAGGACTGATCTCCTTTAGGATGGACTAGCTGGATCTCCTTGCAGTCCCAGGGACTCTCAGGAGTCTTCTCCAACACCACAGTTCAAAAGCATCAATTATTTGGCACTCAGCTTTCCTTATAGTCCAGCTCTCACATCCATACATGATTACTGTAGCTTTAACTAGACGGACCTTTGTTGGCAAAGTAATGTCTCAGCTTTTTAATATGTTGTCTAGTTTAGTCATAGCTTTTCTTCCAAGGAGCAAGCATCTTTTAATTTCATGGCTGCAATCACCATCTGCAGTGATTTTGGAGCCCCCCAAAATAAAGTCAGCTACTGTTTCTACTGTTTCCCCATCTATTTGCCATGAAGTGACAGGACCAGATGCCATGATCTTAGTTTTCTGAATGTTGAGTTTTAAGCCAACTTTTTCACTCTCCTCTGTCACTTTCATCAAGAGACTCTTCATCAAGTGAAGTTCTTCTTCATTTTCTGCCATAAGGGTGGTGTCATCTGCATATCTGAGGTTGTTTCTCCTGGCAATCTTGATTCCAGCTTGTGTTTCTTCCAGCCCAGTGTTTCTCATGATGTATTCTGCATATAAGTTAAATAAGCAGGGTGACAATATACAGCCTTGATGTACTCCTTTCCGGATTTGGAATCAGTCTGTTGTTCCATGTCCCGTTCTAACTGTTGCTTTGTGACCTGCATACAGATTTCTCAGGAGGCAGGTAAGGTGGTCTGGTATTCCCATATCTAAGAATTTTCACAGTTTGTTGTGATACACACAGTCAAAGGCTTTGACATAGTTAACAAAGCAGAAACAGATGTTTTTCTGGAACTCTTGCTTTTTCAATGATCCAGCGGATGTTGGCAATTTGATCTCTGGTTCCTCTGCCTTTTCTAAATCCAGCTTAAACACCTGGATGTTCACGGTTCACGTACTGTTGAAGCCTGGCTTGGAGGATTTTGAGCATTACTTTGCTAGCATGTGCAATGAGTGCAACTGTGGGGTGCTGCTGCTGCTGCTAAGTGGCTTCAGTCATGTCTGACTCTGTGCGACCCCATAAACGGCAGCCCACCAGGCTCCCTGGGATTCTCCAGGCAAGAACACTGGAGTGGGTTGCCATTTCCTTTTCCAATGCATGAAAGTGAAAAGTGAAAGTGAAGTCGCTCAGTCGTGTCCGACTCTTAGGGACCCCATGGACTGCAGCCCACCAGGCTCCTCTGTCCATGGGATTTTCCAGGTAAGAGTACTGGAGTGGGGTGCCATTGCCTTCTCTGAAATTGTGGGGTAGTTTGAATATTTTTTGGCATTGCCTTTCTTTGGGATTGTAATGAAAACTGATCTTTTCCAGTCCCATGGCCACTGCTGAGTTTTCCAAATTTGCTGGTATATTGAGTGCAGCACTTTCACAGCATCATCTTTTAGGCTTTGATATAGCTCAACTGGAATTCCACCACCTCCACTAGCTTTGTTCATAGTGATGCTTCCTAAGGCCCACTTGATTTCAAATTCTAGGATGTCTAAATAAAAAAAAAAAATTTAGAGGTCATCATTTTAATTTTTTCTCTCTACATTTAATACAACAGAATGGAATCGCATACCCACTCCATTATTCTTTCTGGGAAATCCCATGGATAGAGGAGCCTGGTGTGCTAAGGTGCATGGAGTCACAAAGAGTCAGACATGACTTGGTGACTACAGAACAACAGTGGAATGGCATAGGTGACCAGAAGAAGTATTTCTGACTTCCAGGTCCCTGCTTCTTGCCCTACCCCACGTACAACTGCATCTTCATGACCTGGCCTAAAATCCCACTTCTCTCAGGTTGCTGAGATTGTGTCTTCAGTAACCCATCATGTCATGGGTTCTGGAGTCAGAACCCTCACTAGCTGTGTGGCCTGCGGTAAGGTCATTCCCCCGGGTTGTGGTCTACTGATGCAGAAGGGTATTTATCTCTTAAGTGTTCTGAGGGATTAAATGAGTTAACAGGCAAATGCACTTAGAACAGAGTCTGGCATGTATTAATAGTAAGTGATCGATCAAGGTAAGCTAATATTATTGATGTCTTAGTCACATCACAGAACCAACTGCAATTCTTGTATAATTGGCCACTGTTCTGTTAGGACAGCTTGGAATTGGAGGCACAGTGAGATGGAGCATTGAAAGCAAATGAGTCCTGTCATCCCTTAATTCATCTCACGTTTTTAAACTTTTTTTTTTTCATCTAACTTTTTGTACTTCAATCATGACTTAATAACTTGAGAATCCAGTTCGTTTTCACAATGTCAGCAGGGACCCGTAAATTCGAAGCCTTAATGTTGCATTTCTGGAAGGCGTCTAAAGGAGGCAGCGCCAGGAGGAAAGGCTGGATTAGGAGTCTGAAGACCCAGAGTCACTAACAGTCTGCCTGACCTTGGGTCTTAACTGGGCTTCAGTTTCCTCTTCTGTAAAATGCCTGAACTCTAAGGCACTGAGAAGCATGCGTCCCAGTATCCTCAGTAAGATACAGTAAATGTGTGAAAATATGATAGATGTCTCTGCAGGGCGTAGACAATCACTGTAGGAATATTTAAGAAACCGTTAGTAGAGGTGGGGGCTGGAGCAGAGGACATTCGCTGAATATTCTTGTGTAACCTTCTAGATGAAAAATAAACATCTGAGAAATAAATTAGTTTGCTACAAAAAATTTTTAAACACCAGGCCACTGAATGAGCCTTCTTTCGCGGTTTGAGAAGGGGACGTTTGTCCGTACCATCCCTGATTCCTGGCCCTGTGGCCACTCTCCCTCGCCGCCGGGCACCCGCCTCACCTTTCACCCGCCAGATCAGAGCGCGGACGCCGAAGCAGCTGCGGCCATCTTAACTATGGGCAAGAGGCCCTTGCAAGGCCACCGGCAGAACAGCAAGAGAAGACAACTCGGTGGGGGGATAAACCAGATCATCAATGCCTTTCTCTAAAATGGACGGTAGAGTGCCACCGCCTCTTCTGAGGGCGCCTTCATTTCTTGGCCCACGGACCAATGAGTTCGGTTAACGGGCCGTTTCCCGACGTCCTAGAGGGGCCCCACCACAAGCTACTTCCGGTTGCCTGGGCCTGGAGCGACCGACCCCCACCCTGCACAGGAGGCCGAGTCGCTAGTGTATCTCCGGGAGAAGTGGGGGTGGCCGTATGACTCCACCCCCGGCTCCTGATCTGGGCGCCCAGCGGTGTCGGTGAAGACCCGGCGGGAAGAAGGTGGGAGAAGGCCGCGGGCATCGTGAAAGTGGCCCTATATTTCTTCCCCGAGGAGTGGGGTGTCTGGGGTGAAAAACCTCCACCTGGGCGCGTACGGTGACGCCTAGCGTCCCGGATCTCCGAGAAGGGAAGGGAGTGGGTGGGATGAGCCGGGCTGGGTGTCTGACTCCACTCCTGCCTCATGATAATTGGTTCCGGGGATCCTCTCCAGATCAGTCTGATTGAAATTCATGAATTACCCTCCACTGTTAGATACCAATACTGGCTCCCCAAGACTTGTGCAAAAACTAAAGAACCTGTACTGGCCTTCAAGGCCCATAACACTCTAACATCTTCCTCTTTCTCTACCAGCACGCCATCTCATTGGCTCCTGCCAAGTAGAATCTTTGTTTTTTGGACATGCTTCTAGCTTAGTGAGTCTTTGTTCTTGCTATTCTGCTCTGTTACACACTACCCTCCAACTCTCACATCCTTCACTGCCTTTCTCAGATGCCATCTTCAAGAAATTTCTTGGGAGAGGGATGAATTGGGAGATTGGGATTGACAAATACACACTACTATATATATTAAATAGATAACTAGAGCTTCCTTGGTGGCTCAGTGGTAAAGAATCTGCCTGCCAATGCAGGAGACATGAGTTCAGTCCTGGTTTGGGGAGATCCCACGTGCCGAGGAGCAGCTAAGCACAGGTGTCACAACTACTGAAGCCTGCTTGCTCTAGAGCTTGTGCTCTGCAACAAGAGAGGCCACCGCACTGAGAAGCCCTGGCACTGCAACTAGAGAGTAACCACCACTCACCAAAACTGGAGAAAAGCCCTCCCAGCAACAAAGATGCAACACAATCAATAAATAAAATTTTAAAAATAAAATAGATAACTAATAGGGACCTACTATAGAGCATAGGGAACTCTACTCAATACTCTAATGATCTATATGGGAAAAGAATCTAAAAAAGAATCAATGTACATGTAACTGATTCACTTTGCTGTACACCTGAAATTAACACAACACTGTAAACTATACTCCCAATACAAATTTATAAAAGAAGAAGAAGGAAAGAGAGTAAAGAAATTTCTTCTGGCGCTCTTCTGCCCTATACTGGAAGTCTCCAAACTGTGGCTCTGTGTCCATCTCTAGCCCTGAGCACAATCTGCCCAGAAGTCCTCTCTGCACCTTTGCCAGCAAAGCTCCTACCTGGAATCTCTCTTAAAATATCTAGAACAATGCCTGGCACATATGAGGTGCCTAGTGTGCTGTGTACTTAGTCGCTCAGTCGTGTCTGACTCTGTGACCTCATGGACTGTAGCCTGACAGGTTCCTCTGTCCATGGAGGTTCTCCAGGCAAGAATACTGGACCAACGTGCTGTGCCCTCCTCCAGGGGATCTTGCCAAACCAGGGATTGAACCCAGGTCTCCCACTTTGCAGGCATGTTCTTTACTGTCTGACCCACCATGGAAGCCCGAGGTGCCCAATACATTTTCATTAAATGAATGCAAAGGTGCCCTCAGGCGGCACCTTCATCCCCACACCACCGAGTGCAATCATGGTTTGCCTTTACTTACAACTTGGCCCAGTGCACTCCTCTCTCTCTTTTAAATGTTTATTTTATTTGGGTGCTCTGGGTCTTAGTTTTGGCAAAGGGATCACATGGACTCTAGTTGTAGCTCACAGGCTCAGTGGTTGTGACTCAGGGGGCTTAGCTGCTTCAAGGCTTGTGGGACCTTAGTTCTCCAACCAACGATTAAACCTGAGTCCCCTGCATTGTAAGGCGGATTCTTAACCACTGGACCACCAGGGAAGTCCACATAGGTAGTGGACTTCCCTACCTATAGTAAGAAACATTTATTGAATGATTAGCATTCTGCCCCAGTTTTGTGAAAAGTGAAAGTGTTAGTCACTCAGTTGTGTCTGACTCTGTTGTGACCCCATGGACTGTAGCCCACCAAGGCTCCTGTCCATGGAATTCTCCAGACAAGAATACCCGAATGGGTTGCCATTCCCTTCTCCAGGAGATCTTCCCGACCCAGGGATTGAACCCGCATGTCCCACATTATTTCTGGCAGATTCTTTACCATCTGAGCCACCAGGGATCCCCAGTTTTGCCAGACCCCAAACCAGACCTCATCAAATGGTGAAGCAGGAGACTCAGCTGTGGGGTACAGATGCTCAGGATTCCCAGGAGTAGGAAGTCTGAAAGAAAGCCAAAAAGATGAAAAGTAGAAGCGACGTTCCAGTTCCAGCTGGAAGGGAAAAACGTTTGTTGAGTAAGAAACACCCTCTGCATGTTCTTTACTGCTGACCTTACTAGTTTTTGCTGATCTGAGTTTATGACACCCACTGGATATTGCAATCTTGACCTTCTCTTTCTCACTTAATTGGCTCTGAGGCATCCAAGTGGTCCCATGATTAGGTCATACTTTATGAATCATCCAAAGGTCAGTGGCCATGTGTGAATTCAAGTTTAAGGGGGAGGCAGTTTGAGACTTCCCTGGCAGTCCCGTGGTTAAGATTTTGTGCTCCCAAGGCATGTCCCACAGCATGGCCAAAAAATAAAAGTTTAGGATGGAGGCAGTTTATCTGTCTCTCAGGTCCCTGGTCCCATAACAGCTGCTCCTCTGGTTGAGAGTATCTCCTCTGTTGACCCTGGAGTGGGTGGGAATGTCCCTGATCTGCAAGCCCTCAACTGGTCAACACAGTCTAGAAGGGGGCTTCCAGGGACTGGGTACCCACTCAATGCTTCTGTCTTAGTGAAGTTTGGTTCTATCAGCCTGAACATGAGTAGATCTTGGAAAGTTAACAGCGAAAAATGTAAGTTTTGAATCTGTTTCCCAGCAGTCATTCAGAAAAGTGATACATTTGGAAGGGGTCAGCAGAAGGACTCTATCTGGGAGTTGTCATGAGGCCCTACAGTCAGAGACACTAATGTGGTCTTTGAACCTGTAACCAAGGCTTCCTGTAGTCGGGGTTTTCCCAGGCCCTCAGCCTGTGCCCAGCTTCAACACCTGGCACTGAGGACTTACCTTCATCCCCATCCAGAGTGCAATTATGCTTTACCCTTATCTTCAACTTGGCCCAGGGCACTCTCTTTTTTTTTTTTTAATATTTATTTTATTTGGCGGTACCAGATCTTAGTTGTGGCATGTGAAGTCTTTGTTGCAGCATGGGGGATCTAGTTCCCTGACCAAGGGTTGAACCCAGACCCCCTGCAGTGGAAGCATGGAGTCCTAACCACTGGACCGCCAGGGAGTCCCGGCCCAGTGCACTCTGGAGAGGGACCCTTCACCTGCAGCTGGTGCTATACCTCTCATGCTTTTTGCTGACTCACACAGGCAAGGAGTCTTACTACTGTCCCCACAGTGGAAGGTGCCGCAGCCAGAGGCCACTAGTAGACCCACCAGCCTGGTGCCATGGCCCTCAGAGTCCCATCTAGGGGAGCAGACTCTGCCCTAGGCTCTTCTCCAGGAGGGTCCAGACCCCCCTGCAAGTTTCCAGCACTACCCAGGGCTCTCTTCCAGGTCTGTGTGTGAGGGGGATGGGCACTGACAGGTGATAAAAAGCCTTCAGTCTTAATGGAAATTTTCTATTGTCTTTTTTGTCTTTCAGGAGGCCTGAGAGGCAAGGAGGACAAGGGCCCCTAGTCAACTCTGTGCCCTTAGTCGTTGTCCTCTACTGGCCACCCTCCAACAAGCCTCTCTCTTTGGCCAGGCTGACCCCTCCCAAGTTTATGTCTTCCTCTTCCCTTCTTCTGTTGAGACTTTTTTTTTTTTGGCTGTGCTAAATCTTAGTTGCAGCACGAAGGATCTTCAGTCTTCATGGTAGCACGTGGGATCTTTAGTTTCAGCATGCAAACTAGTTGCAGCCTGTGGGATCTAGTTCCCTGATCAGGGATCGAACCCGGTCCCCCTGCACTGGCAGTGCAGAATCTTAACCACTGGGTCACCAGGGAAGTTCAGAGATTGGTTCTTTACTTGCCCAGCTGCCCTGGGGAGAAGCAGCCACCAGATACAAGGAGTCTGCGAAGGTCTCAGGGAGGCCTTTGGAAGGAAGGAGGCAAACAGACCAAAGCTCCAGAGTAAGCCCCCAACCAGCAAATGTGAAGCGCATGTCCATGAAGTGTGTGAAATGCAGTGATTGATTTATCTGGCCAAAGGAAAAATATCAAGGCTTCTTCAGTTCAGTTCAGTCACTCAGTCATGTCCGACTCTTTGCGACCCCATGAATCGCAGCACGCTAGGCCTCCCTGTCCATCACCAACTCCCAGAGTTCACTCAAACTCACATCCATCGAGTCAGTGATGTCATCCAGCCATCTCATCCTCTGTTGTCCCCTTCTCCTCCTGCCCCCAATCTCTCCCAGCATCAGGGTCTTTTCCAATGAGTCAACTCTTCGCATGAGGTGGCCAAAGTACTGGAGTTTCAGCTTTAGCATCATTCCTTCCAAAGAACACCCAGGACTGATCTCCTTTAGAATGGACTGGTTGGATCTTCTTGCAGTCCAAGGGACACTCAAGAGTCTTCTCCAACACCACAGTTCAAAAGCATCAATTCTTCGGTGCTCAGCTTTCTTCACAGTCCAACTCTCACATCCATACATGACCACTGGAAAAACCATAGCCTTGACTAGACAGACCTTTGTTGGCAAAGTAATGTCTCTGCTTTTTAATATGGTGTCTAGGTTGGTCATAACTTTCCTTCCAAGGAGTAAACGTCTTTTAACTTCATGGCTGCAATCACCATCTGCAGTGATTTTGGAGCCCAAAAAAATAAAGTCTGACACTGTCTCCACTGTTTCCCCATCTATTTCCCATGAAGTGATGGGACCAGATGCCATGATCTTAGTTTTCTGAATATTGAGCTTTAAGCCAACTTTTTCACTCTCCTCTTTCACTTTCATCAAGAAGCTTTTTAGTTCCTCTTCACTTTCTGCCATAAGGGTGGTGTCATCTGCATATCTGAGGTTATTGATATTTCTCCAGGCAATCTTGATTCCAGCTTGTGCTTCTTCCAGCCCAGCGTTTCTCAAGGCTTCTTAGGGCAGGGTATATTTATGAAGGCTTGTGGAAAGCACTGAGTAGGCAGTCAATAAATGTGTCCAGTGAGAGAGAGAGCTTGGAGGTAAAAATGATGAAGAGAGTTGGTGCCATTTGCTAAGACAACACCCCAGGGGCAGCAGGCAAAGGGAAATAAAGGATGAGTTCAGCTTGAGCTTGGAAAATCCGAGGTGTTCATGGGCCATCCATGCCAGGGCACGGTGGCAAGTGTCTCTGGGATCAGGAATTCAAGGAACTTGCCTTGAGCCAGCGGAGAAGGCGATGGCACCCCACTCCTGGCAAATCCCAAGGACGGAGGAGCCTGGTAGGCTGCAGTCCATGGGGTCACTAAGAGTCGGACACGACTGAGCTACTTCGCTTTCACTTTTCACTTTCATGCATTGGAGAAGGAAATGGCAACCCACCCCAGTGTTCTTGCCTGGAGAATCCCAGGGACGGGGGAGCCTGGTGGGCTGCCGTCTATGGGGTCACACAGAGTCGGACACGACTGAAGCGACTTTGCAGCAGCAGCCTTGAGCTAGAGCTAAATGGATGTTCGGGAGGCGTCCTGAAGGGTACGCGGGGAGGGGGTAAGCTTACAGAAAGAGAGTCCTTCCGACCTTTCTCAGACCTCATCCTACCCTCCTCCGGCTGCCCCCACGATCTCCTGAAACTGAAGTTCCCAGAATTTCAATAGCTCGATCAAGTTTCTTTTATCCGCTCCATTCTTTTACCCTCAACACTGGGGGAAGAGTGCGGTCACCTAGCGATGGGCCAGCCACGAAACCTAACGTTTGAAATCACCGCGCGGAGCGGGCCGGGGTCGGGGCTGGAGGTCGCTGCTCCAAGTCTGGGCCGGGCCGCGGCGATTCCTTCAGCGCGGCGGGCGCGGGGACCCGGCGGGGAAGCCCGGGCTCTGCGCCTCCGAGGCCCGGCGCCGCTCTCTGGAGAACGCCGGCCCCCAACCCCCCCGTGCCCGGGCCGGTGGCGGCGTCTTCCCGGGCGCCTGTAGCCGCCGCGGCCATGTTGGCTGAGGGCTCGAAGACAAAGCCACCTGGAGACAGCCGAGTGGCGTCATCCGGGCACGATGGCGCGGGAGCGAAATACGTGGGGCCGCGTGGCCGCCATCTCTTAGGAGAGCACCTTCAGCCACCTGCCCTCAGTGTTCAGCCACCCCCGTGGACCCTCGAGGGGCCGTTCCTACTCTCCCGGCCTCCCCGACTCTTGAGCCCGGTGGGGGAGCGTTCTGGATCTCGGAGGCTCCGTGGACCCCGGCGGGTAGGGGTGGCGCGGGTCGGCCGCCCGGATGGCATTTACGATGGCGCCGCCCCCGGCCCTGCTCCCCGCGCGGGAACCTAACGGGGTCAGGCCCCAGGGGGAGACATCCGAGCCCGTGAGCTTCGCGGACGTGGCCGTGTACTTCTCCCCGGAGGAGTGGGGGTATCTGCGGCCTGCGCAAAGGGCCCTGTACCGGGACGTGATGCGGGAGACCTATGGCCACCTGGGCGCGCTCGGTGAGGCCCCACCTGCTCGCCTGTGCTCACACCCGCGTCCACCCCGCCCAGCCTCTGGATCCTGCACGTGGAGTGGGAGGCCGCAGGAAGTCGGGACCCTGGGCGGCGGCCTCCCCCGCAGCGTGGGCTTTGCGTTCTCTCCCCCTTCCCTCCAGGCTTCCGAGGCACCAAGCCAGCCCTCATCTCCTGGGTGGAGGAAGAGGCACAACTGTGGGGTCCAGATGCCGGGCCTCCTGAGATGGGAGAGTGTGTTACAGAAGCAGACACAGGTGAAGTAGTGGGGACTTCCTCTGGGTCCTACCCGTCATGTTACCCTCTGCCAACTCCTTACGTGCTCATCAGTTTCCTGCCTGAATTGCTTTCCCAGCTAAGGTTATTATTACGCCTGATCCCTGCCTAGCTTCTGGATTCAGCCTAGAAAGGGCCCGAGAGTGTGACCCAGGCATCCCTGCCTCTCTACTCCCCAGCTCCTCCGAACCTGAGCCCCTGACCTCTAGCTGGTCTCTAAGTTCCTCTGAGCGCCATATCACCCCACCTGTTTGCCTGTTCTCTAGCTCCTCCACCACCTCCTGTGTTCACTTTGTTTTTGTTATATTTTTGTTGCAGCCTCCTTTCTCTTGGCTGGTACTGTTTTGTTCCTCTGGTTCATCCTGTCCTCCTGCTGCACTTGTGCCCAGCCCCTTTGAACTTGGCAATGCCCACCCCCTTCATGCCTCTCTTTGTGCTGTTCCTGCTGCTAGCTGCATACTTAACATCCAGTCATGCTCTGTGATCTAGCTCAATTGTCATCCCCCCCGACCCCCATTTCCCCAGCTCCCAGAATGTACCCTGCCCCTGTCCTTCCTTCTCTTTTTGTCTCTACAGTTTTTCTTTCTGTCCCATGCGACTGAGGGTAAAGTGTAACTTCTAACTTCCCTGCCCTTACTGAGCTGAGTCCCAGAGGCAGCTGTATCTAAGAGGCTTCTCTGACCCCATAGTGGGTGTGGGCATCAAGGACCAGGATAAGCTGAGGTCTGAGCTCTCCCCTTGTCTCCCAGCAGGTTCCGGAAACCAGGCAGAAAAAGGACAAAGAGGAGGGAGGGAGGCACTGGGGAAGATTCCTTCTGTGGATGCTCAGCTTCCCGGGCTGACGGCTTTCAAACCCCTCTCTGCTGACTTTCCTTATGGTTGGCAGCAGCCACCGAAGGTACCTCGCCGGGGTCGCCCGCCACTCTCTGCCCACCCCCCTGTCCCCAGAGCCGACCGGCGGCATGGCTGCTACGTGTGCGGGAAGAGTTTCGCCTGGCGCTCCACCCTGGTGGAGCATCTCTACACCCACACGGGCGAGAAGCCCTTCGGCTGCCCGGACTGTGGCAAGGGCTTCAGCCAGGCGTCCTCTCTGAGCAAGCACCGGGCCATCCACCGTGGGGAACGGCCCCACCGCTGTCCGGACTGCGGCCGGGCCTTCACCCAGCGCTCGGCGCTCACCACCCACCTCCGGGTCCACACGGGCGAGAAGCCCTACCGCTGCGCCGACTGCGGCCGCTGCTTCAGCCAGAGCTCCGCCCTCTACCAGCACCAGCGGGTCCACAGCGGGGAGACCCCCTTCCCCTGCCCAGACTGTGGCCGCGCCTTCGCCCATGCCTCAGACCTCCGGCGCCACGTGCGCACCCACACGGGCGAGAAGCCCTACCCGTGCCCAGACTGCGGGCGCTGCTTCCGGCAGAGCTCGGAGATGGCCGCCCACCGGCGCACCCACAGCGGCGAGCGCCCCTACGCCTGTCCTCAGTGTGGCAGGTGCTTTGGCCAGAAGTCAGCCATGGCCAAGCACCAGTGGGTCCATCGTCCAGGGGCGGGGGTGCGCAGGGGCGGGGGTGCCGGTGGGCTGCCTGTGCCCCTGGCCTCTGCCCCAGGGGACCTGGACCCCCCCGTGGGCTTCCAGCATTACCCAGAGATATTCCAGGAGTGTGGGTGATGGCTTCGTGGGTGACAAGGCCAAGGGTGAAGATGTAGACATTGTCTGAGGCCCAAGATGGCCTCAGGGGCCTCAAACTCGGGCAACTCCGGGGAGGTCACAAAATTCCCAGAGGGGCTGGACCTGGGGGTGGGGGTGAGGACCATTTTATCTTAGGCCTTCATCAGTTTCATCTGCTGAGACCTTGTCCCCTATGGTTCCAGACTCTAGAGCCCCCTTTGTTGAGTCAGGGCTGAGGTAAGAGCCCCCACTAGACTTCCACTATGGGAAAGGCTGTTTCTCAGCTTAGGTTTAAGAGGACTGAGGTGGAAAATTTTGTTTTATCCACTGACTTGACTGCAGAAGTTAAAAACTGATGGCCAGGTACTGAATCTGGTCTCCCAATAGCCTTTTACATGTAGTTTTAGACCAGCCAGCATTTTTAAGTGTTATGAATTATTTGTTAAGATGTAAAAATCAGGCTATTTCACACACAAAAAAAACAAGTTTCTGGCCTCTTGAAAAAATCCAAAGATTTGGCGACTTGACCTGAGTTCCCACAAAACCACCATTGACAGGAGCTGAGAGGCCGCTTTGAATGGAGCCCAGGCTCTTCAGTTCAGCCCACCTGCCAACTCCTTAGCGCTTCCTCACCAGTGTCAGCTGCCACTTGTCATGGCTGTTTCTGGCAAAGCAGGCCCTCTCCATCTGGCATTTTCTACTTATTTACATGACCTGTTGGACTCCTATAGTCATTTTTTTAACAATATGTATTTTTAATACATAAAAATATGTATTTATTTATTTGGCTGGTCTTAGTTGCGGCATGCAGCATCTAGTTCCCCAACCAGGGATCAAACCCAAGCCCGCTGCATTGGGAGCACTGAGTCTTAGCCACTGGACCACTAGGGATGCGTCCTCCTGTAGTCATTTGAGTTTACAAACTAGTCTATGCATTCAGTTGTTTTTGAATCAGGGATTCAGGTAGAGAGCACATTTGTGAAAGGGCAGCAGGAGAGAAATAAAAGCAGGCTTTTCTGTTAGATCTTGGCTCATATTGCATTTTATGGTTTACAAAGGACTCTTGTCCATCAACTCAATTCACCCTCATAATTGCCTATGGAAGGAAGCATCTGCTTGGAGAGGACAGATCATCAGGAAGAGGCAGTTAGGACTGAATCTTTTCAGTATTTATTTTTTTGGCTGCATTGGGTCTAGTTGTGGCACACAAGCTCAGTAGTTGTGGGGCGCAGGTTTAGTTGCCCTGTGGTATATAGGATCTTTGTTCCCAGGCCAGGGATTGAACCTTCATCCTCTCCATTGGAAGGTGGATTCTTAACCAATGGACCACCAGGGGAGTTCCAGGACTGAATCTGTTGCCCCAAACAAGTGGTGTTTCCACCTCGGCACCCCTCAGCTGACCTGCACTTCCTATTTCTGAAGGAGAAGGACCCAAGAGCCCCTGCGATGTGTCAGATCTTTATTCCCTTCTGGGGCCTCCCTGGGAGAGCCCTATGGCTTAGGCTTTGCCACTTTAGGCTCAGATGGGAAGGCCTCATTACATTTTTTTTTTAATGGCTTTATTTCATTTAATCTTTTGCTCTGTGGCATGTAGGATCTTTGTTCCCTGAGCAGGGATCAAACCTGTGCCCCTTGCATAGGAAGTGCAGAGTCTTAACCACTGGACCACCAGGGAAGTCCTCATCACATTTTTGAACTGAAAGAGATCTTAGGCTTTCCATCCTTTTGCAGTTGGGGACACAGACTGGGAAAGACTGAGTAACCTGCCCAAGATCTAACACAGGGCGAGAGATACTAGGATTCTGGGTTTCCTTCTGTCTTCACTACACCACTCCTGAGTTCCTTGCCAGTGTCTCAGCCAGGGTTCTGGAGGCATCTCCCAGACAGGGACAGAGCAGCCCAGTGTCAGTGAAGCCCAGGTACAGGATGAGTGACAAAGCCAACAAGGCAAGGGAAAAACCAGCCTGAGAGGAGAGTTCCAGGGCCAACAAAATCAAAGCTTGCATCTTCACTCTCTAGGATCTCCATCACCAGCAAAGGGGGACCAGAACAGGAACATTTGGAGTCAGTAGCCAGAGGGAACTGTGTTTGTCTATATTCCCAAGCTCTGCACAGAATCCCTCCCCCATCACCCTGCGACTCTATTATTCATCTACCACTCATTTCTTTGTGGTCATTGCCCAGGTGATGGAAGCAGCCAGCCATGGACAGACAGACTTTCCTGCCACTGGTCAGGACAACCTTTCACCTCAAGTAGGATTAGCAAAGGCTTATGTCCTCGGTTGCCTTCTGACAACTCAGCCCTGTGTCTGGCCTAACTTAGGAAGAAACCAGATCTGTCAACCTAAAGGAACTTCTAAAGGAAGAGCTTGAAAATTTGGGGAAAAGACACTGTTGAGGTAAACTGATGAACTGACTTGATTCCAACCTAATTGGCCCCACCAAGACCTCTCTTAGCCTTAAGTTCACTGGGAGAATCTGCCAACTGTCACAAGGGAAATGTGGGAGTGAGGAGAGGCACCTTGGCAGTAGTAGCTACCTTTTAATCCCCTAAAGAAGCCATCCTTCTGCCCTTCAGCACTGCCTGAGGAACTCACAGCCTGCAATACCAGTTCTCAGCTCAGCCTCAAAACCAGATCTAGACCCTGCCCTGAGCTTGCAAATTAAAAGTATTGTAATTACTATTTTCTCTTGAGTACTTTGAAGCTTTCAAGGCTTGCTTAGGGCCCCCAAACCAAATCCAACTCTTCTGCTTCCTGCCCTCCTGACCCAAATTTCCTCCACTTAATGAATTTTTGAGTGTCATGGAACACCTAAGCCTCAATCTTGCCCTCTTCTTAGCTCCTCACCCCTTGGCACGGATTCTTCCCCCCGGCCCCGCCAAAGATAGGGCTTCTCTTTAATTATTGGGTACACTGGGTCTTCACTGCTGTGCATAGGATTTCTCTAGTTGCAGCAAGTGGGGGCTACTCTCTAGCTGTGGTTTATGGGCTTCTCAGTTCAGTAGTTTTTCTTGTTGCAGACCATGGGCTCTAGAGCATGCAGGCTCAGTACTTGTGGCTCACAGGCTTAGGTGCATCCGAGGCACGTGGATCCTTCCCAGACCAGGGACTGAACCCGTGTCCTCTGAATTGGCAGGCAGATTCTTAACCACTGGACCACCAGGGACCTACCATAGGTCTTTGAGGCTCAGTCTGCGAAGCAAGTTAAGCCAGGAAGAGGGTTTTTCTAGGGCTTCTTTGGTGCATCAGGAGAAATGCTAATCTGTACTAGTGAAAACCTGAGCCCTATCCACATGGTCTATCCCTAATGTGTCCAGGCCATGTAAAGGGTATTGATTTGAGCTCCAAAGACCCCCTAAGTCTGGGCAGGGTTAGGTGGGGGGGCGATATTTGTTTATGTGTATCTTTCTAGGAACATGTGCAAAGACATTTATGATTCAGAGGCTAAAATCTGCCCCAGACCAGTACTTTTCAAAGTGAGGCCTTTTTGCCGCAGAATTATATGCAGTATCTTTTCAGAAAGCAGCTGTCTCTCTGGGCCCTGTCCCTAGTCTGTTGAATCAGTATTTCCAGGGGTGGAATCTTATGCCTGCTAAAGTTTGAGAGGACGACTGCTCTGAACAGAAAACTTATTTTTCTGGCTGCTCTTAGCTTTACAAGTGTAGGGGTTGGTCTCTGGGCATGTTCCGAACGTGTCAGGCCAGCCGATGACCTTGCCATACACACAGACTCCCATTTCCTTTGTTCTTCCCAAAAGGGCCTGTGCCATGACTGGTCTTTTCCTGGATACCTTAAATCTTGAATATACCAGGACATCACTTGTAGCATCTGACAGGACTTTTACTTATTTTTTTAAGGGTTTTTTCTCTTTTTTTGACTATTATTTATATTTGGCTGCACTGGGGCTTTGTTGCTATGGAGAGACTTTCTCTAGTTGCAGCAAGTGGGGGCTACTCTTCGTTGCGGTGTGTGGGCTTCTCATTGCTTCTCATTGCAGAACATGGGCTCTAGGGCACCTGGGCTTCAGTAGTTGTGGCACACAGATTTAGCTGCTCCTCAGCACATGATCTTCCTGGACCAGGGCTCGAGCCCATGTCCCCTGCATTGGCAGGCAGATTCCTAACCACGGCACCACCAGGGAAGCCCCAGAAGGCCTTTCAGAGGGTTTGTCCGTTGCATGCAGGGAGGAAGCAGATCACAGAGGTGCCTCTCTCACACTGAGAACCTACCTTGAGTGTGGGCCAAGCCACCATAAACCAAGGCTACCCACTGAATAGCTCTGCCCCGGTGCTGCTGCACACCACGGGATGATTCTGTGGATAAAGTGGTTGCCCAACTCGGGACACACACACTCAGGGCAAGTTGGAACCCTCAACAGAGGCTTCCCTGTGCTTCTAGCCTGTCACTGCTATGGGCGTGTGTCAGGCAGAGGCTGGCTGCCTCTTGAAGGCCCACTGATGAGAGAGGACAGGTGCTGGAGGAGGCTGCCTGGCAGTCGGTCATGTACTAACAGACTGAATTTCCATGTGGAAATACTGGTGCCAGAGCCAACTGAAGCCCTGGCCCCACTCCTGCTACTCGTGGGGCTTGAGGCCTGTGCTATGAAGAGTCCAGGCAATGGACCACATCAGAGCTGGGGCTGGAGGGCTCACTATACACTTTGCAGGGGACAGCTGTTCTCTGGTATGAATTTCCTGGTAGGTAAGAAGGTTGGAGGTCAGAGAGAAGTGTCTCTGTCTCATGAAGCTCCTTTGTGTGTTTTGGCAATGATCAGAAGGTGCCCCAGGTCCCACTCTTCCCATAATCACTGCACTTGTAGGTTCTGCCTGTGGACCCTCTAGTGCTGGGCCCTGTGAGCCGTTCTCCACAAAGCTTTTTGGACAGACATTGGGATGGGAGAGAGCTATGGAGCTGGAAGCTGATACTTTGGAGGGCAGAAAAGGACTTCTGCTTTATTAGTAGGAAGGTGTCTGTCTGTGATTGTTTGTAAGCCTCTACCGAGAACTGAGATTGCTTCTCTCCAGGCTTTGCCCATTAGCAATTCTCCAAATTCTTGTTCTCATCTCTTTTCAGGAGAATGGAAGATGTTATCTTTCCTCCCAACCAGTTCCCTTCCTTCGTCTGAGTAGGCAACAGGAGAACAATCTATGGCTCCTGCATCATTCACAAAGGGAGAATTTGGTTCATTAATTGTCAAGAACACTAGTTTTAGCAGCAAGGGTAGAAAAAGGTCAAGAATTGGATTCTATTCAGTTGTCTTTTCAGGATCACTTTTCCTTTGATTCAAGGCTGCACCTATGTTTCTCAGGTCCCTTTCTCTAGAAGCCTCTATCCAAGTCAGATAGTGGAAAAATTTTAATTGCCTTAAAGGCCAGATGATTCTCTATCCACTTCCCCTCCTGAACTCTATTACCCTCACCTGAAGGAATTCTCATAGGATCCTTGCTTCCCTGTGAGAAAATCCAGGAACCAGGGACTAAAGCTCCAAGGGACTGAGTTAAACTCAGGCTTCGGAGCAGGTGGAGGGGAGAAGCAGGTTAACAGAAAAAGAAGCAACCTTCTTTCTGCAGCAGGATCCCCCCGAACCCAACCTCCTCTGCCCCGGACTGGCCTGTAACCTGTGAGAAAAAGAAAACTGCTGGGAAGGGGAGAGAGGGGAGCCAAGGGTGTCTATCCTCAGATCCCTGTCTTTCATTCTTCAGAAAGATAAACTCTAATGAAGGGTAAATGAGGGCGGGAAAAGCCCTGAAAGTACAGTTCAGAGAAGACGAGAGACGCCAGGACCTCCCTCGCACTCCTCGCGGGGGCACTTCTGGAGCACGGAGGAGGTGGAACCGGCCTGTGCACCCTGCAACCAATCAGAAAGGTGCCTCGCGTTCCCTGGCGACCCTTAAGGCTTAATAGGTGGTGTAGTGGTAAGAGGCGGGATGGTGAGAGCACGAGCTCCACCAGCCAATCGCAGAGCTCCCTGGGAGGGAGGGGCGGTGCCTCTGGAAACTGGAGGCGGGGCTGTTTCCTTGGCAACGATCCTAGCCCTCCCAGAGCGGGGGAAGGGTGGAGATTAGGAGAAGCAGCGAGTTGCGGGGGGTGGGGGGGACCAGGAGGAGTGAGGGTGGGAGCGCCCGTATGGGGGAGTGGAGTTCGAAGAGGGGCGTCCCGGACTCAGGAGCCTCGATGAGGCTAAGTCGGGGGTGAGGGTAGGGGGTAGGTCTGTCCAGGTTCCCGAGACGCGGCCAGAACTGACCCCAAGGCCCGGGAGGGGAGGGGAGCTAGACACCGCCCCCGCTGGCGCCGGGAAGCGTCGCTCCTTCTCGCTGACCTTGGTCTCTCTTGTTGCCTCGCCCTTGGCCACAAGCACTGACGGACGCAGGGCCCAGGAGACAGACAGATAGGCCCTCGGGCGGACGGAGACCTACGACATAGGCACATAAACTGCCCGAGCCTCTCCCGCGGGCTCCAGGGCGCCCAGTCTTCCCCCTACCTCGACGTCGGGGCCATCCTGCCCAGGGTTAATGCCAACGAGTTTCCACCTCCAGCCACTCCTAGAGAGGCCGCAAAGCTAGCCGGCGGGGGAACTGGCCGCGGACGGACACTTCCTGTGCGGAGGGGAGGGGGTCGGCCAGCCGCAGCCCAGCCGGGGGCTGGGAGGCCAGACGACGGGGTCTCGGGTGGGGAGCGGTATCGGGGGGCAGCAAGGCGAGTCGTGAAGCCCCTCACCTCTGAGGCCACGACGCTTGGGGGCCTGCGAGGACCTCAGGGCAAGCCGAGACCTTGTGGGTGGGGGCGGGGCCGCTTGTAGGGGAGGGGCCCGGCGGGCCGGAGAGGCCCAGGGTCAAGACGTCCGGCCTCAGGGGCCGGGGCTGGACAGCCGGGTCTCCTGGCCGGCGCTGAGCGGGCGGCCGGCGAGGGCTCGGGTCTTGGGGCGCTCAGACCAAGTCGCAGGATCGTCCACCATCGCCCCTGCCGCCGCAGTGGGAGCCGGCGGGGATGGAACGGGAGGCGTCGCCGTGGGGCCCCGAGCCCCGAGCTATGCAAAGTCCTGATGAAATGGGGAGCCCTGAAGGGTCCCTCAAAGGTGAGGGAGGGAGCGCCCCTCCGAGAAGTGTGCCTGGGAGCGGGAGAGGGGGCTGTGGTGGGTGGGAGGGGACGAAAGCAGGGGGCTTGGACACCTGGGACTTGGAGGAGGCGGGGTCGGGACCCGGTGGCCTGGGTTTGCTGATGGGGAGGTGGGAATTTCAGCACTTGCCCAAGGGCCAGCGACCCTAATTGAGGAGGAGGGAAAGATTTGTGTCAATTAATGGTGGGACCCAGTAACCTTCCAGGTCCCACACAATCTGGGTTTTTTGTAATTCTCTGATCCTGCAGGTAACATGAGTGAGAATGAGGAAGAGGAAATTTCTCAGCAAGAAGGCACTGGGGACTATGAGGTCGAAGAGATAGCTTTTGGGCTTGAACCCCAGAGCCCTGGTTTTGGGCCACAAAGCCCAGAGTTTGAACCCCAAAGCCCCAGGTTTGAGCCTGAAAGCCCAGGTTTTGAGTCCCGAAGCCCTGGATTTGTGCCCCCAAGCCCTGAATTTGCACCCAGAAGTCCTGAATCAGATTCTCAGAGCCCCGATTTTGAAACTCAGAGCCCTAGGTATGAGCCCCAAAGCCCTGGGTATGAACCCAAGAGCCCTGGATATGAACCCCGGAGCCCTGGGTACGAACCCAAGAGCCCTGGGTATGAACCCCGGAGCCCTGGATATGAATCTCAGAGTCCCAGGTATGGGACTCAGAGCCCAGAGTATGAACCCCAGAATCCGGAGTTCAAAACCCAAAGCCCTGAGTTTGAAGCTGAAAGTTCCAAATTCCAGGAAGGTGCAGAAATGCTTCTGAATCCTGAGGAAAAGAATCCCTTGAGCATCCCCTTGGGAGTCCACCCCTTGGACGCCTTCACCCAGGGGTTTGGGGAACAGCCTGCAGGGGGCATGCCCCTAGGGCCCCCATTTGAGATGCCCACGGGGGCCCTGCTGGCTCCACCCCAGTTTGAGATGCTCCAGAATCCCCTGGGCCTGACGGGGACCCTTCGTGGTCCAGGCCGCCGGGGTGGCCGGGCCAGGGGTGGGCAGGGCCCAAGGCCCAACATCTGCGGCATCTGTGGGAAGAGCTTCGGGCGGGGATCCACCCTGATCCAGCACCAGCGCATCCACACGGGTGAAAAACCCTATAAATGTGAGGTCTGTAGCAAGGCCTTCTCCCAGAGCTCTGACCTCATCAAACACCAGCGTACCCACACGGGTGAGCGGCCCTACAAGTGTCCCCGTTGCGGCAAGGCCTTCGCTGACAGCTCTTACCTGCTTCGCCACCAGCGCACCCACTCTGGTCAGAAGCCCTACAAGTGCCCGCACTGCGGCAAGGCCTTCGGTGACAGCTCCTACCTCCTGCGGCACCAGCGCACTCACAGCCACGAGCGGCCCTACAGCTGCCCCGAGTGTGGCAAGTGCTACAGCCAGAACTCCTCCCTGCGTAGTCACCAGAGGGTGCACACTGGTCAGAGGCCCTTCAGCTGTGGCATCTGCGGCAAGAGCTTCTCCCAGCGCTCGGCACTTATCCCCCATGCCCGCAGCCATGCCCGTGAGAAGCCCTTTAAGTGCCCTGAGTGTGGCAAGCGCTTTGGCCAGAGCTCGGTGCTCGCCATCCACGCCCGCACCCACCTGCCAGGCCGCACCTACAGCTGTCCCGACTGCGGCAAGACCTTCAATCGCTCCTCCACGCTGATTCAGCACCAGCGCTCGCACACGGGCGAGCGGCCCTACAGGTGCGCCGTGTGTGGCAAGGGCTTCTGCCGCTCCTCCACGCTGCTGCAGCATCACCGGGTCCACAGTGGGGAGCGGCCCTACAAGTGCGATGACTGTGGGAAAGCCTTCTCTCAGAGCTCCGACCTCATCCGCCACCAGCGGACCCATGCAGCCGGCCGGCGCTGACCCGGGGCCCTGTCGGGGTTAGGGAGCTGGTAGGCAGAAAAGAAGGGGACAGGGAGCTACAGCAACTTTGTGAGAGAATAGTGGAGACTCTGGAGGAGAAAAGAGATTCTAGGAGGTGAGGGGGCCAGGGTGGAGGAAGTGACATGCCCTGGAGAGTTGTGGTAAATGGGCTATGAAGAGGGGTTGGAGGGAGGCCAAGCTGGCAGCCGGAGGCTCTGGGAGAGATCGAGAAAGAGGTCAGCGGAGAGCTGGCCTCAGCAGCAGCATGCCCCTTGGTGGAAGCCTGGCTTGGCAAAGAGCTAGATGGGGGTGGGGGGAGGGGGGGGTCGGGTTACTTAATTAGATTGGGTAGCTTAGACTGGTAGCTACTGAGACCCTCATTGAATCAGGAAGGGGTGAGGGGAGGGATGGGGCCCAAAGTGGGGCCTGGCTTCTGAGCACAAACCCCAGCCTCTCTTGTCTTCCTCAGGCTTTGGAGCCCCTGAATATGAGTTCAATAAAAACCTTTATGTGGTAAAAGAGACTTGTCCTTAAATTTTGTGTGTGGATAGTGCCCTGGGCATTGAGAGACGCTGGGTCATAACGGCAGCCAACGAAGCCATAACCCTTGTCTGGGAAGTGCTTTTATATTCAGCGTTTCACCGGAATCCTATAATCCGAGGCACAGGAGACATGACTTGCCCATATCTACTCAAGTTCATGTCCTGTGCTTTGAATCCTGCACAAATGCGAAGGGTGTGAGAAAACTCTCAACTTTGTTCACAAACACGGAGGGTCTGTCCTTGGGCCAGAAAACAGACCCTGATTCTCATATCCAGGCCTAGAGCCTGCATTCCTGCATTCCTGGGCTCCCAGCACCCAGCTGGGCCATCCCTTCCCCCTCCCAGCTGGAACCTCTGGCCACCCTTCTGTACACACTGACTGACCGTGTGTCAGTTACAGGGAGTGTCTCCAGTTCCAGCCCCACCCACAAGGGAACATACCGGATCCAGTATGAAGGTTAGACAGCTTCAGGCTTCAAGACCCTCCCACCAGGCTGGTCCTTTTTAGGACCACCTTGTTACTACCCCACCTTTCTCCTACTTTACTATCTGAGTCTCAGCCCTCCCAACACTCGACTTCTCAGGAAATGATGGGGAGTTGGTGCCATCAGTCTGGGGGATTCTGGAGTGTGGCCAGTCATGACCTTAGTTGAGGAGGCTAGGCTGCACCTCAGGGAATTACCCAGCTGCCGGACACATCTTGAGATGAACACTTACGGAGGGCTGAGCAGTGCCCTGTCAAGGAGACATTCAGAACATGTCTGCCGGGCACCACCTGCCCCCAGCAACTCAGCCTCACAGGCAGGTGGGGAGTCATTGCTCCATGAGACCTCTAGGGCCCCACGCCCATCCTCATAGCTGCCTTAGAACTTGTCAAAAGCAAATAACCTCTCTAAGCACATTTCAGTCCAACCTCTTGTGATCTATAAACTCTGGAAAGGGGCCCCAGACACGTAGTTCAGTAGTTTCGTGTGTTTAGTGGTTTTCAAAGTTTATATGATTTTGGATACAGAACATTACTTTTCAAGTGAAATCTCAGTTTTTTAAAGACCTTTGTAAAATGTATGCATATTTCTGTACAGACACCCTACTATACACAATTTCAGATAGTAAAATACTCCAGTTCTCTCACATCTAATATAGTTCATATATGTTGAACAGAACTGCATTTGAATATCTGACATGATATCACATTAGTAGACATTTACTGCAGCATTTATTTCAATTATACAATTCAATCTCCTTATTTTGGAGGTGGATTTTTCTTTGGCTCCAAAATGTAGGCACTTGAAAGCTAGAAGGCCTTGGGCACAGTGCCTGTGGTGTTCAACTGTAGCACCACAAAGTAGCCTTGGTTTTTTTGTTTTTTTTTCTTTTTGGTCACATGGTTCATGCCAGATCTTAGTTCCCCAACCAGGAACTGGATCTGTGCCCTTGGCAGTGAAAGTACTGAGTCCTAACCATAGGACTGCCAGGGAATTGCCAGTAGCCTAGATATTTAAAATCGGTTCAAATGAGGATGGAGATATAGATGCTCGGCTCCTACCCCTCTCTTCATGACAGCTCCGGGGGTACCTTCAGTTGCCAGGTGGAGCAGACCAAACCCAAAAAGGACATGTGTGTTCTCCAGCATCAAGGTGGAAGGGATAATGGAAGATATTGGTCTCCAGCACCAAGTCTCTTGACTCTTGGTCAACCTGTTGCCTTTTTTTTTTTTAATGGTCATTTTATTTATTTATTTACTTATGGCTGTACTGGGTCTTTGCTATTTGCATGGGCTTTTATCTAGTTGCAGTGAGTGAGGGCTTCTCTTTGTTGTGGCGCTCAGGTTTCTCACTGTGGTGGGGAGCATGGACTCTAGAACTCTGGCTCAGTAGCTATGGTGCATGCGCTTAGTTGCATCCGAGACATGTGGAATCTTCCTGGACTAGGGATCAAACTGGTGTCCCCTGCACTGGCAGGCAGATTCTTATCCACTGTGCCACCAGGGAAGTCTCAGCCTGCTGCTTTTACTATGCCCTCCTGCTTCCCTTGTGGCTCAGCTGGTAAAGAATCCTCCTGCAATGCAGGAGACCTGGGTTCGATCTCTGGGTTGGAAAGATCCCATGGAGAAGGGAAAGGCTACCCACTCCAGTTTTCTGGCCTGGAGAATTCCATGGACACAGTCCATAGGGTCGCAAAGAGTCGGACACGACTGAGCGACTTTCACTTCACTTCACCTGCACAACAGACCAACCACTTCTGCCCACCACCATTAGTGCTTACACGCTAGGGACAGTGCTAAGCAGTTTACACGTGTTACTTAATGCTCAGAGCAGCTCTGAGCTATTATTCCCATGTAGCAGATGAAGAAATGAATCCCAGAGAGGGTAAAGAATTTGCTCTACGTGACACAGCTAGGAAGCTGAAGAGCCTGGATTCCATCCCTTCCTAAAGATACTAAGGGCTTCCCTGGTGGTTCAATCGGTAAACAGTATGTCCGCAATGCAGGAGACTCAGATTTGATCCCTTGGTTGGGAAGATCCGCTAGGGGAGGAAATAGCAACCCACTCCAGTATTCTTGCCTGGAGAATTCCATGCACAGAGGACTCCAGTCCATGGGGCTGCAAAGAGTTAGACACAACTGAGCGACTAACATTAATAATACTAAGAAGTTATTTACTTTTTTCACTCTCTTTCTCCCACAAGGAACAGTTTTCTAGAAGCTGCTTGACATATGATAACGTATGTCATCACTTTGATGGCTTGCGTGGAATGTGGACTTGGGTATTCTTATGTTTTAAATTTTTCTCCATTTTAATTTCTAATTGGATGAAACCAATAGATTTAATCCATATACACTTAGGGTCACTGAATCAAACCATTATGAAATGATAGCTTACTGTGAACGATGTCAAATTTGTGATCTCCGAAGAAGATTTAGCTTTGGGATCAGGGACCAGGCTTGATTACTCAAGAGCTTTTGTGTAGCAGAGTTTTATTAAAGTGAAAAACGACAGAGAAAGCTTCTGACATAGACATCAGAAGGGGGAGGGAGAGTGTCTCCCAACTAGTCTTATCAAGGCCTTATATACTTTAACAGACCCACTCCCATAACATAAATCTTAAATTAGCAAGATTAGAACTAACAATAGAAAAGTCTTACTAGACCCACTTCCACAATGTTTTTTAAGATAACAGGTTTAATCAGAAGGTTCTTAAGAAGGAGAAACATGTTCTCGAGCAGGATACATTGTTATTATATAAAGATGAGTTGTCCTGTGTAATCATTGACTCTGGGCTTAAAGAAAATAACGTTTTATGTGACTAAGACAAAGCAATGTAGAAAAAAAAAAGTTTGTCCTTTTGTCCTCCTCCCTCTAGTCAAGGCTATGGTTTTTCCAGTAGTCATGTATGGATGTGAGAGTTGGACTGTAAAGAAAGCTGAGCGCTGAAGAATTGATGCTTTTGAACTGTGGTGTTGGAGAAGACTCATGAGAGTCCCTTGGACTGCAAGGAGATCCAACCAGTCCATCCTAAAGGAAATCAGTCCTGAATATTCATTGGAAGGACTGATGCTGAAGCTGAAACTCCAATACTTTGGCCACCTGATGCGAAAAGCTGACTCATTTGAAAAGACCCTGATGCTGGGAAAGATTGAAGGCGAGAGGAGAAGGGGACAACAGAGGATGAGATGATTGGATGGCATCACCGACTCAATGGACACGAGTTTGAGTAAACTCCAGGAGTTGGTGATGGACAGGGAAGCCTGGTGTACTACAGTTGATGGCGTCGCAAAGAGTCACAGCTGAGTGACTAATACTTTCACTTTGGATGAAAACATCCACTTTTCCCCTCATGTCACATCATATTGCCTCCTCAGAGAGACTTTCCTGATCACCTATGAAAAAGGGCCCTTTCCTTCACCCCCAACCCCTTACCTTACTTCATTTTTTTTCACGGCCCAATTCCTACCTAGAATCACATTTGTACTTTTTGCTCTGTTTCCCACTGAAGTGAAGCTTCTTGAGGGCAGGGACTTGTCTGTTATGTTCACCATGTCCTCAAACTCAGCCCAGGGCCTGACACAGAGTGGTCAGTTGGTCACTCAGGATTGGAAGCTGCAGTTGGTTTTGCCAGGCTGCTACTTCCCCATGGCCTTCTGAGCCAGGGAAGCCGTGAATAGAACCTGACTCTTGCTTCACAAGGCTTATGGATCATTCCATGTACTTTTAGTAGTTCTGTGATACTCCTTTTTTTTTTTTGTGATACTCCTTTTTTTTTAAACTTGGTATGATGAGGCGCCTGGAGAATCCCCATGGACAAGGAGCCTGGCAGGCTTCAGTGCATAGGGTCGCACAGAGTTGGACACAACTGTAGCAATTGAGCATGTACAAGCATGATGAGATTTAATTTTAATATTATTATTTTGGCCATGCCACATAGCATACAGGATCTCAGTTCCCTGACCAGGAATGGAACCTGTGCCCCTTGCAGTGGGAACTTGGAGTCCTAACTACGAAACCACCAGGGAATTCTGTGATACGCCTGGTCAAAACATTTTTTTCCCCTCTTTGGGAAAATGAGCCTCACTTCTTCCTTCTTGATGTCTTGTTTTGGAGCCAGACCCATGGTTCCTTGGGGGCTGGACCAGAAGGGTATTGATGAAGTGGAGAGGCTGGCAGGCTTTGAAAGACTGTTCTGGGCTTTGTGTGTCTGGCTCAGGAATGTCCACTTACCCTGCTGTTGACAGAAAGGAGCCATCGAAGGTCACTGCTGGGGGAACAAAACGTTGCTTCTCACCTCGCAGGTCTGGACGGGAGCTGGCGGTAGGATTACTCAATATTCCCCTGGAATCCTACTGACCACAAGAGGGCAGCAGTGACCAGTCCCATCTGTTCCTTCTGAAGGTAAAGGCCTTCAGGGTCAAGGCCCTACAACCATTGATTGCTTTTTTAAAAAGAGGGGGCGGTGGGCATAAATAGACAATACCTCAATAAAAAAATATTTTTTTTAAACAACTTCCCTGGTGGTACAGTGGATAGGATTCTGCCTGCCAATGCAGGGGACATGGGTTCAATTCTTGATCCAGGAAGATCCAGCATGTCTCAGAGCAAGCCCATGTGCGGCAACTGCTGAGCCCATGCTCTAGGGCCCGCGAGCTGCAACTACCAAGCCTGTGCGCTGCAACTACTGAAGCTCGCGTGCCTGGATTCTGTGCTTCTCAACAGAAGAAACCACCAAAATGAGACGCCTGTGCACCGGAAGAAAGAGTAGCCCTGATTTGCTGCAACTAGAGAGGGCCAATGCGCAGCAAAGAAGACCCAGCACAGACAAAATAATAAATTAATAAATAAAATTTAAAAGAGGGGTTGTCTACCACCTCTGTTTCCTCAAAGCTGACCTGGGATACTGGTGAGCTAGCTTCTTTATTGGGAAGCCTGCTCTCCCACTCATGGCTGTCAAGCACTCGGAATCTGCCCAGTATCCACTGGCATTATCACTGGTGACCTGGCTCGGGAAGCCATGGAGAAGTAGCAGCCTGGCAAAACCAACTGCAGCTTCCAATCCTGAGTGACCACCAGCAGCCACCAGACTTCCTTCCAAGGCACAGGCTCATCAGAGATCCCTCCTCTCCCATCCCCTCTCCAAGACTAAGCAGACTGCAACCCACAGAGACAGTTGGGCTTTTAATATGAAAACAGAAAAATACCAAGAAGGAAGCTGAGAGAACCCCACCCTTTACTATCCAAGCCACACAAGAGACTTCCTGATGTCCCATAACCCTTGCCTTGTACCAAGTGGAAAATAATCTCCAAGCAACAAGTAAAACAAGGCGGGATGGGGGGGTAATGTCAGCGAAAGTCTATTGTCACAGCTTAATAAATGTTCAGTGCCTCTCCCTAACCTGTTCCTCACTTTCTGTGCCTCTCTCACTGCTTCTTCTTTTTTAAAAAATATTTATTTATTTATTTGGCTGTACCAGGTCTTAGTTGCGGCACACAGGATCTGTAGTTGTGGCATGTGGGATCTTATTCCCTGATCAGGGATCGAACCTAGGCCCTCTGCGTTGGGAGTGCAGTCTTAGCCACTGGAACACCAGGGAAGTCCCTCTTGCTGCTTCTCTTCAGTTAACTCACAATATCAGGCACAAGTCAGTTTCTGAGGGTCATCATGGCAAAAAAGAAGAAAGAAGGGGAAGGAGAGGAAGAAGAGGAAGAAGGGGAAGAGGAAGGAAAAAAAAGAAAGGAAAGAAAACAACAACTAAAAAAAATCTGACTGTTTTGGGCCCACTTAGTGGAAGGATTGAGGAGGAAATGTTCATTTAATTGAGTCAGGCTGGAATGTTATACCAGTACAAAAACATCACAAAATTGGCCAGAGTTTCACATTTATTTGCTAAATACGTACAAGCATTGTCGTTGACACTGGGAGCCAAGTCACTGGACATAGTTTCCATCTTTGAGCTCACAATCTCACAGCAGGGGCCATGGTAGGATGTGATGGGGTGCTGGGGTGGGGGGCTGTGGAATGAGGAGGCAGGTGCCTGGGGAAGGCTGAGCCTCAATGGATGACGTTGCCAGGGGGCCCACCCAAACTTTTTTCCCTGTCTTCTCACGGGCACCCTCACTAATGCAGTGAAACTGTGCCAAGCACCTACTATGTATCTGGCTCTGCGATATCACCAGGGGTCCCAAGGTGAACAAGACAGCTATGACCCTCACCCTCATGGAGTTCATCGTTTAATTTCAGAGACAGATATGAAGTAAATCATTTAACAATTAACAAACATGATCAGTGCTATGCAGAACAAGTACAGGCTATGTAGGCATGTATAACATGGGGACCCAACTGAGCTGAGGTTGGGGGGGTGGTGCTGCTCTGCGAAAGTGATGTGTGAGCTGAGAACTGAAAGCTGAGAGTTAGGCAGGAGGAACGTGAGAGGAGTCTGAAGTGAGAAGTGAGAAGAGTCTGGGTGAAGGCAGTAAGCCAGGAAGGAGCCATGCAAGTGAAAAGGCTGGTCATCTCTGGAAGGAAGGCGGGACATTTCTAGAAGAGTCTGGGAGGGAAACAGGGGCCCAATTTTGCAGATTTTGGAAGGCATATTAAGGAATTTGGTTGTTAGTCAAAGGGTTTGCAGGAGCAATGTAGTGACACAGAAGAGATTTGCTCTGGCAGGAGAATTAAAAGCTGACAGGATTCCAGGGAAGGCAGGGCAAGGTTCTGGGGAGGGGGGCGTGGTCTGAGGTCCCTGAGGACATCCAGGCACAGGTGGATATGACAGCCTGGAGTGTTACTAGGTCCTGAGATGACCATTTCTCCAAATTTAGATCAGATGTTCTCTTGCAGGGGAGGAAACTAACAGGGGCCGGTGGGAACCAGGACATGTGATGATTACAAGGCCTCACCTCTGGGGCCTTCCTGGTGCACCCCTAAGTGGATCTTTAGCACAAGCCTGCACAGGAGGCAGGCAGGAAAGGGCCCATGTTCAAGATAGGGAAACTGAGGCTTATGGAGGGGCAGTGCCTTGCCCTGGAACACACAGTGAAATTCAGGTAGAGCTAGGCTGGTACCAGGCACCCCGAGTCCAGTCCTGGGCCCTCTGCATATGGGCTGCACCTCAATCTCCACCACTTCCATCCTCATCCGTCTTCTGGAGGGGCTCCAGGCAGCCTGGGTCCTTGCACTCTTTCTCCAACTCCGGCTGCCCAGCATCTTCTCCAGGGATTTCACTGGAAGCATCTACGTTCGCCTCCATCTTCTCCTTCAGGTTCCGTTTGAAGAAACCAACCTGTAGGAAGACAACACTGGAGTGAACAAAGAGCCCGCAGAGCCCTAACTTCTATTCATCCTTCATATCCCAACTCAAAGGCTGCCTCTCTTGAGAGGCCTTCCTGGACTTCCCTAGCCTAGGTTAGGCTCCTGTGTTACAGGCTGCAGAGCACGTTCACGTCCGTCTGCCATAGAGACTGGGAGCATCTCAGAGGCATGGACCACGTGTGCGGTCCGTGCCTCTGTATCCCAGTGCCTGGCCCTCAATACACGGGAGATTCCTTCTTTTTCTCCCTGGGTACCCAGGTCTGGCTTTGCCAGTGCTTGTTGAGGGATGGGGCAAGTCTTACTTGCTCTTTGGGCCTCAGCGGGCTTATCTGTAGAAGGAGGAGTAGACTGACACTCCTTCTGGCTTTAATACCCTCTTGTCTTGGTGTTCTGCTCCCTGACTCCACTCAATTCTGCTTTCCATGGCCTGGTTGGGTGCCCGTTCTTCCCAGAAGCTCCTACCTTGTACAGAGCTATGAAAATCAGGAACAGCAACAACAGCCCCCCGATTCCGCTCAGCACGTAGAGATAGAGCATCTCTTTCTCATATACAAGGTCAACCTTCATGACGACCTGTGGGAGAGGAGAGACAGAAATGCGGGGAGGAAGCTGTTCCCATCCTAGATGCAACGTATGAATCTGGCCTCAGACCCTAGGTCTTAGCTTTTCCCATCTGGATTGTGTCACGCAGAGCATGGGGCTTGGGCCCAGACCCTCCCTCTCTAGTACATCTCCCACTGCAGCCACTGTAATGAACCAGCAAAACTGCACCTCAGGCCCCGCGCCCCACCCCCCCTTAAGCCCTTAAAAGGCTTCGCTCAGTCCCAGGATGAAATCCCAACTCAAAGCCTTCCGGAATCTGGCTTCTATTTACTTTTTCAGCTATCCCTTCCCTTCTGCTCTGAGCTCTCTGCTCTTATTTATTTTTATTTTTTTCCTTTTTTTGACCATGCATCACAGCCTGTGGACTCTTCAGTTCCCAGACCTGGAGTCGAACCCACGCCCCCTGCATCGGCTGCGTGGAGTCTTAACCACTGGACTGCCAGCGAAGTCCCTGAGCTTCCTGCTGTTAAACCCACCTCGCCCGCTCTCTCAAAGCTGGGCCCTGCACATGCTACTCTCTCTGCCCAGAGCACCTTCCCACTGTGCCCCGCCTGCAGGGTAGCGGCCCCTTGGCTGAGCTGCCGTCAAACTCATCCTGGCCTTATGCTTGGTCTGTCTGCCCACCAGCGGTGGTGGGGAGCTGTGCCAAGGCCTGTGGCTCTGGCTGAGAGGAACTTCTTACAGCACTAAAGCCCCAACCTTCTCCTCCATGGCTTCCCACATTCCCAGCTTCCGCTCTCCTAGCTCTGCCCTGGGGCTCCTCCCACCCCTCTGCTCTCCCCTGTTCCCGGGTCTTCTGAGGAGGCAGAGATACCTGGGCCATGGAGGCGTTCCTGCCATAGAGGTGAAAGTGCTTGCTGCTGTTGAAGGAGATGGAGAGGGAGCTACAGAGGCTCAACATGGAGGAGGCCTGTGGGAGGCAGGGGTGCAGGAGGGGCAGCCATCAGGCCAGAGGGGAGGACTCAGGACCCCCTGACTTCTGCCCCTCAGCGCAACTCAAGGGGCAGAGGCAGTGGAAGGGTCCTGGTGGGCACGCTGTCTCTACTCCATTCTCTCCTGGAGTGTCCCAACGTGCTGCTTGTTACTGTGGGAAGGAGGTTTTTCCTACAAAGAACTTGTAAGAACCATCCGTGAGTGAGTGAGGGATAGTCACTCAGTTGTGCCTGACTCTTTGAGACCCCATGGACTGTAGCCTGCCAGGCTCCTCTGTCCATGGAATTCTCCAGGCGAGAGTAATGGAGTGGGTTGCCATGCCCTCCTCCAGGGGATCTTCCCAACCCAGGGATTGATCCCAGGTCTCCTGCATTGCAGGCAGATTCTTTACCATCTGAACCACCAGGGAAGCCCTAAGAACCATCGGTCGGCCCATGAAAATAGTCCTGCAAATTTTAAACAAATGTTGGTCCTCTTTCATCTGCAACTGTGTAAATATCGGGGACATTTCCTCAAGACAGAACAAAAAAAAGGCAGGTCTGCTGGGAGAACCCACCGTCACCTCTTGAGCCCAACCCCCCCAACCATTTGGGGTCTGTGGCCATCGGGTGCTTGCTACCTTGATCGTCCCCCTCAACTCCACCATCCCGTTCACTTGGACAAGGATCTCCTGTCTGAAGTCAATTGGGCAGCGGAACTCGGTTCCAAACGAGCAAGACTGACGGGAAGAAGGAAAGCAGAGGGTCAGGGAGGTCTCTTCCCACCTGCCCCCTGCCCAGCCCCTGCCTCAGTTGCTGAGGTCACGGCCGGTACCTCAGCCTCATCAGATGGACTCTCCAGATTTCTGGGGCTGCAGTTGACTGGAGGCTCCTGGGAAGGAGGAGTCAGGGTCTTCAGTTAGTCCAGAGCTGAGAGGATGCTGGCCCCTTGAGCCCAGACCCATCCATCATTCCTCCCCACCTCTCCAATACCACCTTGTCTCCCAGTTCTCCCCTCCTTGGTTCTTGGCAGGTTCAATCAGTCTCACTACCATCTCTACCCATCTGTCACCCCTCATTCCCCGTCAGGAGCTCCCCTTCACAGACCTGGGTGCCCTTCCCTCCTCTGGGCCAACTCACCATCTGTATGCTCCACTTGTGGGTGATGAGCCCCTCGCTGTGCACCCGTGGTACCCTAACCAAGGCCTCCAGTGGGGGCATGTTGTCGTAGTTAGAAGGCTGGATCCTCACCTGGTACAGAGGACAAGGGGCTGCAGAGCCCTGAATGCCACCCCAACTGTCACCCCAGATCCAATCCTCCTTGGCTGGGGCCCAAGGAGCCCCCTCTTCATTAGGCAGCGGGCCATGGTCATTCACACTGTTACAGCTTGGGTTCTTCTCTGCTTCCTCCATATGGCCTACCCTTGCCCATCCTGCAAGATACTGCTCAGACATCATCCCTGAAGGTCTGGCTGACTCCCCCACAGCACTTTTGTTCCCTAGCAAGATAATAAACCATCTGCTTGTGTGTGTGTGTGTGTGTGTGTGTATCCCCCCTAGACTGTGAGCTGTGTGAGGGCAGGAGCCGGGGATCTTTTCACACGCACTTCGTATAGCCATGACACAGTACTCAGCATATAACCAGCCTCGCAAGAGTTATTTTCTGAATGAGTGAAAGAGGAAGGACATTTAACAAGGACGGATGCAAAAATTATTTGCACAATGCAGGTTGGCAAAGACATTTTGGCAAGTGCACTGGATTGATTTAAGAAACATTTCCTGGGAGTTCACAGGTGGCTTAGTGTTTAGGATTCCAGGCTTTCACTGCTGTGGCCCAAGTTCAATCCCTGGTTGGGGAACTGAGATCGTGCAAGCAGTGCCTTGAGGCAAAAACAAAAACAAGCAAACAAACAAAAACCTAGGTTCTCTCTGAAAGACATGAATTGGATTCCGTACCTGAGAACACAATTAGCAGATCAAATGTCTACATAATTGAATCTTAAAATAAATGGGAATTTTCTATTTCAAAAAACCAAAAAAGCAATACAACATTGGAAATCAATTATGCACGAGTGCGTGCTAAGTTTTGCAACCCTATGGACCATAGGCTGCCAGGCTCCTCTGTCCATGGGATTCTCCCGGTGAGAATACTGGAGTGGGTTGCCATGCCCTCCTCTAGGGGATCTTCCCAACCCAGGGATCTAACCTGCATCTCTTATGTCTTCTGCATTGGCAGGTGGGTTCTTTACCACTAGTGCCACCTGGGAAGCACATATCAATCATACTTCAGTAAAATAAATACAAAAATCACAAATCAGTGACTTCCCTGGTGGTTCAGTGGTTAAGACTTCGCCTTCCAGTGTAAGGCGTGCGGGTTGATCCCAAGTCAGGGAGTTAAGATCCCACATGCCTCAGGGCCAAAAAGCCAAAACAAAAAAACAGAAGCCATATAGTCACAATTCAATAAAGACTAAAAATGGTCCACATCAAGAAAATTTTTTAAATATAAAAACAAAACTCAAAAAATTAGGTTCTTTCTTAGAGTACTTGGGTTCTAGAGTTCTGTGATTCCAGAAACAATTTATCCAGGGGTGGAAAGGAGCCGATGAGTATGCTGCCACTGGGAGCATTTCAGGAAAGGATCACAGAAGGTGGAGGGCTGGGGTCCTTTAGGGACAGGATCTAGTTGGTCTCTGCTGCATACTTAGTTCTTGGGATGGGGCTGAGCCTGGCACTTCTAAGGACTCTTTCACATTGAGGTTCATACCTGGTAAATGTGCTTGACATGGTGGATCTTGGGACTCTTGGGGGTGAAACTGATATACAGCGTGGAGTTTTCCTGGCTGTGGAGAGAGAGGAGCAGCTGGAGACGATGGAGAAGACAGCAAACCAGTCACGCAGGGGGGCCCGGGCAGGGGAAGCCTTGGAGTTGCCAGCCACTGTTCTAGAAATGGTGCAGGCTCGGTCTCACATCATCCCGACACTGCTCTGCTGTTGCCCTTTGGAAATTCAGGCTCATGGAAGGGGTTGGTCTTACTCAGAGTCCTGCAGTGGGGGACCAGGGCAGGATCACAGAGGGGTGGCCTTTGGAGCTGTGTTCTCCCCACTAGACGCCACCTCGCTGGGGCCTCCGTTGTCCTCTGGACCCCACTGCTCATCTCCTAGAGAACTACACCAGCCTCTGGACCACTCCCCACTCCATCCTTCTAATGAGCTCCCTAATCTTGTCATGCATTTCCTTTGAATCCATCAGTGGTTCCCTGGTGCCCACAATGAGTTAGGTCCAGTGTTCCACCACAGCCAGACCTGCTTGTTTCCTGGTCTGCCTGCTGACTGCTCCCACTCACACCTACCACCTCCGGGCCTGCCCACTCCTTGCTCCCCGGATCGGCCCCACTGTTTGCTGCCTCCGTGTTGCCCCCTCCACTTGTCTCTCTGATAACCACGGATGCCTTCCTTCCTGGCCCATATCTGAACCACTTCCACCCCTATCCTCCAGACCCCAGTTCAAGCCCCTGTTCCCCACCAACCCTTCCTTCCAAGTTTCCTCCAGTCCACATCATCTTTCCTGACTCTGATTCCATATCACGCCTCAGACAACATCATTGTGTGTGGCGTTTATGTTCAAAAGCACCAGGGACACCAGATCAGACACCATCCTCGTCCTTATCTCACTCAGACTTAAAAATGCCACTTCCCTTCTCTGGCCTCCTCCCCTTTTGGTAAACGAGAAAATCCAAGAAGTGAGCCCTATGGGTCCTTCCTACCACAACATTCTGAGACTCATTTCCTCTGCATGTACATGAGTTTGGGCTCTCCTACCTGATCATAAAGTCTCAGTGGGCAAGGGTCATGGTGAAAACTTTTCTATGTCTTCTAGCTCTGCTGGCTCCGGGGAAGAGGGAATCTAACACAGCTGGAAGTCGTAAAGAGCTTGGCTGGGGTTTGAAGTCAGACAGACTCAAGTTCAGATCCTGGGGTCAGTACTTCGTAGTTGTCCACTCTGGGCAAGTTCCTCCCTTCTCTGGGCCTCATGGTTCATAAGTAAATGGGACAAAGGCAAATGGCTGCCCCACGAGGTACTGAAAGCTCCCGGGAAAGTCCCCAGCTGTGCATTGCAGCTGGGCAGAAGGTGACAGACACCGGTTCAGTAAGTTTCCATCTGACTCAGACTCAGAACTTTCCGCGGGCCTTCGCTCTACTGAGTACTGAAATCTGCTGGGCTTGTGGCTGGAATCAGTTCTTATCACCCCTGGGCCTCTAGGGGGTGGGAGGAGGGGCAGCCCTGGGAGGAAGGCTGGGGCCGTGGGTGGGGAGGCGGAGGCGGGAGGAGAAGGCGGGGTGGCCGCTCAGGACTCACTCCTTGGTGAGGACGTTGATGGGGTACATGACAGGGATGCTGGCAGTGGCCGAGTTGTCCTCCAGGAGGCTTGAGTCCTCATTGTTGCTGCAGGGGGCAGGATAGAAGGCAGTGTTAGGAGATGGCTTGGCCAGGACCGTGAGACAGTCTGAGGCCAAGGGCGGGTGGAGACGCGGGTGGGGATCTGCTCACCAGCTCACATTGGCCTGCAGCTCGATAAAATCCCCCCAGGAGCCTTTCTGCAGCGTATTAAACATCACCTGGATATCAACCTGGCAGGAGAGGAGAGGGGTATGAAGGAGGGGGCCTGGGCCTCAGGGGACTGCCTTGGCCCCTCACAGCCCCATGGGCCCACTGTCATAGTCATAGGAACCTCCCTGGGCTGGGTACTTCATCCCCACTGTAGAGATGAGGATACCAAGGTTCCGAGTGATTAAGTCGTGTGTGTGCGGTCACAGTACGTATGACCCAACCCTGGGTTTCTCCGATTCCAAAGTCCAGCTTCTCGAACACGACACAGGACACCTCTGCACACACTCTCTTGGGGGTAGGGGGTGGGGTACACCTGGTCTTGTCAATCACCTTCCCCTTCCCCAGAGCCAGGAGCTCCCTCCCTCCCTTCCTGAGCTTACAGCCCCTGGCCGCTGGGCTCCTGGGGGCTGGTGGCACTCACCATGCTGTCTTCTCCGAAGATGGGAGAGCTCACATTGCAGGAGAGGGCCCTGCTGTGCACTACGGCCTCCTCAGGGAGCTCCTCGCAGCCCACAGGTACATGGCTGTGGGGCTGGGGGTGAGACGTGAAAGAAGGAGCTTTTTAGCAGGCAAAGCTAAGGGTTCCCCAAAGGCCACTAACCTCTCAGGGCCCACCTCCTCCATGCCAGGGCACGTGTAGAGAACGATGGGGCCAAAGAATCAGGGATTCAGTACAAAGATATTCACTGTAATGACTTCCCTCGTGGTCCAGCATTTAAGAATCCTCCTGCCAATGCTGGAAACGTGGGTTCGATCCCTGGTCCGGGAAGATCCCACTTGCGGGGGAGCAAACAAAGCCTGTGCGCTGCAACTACCGAGCTGGTGCTCTAGAACCCACGTCTCAACTCCTGAAGCCTGTGCGCCCTAGAGCCTGGGCTCCCCAACAAGAGAAGTCACTGCAATGAGAAGCCCGAGCACCGCAACTAGAGAGTAGCCCCTGCTTGCCGCAACTAGAGGGAGTCCACACACAGCAATGAAGATCCAGTGCAGCCAAATAAATAAAGTTTTAAAAAGATGTTCATCTATGTATGACTGAGTCATTGGCTATACCCCAATACAAAATAAAAAGTTTAAAGTTTGGGGAAAAAAATAAAGGCACAGGAATATTAAAAACGATGTTCACTGCAATACTATTTTTCCTAGGCAAAAACTGGAAGCAATCCAACAAGCCAAAGAGAGGAATGGCTCAGTGAATTGAGGTACAATCACAGGAGAGTTAAAACGCTGCTACATCCACACATTCAGCAACCATTTCCAAAATGCACTTGATCCTGGGCTAAGCAGAACAAAACCCTTTATCTTCATGACTGTCTGGAAGGGACAGATTTCAGCTTAGATTGAGAAGAAAGTTAGACAGGAAATAAGGGTTCAGGCAAGTTGAGTGACTTTCCCACAGTCTCATAATTAGGTAACCTTGACAGGAATCTGGTAGGAACTTGAACACAGGTCTGTTTAACTCCAGATCTCAAGTTTTTAATCACTCTACCATGTGTCCCTTAAGGAAGCACTCAGAACTTCCACAGTGGTCCAATGGTTAAGAACCTTTCTGCCAATGCAGGGGACACGGGTTCCAACCCTGGTCCAGGAAGATTCCACATGTGAAGAAGAAATTAAGCCCATGCACCACAACTGCTGCAGCCCGCATGCCCTAGAGCCAGTGCTCTGCAACAAGAGAAGCCACCGCAATGAGAAGCCTGCACACTGCCATGAAGAGGAGTGCCTGCTCACCGCAACTAGAGAAAAACCCGTGCGCACAAAGACCCAATGCAGCTATTAAAAAAATAAATAACAATTTTCAAAAAGAAGCAGTGAATGTTGCTGTATAAGAATAACTCAAGGGTCCATCAACAGATGAACAGATCAGCAAGATGTGCTATATCCTTGTGATAAAATATTAGCCTTAAACAGGAATGACATTCATACACTATCCCAGGGATGAACCTCAAAAACATTAAGCAAAGGTGAAGAACATTATGCTAAGTGATACAAAACACAAAAGGACAAATATTGTATGACTCAAGGTATACAAAATACCTAAAGATGGCCAATTCATTGAGACAGAAAATAGATTAAAGGTTACCAGTGGCAGAGAGTGGGGAATGGGAGTTATTGCTTGTGGGTACGGAATTTTTTTTGAGATGATGGAAAACTTTTTCAGATAGATAGTGGGGATGGTTGCATGAACTGTGAGTGTACTTTTTTCTTGTTGTACACCTTCCACGTATACAGTGCTTTCTGTCAATCATATCTCAATAAAACTGGAATAAAAAAAAAACCCAGGCCATTCCTCGAAAACATGTTGGTCACCTTTAGGAGGAAGGTGGCTCCATCTCCTGGAATCTGTACACTTTTTGGTCCCCAGGTCCTTAAGCCTCTGTCACACTCTCTATCTCATGCGACCTTCTCTCTAATCCCATGACATGCCCAGCTTCACCTCTTGTTGGCAAATCTGAGGCCCACAGAGCATGAACCTTGTATCTTAGGTCTCACAGTTCATTTGTGGCCATCAGGCTGAGAACCCAGACGTGGTCTGAAGACTTCCACCCACATCTTCAGGCTGTCCTGGCTGCCTGGGGCTCCAGGAGGCAGCAGATGCTGCAGGACTAGCCGGGCGCCTGGTCTGTGGGCAGGCCCTGCCCTCTCACTCACCTTGAGGATCTCCACTTTGCGGAATGAGAGTCCCTGGGGGAAGCTCAGGGTGACCTGGACCCAGTAAGCATCTTCTGCTGTGTTCCTCAGTGTCAGCCTCACAGAGAGGCTGGCAGAGGGGGTCAGACGCAGGATTTTGGATCTGAGGGGAAATCAGGGCAAAGTTATGGGAGTCCATGAAAGAAATAGGATCAGAGGTGGAGGCTTTCAGAACCGAGGGATCCGATAGGCCAGAAAAAAGAAACATAGCAAAATATGCTCCTATGCACAGGCTTTAAGTTTTGCCATCTCCTCTATGCCTGATAGGAGGGCTGCAATGAACCAGCATTTCTCAGAGGAGGAATCTAAGGCCCAGATGACAAATAAGAGTCAGTGTCCATGGGGGTCTTCTGACCGTCACTTCATACAAATACTACTTCTTTTCTTTTAAAAAATACTTATATATTTATTTATTTTTGGCTGCATCAGGTCTTGGTTTTGGAATGCCGGCTTAGTTGCCCTGAGGCATGAGAGATCTTAGTTCCCTAACCAGGGACTGAACCCGGATTCTTAACCACTGGACCACCAGGGAAATCCACCCTGTGTTCCTTCTATAACCAGGAGCTGCCTTGGGAAAACATTGGGTGAAACAGGAGGGCCAGGCAGTGGGAAGCCTTACAGACCTTATGTCGGAGAAGGCCAGCTTCAGGTCTGCCTCACAATTCTTGTCCTCTCCGCAGTTCTTCTCAAAAGGAATCTGAAAGGCCAAGAAGAAAGGACCTGGAGGCTCAGGTCCCCACACCCAGGAGGGCTGGCCCCCGCCTCTCTGTCTACCCCTCTGCCCCTCTTACCTCCTTGGTCTCCAAGTGTGGTGAGGGTTTCAGGATGGGCGGGATGTCCCTGTCCAGCTGAGCATGGAGGAGTGGGAGACAGGGAAGGTGGTTGAGGCAGCAGAACTGACAGAGGAGAGCTTCGGCGGCTCAGAGCCGGTCTCAGCTGGGGCGGGGGGTGTGGTTGCATCCCTCCCAGGAGCCAAAGCCTTCCCAGTGTGGGCCCCAACCTCCCAACTCAGCCCGAGGCCGTCTGTGCCACCCTCCTCTGGAGGCAGCTCCTTGAGGGAGGCTCAGCACATGTGCCCACTTCCCATCCTGGCCAGGAGATCTGGGCCTTGACCATGCACTCCCCTAGCTTCCCCCAGCCCAACTTCTCTGCTTGCAGGAACACCTGGCTGCACAGCATCTAGGCTCTTCTGCTGGGGAATAGCTCTTCCTGTGGTTCTTTTCTGTGAGTCCCACTTCCCTTCTAGAATAGCTCTCCAGCTCTTATCAGATCAAGGCCAGTTTTTTCAATGTTTCTAGAATTTCTGCTCGGGACCAGACTCCCACGTGCATGCGTGCTCAATCACTTCAGTCTTATCCGACTCTCTGCAACCCTATGAACTGAAGCCCTCCAAGCTCCTCTGTCCACGGGATTCTCCAGGCAAGAATACTGGAGTGGGTTGCTATTTCGTCCTTCAAGGGATCTTCCCAACCCAGGGATCAAACCCGAGCCTCTTACATCTCCTGCATTGGCCACCTGGGAAGCCCCCAGACCCCCCCACACCAGAGAACAAAACAGACACCCTGCCCTTCCTCCCAATCTGGTGAGAGAAAGGGCCAGGCACCCTCAAGCGTGAGGGTGGGACAAGTACAGGATGTGTTTAGAGGGTCTAGAAGGGGACTCTCCCATGCCTGGAGATGAGGGAAGCTTCCTGAAGGGACGGCATCACAACTGAAATATTATAAAGGATGAGGAGGAGGGAGCCAGGTGAAGAGGATGGAGAGAGAGTAAGAAAGAACAATTTACACCGAGACCAAGGCAAGAGAGACTGCCCGTGTAAGGTGTAAGGAGCAGAGAGGTCCTCAGACGGCTGGGGTGCCACTTGTCAGGAGGTGTCCAGATGCAGGGTCCAGATTCCCCCTGGCCTTGCAATTCATATTAGGCAGTGGAGGGTAATGGGGTCACAGAAATATTTTATGGGTGATCATCTGTATGTTCTAGAGAAGACTCCAGCCTCCTCGACTTCCGAGCCACCTGCCAAGCAGCCTCTGACTCTTCCTTAAAGGCAGGGATCCTGGCATTCTGTGCTGAGAGCTTTCACCTACCCTCAACATTCACACACAAATTATTCCCACCACCCACCAGAAACTACAGTCGGTCCCCAAAGGCGCATCGAGGGCCTCTGTCTTGCTCAGTTGTCCTGACAGAAGCTAAGCCCACCTTCCCATTGTCTCCAAAATTAAAACCATGCCTCTCCTCCCCACAAAGTCCACTCATTCTGGGAGATCCAGAACCAGTGACAGTTCCCCCAGGAAGCCTTTTTTGACAACTGTGACCTCAGGTCTCTTTTTAACCCTGAGTTGCCGCCCCACACAGTTTGCCTTTTTTTTTTAACTAGTACCTGTGGGAGAAACTGCTGGTTGTCCCTATACACCCTGAGTGCGTGGCAGGTTGGGGAGTGGGACACTGGCAAAAACCACAATAGAGTCACCATGCTTAGCAGTCACCATGCTCCAGCTCTGAAGGGGCCTCACAATGCTGGGACTCACTTCAGAGAACAGACAGTCCCGGAGTAAGACAGAACCTGCTTGTGCCAGGGGGAAAAAAATACAGGGATTTTGGCTGGTGGCTCAGTGGTGAAGAATCTGCTGCCAGTGCAGGAGACAAGGGTTCGGTCCCTGGTCCGGGAAGATCCCCCAGGCTTTGGAGCAACTAAGCCACAACTATTGAGCCTGTGCTCTAGAGCTTGGGAGCCACAGCTGCTGAGGCCCACGTGCCTGCGCCCTGGAGCCCATGCTCTGCAGCGAGAGAAGCCACTGCAAAGAGAAGCCTGAGTACCACAGCTAGAGAGTAGCCCCCACTCGCTGCAATTGGAGTGAAGCCTGTGCAGTGGCAAAGACCCAGCACAGCCATAAATAAAAAAAATAAACAGCTTTGGCTGGGTCTGTAATCAACCAAGAATATTCCTTAAAAAATCCTCATCTTCAGGGTTCCAGGCCCAGGTTCCTTCCATCAGACCCTGCTCCCTTCCAACAGAAGCTAAACCAGTGGCTGAGTGTCAAGGATTTCAGAAGAGGAAACCAAGCTGGGTAGGGAGCATGCAATCAGGTAGACAAAGACAGACAGGGTTTTCCTCTTCTTTTCCATAACAAGGGCACCCCAGTGAGGCTCTGCAGGAACCACCTGCCCTCAGTGGAGTACCCTTTGGCAAGGCTGATCAAGGTGTCCTGTTCTTCCACAGATAAGGGGTGGTCCTGGGCCTTCTGGTGTTCTTTCCCTGTAATTTGCATCTCTCAGAAATTTGCCTCCTGTTAGAAGCCTAATGGGGCTTCCCAGGTGGCCCTGGGGTAAAGAATTTGCCTGCCAATGCAAGAGACCCTGGAAGAGGAAATGGCAACCCACTTCAATATTCTGGCCTGGGAAATCCCATGGACAGAGGAGCCTGGCAGATTATACAGTCAATAGCATTGCAGAGTCAGATACAACTGAGCAAGAGAAGCCTAATGAAGTCTGAAGCTAATGCACTGAGGGACTGGGAGAAGATTCACAGAAGGGGCCATGCCCTGGGCAGTCCATCCATTATTTCTTCCTCTTGAGAGCCCCTAGGGACTCTCCCCACTCTGGTCCCCATCTTGTCAACCCGTTTTCCAAATGTCTTTTAAGTACAAAACTCCTATAGACTCCTTCCTGCATATTTCATTTCTATTGCTTGAATCCAATATAATACAATCCTGCCAAATCGAATTTCTATTCTCCCCTGTTTATTATCAATTCCCCCAACTCATCTGTTCTTACCGCCCTTGGGTCCCTCGGTGTCCCTTCTTCCTCCCAGAGAGAGTAACTTAGGGAGACGTTGATGGGAGAGATGAGATCTTGAATGCATATCTGAGGACAATAAGAATACACCCCTTGTCACGAGTTTAACCTTCACCACACTTCCGGTGAAAGACACACCTTGTCCGTACTTTATAAATGATGGAATTTCAGCAGCTAGTTGTCTGAGAACTTACCAAGGGAATATGTTTACTACACATCGGGTGTTTGTGAAATGCCTGACTTGCTTTTCTGTCAGTGTTCATCCGTCAGCCCCAATTCCAAGGCGGATATCAGCCCTCAACCATGGTGCTTTTCCTCCTTGAGTCCTAACAGAAGCCCCCAGATCTTTGTCAAACTCGTCTAGGCAACAACTATCAAAGTTTGCACAAAGAAAAAATACTCTGGAATAACCAGAATATCTTAGGTCCTTGAGAACAGGAGTGGGTCTTAGTCTTTTTAAAAAATTAATTAATTTGGACACCTTGGGTCTTAGTCATAGCACCCAGGATCTTTAGCTGTGGCATGTAGGATCTTAGTTCCTGGACCAGGGATTGAATCTGCGTCCCCTGCATTGCAAGAGGGATTCTTTTTTTTAATTTATTTAATTGTGCACTTTATTTCTATTATTTTTAAAATTTTTTATTGAATGATAATTGCTTTACAGAATTTTGTTGTTTTCTGTCAAACCTCAACATGAATCAGCCATAGGTATACATATATCCCCCTCCCTTTTGAACCTCCCTCCCATCTCCCACCCCCATCCCTCCCCTCTAGATTGGTACAGAGCCTCTGTTTGAGTTTCCTGAGCCATACAGCAAATTCCTGTTGGCTATCTATTTTATATACAGTAGTATAAGTTCCCATGTTACTCTTTCCATACATCTCACCCTCTCCTCCCCTTTCCCCTGTCCATAAGTCTATTTTCTATGTCTGTTTCTCCATTGCTTCCCCGTAAATAAATTCTTCAGTACCATTTTTCTAGATTCTGTATATATGTGTTAGAATATGATATTTATCTTTTTCTTTCTGACTCACTTCACTCTGTATAATAGGTTCTAGGTTCATCCACCTCATCAGAACTGACATGTGTTCCTTTTTGTGGCTGAGTAATATTCCACTGTGTATATGTACCACAACTTCTTTATCCATTCATCTGTCGATGGGCATCTAGGCTGCTTCCATGTTCTAGCTATTGTAAATAGTGCTGCAATAAACAATGGGATACATGTTTCTCTTTCAGGGTATATGCCTTCAACAGTGATTCTTAACCACTGGATCACGAGGGAAGTCCAGAGTCTTGGTCTTTTATGTTATTATTAATACCAGTGCCTGACACTTTCAGTTCAGTCAGTCAGTTCAGTCGCTCAGTCGTGTCCGACTCTTTGCGACCCCATGAATCGCAGCATGCCAGGCCTCCCTGTCCATCACCAACTCCCGGAGTTCACCCAGACTCACGTCCATCGACTCAGTGATGCCATCCAGCCATCTCATCCTCTGTCGTCCCCTTCTCCTCCTGCCCCCAATCCCTCCCAGCATCAGAGTCTTTTCCAATGAGTCAACTCTTCGCATAAGGTGGCCAAAGTATTGGAGTTTCAGCTTTAGCATCATTCCTTCCAAAGAAATCCCTGACACTTTGAAGACATTCAAATTGCACTTAGGTAACATTTCCCCCAACTTGAAGAGGTAGGTGTCATTATCCTCAAATTATACACAAGGAAAATGAGGTGTAAAAAGGTGACACGTTTCCCTAAGGACCAGAACTAGTCAGTGAACCCAGACCCTTCCAACTCCCAAGCCTAAAGTCTTTCCATGATGTCACAATGCCTCTTCTGTGGCTAATTTCTGTTTAAAATGTCTAAATTCTATGGTGGGGATTTGCAGTATGAGACAGACAAGCTCTGAATGAAGTAAGATTGTGAACTGATAATTGTTGAAACCAGGAGACGGATATTTGGGATTTCATTGAACTATTTTTTCTACTTTTATATGTCCAAAATTTCCCTTAGTAAAAAACTAAAATCAAACTTACACACCAATTTTATACTCAGTCTCTCATGAAATACTTAAAAGACCAGGATAAAATTTAGTATCAGTCCTATTTCACACAGGATGGTAGTCAGCAAACTGAATTTGGATATTTTAGCAGTTATTTAAACTAATAACTTAAAAAAATTCTTTTGGGGATGGATGCTAATAATAAATGACCATGTATACCTGGAAAATAGTGACACACCACCATGCCTGAATATTCCATAGGCCTACATATTCTGTAGCCATTAAAAATAATCTGGGGATTTCTCTGGCAGTCCAGTGGTTAAGACTCTGAGCTTCCAATGCTGGGGGTAAGAGTTTGATCCCTGATTGATTGGGGAACTAAGATCCCATATGCTGCTCCGTGTGGCTTCCCCCCAGAATCAATAAATCTGAAAGCTAGACTGCAGCATTGATATACAATATGTGAAAAGAGTATGGGAAAAACAGTAAGCATTTTACAGTTGCAGTCATGTTAAAAATGCCTGTGGACGTGGATTAAGGACTCTAAGATAGCATGCTGAAGGTATAGTTACTACTATGGTACAAAGAGGAAATGGTAGGACTGGGAGATCAAGGTGACCTGTGACCCTTGCTGGACAATGATGGAGCTGAGCCTGGCACCGGGGCTGCCTCCCGCTGCGGTCAGCTCATCCACCCCTCCCCTGCCCCAAGCAGCCTTTCCGGCTCCTTACCGGGAAGTGGAACCAGAACACAAAGCAGGACTTGACAGGGGTGACAGCTGTGTTCCTGATGAGTTTGTGTTTCCCTCCTGGGAATAAGCCCCGGCTTCGGGTCCGATGGCCATCCAGCTGCAGAGTGTAAGTGAGGTTGGCAACCAGGTGCCCTGGGCAGGGTGGAAAGGCAAGAGGTGAGTGGTGGCGGATCCTGGGGCCAGGGGCTGGGATTGGGGGCCACCTGGAGGACAGCACTGACCTTGGAAGGTGGAGATGAGAGACTTGACCTGGAAACAGACTGTGAGGTTAACGCCTTCCTTCTTCTGGTTGCTGGTGGAATAGGAGCACTCGACTTCATGCACTGGGATCTCGGCCGGGGAGAAGGACACGCTTGTGATGATGTCCACCACAGGCCGGGAGCTGCAGGGCAGGAAACAATCAACACTCTCCCTTGGCTTCAGCTGCCACCCACAATCAGACCTGGGGTTCCAGCAGAATCCAGAGGATTTCCCTTCCCTACTGCAGACCTCATTGTCACTGTCTCTTTGCAACAACAATAATAATGATCATTCATTAGGGCTCCCCATAATGATAATTCATCCTACCAGCCTTCCGACCTATTTTCCATACAGAAGAGTGAGTTTCTAAAGAAAGAAGTCATGGAAATCCCTGGCCTCAGTGGTTAGGGCGCCAAGCTTTCACTGCCAAGGGCCCAGGTTTGATCCCTGGTGGGGGAACTAAGATATTGTACTACTTCAGTGCCAATAATCTTGCAATGATGCCCCATGATATTCAGAGTAAAAACCAAACTTTTCACTGTCTGTGTCATACCACCTGCCTCTCCAGTTTTACCACCTACCACACTGACCCTCTTTCAGTTCCTTATACACATCATAGTTTATTTTTTTTTAGTAATTTTTAAAATATCTTGGCCCAACTTATTTATTTATTTTTACATTGTGGCCTCAAGGCATGTGGGATCTTAGTTCCCCAACCAGGAATCAAACCTGTATCCCTTGAAGTGGAAGCTTGGATTCTTAACCACTGGACCACCAGAAAAGTCTTGACATGTTATACTTTTGCCTGCCTTATAGCCTTGGCACCTCCTGGGCTTTTGACATAGAAAGCTCCTATCCCAGATTTCTGCAAGCCTGGCTCTTTCTTATCTTTCAAGTCCCAGCTCCTCAAACAGGCCTTTCTTGGCCATCCAACCTACCGTAGTTCTCCCCTGCTATTCTGTCTCACAGAACCCTGTTCATGGCCCTAGTGGCACTTACCACAATTGTAGTTACCTATTTACTTTAATTTTTTATTATACGTTCCCCCCCACCCCATACACCCTGCAGTCCATGCCTGCTTCAGTACTGAAGACAGCAGGTGCACCAAGTATTTAGCATGACGTCATTCACTAGGTGACATTACATGAGGCTTCCAGTGACTCTGAAACATGCGTCAGGCAGGAAATGCCATTACCATTTCAAAGATGACTAAAACCTTGAGGTCCTGAGAAGCTAAGTGACTGGGGTAAGATGACCCAAGAAGTCAGTAACTGTCTTTGACTTGAACCCAAATTACCAGGTTCTAAAGCTATCTAATTTTCAAGAAAATTAGAGATACCAAGGGAACATTTCATGCAAAGCTGGGCTCGATAAAGGACAGAAATGGTATGGACCTAACAGAAGCAGAAGATATTAAGAAGAGGTGGCAAGAATACACAGAAGAACTGTACAAAAAAGATCTTCAGGACCCAGACAATCACGATGGTGTGATCACTCACCTAGAGCCAGACATCCTGGAATGTGAAGTCAAGTGGGCCTTAGAAAGCATCACTATGAACAAAGCTAGTGGAGGTGATGGAATTCCAGTTGAACTATTTCAAGTCCTGAAAGATGATGCTGTGAAAGTGCTGCACTCAATATGCCAGCAAATTTGGAAAACTCAGCAGTGGCCACAGGACTGGAAAAGGTCAATTTTCATTCCAATCCCAAAGAAAGGCAATGCCAAAGAATGCTCAAACTACCGCACAATTGCACTCATCTCACATGCTAGTAAAGTAATGCTCAAAATTCTCCAAGCCAGGCTTCAGCAATACGTGAACCGTGAACTTCCAGATGTTCAAGCTGGTTTTAGAAAAGGCAGAGGAACCAGAGATCAAATTGCCAACATCTGCTGGATCATGGAAAAAGCAAGAGAGTTCCAGAAAAACATCTATTTCTGCTTTATTGACTATGCCAAAGCCTTTGACTGTGTGGATCACAATAAACTGTGGGAAATTCTGAAAGAGATGGGAATACCAGACCATTTGACCTGCCTCTTGAGAAATCTGTATACAGGTCAAGAAGCAACAGTTAGAACTGGACATGGAACAACAAACTGGTTCCAAATAGGAAAAGGAGTTCGTCAAGGCTGTATATTGTCACCCTGCTTATTTAACTTATATGCAGAGTACATCATGAGAAACGCTGGGCTGGAAGAAACACAAGCTGGAATCAAGATTGCCGGAAGAAATATCAATAACTTCAGATATGCAGATGACACCACCCTTATGGCAGAAAGTGAAGAGGAACTCAAAAGCCTCTTGATGAAAGTGAAAGTGGAGAGTGAAAAAGTTGGCTTAAAGCTCAACATTCAGAAAACTAGGATCATGGCATCCGGTCCCATCACTTCATGGGAAATAGATGGGGAAACAGTGGAAACAGTGTCAGACTTTATTTTTTTGGGCTCCAAAATCACTGCAGATGGTGACTGCAGCCATGAAATTAAAAGATGCTTACTCCTTGGAAGGAAAGTTATGACCAACCTAGATAGCATATTCAAAAGCAGAGACATTACTTTGCCAACAAAGGTTCGTCTAGTCAAGGCTATTGTTTTTCCTGTGGTCATGTATGGATGTGAGAGTTGGACTGTGAAGAAAGCTGAGCACCGAAGAATTGATGCTTGAACTGTGGTGTTGGAGAAGACTCTTGAGAGTCCCTTGGACTGCAAGGAGATCCAACCAGTCCATTCTGAAGGAGATCAGCCCTGGGATTTCTTTGGAGGGAATGATGCTAAAGCTGAAACTCCAGTACTTTGGTCACCTCATGCGAAGGGTTGATTCATTGGAAAAGACTCTATGCTGGGAGGGATTGGGGGCAGGAGGAGAAGGGGACGACAGAGGATGAGATGGCTGGATGGCATCACCAACTCGATGGATGTGAGTCTGAGTAAACTCCGGGAGTTGGTGATGGACAGGGAGGCCTGGTGTGCTGGGATTCATGGGGTCGCAAATAGTCAGACATGACTGAGCGACTGAACTGAACTGAACTGAAAGCTATCACATGCTTCAGTAGGAGGTTTCAGTGTCAGACAGTTGTTGTTGTTTAGCCACTAAGTTGTGTCCAATTCTTTGAGACTCCATGGACTGCAGCCCACCAGGCTCCTCTTTCCATGGGATTTTCCAGGCAAGAATACTGGAGTGGGTTGCCATTTCCTTCTCCAGGGGATCTTCCCAACCCAGGGATCAAACCCGCGTCTCCTGTACTGGCAAGTGCATTCTTTACCACTGAGCCACCAGGGAAGCCAGTATCAGACAGACTTCAGTTCAAACCCCAATCTGTCACTGAACAGCAGCTGTGTAATCTGGAGTAAGACACGAAGCCAGTATAGAAGGAGAGCCAGGTTCACAGGGTTGGGCTGAAGACCAAATGCGCTGATGGTGATAGCATTTAGCATGACGCCTACTACACCACAACTGCTCAAAAGATGAGAGCTGCAACTATCCCCAGGTAGGACTCAGGAGGCCCATCTTACCTGAGCACGATCACCTGGCCCTCAGCCCCCACAGCCACATCTGCCAGGCCATCCCCGCCGAGGTCCTTCACCCCGTGGATGGAGCGTCCAAACCATTGAATTCCTGAGAACATCTGGGTCCCTTCTATCCGCTGAAGCCAAGAAAGAAATTCATGCAAGCTAGCGGAGAGGACGGGCAGAAGGGTGGGAAGAGCTGGACTGGGGATCACGATAGGGGTTTGAAAGCTTCCAGGGGCCTGGGAATGGGTTTTGATTGGCAGATCAGGATCATCACCTGACTGGGCCGGGGGCTCAGCCCCCCTTGTTGCCCATTGAAGATGTACACGGCCCCCTGCTCCTCCAGAGGGGCTCCCACAGCCACGTCTGTCAGCTCATCCCCGTTGATGTCTGTCAGGGCAGCGATGGCAGCTCCAAATCGCCCAAGGGGGTAGCCGGTCTCCCCCTGCAGCTCTGAGACCATTTGGAACTCCAGCTGGGAAGGAGCAAGGTGACAGGTTCCGCCTCAGTCACTCAGCAAGCTTTCACAGGGTAAGGCACTGGATCTGGAGTGTGTGTGCTTGCTTCAGTCCTGTCCGACTCTTTGCAAACCCGTGGAACGTAGCCCACCAGGCTCCTCTGCCCATGGGATTCTCCGGGCATGAATACTGGAGTGGGGTGCCATTTCCTTCTCCACTGGACAGGAAGAACACTACAGAAATACTGGGTGTGGTCCTTTCCAGAACCGGAACAGTGCCGTCACATCAACCTGGGTTCAAGTTCCCCACTCCGCCTTTTTTATTTGGCAGAGGTCTAACTGCTGGACCACCAGCAAACTCCCCACCCTTGCTGTTGGTGTGACTTTGTGCCTTTGGAAAGTTGCTCAACTTTGCTGAGCTGCGACATTTCCATTCATAAAGCTCAGAGTGTCCCAGAAAGTGATTATGAGACTCAAACAAGGTATCCTACATATAAAAAGTTTGGCACTGGGCCTGGCACACATTTCAGCCATCCCTGCATACTAGCTATTGTTTGTCATTGTTCTAAAGGTCTGATTAACACAGGGTCAGACAGGACACTTTCAGAATAACTGAGACCTGAGAAAGCCTGGGAGTCTCTTTTTCGCACATTCTGTGCTTAGCGTTCTGGTCCCCACCTGTATTTTCTGGTAGATAAACACCCGGCCTCCTCTCTGCTCCCCATAGTACAGGGGGGCTGCAATCAGCAACAGCTCCGTCTCCCCATCTCTGTCCACGTCAACGCCACACAACTCGCCACCAAAATAAGAGCCAACCTGCAAGGAGAGGAAAACGTTTGAGGAAGAAATCCAGAGCCTTTCTCATCAGCTGCACCATATCCATCCTACTCCAAGCCCTCAAATAAAGGTGCAAGTCCTGGATCCTGAGACAAGCTGGGACCTGCGACACCTCGGGCTTCAGTGTTGCAATGCTTGCACCTGCACACATCTCTTTGTATTTTATACAAAGAAACTGTGTGAGACTAAATATAACTTTGTATGTGTCTGCAGTTAGGTCAAATTCTGGACCAATGATACAAAGAGACCAAAAAACCTAACTGCAGCTTTTGAAGAGCCTGGAGCAAAAACAGGGGGTTGGGAGCAAAAGCAGGGTAATGCGCATGCCCCCTGCACTCAACACCACCTAAGGAGTGGGCAAACCACCTAAGTCAGCCCTCTAGCCCGACCCCTGGATGCATCCCTACCCTCACCTCATAGAAGGAGCAAGTCTGCCCTCTCTCGGGGAGCAAGCCTGCAAGGGAACCTGTTGTTCTTGATCTGCCCTGCTGCATCAAGGACCCCAAAAAGCCACGCCTGAGTTTCTTGTCTGGCCTCTGAACAGTTTCAATTGATGAAGGAGGCCAAGTAACAATCCAACTTAGAGCCCAGATGAATTTAGACAAGCAGGGTTCTTTTTGTTTGTTTGTTTAGTTGTGGCCCATGGGCTTAGTTGCTCTACTGCATGTGGGATCTTTCCAGACCAGGGATCAAACCCGTGTCCCCCTGCATTGACAGACGGATTCTAATCCACTGTACCACCAAAGAGTCCAAATTGGGTTCTTAAATTGGCAAGAAAGTGAAAGTGTTATTCGCTCAGTCGTGTCCAACTCTTTGCTACCCCATGAACTGTAGTCTGCCAGGCTCTGCTGTCCTGGGATTTCCTAGGCAAGGATACTGGAGTGGTTAGCCATTACCTTCTCCAAGGGATCTTCCCGACTCAGGGATCGAACCTGAGTCTCCTGCATTGCAGGCAGATTCTTCACCATCTGGGCCACCAGTTCAGTTCAGTTGCTCAATCATGTCCAACTCTGCCACCCCATGGACTGCAGCATGCCAGGCTTCCCTGTCCATCACCAACTCCAGGAGCTCACTCAAACTCATGTCCATTGAGTCGGTGATGCCATCCAACCATCTCATCCTCTGTTGTCCCTTTCTCCTCCTGCCTTCAATCTTTCCCAGCATCAGGGTCTTTTCCAATGAATCAGTTCTTCGAATCAGGTGGCCAAAGTATTGGAGTTTCACCTTCAGCATCAGTCCTTCCAATGAATGTTGAGGATTGATTTCCTTTAGGATGGACTGGTTGGATCTCCTTGTGGTCCAAGGGACTCTCAAGAGTTCTCCAACACCACAGTTCAAAAGCATCAATGTTTCGGTGCTCAGCTTTCTTTATAGTCCAACTCTCACATCCATACATGACTACTGGAAAAACCATAGCTTAGACTAGATGGACCTTTGTTGGCAAAGTAATGTCTCTGCTTTTTAATATGCTGTCTAGTTTGGTCATAGCTTTTCTTCCAAGGAGCAAGTGTCTTTTAATTTCATGGCTGAAGTCACCATCTGCAGTGATTTTGGAGCTCCCATACCCCCCAAAAAGTCTCTCGCTGTTTCCATTGTTTCCCCATCTATTTGCCATGAAGTGATGGGACTAGATGATCAGCCACCAGGGAAGCGCCTAAATTGGCAAGAGGGGATGACAAAACACCCCAGAGGCTTTGTGGGGAACAAATGTGACAGTGATTGGCACAGGGCCAGCACACAACAGGTGAATGAGTGTTCGGAAGACAACAGAGAGCATGATTAGTATCACGCCAGCGCCTTATCGACTGAGGCCACTGCAGCCATGCTCACCTGGATCCCATCTATTTCCTGGATCTGGCTCCAGGGTCCTCCTCTCTTTGGCTGTTGGAACAGCAGCACCCGCCCGACATGCTGGTATCTGGGGGCTCCAGTGGCCAGCAATGACATGGTCCCTCGGGAGGGCAGCCAGGTCACCGTGTAACCTGAGGAGAGAGAGAGGGAGGGGCTTGGAGTCAGGAACACAAGGGCTGCTGAAAGAAGGTAAACCCCAGGGGAAAAGGTGGAGGCGATCCTGGGAAGCTGGGTTAGCGGGAAAGATGCACGGAAATCATCAGAAGACCTTCTCCTGAGAAGAGCAGCCATGTGCTCCGAGGGGTACAAATCCTGGCTGCTGCTGCTGCTAAGTTGCTTCAGTCGTGTCCGACTCTGTGCGACCCCATAGATGGCAGCCCACCAGGCTCCCCCGTCCCTGGGATTCTCCAGGCAAGAACACTGGAGTGGGTTGCCATTTCCTTCTCCAATGCATGAAAGTGAAAAGTGAAAGGGTGCTGGGGTCCAGCCCCGGCTGATCCAGGGTATTCGAAAGAGAGACGGCCTAGGCGACTATTTATATGCTAATTAGAGATATAAAGAGTAATAGAATGAGGATAGCTCAGTAGGAAAATTCAGTGGAGAAAAGAGGCTGAGTAGCTTGGTTTATGCGGAAAATCAATATAACCCGTGACACCAGGTTAGCTCTGACCACAGAGGCCGCAGGCGCCCTCTCGAATAGCGGAAGGTGCCCCACCTTAGACACCTTCTCGAGTGGGTCTTAGAAGCCCAGGCAAATAAGTGGTCGCAGAGGATATCCACGCTCCAGATGGAGACTTCAGCCAGAAGTCAAAGGGAAGAATGACATGGGGAGACCAAGCGTTGGTGAGCAAGGCCCGTAGCTTTATTTTTAACAGGGGCTTATATACCCTAAGTTACACATAGAGGATAATAGGGGATGCAAAGTCAGCAGTTTTTGATCCTTATCAAAAACCAGGGTTTCTTTCCTGCAAATTTATCGTATACAAATGGTTTAGGTGATTTACATCATCTTCTGGCCAGAAGGCCTATTAACATTTTATGACTCTTGACAAGGACTTATCAACAAAGACTTATTTTCTCTAAGAGTAATTATTTTAAGGTTTGGCGCCATCTTCCGAAGATAAAATTGCATTCCTATAGGGCGGATGTGTAATGGGTTTACAACAAAGGAAAGAATTTATTACCTTAAGGGTCTAAAGTTACTAACACCAAGGCCACTACTTATTTTTTCTACATACCAACTATATTAATTAATACACATTCAAGGATACAATTCAGGGGATGTGAAAACTTGGCAACAAGCATTGGCTCATCAATGAATTCCTTTACTAGTTTATTCTGACAGTTTCTAATTCTCTGAGAGGCTGTAAGCTATTTGAATATCTTAAGCTTCCCGTGCCTCTCGAGGCTGGGAGAATGTAAACAATCGTATGCATAGCTGTAGGAGTCCGGGTAAACTTGTCAGGCGAGTTAGAGAGCCATCTGAGGGGTTTGGATTTAAACACTCCTAATTGCCCAGGAACTTTATTAATTGGAGCTGTAAGTTAACTCTTTGACAGAGAGAGCGAGATGGTGGTGGGGGACAGCCCCCAGTAAAGTCAGAGGTGAGAGCACAAAGCAATAAAGTAGGCAGACTCTGGTTTTGCGGGGGTAGATGCTCGAGAATATCCGGGGGGACTCCTGAGGCTCGATCCCGCCTTTGCGTATGCCGAGCCTCCTTCCTCATGACCTTTGTCACGAGTGGAATGCCTCACCGGCTCCCGGCAAAAGGGAAGTCGCTCAGTCGTGTCTGACTCTTCGTGACCCCATGGACTGCAGCCCACCAGGCTCCTCCGTCCATGGGATTTTCCAGGCAAGAGTACTGGAGTGGGGTTCCATTCTCCAACAAATCCTGGCGCCATGGTCCAAAACTGTATTTCACACACCGTGGATAACACGCATGCGCAGACAAAGCAGCCACATGCTACAGGGTAAACATCTTCCCGAGATTCAGTTCACCTGAGGGTTTGTAAAGGAGACTACCTTCTTTTTAAAGAATGAAATAAAGTGGGATTATATTAGTAAGAAGAAGGCAAAGTTTGCACGAAGATTAAAAACCGGGCAAGAGAGGCCTGAAGACTGCCAGCCTGCCCTATGGATTTCAGACTTGGCAGCTCTCACACCGCATGACCCAATTTCTTTCTTTTTTTTAAGAAAAAAAAATATTTATTTTTGGCTGAGCTGGGTCTCAGTTGCAGCAAGTGGGGGCTACTCTCCTGTTGTGGTGCAAGGGTTTCTCACTGTGGTAACTTCTCTGTTTCAGGCACAGGCTCTAGAATGTGGGCTTCTTAGTTGTGGTACACCGGCTTAGCTGCCCCACAGCATGTGGAATCTTTCCGAACCTGGGCTAGAACCTGTGTCCGCTGCACTGGCAGGCAGATTCTTAACCAGTGGACCACCAGGGAGGTCTCCAGTTTCTTAAAACCAATCTCTTTATAGATAGATAGATAAGAAAAGAGACAAAAAGAATTATGTATCTTTATAAAGATACAGTGGAGAAGGTGATGGCACCCCACTCCAGCACTCTTGCCTGGAAAACCCATGGACAGAAGAGCCTGGTGGGCTGCAGTCCATGGGGTCGATAAGAGTCCGACACGGCTGAGCAACTTCCCTTTCACTTTTCACTTTCATGCATTGGAGAAGGAAATGGCAACCCACTCCAGTGTTCTTGCCTGGAGAATCCCAGGGACGGGGGAGCCTGGTGGGCTGCCGTCTATGGGGTCGCACAGAGTCGGACACGACTGAAGCGACTTAGCAGTAGCAGCAGCAGCATAAAGATACAGATCTAGATATATCCTGTTGGCTTTGTTTCTCTGGAGAATGCTGACTGATAAAATAATATACATTTGTGTATATTACTGTTTACATATATATGTGTATATATGTGCTGCTGCTGCTGCTAAGTCGCTTCAGTCGTGTCCGACTCTGTGCGACCCCATAGACCGCAGCCCACCAGGCTTCCCCGTTCCTGGGATTCTCTAGGCAAGAACACTGGAGTGGGTTGCCATTTCCTTCTCCAATGCGTGAAAGTGAAGTCGCTCAATCGTGTCCGACTCTAGCGACCCCATGGACTGCAGCCTACCAGGCTCCTCCGTCCATGGGATTTTCTAGGCAAAAGTACTGGAGAGAGATAAATCAAAAGTGGCCAATGTTGAGTGAAGTTGCTCAGTCGTGTCCGACTCTTTGTGACCCCATGGACTGTAGCCCACCAGGCTCCTCCATCCATGGGATTCTCCAGGCAAGAATACTGGAGTGGGTTGCCATTTCTGGTAAATTAAGGCGAAAAGCATATGGGTGTTCACTGTACTGTTAACTTTTCTCGAAAGTTTGAAAATTTTTTCATAAAAATTTAATAGAAAAGATTGAAATGAAAAGATTATACAAATCAATCAGCCTGGAGATGTAGCCTAATAAAAATGCTGAAATGTAAACATAAAGAGTTGGAGTGACAGAGAATGAGATGGTTGGATGGCATCACTGATTCAAAGGACATGAGTCTGAGCAAACTCTGGGAGATGGTGAAGGCCAGGGAAGCTTGGCATGCGGAAGTCCACAGGGTCCCAAAGAGTCAGACACAACTGAGCGACTGAACAACAAACACAAAGAGTAGTGATTGTACAGCACAGAGAATATAGCCAATATTTCATAATAACCATAAATGGAGCATAATCTATAAAAATTTGAATCACCATCTTGTATACCTGAAACTAATATATTATTGTAAGTCAACCATACCTCAAGGAAAAAAAAAAAGCAGGTGACATGAAAATATTTCCTGCTTCAAAGTATCATGGAGGTTATCTTCATACTTCACAGCTTCTGTGGCGAGGTTTCCTGCTCTCTGTTCCTACTGACAAAATGCTGGAGCAAGTGCTGCAGGAAATTAGATCAGGGATTGTGTGAGAGCCAAGAGCCAGCTTATAGGAATGCTCTGAAGATGGCTCACTAACTCAACTTGACCTTCTTTGCTTATTTTATTAAATTAATTTGTGTTGGAGTATAGTTGATTTACAATGTTGTGTTAGTTTCACGTATATAGCAAACTGATTCATATACATATATCCACTCTTTTTTAGATTCTTTTCCCATAGAGGCCATTACAGAGTATCCAGTAGAGTTCCCTGGGCTATATACAGTATGTACTTTTATTTTATATATAGTAATGTGTATATGTCATTCCCGATCTCTCAGTTTATCTCTTCCCTGCATGACCTTCTTTGCTTAGAGCAATTCAAAGTGGGTGAGACAAAGAGATGTCTGAGATTCTATAGCCCAGGAGAGGAACGGTGAAGAGGCCAAACCACTCTCCTGGTTTCTTCATGTATATTCCTGAAGCACAGGGATTAAGAACTTGATCTCTGAAATTAGAGAGACGAAGTTTTAACGCAAGTGTGACTTCTTCCTGGCTGTATAATCTTGAGTAAATTACTTCCTTTTTTCTGAGCCTCAGTTTTCTCATTAAAAAAAAAAATGAGACAGTACCAATCTTACAGGGTTGTTTTGAAGATTAAATAAGATCGTGGATGTAAGATGCTTGGCACCATGCTAGTGAAACATAAACTAAGATCTGAAGGATAGTAACATAGCAGGCAATCAAGAATATATTTACTTCTACATATATATAAACACACACACAGACCTCTATGTGTGTGTGTGTGTGTGTGGGGGTGTGTGTATTATGGGGTGGGTGCCTAACTACAGATTCAACTTTGGCATTATTTCTTCTTATTTAGGGAGCCACCTTGCCAACTATTTTACAGTAGAGTTGTCCTTAGATATCCGCAGTGGATTGGCTCTAGGACTTGCCCCAATACCAAAATTCACAGATGCTCAAAGTCCTACAATTGGCCCTCGATATCCCCGACTTTCAAATCTGTGGCTTCAACCAATCTTGGATCATAAACATGGAACCCGCAGCTTCAGAGAGCCAGCTGGATACTGAAGCACAAAAAACCTCTTTGAAGGCAGCAGTGTAGATGTTGTAGGGTTAGTGAAGTGGTTACCAACCATAGACCCCGGGTTCCACCTACTAGCTCTGTGACCCTGGACAAGTTATTTAAAGTCCCCTGGGCTGGGGACTTTCCTGGTGGTCCAGTGGTTAAGAATCCGCCTTTCAGTGCAGAGGATGTGGGTTCAACCCCTGGTCGGGGAACTAAGGTGCAACTCCACCCATTTGCTGCAGCTAGTGAGCTTACGTGCTCTAGAGCCCAGGCACCACAGTTCGAGAAAGCCCTCGTGCTGTTGAAGACTCAGCACAGTCAAAATAAAGAAATAAATAGTCTCCTGGGCTCAGTTTCTTCATTTGTAAAATAGAGATGATAAAAATACCTACTTACAGGGTTGCTGGGAAGATAAAATGAGGTCAAAGAAGTTAATAGGTGTCATGCACTCAGAACAGCGCCTGGTGCATAATACTTGCACAAAAAAAGAATGTGTGCGTGCTAAGTCGCTTCAGTCATGTCTGACTCTTTGCAACCCCGTGGACTGTAGCCCACCAGGTTTCTCTGTCCATGGGATTCTCCAGGCAAGAATATTGGAGTGGGTTGCCATGCCTGCCTCCAGGAGATCTTCCTGAACCAGGGGTCAAACCGGCATCTCCTGTAGCTCCTGCATTGCAAGCAGATTCTTTACCACTGAGCCACTGGGGAAGCCTTCACAAAAATAGAATACTTGTCCCAAATACTTGTCAAAAAAAGAAAAGGAAAAAAATCACTTGGGGCAGTCCCCCTTAGAAGGGTAGATATGTGATGAATAGCACCAATTTTCCCGAGGAAAGTATTTAACAAGATCTTTGTGTTCTGAGAGTTGAATAATAGTCTTTGTGTACTGAGCCCACCCCTAGGCAAGGGTCACAGGTGAGGAAGGGAGGAAGGTGTTGGTTCTAGATCTTTGAGGAGGTCATCTATCTGAAGCAGTCTATTGCTTCTATCTGAAGCTATCTATCAGAAGCAGTCCTATCGCAGGGCTCTTGAAGTCAGTTTATGCCTTGAGACTGGTTGAACATGAACTAGAAGGGCTATAACCCTGAGTGAAGGACAAGATCCCTCTGTTCTTGAGACTGGCATCACCTTGGATGAGCAGCATCCCCAGGACTGTGCAGGACAAGACATCACGAGGCAGAAAGAAGCAATAACAGTTGTGAGTTGACCAAACGCATTTCCTCTGTGCTTGGCATGTGGTGAATTCTTGAGACTGAATCGATCCTGGAGTTCCTGGACAATTCTAGAAGAAGAAACCTTGCAGAGGAGGGGCTGGTCCTCCTATTAATGAGGTAAATTTTTTTAAACTGTACTCAGGGACTCTCCTGGTGGTCCAGTGGTTAAGAATCCACCTGCCAATGCAGGTGACGTGGGTTCGATCCCTGGTCAGAGAAGATCCTATGTACCATGGGGCAGCTAAGCCTGTGCACCACAACTACTGAGCCTGAGTACTCTAGAGCCCATGCTCTGCAACAAGAGAATCCACCACAGTAAAATGTACTCAGGATTTAATGCATCAGTTCAGCTCAGTTCAGTCGCTCAGTCGTGTCCAACTCTTTGCGACCCCATGATCCCAGCACGCCAGGCCTCCCTGTCTATCACCAACTCCCAGAGTTCACTCAGACTCACGTCCATCAAGTCAGTGATGCCATCCAGCCATCTCATCCTCTGCCGTCCCCTTCTCCTCCTGCCCCCAATCCCTCCCGGCATCAGGGTCTTTTCCAATGAGTCAACTCTTCACATGAGGTGGCCAAAGTACTGGAGTTTCAGCTTCAGCATCATTCCTTCCAAAGAAATCCCAGGGCTGATCTCCTTCAGAATGGACTGGTTGGATCTTCTTGCAGTCCAAGGGACTCTCAAGAGTCTTCTCCAACACCACAGTTCAAAAGCATCAATTCTTTGGCACTTAGCCTTCTTCACAGTCCAACTCTCACATCCATACATGACCACTGGAAAACCATAGCCTTGACTAGATGGACCTTTGTTGGCAAAGTAATGTCTCTGCTTTTGAATATGCTATATAGATTGGTCATAACTTTCCTTCCAAGGAGTAAGCGTCTTTTAATTTCATAGGTATGACTAAATGACAACACAGAGAGCTTGGGCTTCCCTGGTGGCTCAGAAGGTAAAGAATCTGCCCGCAATGCAGGAGACTTCGGTTTGATCCCTGGGTCAGGAAGATCCCCTATAGAAGGAAATGGCAACCCACTCCAGTATTCTTGCCTGGAGAATTCCATGGACAGAGAGCCTGGCAGGCTATAGTCCATGGGGTCGCAGAGTCATACACTACTGAGTGACTAACATACACACACACACACACACACACACAGAGGACTGGGCGGTTTGAATAACATTGGTAGGCTCTGAGCTATAGGGATGGTCTTCAGTTGTCTAGTACTTGGGCCAGGGATGATTTAGGTCAGGGTGGATTACTAGCTGGGTGCATGAAAGTTAGATAAAGGACTGATCAGGGAGCAGGCTCTGGATTGGCTGGTTGGCCTGTGGAAGGCCTCCTCCCAGGCAAGCAGTTTTTTCTACCTGTAGAAATTAACTAGCCCTGGGAGGAGCCAGTCTCTCCAGGACTAGCGAGGCCATAAGATGTCAAAGCATCTTAAGACACAGAAAATAAAAATGTGATTAATACCTAGGTGACAGGTTATTAAGGAAAAAATAAAGACTGTTAGGACCATATCTAGGGCTTCCCTGGTAGTTCAGGGGTAAAGGATTGGCCTGCCCATGCAGGAGACTCAGATCCCATCTCTAGGTCAGGAAGATCCCCGGAGGAGGAAGTGGCAAACCACTTTGGTATTCTTGTCTGAAAAATCCCATGGACAGAGCAGCCTGATGGGTTACAGTCCATGGGGTCAAAGAGTCAGACATGATGAGCAGGACTATTCACGACCTCATGGACTGCAGCCTACCAGGCTCCTCTATCCATGGGATTTTCCAGGCAAGAGTACCGGAGTGGGGTGCCATTGCCTTCTCTGACACACACTCAAGGGGCTGTTAAAGAAAAAAGGAACACTATTATGACCATGTTTAAACTGAACTTCTTCATACTGTTGCTTCATTGCTTTCATTATGATTTTGAAAGTCAATGTGAGTGATTCTCTGGTTCCCCAAACCTGAAAGAACCCAGCAAAAAAAAAAAAAGAAATACTTACCCAAATATCCTGCCCTCGATTCTACTGTCAGTGGTTCATTGCCGACAAATGTACTGCTTTGCAGGTCTGCCTTCAGGTCGAGAAAGCCCCCAGCCCAGTCCTTGGCTCCAACGGCCCCCACAACGCCATGGCCCTGCCAAGAGCGGGAGACGAGTGGGATCAGCTTCATTCTCACCACTTTCCTCTGCTGGCTGCCTCAGGCCCGTCACTCACCTCGCTGAGGTCCGCGCTGATCCCGCTGGAGGACAGCTCCATGTTGAAGGATGTCAGGTCCTGTTTGCTTGTGCCTGAGGGATGAAGTAGGGAGAATGGGCTGAATCCCAAGGAGCAGTGATGCTCATGAAAGGACTGAGAAAAAATCACACAGCATCTGCCCATAGGCAAGGTAGAAAGAGCATGAACTTTTTGGGGGGCTGTGTCACTCACAGTTTATGGGATTTTAGTTTCCCCACCAGGGATCGACCCTGGGCCCCTAGCAGGGAGGGCACCAAGTCCTAAACACTGGACCACCAGGGAATTCCCAAGAGCATGGATTTTAGAGTCAGACAGGGAAACCACTTATGCCCTGAGTGTCCCCTGAGTCTCCATGGGACCCAAATGTGGATATTCTGTTATCCAACTCAGCACATCTAAGAGGCAGCTCTTGATTTCTGTTTCTCCTCGGGCTTCCCCTCTTCAATGAATGCCACTCCCATCCACCCAGTGACTCATGCTAAAAGCCAGGAATCAACCTTGATTCTTCCCTTTTCCTTCCGTTCTGTGTAATTTCTTTTTGACTGTGCCTCAAGGCACGTGGGATCTTAATTCGCTGACCAGGCATCGAACCCACATCCCCTGCGGTGGAAGCACAGAACCCTCACTACTGGACTGCCAGGGAAGCCCCTTTGACTTCATTTTTTCCTTTTTTCTATGCCGTTTTCCACAGAGCAAGTTAATTCTTTTTTTGAAAAATGTGTATCAGATTCCATCTTTCACTTTCTTAAAGCCCTTCACAACTTCGCATTGGTCTGAAGACTAAAATTCAAACTCCTTATGAGGAACTGGGAGGCCCTGCCTTCCTCTCACCCTTCTCTCTCCCTTACTCCCCACATTCATTACACCAATCTTTCCCCCATTCCTCCATGTCCATTTCTGCCCCGTCTCTGGGCCTTTGCACTTGACCTTGTCTCTGACTATAATCCTTTTTGTCCACTCTCCTCCCATAACTGTCTGATTCTCATCTTTCATGCCTCAGCTCAAAAGTCATCTCTGAGTGAATTTTATCCCAATTTTAAAAAAACAGCCTCTCATGGGAGTTCCCTGGTGGCTTAGTGGTTAGGATTCCAGGCTTTCACTCTGTGACCTAAGTCCAACCTCTGGTCAAGGAACTGAGATCCCACAAGCCGGTTGGTGTGGCCACAAAAAAAAAATCTGCATCTCAGAAAGGCCTTTCTTAAAAAGCTTCCTTAATGTGGCTTCTTCCAGTTAAACCTGTATTATCTCTTTATTCATTTCCTTTACAGTACTTAGCAGGGCTTCCCTGGTGGCTGAGAGGTTAAAGCATCTGCCTGCAATGCAGGAGACCCGGGTTCAATCCCTGGATCGGGAAGATCCCCTGGAGAAGGAAATGGCAACCCTCTCCAGTATTCTTGCCTGGAGAATCCCATGGATGGAGGAGCCTGGTAGGCTACAGTCCACGGGGTCGCAAAGAGTCAGACACAACTGAGTACTTATCACAGTCTTGAAACATCCTGCTTCAATCCAGTTGCTCAGTTGTGTTTGACTCTTTGTGACCCCATGGAGTGTAGCACGCCAGACTTTCCTGTCCATCACCAACTCCTGGAGCTTGCTCAAAGTCATGTTCATCGAGTCAGTGATGCCATCCAACCATCTCATCCTCTGTCGTCCCCTTCTCCTCCTGCCTTTAATTTTCCCAGGATCAGGGTCTTTTCAAACGAGTCAGTTCTTCGCATCAGGTAGCCAAAGTATTGGAGTTTCAGCTTCAGCATCAGTCCTTCCAATGAATATCTAGGACTGATTTCCTTTAGGATGGACTTGTTTGATCTCCTTGCAGTTCAAGGGACTCTCAAGAGCCTTTTCCAACACCACAGTTCAAAAGCATCAGTTCTTCGGCACTCAGCTTTCTTTATAGTCCAACTCTCACATCCATACATGACTACTGCAAAAACCATAGCTTTGACTAGACACACCTTTGTAGACAAAGTAATGTCCCTGCTTTTTAATATGTTGTCTAGTTTGGTCATAGCTTTTCTTCTAAGGAGCAAGCGTCTTTTAATTTCATGGCTGAAGTCACCATCTGCAGTGATTTTGGAGCCCCCCAGATAAAGTCTCTCACTGCTTCCGTTGTTTTTCTGTCTCACTATCTTTCTTTGTATTTATTTGGTTTTGGCTGTGCTGGGTCTTAAGGGCTTTCTCTAGTTGCCACGAATGGGCTTCTCATTACAGTGGCCTCTTCTGTTACAGAGCACAGGCTCTAGAGTGCTTGGATTCCACGGGTGTGGCACCTGTGGGATCCTACTGGATGAGGGATCGAATGCATGTCCCCTGCATTGGCAGGAGGACTTTCAACCACTGGACCACCAGGAAAGCCCCCTATCTTCCTTTATTCAACCTGAACATGAGTTCTATGTTGACACTATCCCTGAGAGTCTGATTCACAGTGCCTGCTCCATGGTTGCTGCCAGCATTAATCAATAAAATGAAAATAATTACCACCAGCCTGGCAAGGATACTAAGAAGAATGGATTCAGTGATATAGATAAAGGGCCTGTGACCTGTAAGTTTTTAAGAACCATAGCCATTATTATGCAGATGTGTTCATTCACTGAAGAAATATTTACAGTCACTAAATATTTGGTGCCAGGAATACAGTGGTGGAAAAGCAGGCACAATGCTTACTGAGATAGACATCTCAGTATAGTGTGGGAGACAGACATCTAATAGAGAGTTCTTTCTCTTTTTCAATTTTTTTCAGTCCAAGTTTTTGTTTGTTTTAAATTTTTATTTATTTATTTGGCTGCACCGAGTCTTAGCTATGGCATGCAAACTCTCAGCTGCAGCATATTTCCTGATTAAATCTGGGCCCCCTGCATTGGATGTACAGAGTTTAAGCCACTGGACCCCCAGGGAAGTTCCTATTTGTTTGTTTTTTAATTGAAGTATGGTTGATGTACTTCCTCCAATGATTTTCCAATGTATTCTTTTTTTTTTTTAAATGTATTTATTTATTTTTGGCTGTTCTGGGTCTCCATTGCTGTGCAGGCTTTCTCTAGTTGTGATGTTTCTCACTGCCGTGGCTTCTCTTATTGCAAAGCTTGGGCTCTTGGGCGCTTAGGTTTCAGTCATTGTGGCTGCCAGGCTCTAGAGCACTGGTTCAATAATTGTGGTGCATGGGCTTAGTTGCTCTGTGATATGTGGGATCTTCCCAGACCAGGGATCAAACCTGTCTCCTGCATTGGCATGCAGATTCTTTACCTCTGAGCCATCAGGGAAGCCCTCAATATATTCATGACTCCATGGCTAGAATTAACAAACTTGAACTTCCCTGAATGGACATCAGACTTATGCCTCCTGCAATGGAAGCTTGGGGTCTTAACCACTGGACCCCCTAGGGAAGTCCTAATAGAGAGTTCTAATAGAATGTATATCACAGGGGTGTGATGGGGGACAAACATACAGTGGTTAAAGCAGCACTAGGATCCCAGACTTGGGATCAGCAAGGAAGTACCAGAGAGGATGGCATGTAAACTATGATCTGAAGGATGAGTAAGGGCAGGGAGGATAGAGGATAAGAGCTGTGACTTACTTAGAGCCTACAAGCTCCCAGGCACTTTCCAAACAGTCATTAAGGCTTCAACTGTGTACCTTAAAGAACATATATTGAAGTCTTAACCCCTAGTACCTCAGAATGTGACCATATTTGAAAACAGGGTCTTTACAGAGGTAATCAAGTTAACAACTTACTGACCAGAGACATGGTTATACGTCTTTTGTTGCTCGGATGTTATTGACAGGAGTGTTTCAATATTCCCTTACATAACAAATTGCCAGCCACAGGCATTAGCTTATGATGTGTTTATGTGAGGTCATTAGGGTGGGCCCTGATCCAATATGACTGGTGTCCTTATTAAAGGGGCAATTTGGACACAGAAGGACAGACATGCAGAAAAGATAATGGCAGACACATAGGGAAAAGACAGCCAGGCAACCCGAATGATGCAGCTACAAGTCAAGGAATGCCAAGGAATGTTAGCAAACACTGGAAGTTAGAAGAGGTGGGGAGGGACGTTCCTGCTGGTCCAGTGGCTAAGACTCCACACTCCCAATGCAAGGGGACTGGGTCAGGGGACTAGATCCCACACGTTGCAACTAAAGATCCTGTGTGCCCCGATGAAGATCAGAGATACTGTGTGCCTCAACTAAGACCCAGCACAGCCAAATTAATTAATTATTCAACTTAAAAAAAAAAAAAAAAAACAGGCAGGGAAGGATTCTCTCCAAAACCATCCCAAGGAGCATGGCCCTGTCAAGCTTTTGAGTATTGATTTCTAGGCTCCAGAACTGTAAGACAACCCATTTCTCTTGTGTTAAGCCCCCTCATATTTGGTACTTTGTTACAGTAGCCCTAGGAAATGAATACAGTGGTTAAAGCTTACCACCTTCTGAGATAGCTATTACTATTCCCATTTGACAGAGCAACGAGCCTCAGAGAGGGAAAGTGACCTGGCTGAGGTCACACAACACAGGCAGAGTGAATTCTGCTTGGTCCCATTATATATAACACATTGCCTCTTCACATGATGTGAACACCAAGGCTGTGTCCTAAGTGAAGGGGCTTCCTGGGGGAATCACGTACCTTTCAGAGACTAGGCTACTTGGGGAAATACTCTCTTGTCTGACAACTACAACCAAACCTTCTCTTATTCTGGGGCAAGAAAGAGGGCCTGCGGGCTCCTTGCACTCAGCCCCTCCCTGCTTGCCCGTCTCAAATAATTTGAAGCCCAGAATAAATGACAGCGAGGGAGCTGAGTTATGGAAACAAGTATAGTCATTCTACAGGACACAGCTGACACCAATAAGACAGGTCAGCTCAGAGCCCCGTCCTGGACCAGGCTGAGCTTCAAGAGGAAGACGGAACTTCAAAGGAAAATAGAGGCTGCTCCTATATCACCCTTCCCTAAGTTCCTACCTAAGGTCTTTTATCCAGAGAACTCTTAGCACAGTGACACATGCTCTGTAAGTGCCCGTGATTATTATTCCACGTGCCTCAAATCTAACGTCCTAGGCGAGGTTCTCTATACAACCCCCAAACCCTCTCTCCCAGGGCCTGCCACTCACCCTCAATGACATAGATCTTTTTTTGCAGCTCGGTGAATAGATCTTTCAGCTTCTCAAATGTGTCCAGGATCTTTACAAACTCCTCCACGGGTTTGGAGGCAAACTGATGGAGCGCCTCCTGACTTTCTTTGGTCTTAAAATTTTTTCCAATCTGGAAGAAATGAAGAGTGAAGAGCTGGCATCTCCAAACTTGCAGTACAATTTCCTACTATTTTCACAAGACCCTGGCCCCAGGGAGAAAGGGAGTGGGGTTCAAGAATAGGAGAGGGAAGACGGGTCCTAAGAAGTAGCAGGGACCTGGGGCCTGTACCCCAATGATGTAGCGGATGATGTCTTTGGCCGCATCAATGTTGTGTTCGTCGGTGGCTTCCCCATCAGTGATGATGATAAGCACTTTGGTGGCATCTGGGCGGGCTCCCAGCTCTTGCCGGAACACTTCTTTCCTGTATCCAGGAAGAGGGGGATGTAAGAGACTCCCCCCAAATCCTCTGAGGCTCCGCCTCACCATGCTCATTAAGTCACTGCCCTGCTGATGATGACAAATCCCTCTTCACAATCCCCAGGCAGCTATTTCCAGCCCTCAAAAGCTCTCTTCTGAGCCTCCTTCCTCAGCCCAGGTCACCATATCTCTCCTTCTGAGCCAGTGGTCTTCAACGGAATTCTAGGTAGCCACGAGGTTGTCCCAGAGGCTATGGGCAGTGAGGGGAGACTCTGGGTTTCCTACTCTCCATTTCAACCACATGGCAACTACCCTTCAATCAGTTAGATATGCTGGTGATCTAGGTGAGATTCCAGTGGAAAGATGGGTTACATAGCCAAAGAAAACTGGAAAGGCACTCTTCTAGAGAAAGCTCATTCAACACCACCTGTGCCTTCCCAACCATCTCCAGGCTGCCTGTACATCTCTGCAACAGCAAGTTTCCTAGGGAATCAAAGAGACTTGTTTCTACATCAATCTCCCCCACAAATCATGAGCTCCCTGAGGAAAGAGCCATATTTGATTTGCTGCTGTATCTCTGGGTCCTGACTCGAGTAGGTGCTCAGTCATGTGACAGAAGAGAAAGCAAGGACGACTAAATTCTGGACAGGTCCAGGCTGCAAATTCCTGCCCTGGCCACAGCCTCTTTCTGAAGCGAGACAGGCTGCCCACAACTTCCCCTGGGACAGCCACTCTATCTGAACCATCCTTCTCTCCTCACCCCACAGCTAACCAAAGATGGACAATTTATCCAAGAGTGGCCATCCCACCATCCCTGACTTAGGACATGATCTGCTTTGGGCACAGAAGCTGAAAGTCACCTGGAGAGGCCACAGTGTGAGGTGAAGAGATATGAGGGGAGAAGGGGAGAGCTATTAACACGTGGAAGCTGCCAAGGACAGAAGAACCTGATGGGTGGGCCGTGTCAAAACCACTTGCTGCCAATACCTCTGGTTCTATCTCGGATGCAAATGTTTCCCCAGCTTCCATCCACCTGAACATGGTCTATCATGGATCCTGTTCAAGGATTCCCACCCTGGTTTAAGCCACCATCATCTCTCTTCTAGATTGTTCAATAGCCTGCAAACTGGCCTCCCTGCTTCCACCCTTGCCCCTTCCACAGTCTGATCACAACTCTGCAGCTGGAGGGATTCTTTTAAAAACATAAGTCAGATGATCACTCCTCTGTCCAAAATCACCAATGAGAGACTTCCCTGGTGGTCAGGTGGCCTATACTCTACGCTCCCAGTGCAGGGGGCCCAGGTTTGATCCCTGGTCAGGGAACTAGATCCCACATGCAGAAACTAAGACCTGACACAGCCAAAAATAAATAAATAAATAAAAATTTTAAAAAAAGGTCGTGAGAGTGACATTGAAACATATACATTACCATATGTAAAACAAATATCTACTAGAAAGTTGCTGTATAACTCAGGGAGCTGAGCCCGGTGCTCTGTGAGGACCGAGAGAGGTGGGATGAGGTGGAAGGTGGGAGTAAGGTTCAAGAGGGAGGAGACATATGTACACTTATGGCTGATTCACGTGGCTGTATGGCAGAAACCAACATGACATTGTAAAGCAATTATTCAACTAAAAATAAATCAATAAAAGGACCTGAACTAAAATTGCTCCACTTGAATTCTTACAATAACCTGTCCCTTGCTAGATCTACCTGTTGAGTTCCTACACCTTGCCACCTGAAGAAGCTAGTAATACCCAGAACAACCAATGGATGGGATCTTTCACAAAAGGGAACTCACGCAACATAGTTGATGGCACCAAAGGTGTTGGTCAACAAACGCATGTGTTTGACTCCAGCCAACAGAGCGTCAGGGTCCTTCTGTCTAATGTAATCCAAGAAAGTAAATTCTGTTTTGAAATATGTAGAAAACTGAACAGCCGCAAACTAGAAAGAAGAAAGAAGACATGAAACTCTTTACACAGCCCTTCCCACTTGTCTGCTCCAATCTCAACTTCTTATCCAAGACCTGGGCAACCCAACTCCACATTCCTGCCTCAAATCATTCTTTTGAAAATCAGGCTGTATAAAAAAAGAAGAAGAAAATGAGGTTGTATATAAACAAACACAGAAATAAATGCATTTCAAATCCCTTATAGAATGCTGTCTGCTGGGCTCTGGCTCTCTGGGTTTGCCCACCTCACCAACAGAGATGGTTCCTAGCAGCCGTATTTCTGCTCAGTATGAATATGACCCTGCAAAACTGGATACAACTGGCTGGGCCGAAGTTGGCCACTGGACTGAGGTGAGGCCAGTCAAAATCTTTCCTGTGTGAAATTGGAATTTACAGAGGGAGGGGCTGCTTGAGAAGATGATTTAAAAAATTAAAAAAAAAAAACCAACAGCCCTCCTGCAGCTTGAACATGTGAACTTGGGCACTTTCCACCAGCCCATGTGATCTAAAGAAGCTGAGAGCCAGTCTGCAGAGAGAAACAGAAAGAAATAAAAGAGGGAAGCAAGAGCCAAAAAGAAACAGAAATACGAATTAGGGAGAATTCTCGAAGCAAAGGTCCAGTAATAGTCATGCCCTTAGGTTATAGAGACACTTTGTATTAATACTAGATTTTCCCTTTACGCCTTTAGGTAACTATTGCCTACCACCAGGAATCCTAACTACTATATTTACCTGGTAGGAAGAGTTGCTGAGTTTCTTCATCACATCCTTCATGAAGTCCACAATTTTCTCAAATTCATCTTGCTGCAAGCTCATTGAGCCATCAAACAGAAATACCAAGTCTACGTTGCCCTTTATACATTCTACAGAGGTCAGACACGGAGGGACTTGGTAAAGAGTCTCCAGGGGTTGGCCTGCCCATGCTTGTTCCCATGAAAGGGCAACCACTCGGAGGTATCGCTCCCCACTTGGCCCCCCATTCCTTACCCTGATAACCAGGGTGCCCTTGCAGCACCGGACCCCTCAGGTTCTCGTGGATGAGGTAACACAGACCACTTAGATAGATGTTCTGGTCACATGTTCGAGACAGCCCAGGATCACAGGCCTGAAGGAAGCAAAGAGTTTCAAAAAGGTTGAGGTGGGCTTCCCTGGTGGCTCCATGTGGTAAAGAATCTGCTAGCCAATGCAGGAGACACGGGTTCGATCCCTGATCCGGGGAGACCTCACATGCCTCAGAGTAACTAATTCATGTGCCACAACAATTGAGCCTGTGTTCTAGAGCCCAGAAGCCAAAACTACTGAAAGCCATGTGTTCTAGAGCCTGTACTCTGCAATAAGAGAAGGTGCTGCAGTGAAAAGCCTGCAACTACAATGGAGAGTAGCCCACTCAGCAATGAAGACTCAGTCCAGCTAAAAAAAAATTTAATTAAATTATTAAAAAATAAAACGGGTTGGGGCTTCCTCTTGCTGTGTGTCTTTTGTGCATCATCAACCAAGAACAAAAACCTTCATCACATCCTTCATGAAGTCCATAATTTTCTGAAATTCATCTTTCTGAAAGCTCCTTGAGCCATCAAACAGAAACACCAAGTCTACTTTGCCCTTTAGCATCATTATCCCTCGACCCTCATTCCTTATATCCAACTGGTTACCCAGGCAAGGTAATTCAGCCTCCAGGTCTTTTGTATCAGTCTCTTCATCCTTACTACCAATGCTATACGCCAATGGATGCTCACTGCCTCCAGGATGAAACCTAAACTCCTTAGTTTGGCATTCATATTGTTTCAGTGGGCACTAGTATACATTTCCAGGCCCATCTGCCTCTATTCCCAAAAACACATTCTGCGTTTACACCAAATCAAATGACCCTCTATTCCTAGAATCTTCAATGCTGCCTCCTTTTTGATGACTGTCTTTCCTGCCAGACTGTAATTTTGAAAGGTCTGGCTTATGTCATAGTCATCTTTATATCTCATTCCCCTTTCCCCCATCAGAACCCAGTACAGTGCCTAGTAATCATAGCTAAGTAGCCAAACTCCAATTAAATACTGGATAAATATTGGGTTGGCCAAAATGTTTGTTTGCGTTTTTCCATACTGAACCCAAAGGAACTTTTCACCCAACCCTTTATTTCACTCACTTAACCTTCTGTCTCTCATACACCTGGGTCAGAAGGATACTGCTGAGATGAACTGTGAAGAACAACAAACTCTGGCTCAGATAGCAATTTGATTCAAATCCTGGGTCTACCTCCTTAAAACCGTGTGATCTTGACAAAGGCTTTTAACCCCTTCAGTCCTGTTTCTTCCTGTGTAAAATGTGTATACTGATCCCTATCTCACCTCTGTCCTAAGGATTAGAAGAGATAACGCAAGGTTTCTCAAGCTTTAGGCATTTGTGTATGAATTCACAATTTCTGCCATATGGGCATATCACACATACTATTATTTATTTAATATTTCATTTAATTAAAATTTATATTTTTAAAAGTGAAGTACAGTTGATTTACAACGTTAGTTTCTAGAGTACAGCAAAGTGTTTCCGTTACATATATATATATATACACACACACACACACACACATTCTTTTCCATTATGGCTTATGACAAGATATTGAATATAGTTCCTTGTGTTATATAATAGGACATTGTTGGGAGAGAAGGGATAGGGGAGGACAGGATTGGGAGTTTGAGATTAGCAAATGCAAACTATTATATATAGTTATCCTATATAATGTATATTATACATAGGATAAACAGCAAGGTCCTACTGTATAGCACAGGAAACTATATCCAATATCTTGTCATAAGCCATAATGGAAAAGAATATGAAAAAACATACGTATAACTGAGTCACTATGTTGTACAGCACAAATTAACACAACATTGTAAATCATCTAGACTTCAATAGAATTAAAAACAAAACAAAAAAACCCAGGACTTTGTTGCTTAAAATTTACTTTTTACAACTTTAACCTCATCCTAAGCAATGCATACTGAAAGAGGAATTCCCCAGGTCAGTAGGTGCCCAATATGCTAATGGAGATCAGTGGAGAAATAACTCCAGAAAGAATGAAGGGATGGAGCCAAAGCAAATAGAATAACCAGCTGTGGATGTGACTGGTGATAGAAGCAAGGTCCGATGCTGTAAAGAGCAATATTGCATAGGAACCTGGAATGTCAGGTCCATGAATCAAGGCAAATTGGAAGTGGTCAAACAGGAGATAGCAAGAGTGAATGTCGACATTCTAGGAATCAGCGAACTAAAATGGACTGGAGTGGGTGAACTTAACTCAGATGACCATTATATCTACTACTGCGGGCAGGAATCATTCCCTCAGAAGAAATGGAGTAGCCATCATGGTCAACAAAAGAGTCCGAAATGCAGTACTTGGATGCAATCTCAAAAACAGAATGATCTCTGGTTTCCAAGGCAAACCATTCAATATCACAGTAATCCAAGTCTATGCCCCAACCAGTAATGCTGAAGAAGCTGAAGTTGAACGGTTCTATGAAGACCTACAAGACCTTTTAGAACTAACACCCAAAAATGATGTCCTTTTCATTATAGGGGACTGGAATGCAAAAGTAGGAAGTCAAGAAACACCTGGAGTAACAGGCAAATTTGGCCTTGGAATATGGAACAAAGCAGGGCAAAGACTAATAGAGTTTTGCCAAGAGAAGGCACTGGTCATAGCAAACACCCTCTTCCAACAACACAAGAGAAGACTCTACACATGGACATCACCAGATGGTCAACACCGAAATCAGATTGATTATATTCTTTGCAGCCAAAGATGGAGAAGCTCTATACAGTCAGCAAAAACAAGACCAGGAGCTGACTGTGGCTCAGATCATGAACTCCTTATTGCCAAATTCAGACTGAAATTGAAGAAAGTAGGGAAAACCACTAGACCGTTCAGGTATGACCTAAATCAAATCCCTTATGATTATACAGTGGAAGTGAGAAATAGATTTAAGGGACTAGATATGATAGATAGAGTGCCTGATGAACTATGGAATGAGGTTCGTGACATTGTACAGGAGACAGGGATCAAGACCATCCCCATGGAAAAGAAATGCAAAAAAGCAAAATGGCTGTCTGGGGAGGCCTTACAAATAGCTGTGAAGGGAGAAGAGAATCGAAAAGCAAAGGAGAAAAGGAAAGATATAAGCATCTGAATGCAGAGTTCCAAAGAATAGCAAGAAGAGATAAGAAAGCCTTCCTCAGTGATCAATACAAAGAAATAGAGGAAAACAACAGAAAGGGAAAGACTAGAGATCTCTTCAAGAAAATTAGAGATACCAAGGAAACATTTCATGCAAAGCTGGGCTCGATAAAGGACAGAAATGGTAGGGACCCAACAGAAGCAGAAGATATTAAGAAATGGCAAGAATACACAGAAGAACTGTACAAAAAAGATCTTCACAACCCAGATAATCACAATGGCGTGATCACTCACCTAGAGCCAGACATCCTGGAATGTGAAGTCAAGTGGGCCTTAGAAAGCATCACTATGAACAAAGCTAGTGGAGGTGATGGAATTCCAGTTGAGTGATTTCAAATCCTGAAAGATGATGCTGTGAAAGTGCTGCACTCAGTATGCCAGCAAATTTGGAAAACTCAGCAGTGGCCACAGGACTGGAAAAGGTCAGTTTTCATTCCAATCCCAAAGAAAGGCAATGCCAAAGAATGCTCAAACTACCGCACAATTGCACTCATCTCACATGCTAGTAAAGTAATGCTCAAAATTCTCCAAGCCAGGCTTCAGCAATATGTGAACCGTGAACTTCCTGATGTTAAAGCTGGTTTTAGAAAAGGCAGAGGAGCCAGAGATCAAATTGCCAACATCTGCTGGATCATGGAAAAAGCAAGAAACTTCCAGAAAAACATCCATTTCTGCTTTATTGACTATGCCAAAGCCTTTGACTGTGTGGATCACAATAAACTGTGGAAAATTCTGAAAGAGATGGGAATACCACCTGATCTGCCTCTTGAGAAATTTGTATGCAGATCAGGAAGCAACAGTTAGAACTGGACATGGAACAACAAACTGGTTCCAAATAGGAAAAGGAGTACATCAAGGCTGTATATTATCACCCTGCTTATTTAACTTATATGCAGAGTACATCATGAGAAATGCTGGACTGGAAGAAGCACAAGCTGGAATCAAGATTGCTGGGAGAAATATCAATAACCTCAAATATGCAGATGACACCACCCTTATGGCAGAAAGTGAAGAGGAACTCAAAAGCCTCTTGATGAAAGTGAAAGTGGAGAGTGAAAAAGTTGGCTTAAAGCTCAACATTCAGAAAACTAGGATCATGGCATCTGGTCCCACCACTTCATGGGAAATAGATGGGGAAACAGTGGAAACAGTGTCAGACTTTATTTTTTTGGGCTCCAAAATCACTGCAGATGGTGACTGCAGCCATGAAATTAAAAGATGCTTACTCCTTGGAAGGAAAGTTATGACCAACCTAGATAGCATATTCAAAAGCAGAGACATTACTTTGCCAACAAAGGTTCGTCTAGTCAAGGCTATGGTTTTTCCTGTGGTCATGTATGGATGTGAGAGTTGGACTGTGAAGAAGTCTGAGCGCCAAAGAATTGATGTTTTTGAACTGTGGTGTTGGAGAAGACTCTTGAGAGTCCCTTGGACTGCAAGAAGATCCAACCAGTCCCTTCTGAAGGAGATCAGCCCTGGGATTTCTTTGGAAGGAATGATGCTGAAGCTGAAACTCCAGTACTTTGGCCACCTCATGCGAAGAGTTGACTCATTGGAAAAGACTCTGATGCTGGGAGGGATTGGGGGCAGGAGGAGAAGGGGATGACAGAGGATGAGATGGCTGGATGGCATCACTGACTCAATAGACATGAGTCTGAGTGAACTCCAGGAGTTGGTGATGGACAGGGAGGCCTGGCGTGCTTCGACTCATGGGGTAGCAAAGAGTCGGACATGATTGAGCGACTGAACTAAACTGAACTGAAGCAATGCAATCCAAGGAATCATGAATTTGAGGGACTTGTATATTTTTTTCTAATAAACCATTAAATCAATGTATAACTATTAAAACGTTAAAGTTGTGTACAACTGTAAGTCATCTTGTGTATGAATGGTCACAGATATTTCACATTTGGGAAAAAAAAAAACTGAGGTAGGTAAGGTCCTAAAAAGAGCTGATAGTTGGGTCTCAATAAATGCTGCTGCTGCTGCTAAGTCGCTTCAGTCGTGTCCGACTCTGTGCGACCCCATGGACGGCAGCCCACCAGGCCCGCCCCGTCCCTGGGATTCTCCAGGCAAGAACACTGGAGTGGGTTGCCATTTCCTTCTCCAATGCATGAAAGTGAAAAGTGAAAGGGAAGTCGCTCAGTCGTGTCCGACTCTTAGCGATCCCGTGGACTGCAGCCCACCAGGCTCCTCCGTCCATGGGATTTTCCAGGCAAGAGTACTGGAGTGGGGTGCCGTTGCCTTCTCCACAATAAATGCTAACTGAATCTAAATCTCTCTGGTGCCTTTAATCTTCCATAGGATCTTTTTTTAAAAATCGGAGTATATTTGCTTTACAATGTTACGTTAATTTCTGCTGTACAACGAAGTGAATCAGCTATACGTATACATGGCCCTCTTGGACCTCCCTCTTGGGCCCTCTTGGACCTCCCTCCCACTCCCCTCATCTCACCCCTCTAAGTCATCACAGAGCACTGAGTTTAACTCCCTGTGCTATACAAAAGCTTCCCACTAGCTAGCTATTTTACACATGACGGTGTATATGTTTCCATTCTAATCTCCCAATTCGTCCCACCCTCCCCTCTCCAATTGTGTCCACACATCCATTTTCTCCGTCTGCGTCTCTATTTCTGACCTGCAAATGGATTCATCTATATCACTTCTCTAGATTCCACATACATATGTTAATATACGATATTTGTTTTTCTCTTTCTGATTTTCTTCACTCTGCATGCAGACTCTAGGTCCATCCACATCTCTACAAATGACCCAGTTTGGTTCCTTCTTATGGCTAAGTAACACTCCCTTGTGGGGTTTCCCCAGTGGCTCAATGGTAAAGAATCCACCTGCAGTTCAGGAGACTTGGGTTTGGTCCCTGGATCAGGAAGATCCCCTGGAAGAAGAAATGGCAACCCACTCCAGGATTCTTGCCTGGAGAATCCCATGAACAGAGGAGCCTGGTGGGCTATAGTCCATGGGGTTGCAAAGAGTCAGACACAACTCAGAGACTAAACAACAGCAATATTCCACTGTATACATGTACCACATTTTCTTCATTCATCTGTATAGGATCTTTAATTCACTTTTTTCTTTCATCTCTCTTTCCTAGCAAAAGCTTCATAGGTACTGACATCACACTATACAAAAATCTTACCAACAGGTTGTCACTTGTGGGGTCTGTTGCCAAGGTCATTCCCAAGTACTTGGAGGTATAGTTGGAACCTGTGGGCACCAGAAGATTCACCTGGAGAAACTTAGGCAACCCAGGTGTGATGGGGCCAGCCTCGACTTCCTGAGCATATTCCTCCCAAACCAGTTACTCACTCAGTGTGACTGGCAGGCAGTCTCCAGTTTCTGGCTGGCATTGATACAGGTTTCCCATGCTGTTCCCTTCGCTTGGAGCTCCCACGACAACCCTGATGAGGAATTCCACCTGTCAGATGGAGCTGCCCAGGTCTTTACCAACTACTCCGACCTATTAAGGGGGTTCAGACCTCCCAAAAGGTTTCTGGAAGCAATTCAGCCACTCCCTATCTGGGTGGATGCTAAGTTCCCATCTCTTCCTTATTGGACCCCAGAAAAATAATCCAATATGCCAGAATTCTAGAAAGTTAAGGATCTTTTCCATTGACTGTACAGAAAAACAGGCCCAGAGAATGATCTGCCAGAATGTGACACTGTGGTTTCATTCAATCAGCAATCAATTCAAAAGTCACATATGGCTTACCTGCTATGTGCTATGTACTAGGGATGGAGAGGGGTTTTGAGAGAGAAACAAAATCTCTGCCTTGAAGGAGTTCACTGTTTAGTTTGGGAGAGAGTCTGGAACTGAGAAAGTGTGGCAAAGCGTTTTAGGGGTTGTCATATGTATTCTATTAGGCACTTATAGGGCTTTTTTTTTTTTCCACTTTTCACACCACAATGTGGGGTCTTAGTTCCCTGACCAGGGATTGAACTCTGCCCCTGAAGTGGAAGCTTGGGGTCCTAACCACTGGACCACCAGGAAAGTCCCGGGGCGCTTTAACGATGGATGGTTCTCATCCTACTATCAGATGGCCTTGCTTGGATCCCACTACAGACTCCTCAAAACAGGAAGGTCCTGGTCAGGGCAGAGAGGGCCTGTGGCAACACTCACCCATTTCCAACTTGCAGAACGCGGTACCCAAAATGCCTCCCGGCAAGTGGAAAGGAGAAGTTTTGCACATGTCGCACATCCAGATTGTAGCTCCAGGCTGGGGCTGAGAGACCAAAAGCGGGTCAGCCACTTCCGACCAGGGGCTCCTCCTTACCTCACAAGCCCCCACAGTGGCAGGCGCTGATTGGCCGCCAACCACACGCCCCCAGTGTGGTCAGGCCACCCATACCTGGGGCAGGACCAGGAACTGCCCTCCAACCTCTCCTGGGGGCCTGGACTACAGGACATATGGAAGCAGCAATTCCTACTACCCAGAGCTCTAAAGGACACACACTTCCGACTGGCCTCTCAGCAAAGGAAGGATGAGAAGATGGTGGCACCTAACGGAGGAGCAATCTGAAGGGGCCCCCCTTGGCAATGGGATGCCGCAAGGGTTTGCATCTCCTCACACATCCACTTCTTCCTGGGACATGGGGCCCAGTCGCCCTGAAAACTCAGATCATTAGCCTCAGGCTTCCTCCCTGTGAAAGTTGGAGATCCCCTGATGCTGTGAGGCTGCCTCCTTGCTCAAGTAACGCTCCCTAACTTCCCCCACCCCCATGGACCAGTCTCTGCCATAACCATTAGATCTCAAATTCCCCATTGCCTCCCCAACCTCAGTGATCCTTGGTGTCATCTGAAAGGCCCCAAACTGTCTTTTTTCAGCCCTGCTTTCCTTACAGGTCTTGGGCTTATTTCACACATCTTAAGATGTCAGAGATGCAGGCCTCGTTTATTTAGATGAAGAAACTGAGCCCCAGAAAGAGGGAAGGGACTTGTCCAAGATGACAATGAGAGGTAGAAGCACGCATAGAACCAGATCCTAGGCCAGATCTATGTGTGCATTAACCATTCCCCCCAAAAAGCATGGCACCCCACTCCAGTTCTTGCCTGGAGAATCCCATGGACAGAGGAGCCTGGCGGGTTACAGTCCATGCTGCTGCTGCTAAGTCGATTCAGTTGTGTCCGACTCTGCGCGACCCCATAGACAGCAGCCCACCAGGCTCCCCTGTCCCTGGGATTCTCCAGGCAAGAACACTGGAGTGGGTTGCCATTTCCTTCTCCAGGGTTTGCATAAAGTTGGACACAATTGAAGCAACTTAGCACGCAGGCACATCTCCTTTCTAAGGGCCCCTCCTCCACCTCTCACTGCTGTGACCTTTTTTCCGTCTTTTGCCTGAAAAGACCTTCAGATCCTGCCTGTAGTTTGTTTGTCTGACTTTGTTTTTCTTCCCCTCTCTCCAGGATTCCCCAGGGCCCCGCATTACCTACGGCTCATGCCACCCTTAAATCAGCTGCTCATTTACTCCGTTCTACAAAGTCCTGCTGTTTCCCTCAGCACAGAGGCATGCCGCTTCCCCTCCCCATCTCCCTTGCCTACCAAAGACAAAAGGTCCAGACAGCAGCAACCTCAGCACGTTGATGCAGGAATTCATCCTTCAAGCCAGCTGGAGGGAGCCAGCCCAGGTATAGTCTCAGAGGGCTCTTGGGATTTACTGGCGACAGGACTCTTTGAAAGAGGGAAATGATAAAGTCCCAGGGCGTCTTGCAGTGGAACTTTCTCACAGAGGCGCCAGGCTGGTGACAGAATCTGGGGGAGAGGGTTGTGCCTAGGCAGGTTGTGAAACTGTGGGTTTGAGAGGAAGTTTAGCAGGTTAGACATTTCCTGTGCCTCTTGCATTTTTATATTATCCTGGGGAAGACAGCACAGTCGTGCTGCCCAGCAGCTGCGGTGTCTTAGTCCTTCACCAACACGAGAACTTAAGATTCGTTAAAGCTCAGGGGAAGACTGGTCAGATGAACTGTGGTACAACCGTCATGGAATGCATGTAGCCACAAAAAAAGAAGGAGGAAAGAAAAAATAAGATGGGGGTGGGGGAAAAAGGATGAGGTAGCTTTCCCTTGACATTGAAAGATGCCCGTGATATGCTCAATCACTGCTGAAGAAAAAAAAGCAAGTTACAGAGCAGTGTATTTAATCATTCATTTTGAGTCTAAAAAATAACAACAAAACACTAATTTCCACAGAATGGAAGATATATGATTTGTAAATCATCTGGTACAGGACTTGTATCCAGAATATATAAAGAACTCTGGTGAGACTTCCCAGGCGGTTCAGTGGCTAGGATTCCAAGCTTCTACTGCAGGGGGAGTGGATTTAATTCTTGTTCTGGGGACTAAGATCCCACATGCTGTGAGGTGTAGCCGAAAAAGGGAAAAACAAAACAGAATATATGCAGAACTCTTGTAGCTCAATGATAAAAAGACAACCCAGTTTTTCAAGTGGGCAAAGAATTTTAACAGACATTTCTCCAAAGACAGTATATAAAATGGCCACTGAGCACATGAAAATGTCCAACATTATTAGTCATTAGAGAAATGCAAATCAACACTAAAAGATACCACTTCACACCCACGAGGATGGCTAAAAATGAAAGAAAGAGAAGAAGTAAGCATTCGTGAGAATGTGGAGACATCGGAACCCTTCTTACTTTACCAGTGGGAATTTAAACTACTGTAGAAAACACTTTGACAGTTCCTCAGAAAAGTTAAACACAGTTTCAGTCTAGATCCAAAAGAACTGAAAACACGTGTTTGCAAAAAAACTTGTGCAAGAGTGCTCAAATCAGCATTATTCATATTAACCCAAAATTGGCAACAATGCAAACATCTACCAACTGATGAATGGGTAAGCAAAACATGGTCTATTCGTACAACAGAATAGTACTCAGTCATAAAAAAAGAACGTTATGACATCCCCTACATGTGGAATCTAAAAAGAAATGACACAAATAAACTTATCTACAAAACAGAAAGAGACTCACAGACTCAGAAAACGAACTCATGGTTGCCCCAGGGGGAAGGGATAGTTAAGGACTTCAGGAGGGTCAAGAACACACTGCTGTCTTTGAAATGGGTAACCAACAAAGACCCGTTGTATAGCACATGGAATCCTGCTCAATGTTATGTGCCAGCCTGGATGGGAGGGCGTTTGGTAGAGAATGGATAAATGTGTATGTATGGCTGAGACCCTTTGCTGTTCACCTAAAACTATCACAACATTGTTAATCGTCTATACCCCAGTACAAAGTATTTTTGGTGTTAAAAGAAATTTTTTTTAAAAAAGAATGAAGTTGGTACCTCCCTGATGGTCCAGTGGCTGACATTCTGTGCATCCACTTGGGGCTTGGGTTTGGTCCCTGGTCGGGGAACGAGGATCGTATATGTCATGCAGTGTGGCTAAGAAAAATAAGTGAATAAGAAAAAAAATAAATTTAAAAAAATTAGGGACTTCCCTTGAGGTCCAGTGATTAAGAATCCTCCTTGCAATGCAAGGGACTCGAGTTCAATTCCTGGTCTGGGGACTAAGATCCCACAGGCCTCAGAGCAACTAAGTCCAAGTCACAACTACTGAGCCTACAAGCTCTGGAGCCTGCAGGCCACAAGTAGATAGTCCATGCGCTGCAACAACGACAAAAGATCCCCCGTGCCAGAGCTAAGACCCAAGGCAGCTAAATAAATAAATACAAATTGTTGAGCTTAAAAAACAAATATTTTTAGAAGGATGAAATATTAGTACATGCTTCAACATGGATAAGCCTTGAAAATCATGCTATGTGAAAGAAGTCGGGCACAAAAGTTCAGATACTGTATAATTGCACTGAGGTGAAATCTCCAGAACAGGCAAATCTCTAGGGACAGAAAATAGATTGGTAATTAGAGTGAGGAAATGTTCTGAAATTAGAGGTGATAGTTGCACAACTTTGTGAATGTTTGAGAAACTGATGAATAGTGTGTGATTTATATCTTTTAAAAAAAGAAAGAGGGGAAAATGGAAGTTGAAATCATGAGTGTGTAGAAAAAATAATAATCTGAAAGGACACAACCAGACTCCAAACAGTGGCTACCTAGGCAGAATATAGATTACATATTTCTGGAAAAAACATTTTTTTTTTTTTAACAACAAAGATGTAAAACTTGGGTAGCTTTAATTTTATTTACTCATTTGTTTTTGGCTGCACTGGGTCTTCGTCGCTGTGAGGGCTTTTCTCTAGTTGCGGTGAGAGGGAGCTACTCTCTGGTGTGGTGCTTGGGCTTCTCATTACAGTGGCTTCTCTTGTTGCGGAGCATGGGGTCTAGGGCACGAAGCTCAGCAGCTGTGGCTTGCGGGCTCTAGAGAACCGTTGTGGTGCACGGGCTGAGTTCCTCCAAAGCATGTAGCATCCTCCCAGATTGGGGATCAAAGCCATGTCTCTTGCATTGGCAGGTGGCTACTTTACCACTGAGCCACTAGGGAAACCCCAACCTGGGTAATTTAAAAATATATATATATATATTAAAAACACAACAGAATAGAGGAAGTGTACTTGTTTATGGGAAGGGAATGCTGATACACTTCAGATTATATTCCTGTTGTGAGGAGATCCTGCTCAACCAGTAAGATCACTTCCAGTATTATTGCCTTAAGGAAGGCTTTTTTTCTTTTTTCTTTTTGGCTGCACCACAGTAAGTGAGTTCGAACCTGCACCCTCTGTATTGGAAGCATGGAGTCCCAGTCATAACCAGGGAAGTCCCCTGGGGAAAGCTTTTGCAAGCAGATTACCGGTAATCTACTGCCAAGCAGTTACAATGTGACAAGCTAGCTCTTGGTAATGAGATGATGTTAAGTAGTCTTTTTCAAATTCAGTTAAAATCTGGTAAGTCAGACTGATTTCGTTAATTCTCTGTACAGCAGTTCCAATTTACAGCTAACCAAATTCTTCCGTTTTTTAACTACAAAAAGAATGCACATTTTAAAATTCAAGCATCAGAGAAGTATATAAAGTAACAGAATAAAATCTCTAGAATAACCATGGGCATCACTGACTCAATGAACATGAGTTTAAGCAAACTCCAGGAGAAAGTAGAAGACAGGGAAGCCTGAAGTGCTACGGTTCATAGGGTCTCAAAGAGTTGGACACGACTTAGCAACTAAAAAACGACAAAACCATTTGGAGTCGTACATTCTTTGTGACAAAAAATCATTCTAGTAGTTAAATGCATACAGATTCTATCTGTCTAGAAAAATTATAATTCTCCTCTCGCCATGGAGCATCTGTTGTTGTTGTTTACTTGCTCAGTCATGTCCGACTGACTCTTTGAAACCCCATGAATTATAGTTCACCAGGCTCCTCTGTCCGTAGGGTTCTCCAGGCAAGAATACTGGAGTGGGTTGCCATGCCCTCCTCCAGGGGATCTTCCCAACCCAGGGATGGAACCTATATCTCCTGCATTGGCAGATGGACTCTTTACCACTGAGCCACCAGGGAGGCCCACGGAACATCTAACCCAGAATTAATAGTCAAATTAGCCATCTCCAGTGTGAAGGTTTTCCTATACAGTCCAGCAGTCTCCAAACTTTTTGGCACCAGAGACTGGTTTTATGGAAGACAACATTTCCTTGGACAGGGAGTCAGGTAGGGGGATGGTGATGGTTTCAGAATGATTCAAGAGCATTACATTTATTGTGCACTTTATTTCTATTTTTACTACATCAGTGCCACCTCAGATTATCAGGCATTTTAGATCTCAGAGGTTGGGAATCCTTGCTTCACACCAGCTTCAAATTTTAGATGCTTGAGTTAGGGCTTAAGTTTATAGAAACTTTAAGTGTATCAGTAGCAATGAATAGAGCACCTGGGATGCAAGGAATTCAGGAAACAATCTCAAAGTCTCCACTTTTTGGATTATAGTTTATGTGTATGTTTTAGCAGGTGGGTATACTCTTTTGTATATTTATCACGTTCTGGTTTTCAGTTTGAAAAAAAAAAGAATCACATGCTGTCTCCCGCACTGGGCCTCTGACTTCCCAGAATGTGGGGGGCTTACTTGCACTTTGTAGCTTCAGGAAGCTACAAATGTCTCCTCAGTGTTCAAACAGACCAAGTATCTAGAGAAAAAAGGATGAAACTCACATAGTGTTGGTCATACATGCACCTCCTTCTAAGGAAGCCGCTTCAGCAGCTGGTTTCTGTGTTATGTCATCTTGGCTGCATCACATGAACAGTGTGAAATAGATCCTGTTGGCATGGTGATGGCTGACGGGACCTGAGGTCAAGCCCAGGGCAAAGATGGCCATGGATAGGTTGGACTCAACAGATGCAGCTGTCTTCAGAATGGCATGGTAGTTCCACTTAAGAATTGTTCCATACAGGACCATGGAAATGAGCTCAAACTTATCACCTCACAGAGGAGTGACAAGTGAGATCTCAGATTGGGAAGTTCCAGGTTACACAAAATCCACGAAACTAAGACTGAACCAGTGTCTCGGATGCCTCAAGTCTCTGTGCCCTCTCCAGGGTAAAATGATTTTCATTGTCTTACTTTTCTGTAGGTTCATCTGAAAATGATGAGAGAATTTTCTCTTGCTCCACTGAAGAAAGCAAACAGGACTTTGTATCATGCTTTTTTTTTTTTTTTTGGCCACAGCTTGCAGCATGTGGGATCTTCCCCAACCAGGGATCAAACCCATGCCCTTGCACTGGAAGTGTGGAGTCTTAACCACTAAACTACCAGGGAATTCCTTATATTATGTTCTTTTGTACCTTTATCATTGATCATTCCATGGTTCAAGTCATCATCATTTTGTGCACAGAATTTTTTTTTTTTTTGCATCAGATTATTCTATAATTTTTGGTAAGTGTAACAGTACAAATAATACTGTAATCCTCCCTGATGCCCTCTCCTCAAGGCAATAATTACAATTGTTTGAAGGTAGTGATGCTTTTATATTTTAGTATGTATATATGTCACAATATACATTTTGTGATATTTATGATTTTTAATCGACATAAAATAATTTCCAAACTGTATAAAATGTTCTGTACTTTGCTTTGTTAACTCAGTGTCTGTGAGCCCAATCAAAGTAGATATGAATGCATGTGTGTGTGCTAAGTCACTTCAATCATGTCCAACTCTTTGTGACCCTATGGACTGTAGCTTGCCAGACTCCTCTGTCTATGGGATTCTCCAGGCAAGAATACTGGAGTGGGTTGCCATGGCCCTCCTCCAGCAGATCTTCCCCACCCAGGGATCGAACCCACATCTCATGTCTCCTGTATTAGCAGGTGGGTTCTTTACCACTAGCATCACCTGGAAAGCCCAGATATGTATAGCTCTGGTTTATTCATTTTGACAGCTATGTAATATTCCATTTTTGATTATGCTCACATGTAGTCTTTTCTTTTTTTTTTTAAGTCTTCCTTTTCTGATAGATATTGAGTTGCAATGCTTCAATAAAAATCCTGGTATATGTCTCTTTCATTATTCTTTATAAATTTCCTTATGATATATCCATAAGAATTAAAGTCATAAGGCATATATATCTTCAAAAACAATACATAATAATAAATTGTCTTTCAGAGGAGTTATGGCAATTCTACCAATTCTCCTTTTCTTTACTTGTCAATGTCTCACCTTTTTTTTTCTTGATGGTCTTGTCAACTGAAAAAAAAAGAAAAGTGAAAGTCTCTCAGTCGTGTCCGATTCTTTGCAACACCATGGACTATACAGTCCATGGAATTCTCCAGGCCAGAATACTGGAGTGGATAGCCTTTCCCTTCTCCAGGGAATCTTCCCAACCCAGGGATTGAACCCAGGTCTCCCACATTGTAGGCAGATTCTTTACCAGCTGAGCCATAAGGGAAGCACCCCCCCCCAAAAAAAAAAAAAAAGAAATGCACACCATAAAAGCATCAAATTTCAGTTTTATCTGAGACCTTATTGAGTATTATACCCAGGAGCTGGCCTCTCAGATAGCTCTGAGGAACTGCTCTCAAGTGGGAAGTGAGGAGCCAGGATACATGTGACTTTGGGGCTGGGAAATACATGTTGTCAAGCATACGTCTTGGTGTGTGTGTGCTCAGTCACTCAGCTGTGTCCAACTCTTTGCCACCCCATGGACTGTAGCCTCCCAGGCTTCTCTGTCCATGGAATCTTCCAGGCAAGAATACTGGAGTGGGTTGCCATTTCCTACTCCAAGGGATCTTCCAGATCCAGGGATGGAACTCCGGTCTCTTAGTCTCCTGCATTGGCAGGTGTATTCTTTACGACTAGCACCACCTGGGAAGCCCATACATCTTGGTAAAAGATTACTAATCTAATCACAAAGCCAGAGATCTTAAATTAATGATTTTACTACTTTTCTACATATAAGAAGATGCAAGCTCTGGGGTCATTGACATTCTTCCTTAGACATGCATCTTAATTATCTACATCCCAAACACAGAAAGCTCCACCTATTTTTCTTCTGGAATTCCCTGCACTGTCAGTGGGCAACTGCTGTGGTTTACAACTTAATCCTGTAGAACAGGAATGGTGGGCAACATTGTTTCCATTGTAATGTCTGCTAAGTCACTTCAGTCGTGTCTGACTCTCTGTGACTTCATAGACGGCAGCCCACCAGGCTCCCCCGTCCCTGGGATTCTCCAGGTAAGAACACTGGAGTGGGTTGCCATTTCCTTCTCCAATGCATGAAAAGTAAAAAGTGAAAGTGAAGTCGCTCAGTTGTGTCTGACTCTTAGCGACCCCATGGACTGCAGCCTACCAGGCTCCTCCATCCATGGGATTTTCCAGGCAAAAGTACTGGAGTGGGGTGCCATTGCCTTCTCTGTTGTAATGTCTAGGTGTTTTTAAAGTATTTATTTGTTAAAAAAGAAATGCAAAAAGGCAAAACGGTCATCTGAGGAGGCCTTTCAAATAGCTGAGAAAAGAAGAGAAGTGAAAGGCAAAGGAGAAAAGGAAAGATAAACCCATTTGAATGCAGAGCTCCAAAGAATAGCAAAGACTGGTAAGAAAGCCTTCCTCAGTGATCAGTGCAAAGAAATAGAGGAAAACAATAGAATGGGAAAGATGAGAGATCTCTTCAAGAAAATTAGAGATACCAAGAGAACATTTCATGCAAAGATTGGCACAACAAAGGACAGAAATGGTATGGACCTAACAGAAGCAGAAGATATTAAGAAGAAGTGGCAAGAATACACAGAACAATTATACAAAAAAAGATCTTCATGACCCAGATAACCATGATGGTGTGATCACTCACCTAGAGCCAGACATCCTGGAATGCAAAGTCAAGTGGGCCTTAGGAAGCATCACTACGAACAAAGCTAGTGGAGGTGATGGAATTTCAGTTGACCTATTTCAATTCCTAAAAGATAATGCTGTGAAAGTGCTGCACTCAGTGTGCCAGCAAATTTGGAAAACTCAGCAGTGGCTACAGGGCTGGAAGAAGTCAGTTTTCATTCCAATCCCAAAGAAGAGCAATGCCAAAAAATGCTCAAACTATCGCACAATTGCACTCATCTCACATGCTAGCAAAGTAATGCTCAAAATTCTCCAAGCGAGGCTTCAATAGTATGTGAACCATGAACTACCAGATGTTCAGGCTGGATTTAGAAAAGGCAGAGGAACCAGAGATCAACATCCATTGGACCATCAAAAAAGCAAGAGAGTTCCAGAAAAACATCTACTTCTGCTTTATTGATTACACCAAAGCCTTTGACTGTGTAGATCACAACAAACTGTGGAAAATTCTTCAACAGATAGGAATACCAGACTGCCTGACCTGCTTCCTGAGAAATCTGTATGCAGGTCATGAAGCAACAGTTAGAACCAGACATGGAGCAACAGACTGGTTCCAAATTGGGAAAGGAGTACGTCAAGGCTGTATATTGTCACCCTGTTTATTTAACTTATATGCAGGGTACATCATGAGAAATGCTGGGCTGGAGGAAGCACAAGCTGGAATCAAGATTGCCAGGAGAAATGTCAATAACCTCAGATACTCAGATGACACCACCCTTATGGCAGAAAGTGAAGAGGAACTAAAGAGCTTCTTGATGAAAGTGAAAGATGAGAGTGAAAAAGTTGGCTTAAAACTCAACATTCAAAAAACGAAGATCATGGCATCTGGTCCCATTACTTCATGGCAAATAGATGGGGAAACAATAGAAACAATGACAGACTTTATTTTGCAGGGCTCCAAAATCACTTGTGGATGGTGACTGCAGCCATGAAATTAAACGATGCTTGCTCCTTGGAAGAAAAGCTATGACCAACCTAGACAGCATATTGAAAATCAGAGACATTACTTTGCCAACAAAGGTCTGTCTAGTCAAAGCTATGGTTTTTCCAGTAGTCATGTATGGATGTGAGAGTTGGACTATAAAGAAAGCTGAGCGCCACAGAATTGATGCTTTTGAACTGTGGTGTTGGAGAAGACTCTTGAGAGTCCCTTGGACCACAAGGAGATCCAACCAGTCCATCCTAAAGAAAATCAGTCCTGAATATTCTTTGGAAGGACTGATGCTGCAGCTGAAACTCCAATACTTTGGCCACCTTATGCGAAGATGCTGGGAAAGATTGAAGGCAGGAGGAGAAGGGGATGACAGAGGATGAAATGGTTGGATGGCATCACTGACTCGATGGACATGAGTTTGAGCAAGGTCCAGGATTTGGTGATGGACAGGGAGGCCTGGCATGCTTCAATCCTTGGAGTCACAAAGAGTCGGACACAACTGAGTGACTAAACTGAAGTGATAATTCAGAAACAGCCAGAAGGAAAAGATGAACAGGGCAGGGTGTGAGGAAAGAGCTTCCTTGTCCTCTCCAGGCATCACCCTCTCCCAGCACCTCCACCTGTTCACCAATGCAGAAGCTCCTTGTACCTAGATTTTGTGGCAGTCCCCTAACTAACTTGTCCTGCTTCCAACTTTGCCTCTGCTACAGCCAGAGGGGTCCTTTGAAAATATGTCAGAGACATCCCTGGTAGTCCAGTGGTTAAGACTTCAGGCTTCCAATGCAGGGGACATGGGTTGATCCCTGGTTGAGGAACTGGGATCCCACATGGCATGTGCTCAGCCAAAAATAAATAAATAAAAATAAAAGATCACATCAGTCTCTTGCTCAAAACCCTCCAACTTCCTCTTATTTCACTCAAAATACCAGTCAAAGTTCTCACCATTGCCCATGCAGCTTTAATCCATCAGACATCTCATTATCTGTTTGAGCTTGTCCCCCTCAAGCTCACTCGTTTTCAGCCTCTCTGCTCTCCCGGCTCTTTGATCACCCTCTGCCTCCAGACGCTTGTTCTCTTGCAGGCTCCTTCCCTCATCTCCTTGAGGTTCTTGTTCCTTAACACTAACAAACTACTTCTTTCTACTACCTAATTTCCTTAGCCATCCAGTTGATTGTCCGTCCTCCCTGTGCTGTGCTTAGTCACTCAGTCATGTCCGACTCTTTGCAACCCTATGGGCTGTAGCCCGCCAGCCTCCTCTGTCCTTGGGGGATTCTCCAGGCAAGAATAGTGGAGTGGGTTGCCATGCCCTCTTCCAAGGGATCTTCCCTCGTGTCTTCTGCATTGGGAGGCGGGTTTTTTTTTTTTTTTTTTTACCACTAGCGCCACCTGGGAAGCCCTCAGTGTATGCCCAGTACCTAAAACAGTACTTGGAGCAGAGTGAATAAATATTGAATCGATAAGTATTTACTGAATGAATGAATGCTTGGGGCTACCCTTTTCTCTAAGGATAGTTAAGAGGCTTTTGCTTTCCAGGATCTAGGCTCTTAAGAACCAAAAATCTGTATCATCCTAAAGGAAGAGGTTGAAGGAGTTTAAAGAAGAAGGCCGAGTTCCTAGAACCAGAAATTTACTTAATGGCTGTATAACACGAAACAACACACTGGTGGCAGGTAAGCAATCCATTGGCTTCTGCCAGAATGTGAGCTGGGGAACAGAGAGAGGATTGGCCAGTTATAAGTGAGGAGAGGGCAGTGCAAACATGCAGAGAAATATGTGTCATGAGAGATAGAAATATGAGCTCCATGAGCCAGGCACAGCAATAACTTGGAAGGCGGCATCCACTCCTAATGGCCTCTCGTGTCCCAGTCCACTCAGACTCTCACACTGAGCCTTTTCTTCCCTGTGGCTCATTTTTTTTTTTTTTTTTTAAAGCTTGTTTATTTGGTTATGCTGGGTCTTAGTTGCAGCATGCAGGATCTAATAATGGTTCCCTGACCAGGGATCAAACCCAGGCTCCCTGCATTGGGAGAACAGACTGTTACCCACTGGACCAGAAAAGAAGTCCCTTTCCTGTGGCTCTTGAATGAATAAAATATTGACTAAGCAAGGGTGCGGCAGGAGGGAGACTCCAGTGTGCAGGGACCAGTGGGCCCCTGGTTGATGTAGCTGGCAACAGGAAGGGGCTGAGGGCTCCCTGCCACACCCACCATCCACCAGGCCCAACTGCCTCTAAACCCAGGACAAATCAGGGCAGAGTTCTCTTTTTAGATTCACAGCAGATCTGCTGGTGTAAATGCCACCGGCTGCTATCAGCTGCTATTTCCCAGACACGGGCTCCCCACCCACTACTTCCTCTTGGGTGTCTTGACACCCTTGTCAGGATGACTCTGACACAACTATTTGGGTCACCACAAGGTTCCTTCTTCTTCTTCCCAGCTGCCAGGAGGTTAGAAGGTAGAACTGCCCAGAGTAGATCAAACAGAAAAACAGAATCTGGAAGACTGGTTATTGTACAAGTGTTTGCACCGTATGAACTGTTTGGGGGGATATCTAAGTGATCAGGGAGGCCTCCTTTCAGGCTCATCACCTATCAGACTGTCCTCACCCTCTCTGCCACCCCTCCTCCTGAATGAATATTCCTGAAACTCCTTCAGGAACTATGGATAATTCCCTTCAAGGCCTTGGTTGACTCCCTATGAAAGAAGATCTTGGCCAAATCTCACACTGTGGCAAGTACCAGGAGCCCATCTGAACTGGCTAAAATTAAAAGAATAAATCTGTTTAAAGGATATCACAGAGCCCTAAGGGGGACCTCAAAACAACTGAGTCTTCCAGGTGGCTGGAGCGGGCACCCCATCTCCCCTCATCCTGCACTTCCTCTCTGCAGACCACCTTTCTCTACCTCTTCAACAAAGCTCAAAAATGGTTGCCCTTTATTATTTTTTAAATATTTATTTATTTGGCTGACCCAGTCCTGGTTGTGGCATGCAGGATCTTCAGTTGTGGCATGCAAACTTTTACCTGTAGCTTGTGGGCTATAGTTCCACGACCAGGGATTGAACCCTTGGGAGCGCAGAATCGTAGCCACTGGACCACCAGGGAAGTCCCAAGTTTGCCCATTATTGACAACCTCATCCCAAATGAAAGACCATGGGGCCCTCAGGCGGACCTCAAAACAACTGAGTCTTCCAGGTGGTTGGAGCAGGCACCCCATCTAAAAAGGGAGAACCTGACTGGGCCAGCTACAGCACCAATGTCTACTCTACAGTAATCAGCTGAGGCCAAGGGGACAGGGCCACATTCGAAATATAAACCAGCCTGTAAACCTGCATCTGGCCGTCTCATCCTCAACTCCCCTGGAAGGGGCAGTAGTACTCAAATAGAAGTTGTGAGGCTAGGGTGAGGCAGAAATGCCAAAAGTTCTTTGTTATTGGGGGTAAATTTCAATCTTACGACATAACTAGGCTGAAACTTCTTTAGCTTCATGTCCTACTCTTTCTTCCTCAGTCTCTCACTGGCCCATCCCTTTTGCCGGAAATGTGCATTCCCCATCGCCATGTGTCAGAATCTTCCCGAGTTTATCTCGAAGGCTTCATGCCAGCTTCTCCATGCCATCCTTTATGACACCTTCTGCTAGAAGTGTAATAAGAAAATTTCTGATTTGAAAGAACTCCTGAATCACCTAATCCAACCTTCTCTCACTTCACATAAATCTGCTATATTTTAACTTGTACCAAATCTTCAGCCAGGGGCCACTCACACACCTCCAGAGATGGGACACACATGACTTCTCAAGGAGATTCACTGTGTCTCCAGCACTGCTGCCTGTAGGAAAATGCTGTCTTGTATTACATGCCAATGTGCCTTCCTGCAACTTCTATTCTTTAAACTTTTTTTTTTCCTGCATGGCATGTGGGATCTCCATTTCCCAACCAGGACTGAACCTGTGCCCTTTGCACTGGAAGTGCAGTGTCCCAACCACTGGAATGTCAGGGAAATCTCCCATGCTTTAGACTTGGTTCTGCCCTGGGGAAATGCTTGTACCTGCATTCTTGTGTACTCAGTCACTTCAGTCATGTCTGGCTCTTTGCAACCCAATGGACTACAACCTGTCAGACTTCTCTATCCATGGGATTCTCCAGGCAAGAATACTGGAGTGGGTTGCCATTCCTTTGAGAGAGTCAATTCCTAGGCAGGTTGATCAGAAGTCTGGGGTCCCCAGGGAGGAGAAAGGGGTCTGGGGTTCTCAAAATGGAGATAGCGGTCTGGAATTCTCAAGAAAGAAGAAAGGACAAACATCTGTTTTTCTCCACATTCCTTAATCTTAGTCACATAAAACGTTTTTTTCTTTAAGCTGGGAACTGATGATTACACAACAAACAACGCTCTTGAAACTCTGTACTAAGGATTATATAACAACAGTGTATCCTGCTTGAGGACAGTTTTTCCTTCCTGGAAAACCTTCTGGCTAAATCTGTTATCCTAAAATGTAAATTTACAATCTTGAGACATTCTTTTGATTTATTGTCAGTTCAGTTCAGTTCAGTCCCTCAGTCATGTTTGACTCTTTGCAACCCCGTGGACTATAGCATGCCAGGCCTCCCTATCCATCACCAACTCCTGGAGCTTGCTCAAAGTCATGTCCACTGAGTCAGTGATGCCATCCAACCATTTCATCCTCTGTCATCCCCTTCTCCTCCTGCCTTCAATCTTTCCCAGCATCAGGGTCTTTTCGAAAGAGTCAGTTCTTTGCATCAGGTGGCAGAAGTATTGGAGTTTCAGCTTCAGCATCAGTCCTTCCAAAGAATATTCAGGACTGATTTTCTTTAGGATGGACTGGTTGGATCTCCTTGTGGTCCAAGGGATTCTCAAGAGTTTTCTCTACACCACAGGTTCAAAAGCATCAATTCTTCAGCACTCAGCTTTCTTTATAGTCCAACTCTCACATCTGTACATGACTACTGGAAAAACCATAGCTTTGACTAGACAGACCTTTGTTGGCAGAGTAATGTCTCTGCTTTTCAATATGCTATCTAGGTTGGTCATAGCTTTTCTTCCAAGGAGCAAGTGTCTTTTAATTTCATGGCTGCAGTCACCATCTGAGTGATTTTGGAGCCCCAGAAAATAAAGTCTGTCATTGTTTCTATTGTTTCCCCATCTATTTGCCATGAAGTAATGGGACCAGATGCCATGATCTTCGTTTTTTGAATGTTGAGTTTAAGCCAACTTTTTCACTCTCCTCTTTCACTTTCATCAAGAGGCTCTTTAGTTCCTCTTCACTTTCTGCCAAAAGGGTGGTGTCATCTGAGTATCTGAGGTTATTGACATTTCTCCTGGCAATCTTGACTCCAGCTTGTGCTTCATCCAGCCCAACATTTCACATGATGTACTCTGCATATAAGTTAAATAAGCAGGGTGACAATATACAACCTTGATGTACTCCTTTCCCAATTTGGAACCAGTCTATTGTTCCATGTCAGGTCCTAACTGTTGCTTCCTGACCTATGTACAGATTTCTCAGGAGTCAGGTCAGGGCGTCTGGTATTCCCTTTCCTTTAAGAATTTTCCATAGTTGTGACTCACACAGTCAAAGGCTTTGGCATAGTCAATAAAACAGAAGTAGATGTTTCTCTGGAACTCTCTTGCTTTTTCTATGATCCAACAGATGTTGGAAACTTGATCTCTGGCTCTGCTGCCTTTTCTAAATCCAGCTTGAACATCTGGAAGTTCACAGTTCACATACTGTTGAAGCCTGGCTTGGAGAATTTTGAGCATTACTTTGCTAGCATGTGAGATGAGTGCAATTGTGCAGTAGTTTGAGTATTCTTTGACATTGCCTTTCTTTGGGATCAGAATGAAAACTGACCTTTTCCAGTCCTGTGGCCACTGCTGAGTTTTCCAAATTTGCTGGCAAATTGAGTGCAGCACTTTCACAGCATCATCTTTTAGGATTTGAAATAGCTCATCTGGAATTCCATCATCTTTACTAGCTTTGTTCGTAGTGATGCTTTCTAAGGCCCACTTGACTTCCCATTCCAGGATGTCTGGCTCTAGGTGAGTTATCACACCATCATGATTATCTGGGTCACGAAGATCTTTTTTGCATAGTTCTCTGTGTATTATTGCCACCTCTTAATATCTTCCCTGGTGGCTCAGAGGGTAAAGCTCTGCCTGCATTGCAGGAGACCTGGGTTCGATCCCTGTGTCAGGAAGATCCCCTGGAGAAGGAAATGGCACCCCACTCCAGTACTTTTGCCTGGAAAATCCCATGGACAGAGAAGCCTGGTAGACTACAGTCCATGGGATCGCAAAGAGTCAGGCACGACTGAGCGACTTCACTTTCTTAATATCTTCTTCTTCTGTTAGGTCCATACCATTTCTGTCCTTTGTTGTGCCCATATTTTCACGAAATGTTCCCTCTAATTTTCTTGAAGAGATCTCTTGTCTTTCCCATTTTATTGCTTTCCTCTATTTCTTTGCATTGATCACTGAGGAAGGCTTTCTTATCTCTCCTTACTATTCTTTAATTCTGCATTCTAATGGGTATATCTTTCCTTTTCTCCTTTGCCTCTCGCTTCTTTATTAAAAAAGTATATAACTCCCTTGCTAACACTAGCAAGGGGGACACTCTCCATCCCCCATCTGATGTCTATGTCAGAAGCTTTTTCTGTCCCTTTTTATACTTTAACAAAACCCTGCTATACAAAAGCTCTTGAGTGATCAAGTGGTCCCTGGTCCTGAAATTAAATCTTCTTCTTCGGAGATCACAAATCCAACACTATTCACCGCAAGCTATCATCTTGGGAGCTTGTCTGGTATCTTCAGGACAAGGTAAGAACACTCAGAGCTCTAGCCTCTCTGCTTTCTCAGTATGCACATTTTCTGCTTTACTTTACTAACTCCATGGTGTGCTTATGTAAATGAATGACATGCCCTGCGAGATGCAAGTGATGAGCCCTGCTCTGTGGTTTCATGGTGCCTCGCAATGACTGAAGGCAATCCCAAAAAAGGGAGTCTTGTCGGAGGTTTATACCGACCTGTCAAGGCCAAAAGACACTCAAGGTCCCTGCTAGTGGAGCGGCCAGAGATGGGCAAAGTCTGTGGACTGAACTTTCCTTTCTTGGTCATCTTTTCCTGGTCTCTGACCATTTCATAATTGCATGGGGCATTAGAACTACTAACCTAATTTGTCATATCATAGACTTTCAAGGGAATTGTGACCCATGCTGTTACTATGTACTTTTACTCAGACCCCATGTATGGAAGTGCTGTTAGGTCTGACAACCAAATGGCAAACCACTTCAGTATTCTTGCCTTGAGGACCCCATGAACAAAAGGCAAATGATAGGATACTGAAAGAGGTTGGTAGGTGCCCAATATGCTACTGGAGATCAGTGGAGAAATAACTCCAGAAAGAATGAAGGGATGGAGCCAAAGCAAAAACAATACCCAGCTGTGGATGTGACTGGTGATAGAAGCAAGGTCCGATGCTGTAAAGAGCAATATTGCATAGGAACCTGGAATGTCAGGTCCATGAATCAAGGCAAATTGGAAGTGGTCAAACAGAAGATGGCAAGAGTGAATGTCGACATTCTAGGAATCACTGAACTAAAATGGACTGGAGTGGGTGAACTTAACTCAGATGACCATTATATCTACTACTGCGGGCAGGAATCACTCAGAAGAAATGGAGTAGCCATCACGGTCAACAAAAGAGTCCGAAATGCAGTACTTGGATGCAATCTCAAAAATGACAGAATGATCTCTGTTCATTTCCAAGGCAAACCATTCAATATCACAGTAATCCAAGTCTATGTCCCAACCAGTAATGCTGAAGAAGCTGAAGCTGAATGGTTCTATGAAGACCTACAAGACCTTTTAGAACTAACACCCAAAAAAGATGTCCTTTTCATTATAGGGGACTGGAATGCAAAAGTAGGAAGTCAAGAAACACCTGGAATAACAGGCAAATTTGGCCTTGGAATATGGAACAAAGCAGGGCAAAGGCTAATAGAGTTTTGCCAAGAGAAGGCACTGGTCATAGCAAACAGCCTCTTCCAACAACACAAGAGAAAACTCTATACATGGACATCACCAGATGGTCAACACTGAAAGCAGATTGATTATATTCTTTGCAGCCAAAGATGGAGAAGCTCTATACAGTCAGCAAAAACAAGACCAGGAGCTGACTGTGGCTCATATCATGAACTCCTTATTGCCAAATTCAGACTGAAATGGAAGAAAGTAGGGAAAACCACTAGACCATTCAGGTATGACCTAAATCAAATCCCTTATGATTATACAATGGAAGTGAGAAATAGATTTAAGGGCCTAGATCTGATACATAGAGTGCCTGATGAACTATGGATGGAGGTTTATGACATTGTACAGGAGACAGGGATCAAGACCATCCCCATGGAAAAGAAATGCAAAATAGCAAAATGGCTGTCTAGGGAGGCCTTACAAATAGCTGTGAAAAGAAGAGAAGTGAAAAGCAAAGGAGAAAAGAAAAGATATAAGTATCTGAATGCAGAGTTCCAAAGAATAGCAAGAAGAGATAAGAAAGACTTCCTCAGTGATCAATGCAAAGAATAGAGGAAAACAACAGAATGGGAAAGACTAGAGATCTCTTCAAGAAAATTAGAGATACCAAGGGAATATTTCACGCAAAGATGGGCTCGATAAAGGACAGAATGGTATGGACCCAACAGAAGCAGAAGATATTAAGAAGAGGTGGCAAGAATACACAGAAGAACTGTACAAAAAAGATCTTCACAACCTAGATAATCACGATGGTGTGATCACTGACCTGGAGCCAGACATCCTAGAATGTGAAGTCAAGTGGGCCTTAGAAAGCATCACTATGAACAAAGCTAGTGGAGGTGATGGAATCCCAGTTGAGTGATTTCAAATCCTGAAAGATGATGCTGTGAAAGTGCTGCACTCAATATGCCAGCAAATTTGGAAAACTCAGCAGTGGCCACAGGACTGGAAAAGGTCAGTTTTCATTCCAATCCCAAAGAAAGGCAAGGCCAAAGAATGCTCAAACTACCGCACAATTGCACTCATCTCACATGCTAGTAAAGTAATGCTCAAAATTCTCCAAGCCAGGCTTCAGCAATACATGAACCGTGAACTTCCTGATGTTAAAGCTGGTTTTAGAAAAGGCAGAGGAACCAGAGATCAAATTGCCAACATCTTCTGGATCATGGAAAAAGCAAGAAAGTTCCAGAAAAACATCTACTTCTGTTTTATTGACTATGCCAAAGCCTTTGATTGTGTAGATCACAATAAACTGTGGGAAATTCTGAAAGAGATGGGAATACCAGACCACCTGACCTGCCTCTTGAGAAACCTATATGCAGGTCAGGTAGCAACAGTTAGAACTGGACATGGAACAACAGACTGGTTCCAAATAGGAAAAGGGGTACGTCAAGGCTGTATATTGTCACCCTGCTTATTTAACTTATATGCAGAGTACATCATGAGAAATGCTGGGCTGGAAGAAGCACAAGCTGGAATCAAGATTGCCGGAAGAAATATCAATAACCTCAGATATACAGATGACACCACCGGTATGGCAGAAAGTGAAGAGGAACTCAAAAGCCTCTTGATGAAAGTGAAAGTGGAGAGTGAAAAAGTTGGCTTAAAGCTCAACATTCAGAAAACTAAGATCATAGCATCTGGTCCCATCACTTCATGGGAAATAGATGGGGAAACAGTGGAAACAGTGTCAGACTTCATTTTTTGGGGGGCTCCAAAATCACTGCAGATGGTGATTGCAGCCATGAAATTAAAAGACGCTTACTCCTTGGAAGGAAAGTTATGACCAACCTAGATAGCATATTCAAAAACAGAGACATTACTTTGCCAACAAAGGTCTGTCTAGTCACGGGTATGGTTTTTCCAGTGGTCATGTATGGATGTGAGAGTTAGACTGTGAAGAAAGCTGAACGTGGAAGAATTGATGCTTGAACTGTGGTGTTAGAGAAGACTCTTGAGAGTCCCTTGGACTGCAAGGAGATCCAACTAGTCTATTCTAAAGGAGTTCAGTTCTGGGTGCTCTTTGGAAGGAATGATGCTAAAGCTGAAACTCCAGTACTTTGGCCACCTCATGCGAAGAGTTGACTCATTGGAAAAGACCCTGATGCTGGGAGGGATTGGGGGTAGGAGGAGAAGGGGACGACAGAGGATGAGATGGCTGGGTGGCATCACCGACTCAATGGACGTGAGTTTGAGTGAACTCCAGGAGATGGTGATGGACAGGGAGGCCAGGCGTGCTGCAATTCATGGGGTCGCAAAGAGTTGGACACGACTGAGTGACTAAATTGAACTGATGGAAGCGCTTAGCCTTGCTAGACTAGGCAAGCTTTGCTAGAAAGTTACTGCTGCTGCTGCTGCTAAGTCCCTTCAGTCATGTCCGATTCTGTGTGACCCCAGAGACGGCAGCCCACCAGGCTCCACTGTCCCTGGGATTCTCCAGGCAAGAACACTGGAGTAGGTTGCCATTTCCTTCTCCAATGCATGACAGTGAAAAGTGAAAGTGAAGTCGCTGAGTCATTTCTTAGCGACCCTGTGGACTGCAGCTTATCAGCCTCCTCCGTCCATGGGATTTTCCAGGCAAGAGTACTGGAGTTTGTTGCCATTGCCTTCTCCTAGAAAGTTACTAGGAGCACGTAACTCTAGCTCCAGCAGCATGTTCGGGAACTAGGCAGAACTCGAGCTCCAGGAACGCCTCTCAGGCTAGACGTTACTCCCTTGGCTACCTGCCTCAGGGGCCAGCAACCTGAAAGTGAGTCTTTGTCATGGCTGTGTCTCCCATCTATGTGGATAGAAGCACTGCTGGTGACCACGTGGTTTTTGAGGACACAGATCAGGTTACAGGATCTGGTCAGATTGGAAATACAATGGGCCTCTTCCTTTGGTAGCGCTTGCTCTTAATGGGCCAGAGGAGACTCTCTGATTGCCTTTATCTCAATTCCTTAGATATTACTTTCTGTGTAATCTGTGGAAATGAACTGGAAGGATTGGCCCTAGTAGCTTGAGGAGAAGAATCACTTTTTCCTCAATAGCCAACCCTCCACCACCTCTTTTGCTGTCACATATACTGGCATGGTGACACACAGAAGGGACATCTTGGTTGTTGTTCATCCCTTTATAACTCACCATTTCTACTGCAGTCAGGACTGTACTCAGGAATGTACATGGCCACATGTAAGATGGATGATTCCCCCTAGTAGTACTTGTTTGGGAAACATTCCGGGAAAGCTAATCTGTTACATTCTGGGTGGCATCAGAGGAAAAGGGGAAATCAAATAAAGGTCTTGGCAGTATGGAACTAAATCAATCTGGGATGCCATCAGGTCTATTCCTGGTGCATCTCCACTCTGTCTCAGTGGTAGAACCAGGAGGGACGAGTAAGACCCCTGCCTTGGTAAGGGACAGACTAAGTCCGACCTGGGAAAGAAAGCTGCATTGGAGAGTCTGTCTACATCCCCATCTAGAGCAGGGAAGGACATTTCCATTGGAAAAAAGTCATGGCTGTGGATGCTGCTTTTTTCTCTCTTATAGATGGGAGCTAGCAATTCCAGAACCACTTCTTCAAAATGTATTTTTAAAAACTGGGACAAGTTTCATCCCCAGAGTTTAAAAAGGACACTCCTGATCTTCTTCTGTGATACTGAATGGCCACAGTATCCTTTAGAAGATGGGAAATGTTGACCTGTTGAAGGATCTCAATTATCACTGTTTTACAACTAGACGGGATCTGTAGAAAACAAGAGAAACGGGTAGAAGTGACATATGTGTTGCTCTTTATCTCTCTGCAAGACATGTCAGACTAATGTCCTAAGGGCACAGATTTGGATGTGAAATCTTCAGCTCCTTCCTGTCCTCTTACTTTGCCCCTGTATCAGGGGCTCCCAACTGAACGGGCTGAAAATCAAGGCACCCTTCCAGAAAGGGTTGCCTCAGTCTCGGTAGAAATTCAAACAGTACCAATCGCAGTCGAGACTATCTAGAGAATTCAGAAAAGTATATAGAAGCCTTTATGGGACTAACTTTACTTTATGACCTTACTTGGAAAGATGTAACATATGTCTTGGGACAGATGCTGACTCCTGACTCGAGAGCTCTAGTTCTGAGGGAAGCTACTACTTTTGGAGATGAATGGCTTGAACGTGAGACAAGAGGAAAGAGGGAACATGAAATAGCCCTCCTTCCTACTAGGAGCCAAGCAGTTCCTATAACAGAGTCATTTTGTCAGGTGTATTCTTAAAGGACTCAAGTGAGCACACGCTAAGACTTTAAACGATGCTGTTTGCTGACATAGAACAGGGAGCGTAGGAAACTCCTGATAAACTCCTAGTATAGACTACGGGAGGCTCTCCACCAGTTTACTAATGTCGATCTTCAAAGGGCAGAAGGAGGAAAATAGAAGGAAAAAGAGAACCAGGCAAAACACTGAAGCCCCAAGCTGTTAGATCTGCTCTGAAACAGCCTCAGGAAAAATGCCCAGAGGAACCCAGGTGAAAAGGGATGGGCTTGCTATTATTGTGGAAAGGAGGGGCATCTCAAGTGGGATTGCCCTCAGGCATCTAAGCTGCCCCAGCTCCCTGTCCCGTCTGCAAAGGACCTTACTGGAGAAGAGATTGCCCTCCAAGGTGTAGGCCCCAGGGGTCAGACTCTCAAGACAATCGGACCGGAAGAGCTCGGGGGTCCCCACACAAGCTCCTGTCCTAGTAACACCTGAGGAACCCCGGGTATTATTAACTGTGGAGGGCCAATCAATCTTTTCTTTTGGACACTGGGGCAACTTTCTGCTCACTAAAGCTCTTGGTCTGCTTTCTTCATGATCCACTACCGTAATGGGGCTGTCTGGACAAGCCAAATATTTTTCAATCATTGATTTGAAGGATGCTTTCTAGAGTTAAGCCTATGTTAGATCATCCTCTATCTATGAGTTTAAGACGATTGAAAGGATTCTTGGGCATTTCAGGCAACTGCCACATTTGGATTCCAGGTTATGGGGAACTTGCCTGCCCTTTATATAAACTTATAACTGAGACTCAGCAGGCCCAAACCGACAAGCTGGTTTGATCTCTAGTTACTCAAAAGGCTTTTCAGTCAGTCAGTCAGTTCAGTTCAGCCGCTCAGTCGTGTCCAACTCTGTGACCCCACGAATCGCAGCACGCCAAAAGGCTTTTAAGGCTCTTCAAATTGCTCTCTTGCAGGCTTCAACTTTGAGTTTGCCCACAGGATCAGAGTTTAGTTTGTTTGTTACTGAAAATAAAGGCTACAGCCACATTGTTTAAGGGTGATTGTTACTATTGTTTTACTAATGCCTAAAGCTTTTAAGTTGACTAATTGGCAAAATCTTTACTGTACTGACTTCTCATGATGTAAGTGGGATCTTAAACTCTAAAGTTCAGAGCAACACTGCTCCACCTTTAAAGCTGCTGTAACTCAAGGGGTGTCAAAAGCTCTAGGAATAGTATATCACTTACACTGTTCCTGGAGACCCCAATCTTCAGAAAAAGTTGAAAAGGCTAGTGACATTATCAAAAGACATCCATGTAAGATAACTCAGGAAACACAAGACAGCTGGTTTACAGTTCTACGCATAGCTTTAATGAGGTCTTGAACTGCCCTCCCTACCCAAATAAGTGGCTGTCTCTATGACAGACTGTTTTTGTGCGCAGATATTGTCATAGATTCTGAAGCCTTAAAATTAACTATGTGACTCAGCTTTTAGCTCTTCAACAGACATTACTGGGAGGTTAACTCCTGACCCAGCCTTTGAATCAAACAAGACGGTGTTTGAGCCAGGAACCGAGATGGGCCTGAGAATCTATGTGGGCTTGCTCCTGCTGACTCCACAAGTCCTGAGTCTGTCAGTTGACCCTCAAGACAATGCCTTCCTGTCCTGGGCTCATTCCTACGCCACATAATTGCTGGGTCTGCGGAGCACTCCCCTCCTCATCAATTGAAGACTTCCCATGGTGAGTTTCTCCACTTCGAGGAAAGGACTTTCTTCAATTCTGAGAATATCTTCACCAACAACAATCATATGTGACTCCTCTTCTTGATTTGATGACATCTAACAATCCTAAGGGGAGAAGGCAATGGCACCCCACTCCAGTACTCTTGCCTGGAAAATCCCATGGACGGAGGAGCCTGGTGGGCTGCAGTCCACGGGGTCGCTAAGAGTCGGACACGACTGAGCGACTTCCCTTTCACTTTTCACTTTCATGCATTGGAGGAGGAAATGGCAACCCACTCCAGTGTTCTTGCCTGGAGAATCCCAGGGACGGTGGGGCCTGGTGGGCTGCCGTCTATGGGGTCGCACAGAGTCAGATACGACTGAAGCGACTTAGCAGCAGCAGCAGCAACAATCCTAAGATGGATGTAACTATGGGCATAATGTAACTTTTAATTTTGATTATGTTTTAACTTGGTTTAGTGACTATTTTGCTGCACAAAAGAAGGTAAATGGGTCTAGATCTGGTGGTTTTCTACCTGATGTTTATCAAATATGGGATGAGGTCATATGGCTAACTCCTAAAGAGGGACACCTACTATCTAATGCTCCTATATGCTGGAAACAAATAGAGCCATCCCCAGAAGTTAGCCGACAACTTAATTATAATGATTAGAAACAATTGGGATTTTTGCCTCAAGAAATATGCTATGTAATCATTCCTGTGTTTTCCAATCCCAGTTCAGGTCCTCCTTTTGCCTGGCCAGGCACTGATTGGTACTGGATCCCTTAGTCATGCTGGCTTGCCCCAAACAGGGTCTACTGGATTTGTGGCTCTTACCTATGGGCGTGGCTTCCCCCGGTTGAATAGGGAGATGCACCCTAGGTCTAGCTTTTACTCTTGGCTTCATATTTTCAGAGCTTGCAGAGAAGCCTTACTAATCTGCCACATGTTTAAAACTCATTGGGCAAGATATGTATTTCACTGGTATGATTATCTGGCTGCATATTCGTTCCCTCTCTGGGAACTACAGATAAGATGTTATGCTATAAGTGGATGCTCTGACTAACTTAGCCCTTAATGGTGAACAAATACAAATTAGAAAGGTGGTTTTACAAAACAGATTGGCCTTAGATATTCTAACGGCTGCACAAGGAGAAACTTGTGCCATTATTCATACCCAGTATGAGTACTAATGTTACTCACTTTACTAAACACACGAACAAGATGATTCAGGCTACGGATTCTCCTGAAGCCTCAGTCACCTCACTTTGGGAAACGTTAACTAGCTTCCCATGGTGGAAAACTATCTTAATCGTAATAATTCTAATTGTTCTGTATTTACTGTTTGCTCCCTGCATCTGTAACTGTATAACTGGATTTGTTTCTAACCATTTGAAAGCTTTTAAGTTACAAATGGTTGTCCAGGCTCCTACAAGTGCCACAACCTCTTCCAAATATTATTTGGGGCCCCTGGATCAGAGACCCTCAATACGAGCCTTAGGGGAATATGTTGTCTCAACAATTTATAGACCACGCCTCTCAACAGCAGGAAGTAGTTATGGAATGAAAACAACACCCCTTTCCCTTGGCAACATAATTCTCCTAAAAGAAAAGGGTGAGGGGGAGGGGAATGAGAGAGTCAATTCCTAGGTAGGTTGATAAGAAGTCCGGAGTTCCCGGGGAGGAGAAAGGGGTCTGGGGTTCTCAAAGCGGAGATAGGGGTCTGGAATTCTCAAGGAGAAAAGGACAAACATCATTTTTTTCTCTACATTCCTTAGCCTTAGTCACATAAAACGTCTTTTCTTTAAGCCCAGAACTGATGACCACACAACAAACAACTAAGTTTAAACTCTGTACTAAGGATTACATAATAACAATATACCCTGCTTGAGGACAGTTTCTCCTTTTTGAAAATCTGACTAATCCTGTTATCTTAAAATGTAAATTGTGGGAGTGGGTCTAGTCAGATCTTTACAACCTTGAGCCATTCTTTTGATATATTGTAATAACCAATTTAAAAAGTATATAACTCCCTTGCTAACACTGGCGAGGGGGGCACACTCCATCCCCCTTCTGATATCTGTGTCAGAAGCTTTCTCTGTCTCTTTTTATACTTTAATAAAACTCTGCTATACAAAAGCTCTTGAGTGATCAAGCCTGGTCTCTTGTCCCGAAGTTAAATCTTCTTTGGAGATCAGGAATCTGACCTTTTGCCATAAGCTATCACCTTCCTCCAGGGGATCTTCCTGACCCAGGGATTGAACCACATCTTCTGGGTGGGGTTCCTAACTGGCAGGTGGATTCTTTACCACTGATCCACTGGGCAAGCCTGGGGAAATGCTTAGAACTAGTCTATTCATTTTCCCACCTGGAAGCCTCTTGAGAAATGTGAACAGGGCTCATATCAGCCCTTAGTCTCTTCCTAGCTGAACATCCTCAGTTCAGTTCAATTCAGTTCAGTCACTCAGTCGTGTCAGACTCTTTGCGACCCCATGAATTGCAGCACGCCAGGCCTCCCTGTCCATCATCAACTCCCAGAGTTTACCCAAACTCATGTCCATCCAGCCATACTCATCCTCTGTCGTCCCCTTCTCCTCCTGCCCCCAGTCAGTCCCAGCATCAGGGTCTTTTCCAGTGAGTCAGCTCTTCGCATCAGGTGGCCAAAGTCTTGGAGTTTCAGCTTCAACATCAGTCCTTCCAATGAACACCCAGGACTGATCACCTTTAAAACACACAGGTTGGATCTCTTTGCAGTCCAAGGGACTCTCAAGAGTCTTCTCCAACACCACAGTTTAAAAGCATCAATTCTTCGGCACTCAGCTTTCTTTATAGTCCGACTCTCACATCCTTATGTTAGGTAGGTAGAATAGGGAAAAGGAGTCCAAAATGGCGGTGGCTAAAAGACAAGGAAGGTCCGAGGACCAGAGTGAAGACTTCAGGCAGAACAAACAGAACAAACAGCACTCCTGGCTAAGCCCAATTTGCATAGGGCAGGCCCAGGTGGAGGAAAAAACATATAAAAGGAGGAGCCAAAGCGCTTTCTCTCGGACTCTCTCTCCCGCATGCATGCGCGCGCTCTCTCTTTTTCTCTCTCTCTCTTTCTCCCTCCCTACGCACTTCTCCACTCTCTTCTCTTCGAGTCTTGGATTCTCCTCCTATCTTATAAATAAAATAGAGCTGTAACACTGATTTGCCTAAGAGCTGTAGCATGGTTTGTCCAAGACCTGAGAGCTGTGACGCGCCGAGGGCTTTAATGTCCGTTGCTCCAAATCTTTGTTGTGACGAGACAAAGAACCGAGGAACATACACTCGCGTGACACTTATATGACCACTGGAAAAACCGCAGCCTTGACTAGACGAACCTTTGTTGGCAAAGTAATGGCTCTGCTTTTGAATATGCTATCTAGGTTGGTCATAACTTTCCTTCCAAGGAGTAAGCATCTTTTAATTTCATGGCTGCAATTACCATCTGCAGTGATTTTGGAGCCCCAAAAAATAAAGTCTGACATTGTTTCCACTGTTTCCCCATCTATTTCCCATGAAGTGATGGGACCAGATGCCATGATCTTTGTTTTCTGAATGTTGAGTTTTAAGCCAACTTTGTTACTCTCCTCTTTCACTTTCATCAAGAAGCTTTTTAGTTCTTCACTTTCTGCCATAAGGGTGGTGTCATCTACGTATCTGAGGTTATTGATATTTCTCCCAGCAATCTTGATTCCAGCTTGTGCTTCTTCCAGCCCAGCGTTTCTCATGATGTACTCTGCATATAAGTTAAATAAGCAGGGTGACAATATACAGCCTTGACGTATACCTATTCCTATCTGGAACAGTTCTAACAGTTCTAACTGTTGCTACCTGACCTGCATATAGGTTTCTCAAGAGGCAGGTCAGGTGGTCTGGTATGCCCATCTCTTTCAGAATTTTCCACAGTTTATTGTGATCCACACAGTCAAAAGCTTTGGCATAGTCAATAAAGCAGAAATAGATGTTTTTCTGGAACTCTCTTGCTTTTTCGATGATCCAGCAGATGTTGGCAATTTGATCTCTGGTTCCTTTGCCTTTTCTAAAACCAGCTTGAACATCTGGAAGTTCATAGTTCATGTATTGCTGAAGCCTGGCTTGGAGAATTTTGAGCATTACTTTACTAGCATGTGAGATGAGTGCAATTGTGCGGTAGTTTGAGCATTCTTTGGCATTGCCTTTCTTTGGGATTGGAATGAACACTGACCTTTTCCAGTCCTGTGGCCACTGATGAGTTTTCCAAATTTGCTGGCATATTGAGTGCAGCACTTGCACAGAATCATCTTTCAGGATTTGAAATAGCTCAACTGGGATTCCATCACCTCCACTAGCTTTGTTCATAGTGATGCTTTCTAAGGCCCACTTGACTTCACATTCCAGGATATCTGGCTCTAGGTGAGTGATCACACCATCATGTGTGATCACTATGTGTTCTAATTATACTATTAGATATTAGACTATATCTAATAGTCACATAAGACCAAGACCCAAGTCTTAAAACCACTGCAGGAGGAACACGTTTCAACTCTGCTTCTAAAATCTGGTGTCTCAAGGGACTTCCCTGGTGGTCAATGCAGGGGACTTGGGTTTACTGCCTGGTGGGGAAACTAAGATTTCCATGGCATGGCATGAGGCAATTAAACCCAAGGGCTGCAAGTAGAGAAATAACCTCAGGCCGCTATGAAGACAAGGCTCAGCCAAGAAAAAAAAAGGTGGTGTCTCAAAATAAATACAACAAAGATATCCAAAGAAATCTTTACATTAAAAAAAAGGTAGAAAATAAGTTAAATAGCCAACATGAATAAGAATTAGCTTATATCGCTTAAACAAATTCGTTTTATAGAATATTGTTCAGCCTTTTACCAAAAAGTGGTAGATTTTCAGCATAGAAAGATTGTCATGATAATGCGAGTAGAAAAAAACAAGTTGCAAAACAGTGTGTGTGACATCTGTTTGTCTGCTAGGCAGGAAGTCTGTCTTTCTCAGTTTCTCTCTCTCCTATCTCTCTGCCTCTTAGACATTTTGTTTTTTAGTGTATCTATATACAAATGGGGGGAGAATGTTTCCTGAACGCTGCATACTTATTTCTAAATACTAGAGATGTCTTGTTTCCAGAGTATAGAGGATGAGGTTTGGGGGATCGTAATGATATAATTGATATCTGTAATGTTTTTTATAAAGAGCACATATTACTTTCATAATCAGAAAACAGCGACAACAACAATAAAGGATTCGCAGTGCTTCGGTGAGCTCTGAATATCACGGTGTTGATCTATTTCCTCCGTCACATTCTTTTTTGTTTATTCATTCAACAAGTGCTCTTTAAGGCCTTCTCTGCACCAGACCTCGTGCTGGGCCTTGGGCTCTTAGAGCTTAGTGAGGTGTGATCCCCGCTGTGAGAAGCTCACAGATGTCAGAGAAAACCCAGCATGATAAATGCTAAAACAGAGGAAATCACTGGGGGAGGGGCTCCCTGAGTCTTGACGATAATAGCGTTTGTTAACCATAGACAGCTTTTGGGTGATTGAGAGTAGCCTGTGCAAAGGCCCAGAGGCAGAAAGAGCTGTGCTGTGTTTTGCTTAACCGTCTACCTATTTCCTCCTAGTCCAAGCTATCACCATCCCTCACTGCCCTCCACTGCATTCTTCCCCTCCAGACTATCTCTGACCTAACAGTAGAGTGATCTTTCAAAAACACAAAGGCAACCCTGTCAACCCCCTGCTCAAAACCAACTCTATGGCTTCCTCTTGTGACTAGGAGAAAAAAAATCCAAAGATCCTCCACCCAGCAGATCCTGCACCCAAGTTATCAGGAAATCTGTTGGTTCTACTTTCAAAACATGTCCTGACTCCGACTGCCTCTCGCCATCTTCAGTGTAGCCACTGCTGCAAACCACCATTGCCTCTTTCCTGTGTTTTCAAAGAAACTTTCTCACTGTCCTTCTGCTTCTAACTCCCAAACCCATCTGCCCCCAGCTTAGTCAGAGTCATCATGTCAGGCCTCTGGTCTAAACTTCCAACATCTCCTATTTCACCCAGAGCCAAAGCCAAAGCCTTCATAGTGACCCACGGTCTCTGCACATCAGGCTCTTCATTGCCCCTCTGACGTCACCCCTTCCTGCTCTTCTCTCACCCACCTCTTCTCTCACCCACTTGTCACCACTCACAATGGCCTCCTGCTCTTCCGCTCACTTCAGGCTCACTCTGGCCTGGGGCCTTTGCTCCGGGGTTTCTCTGTTTGGAATTCTATGCCCCTAGATGATCACATGACTTCCTCTCTCACCATCTTCAAAACCGCGCTTCTGATTTCTGTCTTTATCTCAGAACCCTCTCTTCCCTGAGTACCATTATCACTCCCAGCCTCTTTCTCTCCTTGCTTCTCTCTTTTTCTTGTGGCAAGCATTGACTCACTCATTGACTTCTCACATTTGCCCCAGATACAGAGATGAAACTTCCTGCCACTTGGGATGATGGCAGGTGGTTAAGAGTGTGATAGCTATGTGGCTGTGGGTGTCATTTCTCAAATTTTCTGAGGTAGAGGCTCTTGCTGAGGGAGGAAACAGAGCTGGACTCCATCTTAGGCCAGGCTGTGAACATTAGGCTACAAGTATGGTCACCCTCCCAATGGACTCTGAACTTTGTGCCCGGTGTCTATATAAATAGCATACCAATGGAAAACCAGACCCCCGGATAAAAGAGCCTCAGGACTTGCACTTGGACTCTCTGTTGCCTAAAAGAATATGCTAATTATCTCTGTAACAGAACAGAGTGGTAAATTCCATTATGTTTATCGGGATATAACCACAGGCCTATTGATAAATATCCACTGTTTATCTAGTCTTGTAACACATGAATCATGGGTTAACTTTGATCCTATCTCTCTTTTACCTTGTCCAGACAGTTTCAAGGAATTCGGAGAGGTGGGTTTGAGCAAGTACACTTAGGGTATATAAGGTTTTCTCAAAAACTGGTCGGGGTCCTTGGCTAAGAGGAGACTCTGCCTTGGGCCCGCCGGCCCAAGATAGTGCACTCTGCTACCTGCACTGTCCTGAGTGAGTTTGTTTCCCGGAACGCGTGGCCACAACATTGCTAGATGTCCCACGGGGCAAGTTCAGGCGAGGTGAGAATTGGGAACTGGGTTGAATGTGGCTTGGGTCAGGTCCAAATCAGGGACCAGCAATGAGAACACTGACCTGGGTGTCAGGCCAGAGCAGGGGGGCTCAAGCTGCTGGGAAAAGTTTGGAACCTTTGGGATTTGACTGAGGATTAAAAGCTTAAAAGTTAGGTTCTATTAATCCTACAAAGAGGAGGCCGTGGCGGCAACGGCGGAAAAAAAAAAAAATCCTACAAAGACCTATGCAACCCTATGTCCTGTGCCTGCTACGCTGTGCCCATCTGTCTGACTTCATCTCCTCAAACTCTCCCCACTCCGTGCAGCAGGCACTCTGGGCTCCTTGTTCCTAGAACTCCCCAGGTGCATTCCTTCCTGCCCCAGGGCCTTCGCAATTGCCATTCTCTCTTCCTGAAACACTCTCTCCCAGGAGTCTGCATTCTTATTCCTTTTTTCATTCAGGTCTTTACTTCAAGGTCACCTTTTCAGTGAGGCCTTCCTTGGCCCTGATCGCACACTACACACTCACATACCAGACTTCTTAGCTCCCTCTCTCCAGATTTTACTTTTTCTTCTTAATATCTATCCCTAACTAACAAATTAGAGATAGAACTGGACATGGAACAACAGACTGGTTCCAAATCAGGAAAGGAGTACATCAAGGCTGTATATTGTCACCCTGCTTATTTAACTTATATGCAGAGTACATCACGCGAAATGCCGGGCTGGATGACTCACAAGCTGGAATCAAGATTGCTGGGAGAAATATCAATAACCTCATATATGCAGATGAAACCACCCTTATGGGAGAAAGCGAAGAGGAACTAAAGAGCCTCTTGTTGAAAGTGAAAGTGGAGAGTGAAAAAGTTGGCTTAAAACCCAACATTCAGAAAACGAAGATCATGGCATCTGGTCCCATCACTTCATGGCAAATAGATGGGGAGACAATGGAAACAGTGACAGACTTTATTTTCTGGGGCTCCATAATCACTTGTGGATGGTGACTGCAGCCTTGAAATTAAAAGATGCTTGCTCCTTGGAAGGAAAGCTATGAGCAACCTGAAAGAAAATGAAAGGTGCTCAGTTGTGTCTGACTCTTTGTGACCCCATGGACTATTCTCCAGGCCAGAATACTAGAGTGGGTAGCCTTTCCCTTCTCCAGGGGATCTTCCCGACCCAGGGATCAAACCCAAGTCTTCATTGCATGTGGATTCCTTACCAGCTAAGCCATAAGGAGTCGGACATGACTGAGAGACTGGACTGAACTGCAACATGTGGGATCTTAGTTCCCCGACCAGGGATCAAACCCAAGACCCCTACAGTGGAGGCACAGAGTCTTAACCCCTGGACCACCAGGGAAGCCCCAGTTTAAATTAAAAATTAAAAAAAATAAAAAGAGGATCATCCTATTTATTTCTAGTAAGAAATAAAAGAGTGGTTGGAAAATACCTGGCAAGTAATAGATGCTTGAGACTCCCCCAGGTTCATTCACAAATATTTATAGAAGACCACCTTTATGCACTGGCTCTTAGAGATATAGCAGTGAACAGCAATCCCTGTCATCAGTCTGTTGACATGCTAATGGAGACAGAGATAACAACAGATAAGGGCAATCATTTGTTAGTTCAGTTCAGTCGCTCAGTCATGTCCGACTCATTGTGACCCCATGGATTGCAGCACACCAGGCTTCCCTGTCCATCACCAACTCCCAGAGCTTACTCAAACTCATGTCCACTGAGTCAGTGATGTCATCCAACCATCTCATCCTCTGTCATCCCCGTCTCCTCCTGCCTTCAATTTTTCCCAGCATCAGGGTCTTTTCCAATGATTCAGTTCTTCGCATCAGATGGCCAAAGTATTGGAGTTCCAGCTTCAGCATCAGTCCTTCCAATGAATATTCCAGACCAATTTCCTTTAGGATGGACGGGTTGGGTCTCCTTGCAGTCCAAGGAACTCTCAAGAGTCTTCTCCAACACCACAATTCAAAAGCATCAATTCTTCAGTGCTCAGCTTTCTTTATAATCCAACTCTCACATCCATACGTGACCACAGGAAAAACCATAGCCTTGACTAGATGGACCTTTGTTGGCAAAGTAATGTCTCTGCTTTTTATTTTTTATTTTTTTTATTTTTTTGTCTCTGCTTTTTAATATGCTATCTAGGTTGGTCATAACTTTCCTTCCAAGGAGTAAGCGTCTTTTAATTTCAAGCCTGCAGTCACCATCTGCAGTGATTTTGGAGCCCCCAAAAATAAACTCTCTCAATGTTTCCATTGTTCTCCTATCTATTTGCCATGAAGTGATGGGACTGGATGCCATGATCTTAGTTTTTTGAATGTTGAGTTTTAAGCCAACTTTTTCACTCACCTCTTTCACTTTCAACAAGAGGCTCTTTAGTTCCTCTTCACCTTCTGCCATACCGGTGGTGTCATCTGCATATCTGAGGTTATTGATATTCCTCCCGGCAATCTTGATTCCAGCTTGTGCTTCATCCAGCTCGGCATTTCCCATGATGTATTCTGCATATAGGGCTTCCCTCATAGTTCAGTTGGTAAACAATCTGCCTGTAATGCAGGAGACTCAGGTTCAATTCCTAGGTCGGGAAGATCCCTTGGAGAAGGAAGTGGCAACTCACTCCAGTATTCTTGCCTGGAGAATCACATGGACAGAGGAGCCTGGCAGGCTACAGTCCATGGGGTCGCAAGAGTTGGAGATGACTTAGTGACTAAACCACCACCATTCTGCATATAAGTTAAATAAGCAGGGTGACAATATACAGCCTTGATGTACCCCTTTCCCGATTTGGAGTACAGTCCAGCCACATGCTGCAAGGTACAACCAAAAAATAAAAATAAGTAAAATAACAATAAAAATAATAAAATAATTATTAAAAGTGTAAGTTGATATGTTGTATTTTCATTCAGTTCATGAATTTTTTTTTTTTTTTGGCCAAGAGGCATGCAGGATTTCAGTTCCCCCACCAGGAATCAAACCCGCACCCTCTGCAGTGGAAGTGCAGAATCTTAACCATTGGACCTCTAGGGTAGTCCTCCATCTCTTTGTGTGTGTAAGGTTATGTAATGCACCAAATACGCAGTAGCTCCACACAGCCTGGAGGGAATGACTGGGCGCCCCCTAGGGCTCAGTGTGGAGTGGTGGCCCTCCACGTAGCACAGGAAGAAAAACTTAGCTGTGCTGCACTAAGGGGTCATTAACACCCTTTCTGGGAGAAAGGCTTTCAAGTGCTTTTTAAAACTTTTTTCCTCCTTACTAAGTTGCAATTTGTGCTTTTTCTACAATGACGTGCATGCTAGGTCGCTTCAGTCGTTTCCAACTCTTTGCGACCCCATGGACTGTATAGCCCACCAGGCTCCCCTGTCCATGGGATTCTCCAGGCAAGAATACTAGAGTGGGCTGCCATTTCCTCCTCCAGGGGATTTTCCTGAGCCAGGGATCAAACCTGCATTTCCTGTGGCTCCTGCCACCCGGGAAGCCCTCAAAAAGCAACCCCTCCTTGCGACCATGACAGGACTCGAACCTGTAATCTTCTGATCCGAAGTCAGACGCCTTATCCATTAGGCCACATGGCCACTGACAACAAGAAGCCAGTGATTTTGTAACAAGAAAAAAAAATGTAATGGAAAGAGCCTGCTGAAGTGTTTTCAGTGTATTGAAAATGTACAGAATGTCTATCTTCCCACAACAACCACAAAATTTTCCAAGTGTATGGAGGAAATTCCCTCGTGATCCAGTGGTTAAGACTCTGCACTTCCAATGCAAGCAGCATGGGTTCAATCCCTGGTCAAGGTACAAAGATCCTGCCTGCGGCTCCACAGGGCAGCATGTATTGAGTTGGCCAAAAAATAGTTTGGGCTTTTCAATAAGATAGTACAGAAATATCCAAACAGACTTTTTGGCCAACTCAATAAAATAAAACGAAAAGTGCCCTGAACCCTGAAGTGTAGTGTTAGGATTCTGAATGATTATAACTGGAAATCACTGTAAGTAGCCCCAGCCCCGAGGCTTTTATTGCATCTGAAAAACAAATGGGGGGAATGAGGGGCAGCAGACAGGGGTAAGGGATTGAGGTACAAACTACTGATACTGTGTATAAAGTAAGTAAGCTACGGGATGTATTGTACAGCTCGGGGGAAGTATAGCCAATATTTGATAATAACTTTAAATTGAATACATCTGTAAGTTTTGAAGCTCTATGCAGTATACCTGATCAGATCAGATCAGTCGCTCAGTCGTGTCCGACTCTTTGCTACCCCATGAATCGAAGCACGCTAGGCCTCCCTGTCCATCACCAACTCCCCGAGTTCACTGAGACTCACGTCCATCAAGTCAGTGATGCCATCCAGCCATCTCATCCTCTGTCTTCCCCTTCTCCTGCCCCCAATCCCTCCCAGCATCAGAGTCTTTTCCAATGAGTCAACTCTTCGCATGAGGTGGCCAAAGTACTGGAGTTTCAGCTTTGGCATCATTCCTTCCAAAAAACACCCAGGGCTGATCTCCTTCAGAATGGACTGGTTGGATCTTCTTGCAGTCCAAGGGACTCTCAAGAGTCTTCTCCAACACCACAGTTCAAAAGCATCAATTCTTTGGCGCTCAGCCTTCTTCACAGTCCAACTCTCACATCCATACATGACCACAGGAAAAACCATAGCCTTGACTAGACGGACCTTTGTTGGCAAAGTAATGGCTCTGCTTTTGAATATGCTATCTAGGTTGGTCATAACTTTCCTTCCAAGGAGTAAGCGTCTTTTAATTTCATGGCTGCAGTCACCATCTGCAGTGATTTTTGAGCCCCCCCCAAAAAAGTCTGACACTGTGTCCACTGTTTCCCCATCTATTTCCCATGAAGTGGTGGGACCAGATGCCATGATCTTCGTTTTCTGAATGTTGAGCTTTAAGCCAACTTTTTCACTCTCCACTTTCACTTTCATCAAGAGGCTTTTTAGTTCCTCTTCACTTTCTGCCATAAGGGTGGTGTCATCTGCATATCTGAGGTTATTGATGTTTCTCCCAGCAATCTTGATTCCAGCTTGTGCTTCTTCCAGTCCAGCGTTTCTCATGATGTACTCTGCATATAAGTTAAATAAACAGGGTGACAATATACAGCCTTGACGAACTCCTTTTCCTATTTGGAACCAGTCTGTTGTTCCATGTCCAGTTCTAACTGTTGCTTCCTGACCTGCATACAAATTTCTCAAGAGGCAGGTCAGGTGGTCTGGTATTCCCATCTCTTTCAGAATTTCCCACAGTTTATTGTGATCCACACAGTCAAAGGCTTTGGCATAGTCAATAAAGCAGAAATAGATGTTTTTCTGGAACTCTCTTGCTTTTTCCATGATCCAGCGGATGTTGGCAATTTGATCTCTCGTTCCTCTGCCTTTTCTAAAACCAGCTTGAACATCAGTAGTATCATATTGTAAATTAGCTATATATCTCTATTTTTCTTTAAAATGATGGGCTGGTACTCAGATTATCTTATTCTTTAAAATCCCTCTTTCTTCTCTTTTGTCTGCTCTCCCAACTCCACCTCCAGGTTTCTACCTTGCAGTCTTTGGCCCGAATGGCAAATGTAGTTTAATGAATCTCTCAGTGAAAAAATAAGAAAAAGATAAATAGGATGCTTTCGAAAGCTCATGATGCGATCACAAGGATCCACCCAAGTGGACAGTCGGCACAAAGGCACAGGAACTTGTCCTGACCGAGGGGTTTGGTCACTGGCCAAGGAAAATCCCTGACTTTCTTTGCACTGGCGCCAGGGAACATTGCTCCCAGGTAGAAGTGACAGGAAGTAATATGGATACACACTTTTCCCTGAAAGAGTCCCTGGGGGTGAGGGAGGAGAGGGTGGGACAACTTGAGAGAGTGATGTTGACATACATACACTATCATGTTTAAATAGACAGCTAGTGGGAATCAGGGAATCAACAGGGAATTCAGCTGAGTGCTCTGTGATGACCTAGAAGGGTGGCGATAGGGGAAGGAGTGGGAGAGAGACTCCAGAGGCAGCGGATATATGTACGTGCTGTGCTGTGCTAAGTTGCTTCAGTCGTGTCTTACTCTTTGTGACCCTATGGACTGTAGCCTGCCAGGCTTCTCTGACCATGGGATTCTCCAGACAAGAATACTGGAGTGGGTTGCCATGCCCTCCTCCAGGGGATCTTTCTGACCCAGGGGTTGAACTCATGTCTCTTTCGTCTACTGCATTGACAGATGTGTTCTTTCCCACTAGAGCCACCTGGGAAGCGCAAATATATACATACTTGTTGCCGATTCTTGTATAGCAGAAACAAACACAACATTCTAAAGCAATTATACTCCAACTAAAACTAAATTTTTAAAAATTACCTTATGTACCTATAAAAAGAAAGAATCCTGTTTTCTTGAGGGGTGTGGTGAGGGTTACTAGTATTTTCAAAGTGAAAGTGAAGTCTCTCAGTCGTGTCCGACTCTTTGCAACCCCGTGGACTGTAGCCTACCAGGCTCCTCCATCCATGGGATTCTCCAAGCAAGAATACTGAAATGGGTTGCCATTTCCTTCTAGAGGGGATCTTCCCGATCGAGGGATCGAACCCGGGTCTCCCACATGCAGGCAGACGCTTTAACCTCTGAGCCACCAGTATTTTCAAATGGCCCACCCAACTGAGGGGTAGGGCACCAGCCTTCAGGCTAGACAGACTTGGATTTGCAGTTCTCACCAGGTTGATTCCTAGCTGGTTGACCCTGTGCAAGACTCTCCTATCAGGGACCTCAGTTTCTGCATCTGTAAAATGGAGGTAAGAATGCCGATTTCCTGGGGCTGCTCTGAGGATGAAATGAGGAGATAAATAAACGCAAAATGCTCAGTACTATCATGTCACTCAGGGCACTTCCCTGGTGACTCAAGCAGTAAGGAATCTGCCTGCAATCCAGGAGCTGCAGGTTTGATCCCTGGGTCAGGAAGATCCCCTGGAGGAGGAAACAGTAACCCACTCCAGAGTTTTTGCCTGGAGAATCCCATGGACATAGGAGCCTGGTGGGCTACAGTCCTGTCCATGGGATCGCAAAGAATCGGAGACGACTGAAGCGACTTAGCACGCATGCGCGCATCACATGACTCCTGTGCTCAGCAAACTGTATAAAATAAAGTATTCATTCAATGAATGTTTTTGTCATATAAACGCTAGAGTGGATGAAACTGAGCAGCCCCTGCTCTGTGGAGCTTACAGATCAGTGGAGCAGATAGTCATGGTGTAAGCACATGAATAAAGAAGTACAAATTGCACCAAATACTGAGAAGGAAAAGTCCAGAGAACTAAGAGAACATATAACCAGGACCACCTAATCTAGTCACTTTTTAACCCAGATGAAATTACTACAGAGGTCATGGGCTGTTTTTGTGTTTCACTCAATGATAAGAGAATTCTTCACGTGAACAATACGCTCAACATTTTGCAAAGAACTTTTCATAGTTGAAATGCTCATGTGGTCTGAAGCGGAGAAGATGATGCTCATTTAACAGAGATTAAAACTAAGCTGTAGAGAGGTTATGTAACTTCCTTAAGGCCAGATAAATCACTGAGGGCAAGCCCAGAGATAAGATAAAACCCAGAGGTCCTTTGCAAGCCCAGAGATAAGATAAAACCCAGAGGTCCTTTGCTTCCGCTTCCGCATCTATTGCTTTTTCAGTATCTCATTTTTTTCAATTCTGAAATATAGCCTATTTTCTTCTTTTGAAAATGTTGAAATATAGAGTTTATTTACAAAAAGCATGGGAAAATATATGTGCATGGTTTAAAGAAACCCTATGTAACTACTACTCAGTCTAAGGAACAGAATTTAACATAGCCCAAAAGTTCTTTTACATATCCTTCCCCAGAAGTAATTCCTATGCTAATCTTTTAACAACTCCTTTGTTAATCATTCATTCTTTTACCTTTTAAGAGTCTTTATCAAGTATGCATCTCAACAATATTATTGCTTGTCATTAATAAAATATTAATAGTTATTAATAATAAATAGTATTGCTTGTTTATAAATGGTATCCTAGATTATGTTTTCTTCTATAACTTGCTTCTTCTTTTCAATGTTTTGTTTTTGAGATTATTCATACTGATGATGCCTATACCTCATTTTTAAAGATAAATAATATTCCCTTGTGTGGTTACACCACAGCTTGTTTGCGCACTCTTAGGTTAATGAGAACTTGGGTCATTTCAGTGTTTTTCTGTTACAGTTCTTCTTTTTTCTTTTGAAAGATGGATAAATTTGTTTTTATAAAAAACTCTGGAAGATGTTACAAGATTTGTGAATTTAAATTTCAGTCCCTACAACCACAATATCAGTACTATATGATAGAAGTTCTAGCATTTATTTTGAGTTTACCATCAGCCAGGAACTTCACACACATTTAAAAAATTTAATTCTCCTAACATTCCTATTTGATATGTATTATTATCTTTTAGGCAGTGAAACTGAGGTTTTGGAGGTTAGACAATTTGTGCTGTGCTAAGTCACCACTTCATTCGTGTCTGATTCTTTGTGATTCCGTGGACTGTAGCCCACCAGGCTCCTTTGTCCATGGGATTCTCCAGGCAAGTATTCTGGAGTGGGTTACCATTTCCTCCTCCAGGGGGTCACCCAGGGATCAAACCTGCATTTCCTGCGGCTCCTGCATTGCAGGTGGATTCTTTACCACTTGAGCCACCCTGGAAGCCCTCAAAAAGCAACCCGTCCTTGCGACCGTGACAGGACTCGAACCTGTAATCTTCTGATCCGAAGTCAGACGCCTTATCCATTAGGCCACACAGCCACCGACAATGACAAGACAGTGATTTTGTAACAAGAAAAAAAGGTAATGGAAAGCCTGCTGAAGTGTTTTCAGTGCACTGAAAATGTATAGAATGTCTATCTTCCCACAGGAAATTCCCTTGTGATCCAGTGGTTAAGACTCTGCGCTTCCAATGCAAGCAGCATGGGTTCAATCCCTGGTCAAGGTACAAAGGTCTGCACAAAGGCACAAGAACTTGTTCTGGCCCGGGGGGTTGGTCACTGGCCAAGGAAAATTCCTGACTTTCTTTGCACTGGCCCCAGGGAACATTGCTCCCAGGTAGAAGTGACAGGAAGTAATATGGATACACACTTTCCCCCAAAAGAGTCCCTGAGGGTGAGGGAGGAGAGGGTGGGACAACTTGAGAGAGTGATGTTGACATACATACACTGCTGCTGCTGCTGCTAAGTCGCTTCAGTCGTGTCCTACTCTGTGGGACCCCATAGATGGCAGCCCACCAGGCTCCTCCATTCCTGGGATTCTCCAGGCAAAAACACTGGAGTGGGTTGCCATTTCCTTCTCCAATGCATGAAAGTGAAAAGTGAAAGTTAAGTAGCTCAGTCATGTCCTTCTTCGAGACCCAAGCTCGAAGCCCTCGAAAAGCTACCCATCCCCTTGCGACTGTGGCAGGACTCGAACCTGCAAACTTCTGATCCGAAGTCAGACGCCTTATCCATTAGGCCACACAGCCACCCACTAGACAACTCAGGTAAGGCTGTTAGGAGAGTCAAGATGACAGCTCAGTCTAAATCTAACATTCTGGTTCCTTCCAATTCATTCCAGGACTTAATACTGTACTATGCCTGCTATGGAGAAGGCAATGGCACCCCACTCCAGTACTCTTGCCTGGAAAATCCCATGGACGGAGGAGCCTGGTAGGCTGCAGTCCATGGGGTTGCTAAGAGTCGGACACGACTGAGCGACTTCACTTTCACTTTTCACTTTCATGCATTGGAGAAGGAAAGGGCAACCAACTCCAGTGTTCTTGCCTGGAGAATCCCATGGATGGAGGAGCCTGTTGGTCTACAGTCTATGGGGTCTCAAAGTGTTGGACACGACTGAGCAACTTCACTTCACTTATGCAGGAATAAAAACCAAATGTAATGGTGGACTATAAAATCTGTAAGTATCTACTATATTTTTTAATATTCATGGCTGTGGTAAAACACACATAGTGGGATTCCTTGGCGATACAGTGGTTAGGACACTGTGCTTCCATTGTAGCCGGCACGGATTCGATCCCTGGTCAGGGAACTAAGATACCACATGCCTCTCAGCTCAGCCAAACAAGAAACCAAAAACACCACACACATACAACATAAAATTTACCGTCTTAACTACTTCTTAAAATCTGAAGTATTTTTAAGTTGAGTAGTGTTAAGTACATTCACACTGTTTTACAATCCTCTCCAGACCTCTTACAGCCATTCTTGTATATATCATCTGGGGCACAAGAGCAGGATTTTTCTCTAGGGCACGTCCTTGAGTGGAATCACATGGGTTTGCATATGTCCGACTTTATCAGTTAAGGTCAGGCTCTTTTTCAAAGTTTGCATCAGTTTATACTCCCATAGGCATTTAATTTTGTTTTAAGTATTACATTCAAATGTTAAATTTTATTTTTAAGTTCCAACACAAAAAGATCAAAAAGACAACACAATGAAAAAAATCTGTCCCCTAATCATCTTATTGTCTCCCCACAGATAATCAAAATTACGTTTCTGGTGATCACCCTTCCAGAAATATGTTTTTGCATATATTTCCCCCTTTTACAACAACAATTTGTAGCATTCTATACATACATCTGAAGCTTGTTTGTTTCTCTTAACAAACATTATAGGCAATATAATTTGGTCTCTGGAGCAGGTTGCCTGGATTCATATCCAGCTTCATGCTAAACTCATGGTGATTTCGATTAGGTCATTTAATCTCTCTGTGTCTTATATTACTTATCTGTAAAATGTGGGACAAATCCTAACTTATAAGGTCTTTATGAGAATTAAATTACTTAATATGTGTAGAGCATTTAGAATCCTGCCTATTAGAACTGTAACTATTGTCAGCATAATCATATCAATGCTTTCTCATTCTTTTTTATGGCTGTCTTATAGTCCATTATATAAATGTATGAATTTATTTTAATCATAATTGATAAACATTTAAGTTGTTCAGGTATGTTTATAGCACAGCAATAAATAACTATCATTTCCCACTCACACAGGTGAATATATCTAAAAGATAAAGTTCTAGAATGGAACTGCTGGGTCAAAGGTATTTAGTGCAGCTATCATTTTAACGGATATTGAGAAGCTTTCCTTCATGAATACACCACACACTCTCATATATATTAACTTAAAGGGATATAAAAAATTTAGACTAGAAGAACCCTAGGTAAAGCTACTTTACTGTTCAGATGAGTCAGCTGATGCCAAGAGAGAGGAAGTGACTGGCATAGGTTTAGTGGTGGAAATAGCACCAAAACCCTCGCAGCTGTCTGGATTTAAGAGTTCTTAAAACGCTTTAAAGTCCTTGTTGTTCAGTCGCTGTTCTTAGTCGCTCAGTCATGTCTGACTAAGTCCTCGTTAACATTTTATTATGTTGATGCTGCAGTTTGCTTACATAATGGTAGTAACTTAATATCTAATTTCTCAATATTCGTTCCGATTTTTCTCCTGGGCTATGTTTCTACCCTGGATAGATCATGTGCGCTACCAAGTGACCCTTGGACAAATCTGACCGGCTTGAGGTTGACCAAGTGACCGATCTGCCCTCGTCTTTGAATATGCTGGACTTGGTAAACTGTCTCTAGGGAATCAGAGTTCCGCCAAGCACTCCTAAGAGATCATTTAAATTACATCAAGGGAAATGAACCAGAGCATTTGCTCAGTAATTTGCCGAGACCAATTTTGCAAGCTGTGGTTGATTTGTAGTATATCTTTTAGACTAAAGGAAGCCCGCCCCTTCGTAGCGAAGCCGTCATTGGCTGGTACGGCTGTCAATCACCAGCAAGATAAATACGGAGAGACCGGTGGCTCTTTTCTCAGGACGTCCTGGAGCGCGTGGTGTGGCGGCAGTTAGGCTGCGCGAGTCGTGCCAGAGAGAGTCTCTGCGGTAATGTCGTTACGCCTTACTAACTGGAGTGGAAAGTAAAAGGGACCTCTCCTCCTCCATCCTCTTTTCTCCCTCCCTGCCGGGCAGGCGTAATGGCGGAAGTCGCGGCGACTGGTGCCGGCGGAGAGGCTATGGCGGCAGTGGCGGCGGGGGAAGGCTCCTCGGGCCCCGTGGGCTTGCCTCTAGGCCGGGGCTTCTCGAGCTACCGGCCCTTCGAGCCCCAGGCGTTGGGTCTCAGCCCGAGCTGGCGGCTCACCGGCTTCTCTGGCATGAAGGGCTGAGGCTGCAAGGTCCCCCAGGAGACGCTGCTCAAACTCCTGGCGGGACTGACGCGACCGGTGGTGCTGCCCGCGCCGGGCCGGGGCCTGGTCGGAGGCCTTGAAGAGACGGCCCAGGAAGCCGGTCTGCCGGTGAGGGCGGAACCCAGCCCTCCCTTCCCCACCCTGGGCATTGGGATGGACTCCTGCGTCATACCCCTGAGACACGGGGGCCTGTCCTTGGTGCAGACCACCGACTTCTTTTACCCGCTGGTGGAAGATCCCTACATGATGGGGCGCATCGCATGTGCCAACGTGCTGAGTGACCTTTACGCGATGGGCATTACTGAGTGTGACAACATGTTGATGCTACTCAGCGTCAGCCAGAGTATGCCTGAGGAGGAGCGAGAAAAGATAACACCACTCATGATCAAAGGCTTTCGAGATGCTGCCGAGGAAGGAGGGACTGCGGTGACTGGTGGGCAAACGGTGGTAAACCCTTGGATTATCATCGGTGGAGTTGCCACTGTAGTATGTCAACCAAATGAATTCATCCTGCCTGACAGTGCCGTTGTTGGGGATGTGCTCGTGTTAACTAAACCCTTAGGAACTCAGGTTGCCGTCAATGCCCACCAATGGCTGGATAATCCTGAACGATGGAATAAGATAAAGATGGTGGTCTCCAGAGAAGAGGTAGAGCTGGGTTATCAGGAAGCCATGTTCAACATGGCTACCCTCAATAGAATTGCTGCCGGGCTGATGCACACGTTTAATGCCCATGCAGCCACAGATATCACTGGCTTTGGCATTCTGGGTCACTCTCAGAACCTTGCAAAACAACAAAGAAATGAGGTCTCCTTTGTCATTCATAATCTGCCCATCATTGCCAAGATGGCTGCCATCAGCAAGGCCAGCGGGCGCTTCGGTCTCCTGCAAGGAACCTCAGCAGAAACTTCTGGGGGGCTACTAATTTGTCTGCCAAGAGAACAGGCAGCTCGCTTTTGTTCAGAAATCAAATCTTCAAAGTATGGAGAGGGTCATCAAGCCTGGATCGTCGGTATTGTGGAAAAGGGAAACCGGACAGCCCGGATCATTGACAAGCCTCGCGTTATTGAGGTCCTACCTCGTGGGGCCACTGCTACTCCTCTTGTTCCTGAGAACTCCAGTGCCTCCTCTGAGCCTAGCTTGTGAGATGGAACAGCAGAAGTTGTTCAGACTGTACAGCCTTTGTACACAAGCATGGACCATCCGCTAGAGTTGATTTTAGGAAGAAATTTCCAAAGAAGGCTGCCTGCATCGTAGTTCCAGCTGCTCTTCCTAGGTGATTTGAATCAGCCTATCAAAAGCTGCACATTCCAAGGCCAGAAGTAACATTTTGGACTTCTGGGGGGTCGGGGGGTGTATATTTGGTCATCTCTTGAGTGGAAAAAGCAGAAACCCCCCCTGTTTCCTCTTTCCAAGAGCAAGAGATTACTCAGGTTTGAGATATTTTTCTTGGCACAGGATTAATTGATTTCTGCACAGGGAGTGAAATTATTTATTAAAATTACACCAAAAATGCATTATTTATTAAAATTACACCAGAAATGCAAAATGAAAAACACTTAGATCAGAAATAAATAAGTTTGGACCAATACTGTTGATAAATTGAAATTGTTATGAGAGATTTAAATACAATGTCAAATTCTTATTAGATTACTCTGAAACACTGGCTCTTTCCTACTCTGGACAAGAATTGAGCAGCTTGTCCAATGACTGGGAAAGGAGGACCTCCAACCACCTTACTTGGTCTCTGTTAATGACGTCTCTCTCTAAACCCCTTTAAGGACTGGGAGAGGCAGACCAAACCCCAGAGACCAGGCTTTGGTGGACGTTAAGATGTTAAATCTTGTGTTGAAAATTCCTGGTGATTTCATCAATAAAGCAATTTCTAGTGAAATAATTTTGTTGAAAATTCTTCTGGTGAATGTATCTTTGGAATTATTCATCTTTTACAGTTTTATAAAATGAACCAACATAACATTTGGTGTTGACAGCAAAGGATCATGAACAGTCATAAATTCCAAGGCCTAGAGGGTGGGAGAGGAAATGGCAAAGGAAAGGTGTCAGCCTTTCTTGGAAGATGGAAAGTGGGTGTAAGAGGGGTAATTGACTTAGAACAGAGGAGGCCAAAGTATAAATGCCTTCAGAAGGACTTTCCTGGTGGTCCAATGGTTAGACTCCAAACTTCCACTGCAAGGGGCATGGGTTCCATCCCTGGTTGGGGAACTTAGACCCCACATGCTGTGAGGTGTTCAGTTCAATTGCTCAGTCATGTCTGACTCTTTGCAACTCCATGGACCGCAGCATGCCAGGCTTCCCTGTCCATCACCAACTCCCAGAGCTTGCTCAAACTCCTATCCATCGAGTCGGTGATGCCTTCTAACCATCTCATCCTCTGTCGTCCCCTTCTCCCGCCTTCAGTCTTTCCCAGCATCAGGGTCTTTTCTAATGAGTCAGTTCATATCAGGTGGCCAAAGTATTGGAGCTTCAGTTTCAGCATTAGTCCTTCCAATGAATATTCAGCACTGATTTCCTTTAGGATTGATTGGTTTGAGCTCCTTGCAGTCCAAGAGACTCAACAGTCTTCTCCAACACCACAGTTAAAAAGTTGCAAGGTGTGGCCCCCCCTCCTAAAAAAATGCCTTCAGAGTTGGGGAACACTTAACAAGAAGCAAAGAGATAGGCTCCAAATATACCAAGGAAGATGGGGTCAAAGATACTGGTTAAAAGTTTATGCGTAGGGTAATTAGATCTTCACAGTTGTCAAACATCTCCCCACACTGTGTCATACAGCCACATGACTGCCTCTCACCTCTGTAGGTAAAGGGCAGTTTGGTCTCTGGAAAATGTGAACTTTAAAAATACTATAAAGTCGGGGGCAATCAGCAGAGCAGAGGACAGGGAGCCTCATCAAGAGCAAGAATAAAGACAAAAATGAGATTGTCCAGTCTGCTCTCTCTGCTTTGGTATTAGAAACACTGGGAAGCTTATATTGCCCCTGCCTGGCACAGGTGGAAGGTACTTCTCTGGAGAAAATAAATCTGCCTAGGGGAGAAAAACCTATAAATTCAAACATTTAGGGAGCCCCCAGTGAAAAATCCCTGTACCAGGAAGCCTCCCAGTTGGAAAGCTTCACTTAAAAAGATTCTTTTTAATGCCTCATTGTCAAATAGAAGCAGTAAAGGATCACCAGACATTTGAGGCAAGTTCCAACTGGAAAGAAGTCAAAGCAAACAAAGACTTTAAAAAAGAGACTATACAGGGAGCAAAAGAAAAAGGAATAAAAGAAGAAAAAGCAGCCATTGAAAGATAAGAGAGCAAAGCACTTAGAATAAAAAAATACAGCTAAAAATCTTTAAATTCAGTAGTTTTTGTTATTTATTTGGCTGCACTATAAGACATAAGGGATCTTAGTTCCCCAATCAGGGATTGGAAGCTTGGCGTCTTAACCACAGGACCACCAGGGAAGTCCTCAGTAGAAGATTTAGAAGGTAAAGCTGACATTTATCAGAAAGGAGAACAAAACAAAAAGATGCACAATGAAGGGGGAAAACAGGAAAATCAGAGATGGGCCAGGAGGTTTAACAAATAAGAGTTCCAGAAAGAGGTAATAAAGCATATGAAAGGAAGAAAACAAAGAATTATACAAGAAAGGTTTATGAAATTTAAAAGTTGTGTCTGTTAACATGCCTTTTGAGTTCCCAGCACTGGGAGTGGAAAAAGGCCTACATTCATTTTATTATTAACTATTGTTAAAATACTACAGATTAAAAGACCATAATAAAAACAATAGCAAATGCTTATATAATACTCTTTGCCAGGCACTGTTCTAAGAGGTTTTATATGTATTAACTTCTGTAAACTTCCAACAACCCCATTTGCAAACTGAGGTGCAAGAAGATTGAGAAATTTGGTCAAGGTTGCACTGGCAGTCTACTAACTAAACGGCCTGGTTTCCAAGTCCATACTTCCAGTCATGGTGAGCTCCTAAAGCTTCTGGGAGGAGAGGAGATCACAAAGGTTTGGTATCAGACTTCTCAGAAGTGAACTGGAAGCTAAAAGACAATGAGAAAGTGCTTCCAAAATTCTGAGGGTAAGTGATTTTCTCTGTGTAATTCTATAGCCATGCTTTTTTTTTCCAAAAATTTTTAGACGTGCAAGGTATTGAAGTGTTTTCATCGCATTCACTCTTTCTTAAGAAACTGCTGGAAGATGTGCTCCAGCAAAACAAGGGAGCAAACGGAGAAAGAGGAAGAACACAGGGTCCAGGAAATGCAACCCAGCCCAGGTGAAAGGTGAAGGGAGCTCTCAAGGTAAGAGCTGTCCACCAGGCACAGAGAAGAACCAGCTCATGCTGGAGCAGAAGCTTGGAAGGCTTCTAGGAAAAGGAAAATGGAACTGATAGAGTATTGATATGTTTAATTGTGTGAAAAATTGTATTGGAAGGTAATCGGAAGATGTAAAAAGAATTAGTGATAATTACATAGGAAATTGGGGCTTCTCCAGTGGCTCAGCAGTAAAGAATCCATCTGCAATGCAGGCAACTCAGGTTCAATCCCTGGCTTAGGAAGATCGCCTGATGAAGGATATGGCAACTCACTCTAGTACTGTTACCTGGAGATCCCATGGACAGAGGCACCCATCAGGCTGCAGTCCGTGGGGTCGCAAAAGAGTCAGGCTCAACTGAGCAACTAAACGACAGCAACAACATAGAAAATTAGCAAATTAAAAAAAAAAAAAACTGAGGCAGTTATCAACTCTAGCCAAAAATAAACAAAATGTAATGTATCAACAATAAATAGATAAATTCAATCAGGTTTTCTCAGAGCTCAAAGCTCTCAAATTACTTTCCACAAAACCCCTGCTTCATCTCAAGGCACTTCATCTCACTGCACACTCACTGCCTTTCTCACTGAACTCTAGCCCAGTAGCCTTTCTATGACTTCCCTGGTGGCTCAGACAGTAAAGTGTCTGCCTACAATGCAGGAAACCCAGGTTCAATCCCTGGTTTGGGAAGATCTCCTGGAGAAGGGAATGGCAACCCACTCCAGTATTCTTGCCCCCCCCCAAAAAAAAGGGGCTCAAAGAAGTATTTGGGCTTCCCTGGTGGCTCAGATGGTAAAGCGTCTGCCTGCAATGTGGGAGACCTGGGTTCGATCCCTGGGCCAGGAAGATCCCCTGGAGAAGGAAATGGCAACCCACTCCAGTACTCTTGCCTGGAAAATCCCATGGATAGATGAGCCTGGTAGGCTGTAGTCCGTGGGATCGCAAAGAGTCAGACACGACTGAATTACTTCTCTCAAACAAATCGAGATCCTTTGTTCTCCATCTCTCTATCCAACTGGCTAACTCTCAGTCCTAGCTTAGTTAGAATAAAATCTCTTCATAAAAGCCCTCTCTGACCTCAGCCAACACCCGGCAACTCTCCAACTCATCATCCTATGTATTACCTTTCACGTGTCTGCATGCTCAGTTGCTTCAGTCATGTCCAGCTCTTTGCGACCCAATGGACTGTAGCCCACCAGACTCCTCAGTCCACGGGATTCTCCCAGGAAGAATACTGGAGTGGGTTGCCATACCTTCTTTCAGGAGATCTTCCTGACCCAGGGATCAAAATCGTGTCTCCTGCATTGCAGGCAGATTCTTTACTGCTGAGTCACCAGGGAAGCCCTTTCTTGGCTTCTTAGATATTTCGGTTTTTTTATTTGGCCATGCCGGGTCTCAGTTTGAGGTATGTGGGATCTAGTTACTCAACTAGGGATCAAACTCAGAGCCCCTGCATTTGGAGTTCGGAGTCTCATCCACTTGATTATCAGGAAAGTTCCTTCTTAATTTACTTTTTAATTGTCCCTTTCTGCAAGTGTGTAAGCTCCAAGATGGCAGAGGACGTTCTATATCCCCAGCACCTGTACAGTGTCTGGCCCACAGTTAATGCTCAGGATATACTGAATCGATGAGTGAGTGAGTGAGACACACTCGGGACTCCAGCACCCTCTGTTTTCACACTTTCCTTGCTCTTAGTGTCTCCTAGTGGTGGAAGTTGGTACCACCAATCTCAAGACAAGGCTTTGGATAAGAAATCGGGGCCTTGGTTCTGCTTACTAAAGAATACGACTCTCTAACTGGTTTATTTTCTTGCTTGGGCTCGACAGTAGAAAAGGGAAGGAAAATGATTGGATGCTTCCCTGGCCTGGGTCCTCTTAGTTAACCTAGGAAGGGTTAGGGGGTTGGAAGCGAGGTAGGCATCCAACTATTCCTTGAAGAGGGCCTGGGCAGCAAAGTGGAAGTAGCAGGTAATGGGAGGTAACAGGCCTGGGGTGGAAATCAGAACAGAATCACAGGTATAAACAGAGGTGTAACAAAGGTGAAGGAGGATGTCCCTGGTGGTCCAGTGGTTAAGAATCCTCCTGCCAATGCAGGGGACATGGGTTCGATCCCTGTTCTGGGAAGATTTCACGTGCCACAGGGCAACTAAGCCCATGGGACACAACTACTGAGCCTGCATACCTGCTCCACAACTAGAGAAACCACAGCAATGAGAAGCCTGCATGCTGCAACTGGAGAATAGCCCCTGATCACTGCAACTGGAGAAAGCCTGAGGGTAGCAATGAAGACCCAGCATAATCAAAAATAAATAATAATAAAGAAAAAGCAAAAAAAGTTTTTCTTAAAAGGTGATGGAGAGAAAGAAAGAGGAAGAAAAAGGGAGCCAAAGAAAGAAAAGAAAAAGGAGAGGACATTGAAAGTAGAGAGAGAGGAAGATGAAGAGGAGGGACAGAAAGGACAGAAGGAAAGGCAGTGCCAGGCAACCTCAGCAGATACTCAGGCGTATGTGAGCTGCCTCCTCTACTCCGTGCTGAAGAGCACTGGGGGCTCTGGGGAGCTTCAGCCTTCGACCTTCCGGATGATCTCGAGTCTCCAGACCTCTCTGGGTCTGTTTCCTCATTTGTAAAATCAGATTAGATCAGATCAGTCACTCAGTCGTGTCCAACTCTTTGCGACCCCATGAATCACAGCACGCCAGGCCTCCCTGTCCATCACCATCTCCCGGAGTTCACTGAGACTCACGTCCATCAAGTCAGTGATGCCATCCAGCCATCTCATCCTCTGTCGTCCCCTTCTCCTCCTGCCCCCAATCCCTCCCAGCATCAGAGTCTTTTCCAATGAGTCAACTCTTTGCATGAGGTGGCCAAAGTACTGGAGTTTCAGCTTTAGCATCATTCCTTCCAAAGAAATCCCAGGGCTGATCTCCTTCAGAATGGACTGGTTGGATCTCCTTGCGGTCCAAGGGACTCTCAGGAGTCTTCTCCAACACCACAGTTCAAAAGCATCAATTCTTCGGCGCTCAGCCTTCTTCATACAGCCATACTCACCTATGGCAGGCAAGTCATGGAGAAGATCCCGTGAGATACCCTCCTCTAAATGTATGTATAGATCAACTCAAGTACCAGGTCCTGGGAAACAAAAGCCTGACACTGCTTTTGTTCTCCAGAAGACCGGACTGAGGGTAGATCTAGAACAGGGTCACCAGTCTCCCCCAAATTAAAGTAAGAAGTGGTAAGTGCCATGGCATAAGAGTGAAGGAAGTACTATATAAAACCAAATTCTGTCCTTTTGGAGGAAGTTTCGGAAGGCTTCCTAGAGGAGGCTTTGAAGCGGGGCTCTACAGGATGGGTGGAATTTGGATTTGGATATGCAGAGAATGGGGATGGGCATTCCAGAAGAAGGGGAATGGGTGAGCAAAGGCAGGGAGAGTGGATTTCAGCCTGTGTGTAGGGGGATATGGCCAGATAAATAGGTTGGTGAAGGACTTCTAAGGGTGTTGGGGACTGTCTGGCCTGACAGGGCTAGGCTGGAGTTTCTGAAAAAGGCTCTGTTATGACTGCCCCTGAAAAATTTATATGCGTGCATGCTCAATCACTCAGTTGTGTCTGACTCTTTGTGACCCCATGGACTATAGCCTGCCAGAATCCTCTGTCCACGAGATCCTCCAGGCAAGAATACTGGAGCACGTTGCCATTTCCTTCTTCATAGGATCTTCTTGACCCAGGGATCGAACCCATGTCCCTTGCACTGGCAGGCAGATTCTTTACCACTGCACCAACTGGGAAGCCCATCTTAATTATAGCAGCACCCTTTCTCCCATTCCCAAGTTCACAACCAATAAGGCCTACAGATCTACCTCCAATAAGAACAGCACTGGGAATCCCCTGGCAATCCAGTGGTTAGGACTCTCCGAGTTTTCATTGCCAAGGGCCCAGGTTCGAACCCTGGTCAGGGAACTAAGATACCACAAACTGCTTAGCAAGGCAAAAAAAGAAAAGCAAACAGAACTGAAGTAGATTATTGGGACCCAGCCATGGACAAAATACGTATTGTCCTGGTCCTCCTAGCACACTATGAAGTGTCCTTGGAGGCCACCTAGGCCAGATCCCCATTATACAGATAGGGAAATCAAGGCTCAGAGAAGAGAAACAGTCTTCCCAAGGGCACTGGCAGGTAGGCTCCCAATCAGTCACCTGAGTCCTAGTTTTCCATCGCTCTCTGTTGTCTCTGGGACCTCTGACTGGCCCAGGTTCCCCTACCCGGACACCACCTTCGCAATTTACAGGCCTTTGCTGCTTTGTTCTCCAGCTGCTGTGGCCACTTCCACTCCAGGTTTTCCCAAAGAGCCTTACTGAGACCAGTTGCACCTGTTTGGCTCTAGCAGGGAAGGTGGCCAAACTCTTGAGTGGTACAAGGGTGTATGTGTGCATTTACATGTTTTAAATGTGTTACATTCTGTCCTGTTCCAGCAAAAACAAAGTTCCGTCCACTGTGTCATTAAAGATTTATTAGCTGGCGATGGAGAAACACCTTTGTTTGTTTGTTTTAGCTGCGCTGCCCAGCACGCAGTGTCTTAATTTCCTGACCAGGGGTGAACCCAGGCCCCCTGCAGTGGAAGCAGAGTCTTAACCGCTGGACAGCTAGAGAAGTCCCGGTTGGTCTCTAGAGGATGATGTCGTGGAAGCAAAGAACTTGGATGTCCCTGCAGGATGCTTTGGAAGAGCTTTACAGCTCTGCCAGGGAACCTCCTGGGGGGTGGCGGGGGGAATGGCCAGAGACAATCTCAGTGAGAGTGCCTCCTCCTTCAGATCAGTCTCCAAGGACCATTTGACCTGTGAACTCTAGAAGTCCTGAAAACCTGACTCTTAAAAAATCTGCGATGCAGAGGACTCCCGAGAAAGTTGCTCTCCAAGTGGTGTTTTATATTCCAGTAAGTTTGTCTTTAGGCTAGAGAAGCTGGGCTTCCCAGGTGGCACTAGTGGTAAAGAGTCCGCCTGTTAGTGGAGGAGACACAAGAGATAAGGGTTCAACCTTTGGGTCAGGGAAGATCCCCTCGTGTAGGAAATTGCAGTCCACTCCAGTATTCTTGCCTGGAGAATTCCATGGGCAGAGGAGCCTGGCGGGCTATGGTCCATGGGGCGGCAAAGTCAGACGTGGCTGAGCACACACACAACTGGAGAAGCTTAGTAAACACCAGGGAAGGTGCTAGGGGTGGTGCTTGGCTCCTGAAACTTTCAGTACCCAGATCCATAAGGCAGCTCAATGCTCCAAACTTCAGACCTGCTGGACATTGCCTGGATGTTTTGCCTAGATCTCAGACTCAACCTGTCCCAAACTGAATTCAGTATCTTCCCACCTACCACAACTTCAGGTCTTCTATGTCCTCATTTCAGCAAATGACAAAACTATTCATCTATTTACTCAAGCCAGAAACCTAGGAGTTACCCAGGACGCCCTCATATCTCCTACCTCCCATATCTAAATTCCATGTTGCCTAATCCAGTAGCAAATTCTGTGCTCTCATTTTACCCAGCAGCTCAGCCGCATCAGATGTCCACTCACTCTGGAATACACTCTCTTAGTGTCCATAACTTCACACTCTGTCGATTTTCCTCCTACCTCACCTTCTCTTCCCTTGTTGTTGAGTCACTCAGTCATGTCTGACTCTGCGACCCCATGGACTGTAGCCTGCCAGGCTCCTCTGTCCATGGGATTTCCCAGGCAAGAATACTGGAATGGGTTGCCTTTTCCTGTTCCAGGAGATCTTCCTGACCCAGGGATCAGTCCTCCTCTCTCTCGCATTGGCAAGCGGATTCTTTACCAGTGAGCCACCAGGGAAGCCCTTTTCCTCTCTTCTGCTCAACTGCTAAATGTCAGAGTACCCCAAATCTTAGTCTTGCCTACCTAGATTCTTGTACTAGTTATTCTTCTCGAATTCCCAAACTTTAAGTAGTGTTTAAATGACAGAGACTACCAAATCTGAATTTCCAGCCCTCATCTTGCCTCTAACCCTTAGGCTCATAAATCCACCTGCCAACTTGATGTGGGTCTTCACTTGCTTTGTCCCAACCACACTTCCGATGCCTTTTGTGTTCCATCCTGCATCTCATTTTCCTCATCCCAATATTAGTCACCATCCATCTGCCAAGCTGCCCAACACTCAAAACCTGCAAGCCATGCTTGATTCTACCCTTTCTCCCATCTCACTAGTTCAAAGCCAACAAAACCTTTAGGTCTATCTCCAGGATATGCATCTACTTCTTTTCATCTTCACCCGCCATCAACCCAGGCCAACTCATCAACGTCTCTTGCTGGAAAACTGCAGTAACGCATCTCCCTGCTTCTTACTCTTGCCCTCCTCTGGTTCATTCTTTTTAAAACTATTTATGACAGAGGAATACCCAGCAGATAAAGGAACAGGATAAATGCCCACCAAACCAAACAAAAGAGGAAGAGATAGGGAATCTACCTGATAAAGAATTCCAAATAATGATAGTGAAATTGATCCAAAATCTTGAAATTAAAATGGAATCACAGATAAATAGCCTGGAGACAAGGATTGAGAAGATGCAAGAAAGGTTTAACAAGGACCTAGAAGAAATAAAAAAGAGTCAATATATAATGAATAATGCAATAAATGAAATTAAAAACACTCTGGAGCCAACAAATAGTAGAATAACAGAGGCAGAAGATAGGATTAGTGAATTAGAAGATAGAATGGTAGAAATAAATGAATCAGAGAGGATAAAAGAAAAACGAATTAAAAGAAATGAGGACAATCTCAGAGACCTCCAGGACAATATTAAACGCTACAACATTCGAATCATAGGGGTTCCAGAAGAAGAAGACAAAAAGAAAGACCATGAGAAAATACTTGAGGAGATAATAGTTGAAAACTTCCCTAAAATGGGGAAGGAAATAATCACCCAAGTCCAAGAAACCCAGAGAGTCCCAAACAGGATAAACCCAAGGAGAAACACCCCAAGACACATATTAATCAAATTAACAAAGATCAGACACAAAGAACAAATATTAAAAGCAGCAAGGGAAAAACAACAAATAACACACAAGGGAATTCCCATAAGGATAACAGCTGATCTTTCAATAGAAACTCTTCAAGCCAGGAGGGAATGGCAAGACATACTTAAAATGATGAAAGAAAATAACCTACAGCCCAGATTATTGTACCCAGCAAGGATCTCATTCAAGTATGAAGGAGAAATCAAAAGCTTTTCAGACAAGCAAAAGCTGAGAGAATTCTGCACCACCAAACCAGCTCTCCAACAAATACTAAAGGATATTCTCTAGACAGGAAACACAAAAATGGTGTATAAACTCGAACCCAAAACAATAAAGTAAATGGCAACGGGATCATACTTATTAGTAATTACCTTAAATGTAAATGGGTTGAATGCCCCAACCAAAAGACAAAGACTGGCTGAATGGATACAAAAACAAGACCCCTACATATGTTGTCTACAAGACACCCACCTCAAAACAGGGGACACATACAGACTGAAAGTGAAGGGCTGGAAAAAGATTTTCCATGCAAATTGGGACCAAAAGAAAGCAGGAGTCACAATACTCGTATCAGATAAATTAGACTTTAAAACAAAGGCTGTGAAAAGAGACAAAGAAGGTCACTACATAATGATCAAAGGATCAATCCAAGAAGAAGATATAACAATTATAAATATATATCCACCCAACATGGGAGCACCGCAGTATGTAAGACAAATCCTAACAAGTATGAAAGGAGAAATTAACAATAACACAATAATAGTGGGAGACTTTAATACCCCACTCACACTTATGGATAGATCAACTAAACAGAAAATTAACAAGGAAAAAAAAACAAAACAAAACATGTATCTATAAAGCTCACTAAAGCAAAGCACAGTAAAATGAGGTATGGCAATAAAAGGCGTTAAATTTATCAAAAAAAAATAAATAAAGTGCTGAAAAATTAAAAAAAAAAAAAAAAGATTACCCTGTACAATAATATTACTGGGTTGGACTGCAATGTTCAAAATGGATAACCAACAAGAACCAATTGAATAGCACATGAAACTCTACTCAATATTATGTGCCAGCCTGGATGGGAGGAGGGTTTCAGGGATAGTGGATAATGGATATATGTATGGCTGAGTCCCTTCACTGTTCAGCTGAAACTACCACAACATTGTTAATTGGCTATACCCCAATACAAAATAAAAAATTTAAAGATTGAAATAAAATAAAAAAAAAACTATTTATTTATTTTTGGCTGCACTGAATCTTTGTGAGGGCTTTCTCTAGTTGTGGTGAGTGGGGGCTACTCCCTAGTTGCCATACGAGAGCTTCTCACTGCAGTGGCTTCTCTTGTTGTGGGGCATGGGCTCTAGGGCATGTGGGCTTCAACAGTTGCAGCACAGGCTCAGTAGTCATGGTGCACTGGCTTAGTTGTTAGCTGACATGTGGAATCTTCCTGGATCAGGGATTGACCTGGTGTCTCCTGCACTGGCAGATGGATGCCACCTTATCTTCTTAACCACAGCACCACCAGGCAAGTCCTTCCTCCAGTTCATTCTTAACACAGCAGTAAGAGGGTTCAGAAATATGAAATATGATCATATGGCCCCCCTGCCTAAAATCCTTCAAAAGGTCCCCATATACTTAAAATCCAAAATAAAATAAAATATGAAATAAAATCAATGGTTGATTGATCTGATCTGATCTCTTTTTACTTCTCCAACACCACATCCCACCACTATCCCCCTTGTTTGTTCACAGCATTCCTGCCACACTGGAACTCTTTTTGCATTTAGAACATGCCAAGAAGGCAATGGCACCCCACTCCAGTACTTTTGCCTGGAAAATCCCATGGACGGAGAAGCCTGGTAGGCTGCAGTCCATGGGGTCGCTAAGAGTCAGACATGACTGAGCAACTTCACTTTCACTTTTCACTTTCATGCATTAGAGAAGGAAATGGCACCCCACTCCAGTGTTCTTGCCTGGAGAATCCCAGGGACAGAGGAGCCTAGTGGGCTGCTGTCTATGGGGTCGCACAGAGTCAGACACGACTGAAGCGACTTCGCAGCAGCAGCAGCAGCAACAAGCCTTCCCTGCTTTAACCACTGGTGTTCTCTATACCTACTACTCTATTCCCCTTGATTTTTCTTTAATGTTTTTAAAAAAATATTTATTTGACTGCGCCAGGTCTTAGTTGCAACATGCAGGATCTTTGATCGTCATTGCAGCATTTGGAATATTTAATTGCAGCATGTGGAATCTAGTTTCCTGACCAGGGACTGAACCTGGGCCCCCTGCATTGGGTGTGCAGAGTCTTAGCCACTGGACCACCAGGGAAGTCCCCTATTCCCCTTGATTTATTAATAATTACTCAGGTTAAATGTCAATTTCTCAAAGACAAGTAACAAAAACACTAAAAGTGGTTTGACCAATAAAGGGATTTATTATCTTGTATAACCAGAGTCTTAAATCAGGGCATCTTTGTAACCTATTTTAAAATAAGTGGCTCAGCAATGTTATCAAGGATCCAGGTCCTTTCTATCTTGCTATCTACCATAGTACTTATCACCATTTGAGACAATATACCCACTCCAGTGTTCTTGCCTGGAGAATCCCAGGGACGGGGAAGCCTGGTGGGCTGCTGTCTATGGGGTTGCACAGACTCAGACACGACTGAAGCGACTTCGCAGCAGCAGCAGTGTAGGAGTTATCCCAGATTCTGAAGCCAAACTGCTTAAATTTGTAACCTGGCTACCACTTTACTAGCTGTAGAGTTAAATTACTCAATCCCTCAGTTTCTGTATCTGTAAAATGGAGATGATGATTATAATATTAACTACCTCAGAGGGCTGATTTGAGGACTGAATGAATAGCTGTGAGGATTAAATATGTAAAATTGAAACAGCTTCCCTAGTTCCCCTAGAGGATGAGATGGTTGCATGGCATCATCAACTCAATGGACATGTGTGTGTGTGTGTGTTTTAGTCGCTCAACCGTGTCCGACTCTTGGCGACCCCACAGACTGCAGCCAACCCGGCTTCTCTGTCCATGGGATTCTCAGGCAAGAATACTGGAGTGGATTGCCATTCCTTTCTCCAGAGGATCTTCCAGACCCAGGGATCGAACCCTGGTCTCTGGCATTGCAGGCAGATTTTTTACCTTTTAGGTTACAGAGAAGTCCTCAATGGACACGAATTTGAGCAAACTCCTAGAGAGTGAAGAATAGGGAAGCCTGGCATGCTGCAGTCTATGGGGTCGCAGAGTCGGTCACGACTGAGCGACTGAACAACAACCCTAGTTCTAGTTCATTCCTCAGGCTCAGTTTTATCCTGGAGACATTCCTGTATCGTTTTAATAAGCTCCCCTCTCTCCTTTAAATCATTCGTTTCTGGGATTCGCCACGAGGCTCCCCGCTCTGTCATTTCGCTTTGGTGCCATCTGGCGCCCCAAAGGGAAGTGACGCGCTTGCGCTCTCCAACCTCTGCCCTTTGTCTCTTCCCCTGGTCGAATCTGGTACCTATATCTTTAAGGTTCTCGGTCAAGACTCAAGAATTCAGGGGCGGGAGCCAAGGAACGCCCGCTTGAAGTCCGCTCAGGTTGGTCCAGTCCGGGTAAGGGGAGGGATTTAGCGAGCTCCACATAAGTAATTGGTCTTTCCTTCAGCCCCGCCCCCGTGAAGCAATCACAAACGCCTGTGATTGGTCAGGGGCTCTGGAGGCGGGGGCTCCGAGCTTGGCTCCCGGTTCTCCCAGACGGTCCCGGCGGCAGCTCGGTGGGCGGCATGTCCGCGAGTGAAGAGATGCTTGGAGGTGCCAGAGGAGAGAGCACTACTGCTACCGGCCCCTTCAGCTTCAGCTCGGAACCAACGCTGGAGGACATGTAAGCCGTCCTTGCCCAGCCTGAGCTGGGGAGATCGCCCCTCCTCCCTCCTTTCGGGTAGGGTCCCTCCACGTGTTCGGAAAAAAAGGCTAGTGGCTGTGCTCAGGTCCTAGTTCTGGGGGCTGACCGCAGGCGAAACTTCTAACCTTCTCCTCTGCAAAATGGGCTTAACTATACACATCTGAGGCAGGGGACCTACCGGAGTACGGTGATGCTTCTGCCCTGCCTCTGTCCTCCAGGAGCGGGAGGTAGGATGGGAGCAAATGTAGTGTTGAGACATCGAAAACATTTCTTTCTGGAGGAAATCCAGGAGGGCTTCTTGGGGGAAGTGTCCTGGGGCTGCATTCTGTAAAATCAATAGGATTTAGATATGCAGAGACAGGGTTATTCCGGGTGGAGGAAAACTGCAGAAGCAGCAACAGGAAATGGAATAAAGAAAATGAGGGTATTATTAGATTTCGATAGTTTAGGGTCTGTGTAAGGATGCACCCATTTTACAGATGAGAAAACCAAATCCTCTAAAAAAGAGATGACCTGTTTAGGCCATCCAAAGAATTAGTTGCAGAATCCTCTCTGACTCGCATGCCCCCATTGCATCTCACTGAGTACCTGCCAGGGCCCTGCATCTCCTCCCCCATCCCCTAACCTTGGACCTGGACTTCCACCCCTTTCTCCCATTCTAGTCGCCGCCTCCATGCTGAGTTCGCTGCTGAACGAGACTGGGAGCAGTTCCATCAGCCTCGAAACCTCCTCCTGGCCTTGGTGGGGGAAGTTGGGGAGCTGGCAGAGCTCTTGTGAGTAGATGACAGGTTTTCTGGAAGAGTCTGTGTTGAGGAGGGGAGGGGAGGATTCATTTGACCATCAAATATCCATGGATCCAGTTTCCGCTCCTCACTACCAAGCTCTTCTGTACCTGGTTGCTGGGCATCCAGAGAGATGACTTATGGGTCTGCTGCCCTTTAGGGGCTCCCAGTCTCCTGGGAGAGAAAGGTGTAAAAACAGCAAGGCAGATCCAGGTCTGAGAAGGGGTGGTGGGAACCTTCCTATACCTCTGCCTCTGGGGTAGAAAGGCTGGTCTTCTATAGAAGGCATTCCAGAGAGGGGGAACCACATTTGCAAAGGTAGTGAGATGGAAAAGGGCGAGTTAAATTCAGTGAGAATGTAGGAATTCAGCGATAATGTAGGATTCCTTTAGTGTAAGCTTCTTGACAAAGGGTGAGGGTTTTGTATCTGTCTTGTTCTCTGGTGTGTCTCAAGTACCCGACACACAATAAGTACTCAATACATAAATCTCTTGTGGCTGCGGAGGAGAGGGGTAGGATAGGAACACAGAATGGTAGGATTTGGCTGGGAAGTAATGGAGTTCTGGACAGAACACCTGACCCGATTTGAGTGGTAGAAAGATCACTGTACCTGCAGAGTGGATTTGATCCCCTAGGAGAATTGTGTCAGGGGAGATCAGTGAGGAGGCTGGTGTAGACGAGGCAAAATGTGGTGAGGACTAAACCAGGGTAGTCTCAGGGGCATGGAGAAATGACAGCACAGATGTGTGGGAAGGCAATCCATTCATTCATTCATTACGGTCCATGAGCACCGTCTGGGTGCTAGGTCATCTAGAATCAAGATATGGTCTTGAACAAGATGGATACGCTCACAGTGCAAAGAGACTGACAATAAATAAGTGAACTAACTTTAAAAGATATGGAATTGTGACAAGTTCTAGGAGGCAAATAACACGAGGTGTTGAGAAAGAAAGTAACAGAGGGAGAAGGCTGTTCTAAGGAGGTAACATTTGAGCTGAGACCTGATGGGAAGCATGGGTCGGGTAGAGCATTCAAGGTTGCGGGAGCAGAGTAAGTGCAAAGGCCCTGTGACAGTTTGGCCTATTTGCAAGACAGACGAGGCCAGAATGAGTGGCTTTAAGGGGGTGGGGGGGCCAGGTGAGAGGGAGCGTGGTGGATAATGACATTGGCAGAGACAGGAGTCATTTCATACAGAACCTGGAGGGCGAGGTAGGAGTTTGGATTTTATTCCAAAAACAGTTGGAGGAGTTGTCATTTTTGTTTTTGGCTGTGCTGGGTCTTTGTTGCTGCATGTGAGCTTTCTCTAGTTGCAGTGAGTAGGGTCTACTCTCTAGGTGTAGTGGCTTCTCTTGTTGCAGAGCATGGACTCTGGGGCATTCGAGCTTCAGTAGTTGCAGTGCATGGGCTCACAGTTGTGGCACATGGGCTTAGCTGCCCCTATGGCATGTGGAATCTTCCCGGACTAGGGATCGAACCCATGTCCCCTGCATTGGCAGGCAGATTCTTAACCACTGGACCACCAGAGAAGTCCAGCTGGGGGAGTTTTAAGCAGGGGAGGGATGAAATGTAATTTGTTCTTTTAAAAGATGGTATGGTAAGAAGCAGAGAAGGCGATGGCACCCCACTCCAGTACTCTCGCCTGGAAAATCCCATGGACGGAGGAGCCTGGTGGGCTGCAGTCCATGGGGTAGCTAAGAGTCAGACAGGACTAAGCGACTTCACTTTCACTTTTCACTTTCATGCATTGGAGAAGGAAATGGCAACCCACTCCAGTGTTCTTGCCTGGAGAACCCCAGGGATGGGGGAGCCTGGTGGACTACCATCTATGGGGTCACACAGAGTTGGACACGACGGAAGTGACTTAGCAGCAGCAGCAGCAGCAGGGTAAGAAGAGAAGATGAGTTAGCAGACTTTTGCAGTGGTCCAGGTCTAAGGTTTAGTCTGGGGTAGAAATGACGGGGTTGGCAGGTAGGACTGGGTCCCAATAAGTGAAATGTCCTCTCCTTGGCTTAGGTAGGGACACAGAGGTCTGGGTGAATCATCTGATGAGGTCTCTTCCCCACCATAAGGAGTCCAGGGCCCAGATGGGTTGACTTGTCCTGGAAGAAACTTCCTAGGAGGTGGGAGTTCACTGCTTCAAGATGTGGGCTGCTCCTGAGAGAGGTGGAACCCACTGTCCTAGCTAGCATCTGTGTGTGTGTGCCTGTCTTGTGTCTTCTGTCCCCAGTCAGTGGAAGCCTGATGAGGAGCCTGGGCCCCAAGCCTGGTCCCCCAGGGAACGAGCAGCCCTTCAAGAGGAGCTCAGTGATGTCCTCATCTACCTGGTAGCATTGGCAGCCCGCTGCCGTGTAGACCTGCCCCAAGCAGTGCTCTGCAAGATGGACACCAACCGGCGACGCTACCCAGCGCATCTATCCCGTGGTTCTGCCTGCAAGTATACAGACTTGCCCCACGGGGCCACCTCTGAAAACCAGGCCATGGGGCCTGCAGACCCTGCCTCTGAGTCCACAGGTCAAGTCTCAACCTAGAAACATGGGCACAGAACCTGCAGCTCAGCATGGCCTCTGAGCAGCAGAGGGTGCCTGGTCAAGGTACCTCATTCTAGTTCTTTCCTAAGAGGTCATGGACCTGGCGCTACACTTCTTGAGGTCTAAGGCCCCAGAACCTCCAGAAGATAGCCTCCTGTTTTTTTCTCCCTCAATAAAACTTTTGGTTACCACCTTCTAGACTCTTCCTAGGGCAGCCGGGGAGGCTCTGTCCCAGTCCACGCTGGAGAGGGGCACCCGGAATGCCTGTGAGCCCAACTCCCATGTTTTTCTATTGTATCTCCCACCTGCAGAGCAGAGAGATCTGATTTCTAGAAAGTTCCCTGTCTGATCTCACGTAAGTCCCTTCCCCTTCTCTAAATAAGATCAGAGGCTTTATGTAGTGTTGGATAGGAGCCCAGATTCTGGAGCCAGGCTATCTGGGCTCAGATGCCATCTTTGGTACTAGATGATGTTCATTATGGAGCTTCTCAGGTGGTGTTAGTGATAAAGAACCTACCTCCCAATGCAGGAGACATAAGACACACAGGTTTGATCCCTGGGTGGGGAAGATCCCCTGGAGGAGGTCATGGCAACCCACTCAGTATTCTTGTCTGGAGAATCCCATGGACAGAGGAGCCTGGCAGGCTACAGTCCATAGGGTTGCAAAGAGTTGGACACGACTGAAGCAACTTAGCATGCAACACGATGTTCATTATATTTTTATCTTTCTGTACCTCCATTTCCTCATCTAAAATGGAAATAATGGTATCTACTTAGTAGGGCTGTAAGGTTTAAATAAGCTATTATATTATAAATAGAGTGCTGGACTTCCCAGGTGGCGCAGTGGTTAAGACCCTACACTTCCAATGCAAGGGGCCTGGGTCTGATCCCTGGTCGCGGAACTAAGATCCCATATGCCACATGGTCAAAAAAAAAAAAAAAAAGTAGAGTGTTTAGGACAGTGTCTGGTGCATAGTAGGTAGTTGTTAAGTTTGCAGTTGTCGTTATCAGTTTGCTCTTTCAACTCAAAACTTTCAGGGGCCCAAGGCAGGAAATATCATGTTAAGGCCAGCCTGGGCCTAGGGCTGAGTCTCAGGCCCCAGTCTTGTCCATCAGACTCCAGAGCTGTGAGCCCTCTGCCCCTCTCCCTTGGCCCGCAGCACAGATCAGGGTCAGGTCTGTCTGGTGTGGAGCAGAACAAGGCTTCTTTTCTTTTGGACCTTGGAATGCCTAACATTCCCCATCCCCTCCGCGGCCTTCCTTCCCAAGGCCAGTTTGTTTGTTCCACTTCTATACCTAGCGTTGGGAATGTATGATTCACACGTTGTGTGACCTCAGGCACGTCACTTCCTTTTCAGAGATACCTGTGGCCTGCCTCCTTCACCCTATTTCCACATCAGTGAAATGAAGCCTTCCACTTTACTGGCCTCAGTCCTCTAATTAATGACCTCACTCCCTCTTAACCAGTGACCTCTCTTACTTCCCTGGTAAGAGAATTCATCAGACTGGAACTGCTTTAAGTTTCCAAACCTTCCTTTCCTCTTCCCAACAGTGATAGCAAGAGCTTTATCTTATTGATCTCTTATTTCATCCTGTCTCCTTGATCAATTATCTCCCCTCTCCTCTATATAATCAAGGTCTCTTCCTTTCCATTAGCCCTTCCCACCAGCCCATAAAGCATAATCGAGCCTCTTCCCTACTGGTAAGGAAAAACCAACAAAACTCCAGCTCCTTCCATCGTGCTTTTCATAGCCAAGCCACCCACTCTGCTTCCTCATTTCTGCCCTAACCCACTCAAGGTTGGCTTTCACCCCCACCCCTTCCCTGGAGGGGCTTCCCTGTTGGCTCAGGGGTAAAGAATCCATCTGTGATACAGGAGGCGTGCGTTCAAACCCTGGGTCAGGAAGATCCTGTGGAGGAGGAAATGGCAATCCACTCCAGTATTCTTGCCTGGAGAATTCCATGAAGAGAGGATCCTGGCGGGCTACAGTCCATGGGCTCATAGAGTTGGACACAACACGACTGAGCATGCACACACCTCAACTGAAACTGTTCTCTTCGCTTTCCCTAAATTCACATACACACAGTGTTCACCAGAGCCGCATCTGACAGCTAAGTTTCCTCTGTGAAACACTTTGCTCTAGATTTCCCAGACACTTTCGGTTTTCTTTCTACCTCTGGCTGTTCCTTTACAGATTCACATTCTCGAGTACCTTTTTCTGGATGTGGTGCCATACCTTCCTGACCTGACATCCCTGAGCTGTTACTTCTATCACCTCCCTGATGCCTCCGCTTACTTCACACTCAGTATGTCCAGACTGGGCTGCAACAATGGCCGCCACCTCAACTCCCATCCTGCTCATCATGTGTCCTCATTTCAGTGACACTGCCTGCAGTCCCCCAAGCTAAGAAGTGAAATCAGCCCCAACTCTCCCGTGTCCCAGGTCCACTTTAACTCCTATGAATTCTAGTTCTATAATATGTCAGATCCCTCCCTCCCCTCTAATCCCTCAAGGCTTCTCTGTGGCCTCTCAACCGTTCGCCTGGTTTTCAATGTCCTTAGTGGTCTGTCTCCTGCCAACCTCCTTGCTTTTTGTCCCTACATTCCACCCCCGGGATGTCTGCAAGCTCTAACAAGTCTGCCATGCAGGTTCAGGGGCTCTCGCCATACTTCCCCAACGCCAACTCTCTTGACCTTAAGACCAGCTTAAACGTCACCTCTGAGGGAACTTCCCTGGCAGTCCAGTGGTTAAGACTCCACGCTTCCAATGCAGGGAGGTGCAGGTTCCATCCCTGGTCAGGGAACTAAGATCCCTGCAGGGCACAGCTAAAAAAAAAATGTCACCTCTGGGAAGAGGTTCTCTAAACTCCAAGATTGCACTGAGGACCTCTCCTATCCAACAGCTCCACCATCATCGTCCCAGTGACAAGAGACTGCTGTCAGTCCCCCAAGGGACTACTGACGCTGTCAGTACCTGATAATCTGCAGAAATAGACGTAAAATGAGTTACCTAACTTTGTAATGCTTTGATGATGAAAATGAGCTAGTAATAATGTAGCACTGGTGCAATGGTAAAGAATCCGCCTGCCAATGCAGGAAAGCCAAGAGACATGAGTTCAATTTCTGGGTTGGGAAAATTCTGAAGGAAATAGCAACCTGCTCCAGTACTCTTCCTGGGAAATTACACGGCCAGAGGGGCCTGGTGGGTTACCACTGACAAAGAGACATGAGTGAGCGTACACCTGCACACCAAGTTGCCACTGTTGCTTCTCTTTGCTAGACTGAGTTGCATAAGGTTCATGCCCGCTCACCAAAGTTCTGCGAAATGCAGTGCCCATTGATTACGAATGTGACAAATTTATGAACCTTCTAGATCTGAGTTCATGAAGACATAACCAAGGAGCAAGTGTAGAATGACTCCACACCCATAAACGCAGTTCCTGGAACCCTTTTGGGTTTATAGCCCCTCTTGAATCCATGCCGATTCACCTAAGCCTAGGGAGACCCCCAACTTTCTGCCTCTCCCCACCCACCTCATTCACAGGCACAGGTGGGGTGAGGATATAATACTTTATTCACTCTAACATGGGCGGAGGGGATGTAATGAGGGGGAAGTGGGCACGTTTCCAGGGATCCCGGTAGGGGAATCCTGTCTCCCAGTTCCAGGGCAGCCAGGCCTGCCAGTCCCATCCTATTCAAGACGCTGGTGGTGGGGCGGGGAGTTGTCCAGATTAACGCAGCCCCAGGTTAAGATCCCAGAGTGCCTCTCCCCACATGGAGGCTCGCACCCCGCGGAGAAAAGAAACGGCGGCTCAGCTGCCCTCACAATCTGGGCAGCGCTCGGTGGCAGTGGCTCCAGCTGGTAGCTTGAAGTCCCGGCCGCAGCCGGCGCAGATATAGAGACGGCGCCGCATATGCGCGCGACGGTGGCGGATGAAGTGCGAGCTGAGGCGGAAGCGCCGGCCGCACTCGGAGCAAGGATAGGGCCGCTCGCCAGTGTGCGTGCGCGCATGCTCCGCCAGGTTGGAGCGGTGGCCGAAGCCGCGGCCGCACACAGGGCAGCGGTGCGGCTTCTCGCCCGTGTGCACGCGCCGGTGCTTGGCCAGCGCCGAACTCTGGGCAAAGCGCGTGCCACAGTCGGCGCAGGCGTACGGCCGCTCGCCCGTGTGCGTGCGTCGGTGGCGCGCCAGGCATGAACTGCCGCCGAAGGCGCGTCCGCAGTCCGGGCACGCGTACGGCTTCTCGCCCGTGTGCACGCGCAGATGCTGTGCGTAGTTGGAGCTCTGCGCGAAGCGGCGGCCGCATTGTGCGCATGCGTACGGCTTCTCGCCAGTGTGGCGCCGCCGGTGCTGCCGCAGGTTCGAGGCGGCCGAGAAGCGCTTGTCGCACTCCGGGCACTCGTAAGGCCGTTCGCCCGTGTGGGTGCGGCTGTGTTTGGTCAGCGCCGACTTCTGCGAGAAGCGCCGGCCGCACTCGGTGCACGCAAAGGGCCGCTCGCCCGTGTGTATGCGGACGTGCTTGGCCAGAGTGGAGCGGCGTGCAAAGGCGCGGCCGCAGTCCCGGCACGCGTGTGGGCGCGCCGGGTCCGCAGACGGCGCTGGCGCCTCGCTCGGGACCTGCGGGGAGAGGGGAACAGGTCAGCCCTGACGGAGAGACCCAGGAGCCGGAGACCTGGGGCTCCGCCAGCTGCAGCCTCTCCGTCCCCGTTTTTACAGTAGTTAAAAGCCAAGGGGTGCACCTCTCAGGACGGTTGTGCGCGTCTAAGGAGATAATTAACGCACATATCACAATGCCTGGTGTCGTTCCAGCTATTCTTTATTAATTCAACCAAAATTTATTGAGCGCGTAATGTGCCAGACTCTGTTCTAGGAACTGGGGATTCAGCATTAAAATTTTTCTGAATTCATAATTTCAGGAAGAATGGATGAAAGGGGTGCTGGTACTGGGGGGATGGTGCACATTTAATTAGGGTTAAGAAACCTCACTGATGTCATGAGCCTTTACCTAAAGGAGGTGAAAGAGCAGGTTCCAGAAGGGAAAGCAAGGCCCCAAGGCAGGAGTTTTTCTGTTCCAGGAATGGCAAGAAAAAGTGCCTAGGGCAGAACACAGGAGGGGAGGAGCAATCCATGGAATGGTCCTTAAGGCGTTATATTAGCCTTGAATGAGAATCTGATGAGGAACCAGTAGAGGAGATGTGGGAAGGTTCTGAGCAATGAGGTACAGATAAGACTCATATTTTAAAAGGTTCCACAGAATAAAGGAGGAGAAGGGGCAGAAACCCACCGAGGAGGCCCCTGTACTGCAGGCCAGAGAAGACAATGGGTTGGACCCAGGTGACAGAGGTGGAAAGTGAAAGTGGTGAGAAGTGGTCTGCTTCTGGATATATTCCGCAATCGGAGACAGCCAACCTAATGATAGATTAGACATGAGATATAAAGAAAGAGAGGCGTCAAGATGACTCCAAGGATTTTGAGCTTAGCAATCGCAAAGGCAGAGTTATCATCTACAGAATGGCGGGGCGGGGGGCGGGGGGGGGGGGGGGGGCAGTTGCGGGGGAACAACGACTTGGTACCTGTGATCTGTTTCTGATCCTATCCACAGCTGTCCTGGACACATCTGGAGCTCAGGAGAGAGGCCCAGGCTGGAGATGTAAATTGGGAAGACATCAGCCTGCGGGGGATTTTTAAAGCCTTGAGACTGGATGTGTTCACTCAGGGACTAAAGAGAACTGGGAGGCAAGATGCAAAGCAGCCAGCAAAGGAGATTGAGCAGCCAGTGAGGTCAGAGACCCAGGAGAGCATGGTGATTAGAGCCAGGCTACAATCAAGTTCAGGCTCTTTAATAAACTTTTAAGAGCAAGCACCTATCATTTTTTTAAGCTGCACAAAAGGCAGCAAAGGTGAAACCCAAATACTCTGAGGCCTGAAATGAAAAAAATTTGAGAATAAATCCGTTTCATGAGGTCTGGGTCTCTAGAGATAAAATCAGAAAAAAGAAATGCTTTATAAGAGGCAGATGAAGGGAAAACAATTTGTACTAACAGTAAAGAGTACTGAGGATACACTGCTTCCTTCGTAGAAAAGAGATGGCTCATCCTAGCAAAAGTGATGTTGAATCTCTACTATGGACTAAGCAGGGCTTCCCTGGTGGCTCAGATGGTAAAGTGCCTGTCTGCAATTCGGGAGACCTGGGTTCGATCCCTGGGCTGGGAAGATCCCCTGGAGAAGGAAATGGCAACCCACTTCAGTACTCTTGTCTGGAAAATCCCATGGACAAAGGAGCCTGGTAGGCTACAGTCCATGGGGTCGCAAAGAGTCGGGCACAACTGAGAGACTTCACGTTCACGTTCATGGACTAAGCAAATAGAATATTAATTCATGACCAAGTGCAAAACCAGACATGTATTAAGGATAAGACAGCATTAGCTTCTGTCTCCCCATATTCCTTCTCTACCAAGTAATTATCATTATTCTTTTCTAGATAAAGAAACGAGAGGTGACCACTAAGGAGTAGTCAGGCCTTTTTCTGAAGTTGTAAGGAGAGCAGCTTCAGGGCCTTCAAGATCCTTTGTTAAAGACAGTAGCTTTTGGGACTCCCCTGGTGGTCCAGTGGCTAAGCCTCCATGCTCCCAATGCAGGGGGCCCTGGTTCAATCCCTAGTCAGGGAACTAGATCCTACATCCCACAACTAAGACCTGGCACAGCCAAAATAATCAATTAATTAATTTTAAAAAGACAGCAGCTTTTTGGTAACCACCTCAGAAATGTGGGGCTTCCCTTGTGGCTCAGCTGGTCAAGAAACTGCCTGCCATGTGGGAGACCTGGGTTCAATCCCTGGGTTGGGAAGATCCTCTGGACAAGGGAAAGGCTACCCACTCCAGTATTCTGGCCTGGAGAATTCCATGGACTGTATACAGTCCAAGGGGTCGCAAAGAGTCAGACATGACTGAGTGACTTTCACTTTCACTTTTTCAGAAATGTGGAAACAAAGCAGTTTGAAAAATTAGTCACCAACCAAAGCAACCCTGGCTACAACAGTTTATATAATGATATTACTGATAACAACATTAGACTGTAAGATTTGACAGTGTTGTTAGTACATTACATTATTGTATTAAATCTTCCTGTTACCCCTCTCCCCCAGTCCTACCCCCAGGATCAGGCCTTATCTTTTGGTAACTGAGAAAACTTAGCTAAGAGAGATTAAATTGATATAGCCCATGGGAGTCAGGACTGACTTTTTAGAGTTCTCATCCTTCAGCAGTAGGCTACACTGCTTCCCTGCACTCAGAGTGCCAAGATGTGCCAGCGGCTGGATTCCAAGTGCCTGGCACTCTCCAAGAGGGATTCAAGGTTAAAATACAACTTGATACTTTAAATTGAGAAACTCCCCACAGCAATTTGGCACAGTCTGAACTCAAGGTCACACTTTCCAGTCTTGCCCTGGTTTTAACAACTATGGGGTTTATATCGTGGAAAGAATTTTTCTCATTATATCTATATTTTTCTGGCCCATTTTTTTCTTTGGCACCCTTCCTTTAGGTAACTGACCAGTCTGAGGACTTTCTTAACCCTGGATCCACTAATTTGGGAAAAAGAAATTCTTCACCCAAGTACCCTTGGAATCTCTAACTCCAGGAAGAAAGGCCCTGGGTGCCTCAGGAAGAATCTTGGTAAGAGGGGTTGAGTCTAGCTCATTAAGACCCCAGGCAAGTCCCTCCCTCCCCCTGCCTCACTGAACCAAGGAGGGCAAGGTAGGCTAGGTAACATCAAGTATCTCCCGACTTGAAGTATGCACATCACAGAATGCAAGAGGCTTCTAAGTATTATGTAGGCTTACTTTTATCTTAGTATGATCATCATGTATTTATCTTCATGGTTATTAGAAAAACAACAGATCCCATGAAACCCACAGTTTTATCAGCATTATTGTTCAGATGAAGGTAAATTTATTTATCAAAACAATGTGAATCTATTTGAAGAAGGCAACTAAATGAGCACAACAGGTGAGCAATAGACACGTGAATGAAGTTTGGCAAATACTAGACTTACATGTCTTTTCAATTCTACAACTGTCAGATTTTAAAATTAGAATAATGGGTATCTCCACTCTTAACATGAGGGCACTAGGGGGATACAATGTAGTATAATAATATGATAATCCAAGTATTTAAAGTTAGTGATTTTTGTCTTTCTGCTTAAGTTAAAAAAAAGAGCAAGCGTTCCAGTTTCTTCTTCAACCATTACTTTTCTAATTAATAAATAACTACCATTTACTAAGCACTCAATATGTGCCAGGAACTGCAATAAATACTTTTCACCCATGTTCTTGTTTTAAATTCTCCTAACCCTTTGGGTTAGGTTGTATTAGCTCCATTTTAAAATAAGGATAGAAGACTCAGAAGTAAGTGACTATCAAGGCCCTACACCTGATCCATCAGCAAGGCCAGGGTTTACACTGGAAGGCTGTCATTGTCCAAAATGCCTTTTCTATCAGCCATGATGCAATCCTATCTCACTGACAAGTTTGAGGTCACCTCCACAGCTTGTCTCCCTCCCCTGGATTCTTTTAGCTATCTGAATCTCCCTTCTTTGGAGTACAGAGTATAAAATACAATCCTGACCTCCCTCACTCATTGCTACAAGAAGGGTGGTCCACAGACCAGCAGCGTCACTGGCAACTTGTTAGAAATGCAGAATCTCAAATCCCACTCCAAACCTACTGAATCCGAATCTTCACTTTAGCAAGATCCCCAAGTGGAATGTATGCATGTTAAAAATAAAAGCTGATCTAGAAGAGAGGCGCACTACTTCCAGAGAAAGCAGATGGGAAAAGTAAAGAGCATTTTACAGGCCAAAAGACCACACGGGCAAAGTCTTCGAGGTCAGGTGTACTTGAAACTGGGGCATGGGAAGGATGCTGACTGACTAGAGATGAAGCCACGAGGTCGAAGGATGAAGAGCTTGGAATGCCAGGCGTGGGAGCTTAGGGAAACAAAACCACTCAAGGTTCGATTTTAAGCAAGGAAAGACAGAACTGAATGTACATAGAGCCCTCTGGGAAAAAAAAATCTTTCTATTCTTTAAGATAGTTTGGATTTTGATAGGGGGTGAGAGACTACTCTAATCCCTGCGTGTAGCATAATTAGGGCCTGTCCTGGACAATGACTGGCCACGGGACTGGGTGAGAGCTGAGACTCATAGAATGTGGACACTGAGCTTTGGAGACCACTATTTCATAAGAACCCAGACTCAAGGAGACCACACAGCAAGTTGATGAGCTATTTTGTGGGCACAGTGCTAAATCTTTGTGGGATGTGTGTGTGTAACTCATTTCTACTCTCCTCCAAATCCAGTCACCCACGTGATATTTAGACTAGATTTCAAGGATTTTACTTTCATTATCTCATTTTATAGATGAGAGAGCTCTTGAGGCAAAGCTGGTAAATGTGGTCTTTAGGATTTGAACCGATGCTTTTAACCACTAAGTGACACCATTCAGAGTGTAGCCCTACCGCCCTTTCATGACTAGCCATGCCTACCTCCACCCTTCCCATCCTTAGCTCCAGCCACTCCAATCAGTGTTCCCAAATATCTCCCTCTTTCCATGTTCCCTCCACTGCTGCCACTACCTTAGAGCAGGCTATCAGCCTTACCTGACCTGGTCTCCCCATAACAGCCAACGATTCTTCTAAAAAGGAAATGTGATCATGCCTCTTCTCTGATTTGAAGCTTCTCACAGCACTGCATAACCTAACACAGTAGGTACAAATCTATAGGCTCACTATACGCAAACACTCTGGTCCATCTGTTTCTCTGGCCTTATCTTTCTGAGCACTTGCTGTTTCCTCATCCTGGAATGCCCTTCCTCCTCCTCTATTTGCCATATTCCCACTAAGTTTACAAGGCCCATGTTATTTCCTTGAAACCTTTCCTACTGCCTTATTTGCCTTCAATCCTCTGTCTAGGCCTCCATGTTGGTTTCCCTGTTCACATCCAGCCCCAGGATTCAGCCTTATTGAGGCCTTGATAAAAATTAACTGAAACATCTCCAGAAGGATGACCTCGCCCAAAGTCCTGAACTTTAGGAGGAAGAATGAATAATAATAGCAACAAATATGTACAGAATGTTTATTGTGTGCCAGACACAGTTCTAACTCTTTACAAGTATCAACTCATTTAATCCTTCCAATCCCAAGAAGTAGGTGCTATTATGATTTCACTTTTACCAATAAGGAAACTGAGGCACAAAGAGGTTAAACTTGCCAAAGGTCACACAGCTGGTAAGTAAGTGATGGAGTTGAAAGTCCACCCTAAACTCTGGAGTCTTGAGTTCTTAACTTACAGGCCAAAGGAGACCAGGGGATTCACAGGGCCGGAAGAGGCAGGCTGAGCTAGGAGGATGGGCCAAGGAGGCCTGAGAAAAACAGAACTAAACGGGCCAAGGCAGTGAAAGCTCAGAGTCCTAACCACTGAACCGCCAGGGAATTCCCTAAATAGTTATTTTGACTGGAAGAGGAGGCCACAGAAGCCAGCCCCCTCCCCCTAGGGCCCACCACACCCACTAGGGGGCAGCAGAACTTTCTTTTCCTGGGAACTGGCCCCTGTGCAGGAAGAAATCAGGGAACCCGGGCCCAGAAACCCTGCATATGGACACAAGGGCTGCTCTGGCTGGGGGTGGGAGTGTTGTAAAGTTCTGGGAAATAGAAATATACCTAGTGGAAGCTAGGGTCCTGAAAGGGGAAATCTAACTCATACTTTGATCTCCTTAAAACTCCCCTCTTTAAACCTTCCACACCTTTGTCAGTCTAACCCTGCTACACATCAAGCTCCACGAGAAAACGAGGAGGGCATTTACTCTCCAGCACCCAGCACAGAGCCTGGCACAGTAGGCGTGACATCTGTATTGTGGCAGGATGGACAATGGGACAGAAGGATGGGTGGCCAACTCTGAGATTCTAAGCCTGAGAGTCCAGGCAAAGTAGGGGCAGGATCCCCGGCTTCTGACTGAGGGAGGATGGACCTGCACCAGATTTAGGGCCGATGGGACCCCCGTGGTGTGGGACACGTACCTCCTTGTTATCCATAGGGATCTTGAGTTTCACCACTTCATACTTCTCTTCACCCTCTTCCTCCTCACCCTTCACCAGCAGCACCATCTCCTCTTGCATCTCTTCCTCCTCCTCCTCCTCCGTCTGCTGTTCACCGGGCATCTTGGTGTCCTGGGGCAGGGAGCTGAGTCAGCTCAGGACCCGCCCCCCCGACCATGGCTCTGGCCCACACAAGGCGATGCAGCCGTGGCTTCTCCTCCCATGCCCAGATCTGTGTCTGACCCTCTTCCCTGTATCCCAGCCCGGCCCTAGGCCCCAGCCTTGTCCCGGGACCAGCTCGAAAGACTCGTTCACGCTACTCATCCTGGCATTCAAGGCCCTGAACACTTCGAATCTCCAGCCCCAGTGAGACGCCACCCTCCCCGCGCTGAGTCACTCCCAGGAGCCTGGGTCAGCGGCCCGGAGCTCTAGGGCACGGGCTGGAGGCGGGATCGGGGCGGAGACCCTGGGGGCTGCGCACTCACCAGCCGCAGGTTCGGGCGCTCGCGCTGCCCCAGGCCAGGGCGCCGGGCGGTTGGGCACTCTGCGACGCCGCGACTCCGGGGGCGGGGCGTGGGCGGGGCCTCAGAGGCGACCGGCCATTGGTTCAGAACACATAACTCCGCCCCCGAGGGGGAGGGGTCAGAGGACCCAGGCGTCCGGCCCAAACTGCCCTGGGAGGGTGGCAAGCCCACACCCAGCGCCTTCCGCTATTCCCTAACTCCCAAAGACCCCAGGCCGGCCTACTCGGTGTTCAACGTCCTCACAGTCCAGTTGTGACCTACCTTCAAGGCTCGTTTCCTGTGGCCGGCTCGGAGGTCTCCGTGGCGGCCAAGCGCGTCTGCTCCGCCCGAAATAGGCCACGTGCACTCCCGCCCCTGCCTGGGCCTCTCGCTGGCGCCCCGCCTGGAGGGCGGACCCTGTTGCCTCCTTACCTCTTTCCTTCCCTCTTTTTGCTTCTTCTTCCATCTTTTCTGCTTTCCCGGCACTGCCTTGGGGCAATGGTCTCTGGGATAGCTTGCCCCTTTAGTACATACTTAATTAACAACAGGCACCCAAGTTATCGCTGCCATTTATTGTGTGGTGCGCCTCTTGGGCGCCATCGTTATGCTAAACCTTTTACACCCCTGATCTCACAAAGGTGGGTCCATTTCACAGATGAGCTAACTGAAGTTCAAGGAGGTAAACTGATTTACCTAAGTTCCACAGTAAGTGTCGTCATAGCATCTCTGACAGCCCAGTAGCCGAAGTGGAAATTTATAGCACACAGACCAGATCCAGTCCACAGAAGTATTTTGGCCCTCAAGTTTAAAAGTAAACTTCAAAAAAAGCCTGAGAGGTCTTTTACAAATTTTAATTCCCAACATTTAAAAATTGAGATAGTTCATATATAAAGATCTGTATTTTCCCACTTCTCTTGAAAAAGATACTTAATTCTCCCATTTTATGAATGGGGCAATGTGGATTCAGAAATGACGAAAGAAAGAGAAATAACATTCAGTAAGTGCTTACAATCCCTAGTGTCCTTACAACAACCCTGTGGGGATCAATAATATTATCTTCCTTTGACAAATGAGGGAACTAAAAGCTTAGAGAGCTTAAGTAATTTCTCAAAGTCACATAGCTGGTAAGTAACAAATTCCAAAGCTCATATTGTTTCTGTTGCACCAAACTATCTCTCAGAACTGAGGTTACATGAGGAAATTGTAGCAGAGCCAGGAGTGAAGCCTGATCCTCAGTCTGCAGAACCCAGAGCATAATTTGGATGTTGGGATTACATCTGGTCAAAGTTTTGCTCTTCCTCAGAGCTGTGAAAAGAGGGTAAATGAGTATGATACAATCAGGATCCCCAAAATCACTTTGTGTTCGTTCTCTCATCAAATATTTATTGAGCCCTACTGTGTGCCTGACACCATTTTAGATATTGGAGATGCAGGCATGAACAAAAGAGATGAAAACCTTGACTACTATGGCACTTCTCAGGGTGTACAAAATGTCAACAAGTAAATAAGGTAATTTCAGCTAAGGATAAGTATCAGAAGGAAATAGGACCAGATGGTGCAACAGGGGGTGGCTATGGTTGGGGGCTTCTTTAATGTGAGCATGGAAGGCATCTCTTAGGAAATAATACATGAAATGAAACTTGAATAATGAGAAAGGGTTAATCATTTGAAAATCTAGATGAAGAATGTTCTAGACAGAACTACAGAAACTTTACGGTGAGATTAAAGTTGGCATGTCTGAGGGAAAGAGAGAAGACGTGTGGCTGGAGCCAAGTGAGGAGAAATGTCATGTGGGAATTGGAAAAGAGGCAGGCAGGGGCCAGATTATGGCTGGAAATCTAGCAAAAGGCCAGACATGCTTCCCCCGGGTTCGGAGAATCAGGAGACTCAGCCAAGAGCAGTGAAAGTCCCTACTGGAAGGTCCTCCTACTGTGGGAGGATTTGGGAATAGACACTTGTAGAAGGAAGATCATGAACAAGTACCTATCTGGAATCCGAGCTTGTTCCTGAGAATCTCTTTGTTTAGTAAAGAAGATCATGATTTTAAAACACACATGTAGGGCTTCCCTAGGGGCTAAGTGGTAAAGAATCCCCCTGCCAGTGCAGGAGACACAGGTTTGATCCCTAATCGGAAAAGATTCCACATGCCATTGAGCAACTAAGCCTGTGTGCCACAACTATTGAGCCTGTGCTCTAGAGCCCGGGAGCCGCAACTACTGGAGCCTGTGCGACTACAGCCTGTGCTCCATAGCGAGAAGCCACTGAAATGAGAAACCTGCACATTGCAACTAGAGAGTGGCCCGTGCAGCAACAAAGACCCAGCACAGCCAAAAATAAAAAGTTTTAAAACCCAGTAATATATTCTCCAGGGGATCTTCCCAACCCAGGGATCGAACCCGGGTCTCCTGCATTGTGGGCAGATTCTTTACTGTCTGAGCCACCAGGGAAGCCTAGATAATATTTTATATATAATATACATATGAAAAAGAAATAATAGATGTTCTGGCAGAATAGTGGGGTGAGTGAATAACTCCCTGGAAGGGAGTGGATATTGGGTGCAGGACTCACTGAAGAGATAGTGAGTGAGTGAAGTCGCTCAGTCGTGTCCGACTCTTTCTGACCCCTGGACTGTAGGCTACCAGGCTCCTCAGTCCATGGAATTTTCCAGGCAAGAGTACTGGAGTGGGTTGCCATTTCCTTCTCCACTGAAGAGATAATGGACCTTCAAAGATGAGTGGGGGTTTGCCAGATGGACAAACAGGTAGCAGTTTGTGAGATTATGAACTCTTGTGAAGAGCACATCATGTTCAAGGACATCATTCACCAAAGTATTGAGGGAGGGCTATTATGTGCCAGGCCCCGTTTAGGACTAGGCAGTGGAAAGTTGAATTTGGAAAAGTCTTTATCTTACTTTTCACTATTCTGCATTTCACTATTTGCCTTCAGCCTCAGTGGTTTACTTGGGCTCCTGAATCCCTAAGGACTTGGTACAGGGAACACACCATCCGCCATCCATCATTCTTTACGTCTTAACATAATTGCCACTTCTTTGAAGAGGCATTGGATCATGTAGGATTCTCTCCTACCTGCAAGCTTCCTGCATAGTCTTTACCACACTTGAAAATATTTGTTCAATGTTTATCTTCTGCATAGAAACTGAGGGCAGACATTTTGTCTCGTTCATCTATTCTATGCCCAATACCCAGCACGCAGTAGGTAATGCTGTTGTTGAGTGTCTCTTTATCCTAAAGAAGCTCTTGATGTGTTAAGGGCTCAGAGGAAGGGGGTTCTAACCCAGGTTGGAAGTTTAGGGAAGGCTTCTGGGAGGAAGTAACGCTTAAGGTATTTGGATTGGGGGTGGGGAGCATTCCAAGTTACGAAAACAAAACATTTAAGAGGCACAGAGTTGAAACCACACAAGTGGAAGGTCTTGAATGCCAACTAAGGAGTTAAGTTTTACAGACAGGGCATGCTGCTATACGGCAGGGTTTTTAATAGGGGAGCGATGTGGTCAAATTTTTACAAAGTTCACTGCAGATTAGCTTGGAAGCCGACCTGGTAGTGTGGGGAGACACGGAAACCAGCAGAAACGACCTGCCCAAAGGCCTCCATTAAAGTCTTTGAGGGGTGTGTGTATCTAAGGACAGAAGCCGCAAAGAACCCCGGGGCTGAAGTCAAAACACTGGGATTTCGAGTCTGTGTAACAACTTGGTAGGGATGGGAAGGCTGGGAGGAACCGCGCTGCAGCAAGCTTTCATTGGTTTCTAGGGAAGCCCGGCTAATGGGTAAGATGTCGCGAGAGCTTCTACCCAGGGACCGTTACCGCACGCAGATTAGCTGAAATGCCAAGCCAGCGAAGTTGCAGAGCAGTCTTGTACTTCGTTTCTTAGATGGGTGAGCCGCCCTAGTCTTTTTGGTCCCTGGCCAATCAGGTCAGTTCCTTTTTCCCCTTTCCTCCCTACTGGCGCCCTCCTTGGAAAAAGCTGGGAATTAAGAGTCCAGCATCTAACGACGCACGGATGGCTGGGAAATATGGTTGCCTCTTCCGGGGGATAGAGACATCGCCTTCGGGCTATGCTGCCTAATGACCCGTTTCTCGACAAATAAAAAGGGATCGTAGGGAGGCGGGGTTTCCCTGAAGGCAGAGCATCAGCGTCTGGGTCTTCTGCGCCCCTACCAGACCCGCTGGCCACTTTTCTCCGGGTACTTGTCGCCATAGCAACAGCGCTTGCCTAATACCGACCCCTCACGCTCCCACCCGTGGCGTCGCGTTTTTCCTTTTAAGGGTCGCGCTAGATCCTGTGGCGTAGGTGGCGCCTGTGGGCAGCCAGCACTCAGGTCTAGGGCATCAACTGACAGACCTGGGGGCCGTTTTTTAACACGTTGCCTGAGCTAAAAAGCAGCTTTGACCACCCAATTTCTTTGACGGGCTCAAAGAGGCCAAGTTTACACATGGCTTGTGGGTTTTGCCTGTGGTGACCCTTCAGCTTTTTCACCCCTCACGATGCACACACACGCACACACCAGTCCAAGCCTCAGATAAGAAGCAGTTTATTGGCGAGAAGACATATGGAGATGTGGCTGTCAGGCCTTGGTACTTCCCTGGCCTTTCCTCACTCCTATACTGCCCTTCTTCCAGCCAATGTGTCTCTGCTGCCATCCACCAGGACCTGGGCTTGGCATCCAGAGCAAATGAGTGCTCATTCCGCTGTCTCCCTCCTGTTCTGTTGTGTCCAGGTGGTCAGGGCAGTTGGGTCTGGACTCACTCCAAGTGTCCTCTTCCTGGCTCCGACCATGTCCAGTGGCCCGAGGCTGGGTACTGCCTGCCTACCAACAGTACTCTCCCCATCAACAGATGGTCAAGATGGCCCTGCCTCACTCTTACCCTTAACCTCAGAAGTCTCACTGCTCCTAGGTCTAACAAACCTGGTTCAGGATGCCTGTCTGGGTGGTCGGGGTGGGGGGGAAGGCAAGGTCGGGAGGGGTCAATTTACAGGTTAAGAGGCAGTAGGAATTTAGAATTCTTTAAGGGCCCTCAGGCTAACGCTAGTTTATCAACAAGTATTTATTGCCTACTGTATTCCAGGCAGTGTTCTAGAAGCTGGGGGTATAAACCAAACTGGCAAGGTCCTGACCCAGCCCAGCCAGGACTGTTTCCTGAGCTTCAAGATCGTTTGTCTCCAAATCTCTATTTCTATCTATTCACTCCTTTCTTCCCTTTGTTTCTTCCCTTCCTTCTCCCTCCCACCACCTCCCAGGCCCTTTCTTCTCTGCTTAAGCAGCAGATACCCTCCCTTTGGTCTCTTGGGCCTCCACCCTCCCTGGACCCCATCATTCCAGTCCCATTGGTGGCTCCTCTTTGAGGGGCCTTGCCCGACCATCTCCTGTTCCAAAGGGCCTCAGGATCAGGTGCCCACGCTGGTGCTTGATACGGGCAGAACTGTCACCAAAGCCCTTGCCACACTCTGCACACTTGTATGGCTTCTCCCCAGTGTGTGTGCGCCTGTGTTTGACCAGGTCTGAGCTCCGGGGAAACTCCTTCCCGCAGAAGCCGCACACATGGGGCTGGCTGGGTCCAGAGGGCTGAGCCCGGACTCGTGATCGAGGGGCAGTGGGTGCTGGGCCAGGGGGGTTATGTGGCCTCAGGAGAGTGGATGGTGGTGGTGGCCTAGCCCGTTCCCCACGATGGGTGCGGAGGTGCTTGACTCGGGCTGAGCTGTCGGCAAAACCTTTGCCGCATTCTGGGCAGAGGTAGGGTTTTTCCCCCGTGTGTACACGATGGTGTTTCACCAGGTCCGAGCTCCGGCGGAAGCCCTTGCCACACTCAGGGCACTTGTGGGGCTTGTCACCCTCCAGTGGTGGTGGCGGCTCTCCAGCCTGTGGGCCCCCGGGCTCCGGCTCCAAGCCAGGCAGGCCAAAAGGGCCATCTCCTGAGTGTGAAGGGCTTCGAGGCGTCAGCGGGGGGCTGGTGCCTAGAGGAGGTGGGGGCGGGCTGGAGCTGGGGGGTGGGCTGGGGATCAGGGGGGCCAGAGGGTAGCCTGGGAAGCTGAAGTCCTGGGGCTCCATGTGAGTGAGGCGGTGGCGGAGGAGGGTGGAGCTGAGGCTGAAGGTACGGTCACACTCAGGACAGGCGTGAGGCCTTTCGCCACTGTGGGTGCGGAGGTGCTTGACCCGCGCAGAGCTGTCAGCGAAGCCCTTGCCACACTCGGGGCAGAGGTAGGGCTTCTCTCCCGTGTGCACTCGCAGGTGCTTCACCAGATCTGAGCCGCGGGCAAACTCCTTTCCACACACATCGCAGCCAAAGGGCTTGGGCCCCAGGTGACTGCGTTGGTGGCTCAGGAGGCTGCAGCTGAGCACAAATCTTTTGCCACAATCGGTGCAGATGTATGGCTTGTCCTGGGCCTTAGGTCCCTGGGCGGCTGCCGTGGCAGCTCGAGATGGCTGCCGCCGGGGCACCACGGGCCGGGGGGGCTGCTCCCCTCGGTGTGTCCGCTGGTGCTTTATGCGGGCAGAACTGTCGCCAAAGCCCTTGCCACAGATGCCACACTTGTACGGCTTCTCGCCCGTGTGTGTCCGCTGGTGTTTCACCAGGTCCGAACTCTGCCGGAAGCTCTTGCCACATTCACCGCAGATAGTGGGGCGCTCGCCAGCTGGGATCCTGGACCGAGGAATCTTTGGGGGCCCCTGGGCTGGCGCCCGGGCTCTGTAGGGCTTTTCACCACTATGAGTTCGTTGGTGTTTGATCCGGGCAGAGCTGTCCCCAAAGCCCTTGCCACAGACCCCGCACTTGTAGGGCTTCTCCCCGGTGTGGGTTCGCTGGTGTTTCACCAGATCTGACATCTGCCGAAAGCTCTTGCCACACTCGCCACATACAGCAGCCCGATCACTAGCCTGGCCCCAGCGTGGTTCTCCTAGGAGCCGAGGGCCTCTGTCCCGAGCCTGAGGTTTTCCAGGCCCCTCCCTCTGGACCCACAGGTCATCCCAAGTCTGAATGCCTTCAGGTTTGAGAGAGGCATTTCCTACTTCATGACCTGGGGCCAAATCTTCCTCTTCCTTGAACTCCAAGTCATCCTCCTGTGGGGGATGTTCAAACTCATCTGGCTGAGAAATCTCCGCATGCTCACTCCCTAGACCTGGGGAAAGAAAAAGGAGCGGTAGATCCTGCCTTTTGGCTCAGCCTTCCCACTGAGGCTCAGATGGTAAACAATCAGCCTGTGACGTGGGAGAAACAAGTTCGATCCCTGGGTTGGGAAGACCACCTGGAAAAGGGAATGGCCACCCACTCCAGTATTCTGGCCTGGAGAATTCCACAGACAGAGAAGCCTGGTGGGTCCATGGGATCGCAGAGTCGGACATGACTGAGCGATTAACACACTATCTTCAGTAGCAGTCTCCCCCGAAAGGCATCCCTGACAATCTGTGGTCGCAAAGACCTCTCTCCTCTGAATTTCCAAAGCCCTTATATTGTCTGTGCCTCTCAGTAACAGTAACCTCCTTTTACCATGCCTTTCATATGTGCCAATCACTTAAGTAAGCATTACTGAATCCTTGCAAACAATCCTATGAGGTAATACTATTAACTGTCCCCATTTTACAGACATGCAGTCTCTGAGAATTCTAAGTCACTCGCTCAAGGTTATAAAGTAACAAAGCCATGTTTCTAACTCAGGTCTAATTCCCAAGCCTGCTGTTAAGCCCTACCTTATATTCTATGTGGAAAGCCTGGTATTTACTAATTAGATTTTATCTTTTATTAGCCCAATCTGTAGTTTATTTCTTCAATCATCTTGTATGTACCTGAAAGGAGCCAGACACAAAGATGTCCCTCAGGATACTTAACGTTGGTAGGAGAAATAAGATAAAACACAAATAATTACAATTGCAGGCTCAGAATGAACTGTGCTGTCACTAGAGAGAGGACATTAGAGAGATAGGGCTAGGCTTTCACAGTGCAGAAAAAAAGTAAGCCATGGAAAGGAATGTGTGATAAAGCTGGAAAAGGATGTTGGGACTAGATAAAGCATGGGAGATCTGAATTGAACGCTAGACTAACGCTTTTAATTAGTAGCAGAAGGGAGCTAGGGAAGACTTTTGTGGAGGGAGACAGGATTAGACCAGGACTCAGATCAATGTGGCTGCACAGTGGGTGCAACACTGGAGAGAAAAGGGCTGAGGGGAGGCCGTTGCATTTGCCAGGATGAGACAGAACGAGGCCTGAAGTAGGACTGAAGCAGCGAGGATGATGGTGACTGCAGGGGATGGGGAGAGTCCTTGAAATGATGCCCCTCAAGGCGTGTCGCTTAGTAGGTGCTCAGAAACACTGGTTCCCTCCCCCTCCCTGGAAGCACAGTTCACGTCCTATTTTTCTGGGTCTGGGCTACGCAAAGCCCAGAACCGGGGGCCCCACCCGGCCATTACCTGCCCATGGAGGTGCACCGCTTCGGCCCTCACCTGTGCGGGCGCCTCTCAGCTGCTCTCTCTCCTCTGAGCCACGGAGATCCGAACCCCAGGGCCCCACCGCGCGCTCCATCGCCGGCACGCCGCCCTGAGCAAGGAGACAAACACAGTTTCACGGTCACACAGCCATGTGCGGACGGCGGGGCCCTGCCGCTGCCCTCTGCCGGCCGGCACGGGCACCGGACAGCATTCGGGTGTCCGAGGTACGGGGCGCGGCTCCGGTGACCCCCGCCCGCGCCACCGGCCGCCCCTGCACCTGCTGCTCCTTCCGGCGCGCAGCCGCCCCCTTCCCCTCCCGCCGCTGCCGCCGCTGCTTCAGCCTCCACTTTCGCCAGTCCGGGGCCCTCCAGAGCTCCTCCGCGGGGCTCCGGTGCCCGTGCCACTAGTGGCTCGGGGATCGGGCTCGGCGCCAAACGGGGAGGGGGCTCGGACCCGGGCGTCCCGGGGGCGGCCGCCGGGGGCGGGGACGGGAAGCGGAAGCGCCAGGCGGCACCGGGCCGCTCTAGGACCCTGGAGGAGCTGCACGCCTGTGGGAGCCGCCCGTGTCCTCTGGAGCTCGGTAGCCGGCGGGCAGCCGCGTGCCGCGGAGAGGGCTACTCTGAGCCAAGTCCAATTGCCCGAACTCTGTGGTATTAACCGTGTGTTTCCTGGGCTGGAGCTGGATGCGGAGGGCCGAAGACTCTTTCTAATTGTCGCTGTGTCCTGCCACCCGCGCCGACCTTCAGAGGTGGCAAACAGCTCCAGCCACCCCAGCCTGGAGAAACAAAGAGACAGCCAAAGACAGACCCAGGGAAAGGGGTGGGGGAAAGACCGAGGCAGACAAAGGGCGGCAGAGGGCGGCGGAGACCCCAGACGGGGCGGGGGCGGGGCGCCGAGACGCAGGAAACAAAGCCGGTCTGGTCGGCGAGGCCGGGGGCCGAGGGTGGGGGCTGGGCTGGGCTGGGCTGGGGGAGACCGAGGCGGGATCGGGAGCTAGTGGCAGACGCCAGATAAATGCTGGGGAGAGGCAGGCCGATGGACTTAGACTTGGATCCGGAGACTCACAGAGTCGTAACCCGAAGAGCCCCCAGTCAGAGAGGATGCAAAGGCAGAGAGACCGAGAGACTGCAGCGGACCAAACACACAGGAGCAAAAGACTGGCCTCCTGAAACATGTAGAAACAGATAAGAGAGATATAAAGTCGTTGAAGCAGAGTCGGAGGAACTGGGCAGGGCACCTGGTGAGAAGCAAGCCCGGAGGCAGAGGAACAAAGAGTGAAGCTGGCAGAGACAAAGAGAGACAGACGCATAGAAAAGAGGCCATGGGAAGACTAGGGACAGGTCTACGGCGCTACAAAAGAACCCAGGGAGAAGCGAAAACATTAAACCTTGTTTCCTAGCTTGGTGCGGCCCTGGTTGGGGCTGTTTCAGTGGACCCAGGGGTGTGATCCCCAGTATCTCCTCTGGGCATGTTTGCCTTTGGGGAGCGGGTGGGGTGCCTCTGTTTGCAGCTCATCTAATGATGGAGAGGGTTAATTAAGATTTGTGTATTAATCAACAATTATTAGTGCCTCAGTACTATGCCAACAGTTTGATAAAGAGATAAAACACGTGTAAGAGTTGTCTTTGGGGTGCTACCAATTTAAAGGGGCAAGCACACAATTCATGATAAATAAGAACTGTAAGGGCGTGAGAGTTATGTGCACTAATTCAAGATATTATAGTATGGGAGACCAGGAAGAGGTCTTATTTGTGGGAATGAGCGTGCACAAATATTTGTTGTTTAGTTGCTAAGTCATGTCCAACTCTTTGTGACCCCATGACAAGCTTCCCTGTCCTTCACTGTCTCCCGGAGTTTGCTCAAATTCATGTTCATTGAGTTGGTGATGCTATCTAACCATCTCATGCTCTGTTGCCTGCTTCTCCTCCTGCCCTCAATCTTTCCTGGCATCAGGGTCTTTTCCCATGAGTCAGCTCTTTGCATCAGGGGCCAAAGTATTGGAGCTTAAACTTCAGCATCAATCCTTCCAGTTAATATTCAGGGTTGCTTTCCTTTAGGATTGACTGGTTTGGTCTCCTTGCTGTCCAAGAGACTCTCAAAAGTCTTCTCCAGTACTGCAGTTTGAAAGCATTAATTCTTTGGTGCTCAGCCGTCTTTATGGCCCAATTTCTCACATCTAGAACATGGAGACATACAGATGTGTGGACAGTCTACATTGACCTAATGAACAAAGATATGATAGGAATGTAGTACAGAGAGAAACCTGTAGAGTTTAGTGGCTGCGGACATTATCTTTAAGGTCATTCATGAAGAGTTTTATTCCTGATCTTGTCATTTACTCCCTTTAACCTTGGGTGGGGAAGTTACTTCTGTTTCCTGAACTGTAAAATGGAGATACTACCTAATTTGAATGGTTGAGAATAATATGTGTAAAGTACTCAGTAAAAAATATCAGTTGTGACTCTTTGGGCTGAAGTAACCAAGGAAGAAGGTGGTGTTTTCAAGCTGATCCTTTCAATCAGCTAAGATTTCAGCAAAGTCCAGAGCCTGGCTGAAGGGGACCCTGAATGAAGAACTCCAGGCACAGTCGCTCACACACTAATGGAGAACCTACTATGCGCTAGAAGCTTGGGGATCCAAAGATGATTAAGGGGACTTTCCTGGTCATCTGGTGGCTAAGACTCCAAGCTCCCAATGCAGAGGACACAGATTCAATTCCTGGTTGGGAAGGTAGATCCCACATGCTGTAACTAAGAGATCCCTGATGTGCAATGAAGATTGAAGATCCTGCATGCTGCAGCTAAGACTTGGAGCAGGCAAATACATACATATATAGATATGAAAAAATGGAAGTGTTAGTCGCTCAGTTGTGTCCAACTCTGCAGTCCCATGGACTGTAGCCTGCCAGATTCCTCTGTCCATGGAATTCTCCAGGTAAGAATAGTGGGAAGGAGTGGGTAAGTCATTCCCTTCTCTAGGGGATCTTCCCAAACCAGGGATCAAACCCGGACCTCCTGCATTGCAGGCAAATTCTGCAGATACTTTACTGTCTGAGCCACCAGGGAAGCCCTATATAGACTGTAATTATCTTTATATATATATATATATATATATATATCCTCCATGATTACGATCAATCCTCAGGAAAATAAATAATAGCTCTGATTAATGTGTCATAAGTTTATATAATAGGAAAGTAGTGGAAGCTGCAGATAAGATGGTAAGTTAATGATTAGTTCCACAAACATTTCCTGGGGGTCCAACATGTACCAGGCACATTGCTGGGAAACAGAGGTAAGAGGGTACCAAAATGGCAAACAGCCAGCCCCTCTTGGAGGGAGCCCCCCAAAAGCTGGTCAGCCCTCATGCCATAGTTACTTGTAGAACAAGGTCTAACTTTGAGAAGATGAAACCTGGAGTTATTGGGTCTGAATCTGAACTCAGGTCTAAAGATACAGAAGCCCTTCCTGGGATGTCTGGTAGGGTCATAGGTGGTTATGAAGATATGCTGAGATGAAAAAGAAGTGATCCAGATGACCATGAAATGGAAAGACTGCTGTCTACCATTCACTGCCCCATAGAAACCTTCCAAACAGGCCCCAAATTTTATCATTATAAAGTCTTTATCCCAGGAATGATTGAGCATAATTTGTTGGAATTAATAAGCATGTAAATGGAATACTGTGTCACTGCTGCTGCTGCTGCTAAGTCGCTTCAGTCGTGTCTGACTCTGCGAGACCCCATAGACGGCAGCCCACCAGGCTCCTCTGTCCATGGGTTTCTCCAGGCAAGAACACTGGAGTGGGTTGCCATTTCCTCCTCCAATGCATGAAAGTGAAAAGTCACTACTAATTCGTGTCATTTCTGAACTTAACCAGGCCACGAACCTTTTTTGAGGGCATTTGTTAATATGCACAAATGCCTTAAATATGTGACTTCCTTTGACTCAGTAATTCCCCTTATAGAAATGAGGCCCCAGGAAATGGTTTGGACAAGTGCACAATGATAGCACCACATAGTCATCCCAGCTCAGCGTTGTTTATCATGGGGAAGAGTGGGAATCAACCTAAATGTGTGTGTGTGTGCACTAAGTCGCTTCAGTCACGTCCTGCTATATGGACCGTAGCCTGCCAGGCTTCTCTGTCCGTGAGATTCTCCTGCCAAGAATACTGGAGTGGGATTCTCCTGGCAAGAATACAGCCCGAACACTTTCACTCCATTTCCTCCTCCAAGGTATCTTCCGGACCCAGGGATTGAATCTATATGTCTTAACGTCTTCTGCGTTGGCAGGCGGGTTCTTTACTAGTGCCACCTAAATACTAAGCAGCTATGAAAACGATAATGTAGGCTAAGACGCCACACTCCCAATGCGCGGGGCCCAGCTTCTCTCCCCCATGCCGCAATTAAGACCTGGCACAGCCAAATAAATAAATACAAATGAAATATAAGTGTATATAAATGATAATGAAATAAAATTATTAAAAAATGATAATGTAGATGTGTGTTTATGATCATAGACTTACAGGACATATTAAATGACAAAAACAGGTTTCTAAAATTATAGTATAATCTTAGTTTTGTGAATATATATTTATTCATATGCATAGGCATATGAGAAAATCCAAAAGGATGAAAATCAAAATGAGGTTATATCAGTAATGATATTAGATGTATGTTTTTCTAACCATTTGCAGTTGCTCATTTTTCCATGAGAATATGTATTGCTTATACAATAAATGAATATACATGTTATTTTTCTTTTGTTTTCTTTTTTTGTTGAGGTATAGTTGATTTACAATATTATATAAGCTTCAGGTCTGTGACATAGTGATTCACAATTTTTAAAGATTATACTGCATTTATAGTTATTATAAAATGTTGGCCCTATTTCTTGTGCTGTACAATATATCCTTGTAGTTTATTTATTTTACACATAGGAGCTTGTATCTCTTAATCTCTCAGCCCTATCTTGCCCTTTTCCCCCTCAACTCCCTGCTGGTAACCACCAGTTTACTCTCTAGATCTGTGAATCTCTTTCTGTTTTGTTATATTCATTAGCTTGTTTTATTTTTTAGATTCCATATGTAAGTGATAGTATATAGTATTTGTCTTTGTCTGACTTATTTCACTAAGTATAATACTCTCCAAGTCCATCCATGTTGTTGCAAATGGCAAAATTTTATTCTTTTTTATGACTGAGTAGGTAGTATTCCATTGTGTGTGTGTGTGTGTGTGTGTGTAACACCACATCTTATTTATCCATTCATCTGTTGATGGACACCGGTTGCTCCACATTTTGGCTGTTATTGCTTCCATACTTCGGACACTGGGGTGCATGTATCTTTCTGAGTTAGTGCTTTTATTTTCTTCAGATCCATTCCCATGAGTGGTATTGTTGGATCACATGGTGGGTCTATTTTTAGTTGTTTACAGAACCTCCATACTGTTTTCCACATTGCCTACACCAATTTACATCCCCACCGACAGTGTATGAGAGTTCTCTTTTCTCTACATCCTCGCCAGCATTTGTTATTTGTGGTCTTTTTGATGATAGCCATTCTGACAGGTGTGCCCATGTTATTTTCTTAAAGGTTGTTGAGTAATTGGGGCAAGAGCCTGATTTGAGTCTGAAACCAGGGCAGGGGCAAAACAGTAAGGGATGTAGGCAGGAAGGGCTGCTTTTTCTCATCAGTAGAAAGGACTTGAAAATCAACTGGATATATTTGCAGAGGGCAAGGGAGGGAGGCTTCAGAGTTTTAACTAAAATGGTAGGGCTGCTTGGCCTGATGAGAAGTGCAGAAGGAAGGGTTGTGGTGCAGGGGAAGGGTGTAATTATCCCGTCCCTCGGCTTCTCAGAGCACTCTGTTTATCTCCTTCTTACGCTACATTTTTAGCGCCAGTGCTGTGTGTCACCCTTACCTGTGGCTGTCTCCGTCTCCCCAGAGGGCGGCAACCCTGACTGATTCACTCCGTCTGGATTCTCAGCAACTGATCCAGAAGAGCAGTCGCTAGGTTGGATCATTGGCACTGTCACACCTCTCAGCTCATGTCATAGCAAGCTGGCATTCAAGCTCATCTTTTATGTCAGGCACCGCTAAGAGTTTTATGTGTGTCAGGTACATAATCCTCATCATGGCCCTATGAGGTGAAATTATTAATGAATCATTTAACAGATGCAGAAACCAAGTCACAGGAAAGTAAGATGCCCAGGGTCACACAGCTCTTAATCCCTATATGTCTTTATAAGCATAGGAAACTTGAACAACTTCTGTGAATTCAGTGTGGCAGGAGTATGCAATCCCATATGATAGATGAGGAAAGTAAGGCCCAGAGGGGTGGTTTTCACAGGGTTACAGAAAGGGAGTACTAAAAATGAGGTTGAAGGACTTCCCTGGTGGTCCAGTGGTTTTGAATCTGCCTGCCAAAGACATGCATTTGATCCCTGGTCTGGGGAGATCCCACATGCTATGGGGCAACTAAGCCCGTGTGCCACAACTACAGAACTCATGCCCTACAACTGCTGAAGCCCACACTCTAGAGGCTGTGCTCAGCAACTAGAGAGTAGCCCCCACTCACTGCAACTAGAGAAAGCCTGCGTGCAGCAACTAAGACCCAGCACAGCCAAAGATTAATAATTTGAAATAGACATGTATATAATAAAAATGAGGTTGAAACAAGGATAAGGTGGCAGCATGGATGGGTCTTAAAAGTTAATGCTAATTGAATAAATTAATAAGTAGAAATATATATTAACACAGATAACTATTTGTGGCTTAACTGGTAAAGAATCAGTCTGCAATGCAGACCTGGGTTTGATTCCTGGGTTGGGAAGATCCCCTGGAGAAGGGAACAGCTACCCACTCCAGTATTCTGGCCTGGAGAATTGCATGAACTGTATAGTCCATGGGGTCACAAAGAGTCGGACATGACTGAGTGACTTTCACTACTACACTGCTATTTGTGTAAACGTTTGTGTACCGTGTACATATATTACATACATAATGGAAGTCGCTCAGTCGTGTCCAACTCTTTGTGGCCCCGTGGACTGTAGCCTGCCAGGCTCCTCTGTCTATGGAATTCTCCAGAACAGAATACTGGAGTGGGTAGCTGTTCCCTTCTCCAGGGAATCTTCCCAACCCAGGGATTGAACCCAGGTCTCCTGCATTGCAGGCAGATTCTTTACCTTCTGAACCACCAGTGAAGCCCATTACATACATAACATATATATAACACATATGTAAACACATACAACTATTTCTATAAACATTTGTGTACCGTGTACTACACATTTTTCAAAATATATAGGAACCAAAAAAAAATTACATATTGTGCACATTAGAGTGGTTGCCTTAGGATAAGGGGAAAGGAGGGTGCTATGAAGCTGTATTAACTCAGGCTGGCATAACAGAGAACCACAGACTAGAAGTCTTAAACAACAGATATTTATTTTCTCATAATTCTGGAGACTGGAGGTCCAAGATCAAAATGCCAGCAGAGGCGGTTTCTGGTGAGGCCTCTTTTCTTGGGTTGCAGACAGCCACCTTCTCACTATGTCCTCACATGGCCTTTTCTCTGTGCGTGCGCAGAGATGGCTGGTGTCTTTTCTTATAAGGACACCAGATCTATCCAACCAGGGCCCCACCCTCCTGACCTCATTTAACCTTAATTACCTCCTTAAAGGTTTTACTTCCAAATGTAGTCACATGGGGGTTAGGGCTCCAACACAAGAAGGTGGGGGAGGGACACAACAGGGGCTAAATGGGAAATGATAAACAGAACCACAAGGAGTGAAGGACGAAAATGGGGTTGGAGCAATAGGCAGGATCTAGACCAAGCAATGGGCTTCCCTGGTGGCTCAGATGGTAAAGAATCTGCCTGCAATGCAGGAGACGTGGGTTCTATCCCTGGGTTGGGAAGATCTCATGGAAAAGGGAATGGCTACCCACTCCAGTATTCTTGTCAGAAAAATCTCATGGACAGAGGAGCCTGGCAGGCTATAGCCCATGGAGTTGCAGAGTCAGACATGAATGAGTGACTAACACACACACACACAAACCAAACAATGCTTTATAGGTCATATTAAGGTTCAGAGAGGCCTTTCAGTTCATAAATTCTAAAGTTGGGATGTATATATGTGTGTGTGTGTGTGTGTGTGTGTGTGCACCAAGCAGGAGATGCAGGTTCAATCCCTGGGTCAGGATGATCCCCTGGAGAAGGAAATGGCAACCCACTCCAGTATTCTTACCTGGCAAATTTCATGGATAGAGGAGCCTGGCGGGCTACAGTCCATGGAGTTGCAAACAAGTCAGGCACAACTTAGCGACTAAACAACAACAACATGTGTACATATATATTAATATATATATATATATGTATATATGGTATGTTGTATACATAAATGATTAGCTCCAAAGCCTGTGTCATCCAAAACCACTCTAATTCCTGATAGAAAGTCTAAGTGTGTGCATTTCATCTTACTATGAAAAAAATGGAGTTCAGAGAGGGCAAATGACTCGCCCAAGATCACACAGCAAGTGATAGAACTGAAGTCTGGGAAGTTCTTTCTGACTCCAAAGACAAGCTCCTTTTACATATTCTGCAGCCTCCCTGCCTTTTCCCTAACTAACTTCAATCACTCACTCTTTTATGCATTCATTCATCTGATATATTATTTATTGGCACCTTCTTGGTGCCAGGCCCTGTGCAAGACACCAGGGATGTAAACGTTAGGAAGACATAGTTCCTGCCCTCAGAAAGTTCAGCCAGGAGTAGAAGAGACAGCCAGGTAAGCAAAGGTGGGCATTGGATGGGCTATGAAAGGTGCTGGGGAGTCCAGAGGATGGAAAATGACTCTACCTTTTGTGGGTGGGGAAGATTTCATACAGGAGGAAGAAGAACCCTTTGAATCAAACTCTTGAAAGACAGAGTTCACCTGTGCAGAAGAAGGAAAAGTCCAATATAGACAGAGCCAAGGGTGCTACCCTGGTGACTCAGTGGTAAAGAATCCACCTGTCAGTGCAGGAGAGATGGGTTCCATCCCTGATCTGGGAAGACCCCACGTGCCAAGGAGTAACTAAGCCTGTGCACCACTACTGAGACTGCTCTAGAGCCCAGGGGCAGCAACTACTGAAGCCCTTGCGCCCAGAGCCTGTGCTTTGCAACAAGAGGAGCCATCGCAATGAGAAGCCTGTACGTCCCAACTGGAGAGAAGTCCTTGCTCACTGAAACTAGAGAAAAGCCTTTGCAGCAATGAAGACCCAGCACAGGCAAAAATAAAATAAACAAAATTGTAGACAGAGCCAAGGATGTGGGCACTTGCCAAGGGCGAATCAAAGAGGAGGTGATGAGGTCAGATGCAGGAGGCTTTGGCCAGGACTCTCAGACTTGATTCTAAGATCACTGGGAAGTCCGTGAAGGGTTTTGAGCAGAGGAGTGCCTTGGCTAGGATTTTGAAAGCAGGCTCTCTGGCAGTAGTGTCCAAAGATCTGAAGTCCTTTTTTAAGAATCCGGTGCATGAGCTGGGGAGGAAAATTGATGGTCCCTCCTACCCTCAATCTTGTTGCTTTTGGTCCACTCAGACCCTTGGAAATTGTTTAAAATTTTATTATTTTTTAATTGGAAGATAATTGTTTTACAATGGTGTGTTGGTTTCTGCCATACCACAGCATGAATCAGTCATAAGTATGTATATATCCCCTCTCTTTTGAGCCTTCTCCCTACCTCACCCCCATCACACCCCTTGAGGTCATCACAGAGCACCAGGCTGAAACTGTTTTAAACTGTCTTCATCCAAGCCTTCACCTCACTTGCTAGAGAGATCAACCCACTTCCTTCCTCTCTGCTTACACCCTACCTTCCATCAGGGTGATGGGGCCACAGCAGGGCTTGGAATAAACGTGTACAGAGAACAGAGGGATTGAGGCTTCCTATCAGGGTGATGGGCAAAGGGACCCAGGAATCGAGAACCAGCTGATCTCAATCTTGGTTTTCCCCACTCTCTGGGCCAGTTGGAGCACCTCAGCTCCTATACTGCCCGCCCCCTTGTTTGCCGCCCTCAACTTCCTGCCCACCAGAGGAAGTGGGGAGAGCCATCAGGTGCAGCAACAGCTATCGGGGCCATGGTGAGTCCTTATGCCCAGGAATCCAGGCATCTCTCCGTCCCCAGCCAGCAGGGTAGCCAGGTCCTGGTCAACCCACAGTAGGCTGACTTCTCCTAGCTTCTGAGGTCAGGTCATACTGGGGGACCCTGCCTGCCACCCCCAGCAGCCTCATATCGTCCACCTTCACCAACAGGACAAGGAGTATGTGGGGTTTGCCGCCCTCCCCAACCAGCTGCATCGCAAGTCTGTCAAGAAGGGGTTTGACTTCACACTCATGGTGGCAGGTCTGAGGGTTTTGGAGAGGGGCCTGGTAGGGTGTCCTCAAGAGACCTTGGCTGTCCCCTCACCTGACCAGCTGGGCTTGACCTGTCCACAGGGGAGTCAGGCCTGGGAAAATCTACCCTCATCAACAGCCTATTTCTCACCAACCTCTATGAGGATCGGCAAATACCAGAAGCCAGTGGTAAGATGCCCCTCTCCCCACCACGCTGCCCATGCCCTCTGACCCCTCTCCTCCCATGTTCCCAGACTGCACACTCTTCCTTTCCTTCTGGGTCTCCCATGACATTCTGGGGAACTCAGGCAGCTCATTGCTTTTCTCTGAGACTCAGTCTCCTCCCCTGAAAAATGGGTGGGGGGCAACTGTGAGTCTGAGAAAGGAAATTAGTCCTGCTTCAGACCCCTCGCCAGCTCCCTGACCTCTCCCCATCCTCATAGCTCGCTTGACGCAAACGCTGACCATCGAGCGCCGGGGCGTGGAGATCGAGGAGGGGGGTATTAAGGTGAAGCTGACTGTGGTGGACACACCTGGCTTTGGGGACTCAGTGGACTGTTCAGACTGGTGAGGAATCGGGGAGAGCCCAGGGCTCAGCTTCCCAATGTGGCTACTCTGTGGAGACCAAGGGGTCGGATTCAGGGCTGGTCTGCCCTGCCCTACTCACGCCCCTGCAACAGCAGGAGCTGTTTCTGGTGGTCTTGGGGCCCAAAACGCCTTGTGATTCCCAACATCTCTCCTGCCAGTTTCCTCTGACATCTTTGGTTGGAGCCAAAGACCCTGCTTCTCACCCCTACAGTCCTGGCTAGCCTTGCCCCTTGCCCTCTACTGTGGTCCGGATCTCTGACTGCCGGCACTCTCCCCACACCCCCAGCTGGCTACCTGTGGTGCGCTTCATCGAGGAGCAGTTTGAGCAGTATCTTCGGGATGAGAGTGGCCTGAACCGGAAGAACATCCAGGATTCCCGTGTCCACTGCTGCCTCTATTTCATCTCACCCTTTGGCCGGGGGTCTGTGGGACACCCTAGGGGGTTGGGACATTTGGGGAGGGCGGGGGGTGGGTCTCTGTGCCCTGAAACTGAGCCCTGACCAATTTCTGGGTGCAGGCTCCGTCCCCTAGATGTGGCCTTCCTCCGGGCAGTGCACGAGAAGGTAAACATCATCCCAGTCATTGGCAAAGCAGATGCCCTGATGCCAAAGGAAACACAGGCCCTCAAACAGAAGGTATGTGTGGTGGCCTCTGACCTTTGGTCTGCACATGAAGCCAAAAGTCATGACGAAAGCTGAGCTCAGCTTTGACTTCTTTGATCTCGGGGTAGCATTTTCGGAGTGTGATACGTCAGGCTAGACTGGAAGAAAGTTTTTGAGAAAGGTGGGTCATTAGCTGCCTCAGGAAGCCACATCTCTGGAGGCTCAGAACAGAATCCCTGGGCTGGATGCTTGGCTAAGATCTGTCTGAGGGCCGAAGTGTGGACATAACAACCCATGTTATCCGTCTGGCCCCAGGATGCTCACCATGCCCCCATTTCCCCACTTCTTCAGCGCCCTCTCCCACTGTTTCTACTTATGTCTCTCTCTCCTAGTCTTTTGGTATCTGCTCATCTTCAAGACTTTGCAAACATCAGTCTTTTTCCTCTTAGGGGAAGGTCTCAGTTTTTCATCATCTATGTCTCTTTCTCTCATCGTCTGAGATTTTGTTTTCAGTCTTCCTGGATGCCCATCTCTCACCATCTTTGTTTTTCACGCCTTCCTCTCTGTCTCTTTCATCCCGTGTCTGTATCTAGATCTCACTGTCTCTGGTCAGGCAATGTCTTTGTGGCTCACAGTTTCTGTCTGCATCTGTCTCCTCCAAGATCCGGGAACAGTTGAAGGAGGAAGAGATCAATATCTACCAGTTCCCTGAATGTGACTCTGATGAGGATGAAGACTTCAAGAGGCAGGATGCGGAGATGAAGGTACAGAGGCAAAGCAGGACGAGACTGAGAAGCCAGGGGAGGCGGATGTGGAGGTGGGAGCTGAGAAAGGTTTCTGTCCACGGGGCGGGGAGAGGATGGAGATCGTTGACTCCTCCCCTTTAGGAAAGCATCCCTTTTGCCGTCGTCGGTTCCTGCGAAGTAGTGCGGGACGGCGGGCCCCGACCGGTGAGGGGACGCCACTACTCCTGGGGCACTGTAGAGGGTGAGTAAGGCCGGGTACGCGTTCTGAGGCCAGCAGGGAGCCGAGGCCGCCTCCCAGCCAACCGTACCCAACATGTGAAGTTGGGGAAAGTTCTGGTCCCAGGGGTCCTAGGAGCCCAAAGAGGGGTCCTTGGCAGCCGACCCGACCTAAGTTCCCTGACGCTCGCGGGTCCGCCCCCCAGTGGAGAACCCACATCACTGCGATTTCCTGAACCTGCGACGGATGCTCGTGCAGACACACCTGCAGGACCTGAAGGAGGTGACACACGACCTGCTCTACGAGGGCTACCGGGCCCGCTGCCTACAGAGCCTGGCCCGGCCCGGGGCGCGGGATCGAGCCAGCCGGAGGTGAGAGCCAGCGCGGACAGTTAGGTGCTTCCAAGGCCCCACCCTCACTCTCCATGACCTCGACCTTCACCTTCTAGACCTCTCTCTCCCAGGGCCTTTCTTTCCCCATCCCCTTTGCTTACCTCCCTAACCTAAGGATATGGCTCCGCCTCCTAGACTCTCAAACTCCAGATCCTGTCTCGCAGCGGTGACTCAACCAAGGCCCTCGCCTTTGATTCCTTTCCTTCTCTCCCATCCCCTAGTAAGCTTTCCCGCCAAAGCGCCACAGAGATCCCGCTGCCCATGCTGCCTCTGGCAGACACGGAAAAGTTGATTCGCGAGAAAGACGAAGAGGTGAGCTTTCCCCCAGATCAAGACCCCCAAGTCCTCTTCGGAGTCCCTTTCTGGCCTCGCCCGGACCCAATGCCTGCAATCTTGCCCCGCACAGCTTCGCCGCATGCAAGAGATGTTGGAGAAGATGCAGGCCCAGATGCAGCTAAGCCAGGCTCAAGGCGAGCAGTCGGACGCTCTCTGAGGCCCCCATCGGGGTTTTCTTTACCTCGCGTCCGCTTTTGGTTCGTCTCTTGTCCAATCCCTGAGCCCCAGACTGCCAGGCGCCTAATCTCGGAGCCCCAGCCTGTAAGGCCCGCCCTTCTAATGGGCGGGTTCTCAGGTTCTCCCAATCCTGGAATTTGTAGCCCCGCCTTTGGCTCCACCCCAGCTCACTTCTGGAGTGACCTCCTCTTCCAACCCTGAACACCCCCATCCCCTCCCCACTTCTCCCTATCCGTGACTTCAATAAAAAACTGAGTTTCTCTGAGGCCACGCAAATCTTCTGTTTCCCAGCGGGAATAAGTGGCGAGCTTAGCGGGTGGAACCGCTCCACCCAGGCCTCCGGGCCACTATTTATTCATTCATTTGCTGGGCACTCCTTTCGTGCCAGTGTGTCTGCCCAGCCTCCCACCTGAGTCCCACTCGCACAAACGCACTGAAGGCGCCGCGGATAAGAAATGAGACCCTTTCAATTTATTAGGAGTCTGGGTGGGGAGGTCGGACTGGCAGGAAGGTGTTGATTAGCAGAGACCGAAAAGGGCCCGCTCTACTCCTGGTCCTTGGCGTCACCATGCGTGATGACGTAGCAGATGTTCTTGTAGTCTACGTTGCCGCCCACGTCGGGGGGGAAGGCAGCCCACATGTTCTTGATCTGCGGAAAATAGGCAGAGTATCACCAACTGGTTCCTTACGTTCCCCTTCCCCCATCCTTCCGCTTCTCCCAGACCCCTCCTCCACTCACCTCTTCATGGGAGAAGCGGTCACACTGAGTGGTCAGCAGCTCCTCCAGGCTGGAGAGAGGTGATTGATATACAGGAGGTTTGAGATTGGACTTTGTGATTCCTTTCCATGCCCTCCCACCTCATCCCCCTTGCCATTCCCAGTCTCGTCTTGAAAACCAGGGTCACTCTGGATTCCTCATTGGTCTCCCAAACACTCTGGCCTCCCCTTTTGCCCTTCTTCCTGTGTCCCATCGCCCATTTCCACAGTCCTGATTTTTCCCTTATCCCTGTGCTGTGCCGTGCTTAGTCGTGTCCGACTCTTTAAGACCCCATGGACTGTAGCCTGCCAGGTTCCTCTGAAGAGCTTCTCAAGGGATTCTTGAATTCTCGAATACAGGCAAGAATACTGGAATGGGTTACTATGCCCTCCTCCAGGGGTTCTTCCCAACCCAAGGATCAAACCCAGGTCTCCCGCATTGCAGGCAGATTCTTTACTGTCTGAGCCACCCTTATCCCTGGCAGTGCCTATTCTTGGTGGGAATTGAAAGAGGCTTTCTGTGTGGGAGCAGCTGGAGAGTGTCACTTACAATTGCTTCTTGATGGTGCCTTTTCCCTCAGGGTCTAAGACCTTGAAGGCTCCAGTGATCACATCCTCAGGGTCGGCACCTAGAGGGGGTCAGAGGGCACATGTAGCTGAAAGGTTGCTAAGGGGTCAGTCCCTGAAAGTTCTGAGAAGAGGCAGCTGAGGGGTTGGACCAAGGACACGTCATACTTCATTCACCTTTGAGCTTCTCCCCAAACATGTTCAGGAAGACAGTGAAGTTGATGGGCCCACTGGCTTCCTTCATCATGGCGTCTAGCTCCTCATTCTTCACATTAAGACGCCCTGGAACAGGGTTGGGAAAGCAGGGGCTGGAGTGGGGTCTTGCGGCCAGAGAATAATGCTTCCTATAAATTCAGATCATCCCATCCATTTTTTTTTTTTTTATCCCATCCAATTTTATCCTGGATAGACTGAGTCCCAAGGTGGCCTGGCAGGACTGGGACCCACAGCTGCTGAACTCCCAGGACTCTGCAGCCTTGAATCTTTCCAGGTAGAGGAGGCAGCTCACCCATGGCTGCAAAAGTGTCCCGCAGGTCTTCCTTGTCAATAATGCCATCCCGGTTCTGGTCAATTACTGTGAAGGCCTGTGGAGGGCAGAGGCAAGGAGAGATTAGGTCTCCCGTGGCTGAGTTTCAGCATCCTTATTCCAGGCAGATCAGATTCTGAGATTCTGGTTGCCAGCCAGAGGTCCTCTTACACTCCAAGCAGGGAGGGGAGTAAGGAATCTAAGCCCTTCTCCTTCCCCCAAACAGGTGCACATTCCAGGGAGGGGTGGGGGAGGGGCAGCAAGGGGTGCCTTTGGTCAGCCTTCAGTCTCCCTTCTGCCCACACTTACCTCCTTGAACTCCTGGATTTGGGTCTGATCAAACATGGAGAAGACACTGGAGCTTCCGCCCTCTGCCGCTGCCCTTCTCTTGGCCTTCTTGGGTGCCTGAAAGGTGAGGGTTGGGCAGAGGGGTTCGTGGACCCATCCTTACTCCTCTGAAGGCAGTGGATTCTTTGAGTTCATTCTTCTAAAGCAACTCTTCTGGCTCTAGGCTTCCCCTTCCTTACGACTCTTTGCTGAGGGGACTTGTTTCAGTTTGATTGTCAGATTTCTATCTGAAGCCCTCAAGTACCCATCCTTCCACCCTACCCAACAACTGAAATGTTTCTTGCCTTCTGAGTGCCCTGAGCCTGGCTCCTCTGAGTCCTAGACTTGCTGTGTGTCCCTGATCCACTTATTCACCTTGTCTGAAACTCTACCTTCTCATTTATAAAATGGGAGTGGGAATCCTGGCCTGGCTGGTTCCAGGGGATTTAGGAAGGTGGAGGAGTGTGCTTTCAGAGGGACTAGGCTCCTGAGAGTGGAGTGTCTGGGCAGATTATCCTTGGTTGGGTCCTTTAGGGCATCATTCTATATATTCCCCATTAACGATACCAAGAAAGGGAAGATTCATCTTTTTTCCTCTTGCCAGACTTGGAACCAGCTCCTTTCTTTCAAGGGGTGAGGCTTCCCTGAGGTCTGAGAGATCTGAGCTTGGGCTGGGGGATTTTCACTCACCATGTCTTAGGTCTCCTGTGGGCAAGGCAGTGGCTCTGGCTGGAAGGGAGCAGAGAGTCCGTCTGGAGCACTCCCTCTGGAGTTATATAGTCCTGCCCCAGGGAGCCCTTAACATACCACTGTAACCTTAGCCCTGTGGGTGCCCACCCCAGATACCAAAATAGCCCAGCTCAGGGCCTCTCCTTTCTTGGAGGGCCAGCAGCAGCTGGAGCCTAGGGAGGGACAAAGGAGGGAGGGTGTCTTGGGCTGCATGTCTCACTAGGACCTGAGCAGGAAGGGATGTTCTTACTCCCCAAAGGAGGCTGGAATGTGCCAGATTTCAGAGAGGGCCCAGGCTGAGACACAGGACTAGGAGAGAGAGGAACCAGGCTCCTGCATCCCTGCAAGGTTTAAACCCAGTAAATTTATTAAGCATCAATGGTGTACCAGGCACTGGACCATACTTCAGTCTCCCTTCTCCCCATATTCACCTCTTTGAACTCCTGGATCTGGGTCTGATCAAACATGGAGGCATTGGAGAAGGGAGGCTGAAGGCTGACCAAAGACACCCCTTGCTGTCCCTCCAAGTGCACCACGTGGGTGCACTTGGACAAACACAGTCCTCCTCCATTGTGGAGTTCACAGTCAAGAGTATGTATGTGTCTGGGTAGTGACGGAGGTTAAAAGTGGGAGAGAGCTATCTGGGGAAGCTGAAGGATCAGGAAGTCTTCTACATCCCCTTCAAGGAGAGAGGGGAGTCTGTGAGGGAAGATGTGGGGCATGGAATCACTAAGTATGAAGAGACTAGACAGCCTGGAGCAGAGAGTCTCCTCTGTGACATTGGGTTTTGTGTTCCAACTCTCTGGGCCCTGGTTTCCGGCTCTGTAAAATGGGAAGGTAATTCCCAGGCCAAAGAACTTGTGGATGTGAACATATTGGGAAACAATTAGTGATGTATGATCATTATAATTTCTTTTCTTTTTTTTGGTAGCACTGCACAATTTGTGGGATCTTAGTTCCCTGACTAGGGATTGAACTTGGGCCTTCGGCAGTGAAAGCCTGGAGTCCTAACCACTGGACATCCAGGGAATTCTTACAATCATTACGATTAATATTCAGGCCCTGCCTTGGTAGAACTTACAGTCTAGCTGTGGAGAGAGGGTTAATGCAGAAAATGACGCACCAGTTGGAATATAGAAGTAGAGGGCATAGCAGGCCTGTGTAGGAGTACTGAAGTGACCTTATGAAGGCCGCTGGAAGTGTCAGGTAGAAGTGGAGGAACAGGCATGCTAAGTGGAGGGCAAGGATGGACAAAGCCCTGGAAAAATCAAAGATCAGAAGTGTTCAGCTCGCCAGAGTTGGGATGGGGCTTGAGCAGAGGATACAAGGGCCTGGACACCAGAGATTGGAGGGTCTTCAATGCCAGACTGAGGGCTGAGACCTTGAGAGCCTTGAAAAGTTTTGAAACAGGAGAAGGACATGGTCTAGTGTGAGTCTATAATCACTTTTTTGGATATGGATGTAAAAGTTGGAACTCAAGAGGAAGGGAGTCAAAGACACCAAGAGAGAAGCGAATTAATCACCTCCACCTTGGTGGCTGGATGGCCAATGGCTTCTCTCTCCAATCTGGGCAAGAACCAGCTTGGTTGACTGTGAGATTTTGAGGTCCCCTCTCCCAACCCTCTGGGCCTCAGAGCCTGTCCATTCCATACAGTGGAGGTCTGGGGAAATAGTGGCTGAGGAAGCCCCAGAAGGTTCAAGGTTGGCAAGGACACCTGTGTCTCCTCCTCCTCCTGCTCCCTTTAGGACCTGATGTCCTGAAGAAGTTGCCTCCGCCCTACTCCCTCCTCCAGACTCATGCCAATGCCTCTAAGACAGTTTCTTTTCTGGGCACTGAGGTCGAACCACCTGTTGTCTCTAAGAAGGGAGAAGGAGCCACCCTAAACTTAGCAGCTGCCCTTGGCCTCCTGCACTGGCCCCTCCCTGCCTCAGTTGACAGCTGCCTCACCTTATAAGGTTACCATGGGGGTCCAGGCACAGGGAAGAGCCCACTTCTTACTGGGTTGTGGGAGGGGAGGAGAACTCAATAGAGGGGAATGGAGGAAGTGCTTAGGAAGCTTGGGCCTAATGCAAAGTGGGGAGTTTGAAGAGAATGAGATCAAGAACGGCAGATCTCAGACACTGGAGTTCACAGGATCTGAGTCTGAGCTGGGGAAAGGAGCCTCAGAGAACTCAGAGACCAAGGAACTGGGAAACTGAGAGCTAGCTAGGCCTGACTGAAATTTCAGGATGGTGGATTTTGCACAGAAATTGGAGCCCTTCTGGGGATGAATCCTGAATCCTGGGCCCCAGGGAGATGGAGCCCAGAGAGAGGAGGGGCTGGTAAAATCTGGGCTTTGTGTTTGTGGTCTAGGGTAGCCTGGGGTGGGGTACGGGGGGAGTAGGGGGATTATGAGATTAGGGTCTGGTTTCCTAGCAGAGAAGGAGGAGCACAGAACTGTGTATCAATGAGGAGAGAGGAGTCCAGAGGGTTTGTTCTGCATCCTCCAAAGAATAAGAACAGAGATATGGGAGTTCATCGTAGTGGGAATCCATGATTTGGGGTCTGGGATCCCCACTAGAATGGAGGGGGCACTCGGAGGATGAGTTCTGAGGAACTGGAGCCTGGATTCTGGGAGGAGCTCAGATAGATGGATCTGAGGACAGGGACCTAGGGGTTGGGATACCCGCAGGAAATGGTGGATCCAGAAGGATGAGTCACTTACAGGATTTGGGGGCTCTTGTTATAGTCACCTGGGGTTTGTAGCGGACTGGGATAAGAATTAGAGACAGAGTGAAGGGCAAGAGTACTTGATCAGAGAGCACCTAATCAAGTGCCCCGTGGTGGGTTTGGGAGCTGAAAGGAGAACTGGCCCAAGAGAGGACTCAGGCAGGACAGCGTGGCGCTTATTGGCTAAGGGTTTCACCAATGCCCCCGAACCCCGCCCCTCTCCGCGCTGTCCCCAACTGTCACCCCCTCCCGCGCTTGTCTCCGGTTGTCACCGACATCCCTGGCTTGGCACCGCCTGCTGGTAGCACCCCTTTCCTTTGGATGTTGCCATTGGCTGAGACAGCTGTCTCTCTTCCTCCCTTATTGCTAAAGTGAGAGGATGCATTCATTGGCTGATGAGGCAAATTAATCGCAAATTTGGCCCGCCCCTCGCAGCTGTCATTCCTTCCAGACCTTCTTGGAAGACCCAAAGAATCCCTCAGCTGCTATTGACTGCGGATGCTGTCTGTCGTCGCCCAAATAGCTATCTCTGTCTGTCAACCTGACCTCCGCCCACTTCCCTTTTCATTGGCTCCCTTTTAACCATTCTTTTTTAGGTAGGCCCGCCTCTTCTCGCACAGCACCCGCCTCCTTCCACGGTCTGTCACTCTTCAGTCATCTTTATTGGCCAGGAGGTTCGGCTTTCCGCTTTTCTATTAGTTAATCCCTTCGTCCCGCCTCCTCTAGGTTTCACCCGCCCTCTCATTGGTTTTATAACCCTCCGCCTTCTCTGTTTCCTCTTCCCAAATTACCCACCCCCTTCCCACCTCCAGCCCCACCCACCCTCCCAACGATTGGCAGAAACCCAGTTCCCTCTCTCCTATTATTCGTCCAAGACCTCTGACGAGGCGGGAGAAAAAAGGAGCGCGATGGGACTGCCCGTGCGCAGGCGTAAAGCGCCGAGACGCAGGCCCCTTGGCCGGCACCGGGGCGTGTGCGCAGGCGCGAGGTCGGCCGCTTGCCCGAAGCGGGAGGGAGGGGGCGGCGGCGAGAGTGCGAGAGGGAGGTAGAGGGCGCGAGCGAGACCCCGGCGCCTGGCGACCCGGGACCCTTTCCCCGGCTCCGCGCGCTGGGCAGCCGCCCGCGCGCCGCCCTCGACCCCGGCGCGCGCCGGGCCGCGCCCTTCGCCTTCTCCCCTTCCTCGGCGGGCGGCGCGGAGCGGCCTGAGGGGCGGCGCCTTTTGCGGCCGCCGCTGCGGGGGGATGTGAGGGGCGGCCCGCGGACATGGAGACGGGCCCGGCGCCCCTGGTGGCCCCGCCGCGCCGTCATGGCGCCCCCGCGGCCCCTTCGCCGCCGCCCCGCGGCTCTCGGGCCGGGCCCGTCCTGGTGGTGGCTCCGGGGCCGCCAGTGACCACGGCCACTTCGGCCCCGGTCACCCTGGTGGCCCCCGGGGAGGCGCGGCCCGCATGGGTACCGGGTCTGACCCAGACCTCAGACTCGGTCCCCGGCCCGACGGTCACAGCCAGCACGGAGGTGGGACTGACTCTGGAGGCCTCACCCGATGCCCCCAGGGCGCAGGTCTCCGGCCCGGAGCCCTTGGTGCCCGAGGCTGTGGCTGGAGCCGAGATGTCCGTGCCTCAGGCCCCAGGGGCAGACCCTCCGAAGACGGAGGAGGCTATAACCTCACCCGATCCTGGACCCGGGACCCTCACCAGGACCCCTTCAAGAACGGCTCCTGGGGCCCTGACAGCCAAACCCCCTCTCGCCCCCAAGCCGGGAACCACAGTGGCCTCAGGTGTGACTGCACGGATTGCAGCTGTGACAGCAGAACAGGTGACAAGTGGACATGGAGCTGCGGCAGCAACATCAGCATCAACCGGAGAGGCTCCCGAGGACCCTTCAGGGCCTGGCACAGGCCCTCCAGGGACATGTGAGGCCCAGGTAGCTGTCGTGACGGTGACCCCAGCTCCGGAGCCCGCTGAAAACTCTCAGGACCTAGGCTCCATGTCCAGCCTGGGACCTGGCATCTCTGGGCCTCGAGGGCAGGCCCCAGACACCCTGAGCTACTTGGACTCCGTGAGCCTCATGTCTGGGACCCTGGAGTCCTTGGCGGATGATGTGAGCTCCATGGGCTCAGACTCTGAGATAAACGGTCTGGCTCTGCGCAAGACGGACAAGTACGGCTTCCTTGGGGGCAGCCAGTATTCAGGCAGCCTGTGAGTACCCAGTGGGCCTGTTTCAAGGAAGCAGAGGTGGGGCGGGATGGGGAGGAAAGGATACACCTTGCCTACACTGTCTCAGCGCATCCTCCTCTGAGGATCCAGGGAGTGACCAGTGGGAGTGGGATGCTTAAGGATCCTATCCTGCCTAGAGCATCCTGAGGTTTTCTGTGGCACCAGCCTGTTAAGGTTTCAGACCAGGTGTCAGGAGTTCTGGGTTTGAGTCTAAGCCTTGCCTTTGGTGGTGTGTTGCATGCCCTCGAGTGAGTGCCTTCTCCATTGGAGTTAGGGCCTCACTTGCCTCCTCTATGAAGTGAAAGGTAGAATGAGATGATACTCCGGTTGTCACAGCTCCTTGATGGGAGTCTCCAGCTACAGGCCGGATAGTCTGGAGGTTTGACCAGACCGGGGTTCTGATAGAGATTGTTGGTCCCTTAGGGGCAAAGTCTGGAGGGATGCAAGCACCTGTCCCCGGTAGCCCTAGGTCTGATGGGGTGATGAGTTGGGGAAGTGTGATGGAAGAGAGACCTGAAGGCAGGGCATCTCTGTGAAACAGAAGAGCAGGCTTGTGTTTTCACTGAAGGAAAGGGGGTGGGGAGGCCTCTTCCCCATTTCCTCATCTCCCTAGCCGGGCTTACTCTTTCCTAGTTCCCTCCAGGCGCCTGAGTCACTCCTAAGGTGGGGGTGTAATTACTTCTGACTTCTTCCTTTCCTCTCTTTGGATGCTGCCCATTGGTCCTGTACCCCTTTAACCTGCTGGTCAGTTCAGTGTACAGCTTTGCCAGAGAACCCCGGTGCCAGGCCCTGTGCTGGGTACTAAGGATCAAATAGGCATTTCAAGGTGCTCATCATCTAGAGGGAGAGACAAATACTTAAACCGTTGGTTTCGACATCATATGTTAGGTGTAGCCTGGAGATCATCACGGGGTTTTGTGAGCACCTAGGGGAGGGAATCTTGTGCCCAGGCTGGGAATTCAGCCAGACTGATCTGAATTGTGGAGAACGAGGAGGATTTAGTCATGGCTGTATGTGTTGGGGTCAGTTGGGGGAAGCCCTGTGGGAGGGTATTCTAAAGAATGCAGGGTGTATAATCCAACAACAACAACAAAATTTCAGAAAATCTTCGAACATCAACATTCACGGTCCTGTGCGGGGAAGGCTGGTGCTTTCCCATGCATGACGGAGACATTGTTGTACCTAATTCACAGATGAAGAAACAGGATTAGAGCAATCGAGTGAATTGCCCCATTCAAATCATTTGGATCCGCGTGACCTATGGTGCTCTCCTCCGAGCTATCCTGCCCTAAGGAACTTGGATTGAATTGGATTTTAGTGAGCCCCTCTTGTGTACCGGGCACTGTGCTGGGTGCTAACTCTCAGCTTTGTGATTTTGTCCTTCTAAAATCCATCTTCACGCTGGCAGAATCTACTTCTGAGGTCAGGCTGACCGTGGGGCACGTTATCTTACAAGCTTTTGGCGGCTCCCCACTGTCCACAGGATAAAGTTTAAGCTTTAGCCTGGACACAGGTTCCTCATTATCAGCCCTGACAGCCTCTCTGGTCCTCTTCCCCACCACTTTTCACCATGTGCTGTGGGCTGTGTCCTGTTGAAGTGATTGTGGTCTTTCTCCCTGCATACTCAGGCTGTATCATCAGCCAGGAATGCCCTTCTCCTGGTCTTTTCCTGCCATCTTTTACTCAGTTCTTCATGGCTTCCCTCTGATGTCCTTTCCTCCAGGAAACCTCTGATATCTGTTGCCCCTACTTCAGTTAGCTGCCTCTTCAGTGCATCTTTGTCATTGCGTTTCCCTCATCACATTGCAGTCATCCCTCTGCTAGCTTCTGACATTTCGAGGGCCGGAAAGGGATCTTACTCCTCCTGGCCTTTAGTAGAGTTTGGCCTTTAGACTTTTAAGATAGAGATTAATGAGAAATCACCTTTCAGTTTAAGGAGCTTCTGGGACAAAAGAAACTAACATTAAACCTTCCATTTAACAGTCCTTTATATACAGTTTCTCAGTAGTCCTCTTCTAACTTGGTGATGTAGGCAGTGGCATCCCTTTTAACAGATAAGGAAGAGACTTGATTCTCACTTACTAAGACTCCCCAGTTTCCAAGGGACAAGTGGGATTTGAGCTCAGGTCTATCTGGGAACATGCATTTTCTTCCATTCCACTCACCTAGTGCTGGCTCCTCCAAGTAACTGTTTTAAGACTGATGCGGTATTTTGAGTGTGAGTGAAGCTTTGCTAGAACAGTGAGCAGGCAGTGCAAGGAGAGCTTCATTTGCTTGGTAATCTGGGGTGATTCCAAGGAGGAGGAGGTAGAGGAAATTGCAGATGGTTCAAGGGATCTCAAGAGTCTGGTAGAAGGAAACTCAGTGGCTTCTAAGGAGACAGATATTTGTTCTGTGTTTAATTTTGTGGATAATAATTGCTGTTTACTCACTGAGGCCGTGCTAGGTGATACTGTTTTTTCCTCCATCTTACAAATGAGGAAACTGGGGCTTAGAGAATGACTTGCCCAAGGCCACACAGTGAGTAAGTGGTGAAGATCTAATGCAAAATATGTGAAGTGAAAGTGAAAGTGTTAGCTGCTAAGTTGTGTCTGACTCTTTGCGACCCCATGGACTGTAGCCTGCCAGGCTCCTTTGTCCATGGAATTCTCCAGACAAGAATACTGGAGTGGGTAGCCATTCCCCTCTCCAGGGGGGATCTTCCCAACCCAGGGATCGAACCTGTGTCTCCTGCGTTGCAGGCAGGTTCTTTACCACCTAAGCCACCCAGGAAGCCCCAGTACAAAGTATACTTTATATATATCCTGTACTCTCTCCCCAACTTTTATGTGTCAGAAGTGGGATTTGAACACAGCCTCTGTACAGAGGTCCAACATGAGAATGTGATCTCTGTTCGGAGATTCCGTCCAAAAGGAATTTCTTTCAGTGTGGTGAATTAGGGCCTTGAAGGGCCCAGTGACCAGACATCCTGATGTGTTGATAGCTCACAGAATGTGTTTGTGGTCTGGGCTCTCGTTGGAGATTGGGAGGTGGCTTGCCTCAGTTCCTCCAGCAATCAGGATTTATACTGCTGCTACTGACTTTTTTCCTACTCCCCATATCCTCAGAGAAAGCTCCATTCCTGTGGATGTGGCTCGGCAGCGGGAGCTCAAATGGCTGGAGATGTTCAGTCACTGGGATAAGTGGCTGTCACGGCGTTTCCAGAAGGTTTGAGAAGGCTGTGGTGGGCAGGGCCGTGGATGTGGTAGGGGTGGGGAGGACAGGGTGGGCCCATGGGCTCTGGGGAAGCCCAGGAACCTGATCTTACCTGCTCTCTGGACCATGTTGCGGGTAGGTGGTTCTTGGGCCTGGGGAAGGAGTAACTTTAAAAGATAGAAGGCCAGGTCAGGTGTCCCAGGGAGCCTGAGGGCTTCAGGGGAAGGCTTGGAGGCTGTGGCTATCCCTGAAGCTGTTCCCCTGCTGGCCACCCTGCCTTAGGTGAAGCTGCGTTGCCGGAAGGGGATCCCCTCCTCCCTCAGAGCCAAGGCCTGGCAATACCTGTCCAATAGCAAGGAACTCCTGGAGCAGAACCCGGGCAAGTTTGAGGTGCGCACAGCTCCAGGGTGTGGGGCTATGTGACACAGTCTGTGTGAGGGCCATCATCCATACCCCCAGAGTCTGAGGTAATCTCAGCTGTCCCACTGCAGGAGCTGGAACGAGCTCCTGGGGACCCTAAGTGGCTGGATGTGATCGAGAAGGACCTGCACCGCCAGTTCCCTTTCCACGAGATGTTTGCTGCTCGAGGCGGGCACGGGTAAGGCAACCTGATTGTGTGAGTCCGTGGTGGGTGGATGCAGGGCTGGGCTTAAAACAGTTCTTGCCTTCCAGGAATTCAGGAGTGGTCTTTCATGAGTTGAGTATTAAGACATACTGAAGGATGGGTCCAGGGAGGGAGACACTGACTTGGGGTGATGGGGGAGAGGTGTGGGGGTACTGGTGACGGGGAGGTGGGACACATCAAAGCCTCAATGGGGAGGTTGCATGTGAGTGAGGTTTTGAAGGATAGATAGAAGCAGAGCAAGGGGCAGGGTTTTTCCTGGCTCGGGGGTTATGTAAGCTCTGTCTGGGCAGTGGCATTGGATAGAGCTGCTGAAGCTGGCAAAGTAGTTAAGGGCCCTTAAATGCTGTGCCAGGGCCGTTCGATTTTTGTTCTGTTTGCCAGACTTCCTCAAGAAGTCTATGTATCGCTCCCTAGTAGTGTGCCAGATGTTTTTAGATGGTTCTCAGCTCCATGTGGGAGCACGTGGATAAACTTTAACAGTAAGTTCATCCTCTCAGCAAGTGCTTATCAAGCACCTGCTATCTTCTAGGTATTGTTTTAGTTACAGATGATAGCAGTGAATGAAAGATAAAAATTCCTGCCCTCTCCAGGCTTATTATATTTCAGTAGGGATAGACAACAAAGAATGAAAATATGTTGTATGTACAATGGTGATAAATAGAAGAGTTTAAAGCAAGAAAGGCCAATAGAGAACGTGAGTGGATATGGGGTTACAAGTGACCTGATCTGACTTGTGTTTTAAAAGAATCATTCTGGGACTTCCCAGGTGGTCCAGTGGCTAAGACTCATGCTTCCACTGCCGGGGGCATGGGTTTGATTCCTGGGATTCCTGGTTGGGAACTAAGATCCCACATACTGTGCAACTCTGCCAAAAAAAACCCCTAGGATTGTTCTGGCTGCTGTGGTGAGAATAGACGATTGGAGACAAGGGCAGAAACAGAGACCAGGTTGACTGTTGCCATAATCCCAGACAGAGGCAATGGTAGATAGACCAGGGTGGTAGCAGTGGAACTGTGGGGAGGAGGGGTTGAACTCTGAATATATTTTCAAGGTAGAACCAAAAGGATTTGCCAGTGGATTAGATGTGGAGTGGTGTGTGAGAGAGAGAGTAGAAGAGAGAGTAGATAAGGAAGACTCTTAAGGTTCTTGGTCTTAGAAACTAGAATGAATGTAGTTACAATATATTGATATGGGTAGATGGGGAAAAGTAACCTTGAGGGGTATATCAGGAACTCATTTTGTGAATGTGAAGTTTGAAATACTCACTGGACATCCAGGTGAGATGCCAGGTAAGCTGGATATACAATATACACAACATCCAGGGAGAGGTTTTTTTTTGGTCATGCTATTTGTCATGTAGAATCTTAGTTCCCCAACCAGGAATCAAAGCTGTGCCCCCTGCACTAGGAGTGTGGAGTCTTAACCACTGGACCACCAGAGAAGTCTGGGAGAGATTTAAACTGGAGATAAATTGGAAGTTGAGAGATGTCTGCCTCTAGATGGGACCAGATCTCACCCGTGGGACTATATGAGGTCATCAAAGCAGGAAGTGTAGGTATGAAAGGAAGGTGTTCAGAGACTGAGCCTACAGTGCTAATGTTTCAAGAATAGGAAGATGGGAAAGGACCTGTAAAGGAGACTGGAAAAAGCTAGGAAAACCAGGAGAGTGTTTCCTGGAAGGAAAGTGAAGAGAAGTTTCAGGATCAGCTCTTTGAAGTGCTGCTGATGGATCGACTCAAGTCAAATCTGTAAACTGACCTCCGGATTTAGCAATGTGGAGGTCATTGGTGACCTTGATAAAAGCGGTTTTGTGTGGAGCAAGGACTAAAGTCCAACTGGAGGATGGGAGGAAAGAAACTGAGGATAGCAAGTCTGTACTCTGGGTGGGTTTGCCTGAACAGGCAGGAAAGAAATGGTGTGATATTCAGAGGAGAAAGTTGGATAGATAGATTTTTTTATTTTTTATAAGCTGACATGTTGGTATGCTGCCAGCATCTGTAGTTAGAGAAAAATGGATGATACACAAGTGATCGGAAGGTTGCTGGAAGGATGGCCTATGTAGGCAAGAGGGGATGGGACCCAGTGGAAAGGCTGTGGTTGGTCAGATTCACAAATAGTTCACTCATAGCAGCGGGAGGAGGCAGAGGCACAGAATCAGGCAGATGGGTCAAAGTAGCGTGAGAGCTTGTGGAAGTTACATATTTAATACATATTAGGTGAAATAACTAGTATATCAAACCTGTCATTTCATGGATGTTATTACAAAGTAGAGAAAAAATAACAGTGGGGCAGGGTGCAGATAAAGCACAAATGAAGGTCACACTTCAGTGACTGAATTTTGAGAAACACTGTTGTAAGCTGTGGTCAGGAGTGTGTGACTGGAGGCAGGGAGAGGATCTGGGAGGTTATGAACATTTCCCTAGTTAAGAGATGAAGGGCTGCTGCTCAGTAACTGTGGAGGTGGAAAGAAGGCCTAGACACGAGTGAAATCCAGAATGTAGTGTTGATGGATGTGACGACCAGCCGTGGGGAGGGGTGGCGGGCCCTCTGCTGTCTAATGGGGAGCTGAGGGGTTGGAGTTCCCTCATACCATGGAGGGAGCCATGGAGCACCCTCAAGCAAAAGGGACAGATCTGGGGCAGAGTGTATTCTTCTGGATGCAGAGATAAGAGGAAAATCTGAGGCCCAGCTGGCTTCCCAGGACTCCATGAGAACCAAGGCCCTGGCCTGGGGGGAAACTGATGAAATCCAGTCAGACAGATACGGCGGGCCCTGCCCTGGGAGAGTGCCTGCCGGGAGGTTAAAGCACGCAGACAGTGCCAGAGGAGGGCCGATGCCGCGGTTGTCGAGAGCTTCCTGGAGAAGGTGACCTTGAGGGTTTACGGATGGTGGCAGATGGAGAGAGAGCAGAGCCTGCGTGGGGAATGGGCAGGGAGCACGTGGGTGTGCAGCAAGGGTAGAAGGCTGGAACCTGGGAGAAAGCCTCCGTGATGATCTGAGACTTTGGCTTAAGCTCAGGAGGCAGGATCAGGAAGGTAGCTAGATCAGGTGTGTGGTGGTAAAGCTCCGGGGTTGATCCTGCACAAGCTCTGGGGGAGTCTGGGGTGGGGTTGGTGGGGGGTTGGTTTGGGGACAGGGAGCTCCCAACTGCTGTGATTGCCCCTATGGTCTTTCCCTATGCCCACAGGCAGCAGGACCTGTATCGAATCCTGAAGGCCTACACGATCTACCGGCCTGACGAGGGCTACTGCCAGGCCCAGGCCCCCGTGGCCGCGGTGTTGCTCATGCACATGCCTGCCGAGGTCAGCAGACGCCAGACCTGGTCGGGGAGGGGCCGGGTCTGCAGGGGTGACGGGGGAGCTCCCTGCCCCGTTCCTCTGGCCCCACCCCTCCCTCCTTGTTCTTGTCCTTCTCAGCAAGCCTTCTGGTGCCTGGTGCAGATCTGCGACAAGTACCTCCCTGGTTACTACAGCGCAGGGCTGGTGAGTGTGTGGAGGCTGGTGCGCCTGGGGCTACGGTTTGTCCCTAGGACTGCGGCGCGGGCTGGGCCTGCCTCACCCGGTGCCCTTCTGGCTGGCTGTTCTGGGCCCTCTGCAGAGCTGAGCATCCCGCCTCATGGGTGGGATCCAACTGCCAGCACCAGTCCCACCCCAGGGGGCCCACACCCAGGGGCCTCTTCTCATGGCTCATCCCATCTCCAGGAGGCCATTCAGCTGGACGGAGAGATCTTCTTCGCCCTGTTGCGCCGGGCCTCCCCACTGGCGCATCGGCACCTACGACGGCAGCGCATCGATCCCGTGCTCTACATGACAGAGTGGTTCATGTGCATCTTCGCCCGCACCCTGCCCTGGGCTTCAGTGCTCCGGGTCTGGGATATGTTCTTCTGTGAAGGTACTTCTGTAGCCACGCAGGCCAGGAGGGGGACTGGGGTTTCCATGGTGGCTGCCAGAGTGGGGCCTGCTGACGGAAGGCTGCTTCACTGAGATCCATCTTGGGGCTGGAGAAACTGAGACTTGATCTTACTGGCTCTGCCACCAGCCACAGCTTGCTTTACCTCCCAGGAACCTAAAACCCATGGCAGCTCATTTTCTCCTTGAGGCCTCCATTTCCTCATCTGTCGGGTCAGCAATACACAGGGATGGGGGCTGTGAGTACCGCGTGCACGGGCCAGGCTGAGACCCCTAGGCTGATCACCCATGGCCTCTTCTCTTTGGGCCTGCAGGCGTCAAGATCATCTTCCGGGTGGCCCTGGTGCTGCTGCGGCACACGCTGGGCTCGGTGGAAAAGCTGCGCTCCTGCCAAGGCATGTATGAGACCATGGAGCAGCTGCGGAACTTGCCCCAGCAGTGCATGCAGGAGGACTTCCTGGTGCATGAGGTAGGTCCTGGCCTTAGCGTACCTCACACCCGCTTCAGTAGATCCCCACCCCCCACCTCACCCTGGTACCCATGTCTTCTCCATCTAGGTGACCAACCTCCAAGTGACAGAAGCACTGATTGAGCGAGAGAACGCAGCCCAGCTCAAGAAGTGGCTGGAGACCCGGGGCGAGCTGCAGTATCGGCCCTCACGGAGATTACACGGTTCCCGAGCCATCCACGAGGAGCGCCGGCGGCAGCTGCCCCCCCTGGGCCCCTCCTCCAGCCTCCTCAGCCTCCCTGGCCTCAAGAGCCGGGGCTCCCGGGCAGGTGGAGGGGTCCCCTCCCCACCCCCTCCCGTCCGCAGGGCCAGCGCGGGGCCTGCCCCAGGGCCCGTGGTCACCGCCGAGGGACTGCGTCCATCCCTTCCTTCGCCTACTGGCAACAGCGCCCCTCTGGCCCCCAGCAGCAAGGAGGCCCGGAGGCAGGAGAAGGAGCGGCAAAAACAGGAAAAGGAACGCGAGAAGGAGCGGCAGAAACAGGAAAAAGAACGGGAGAAGCAGGAGAAGGAGCGGCAGAAGCAGGAGAAGGAGCAGCAGAAACAGGAGAAGGAGCGGCAGAAGCAGGAGAAGAAGGCCCAGGGCAGGAAGCTCTCGCTGCGTCGAAAGGCAGATGGACCGCCCGCCCCCCAGGACGGCGGGGACAGGTCCTCAGCATCAGAGGCCCGGCAGGATGCGTACTTCTGACCTCTGCCCTGGGGCTGGACTGCGTGGCCCCCTCTTTTCCCTCAGTCAAGAGCAGACCTAGCCTGGGGTGTTGCTCCCAGCCCACCCTTGGCAGGCTGTCCCTCTTTCTGAGGAAAGTGGCTTGTTCGCCGTCTCCGTGCCAGCCACTGATCCCCACGTGGCCAGGACAGTCAGAGAACGGGGGGAAGCAGTGGACACCTCACTTCCAGCTCGGCCCAACTGGGGTCCCTTCCCAGGTGCCACCCTCCTGATTGGCCTTTGGTCACCACAGGGGTGACTTGTGGCAGCGGGAGTCAGCAGTTTTCAGATTCTTACACTCCAGTCACTCCCCTTACCCGTGAAGTGAAGCTGGGTTCCTTTACCCCCTTCAGTCCTGCCTGTCTCCCCAGCTCCTGGCTGGGGGCCCAGGCCCTTCTTGCTCTCCTTCTGGACATCTCTGTGTTGTAATTATGTACAGAGGACCTGGTTGGCGCAGGGTGGGGGTGTTCACTCCTCCTTCTGTTCTCTGGTTCCCCCTCCCCAGTGTTCTTGCACTCTAGTTTATTTAAGGGGACACGCACTGGAACAGGAAATGTCTCCCACCTCCCACCACCACCCTCCTTGCTCTCCTTCCTCTTCACCCACCTTTCTCTGTATTCTCAGGCCTCCCCTGCTTTGTCTGACCAGGGCCCCTGCCTTTCACTTTGTCCCTTCCAGTCCTTACCCTTCCTGGGTAAGGGGTCTTCCCCTGAGCTCCAGGGGGTGGAACCCAATGTTTACATGTTCTTCTGTCTCTGCCCCAACCCTGTGCGGCGCTTTGAGGAACCAGAAAAGAACCTGCTGTTGTACCTGGGCCTGTCTTCTGCTTTGTTATTTGATGAGTGGGGTTAAGGACAAGGAGGGAGGGAGTGATGAGTTAGCAAGGATCTGGGTGTCTCTGGAAGCTGTTGACTGGTCTTGGCAGGTACCTTTGGGCCTTTAGTCTATTAGTCGCTCATCAACACAGTTGTTGAGTTCCTGCTTCACCTCCACCTGTTGGGGATCTGCTGCCTCCGTTGTCACTGGCCTCCTGAAACTGTCTATGGACAGCCTGCAGCATCCGGATCTCCTTTCCAAAGTGCTCGTGCAACTCCTGGAAGCTGAAAAGGGTCCTGGGGATGGCTAGGGAGCCACAGTCCTCTGGGGGTGAGCCGGGCTCTTGGCCAGCTGCCTGGCACAGCTCCCGGTACTGGGCCTCCAGGGGGCGTAGCAGCTCAGCCAGCCGCGTCCAGGTGGCTCCGGCCAACGCCCACAGCCAGGCTCTCAGCTCCTCCGGGTTTTCTGCTGCCAGCCTGTAGGCCCGCCCACCTTCTCCCCCTGGAGTCCGAATGGTAAAGGCATAGGGTTCTGTGGCTCCAAGGCGTGGCTCCACCTGGCAGTTCTCTAATAGGATGAGACCCAGGGGTGTGTGGTCAGCCTGGTGTTCCAGGTAGAAGAGGAGATTTCCTCGCAGGATGAACCAGCGGCGCTGATAACTGGTATTTCGGGCCCCCTTCTTTAGCAGGATGCCCTCCCGGTCTGGAGCCTGTGTTCTGTACCCACGGAAGAAACGGAGCACGGACTTTCGGTGCAGTTTCATGGTAGCCCACTGTGGGAAGAAACCCTAGGAGCAGAGAAAGGAGGAGTGGTTCATTTGGTTATCTGGGGTACCCCCGCACTGCCCTCCTCTGGCTCCAATAGGCTCTTTCTGGGCACTGTCTTGGTCTAGAGGGATTCAAACTCTGAGTTCTCAAGAGGGACCTCCCACCCACCTCCCAACCTCAGCTCTACCCCTTGAGCCAAATTACAAAACCTGGGCAGGACTGTAGGGCTGGGGTCCTATTTGGGGTGGGGTGGGGGGGCGGATATCCACTACAGTCCTTTCCCAGGCCTACCTGAGATGAGGGCACAAGGGACTTCAGGCCTCGGTACCGGGAACAGGTGCCACTGCCACCTCTCCTATTTTTGACTCTTCCCACCTCACAAACCAGGAACTTGCCCAGGGGCTAGGAGGCGGCTGATTTTAGACTTCCCCTGGGTCCTAAAAGGAGCTGGGTTCGGAAAGTGTCCCAGGAGCCTCCAGGAGAACCTCTGGGACAAGAACAAGGCAACACCTCGGACTAGCAAAGGACGGACAACTGGACGCCAAGAGCAGGAAGGCAGGATTTCTAATGAGATGATGAAGGGCGCAGAGCCAGCCGTGGGGAAAAGGAGACTCAACCCGGGAAAGAGAAAACTAGGGCAGGAACCCACCGGCCCTGCTGGGACTTTGTTCCTCCATCATGAACCTGGGCGCCCCTTTCTCCTCAGAGCCTCTACTGTTGTAGGAGGAAACCGAGCCCACTTCCGGCCATCCTCGTCCGATCAGGGTCTGGGCGTTCAAATGTCCCCTCTTGTCACCACAGTCGCCCCACACGGCTCGCGTCACTTCTGGGAGGGGGCGTCTCTCCCCACGCGGCGCGTACTTCCGCCCGCTCCTTCAGTTGTTGTTCTAACCCGAGTGAAGCCACTTCCGGCTTTCCCCGACGCCTTCGGCAGTTCTCTTCCGGGTGGTGGCGGGCGGGTGGCCCGGATGTAGCCCTGGTGAAAACCTCTCCTTTTCTTCCCCCGCCTTTCCTGGATCCTTAGGTGAGCGCGTGCCGGCGGGACTGCTGGTGTCCCCGTGGCCCTGCCGCCTTTCTAATTTGTACACAGCCCAAGACAGTTGGGAGTCACCCCGCGGAGTTGGGAGTTCGGCGCAGGGAGGAGCGGGGCTGCCAGGGCGCTAGGTCCTGGGTCCGCCGGGGCCCCTCGGGTTCTGAGGAAGCTGGGGGTGGTGGAGCGGGTGTTTGCCCGCGAAGCACATCGCGCCCAGCACTGCTGGGGCCTGGAATAAGGGTGGTCACGTGGGGGAGCCCGTCTCCTCTCGTCTAGGGTGGGGGTTGCCCGTAGGAGCTCCTCCGCCCGTCCGCTCTTGGGTCTCCGCTCCAGCGGCTCTTGTAGATGCTAAGCCAAGTCCCACGGGGTTTGTGGACTGCCAGCTCCCCTTTCGGCTCCTGATTCTGTACTCCCTCCCTTCCCAAAGTGGATCTAGTACCCGCCAAGTGAAAGATCTGTTGTGCAGGGGGCCCCCTCGCGGGGAGTTGCCTGCTCACCCAGTTCCCTTAATCTGCACCCTTTCTGCCTAGTTTGGAAAAGCCCTTCTGTCCAGTCATGCCAAAGAGGAAAGTGACCTTCCAAGGCGTGGGAGATGATGACGAGGATGAAATCAGTGTCCCCAAGAAAAAGGTGAGGGGGGCCAGACTCCTCTGTTCTGTGGCGGAATGAGGGGAGAAAAAAAATAAATTAGAAGCCAGAAGAGAGATTGGAGGGACAAAGAAAGGATGGGAAGGGCCAGCTTTTCCGTGTATTTCTGAGATACGGTTTTGCAAGATTTTCAGTTTGAGTGTAGATCCTAAGAGTATTTGGGGTCATAGCCAGTAACATGCTTCTTTCTTAACTTCTGTCTCCTGCCCACAGTTGGTGGACCCTGTAGCTGGGGTAGGGGGTCCCGGGAGCCGCTTCAAAGGCAAACACTCTTTGGACAGCGATGAGGAGGAGGAGGAGGAGGAGGAAGGGTCCAGCAAATATGACATCTTGGCCTCAGAGGATGTGGAAGGTGAGCTGTACCAAGAATTGACTTTTTGCTGGGGGAACAAACAGGGACCTCTGGGGTCGTGGAGGACGGGAGGCTCCTGTCTCTTGCACGCCTAGCATGGGATTCTTGTGTCTGTCTGGGTGCAGGTCAGGAAGCAGCCACACTCCCCAGTGAGGGAGGTGTGCGGATCACACCCTTCAACTTGCAGGAAGAGATGGAGGAAGGCCACTTTGATGCAGACGGCAACTATTTCCTGAACCGGGATGCTCAAATCCGAGACAGCTGGCTGGATAACATTGACTGGGTGAGGCCCGGAGATTAGCATCTGGGCCTGGGCTTTGCTGGCAGTTTGTCAGAAATAAAACCTTCGTGTTTTCCCATTGCAGGTAAAGATCAGGGAGCGGCCACCTGATCAGCGGCCACCGTCAGACTCAGAGGAGGAGGACAGCCTGGGCCAGACACCAATGAGCACCCAAGCCCTCTTGGAGGGCCTTCTGGAACTGATGTTGCCAAGAGAGACAGTGGCTGGGGCACTGAGGCGTCTGGGAGCCCGAGGGGGAGGGAAAGAAGGCAGCAAGGGGCCCGGGCGGCCCAGTTCCCCTCAGCGCCTTGACCGGCTCTCCGGGTTGGCCGACCAGATGGTGGCCCAGGGCAACCTGGGAGTGTATCAGGAGACAAGGGAACGGTTGGCCATGCGACTGAAGGGGTTGGCGTGCCAGACCCAGGGACCCCGTGACCCCACACCGCCCCCCTCCCTGGACATGTTTGCTGAGGAAGTGGCGGAAGGGGAGCTGCAGACCCCAACCCCTGCCCAGAGGGAAGGTAAGATTGAAGGGCAGAGGAGGGGGGTTGTGGACAGGGGGCAGGCCACTGGAGGCCCAAATGACTTGGCCTGTTATTTTAGAAGTAGAGTCACCCGGAGATGGTCTGGCGGATGTGATGTGGGAGTATAAGTGGGAGAACACAGGGGATGCTGAGCTGTACGGGCCCTTCACCAGCACCCAGATGCAGGTAAGCTCCTCTCTACTTTGCTGTGCCTCTTCTCTCCCTCCCCCCACCCCATCAGTCCTCTCCCACCTCTGCCCTCTCTTCCTGCAGACCTGGGTGAACGAAGGCTACTTCCCAGATGGCGTTTATTGCCGGAAGCTGGACCCCCCGGGTGGCCAGTTCTACAACTCCAAACGGATTGACTTTGACCTCTACACCTGAGCCTCCTGAGGGCCCAGTTTGGTGGTCCCTTCTTTGCTGGACTCTGTGGAGGAGGCCCCAGCTGCCTCAGGCAGTGAAGATGTTGGGGGCCACTTTTCAGTCAACTTCCTTTTCCCAATAAAAGCCTTTAGTTGTGTATTAGGGGCCTTGGCTGTGCTGATGGCCAGAAGCTGGAGCTGGGAACCTCTTCCGGGTCCCTTTGGACTTGTTCTTGCCCTTAGTGTTTCCTCTCATGAATTTCCTCCTTGCGAGTTTCTCTCTGGTCCCTCGAACCAACTCACCTTTGTTTCCCACTCCTTGGGGCAGAGCCGGGCCTGTCAGGTGTCCTGTGGCCTCCCAATCCCGACTTTGTTCTCAACTGAAAAATCTCTCCACTCACATGCTGTTCTCCAGAATCCCCTGGGGGTTCCTGTTTTGCTGTTCTTAGGTCTTTGGCTCCTAGGACCAAAGATGTTCTGCCTTGTAACCAATATAGGATAGAGCCCCAGAAGTGGAATCTTGAGGCTTGGATGGGCGGGGACATCTGTTGGGAGTGAGCACAAAGGCTGATGCTCACTGGCTTGCTCCCCACTGTCTCAGGTTTCTTAGAAGCAGATAGAAATGGTCTCTGAGGTAAAGTCTAAACTCATTGTTGGCACCTAAAGGACTTTCAAGGCCACCTGGGCCAGTCTGCACAGGCCCAGAGATGGGCCGTGTCTCGCAGAGGTTACACAGTGAATCAGAGGACTGTCCCCGACCCAGAGGACTCCCTTTGAAGGCCTTTCTTTGCACCAGGCCTTTTCTGAATGGCCTTGGAGTCTGTGCAGCTTACATTTCCTGGGCTCCTATAATACATTTGACTCAGTTTAGCTCCTTTAGGAAACTGCGAGAACTGGGCTGGTCCTCTCCATTCAGAGTGCGCCTGGGGAGGATTGGGAGGAAGACTGATAGGTGTCATTGTGTAGTCTGGACCTAACACTTTCCACCTACCCCCGGTGCTGCCTCATGCCTCTCCTCACTCACACCAGTTAGTCCTCCACCTGGCTCTCTGATGGAGTCTATGGGAAACTGTAATCTCACTCCTCAGACATTATGAATGATTGGGTCTAGGGATAGCCTGGGTCTTTGAAAAACTCCCAGGTGTTTCCCATGTGCATCCAAGTGGAAAACCACAGGCCCAGCTCGAGGTTACACCTCGGGAGAGGGGCCGGTTCACGGACCAGTTCATGTGTTAGAGTTGAACATGGGTGTGGCCGAAGTTCTGGTGGCCTCGGTTAGCCAAGAGTCGAGCAGCAGAGCCATGGGGCAGTGGGCATCCTGGGGTGGAAGGAGGCAGGCCCAGAACCAGGAAAGGATGGAGGGGCTGGGTGGGGATACTTGATTCTCTGGTGAGGCAGCTACCTTCTATAATTAATGTCTATAGCAGTGGGGCCCACACTAGGGCTCCATCCAGACCTGGATTTCACTGATTTCAAGATACCTTCAGTTGTAAGATGTCTTCATGTGTTAGAAAGAAAACCCTGCCTGTTGCGGTTGTAAGATGTCATTGATTCAAAGCTGCATCCTGATTGCAGATATGTTCCAAAGTGAAAAAACAGATGTTTTAGAACCAATGAAATACAGTATTCACATTTATATCTCCGGTAACTGACTCATGGGAGGTGTGTAGTGTTTGGTGAATAGATGGAAGCCAAGGGGAAGTTCCCCAGATATCCTGCAGGCATCCCAGGCTCCATCCAAAGCTGAGGACACATCCCTTCTGTGTTTACATCCCTGAGGACAACAGGTGTGGGCAGATTAATGGCCCCCCAAAATGGCCACATCCTAAGCCTCAGAAGTTGTAAATGTATGGCTCTCTGGCAAAAGGGAGCTTGCAGACACAATCACGTTAATGATGTGTCCTGGATTAGTGACGTGGGCCCAGTATGTTCACATGGATCCTATTAAGTGAACGGGACTGAGGAGGGTCCAAGTGAGCAGGAGGTGAAGATATTACACCTGCTGCTGGCTTTGCAGTTGGAAGATGGGGCCAGATACCAAGGAATGCAGGTACCTGTAGAGGCTGAAACAAAGAAACGCAGCTCCACCATGGGTTTTGGCCCAGTGAAACCATTTGGGACTTTTGACCACTGCTAGAACTAATAAAATTGTGCTGTGATAAGTTTGAGGTCTTGTGTTAACAGCCTCAATAGGAAACTAGCACTCCATCCAGCTGAATGCCTCTCCCCATCTTAAACCTCACTCAGTTCTTCATTGGCCATGTCCCTATTTCAAGCCCCTATCAACACTTAACTCCCTTGCCTTAAACCAAACAAACTGTGTATATATATGTGTGTGTATATATATATATAATTTTTACATGTGAGTATATAATATTTTTTGCCACACCCCACAGCATGTGGGACCTTAGTTCCCTGACCAGGGATCGAACTCACGTTCACGGAGGTACAGAGTCTTTTCCCTGTTTTAATTTTATTTATTTTTGGCTGCACTGGCTCTTCGTTGTCGTGTTTGGGCTTTCTCTGGTTTCAGTGGGTGGGGGCTACTCTTTGTTATGGTGCACAGGCTTCTCTTTTTGCAGAGCACAGGCTCCAGGGCACTCAGGCTTCAGGGGTTGTGTTTTGTGAGCTCCAGAGCACAGGCTCAACAGTTATGGCACGGGTCTCCATTGCCCTAAAGCATATGGAATCTTCCCAAACTAGGAATCAAACCTGCATTGTCTCCTGCATTAGCAGACAGATTCTTAACCACTGAAGTGCCAGGGAAATCACTATATAATTTTTATATAAATAAGCTTTTTGTATCTTACAGTTGTTTTGTAGATTTACAAAAATATCACAGAGCATACGTCCAGTTTCCCCTATTGTTAACATCTTTCAGTGGAACATTTGTTAACCTATGAACCAATGTTATTACTATTTTTATTTTTTTACTTTTTGTTTTCGACATTACTATTTTTAAATAGCTTTACTGCAATAGAATCCACCCACTTAAAGCACCATTGTGTTTAGTACATTCACAGGGTTGCGAAAGCATTGTTACAACCTCATTTTAGAATTTTGTCTAAAAGAAACCCCACTCGGCAGTAGTTCCTCCCCCATTTCTCCCCATCCCCACTCACCCTCCAGCCCCTGCCAGCCTCTAACCTACTTCCTGTCTCGAGATTTGCCTGTTCTGGGCATTTCACACAAATGAAATCATCCCGTATGTGGTCTAATGTGTTTTCTGTGTGTGCTTCTTGTACTTGGCATGTTTCTAAGATTCATCTATGTAACGTATAATAGTACCTTTATTGTTGGGTAACATTCCATTGTGTGGATGGATTAAACTTTTATTTATGTTTTACTAACTTTCCGTAACATCCCTCTTCTGTTTCAGAATCCTGTCTGGAACACCGCGGTACATTTAGCTGTCCTGTCTCCTTAGCTTTCTCTGTTCTGACTGCTCCTCCGACTTGTTTTCACTGACCTTGACCAATTTGAGGAGTGCTGGTGTGGTTTTTGGTCAAATTCCTAAAATTTGGACTTGTCTGAAATTTCCCCTATGATTCATCCCCATTGGGTTATGGGTTTGGAATAGGAAGTCAGAAGTGAAGAACCTTGCCTTTCACTGAAACTTTTAAGTATTTACATCTTTTTTATGTTATATAAATGGAATTGGTTTTTATCTATCTATGGCTATGCTGGGTCTTCATTGCTGTGCAGGCGTTTCTCTAGTTGTGAGCAGGATGCTGCTCTCTAGTTGAGGTGCGAAGGCTTCTCATTGCTGTGGCTTCTGTTGGTGTGGAGCACAGGCTCTTGGACAGTCAGGCTTCAGTAGTTGGGGTGCACAGGCTTGAGGGCACAGGTTCAGTGGTTGTGGCGCACGGGCTTAATTGCTCCGCAGCATGAAGGATCTTCCCAGCCCAAGGATTGAACCTGCATCTCCAGCATTGGCAGGTGGATTCTTTACCACTGAGCCACCAGGGAAGCCCCTCACTGAAACTTTTTCAAGGCTCCCCATTGCCCTCAAGATCAAGTTTGAAAACTTGAAGCTGATGGGTTTCCTATGGCCTGGCCTGAACCAGCCCTTCCAGCTCCACATGTCTCTTCCCCGCTGCCTCCCTCAGCTCCAGGCTCCAGGCTCCATTACCAAAAGTTCAGCCTCTCTACCCCAGTGCTAAATCAAATCTCAGAGACAGAGTTTTGGGTGGAATAGAAAAGGAGAGCTTTATTACTTTGCCAGACGAAGGGGGACACACTGGGATTCTGCCTCTAAAAACTCTGTGCCCCAACCTGGGAGAATTTAATGATGGATTTATAACATGTGGTTCACAGGTGAGGTCTCTGACAAGATTAGAGTACAAGCAGGGCTTTGTTCAGTTGCTCAGTCCTGTCTGGCTCTTAGTGACCCCGTGGACTACAGCTTGCCAGGTTCTTTATCACTGGGCCACCTGGGAAGGCCAAGCATCTTCCAAGGAGGCAGGGCTGAGGGGTCGTTAGTTTCATTCTAAATCCTGAGGTATCATTGAGCCAGGGGCAGATTTACAGGAGAGTTCAAGGTCAAAGTTGCAGGTGTCATTACTGCATCGGACACTTGCCCCTCTGAAATGCAGCCTCTTGCCTTTGGCAGGCTGTTTTCTGGAAGAGTAGCAGGATTCGGGGAGGGGAGTCTGGATACTCCAGGGTATCACACTTTGCCCTGGGCCTCTGGTGGGGTCCTGAGGGAGATGAGGTCTGGGAAGGAGCCCCAAAAGGGGTTAAGATTAATGAAGAGTCAGAATCCACAAAGCCTGAGGAGGTTTGGTATATTCATACCTTTGACACACGTGCCCTCCATTCTAGACCCGCCTGGCTGGCTTGACGCCTCATTGCACAGTCACTGAACCCCAGGCTCCTAGGCAGTGGGGAGGTCCGAACCTGGCAGCCTGCCTTCCACTCTGCTTCCAGCCAGAACCAAGCTAGAGCCCTGGAGATGCCCATCTCTTCCTGATGCTGAGACCCAAGAGGAATTCCTTTCAAGTGTGGGTTGGTTTGTTCTTGGCCATACCCAGAAGCTTTCGGGATCTTAGTTCCCTGACCAGGATTGAACTTGTGTCCTCAGCAATGAAAGTGCAAAGTCCTAACCCCTGAACTGCCAGGGAATTCCCTCAAGAGTGGATTTAGTAGCAGATGTTTTACACATGGAGGGCTTCCCAGGTGGCTCAGTGGTAAAGAATTTGCCTGTCAATGCAGGAGACACAGAGACACAGATTTGATCCCTGTTTTGGGAAGATCCCTGGGGGAGGAAATGGCAACCCACTCCAGTATTCTGGCCAGGAAAATCCCATGGACAGAGGGGCCTGGTGGGCTGCAGTTGATGGAGTCGGAGCATGTACGTTTTGCGCATGATTCGAGGGTGGATAAAGGACAAAGTCAGTAGCCATTTCTGAACTCCCCACAGAGGCTGGGCTGCTCCTGGTCCTTTTTGACTATTCCCCAAGTTCAGTGATACACTTTCACTGTGGTAGGTTCACCACTTCCCAGACCACCACCAACCTCCTTCAGGGGGAACATCCCAGCTCACATCTCCAGTTGGCTGGCTGGGGGCCGACACGACCCCATTCTCCAGGAGGCTTGTCTGGCCCAGCCTACCCTGTAGGTAAGGCCCACCTCCTTGTGTAAGCCACAGCTGCCCTGGGGGCTCAGATGGTGTAGTGCCTGCAGTGTAGGAGACCCGGGTTCCATCCCTGGGTTGGGAAGATCCACTGGAGGAGGAAATGGCAACCCACTCCAGTATCCTTACCAGGTTAATCCCATGTGCAGAGGAGCCTGGTGGGTTGCAGTCCATGGGGTTGCAAAGAATTGGACACCACTGAGCAACTAACACTTTCTCTGTGTAAACCCTGCATGTGACCAGTGTGTAAAATCTAGCTGCAGATGCTGATGCTGACTGAGATTTGCTTGGGCAGCATCTGGTCTTCCTGTTCTGATGCTATCGTCCTTGCTCTCACTTTCCTGTTCTCCACCCACTACCCTGCATGTCTCTGCCCCACTCAACTCTGTGGCATCCGGCCCTGTGGCTCCCTGTTTTGGACACCTTTCTCTATTTCAAGCTCTCCATGGTCACTTGGACACGATGGGGCTTTTGCCCTCTGACCTAAAGGCCTCTTATCTGACTCAGACTTCCTACTCTAAACCCATCTCTATTTGATAAGAGAAGAGGAAGTCATTTGACATCTCTGTTTTCTTTTCCTTTTCTTTTTTGGTCATGCTTGTGGGATCTTAGTTCCCAGATCAGGGATCGAACCCAGGCCCTCAGCAGTGCTAGCACAGGGTCCCAACTGCTGGACCACCGGGGAATTTCTGACATTTCTTAAGTATCTAAATAAGTTAGGAGTATTATATTTCATCTTCCCAACAACCTACTAGTTAGCTACATATTTTCCCCATCTTGCTGATGAGAAAAATGAGGCTCAGAGAGGTGAGGAAAACTGACCTGCCCCATATTGAAGAATCTGAAAATGAGAGAGTGATAGAACCCAGGCCTGTGTGATCCTGAAGTCTAGCCAAGATTTTTGATGAGTGAACTGACCCAATTTATGGCCTATTTTATTTTTTTTTAATTTTTAAAAATTCTGTATTTATTTTTGGCTGTGCTGAGTCTTCGTTGCTGTATGTGTGGGCTTTCTCTAGTTGCGGTGCTCGAACTTCTCATTGTGGTGGCTTCTCTTGTTTCAGAGCATGAACTCTAGGGCGCTCAAGTCTTGGTAGTTGTGGCTTCTGGGCTTCGTTGCTCCACGACAAGTGGAATCTTCCCAGACCAGGGATCACACCTTTGTCTCCCATGTTGGCAGGCAGATTCCTAACCACGGAACTGCCAGGGAAGTCCTTCAGAAATTTTTTACCATCCTAACAGACACTCTGTACCCTAACTAAACAAAAAACTCCCCATTCCTCTCTCCCTCCAATCCCTGGTAGTCTCCATTTTTGCTGTTTCTCTGAATTTGCCCTTTTGTGTCCGACTTATTCCACTTAGCATACTGTTTTGAAGGTTCATCCATGTCGTAGAAGGTATCAGAACTTCTTTCCTTTGAAAAAAATCCATGATTTCTCCCCCTTCTCAAGATCTATTTTTGATTCATTGGCATGCTTTAAGTCTTTGTTTTGTTGTCACACTTTTCTTTGTTAGTTCTTTGAACATATTTATAATAGGTACTTCAAAGTCTTGGTCTATTACATTTTTTTTCCCACTGAGTTTGGACTGATGCCCCCTAAAGGTTGTTGTTGGTTTGTTGGTTTGTTTGTTTGTTTAATAATTAGCCTGGTAGGCAGTATCTGTGAAATCTGCCTCCTTCATGGCGTGTGGCCATGGTCTCTACCCTGTTTTTTTGTGTTTTGTTTTTTAACCAATTGATGTTTTTATTTTTAAGCTTGGGTTCCTAGGAAGACCTCTGTGTCAGTGTCACTTAATGGTCAGCCACTTATTGAATGGAGGCTGTACTCAGTTACCTCGCATCAGTGCGAATTCTGTTCTCTGCCAACAAATCTGTGTGTGGGTAGGAGAGTACAAAGTTCAAGCTGTTTTCAAGTTGGCCCCAGATTTACTTTCCTCTGAGCCCTTTTGAAGCTTCTCTGCGCATGTGGCCCCAGGGTTAGCCAAGCGTGGAAGGATGGAGTGGGCCCCCCTGCCCTCCGCTGCAAATGCACACAGCCTCAGCTAGGAGTATGTGTGCCTCAATCTCAACCACAGCATCAGGCTAGTAAAAGCATCAGCTCTTCTCACTTGCACATCCCCAATTTGGCTACTTCTACCAGCAACATTGCTTGGTGTGGGCACTGTCTGCATCTCTAAATCCAATGAGCCCCCTTCATCAGTGAATCTGCTGGTCCTCAACACTGTCCCACCTTGGCAGCTGGGATGAGATGAGATGAAGCAGCCTCAAGCAAGAACACAGGAACAGCCTCCCCCAGTTCTAACTCAAAGTTGAGCAGTTTTCAAGTCAATTCCTTCTTAGATTGGGGCATGTGTTTGGTCAGTTTCAGAGCTCCAAAGTGACTGTTTTGTCTGTTTTACCCAGATTTATAATTACCTTTGGGGAGAGGATTTGCTGACCTCCTCACTCAAACATAGGTGGCAACCTCTTCCTTTAAATATTTTGAACTTTGTTCTCAAAAACAGTTATGTTGGGACTTCCCTAGTGGTCCCGGGAATCTGCCTGTCAATGTAGAGGACACAGGTTTGATTCCTGGTCAGAGAAGATTCCACAGGCCTGGGGGACAGCTGAGCCCATGCACCACAGCTTGAGAAAGCCCACACGCAGCGACAAACACCAACTGCAACCAAAAATAATTAATTAAAAACCAGTTTTATTACTTGGCCAAGAAGTTTGGAAGTGGGGGGTTCATAGTGCCTTGAAAACAGTTTGATGCTTTCAAAACTTGTTTTTACAATTCCTTAGACAGGACTGGAGGGCTTCCCAGATGGTTCAGTGGATAAAGAATCCGCCTGCAATGCAGGAGACATAAGAGATGCGGGTCCGATCCCTGGTTGGGAAACTAAGATCCCACATGCAGAGAGACAACCAAGTCCACGCATTACAACTACTGAACCTGAACACGCTAGATCCCAAGTGCCTCAACTAGAGAAGCCTGGATGCTGCAATGAAAGATCCCATCCTTGTCCACTTTGACTCGATGCAGCCAAATAAATAAATATTTAAAAAAATTAAAATTTTTTTAAATTTAAAAGTAGGTATATCCAGCCCCTGTTACTGCATTCTGATCAGAGCCCAGGCAGGCTCTCTGGTTACACTGTGTGGCACCCCAGCCCAGCCCCACCTTGTGTCCCCAGGTCAGTGGCTGTTGAGACAGTAGAGGGCAGCTTTTGGTCTTCTACAAATGTCCCCAGAGTTCTCCACAGAGGTCAGCAGAAAGCCCCCATTCTCTGTGTTCATGAGCACCCATGCCGTGTGGGCTAGAGGCAGGCATGGGGAAACAGGGTGGTGGAAGGAGCCAGTCCTTGAGTGTCATGGCTGTGGGCTTGTTACTGAACTCAGTTTTGGCTGCTCATTGCTCAAGAGTCCAGTACGAGACAAGTGCTACATAAGGAAAGACACCTTTATTGAGGAAGCTGGCAATCCTAGGGAGAAGGTGAACTCATATCCAAAAAAACCAACTTCCCATTTCCCAAGTTTTTGCTTGGAGATTGTATAGGGGAAAGAGGAAGCAGCTACATGTTGAAGAGAGGGTTGCGGGGCCCATGATCAGCATGTGGTTATTCTTCTGATTGGTTTGCAGTGAGGTAACGGAAGTCAGCATCATCAACCTTCTGGCTCTAACCTGTCTGGGTTCTATGTGCTTGTGGGCAATATATAGTGAACTTCTTCCACCTGGAGGGGATTTCTGCAAATAGAAAGTATCTGCAAAATAGATCCAAGTATTATCTGTAGCCCTTGATAAGAAAGGGAACTAAAGGTCCTTGACTTTGTTTAATGCCTGCTGCTGCTGCTGCTAAGTCGCTTCAGTCGTGTCCGACTCTGTGCGACCCCATAGATGGCAGCCCACCAGGCTCCCCCCGTCCCTGGGATTCTCCAGGCAAGAACACTGGAGTGGGTTGCCATTTCCTTCTCCAATGCATGAAAGTGAAAAGTGAAAATGAAGTCACTCAGTCGTGTCCGACTCTTAGCGACCCCATGGACTGAAGCCTACTAGGCTCCTCTGTCCATGGGATTTGCCAGACAAGAGTACTGGAGTGGGTTTCCATTCCATTCTCCAGTTGTTGTATGGGTGTAAACCCATCAGTAGCAGGAATGTGGGGCCTTCTGGAGTTTCCTGAAGGAGTAGCCAGAATGACTCCATGGCGGGTAATGGAAGGATGGCTTGGGCCAGTGGCTTTTTTTTTTTAATTAATTAATTTATTTTATTTGGCTGTATCAGGTCTTAGTTGTGCCACACAGGATCTTCCTTGCTTCATGAGGGATCTTTTGTTGTGTAGTGAGGACTCTCTAGCTGTGGCTCTGAGGCTTAGTTGCTCAAAGGCATGTGGGATTTTAGTTCCCCCACTAGGGATCGAATCAGTGTCCTTTCCTTGCAAGGCAGATTCTTAACCACTGGACCACCAGGGAAGTCCCAAATTGTATTTAATTTTAATTATTGTAAGTTAAATTGCAGTGATTATTGTATGGGACAGCACAATTCCAGAGGCTTTAATATAGGGACTCCTGGTAGAGTTATAGGTATGATATTAAAGGAACCTACAAAGAATGTTGAAGCCCCCAGAGGCTAACAATAAAGGGAAAATGTTACTAATTCCAAGATTTAAGGGAAGAAATAGTGTTGCTGAACCCCGTGAAAGCTAGAAACACTTAGGAGGGGGTATAATTCTGATCATCAATTCCAGTGTGTGTGTGTGGTATGGGGGAGTTGTGTGCCAGAAATGAGACAAAGGTCAAATATATATTTCTTATTTTGAATCACAATATCACAGGAGGTCACCTCACAGATCGTATAGACATGAGCAGAGAGATAAAGTCAGAAGTGTGACTAGAGCGGGGCAGAAATGTCCTCTCTTTTCTTTCCCTCTGATCTCCAGCCTGTCCTACCTTTAGCTGAACCCAAGTGGGAGCCAGAGAGCAAAGGAGCCTCCAGGGTAGAGAGCAGGGCAGAGAAGGGTCTGCGGGGTGGAAGGCAGATGACTAATCAGGCTAGGGTGACAAGCCCCAAAGCACCACTTCTGAACCCCAGGGTCTATGGAACTCTGAAGACCACTTCCTAGGTGGGATGTGTCCAACTGAACAAGTGCCTGGGGCAAAGGCAAGAGGGGACCCCTGGAAGTCTTATGGCTTGTGAGGGATCTCTGCTGAGATTCTTAATGGCCGAGGCAGGAGAAGAAATTCAACTCTGTGCCAGGGCTTGACCTAAGCTGGGTGATTTCATTGACATTTTCTTGTTTAACCTTATAGCATTCCTGGAGAGACAAGCATTATCTTTGTTTTATCATTTACCATCTTACCATTTGTCATTTATCATTTTACCATTCTCTTCAATTTAGAGCTGGGATGAGGGCAAGCAGTTGGTGACACCCGTTGGTGACATTTTCCAGACTGGAGGAAAGCCGCACGGGTGTACTGAGTACTTCATTAATTATTCTGGGGCTGGAATGGATCCAAAAACATGCCTTAATGGCCAATACCTGGTCAGCCAGGTCCTCTAACTTCCAAAATCTAGTATTTCAATTCCTACGACCTCTGGCTTTGCGAAGCACACAGATCTTCACTGTCTTGGTGTGTGGGAATCCCATCAGACCTCCAGGCCCGAATTTGGACTCCTGATTCTCTGGCTTTTCTCAAAGCTCAGCTGGAAACATCAAGGGCTTTAGAGCCCACCAGTTAAACACCAGTTAAATCCTCTAAGGGTTTCCCAGGTGGTGCTTATGGTAAAGAACCTGCCTGCCAATACAGGTGGATTTAAGATACACAGGTTTGATCCCTGGATTGGGAAGATCCCTGGGAGGAAGACATGGCAACCCACTCTAGTATTCTTGCCTGGAGAATCCCCATGGACAGAGGAGCCTGGTGGGCTACAGTCCATAGGGTCGCAAAGAGTTGGACACGACTGAAGCGATTTAGCTTGCACGAATATATATACACACCTGAATCACTTTGCTGTATACCTGAAACTAACATAACATTGTAAATCAAATATACATACAATCCATAGGGTTGCACAGTCAGACACAACTGAAACAACTTAGCACGCATACACACAAACCCTTTAAACACTTAATGATAGCCCCAGGTCAAATTGGATAAAGAGAAGCCTGCAAGGACAACTCTAAAGCAGTACTAAAGATCTAAGACCCTTGTGAATGCAGTACCAGGACCTAGTTGTCAATGCAGATTCTACCCCATACCAGCTGTGTGACCTCAGGTAAGTCACTTAACCTCTCTGAGCCACTGTGGCCCATTCTTCACTGGAGTAATACCCATCTCATATGTCCTCATCTCTTCATCCACACTCACTCTTGAGCTGAGCTCATCTGGACATGGCTTTAAATACCAACCATATTCTGCTGCTGCTGCTGCTGCTGCTAAGTCGCTTTAGTCCGACTTAGCTACCCCATAGATGGCAGCCCACCAGGCTCCCCCATCTCTGGGATTCTCCAAGTAAGAACACTGGAGTGGGTTGTCATTTCCTTCTCCAATGCATGAAAATGAAAAGTGAAAAGTGAGAGTGAAGCTGCTCAGTCATGTCCGACTCTTAGCAACCCCATGGTCTGATGACCCCCAAATTCACACCTTCAGTGTGGGTGTCTTCTGGGAACTGGTAGGAGCTCATAGAGAATTGCTTACTTGGAACCTCCACTTGGGTGTCTAAGAAGCGTATCGAATTTAGCATGTTCCCAGATGAATTCTTTATCTTCTCCCCCAAACCTGCTCCATCCCCAGCCTTCCCGTATCTGAAAACCACAATTTGGTTCTTACAGTTAGTTGTGACAGAAATCTTGGTGTTGTCAGATCCTCTCTCTCACAACACCCCCCTACCCCCACCAAAGCTAATAGGCTAAGAAATTCCACTGGTTCTACCTCAGAAAATAAGCAACAGTTGAAAACTGCCCTCCATATTGCCCGTCATCCTGGTTCGGACTCCCTCATCTCTCACCTGACCCAGTGCAGGAACTCTTGCCCTCAGGATCTGGCCCTATTTTCTCTCCTACCTCCCCTCCCACCCTCTCCCTGGCATGCACTCTGCTTCAGACATGCTGGCTTCCTTGGGGTTCCCAGAACACATCAGGCATGATCTGCTGATAGGATCTTTGATTTGACTTTGTTCTCCATAATAGCAAACACTGTAGATTTGTCTAGACTCTGTCTCCCCTTGGGAGACAGTCACCTCCAGGAGGACAGGAGACTGGCACTTTCTTTGGTTCATGATTACAAACTATGCCTAACTCATGGTTGCTTTCATGCTCAGTGGCTTCAGTTGTGTCCGACTCTGCGACCCCATGGACTGTAGCCCTCCAGACTTCTCTATCCATGGGATTCTCCAGGCAAGAATACTGGAGTGGGTTGCCATGCCCTCCTCCAGGGGATCTTCCCCACCCAGGGAAAAACCCCGCATCTTCTGCATCATCTGCATTGTAGGCAGATTCTTTGCTGCTGAGTCACCGGGGAATTTACTGTAGCGTTCAACAAATATTTATGAAATAAATGAACAAATTAAATAACATTGTGAGGTAGATTCTTTATTCTCATTTCAAAGGTCTAGAAAACAGACTCAGAAATGTGCCCAAGGGAATCGCCTGGTGGCCCAGTGGTTAGGACCCAGTGCTTTAACTTCGGGGGAGCCAGGGTTCCATCTTTGGTTGGGGAACTAATCCTGCAAGCTGCGTGGCACAGCCATAAAAAGAAAAAAGAAAAGAAATGTGCCCAATTTCACACAGTTAAGGTCAGGGAATCAGGCTAGAATGTTTGCCTTCAAGGCCTAGACCTTACTCATGACTGACATGTTGTTGGTTGATGTCATCCCTGACATTAACCAGCATGAAGGATATTCTCATGTGAAAAGTAATTTTATAAGTGAGTGCCAGGAAAACACCAGACTCCTCTGAGGAACTATTGTATTTCTTCCTCCTTGAATAAGAGAACTCATCATATAAATTGTCCCTTTGGGGGGTCAGCCCCAGGAAGTTCATAGTCAAATGTGGAGTTCGTCACTCTACTTACTCTTTCTTAGCCTTGGATTTTGTTTGTTTGGCTGCATTGGGTCTTAATTGGGGTGTGTGGGCTCAGTTGCTCATCAACATGTGGGATCTTAGTTCCCTGACCAAGGATCAAACCAGAGTCCTCTGAATTGGAAGGTGGATTCTTAACCACTGGACCAGCAGGGAAGTCCCTGCTTTTTCATTTTATTGATAGTTTTCTTTGCTGTGCAGAAACTTTCTAGTTTGATGTAGTCCCACTTGTTTACTTTTGTTTTTGGTATTAAGTTCAAAAAGTCATTGTCGTAACCAATGTCAAGGAGCTTATTGCCTATGTTATCTTCCAGGAGTTTTATGGTTTCAGGTCTTAAGTTCCAGCCTCAATCCATTCTGAGATATTTTTTGTGTATGATGTAAGATAAGGGTGCAGGTTAAGGCTTCCCTGGTGGCTCAGTGGTAAAGAATCCACCTGCCAATTCAGGAGATGCAGGTTCAATCCCTGGGTTGGGAAGATCCTCTGCAGAAGGAAATGGCAACCCACTCCAGTATCCTTCCCTGAAAAATCCCATGGAAAGAAGAGCCTGGTGAGCTACAGTCTATGGGGTCATAAAAGAGTCAGACACGACTTAGTCACTAAACAACAAAGACTAATTTTTTTACATGTGATTGTCCAGTTTTCCCAACACCATTAATTGAAGAACTTTCCTTTCTTCATTGTATATTCTTAGGTTTGTTGTTGTAAATTAATTGACCATATTTTGTGGATTTATTTTTGTGCTCTCTATTCTGTTTCATTGATTTGTGTGTCTGTTTTTATGCCAGTGCCATACTGCTTTGATTATTGTAGCTTTGTAATATAGGCTGAAGTCAGGAGGTGTAATGCCTCCAGCTTTGTTCTTTCTCAAGACCGCATTGGCTCTTGGGGTCTTTTGTGATCCCTTGCAAATTTTAGAATTGTTTGTTCTATTTCTGTGAAAAATGCTACTAGAATTTTGATATGGATTGTATTTAATCTAGATTATTTTTGGTGGTATGGACATTTTAACAATATTAATTCTTCTAATCTGTGAACATGAAATATAATGTCATTTTTCTGTCTTTTTCAGTTTCTTTCATGAATGCCTTATAGTTTTCAGTGTACAGATCTTTTGCCTCCTTGGTTAAATCTATTCCTAGGTATTTCATTCTTTTTGATGCAATTATAAATTGGATTGTTTTCTTAATTCCTCTTTCTGATAGTCTGTTACTAGTGTATGTAAACACAGTTGATTTTTAGGTACTGATTTTGTATTCTGCAACTTTACCAACTAATAGGAAGCCCATAGAAGGGGACCAAAGGAGACTCAGGATTCATTGATTGGGTTTTTATAATGCCTCCAGGATCCTATGCTGTTTGTCTCCATTCTCTGCACCCATAACGTTGTCAGCATCTTAGGGCTGGTTCTTCTCAGAGTTGTAGGATGTGTTTTAATCACATGGTAAGAAAGAAAAGTCATCTCTCCTGTTTTGTTTGTTTGTTTTTGTTTTAGGCAAAGAAGAACTTTCAAACCTTATAAGTTTGCAACTCAGTGGCTAGAATGGGGTCACATTCTCTTTTCTGATCCAATCGTGGGTAGAAGTGGTGGTGGTTTCTTTAGATCATCAGACTTTTTCCTGGAGCTGAAAGGGTGTGTCAGTGTCCCTGATATGCAGAAAGAGTGGCCATCTGAATGAACTGGGGTTCTCTGAGGAAGGAGGAAGGCAGGATGGATGACGGGGTTGGTTAATCTGGGCACTTTCTTTTCACATTTTAAGGGCTTTTTTGTTGACTGTCTGGTATTTATTTTAAGTATATTCATACTTTACAGTGAACTAATAAAGCTAATTGGGGGTTTAGGTACTGGAGTAGGGCTTCCCAACTTGAAAGCATTCAATTTTTCCTTTTTTTTTTTTTTTTTTTGAGAAAAAAACTCCTGGATTAGCATCAGACTTTTCATCTGCAAAGACTTTTCATCAGCAAAATCAAGTATTCAGATAGTAGAAGAAGATCAGACCACACCCTCTAGATTCTAAAGAAAATTATTTTTAGCCAAGAATTCTGTATCAAGCAAGTATAAGAATAAAATAAAGACATATTAGGGTGTAAGATTACTTAGAAAGTTTAACTTCTTCTTAGAAAGGTCACTTTCTTAGGAAGTGACTTGAGGATGTGTTCCAACAAAAATGAGGGATAAATCATGAAAGAAGGATGTAGGGTTCAGGTAACAGGGGATTCCACTTTCAAGAGAAATAACCACCAGTCCCAGGATGAAGCTGTGTAGCCATGAGGAGAGGCAGGGGAACAGATAGGCCACTCAGAGCAAGCAACTAGGAAAAGCAATTTGATATTCTAGGAAAAAATAAAGAAGCATAATTAAGAGTGGGTAATCTTAGTAAATTATTAGACTGTGCACTGAATAATATTGGTATAATATTTAAAGGAAAGAAAATGAATAGTGTTCCATTTTTAGACTCAAACTCTGGACCAGACATTGCTGATCCAGACTCTAGATCAGACTGTGCTGATCTTGAATTTCTGAGATAATTGAAATATTCTACTTCTGTGCTAATCAGTACAGTGAAGCCATTGGCCATGTGTTGTTTTTGAGAACTTGAAATGCGGCTGGCTAGTTGCAACCAAGGAGATGAATTTTAAATCTTTAAAACAATTTTTTTTTTACACTGGTTTTTCCCATTGGTTTTTACATTGGTCCAGTGGTTAAGAATCTGCCTGCCGATGCAGGAGACACATGTTCGATCCCTGGTCTGGGAGGATCCCACATGCCGCAGGGCAGCTAAGCCTGTGCACCACAACTGCTGAAGCCCGAACTCCCTAGAGCCTGTGCTCTGCGACAAGAGGAGCCACCACAATTAGAAGCCACACACCGCAACTAGAAAGTAGCCCCTGTTCGCCACAACTAGAGAAAGCCCATTCTAAGCAACAAAGACCCAGTGTAGCCAAAATAAATTAATTAGCTAAAAAATTTTAATTGAAGTATAGTTGATTTACAATGTTGTGTTGGTTTCTGCCATACAACAACTTATGCATGCTAAATTGCTTCAGTCATGTCTGACTCTTTGCAGTCCTGTGGATTATAGCCCACCAGGCTCCTCTGTCCATGGGGTTCTCCAGGCAAGAATACTTGAGTGGGTTGCCATGCCCTCCTCCAGAGGATCTTCCCCACCCAGGGATTGAGCCCACATCTCTTATATCTTCTGCATTGGAAGATGGGTTCTTTACCGCTAGTGCCACCTAGGAAGCTATATATATATATATATATATATATATATATATATATATATTCTTTTATCCTATATGTATATTATATAATGTATAGAATAAAAATATGTATATTATATAATATATACTTTTTCAGATTCTTTTCCAGATTCTTTTCAGTATATAATAAGATATTGAATATAGTTTCCTTGTGCTATAAATAGGTCTTTGTTATTTATCTATTGTATATACAGTGATGTGTACCTGTTAATCCCAATTTATCCCTAAATAAATTCCTAATTTATCCCTTCCCCATCCCTTTCACCTTTGATAACCATAAGTTTGTTTTCTATGACTGTGAGTTTTATAAATAAGTTCATTTGTATCATTTTTTTAGATTCCACATATAAGTGATATCATATGATATTCGTCTTTTTCTGACTTATTTCACTTTGTGTGATAATCCCTAGGGGTCCATCCATGTTACTGCAAATGCATTATTTTATTCTTGTTTTGACTGAGTAGTATTCCATTGTGTGTAGGGAGGGGTGTGTGTGTGTGTGTGTGTATAAAAGCCACATCTTTCTTTCCATTGAATTTTAAATCTTAATGAATTTTAATTAATTTAAATTAAAATAGTCCCACTTGGCTAGTTGGTATTGTATTGGACAGTACAGCTCTAGACAATGCAAAGAAGAGAATGCAAGTATTCACTACTTTAAGCATTATAAAACTAAATGTGCGCATATCAGAAACTAGGCAGAAGAGAGATCAGGAAAGGGAAACCATGAAGCAACAGTCAAGAAGTTGCTATATAAGAGGGGACTCCCGTGGTCCAGTGGTTAGGATACTGCACTTCTACTGCATGGGGTTCAATTCCTGGTTGGGGAACCAAGATTCCCGCATATTGCACGGTGCAGCCAAAAATAAATAAACAAAAGTTTCCAGCCACTGACATTAGAAAAAAGAAAAAAAAAAATTTTTTTTTAAATGGACTTCCCTGGTGGTTCAGCAGCTAATACTCCATGCCCCCAGTGCAGGGGGCCCAGATTCGATCCCTGGTCAGGGAACTAGATCCCACATGCTGCAGTAAGACCTGGCATGACCAAATAAATAAATATTTTTCTAAAAAAGGATTTATAATTGCCAACATTTACATAGAACTTATGATCTATTAAAAATGAGGCAACAGGCCTCAAATGGAGTCCATTTGTATTGAGCCAAGTCGCTCAAACCAAAACTTAATACCTAACCTGATTATAATTTCAGCTGTTCCCAGGCATGAAAGTTTAAATTAACCAGTCTGGTGCTCGCTTCTGCAGCACATATACTAAAATTGGAACGATACAGAGGAGATTAGCATGGCTCCTGCGCAAGGATGACACGCAAATTTGTGAAGCGTTCCATATTTTTATGGAAGCAACCTAGATGCCCATCAGCAGATGAATGGATAAGAAAGCTGTGGTACATATACACAATGGAGTATTACTCAGCCATTAAAAAGAATACATTTAAAAAAAAAAAAAAAAGAATACATTTGAATCAGTTCTAATGAGATGGATGAAACTGGAACCTATTATACAGAGTGAAGTAAGCCAGAAAGAAAAACACCAATGCAGTATACTAACGCATATATATGGAATTTAGAAAGATGGTAACAATAACCCTGTGTACGAGACAGCAAAAGAGACACTGATGTATAGATCAGTCTTATGGACTCTGTGGGAGAGGGAGAGGGTGGGGAGATTTGGGAGAATGGCATTGAAACATGTATAATATCATGTATGAAACGAGTCGCCAATCCAGGTTCGATGCACGATACTGGATGCTTGGGACTGGTGCACTGGGACGACCCAGAGGGAGGGTATGGGGAGGGAGGAGGGAGGAGGGTTCAGGATGGGGAACACAGGTATACCTGTGGCGGATTCATTTCGATATTTGGCAAAACTAATACAATATTGTAAAGTTTAAAAATAAAATAAAATTTAAAAAATAAATTAATTAATTAACCAGTCTGGAACTTCTCGATCAACACTAGTGAGGTAATTTCCTTGATAAGACTTCTATCTTTCCTGACCCCTGCCTGTAAGGAAATAATTGACTAAAATAATCCTTTTTTTTCTTTGACTAATCGCCTCCTCATCCTGCCCAACTTAGGCCTATAAAAGCCATCGATTTGTACAGCCCCTCAGAGCGCCTTTCTCCCCGCTAGGTGAGATGCTGCTGGATTCATGGGTTGTTTAATATAAAGCCAATTAGGTCCTCAGTTGAGTTGTACTCTTTAACAGGTCGATGGCACAGCTACCCCTGGCTTAGCTCACCGAATCCTTAGGACAAGGCTAACCCTTTGCACAGCTCAGTAGCCTGAGGCACAGGAAGGTGACATTTGTTGCCCAGGGTCACGCACTCTGTCAGCGGCTGAGTCTCGGGGTCTGGCCCTAGGAAGTCTGGCCTCAGAGTCCTCTCCAACCATCATCTCACCACACATGACAGCTGACACCAAAAATGACCATGAGCTACTAAATTTACAGCAACAAAAACAACTGTAGTTACAGTTGCTGCTGCTGCTGCTAAGTCGCTTCAGTCGTGGCCGACTCTGTGCGACCCCATAGACGGCAGCCCACTAGGCTCCTCTGTCCCTGGGATTCTCCAGGCAAGAACACTGGAGTGGGTTGCCATTTCCTTCTCCAATGCATGAAAGAGAAAAGTGAAAGTGAAGTCGCTCAGTCGTGCCCGACTTTTAGTGACCCCATGGACTGCAGCCCACCAGGCTCCTCCGTCCATGGGATTTTCCAGGCAAGAGTACTGGAGTGGGGTGCCATTGCCTTCTCCAGAGGGCCTAAAAAAGAGAGATGGCACTGACCTGGGAAGTGGGACAGGGCCAGTGGGTCAAATACTTTTCTATTGGAGCTAGAAGCCAGTGGATTAATGACAGGCAGGAAGGATAGTTCTAGAAACAGCAGAATTAACATGTTGTTGAGGAATATGGAGCCACCAGAAGAATTGAGACTAGAATAAATTAAGGAGATTAAAGAATGGTTCCTTTCCAGGACTAGGACTTGGCAGGGAAAGGGGAGGAGTATTACCCTCCATGATAAACACTCTGTGCTTATAATATGCGTTACTTTGATAAAAATTGAGAAACCATTACATTCAATGATAAATTAGTAGTACATAAACACCCCTCTGACTAGATAGATAGAAAGTCCCTGGGAGGGGGCGGGTGGCAGGGAGGGAAGGGCTGCCTGACTTGTCAGCCCTGTTCCTGGAGAAGGCTGTGGATGGGAGGAAAAGGCCCAGGCTTTGGAGGATTAGATGGGACATCACAACGCAGCTCATACACATCAGTTATTGTTTACTAGGCTCTTACCAAGGGACTGCCCCGCCCCCCTACACTATCTAATTTAATCTTCCTATGAACTTTGAAAAATAGTATATGTATATATGTATATATTGGCTGTGCCACACAGCATGAGGGAATCTTAGCTCCCTGACCAGGGATCAGACTCGCAATGCCTTGCATTTCGAGGCAGGTTCTTAACCACTGGACCGCCAGGGAAGTCCCCAAAAATAGTATTATTGTCCCTATTTATAGATGAAGAAACTGAGTCAGAGAGATGACACAACTGACCCCAGGCCATGCGGACGGTAAGTGACGCAGTTCAGGTGCCAGTGATCCCTCATCTGAGGCTTCCTTGGCCTCAGGCTTAGGGGCAGGGAGGAGCAGGCTCCCATCTGCTTGGATGTCTGCCTGGAAACAGCCCCTCAGAGACCTGCAGGAGATCAGAGCTGAAAGCCCAAACCCTGGGGAGGGCAGAAATATTATCTTCATAGAACACAAGTCGCTTGCCCCGCTCTAGCACCTTCAGACTCTGAAGACCTCACGGGACTTCCTGGAGGTCTGTGGGCTGGGTGCAAACTTCACAATTACAGGCACACCCAGTGCTCACAGCTCCACCTTCGTCTGGTCCCTTTCAGCAGTCTTGCTTCAATGGCACAATTCTTCACCCTATGCCTTCTTCCTTCTCTCAGCCAGAGAACTCCTTGTCAGCCAGTAAACATCACTGAGCACCTACTGTTTACCGAGCAAGCCAACGAGGGTTCCCTGGTGACCCAGTGGTTAAGAATCCACCTTGCAATGCAAGGAACACCAGTTTGATCCCTGGTTCAGGAAGATCCCACAGGCCTCGGGCAACTGAGCCCATGCACCACAACTCATGAGCCAGCACTCTGGAGCCCATGAGCTACAAGTACTGACCCCACAAGCCACAGTTAGTAAAACCAGCGTGCCCTAGAGTCTGTGCTTGGAAACGAGAAGCCACCGCAATGAGAAGCTTGCGTACCACAACTGGAGAGTAGCCCTTGTTCGCCAAAACTAGAGAAAGCCCATGTGCATCAACAAAGACCCAGCGAAACCAAAACTAAAAAAAAAGTAAATAAAAAGTGCCATAGAAAGCAGGGGTAGGGGCTGGGACATGCAGGCTGGGGTGAGGGGAGAGCAGTTTTAGCCCCCTCCCCCCGCACAATACCATAGAGTAGCCAGGCCTTTAAGACGTACTGAGAAGGCGACACTTGACCCATGTAGATAATGGGGAAGAGCCTTCTAGGCAGCTTCACAAATGGCACAAAGGCCTCCGGGCTCAGATTCTCCAGGAACAGCTTGGAGGCCTGGGTGGCAGGAGCAGAGGGAATGAGGGCAGGAAGGGAGGGAGGGTCAGATTGACGTGGCCTTGTGTCCACTTTGAGGACTTGGGCTTTTGCTGTGGGTGGCTGTCTCAGAGTTTAGAGTAGGGGATGGGTGAGATCAGATGTTTGACCCGGGCCCCTCTGGCTGCTCCTTGGCTAAGAGCCCAAAGGAGGTGATGAAAGACAAGGCTGAGAGCAGGGAAACAACAGTGAAGGTGGGGGAAGAGTAATCAGATTCTAGGTCTTTCTATTATCTTTTGCGTGTGTGTGTGTCAGGGGAGGTATGCCACAGGGCTTGCAAGATCTTAGTTCTCTGACCAGAGATCAAAGCCGTGTCCTTGGCAGTGAAAGCCTAGAGTCTTAACCACTGGACTGCCAAGGAATTTCAAGTATGTTCTTTTATTTCGAAATTTTTCAGATAAAAGTCCCAAGAATAATATAGTGAACACCCGCAGATCTTTCACATGTCTTCACCACTTAAAAAAAAAAAAAATCCTTTCATTAGATGCCTGAGCACGTAATGGGCTTCCCTGGTGGCTCAGAGGTAAAGAATTTGCCTGCAATTCAGGAGACGCAGGTTTGATCCCCGTTTTGGGAGGATATCCTGGAGAAGAAAATGACAACCCACTCCAGTATTCGTACCTGCGAAATCCCATGGACAGAGGAACCTGGTGGGCTACAGTCCATGGGGTGGCAAAGATTGTCAGACACAACTCAGTAACTAAACGACAAAGAATAGGGTAGAATAGAAGAAAAGAAGAGAAGAATGATGAAATTCCATTTTCAGAAGGGTATATGGATACATGTTAAAAACTCAGAAGCTCTGAGTCCTCTTTGTTCCTGACTTAGGGGAAACATAATGACGCCATTCACCTTTTTGGTAATGACCGCTAACTAGAAACCTTTTTTTTTCTTCTTTTATGGGCACCTGCGAAGAGATTTGCAAGATACGCGTTTCTGCTTTCTCATTTTGAAGTCGAGTTCTTTCTGCTTTCTCATTTTGAAGTCGAGTTCTTCTCAAATATCAGGCCAGGTGCTAAATATATAGAGGGAAATGGTGGCTCAGGAAAATGTTAAGATATATTCGGTAACCGGTTTGTTATCAAAATTTATAATGCAGGAACAGCGAGTTGGAAGAGAGGAAAAGGGCAAGGTCTGGGGGGAAGGGGATGGAGCTTCCAGGCTCCGCCCCCATCTCGCCCCATCTCTGCATGTTCATCAACCTGGAAGCCCCCTCACTTCATATTATTTTTCCATATGTGCTTTGTTTTTATCTTCCAAATTTTTAAATTTTCTATTGTTATTATTGTGTGTGTGAAACTGTTGAAGAGGAACTTGCTGGATTATGCACCATGATGCCTACATTCTTTAAACATGTTATTTCCTTCAAACTAGGAATATAGCCATAATATGCTTATCAAATTTAAGGAATTAATGTTACCTCAACAACATTATTATCTATTCTACAGTCTAGTCAAGTTTTGCCAGTTATCCCTTGGTGTCCTTTACAGCATCTTTTTTTTTCTGGTTGACGATCCCATATTGCATTTAGTCCTCAAGTCTCTACTCTTAAATTCTGAGAGTGTCTCAGGCTTTCTTTGTTCTTCCTGCCACTGACATTTTTGAAGAGTAGGGGACAGTTGGTTTTGTAAAGTGCCCTTCAACTTGGATCTGCCTGATATTTCTCAGTGATTAGATTCAGGTTTTGCATTTGTTTGCTAGGACAGAAGCGACCCTTCTCAGTGCATCGTATCTGGAGCCTTTTGTTGGGTTTGTCCCATCACTGGTGATGTGAACTTTGATCGCTCTGGTAAGATAGTGTCTGTTAGTTTTTTCCACTGTAAAGTTGCTGCTGCTGCTGCTGCTAAGTCACTTCACTCGTGTCCAACTCTGTGCGATCCAATGGACGGCAGCCCACCAGGCTCCTCCATCCCTGGGATTCTCCAGGCAAGAACACTGGAGTGGGTTGCCATTTTCTTCTCCAATGCATGGAGGTGAAAAATGAAAGTGAAGTCGCTCAGTCATGTCCGACCCTCAGCGACCCCATGGACTGCCGCCTTCCAGGCTCCTCCGTCCATGGGATTTTCCAGGCAAGAGTACTGGAGTGGGGTGCCATTGCCTGTAAAGTTGCTACTTTCCCTTAATGAATACATAGCTTGTGGACTATAAATACATAGCTTTAACACTATAAAAACACCTTATGTGCATGCCACACCTCCCTGCTCCAGTTTCACCCAATGGTTTTAAATATTCATTCTTATCTGAATCCATTATTATTATGTTGGTTGTAACTTGGTCTTTTTATCTTTATTATCATTATTTTAAATATCTATTTATTTGGCCACACCAGGTCCTAGTTGTGGCAAGCAGGAATTTTTTTTAGTTACAATGTACAAATTCTTAGTTGTGCCCTGTGGTATCTTAGATCCCTCACCAGGGGCTGAACCCCTGCCCCCTGCAGTGGGAGCTGGGAGTCTTAACCACTGGACCGCCAAGGTCCCTCTTGTCTTTTTGATAGTAGTCATTCTGACAGGTGCGAGGTGATAATCTCATTGTGGTTTTGATTTGCATTTCCTTGATGATTAGTGATATTGAACATCTTTTCATATGTCTGTTGGCCATCTGTATGTCTTCTTTGAAAAAATGCCTATTTGAGTCCTCTGCCCATTTCTATTCTTTTTGAGTTTTCTTTTTCCTCTGCCCATTTTTTTTTTTTTTTTTTTAATTTGCCGCCGCCGCCGCAGCCACCGCTGCCGCGCCGCTTCTTCCGTCAAACCGGCTCAAGAGACCCGACCAGCCTCCTCTGCCCATTTTTAAATCAGATTTTTTTGTTGTTGTTATTGAGTTGCATGAGTTCCTTATGTATTTTGGATATTAACTCCTTATCAGATGCATGATTTGCAAATATTTTCTCCTATTCTGTAGGTTGTCTTTTTGTTTTGTTGATGGTTTCCTTTGTGGATAAGCTTTCTAGTTTGATGTAGTCCTATTTACTTTTGCTTTTAATGTCAAATCTAAAAAGTCATTGTCAACACCAATGTCGAGATTATCATCTATATTTTCTTCTAGGAGTTTTATGATTTCAAGTCTTACATTCAAGTCTTTAAATTATTTTGAGTTTACTTTTGCATATGGTGTGAGAAAGTAGTCCAGTTTGTCTCTTTTGTAAGTAGTATAGTTTCCCCAACACCATTTAATGAGGAGGCTCTTTTCTCTATAGCATATTCTTGACTCATTTGTCATAGGTTAATTGACAGATTAATTAATTAAGTGTGAGTTTGTTTCTGGGCTCTCTATTCTGTTTCATTGGTCTATGTCTCTGTTTTTATGCCAGTGCCATGCTGTTTTGATTACTGTAGCATGAGATATAGCTTGAAATCAGGGAACAAGATAGTTCTTGGCATTCATCGTATACTTTCCAGGCTCCAGCCCTGGGATCAGCCATTTTCCAAGGAGTCTGGTGGAAGAGGCGATCCACCTCAGCCCAGAGCACACTTGCACACTCTTGCTATGTGTGCATATGTCCATGCATGCTCAGTCTCTAAGTTGTGTCCACCTCTTTGTGACCCTATGGCCTGTAGTCCACCAGGCTCTTCTGCCCATGGAATTCTCCAGGCAAGAATACTGGAGGGGGTTGCCATTTCCTTCTCCAGGGGATCTTCCTGACCCAGAGATCGAACCCTCATCTGTATTGGCAGGTACATTCTTTTATCCCTGAGCCGCCTGTTAAGCCCACACTCTTGCTGATATGCCAACAATTCATGGTCCTGGCCGTTCTACATCCAGGCAGTTTCTCAAGGTTGTGTTGACAGAGAGTACCGCTGAGGGATGAAGTAACGTCTCCCTTCAGGACAAAGGGCAAGTTTGCTCACCACTTACTCAAAAAGAAGGAAATTCTCCAAGCTCAGAGTTCCTCAGCTGTGGGGCAAGCCTCTCCATGTTCACCCCTGTGCAAATCAGGGGTGAGCAGAACTGAAGCAGATGCAGCTCACCTGCTGTTTGCTGAGTGATGAGTGGTGGGTTTCTGTTTCTCTGACTCAGGAGTCTCATGTCTTTGTCAGACTGACTCGTTAGCTTGTGAGTTGGGTACAATCCCAGGCCCTGACATTGGCCTGTTTCAGTCACATGTCATGTACATGTATTATTACTTGTGCAACATAAAAATCCCTGGAGGAGGAAATGGCAACCCACTCCAGTATTCTTGCCTGGGAAATCCCATGGATGGAGGAGCCTCTCGGGCTACAGTCCATGTGGTCATAAAGAGTTGGACACAACTGGGTGACTGAGCACAACATATATATCAGTTTTGATTTTTTAAAAAAGAAAGGCAAAAAAAGAAAAAAAAAAAAGTCGTATATATACCAAAAGTCAAAGGTTACAGATTAAAGGAAAGTGAGAAAACAGCAACCACCCAAAGAAGGAAATAGAGAACTCTGCTCATTCCTACCCAACAAAATTTGTTAATCCCTCTGTAGATATCTTTTCAGTGTCTTCCATGTAGATTCCCACATTTTTATTAGTCTTCTGCAAAAATAAGATCATAGCATAATGGGAGGGGGCTCAAGAGTGAGGGGATATATGTATACTTCTAGCTGATTCATGTTGCTGTACAGCAGAATGCAACATGACATTGTAAAGCAATTATCCTCCAATTAAAATGAAAAAAGGAGGGGGGTTCCCTGGTGGCTCAGTGGTAAAGAATCCACTCGCCAATGCAGGAGGCACAGGTTCTATCCCTGATCTGGGAAGATCCCACATGCTGTGGAACAACTAAAGCCCATACACCACAACTATTGAGCCTGTGCTCTAGAGACCCGGAGGTGTAGCTACTGAGCCCACGTGCAGCAGCTACTAAAGCCCACGTGCCCTAGAGCCCGTGCTCCGCAACAGGAGAAGCCACCGTAGTGAGAAGCTCAAGTACCACCCACTGGAGAGTAGCCCCCACTACCTGCAACTAGAGAAAAGCCTGTGCAGCAACGAAGACCCAGCGCAGCTACAAGTGATTAAATAAATACAAAGTTTTAAAAATTAAAAAAAAAAAAAGATGATAGCGTATTCAGTGCTTAATAACCACTTTGATTTAGTCGGGTAGTCCATCCCTGGGGCTGTTGCAGTGACCACTTCCCACTTCTTGAGAAGTCCAGAGCCTACCAGGAATTTCACGCAGCCTGCAAAGCCTCTCACTGCCCTTAGCCAGAGTCAAGGGTTTCCTCTCGCCCTGGTATTTCCTGGGAGCTCCTGGGGCAGCAGTGCTAGCCTTGGGGGCGCACCTAACAGCTTGGGGACCACAAAGGCAAAGGAAACCGCCTTCCCCTCCCATCTCCTCCTCCACACCCCTTGGTTTTCAAGCACCCATCTCCACCATAGGGTGGTGCCATAGCGTCATCTGCTCTGACCCCTATACCTGTTCCAGAGTCACCAGCTTGCCATCCCATTTTCTAGTGAAGATCCAGGAATCCCCATTCCAGAACCCGCCCACCATCCCCACCTGCTACAGCTGAGACCCCAGAGCCCCTGTCATCACCTGGGACCCTGAAAAAGTGAGTGATGCCTCTCTCATCACACTGCAATGTAGGAGCGGGGAGGGTGGGGCAGGATGCTGGGTGAGGTGGGTGGAGCCAGGGGGCCACTTCCTTTCCCCTTGGGGCCCCTGACAGCCAGTCTTGCCCCAGCTTCAGGAGGAGTTGGAGCAGCCTGGTCGCAGCCCTGTGCCCTTTTCAAGTGAGCTGGTAAGTGGTGGGACGTGGTGGGGCAGGGGCCTCAGTGGACCTGGGAATGTGCCTCTGGTTTGAGAAGACCTTGCTGGATAATGGGAAAAAAGGATGAGGAGCCATTGGAGCTGCATGGGGTCAGGGCAGGGCAGGATGGGGTGGCAATGGCTAGAGCACACTGAGAGGTCCTGAGGGATAGAGTTGATGGGGGTGCTGCCAGTATCTTGTTATTTCTGACACTAGTGAAAGCAAGGGTGGAAAAAGCCGTTGAACCGCAGAGTTCGGCCCGGCAGTTGGCAGGGAAGTGGGCAGGAGGGGAGGGCCTGGCTCGGTCCTCCCCCTGCCCCCAGATCCTTATGTGTTCTACTTCTCCAACTTCCCCACCCGCAGGTCCCAACTCCTGCTCACGCCCGTTGCTTTGGAAATGATCCTGCTTCTCCTCCTCTTCGGGAGCATGGGGGCAGAAAACCTGACTGAAGTGTCTTCAAGAAGCTCTCCTTTGTGGACATCTAAAACCACAATAGCCTCTCTTTCTTCGGTCTCTGAGACCCTAACTTTCAACTCAGTGACAACCAGTCTTACAACAAACGAGGTCTCTAAGATGAGTGATAACCCTGAGCACCAGACCTTACCGCCTTCCTCGATTCCCTATATAGCCGATGTGGTGTCCTCTCCTGAAACTTCCCCCACTGCCAGCAGGGGCAGTCCTGTATCTGAGTCAACAATCTCCAAGGAAGATTCAATCAAGAAATCAATAAAGCTCATGGAAATCCCTGATGCCACCAGCACACCTGGTGTCTCAGTAATGAAACCTACAGGATTCCCTACTATGACTAGTGAAACCATGGCAACTAACCCTCTGGAGACCTCCAGTGCGACCAGCAAAGTCCTATTAACTATGGCAACTAGCTCTCTGGAGATCTCTGGTGGGACCAGTAGACCTCCTGTCTCCATGGCAACGAGCTCTTTGGACACCTCCAGTGGGACCAGCGAAGTCCTGTTAACTATGGCAACTAGCTCTCTGGATATCTCTGGTGGGACCAGTAGACCTCCTGTCTCCATGGCAACGAGCTCTCTGGACACCTCCAGTGGGACCAGCGAAGTCCTGTTAACTATGGCAACTAGCTCTCTGGATATCTCTGGTGGGACCAGTAGACCTCCTGTCACCATGGCAACAAGCTCTCTGGAGACCTCCAGTGGGACCAGGGAACCCCTTGTCACCACGGCACCTAGCTCTGTGAAGACCATCAGTATGACCAGTGGATCCCCTGTCATCATGAAAACTAGCTCTCCTAAGACCTCCAAGGGAAGTGGACTCCTGGTCACCATGCCAGCTACCTCTCTCAAGACTCCCATGGGGACCACTGGCTCCACTGGCCATGAAGTAACAACATTCAGCCCCAATACCTCCACAAACGTAAGCAGGAGGGACAAACTAATTCCACCTCAGGGGACAAAAGGCACCTTGCTGGTGGCTGTGCTTGTGGCCCTGCTGGTGGTCGTTGTCCTCGTGGCCTTAATCCTGTTGTGGCTCCGGCGACAGAAGCGGAAGACAGGAGTCCTGACACTGGGCGGCGGTGGGAAACGCAATGGGGTGGTAGATGCCTGGGCTGGGGTCGCCCGGGTGCCTGATGAGGAGGCCATGACAGCCACAGAGGGAGCGTCTCGGGGGAACAACGACTCTGATGGCCCCCACAGGGAGGGGTCTGGCCAGCGACCCACACTCACCACTTTCTTTGGTAGACGGAAGTCTCGCCAGGGCTCCATGGCGCTGGAGGAGCTAAAGGCAGGGCCAGCCTCCAGCTTAAAGGGGGAAGAGGAGCCGCTGGTGTGCAACGAGGATGAAGGTGCAGAGGCCCCTACTTCTAATGGGCCAGAAGCGAGAGAGGTGAAGACCCCTTAAGGCTCGAGAATCTCAAGACTGGAGTTCAGAACCATTCCCGCTTTTATCACCTTCCCTCCCATTATCACCACGAGGTTGATATCCAACCTCCTCATCCGTCACCCAGCATTTGCACCCAGCACTCTTTGGATTTTAACACAGCATCTTCAGCCTTAATCTTCATTCAGCTTCTTAACCCTGGCTCTTCTAGCCAGCATCCACCCCCAGCACCTAGACCAGGGCCTACACCCACTGAACACTTGCAGATGGAACGAATGAAACTTCCTCATCAACACCTACTCCTCCCCATCACATTTTCTCCACATTTTGGTCCTTGAAACTAGCCGCCGAGTCTCTGGAAACGCCAGACTTCCTGGATTGGTGATTTCTCAGTGGGTTCCCCACAGATATCAGAGTCTGGGAAGAAGGAATTGGCAACCCAGCAAGCTCCCACTTCAGGATTACTCTGGAAAGTATATTTGGCCCCATGGATTAGAACATTTGTACCGGATTAGCCCATGAACTGCCTGTAACTCTGGGTGCCAGTGGTCTGTGCCAGGCCAGCCTCGGGGTGCTTTCAGTGTATCTATGACAGCGCCAGGCCCCTAGACTGGCCCATGGTCCCAGCTGCCACACTCCCCCCACCTCTGGACAGAGGCGGCCAGAGGCTTCGGTTGTTTCTCCTCCCAAGAGCAGAGGTGAGAAGTTTCTGGGCAGATGTAGTTCTTAGAAGTCTTGGTGTCTGCATGGGTCCACTCATGCGTGCGGTTTGTGTGCAGGAGGCGAGGACTTGGTGATGTTTGTGACGGACAGTGGGAAGTAGTACAGACAGTGTGAGGGAGGGGGCAGGAAGGGCTGCAGAGGCTGGGGAGATGCCACCCTGAGGAGGTGCTGAGAACATAGGCACCCTTGTCTTTGCTCAGATGGGTGGAGGTGGAAGATTTAATTCTGTCTGTGGCCTGGCTTGCGAGAAAGACTGCATGTGTGACTGAGCGTCGTTCTTCAACTCAGCCTCAAAGTACCCCGTAACCCCTACCCCTATCCCCTCTTCCCTTCCCCCACCCCTCCAGTCACACCCTCCCCCACTTCCCACCCCCGACTCTTTCATCCATCATCCCCTGCCCTCCCCCCACCACCCCGCCAATGCACACACTGAGTCCCAGGACTCGCTGATGCTGTTACCCGTTTAATTGTTTGTGAGAGAGGGAGCTGTGACAGGTCCCAGAATCAGGAGCATCCCTGTGGCTCTGGGATGGAGAAAAGGGGGCAAGACCCAGCTGCACTATCTCTGAGACCAGCCCACGCCAGTACCCTGGGCACCATGTGGACCCAGAGGCCGTTGGTATTTCCCCAGAACAAAGAGGATTTGCAAAGAGGAAGTTGTTGAATTAAGAGGAGCAGTGACCAAGAGCAGACGTACTGACCTACGAAAGGAGAGGCCAAGAGACACCATGGTGGTGTAACTGCCAGGTGGTTTGGATCAGAGGGGATGTGGGAGACAGGGAAAGGGCTGGGTCAGTCAGTTCATGGGAGGGTGGGGGAGAGATGGGGAGAGAAGTGGCAGAAAGTGGCCAGAGACCCACCTAGAATTGTGCCACCCACACGTGGGCAAGTGGGGGTGGAAATCTAGTCTTCCCCACACTTGTCTGGGTGCCTTTTTTTTTTTTTTTGGCCATGCCGTGCAAGCAGGAGGGATCTTAGTTCCCCAACCAAGTATGGAACCCACACCCTTTGTCAAATAAATAAATAAAAAATAAAATATTTAAAATACTAATTTTGTCCTGATGGTAAAATAATATTTTTCCTCTTTTGCAAAATTGCCAGCACTCTCTAGTATCTTAAATAACAGAATTCTCTCACACACCCAACCATATATGGTGTCTTATTCTTTATCTTATATTTTAAAACGCATGTTCCTATTTTATTTTCAAAAGCGCACATTATAATCAGTTACAAATACAGCTTTGTCATCCAGTGCAAATTCCAGGTGGACGAGGATTTTGGTCTTGAAAAATCTATTCATGTAATTCACTTCTCCAGACAGGAAAAGGGTCTCAAAACATGGTTCGAAGGATATTTCATTTCTAAAAGTGGATATTTACACTTCATTTTCCTCTGCATCCATAAGTCTGCTCCTGTTCTGGGAAGGTTTGGGGCCCAGCCATTAGCCATCAGAAAACTCAGGCTATTCTGGAGATCGTCTGTGTATCCCCAGCAACAAGCTGCCAGTGGGTGTCTTCAGGACAGCTAGCCAGGCCATGGCCAGACCTGGGGTGCTTATCAAACCTGCCTGCCCAGCTCATGTCTTCAGGACAGCTAGCCAGACCATGGCCCAGATCCCCAATGCTCCCAGCCATGGAGAGGGCCACATACTCACTCCTGCATTTGCGCATGCTCTGCCTGAAGCCCGCCCACACCCCGTCTTGCCCACCCCACACGCATCTTGACTTCCCTCCAACCTCCTCTTAACCATCAAGATGTTGCTCAAATGTCACCGCCTTTGCGAAGCCGCCCTAGCTGCCTCCATGCCCAGCAAAGGGTTGCTCCTCCACTCCAACAGTGCCTCAAGTGACAGTAGGAACAACTGGGCTGTCATCATGCGAAGGTGTCCCCTGTTCCTGTCGTCTTTATGACTCCAGATTCTGGAGCCTGGCATGCTTACCTAATATGTGTTTACTGAATGGAGGAGCAAATGAATGAAAGAATGAGCAAACAATGTTTTTCATGTAAGCCATGGCAGGATCAGATGTCTTTTGACTTTGTTTTTTGCAGGTACAAAGTTAATTATTAGAGACATAGCACAACAATAAGTGGGAGAGCACGTGGAGAGACAGTTTGTTTAGTTAACACAGAAGCAAGGCAGAGATGCACACCCAGAGAGAAAGGGTGGGGGCGTCCCCGCTGTGAGGAGGAGCCAGATCGGTTTTTTGACTGAAACTGGCATCCAGGAGCACGGCCTGAAGGCAGTGCGACCGGAGATGGGAGTATCAGCCTAGTTCAAGTTAGATAGGGTGGGAGTTTGGTCTAAGGCAAAAGAAGAGGTCAGGCTTGAAATATATTTATCCAGAGAATAAGATTTGTAGAACTAATTGACTATTGAGATGATAGTCAGGAGGAAGAATGAGGTTAAACTCCAAGGTTTCTGTCTTGGGAGACAAAGATGCTGACATAATTATGTGAAAATGCAGAGAGATGAGCAGTTTGGGGAGAAAACATGAGTATTTATGTACTTATGTATTTATGTACTTATGTATTTATTTATATTTTGGCTGCTCTGCACAGCTTGCAGGACATCAATTCCCCAACCAGGGGAATTGAACCCCAGGCCACCGCAGTGAAAATGCTGAATCCTAACCACTAGTGACCAGGGAACTCTCCATGAGTTTGTTTTTAGAACTGTCAGGAGGGATATTAGAAGTAGAGACCTGAAATTTTGGAGGGATCAGAGCTGGAGAATAAAGAGTCATCTGAGTTTGCATAGCAATTTAAATAATGGCACTGATGGATAAATGCATAAACTATCATTCATTGTGTAGAATGAGAAAAGGAGAGAGCTGTGGAGAGAATATTCTTGTGTTAGGGCAAGCTAATTGCTATTAATAAGCAACTGCCAAATCTCAGGGGTAGAACTCAAAAGAAGCTTTTTCTTGCTTATGCAACAATTTAGTGTTGGTATTTGGAGGGCAACCTTCCACGAGGTCACTCAGGGACCCAGGCTCCTTCTATCTTATGGCTCTGCCATTCCTAGGGAGGATAATGGGAAGACTGGAAGGGGCCTGTATCATTTTTGCTCACATTCCACCAGACAGAATTCAGTCACATGGTGGTCTCTTTTCCCGGGGGGCTGGGAAATGTAGTTTAGCTGTGTACTCAGGAGGGAAGGGGCTTCCCAGGTGGTGGGAGTGGTAAAGAATCTGCCTGCCAATGCAGGAAGAGACACGAGTTCAATCCCTGGGTCAGGAAGAGTCCCCTAGAAGAGGGCACGGCAACCCACTGCAGTATTCTTGCCTGGAGAATCCCATGGACAGAGGAGCCTGGCGGGCTACAGTCCATAGGGTCGCAAAGTTGGACACGACTGAAGCGACTTAGCATGTATGCTCGCCAGGAGGGAAAGAGGAACAGTCCTCACCACACTGAGGGGACACCACAATTTGAGGAAGAAGGATCTGCAGGAGACAGAAGAGAGCCTTGAGGAGAGAAACCAAGAGAAAATGACGTCTAGGGGGAAAAAAGGGAGAAATGGTTCGAAGAAGGGCTGTCAGGAGCTAGCCTGGACTAGAGAGAGGCAAGCAAGGACGGAAGTGCAACAACGGAGCTCGAGCTTGAGCTCTTTCCGTTTTGTGCCGCAGGACCCTTGCTTGCCTCATGTGAGTCCAGGTCCTGCTGGGGTCGAGTGCTGCAGAGGCAGAAATCAGAGAAGTCTGGGAAGAGGCCAGGGTCTAGCAATCAGTCAATGGTCCCAGCGACCTTAGCAGGTGGTTCTGATGAAGAAATGGAATCTCCAGCACTTCTGGAACAGGAACCTGCCTGAAGTCCCAGTACCATAATTGGCAGTTTCCTGGTTTTATTGTTCAGAAGCCCGGCTCTAATCTGTTCGGGGGCCTGAAAGTACTTTGGGAAGAAGGAAGGGAAGGGAAGTGGCTATATGCTGAGTTTCTACTCTGTGTCACCCATGAAGTTTTTCACTTGAGTCTCAGCTGAAACCATGAGGATGGTATCACCCCATTTTACAGCTAAGGAAATGGAGGAACAGAAAAAGGTCAAGAGGCATCTGAGATCAAAAAGGGTGGACGTAGGATCTCCCCAGTGCACCATCAGAAAGCCTCTCCAGGGGCTTCCCGGGTGGCTCAATGGTATTAATAAAGAACCCACCTGCCAATGCAGGAGACACGGGTTTGATCCTGGATCTGGGAAGATCCCACACGGGGAGGAGCAACTAAGCCCGTGTACCACAACAACTGAGCCCATGTGCCCTAGAGCCCGAGCTCCGCAACAAGAGAAGCCACTGCAATAAGCCCATGCAGTGAAACTAGAGACTAGACCCCGCTCACCGCAACGAAGACCCAGCACAGCCAAAAACAAATAAATAAAATTATTATTATTATTTATAAAAACGCTGTCCAGCCCTCAGAAGGACCACAGGCCCTGGGGCAGGGCTGGGGAGGCTGGTGACTGGCAAGAATAGGAACCCTCTGCTCAAAGAGGAGAGGACTTCTGAGCTATTGTGTCTGAGTGTCCTGGAGGCAGGAGGGAGCCCCAGACTGGGGCAGGGCTCTGGTCGGGTGACGGGGCTGGTCAGACTGGCCCCACCCACCTCCCTCTGGCAGCCCCACCCCCAGCTTCCGGCCTCTCCAAACATTGGATCCAGCAGTGGACACACCAGTCGGCCAGCTCCAAGCTCTCATGGACCCTGAAGGTAAAGAAGCCTCCCAGACCTCTCTCCTCTGTGTCCCTGCACCACCCTCTGCCCCTCTTCTGCCCATCCCCGCATCCCATCTCGCCTCCGTCCTCAGCCTTCCTCCTCCAAGATGAGTCTCCACTGGTCCCCAGCTACTCTCTTACCTACCCCTGTCTCCCTCCAGCCTCTCCGACCCCAAGCACTCTTTTCTGCCCTCCAAAGGCCTCTTCTCACTCTAGTTTCTCTCTCCACCACGGGTCCCAAGTTGAGCTCTGGGGAAGAAAGGGGCTTGAGCTCTGGGAAATTCAGGGATGGCCTGGAAGTGGCCACATCTTTGGGGGTGCTGAAGGTGCAGGGTAGTGGGAGGCTGGAGCAGCTCCGGACTTTGCCTCTCACTAACAACTCTGGAGGAGTGAGGCAAAGTCCTATCCCATGCACCGTGAGGGTGGGGGAGGGGGCCTGAGTCCTGTGAGTCCTGGGATTCGAACGCATGTGAGGAGTGATGTCCAGAGGAGGCTGGATGCAGGATGGTACAGGCTAGGCTTTGGAGTCAAAAAGCCTCCTGTTCGAATCCAAGCTCCACTAGGAATAGGCTGTGTGACCTTGAGCCAGTCACTTGAGGTCTCAGGGCCCCATTTCCTTGTATCTGCAAAATGATAATACTATTAATAGTTTCCTGCTCCTGAGGTTGGGGATGGGGGCAGGGAGTGACAGGAACATGGAGGGCTCCCTGCAGCTTCACAGTCCTCTCCCCAGCCTTCTCCTTCCCCAGCTCTGGCCTCCCTCCCCTGGGCCCTCTTGCTTGGCCGTGGAAGCAGCTCCTGGGGGGTCAAGACCAGTTCTCAGTTTAGAAATTATCTCAGAGGACTTCCCTGATGGTACAGTGGATAGGAATCCACCTGCCAATGCAGGGAACACGGCGTCGATCCCTGATCTGGGAAGACCCCACACGCCGAGGGCTCCTAAACTCTGTGTGCCTGTAGCTATGAGCCTGCGTGCTGCAGCTACTGAAGCCCGTGGGCCTAGAGCCTGTGCTCCCGACAAGAGAAGCCGCCGCAGTGAGAAGCCTGTGCGCTGCAACCAAGAGTAGACCCCGCTCACTGCAACTATAGAAAGCTGGTGTGCAGCAACAAAGACCCAGTGCAACCAAAATTAAGCAAATAAACAAATTTTTTTTTTTTTTTAAAGAAATGATCTCAGAGTGAGAGCTGGGGTTCAGGTCCCATCCCTGCCACCAGCTAGTTGTGTGACCTTGAACAAGATGCTTAGCCTCGCTGTGCCTCGATTTCCTCATTGGGTCAAGAGTAAACAGTGCCTACCCTCAGGTTGTGGCGAGGATTACATGAGATAATACACGTCAGGCGCCTGGTACTGAGATCACTCAGTGCAGTTACACTGGTGATGATGTTGGTCCTCACAATCGTCTCTCCAGCTCCGAGACCACCCCAGGTTCCAGTTCCATTCTGGGGATATGTGCTTGGATTGTCAACTCAAACTCCTCTGGTGCCACCAGCTCCATTTCTGTTCATGTCTCACCAGCTTCCCACTCAGACCGGAAACCTCAGGGTCACCTTTGACAGCTCCCTCTCCCTTGAACCCCAATATCCAGACAGTTGCTGTGTCCTATGGATTTACCTCCACGTCTTTCCGGTCCTGCCTCCTTCTGGGGGAGCCTTCCTCTGAGTGGCGGCCTTCACACATGTGATGACACTGATGTTTAACCAAGCCAGAAGGGTTGGTGCTGGGATCACTGACCGGAAGTTAAGCCAGGAGGGAGTAGTCAGATCAGTGGGGTGAGGCAAAGGCTGGGGACGCAGAGGAGAGGAGGGGCGAGGACAGAGTTGGGCCAAAAGCAGATGGCAGGCTGGGACTTCCCTGGTCGTCCAGGGGCCAAGACTGTGCTCCCAATGCAGGGGACCTTGGTTCAGTCCCTGGTCAGGGAACAAGATCCTGCATACTGCAACTAAAGATCCCACACCCTGCAGTGACCAAGACCCGGCACAGCCAAATTTTAAAAGAAGAAGAAGCAGATGGCAGGCTGGTGGCCCAAGTGTGAGCAGGGGGAGATTCCCAGGTCTGGGGGTGTGGAGTGCAGGAGGCAGTCCCTGTAAACAGATGCTCTCCCTTTACCCTTTATCTTGGTTCACTGCTTCCTTGCCTAAGCTGTTGCAATAGTCTTGCAACTTATATCTTTCAGGGTTTCCCAGGTGGCTCAGACAGTAAAGAATCTGCCTGCAATGTGGGAGACCTGGGTTCAATCCCTGGGTTGGGAAGATCTCTGGAGGAGGGCGTGACAACCCTCTCCAGTATTCTTGCCTGGAGAATTCAATGGACAGAGGAATCTGGCGGGTTACAGTCCACGCGGTTGCAAAGAGTCAGACACAACTGAGAGACTAAGCACATTACATCTTTCAAGAACCCTAGGCGTGAGACTTCCCAGGTGGTCCAGTGGCTAAGACTCTAGGCTCCCAATGTAGGGGGCCTAGGTTTGATCCCTGGTCAGGGAACTAGATCCCACACGCCACAGCTAAATATCCCACATGCCAAAACTAAAAAGATCTCACTTGTCACAGTGAAGATCAAAGATCCCAGCAGGGGTGGGGTGGGGTGGGGTGGAGGCGGGGCTGCAACTAAGACCTGGCACAGCATTTATTTAAATAAATAAAAAATTTTTTTAAATCTTAAAGGAAAAAAAAAAAGAATCCTAGGTACAACTTGCACACGGAAACTTAAAAGTGCATTTTTCATCACGTGACTTCAGATCAAAAGTTTGATGGATCTGCCATTGCCTGTTAAGTGAGACCCTAACTGCTTCCTGTTATTCAGGGCCTGCTCAGTCTGGCCTCTTCCTCCCACTCAGCTCTCTCTCACCCTGTGCACCTTTGGCTCCATAAGCCTCAGGCCTTCCTCTGCCCATCTAGCCCCAGCCTATTCTCAGAGCCAGCCTTCTCCTTAACAACAGGTCTCCTCTCCTTGTCTGAAGGCCTGTAGATCGTTTTACCACTTGTGTGTTGGGCAACCCCCTCTGGCTCTGGTCATTTCGCCTCTCTAGGGAGAGAAGGGGAAAAGAAAACTTCTGGAAGCCGAGGTGCTAACCAGCCTCTGTCTCCATCTGGTGTTTGCCAAATGGATCAACAAATAAATAGATGGGAGAACAAAGCTGCCAGAGTCAGACACCTGGGTTCAACGACACCAGCTGGGTGGGCCTTGGCTCAGGCCCTTAACGTGAGCCGCCCATTCCCTCCTCATTGTAACCCTGTACTTTTTTCATGAAACTGACTCTCAGAGAGGTTAGCAAATTGCCTAAGGTCACCCAGCCTGTAGGTGATGGAGCCGGGATTCAAATCAGGCATTTCCGACCAAGCCCGCCCCTGCCCCCCACGCAGGCTATTCTTACTGCCCCAGGGATAGAACGCTGGATCCCTGGATTGGCTTATAGAATTCTGTGGATAGTGATATGATAAATATATAATAATTTAAAAATAATTTAGCGAATTATGTGATAAGGTGGGATAAGCGAGGGGACTCTGGGTCAGCCTGCCTAGACTTATCCTGCCTTCACACACTTCGGAGCTGTGTGAACTTTGGGCAAATTACTTTCTTATTCAGTGCCTCAGTTTCCTTATCTGTAAAAGGGGGATAATAATAGTACCTACCTTATGAGTGTTGTTGGGAGGATTAAATGTATTAATATGTAGAAAATGCTTGGGACAGGGCTAGGGAAGGACCATACGTGTTAGCTGTTATTCTTATTATACACGATGTCACTTCAGATTCTATTATAGACAAGTGGTAGCAGGCATCAGAGTTTTAAGAAAAACCTATAAATGCAAAATCTTTAAAACTAACACCTATTTAAAATTTTTTTCCAGTCAGTTGGGGAAAACCATCATCACTTGCTTTTAGCTGGAACATTTTTTCAGCCTCATATAAGTCACTGTTGTTCCAAGTACAAGCCACATGGTTACACATGGTTACACCCGGTCACAATCAAATTAAGAACAAAAACTTGTGGTATTTGTCTTACGTGCATTTGTAGAACCTGCCTTTGTGCCGGTTCATCAAAAGCATGATCAAGTACTTATTACATGAGAGGAAGAAAGATGCAGGGATGGGAGCTCTGATTCTAGCCCATTCCCTCTTGGTACCAAGCCACTGGCCAGTTAGGGCAACATAGAAAAATCAGTTAATAGGGATTCTCTGGTGGTCCAGAGGTTAAGAATCCACCTTGGAATGCATGGAATGCTGGTTTGATCCCTGGTCGGGGAAACTAAGATTCCACATCCGTTGGAGCAGCTAAGCCCGTTCGCCAGAACTACTGAGCCAAGCATTCCAGAGCCTGTGCACCCATAGAGAGGTTTGTGTCCTAGAACAGAAGGTGGCAAGTGCTGCCATAATTAAGACCCAGCGCAATTAAGACCTGATGCAGCCAAATAAAAGAGTGAGGAAAGTTTAAAAAAAAAATCAGTCAACAATCCAGAATCCAGATGAGAACAGCAAAAGTGCCAGTGGTGGGAGGAGGGAGGAGGAATCTTCAAATATTCTGCCAGAGTCTTCAGTTTATCTGCATCTTTTTACATTATTTGTAAAGAGAGAAATGCAGGAAATTTCCCCAGATGCTTTGTGTGTGTGCATGCTCAGTTCAGTCGTGCCCGACTCTTAGCAACCCCATGGACTGGAGCCTACCATGCTCCTCCATCCATGAGATTTCCCAGGCAAGAATACTCAAGTGGGTTGCCATTTCCTCCTCCAGGAGATCTTTCTGACTTAGGGATCGAACCCCCATCTCTTGCGTCCAGCAAGAGGCAGGCGGATTCTTTACATCTAGTGCCACCTGGGAAGCCCCACCCCCTACCCCCCATCCCCGCCCAGATGCTTCAGATTCCCTCAAAAACAGAGATGCCAGTTTTTTTGAATCCTCTCCCCCTGCAATGGAAGCACAGAGTCTTAACACTGTACTATCGGGGGAGTCCCAGAGATGCCAATATTAAAAAAAAAATTCTTGAATAACCAATGAAGAAAGTATTGCCTTGAGAGATCAAGGTGATACCTCACATGGTCACACTATAATCTCTGAAGTCCAGGTGTCTTGAGAGACTATTTACATAGAACAACATCGAGGATAAAAAGGGGACAGACAGGGCTTACAGCTGTTTCCTCAGTGCTGCAACTTCTGCTCAGGCAGCTGCAAAAACAGCCTACTTCTCTTGTGCAGTTCCTTTCAGCTTCAGCAGCTAATTAGGAGAGCCTTATTTTCAAAGCTCCCCACAGGAATTTCTGTTGTTCGAAATGCACAAGAGAGTTGGGGCTTAGCGAAATCCAGATGTATTTATTTGTTTTTCAGGAACATTCTGCATTTACAATGGCTGATCTTGCCTAAGAGATCCAGACAGGAAGCCCTGCTGGAGGAGGCAGTGTGGTTCTAAAGCTAAAACTACCTTCTTTGGACAGGGAAGACCAGGGTCCACGCTGGTCATTTTCTTTTCTTTTCTTCTAAATTTTTTGTTTTGTTTTGCTGGAAGGCATGGCCTACGGGATCTTAGTTCCCCAACCAGGGACTGAAACCAGGCCCTTTGCAGTGAAAGCACAGAGTCCTAACCAGTGGGCCACCAGGGAAGTCCCATTTTCTAGCTCTGTTCTTTAGGTAATTTCCCTTTGCATTTCTGAACCTAGATTCTCTGTCTTAGTGACCTCTATCATGAAGAAGGGCAGTAAGTAGAATTTGACTTTGTGTATATATATATATATGTAGGCTTCCCAGGTAGCTCAGCTGGTTAAAGAATCTGCCTGCAATGCAGGAGACCTCAGTTTGATTCCTGGGTCAGGAAGTTCCCCTGGAGAAACGATAGGCTACCCACTCCAGTATTCTTGGGCTTCCCTGGAAGCTCAGTCTATAAAGAATCCACCTGCAATGCGGGAGACCTGGGTTCGATCCCTGGGTTGGGAAGATCCCCCGGAGAAGGGCATAGCAACCCATTCCAGTATTCTTGCCTGGAGAATCCCCACGGACAGAAGAACCTGGCAGGCTACAGTTCATGTGGTTGCAAAGATAGTGACTAAGCACAGCACACCACACACATATATTGCAAGTGCCAGGCATGTGGTACTCACCAAGGTATAATAGTCACACAGGTTCTCGTCCTATGGTTCAGAAGCTCTCAATTCTGAGTTAGAATTAAGCTACCACATTCCAGACCAGTTACATTAGAATCTCTGGGGGTGGGGCCAAAACATTATATACATTTGGCACAGCTCTCTGGATAATTCCATTGTGTAGCCAAGGTTGAGAATCACTGCTCTATTCATCCTCCCAAAAAATTTCCTTGACCTTATCCTAAGCGAAGTTCCTCTCTCTCCTTTCCATTGTTATCTATTTGTTTTACTTTTTCATTATAGAGAAATTTCAAATGTACACAAGGTAGATAGAAAAGTATGATGAATTCTCACATACCCATCATCCAGCTTCAACAACCACCAACTTTTGGCCAATCTAGTCCCATCCATACTCCCCCACCCTTTTGGTGATGCCGCTCCACATGTAGGCTCTTAGTTCCTTGACCAGGGATTGAACCTGTTCCCCTTGCAGGGAAAGGATGGAGTCTTAACCACTGGACTGCCAGGGAAGTCCCCATACCCTTTAATTTCTAACTTCCAAGACTATCTTAAAGGAAACCCAGCTCTCAAATATTTCCATACATAAATATCTCAGTACTTTGTTATTTTTAAATTGTTTTTTAAATATACATTTTTGGATCACAACCATAACCCGATTCAAAAAAATATTTCCTTAATGTTACCAAATACCCAGTCAGTGTTCAGATTTTCAACTGTTTTGTAAATGTTCTAATTTGATTTCAATTTGTTTGTTTGAAGTAGGATCCAAATAAGATCCATTGTGACAGGTTAGTATGTGGCTTGGAGAAGGCAATGGCACCTCACTCCAGTACTCTTGCCTGGAAAATCCCATGGATGGAGGAGCATGGTAGGCTCCAGTCCATTGGGTTGCTAAGAGTCGGGCACGACTGAGCGACTTCACTTTCACTTTTCACTTTCATGCATTGGAGAAGGAAATGGCAACCCACTCCAGTATTCTTGCCTGGAGAATCCCAGGGACAGAGGAGCCTAGTGGGCTGCCCTCTATGGGGTCGCACAGAGTTGGACACAACTGAGGCAACTTAGCAGCAGCAGCAGCAGTATGTGGTTTAGATTCTTTTAATCTTTGGTTTTTCTTGCAATGTATGGGTGGCGCTAGTGGTAAAGAACACTCTGGCCAATGCAGGTTGGATCCTGGGGTTGGGAAAATCCTCTGGGGGAGGGTATGGTAACCCACTCCAGTATTCTTGCCTAGAGAATCCCATAGACACAGGAGCCTGGTGAGCTATAGTCCCACAGGGCTCCAAAGAGACAGACACAACTGAATTGGGCTATCTTTCCTATGGTCTGAATTTGGCTGGCTGTATCCCAGTGGTATGGTTTAAAACATTGTTCTGTCTTCTGGTTTTCTTGTGAATTGGTGGTTGCATTAGAAGTGTGATCTGACTCTGGTTCAGCTATTTTGGCAAGAATATTCCACAGGTTGAGGGGTGTTCTTTCTGGAGTACCCAGTATCTGGTTGACTTTCCTCTTGATGTTGGCTTTTGATCCAATCCCTGGATCCACTGGGTTACTAGGGTTGCAAAATGATTCCTGCCTTTTGGCAGAGTATTGGTTCTTGTTTTTATTTAAGTAGACAACAATTCAAAGCTTTTTGGTAAATTTACCAAGTTATGCCACCATCACCAGACCATTTCCATCACCCCAGTAAGATTCCATGTTGTTTAATTTTCGGCCCCAGACAATCACTCATCTGATGTCTTGTCTCTCTCCATTCACCTTTGCTGGGTGTTTTATATAAACCAAGGTATACAACAGGTGGGTTTGTGTGAGCACAGGTTCTTAACCTTTCTGTGCATCTGAATCCCACAGGGAGCATTTCCAAAACTTGGGTTCATGGGAACCGCCCTGGAAAGATTTTGATTCGATTGATGTGGGATGGACCTGAGCAGCAGAGTCCAGAAAGCTCCCAGGGGATTCCGACGTGCAGCCCAGGGGAGGGCCCTCGTTTCCCAACTTCCGTACCCCACCCCTCACTTCCCGTGACCACGTGGCTTCTGCCTCAGAAACATCTTCCATTTGCCCCAAGCCCGCCCCGGCTCTTCCATCGGTTTCTGCCCAGTTCAGGGCCTCCTCACTTTCTGTCTGGCCAGTTGCCCCAGCCTCCTTTTGCCTCCCAACCCGTCTCCAGTTAATGGCTGAAGTGACCTTTCTAGAACTCAGTCATAATCATACCATTCCCTCCTTTAAAATTCTATGATGGCTCCCAGGATTTGTCCAAAGTTCTCCACTAATTGGTTTAGCCCCTTTTTCACTCTGGCCTCAAGCTCGAGACATTTCTCCCATGAATCCTCCACAGCCCTCCCTCACCTCCTTTATCTTCTTGCTTCTGAGCCTTGAGCACTTGCTCTTTTAGTGCGAAGTGTCTTGCCCTCCCTCCTCCCCACCTCCTCACTGCTGCCTGGCAAACATGACTCATCCTTTAAGTGATGAGCTTAAATGACCTTCATGTCATGTCATGAGCTTCATGACCACTGAAGCTCCCCGCTTCCTCAGGGACATTTAGTCATTTCTTCCTTTTCGCTCTTGGTAAATGCTTCATTCATCCCATAAGCTAACACACCTACTGTGTGCCAGTGTCCCTGCTGTTGTTCAGTCACTCAGTCATGTCTGACTCTGCAACCCCATGGACTACAGCATGCCAGGCTTCCTTGTCCTTCAGCATCTCCCGGAGCTTGCTCAATTTCATGTCCACTGAGTCTGTGATGCCATCCAACAGTCTCATCCTCTGTCGCCCTCTTCTCCCACCTTCAATCTTTCCCAGCATCAGAGTCTTTTCCAGTGAATCAGCTCTTCACATCCTGTGGCCAAAGTATTGAAGCTTCAGCATCAGTGCTTCCAGTGAATATGCAGGGTGGAATTTCCTTTGTGTTCCTGAGGGTGTTAGAAATATAAACTACCTGAATTTTCATAACAAGTCTATGGGGTTATCAGTGTTATTCCCATTACAGTTGGGACACAGAAGGTCCCCTGAAAGGTAGAGCCACCTGCCCAGGATTACTTAGTTAAATGTAATAGAAGCAGTATTGGAACCCATACTGACTGGTCCTGGAGTCTGGGCTCTGATTCCTTCCACTGTGCCACCTCTCTGCTCAGATAAGTATCATTAAACACTTGGTTTCAAACTAAACAATATAAGGGGACTTCCCTGGTGATCCAGTGGTTAAGACTAGGCGCTGCCAATGGGGTGTAAGTTTGATTCCCAGTGGGGGAATTAAGGTCCCACATGCCTTTCGCATGACCAAAGATAAAAATAATGTGAAACTGGACTTACCTGGCGGTCCAGTGGTTAAGAATCTGCCTGCCAATGCAGGAGAAATGACGAGTTTGATCTCTGGTCTGGGAAGATTCCACATTCCTTGGGGGCAATTAAGTCCTCCGGCCAACAACTATTGAAGCCCACCGCCCTGGAGCTCATACTCCACACCAGGGAAGCCACTGCAATGAGAAGCCTCTGAGGCACAACTAGAGAAAAGCCTTTGCAGCAACGAAAACCCAGTGCAGCCAAAAATAAATAAATAATTTTTAAAAATAATATGAAATTGTCAATATACAAGCCGCACACTTGTTTGGGTCAGCGTGCCAGGCACTTGGGCTATAGCAGAAAATTCAGTGGACCTCTTGGCCCCAGGGAGAAAACACCAGCAGAAGATGACATTGATGGATGAACAAGGAGCTGGGTGAGCACGTGACCCGGCTTAGGCGGTCTATGAGAGCCCCCGGCCAAGGAAGTGATGTCTAAGGGAAGATCTGAAGAGGACTGAGAAGTGAAGGGGGAGTCTGGGGCAAGGGTGAAGAAAGGGACTTCAGGAGGCAGTAACAACCTCAGAATAGCATAGGCGAAGGCCTGAAAGCTAAGAGAAAGAGCTGCCCATTCTGCTACCCAGCAGTTAGTACCTGGCACGGAGCAAGTACTCAGCAAGGATTTGTCCAAAGAATAAATGAAAAATGGAAAGAAGTCAAGAGAGCTTGCACGAATACAATGAAAGTGAGGCTTTAAGCAGGAGAGCAATCCACTTAAATTTCCATTTTTACGGTTTGATTTTTAAAGTCAGGTTTAACGAGGTATAACCAGAGTAAAATTCACCCTTTCCTGTGTCAACTTCTGTGAGTCATGACAAATGCATCAGTACTGTAGCCACCATCACAGACAAAATCTAGGCTAGTTCAATCACATCCCCAAACTGGGTGCTGCTCCCTTTGTGGGCAGCCCCTCCCCCACCATCAGGCAACCCCTGTTCTGTTCTCTGTTGCGTCATTTTGCTTTTTCAAGAACATGGTTACATAGATGGACTCAAATAACTTGTCACTTTTTTTTTTTTTTGGCTGTGCTGGGTTTTTGTCACAGCATTCAGGGTCCCCTGCATTGGAAGGCAAATTCTTAACCACTGGGCCACCAGGGAAGTCCCAGCGTGTCGTTTTTTGAATCTGGCTTCTTTACTTAGAATACTGCATTTGAGACGTGTGTGGTGGGTGTATCAGTAGTTCATCTCTTTTTTCATTGCCAAGTCGAATTCCATTGTATACATGCATCACAGTTTGTTTATCTGATACTCACCAGTCCAAAAATTCAAATTCACTTTATAAAGTAAACATCACGGCACCTGGGTCTGAATGGAGTGTGGGCCTTTGCATCCACCTCTGCTCTTTGTTCAGTGGCCTTTTGCCTGGCTGGATCATGAATGGTGGAGGCAGGACTATGTCTTTTTCATTGACTTTGTTCCCAGCACCTGGCCAGGCCACAGCTGGTTCTGAGGAGGGAATGGGAAGCCACTTGGTTCGTTGCAGAGAAGAATGTGGGGAAGGAGGGTCAGGCGCAAGCACGATCTGTGGCTGGGGTGGGGAGGGGCAGGTGCTTAGTTTTGGGAAAGAAATGCTGAAAAAGAAGGGCCTTGGGCTTCCCAGATGGCTGGGTGGTAAAGAATCCACCTGCTAAGGCAGGAGATGGCAACCCACTCCAGTATTCTTGCCTGGAAAATTCCATGGACAGAGGAATCTGGCAGGCTACAGTCCTTGGGGTCACAAAGAGTCAGACACAACTGAGCGACTGAGCAGGCATGCACCTTCTGAGAGTAGAGCAAGCCAGACCGTCTGGCCTTAAACTTCAACTTGGAGCAGGACTTCCTGGTGGTCCAGTGGTTAAGATTCCATGCTCCCATTGCAGGCGTATGGGTTCAATTCCTGTGGGGGTGGGGGTGGGGGCAGACTAAGATCCCTACAACGTGGCGTGGCCAAAAAACAAAATCTTCAACTTGGAGTGAAAGTAGGGGAAACAAAACTAAACTACCCCCTTTAGAGGCTATCGAATTGTCACTTCTGCCCGCTTCAAGCGAAGTCCATCTACGACGCCCTCCACGAGGCTGTAGTTCTTCTCTTGACCAACAGATGGCAGTGTTGCACCGTTCTGTGGTCACCCCACTCATTTCAACAGACATGGGGCCCAGCTTTAAGGACCTCAGAGAGCACTTTGTCCTTAACGCTTAAAGGGCTCGCCCACACTCCTGAAGCTCTGTCTCGAAAAGCAAAGGCTCAAACACAATCTCCCCATGTTCTTTCCTCCTTACACAATTCCATCTCTAGAGACAAGGCACATTTTGGAAGGCAAAGGTGAAGCGCAGATGCCCGTGACCCTGAGGCCCGGCTGGCCTCACCCTGCTGTCAGTTTGCTTTGTGACCTCAGTTGGCTTGCCTTTCCTTTCTGTCCTCAGTCCCCACGTCTCTAAAAAGCTGAACTTCCAGCTTTAAAATCCTTGGTGCTATGGAGAAGACAGGGGTCGGAAAGACATACAGCTCATGTTCTCCTGGGAGCTTCAGCTAATAAATAACCCATCCTTCTATGCAAGGCAGATGGAAAAGCTGCAGAATGACATTTTAGGTGGCTGCATGTCTCTTATAGTTGACAATAGCTGTTGATCCAGCACTGGGTTTACCAGATACAATACAGGGCACTCAGTTGAATCTCAGATAACTGACAGATAATTTTTAAGAGTAAGCATGTTCTAAATATTGCCTAGAATATATTTATACTAAAAAAAACTTTGATGTTTGTCAGAAATTTAAATTTAACTAGGGGATTCCTGGTGGTTCAGTGGTTAAGAATCCGTCTGCCAATGCAGGGGACACAGGTTCGATCCCTGGTCCTGGAAGATCTCACATGAGCCCTAGCACCCTGGAGTCCATGATCTGCAACAAAAGAAACCACCACAGTGGTGCCTGCACACTGTAACTCGAGAGTAGCTCCTTGTTGCATAGAGAAAGATTGCCCACGGCAATGAAGACCCCGTGCAGCCAAAAATAAATACATATATAAATTTAACTAGGTGTCATTCAGTCAATCTGGCAACCTTGTTCAGCTTACAAGGCCTACCCAATGCCTCAGCCCCTCTCCCAGGACCCCCAGATCTTCACCCTGACTGGCTAGTGCCCAATCCAGCCAGCTGTTAAATATTTTGACCATCACCTGACTATCAGAAAGGCAGCCAACATGTAATGCCGTTCTCTCTCTTTCCCTCCCAGGCCTGGCGCATCTGCTGCCTCCTGCCACTCTGGCCGCCCTGGCAGACAGCTGGCTCCGAGAGGACTGCCCAGGCCTCAACTACGTGGCCTTGGTCTCGGGGACAGCCCCCTCGCAGGCGGTGCTGTGGGCCAAGTCCCCAGGGGTGCTGGCAGGGAGGCCCTTCTTTGATGCCATCTTTGCCCAAGTCAACTGCCAGGTCTCCTGGTTTCTCCCTGAGGGATCAAAGCTGGTGCCTGTGGCCAAGGTGGCCGAGGTCCGGGGCCCTGCCCACTGCCTGCTGCTGGGGGAGCGGGTGGCCCTTAACACGCTGGCCCGCTGTAGCGGAGTTGCCAGCATGGCTGCCGCTGCGGTAGAGACCGCCAGGGGGACCGGCTGGGCCGGACATGTGGCAGGCACGAGGAAGACTACACCAGGCTTCCGGCTGGTGGAGAAATACGGGCTCCTAGTGGGCGGGGCTGCCGCCCACCGCTACGACCTTGGCGGGCTGGTGATGGTGAAGGACAACCATGTCATGGCAGCCGGTGGTGTGAAAAAGGTGTCTATCTGTCCAGCTGAGCCCCTACCCTGGCCCTGCTCCAACCCCAGCCCCCCTCCCAGTTCTTCCCCGCTACCAGGGACCCCCAGCCACTCCTTGGTGAAATAGTGATGGCCTGGCGGGGGCGGGGATGTGAGACTCCTTGACCCCTCAGAGGTTCCATCTGTGAAGGGAGGGGTTGGACTTGCTTCTTCTCCAGCCTTCTTCAGCTGGTTGGTATGATCCTCAAGGGCAAAGGACGAACTATTGGGAAGCCAGTGTTGATGACTCTACCACCTTGGGCAGTTCACTCGAATTCCCTGGACCTGTTTCCTTTATGTGAAACTGTGCTTGAAGACCTCTTTGAGTCTTAATATTCTGAGTTGATTGAACTCAGGTCCAAATGCCAAAGTGTGCTGAATCTGGCCTTTTTTGCCTCACAAAAATGGTAATTTCATGTGGTTTCACCTAATGTGTGTGTGCTAATGTGCAAGAAGCCATTTCCATGCCCCGTTTCCTCATGAACCCCAAGTGTTAGCCACTCAGTCATGTTCGACTCTTTGCCACCCCATGGACTGTAGCCCACCAGGCTTCCCTGTCCGTGGGATTCTCAAGGCAAGAATACGGGAGTGGGTTGCCATGAACCCCAAGCTCATTATCTATCTGGAGCCTTTCGCGTGGCAGTCCCAGCTCACTTGCCCTGGGGGGCCAGGTGCCACCCGGTCTCACTGTCACCCCTCCGGCCTGCCAGGCGGTGCGGGCGGCGCGGCGGGCGGCTGACTTCGCCCTGAAGGTGGAGGTTGAGTGCAGCAGCCTGCAGGAGGCTGTGGAGGCGGCCGAGGCAGGAGCGGACCTCGTCTTGCTGGACAACTTCAGGCCTGAGGTGAGGCCGGGGTGGTTTTCTGGGGAGGGGCCGGGTTGGGGGCTCTCACCTCTCCCCCGTTCGTGTCCCGCAGGAGCTGCACCCCACGGCCGCCGCACTGAAGGCCCAGTTCCCCAGTGTGAGTGTGGAGGCCAGCGGGGGCGTCAGGCTGGACAACCTCCCGCAGTTCTGTGGGCCCCACATCGATGTCATCTCTTTGGGGATGCTGACGCAGGCGGCCCCGGCCCTCGATTTCTCCCTCAAGCTGTTTGCTGAAGGGGCCACTCCAGTGCCCCACGCCCGCCGGTCCTAAAGCCGAGGAGGCTACCCAGGCAGCGGAATAAGGTGGTTTCATGGGACCCTCGAGGTTTCTTTAAGTCTGGCGGCCAACAGGACACTTTGGCGTTAGACTGTGCTGAGGCCGGCTCTGCCACGCACTGCCTGGGGGACGGCGAAGGACTGACTTCTCTGCTCACTTTAGTTTCCTAATCTGTAAAATGGGTCTACTCAACCTCATGGACTTCTTGGGGGTCATAATTAGCACAGAGTAAATGCTCAGTAAATGTTAGAAATTGCCATCATTCATCTGTTCTAAGATGCACTTTTTTTCCCTCCACACACGGGAGTTGCCTTTAACTAACAGCGTCTAATGGGCCCTGTCAGACAGACATGGGTTGTCACAGAGCCCTTGTGGTCTGTGCATGAGGCTTGTAGGTACAACATGATTACGATCTATGTGGAAATTAGTCCAAAACAACTCTTCCAACAAGCATAAAATGGAAATTGTAAGCACTAAGAAAGGACTGGTTTGACAGTTTTCTTTTTGACTAAGTGTGTGTGTTTTGGGGCTTCCCAGGTGGTGGAGTCATAAAAAAATCTGCCTGCTGATGCAGGAGATGCAAGAGACATGGGTTTGATCGCTGGGTTGGGAAGATCCCCTGGAGGAGGAAATGGCAACCCACTCCAGTATTCTTACCTGGAAAATCTCGTGGACAGAGGAGCTTGGTGAGCTACAGTTCATGGGGTCACAGAGCCGGACATGACAGAGCACGTGACGCAAAGTGATGTGTGTTTTACAATCAGTGGTGTGTTATATTTGAGGATATGTGGACCCAGTCTGATGTCCAGTGGTTGATGCCCACGTTGTACTGCTGACTAAGTATTTCACATTGCACCTCTGGCTACTATTAGCATCTCTTTGGTTGGAGGTGAGAACCTGTTCATTCCTCACTTTTGGGTTCCCCAACAGACTCCACCACCCATCCTTCTCCAGATGAAACTCCCATGGGTGCTGAAGGCCTTTTAGGATATCATTAGTTGGGAGAGGTACGCAGCTGCTGAGCCTCTGAGAGGACCAGAGCCAAGGTCAGTTAGGGAGTAAGGAAGGGATGGGTGGGGGCCCGGGTTCAGACATCAAACTTCATTCTGTACTAGGTCAGGACTCAGAGGTCTAAGCAGAGGGTCTAAATACAGCCCCCCAAGCACACACGCGCGCAACGCACCCCTGAGGCCTTGCCCATTTGTGTGGCCACTCCTACCCTCACCTCGAACCTCTCTCTGACCCTTCTGGGTGGCTCTGGGAGGAACGAGAGCATGAAGGGCCCCAAGGATGAAGGTGGTCCCCAGGGTGCTTCCTTCTGGAAGGGCTTCAGTCTGCAGTCGCCTCTCCCCTCGCAGAATCTACTCTCTTCTCCACCCTTTGCCAGGAGGAGAGGAAAAACAGGTCTCACCCACAGAGGCTCCCTCTTCAGGGGGAGGCTGGGGGTCCCAGTCTGTCTTGAGGGATCTATTCTACCCCACTGCCCCCTTTTCAACCCTGGAGACCAGCGATAGGAAAGAAGCAGATTAAGAAAACATCAAGCTCACCCCAGATGGGAAAGCTCCAGACAGGCCAATACCTTCATCTTTCAAGCATCAGATGTGTGCTGAGCGCCTGCCATGGCCAGGCTCTGAGCACACGGTGGAGATTCACTAGCAAAGATACCGGGCAGAAGTGGCCACTGCCTTGGCTGATGTCCTGAACTGAAGGGACTATTCTCACAGGACACGGACCAGAGATGCCGCCTGGGCTACACCTATGCTGCGATACACACTTCCACCCTAGGGCCCTCCTGTCCTGCCTCCAGGGAAACAAGGACACTCTCCGCTAGGCAGCCTTCCCTGCTCCAGGGATCTTAGATCTTCGAGGACCAGCTCTTCCGACCTGCAGGGAGATAACAACCCTCATGGAACTGGGTGTCAGGACAGAAATGGGGACCCAAGATGAGCAGGGAACTGAAAGGCAAAAGCCTCGGACTCAAGAGGGAGTCAGAGTCTAGTAGAGGCAGAAGGGAGACATGTACTAGGAGCCTCAAACTCAGATGCCTCTAGGATCCAAGCACATGAGGCAAATGGGGGAGGCTGGAAGAAGACGCAGGGGAGCGAACTGTGGCCAACTGGAGAATGTGGGCGGCACCCACAGCATCCCAATTAAAATAGAAAAAAGCAAGCTGCCAGGCTGAATCTCAAGCTGACCCTTGAACGAAAAAATGAACCAGTTCTCCCAGCCTGATCCTAAATGCAGGCACTGGGAGGGGATTCCCCCACCTGCCTAGAAGAAAAGGGAGCCTGGGAAGGCAAAAGCAATTCATGCTCTCCTTGCAAGGGTGGATTTCCAGGCAGAGGAGATTGTGTAGGCAAAGGGTCAGAAGTGGGAAATGGCTTGGATTGTTTGGTTAAGATTTGAAGCTGGGATCAGGAGAGGCGAGATGACTAGGAGCTGGGCAGCATCCAGACCACAAAATGGTAGGTCAGAGGACTTGGACTCTGTCCCGAGAACAATCAGATTGAAGCTGGAAAATGAGGTAAGCATATTTGCAGGAAGATCTATTTGAGGGGGCCAGAGTGGCTGTAGCCAGGCCAAGGGAAGGCTGATACCGCTACTCATAGGGCTTGAATGTGGGTCATGGCAGGTGGTTAGCAAGAAGGGAGGGCAGGTAGGAGAAACAGCATCTGCAAAGGCTCAGAGGGCAGATGGAGCCTGATGGGTTCAGGGCCAAAGGAAGAACTGGGTGTGGCCGTGAGGGTGAGGAGACAGGGGTGAATGGCCAAAGTCTCACATTTCACCTGGTATCTATCTGGTATCTTCCTTCTTCCCTGACCAGCCTGAAACTAGGCTCAGATGACTTCCACAGGCTGCCCCCCATCCAGCATAAAGCCCAAGCCCATTAAAGCAAACATGCCCATCAAATCAGGTGCAAATCAAGGCAGCATATACTGCATCATCACTGCCAGCTGCAGGGGGAGAGGAGAACGCACATTTATTTAACTGGGGGCCCTTGCTCAGCACGTGTAGGTCTCGTTCTCAGTTCATGCTTATGGTAGTGGGGATGTTAGTATCTCCAATTTGCTCAGGAAACTGAGGCTTTATGAAGTTAAGAATACTGCTCAGGGTCAATAAAGTAGAGGAGCAGATTCAAAAACAAGAATTTGTTGAAAGCCTACTATGTGCCAGGCACTGTCCTAGACGCTGGATATACAACAATGAGCAAACGGTGAAAAAGCCCTGGTCTCATGGAGTTTATACTCTAGTAGGGGGCTCTGTGTGTGGGCGGGGCGGGGTAGGGAAGAGAAACAATGGAGTGGCGAGGGGAGAATAGACAATGAAAAAAACACCTAAGAATACCGCCAAATCCCCTTATGGCCACCAGAGGGCACTGCAGTCACAGCACCGTCACAGCACCGTCCATTCTGCTCTGATTCCATCTTCCTTTCAGATTTCAAAGATACTAGGCTAAGAGACTGTGAATAATGTGCAGCATCTGCCCAAGAAGGAAGGGTGTGGAGGGGTGTGCACCAGGCGTGTCTTCCACCCACTTTTCCAGCTTAATCCCCTCATCAGTTCCCCCTCCAACTGCTTAAGGTATCAGTGACTTCAAGACCCTGCGTACTCCAGAGACCACCAAGACTCATTCAACTCACCAAACTTTCCATACTCTACACCTCCCCCACCCCATTCTGCTAACATTTACTCACCTGCCCAGGCCCCTTCCATCCACCCACCCCTCTTCCATGCATCCATTTCCCTTCCCACCCCTCCACCCAACCCAACTACTGGAACACTAAGTGTACAGGGTCAGGGAAAACAAGAGATCAAACTAGGTTGGCAGAGCCAGTGAACTCACTGGGCATGAGCTTTTTAGTGAGTCAAGGCCAGAGAAAGCTGAAAGCATTTAAAAACGGCAAGACATTATTAGCAAACCAAACTGTATGTGAAAACAATTCAACTTCGGATCTTTAAAAAATCCCACTGTGCTATTATGTGGTGTGGACACGTATATTAATTTATTGCTAGCCCTTCAAGACAATGCAGTAGGTAAAACTCCATAAATGTTTCAACATCTCCGTACATCGTTCCAATCACTTCCTGAGGAATAGAAAATTTTGGCAGTTATTCAGTAACTGCTTTTAAAAGCTGCTTTCTGAGGCCCTAAGTAACTCAGCTTGTAAAACCAAACTACAAAGATCTGAAGAGAATCTGACCGTGAGGCTCTGAATAATATCTCCATTGATCTCTGTGCACAGTAGATTTACTCCAGGTAACATGGGCTTTATTTCAGGTAGGTAGTGCTTTTTGGATCCCTGGATCTAGTACAGCGCACTCAGGGAATGATCAGAGGCAGAGATCCTTTAATGTACCTCTAGTTTGGTGGGTCACTGGGTAACCTATTTCTTCTTCCAGCTCTTGAGCTAAAATTTTCAAAAGACTTTAGCACTAACAAAGATCTATCTCATAAGTCACTTGCTTCTTAATATTTGGCTGATTATTTAACCAAAAAGAAGATTCTTTTCGAATACTACATCAGTATATAAAGAACAATGCTGAAACTTCCCTGGTGGTCCAGTGGTTAAGAATCCGCCTGCCAATGCAGGGGACACGGGTTTGATCCCTTGTCCGGGAAGATTCCACATGCTGTGGGACAATTAAGCCCGTACTCCACAACCACTGAGCCTGTGCTCTAGAACCCATGCTCTGCAACAAGAGAAACCACTGGAATGAGAAACCTGCACACGGCAATTAGAGAAAGCCCTTGCAGTAACTAAGACCCATCATAGCCAAAAATAAATAAGGAAAGAACAATGTTGATTCCTTAAAGGCTGGATATACAACAATGAGCAAACAGTGAAAAAGCCCTGGTCTCATGGAGTTTATACTCTAATGGGGGGCTCTGTTTATTCTCTGAACTGAACTGAACTGTAATCTCACCAAGAACCACAAATATCTATTTTATTTTTTGCATGATTTGCTTTGTTTTCTCGGAATATTAGGAGCCAGAAGGAGAATTCATTGAGCTTTGGCAGCTTTTTAGGTAAAGGATTGTACTAAAGTTATTTTTGTATTATTGGTATAGTAATTATCCAAATGGATGGAAGATTTCAAGGGCGAGACCAAGTCTTGCATTTTTAAATTCCAATCTAATTCCAAAGGATGACAGGCCCATTGGGGGAAAGGTAGAAGATGCAAAAGAACTGTGTTTGTGGCCTATCTGAGGCAACAGTTCTGTGATGCTCTGGATACAATAATTAAAATAGAACCAAAAAAATCCATAATCTTTTCTGACAGTTCATTTATCTTCTCCTGTCTTTTTCACTTATTACTGCTTTCGAGATGTGGTGAATTTCACCTTGCTGAGTGCCAGATAGTTTTGTAATCTGTAATTATACAGATGAATCTGTATAATTCTTCTGTTGTTTATTCAGTCACTAAGTCATGTCCGACTCTTTGCGATTCCATGAACTGCAATAAACCAGGCTTCCCTGGCCTTTACTACCTCCTTGAATTTGCTCAAACTCATGTCCATTGAGTGATGCCATCTAACCATTTCATCCTCTGTCACCCGCTTCTCCTCTTGCCCTCAGTCTTTCCTAGCATAAAGGTCTTTTCTAATGAGTTGGCTCTTCGCATCAGGTGGCCAAAGTATTGGAGCTTCAGCCTCAGCATCAGTCTTTCCAATGAGTATTTAGAGTTGATTTCCTTTACGATTTGACTGGTTTGATCTCCTTGCAGATCAAGGGACTCTCAAGAGTCTTCTCCAGCACCACAGTTCGAAAGCATCAGTTCTTTGGCACTCAGCCTTCTTTATGGTCTATGGTCTCACATTCCTACATGACTATTGGAAAAACCATAGCTTTGAACTATACAGACCATTGTCAGAAAAGTGATGTCTCTGCTTTTAAAATGCTGTCTAGGTTTGTCACAGCTTTACTTCCAAGGAGAAATCGTCTTTTAATTTCGTGGCTGCGGTCACTGTCCGTAGTGATTTTGGAGCCCAAGAAAATATTGTCATTGTTTCCATTGTTTCCCCATCTATTTGCCATGAAGTGATGGGACTGGATGCCATGATCTTCGTTTTTTGAATGTTGAGTTTTAAGCCAGCATTTTCACTCTCCTCTTTCACCTTCATCAAGAGGCTCTTTAGTTCCTCTTTGCTTTCTGCCATTAAAGTGGTGTCATCTGCATATCTGAGGTCATTGATATTTCTCCAGACAATCTTGATCCCAGTTTGTGAACCATCCAGCCCGGCATTTCGCATGATGTACTTTGCATATAAGTTAAATAAACAGGGTGACCATGTACAGGCTTGACATACTCCTTTCCCAATTTTGAACCAGTTCATTGTTCCATGTCTGGCTTTGTTTCTTCTTGTCCTGCATACAAGTTTCTCGGGAGGCAGGTAAGGTGGTCTGGTATTCCCATCTCTTTAAGAATTTTCCACAGTTTGTTGTGACACAGTCAAAGGCTTTAACATAGTCAATGAAGCAAAAGTAGATGATTTTTAGAATTCCTTTGCTTTTTCTAAGACCCAGCCAGATCTTAGTTGTGGCACACAGAACCTCCCATTTTTGTTGTACTGTGTGGGATCTAGCTCCCCAACCAGGGATCAAACTCAGGCCCTCTGCATTGGGAGCACAGAGTCTTAGCCACTGGACCACCAGGGAAGGCCCTAGGTAAATATTAAATGAATTGATCCTTCATCTCTTAACATTTCTTACATGTTTTCCATTTATTTTCCTCTACATCCTGAGAGATGTTTAAAAACCTTTTCCACCCATACATTCTTTTGATTAATTTTTTCATTTGGGCAATCAAATTTGCAATTTCCAAATTATAATTTATAATTTTCAATTACAAGAGACATTGTGACGCACTGTCTTCCTAGAAGCGTCTGCTGGTTTCATGGTGTATTATCTTATTTGTTTCTGAAACAATTTACATCAGATTGGGACTTGAACCCAGCAAAAACCCAGTTTGGAACTTAAATCCACAATTTTTTAATTAGAATCACACACCCGATGTCTGGGACTTACTTTTGTGTCTCAGTGCAGAAGGAATTCAGCAAGAGGCAAAGTGATAGCAAGAAGCAGATTTATTAATATAAAGCGGTTTTAAGAGATGCAAGTAGGCAAGTGAGGAAGCTCTGCCCCTAGGATTGAGTGGGAGACAATTTACAATGAAAAAAAGGGGAGGGGAGAAGACCGCCTTCTTCAGGTAGACGGAGATACCGATGTAAGGCATACGTCATTAGGTCCTGGTTTTTATTAGGAAGGAAAGTGTCTGACCCTATGAGGTCAAACTAGGATCATCTTGTTAGTAGAAAGAATGGTGACATTTCTTCCAATTAGTGGCCTGGGGCATAAAATGCGGGTTTGTTTATGGTTTTATAATTAAGCAAGCTTGCGTCATTGAATAATGTTCCAATAGCTTTCTTGCTGCTGCTAAGTCTCTTCAGTCGTGTTTGACTCTGTGCAACCCCGTAGACGGCAGCCCACTGGGCTCCTCTGTCTGAGATTCTCCAGGCAAGAATACTGGACTGGGTTGCCATTTCCTTCCCCCAGTAGCTTTCTTGAGCTATCATTAACTTACAATGCCCTCCCAAACTTTCCTAGGTTTCCTCCTCTATCTATAGTCCCTACTGGGACTTCTACAACTACTTGTTTAACTATCCAATTCTATCCCTATCATTTCCTCCAGGGTTGGTTGTTTTATCTCTTCATCTTAATCCTTTCTTGGTGCCCCTGAAAATCAGTCAGAGGAGGCACGCATGGTTCTACCTGGTGGCTGAGCGGGTCTAGTTCCCCAGTGGGCCTTTCCCTGACAGTCTGCAAGCTCTGTGTGCAGGTGCGTTAACTGATTAAAATGTGTCACTTAGACCTGAGAGGTTGGTTCCCCTCCCCACCCCACCCCAGGTGACATTTGGCAATGCCTGCAGACATCTCCTCACAACTAGAGATGCTGCAAAATATTCCACAGTGTACAGGAACATGAAACGTTATCTGACCCAGGGACTTCCCTGGTGGTCCAATGGCTAAGACTCCTCGCTCCCAGTGCAGTGGACTCGCCTTCAATCCCTGGTCCGGCAACTAGATCCCCCATGACATGTGGTGTGGCCAAAAAAACAGTTAGGGAATCAAAATATCTAAGATGCTCACAGGAGACTGATTACATATGCAGGTCTTGGTTTTGGGGAAAGCAGTTTCTGGAGAATGCTGGAAGTGTATAGAAGCCTGCAGCAGGTTGCAGAGTGATGGGGAGAGGAGCAAATGTAGCCAGCTAGGACAGATGGGTCCTTCCATAAGTTTAGCTGCGAAGGTTTGACCTTGATTACAGAGGAAATCGTCTGTTTTTGGTGATATTGTGAATGGTATTAATCTGACAAGCACATGCCTGCTGTGAAACATCTAGAAATGCTGCATAAAATCAAGCAAACATCCTTTACAAAGCACAGCTGAGTTTCAAGAAACTAAGGGGAACCCCCAGAGCCACACACAAAGAGGAAATCGAAAACCAGAGCTGGGGGAACTCATGGACAGTTGCAGATATTGGCAAAAAGAAGGAGTTTGGGGTTTACCTCCACCTATATTTTGGAGAAGATTTACCTGGGGCACTGAAAACTGAGACCCTAATATTCAGCTCAGTCCCTTAAAGGGTGACACTCTCAGTGAAAATGCAGACTAGAAAAAAAAAAGCAAAACACCCTTCTATCAGCCCAGGGAACACACAAGAAACTGGTGGGTCACACCCTGAGAACTGGTGGCAATGGAAAGGCTCCCTGAGAGTTCATAAGCAAAGGTGTGCCTACATTAAATCTGGGGTTCAAATTTATACGATTTGTATAGTCTCGGAAGCCCAAATAAAAATGAACAAATAATGTGGCCCAGGCTTGGTGACTCCCCTGAAGCATCCTTGGCTGGAACAAACAGAGAAGCTCTCTAAAGAAGCACCCTGGAGCTGGTCACATGGGATTTCCACGGATAAGGCCCTGCTGAAGCTGAGTTCATAGCCCCAACTTAGAAAACATAAGAGGAAGCCAGCTGTTACAAATGAGAGTGAGCAGACACTCTAGAACTTGACTCAAGACTACAGAGTTGTTAGGTAAAGGACCACTCAGGAAGTACACTTTATTTTTATGGTTTTGTTTATTTGTTTTTAATTGTTGGCCACATAGCATGTGGGATCTTAGTTCCCTGACTAGGAATCAAACCCGCATCCCTTGCACTAGAAGCACAGAGTCTTAACCACTGGACCACCAGGGAAGTCCTGAAGAAGTACATTTTAAATGCTGAAAGGTGTAAAGGAAGGACTCAACATGAGAAAGTAACAAGACAGTGTTAAAAATGAAGAGAGGTTCAAAATAAAGAGGAGAAAGGAGGACTTCCCTGGTGGTCCAGTGGTTAAGACTTCAGGTTTCCAAGGCAGGGTACGTGAGTTTTATCCCTAGTCGGGGAACAAGGATCCCATGTGCCATGGAGCGCAGCCAAAAAAAAAAAAGGAAAAAGAGAAAGAGTAAAATGAATGCATCTATTAATCCATCTATCTATACAGTCATTCCCATTTCCCTTTCTTTGGGCTTCTGCTATATTTTAGATCCTGCTCTGGGTCTGGGGACATAAAGGAGATTTTGGGGACAGCAAGTTGGACTCTGCCTCAGGGAGATGCCATTCATCCACAAGTGAGTGTATGAGTCCATTTTTCATTATATTGTATCTTTAGATGTCACAGCTAGGAGAGCTCCAAAAGAGCATTGGTTTAACTTACAATTCTCTCTGTGTCACAAGAAAGAATGTGAGGCCCAGTAATACAAAAATTACTTTTCTCCAAGTGAGCAGGTGATAGAGCAGATCGGAGCACTGGGGCCTTGTCCCTCGGCTGAGCCCTTGGTGCACAGGCATCTAAGCTCTGAGCTTTCGGTTCCCTGGGGGACCATTCACACCTCGTGGGTGGAGTCTCCACAACACAGTCTGGTTAGCTGATGGTGACAAGAAGTGACACTGTTAGCCAATCGTGAGTGACAGAGATGGGACTGATCTTGTATCACTCGTGTCTTCCGGTCTTATCTCACCTCCCTCCACCCCCACGCCTGCTACTAAAGAGACTGAGAGCTCCCTGAGGGCGGGGTCCAGTCTGATTCCTCCACCCCCTGGGCCAGGCTGGGAGGAACACAGACAGGATGAGTGTTAGGTGGGAGGGGAGGAGGGGGTGTTGATTCCCTGATTGCTCCTCCAACTTCTGGCATCCAAGCAGTGAGAAGGGAGGCTCCCCAGCCCTCCAGGCAGGAAGAGCAGAGTGTTGGCCTCTACCCCCCAGCATTTCCTGGGTGCGGATGAACTTGGGGGAGGGACTCCTGGCCGGCCTTTAGTCGCACAGGATGGCTGCTCCTGGGGCAGGGCTGTCGTCTGGAGGCAGGTCTCAGGATGGCCCTAGACTGTCTGCTACTTTTCTAACACTGCTGACGGCTTCCCTGGTGGCTCAGCAGTAAAGAACCCACCTGCCAAAGCAGGATTGATCCCTGGGTCGATCTGTGGGTTGGGAAGATACCCCTGGAGAAGAAAACGGCAAGAGTTTTCCAATACTCTTACCTGGGAAATCCCACGGGCAGAGGAGCCTGGCGGGCTACAGTCCATGGAGTGGCAAAGAGTCGGACAGGATTTATCAACTCAACAACACTGTTGATCCTTTTAACAAAGAAAGGGCAAATCTCTAGGTCAATGCCTCCAGCAGGAAATCAAGTCTACTTAGAACTTGATATCTTTGTTTACATTGTATTTATTTCCATGTTTAACCTTCTATTTCTGGCCAGTGGTACTTGGTTTTCCATTTACAGAAATGATACACAACAGATTCCTTGTAAAATAAATTTATTAAGCAAACAGTAAGCCATGTGTAAAGAAAAATATAAAGTACAGGTGGTCGACTGATATGGCAGAAATCCTAACATTCAGGACTGAGGTTTGAGATGTCAGATCCCAGGGAATGGAAATTCCTTAGCCTGCCCCCACCCCACCCCCAACTCCTGGCCCCATGCCCAAAGGGGAGGTCAACTGATACAGATATGGGGGCTCCATTTTTGTGGGGTGGAGCATTATAAGTAAGCCCGTCTTGGGGCAGCTCTGGCTAGCAAGCTGGGAGGGAAGATGGCCAGGGACGCTGTTTTAGCAGCTGCCTTGTTCCAGGAAGCGTTCCTTCTGCATTGGACCAAACTCAGCTCTCCTTGGATTGGGAGGGATAAGATCCAGAGGGCTAAGATGAGACGCCTCAAGAGGACTTGCTGCCTGCTGGCCTTTTTCAGACTGCAGATCCCACTGCAGGCAAGAGAGGGCCTCCTGTCACCAGCTGGGGGCCAAAGCCACAGTTTGTATCTAATAAGATGCTCTGTTGGATGTTGATCTCTCTGTATGTGTTGCTCTGGTGGGATGATGGGGGCCTGGGAAGCTGAATTCCTGTCTCTCCTGCTAGTGGCTGGCACTTGTCATCACCACAGTCTGTTCTTCAGCATCTATGGCACCCTTCACTCCAGGGTCAGCAGAAGAAGGGTGGATGCCGCTGTGTTGACGCTATTTCCTTCCTGTCTGGTACCTTGAGTTCTTAATCCAAAGTGTGATCTTGGCAGCTTCTGATGCAGTGTTAGCCACTCAGTTGTATCAGACCCTTGGCAACCACATGGACTGTAGCCCGCCAGGCTCCTCTGTCCATGGGATTTCCCAGGCAAGAATGCTGGAGTGGGTTGTCATTTCTTTCTGCAGGGGTTCTTTCCGACCCAGGGATCGAACCTGGGTCTCCCACATCACAGGCAGATTCTTTACTGCCTGAGTCACCAGAGACAGCTCCAAATCCAGTTCTCTGCGCCACAGCCCCCAGCAGCTAAGCAAAGACACCACTGAGTTCCTGCGGAAGCACAGGCTCTGTCCACATCCAGGCCTTCCAGGCCCAGATCCAGGGGAACCGAAATCCACAAGTAAAAGGCCTGGGATGGGCATTCCTCTAAGGGGACCTCAGGTGTCAGCTCAAGGTCTTGGGAGCCTCAGGATCTTAAGATCCCTCTGAGGTTGGGCCTCTCCCCAGGGTCTCTGGAAGGCCAATCCTCCAGGCAGGCCCTGGGGATTCATAAACCCACGCTGCTTCGGCCTTCACGCCTCCAGAATGCTGAGATCTGCTCCAGGGTGACCCGAGGCTGCAGGCCCCACTCAAGATCAGGGCTTCCTGGCCGCACCCTCCGAGCCTGGGGGCTCCCAGGATATGCATTGGCTTCTGGCCTCTGTTCAGGCTCAGCCCAGCTCACCAGGCCTGGGGCCTGGGGCCTCTCCTCCCAGACCTGGGGCCCCCAGAAGGTGCTCCGGGTTCGGGCATTGGGTGGGGTCTGGGGGACCAGGCTGCTGGGAGGGGAGTGTGGGGGTGAGGGGGCGGGTGGGGCTGTCGCTCGTGCCTCCAAGGTGCCCCCCTGGGCGGGCGGGTCTGGGGCACAGTCCGTCAGCAGGGGGACCTCTGAGCCATACCAGTCCTCAGAGCGCTCTCGGGGCGTGCCTATGGGCTCGATCCATAGCTCTCCTCCGGGGCGCCACACGAGGGTGGGTGCGCGGATGCTGGGGTCCGGCTGGAGGGAGCGGCGAAACAGGCGTTCGGCCAACACAGCTGTGGCCAGGAGGAAGACAGCGGCCAGAGTGGCTAGGGCCAACATGATGGGGATGCAGGGTCCGCAGGGCAGCGGGGCCCATGAGGAGGCCTCCGTCTGCACTGAGGGCGGCTGTGGGGTTGGAGGCATCTGAGGAGAAAGCAGTCAGGAGAGGAAGTGCCTGAGACAAGGTTGATACCACCAGGAGAGACAGAGGGGGGCCGCAGGTGTGTGAACACGGGGAGGAGAGAGACAGAGGGGAGCCGGGCTCCCAGACATCTGGGCGAGAAACAGACCCACGCAGACAGAGGAGCCCGGAGACCCAGAAAGGGTGGGAAGGAGCCAGACGGCCAGAGGGTCAGGGCCCACCTGGGTCTATAGCTAGGCCCTCCCGCTCAGAATCCCCAGGCCCTTCCTGGAAGCTGTATTTTCCTCCCAGACTTCAGGGTGCCTCAGATCAAACTCAAAGGGCCCTGAGGGCTCCTCTCCTCCCGTCTCAGCCCCGCTTGGGTCTTGCCTGGAAGAGGAAGTGCCGGGTGAGGAAGTGAGACCTATCCCAGCCCTGCCCCTGTGTGTGGGCCCAGCTCCGGCACCCTGGGTGCTCCTTGGCCTTCACAACCCTCCTTGGAGCTGGTCTTGCTCTTTGCAGGCTCCCCTGGGTTTGCTGTTGTGCCAGGTCTCAGGTGCCACCTCTACCCCCGTCCCCACCTCTCTGGCTTTGCCCAGTCTTGCCCGACCCCGTTTCCCTTGTTTGTCTCTGCTCACCTCCTGGCGGTCCCCCTGGTCCCCCATCTTCAGGGGCCTCCTATGCTCCTCACCTCAGGCGGTGGGTCCTGGGCTCCTGATTCTCCGTCGGAGCCGCTCTTCCCTGTGTGAGCAGAGGGTGCTGGACAGTTGCCTCACATGAGGGCGGAAGGGAGGGCACCACCTGTTGCTGGGCAACTGTGCCCTGGATCCCCCAGCCCCTGCGGAGCGTTTCCCAGGCAACCTGCTGGGGGGATGTGGTCACTGCGGCGGGGAGGCGTTTCCTGGCAAGGGGTGGGGCCGGAATGGGCAATAGCTCTGCCGAACTCGGTGTCACCCCATAGCCAGCCCCCAGACCTCAGAACACATACTCGGAAGCCAAGAAAGAGAGACAGAGCCCATCCCAACCACCAAGGTGGCCCCCTCTACTTGCTCCCAGGTGGCTGCTGTGGCCCTGCCCTGCCCTGCCCACTGGGCCCTCCCCCAATCCCGCTCTTGCTATCTGCCCCCACCCCCTCCTGCTTGCCCTACCTTCTCCGTGTTTTTCATGGACATATATCTCCTTTTCTTCAGACCATGTAGCCCCAGTTTCAGTTGGAAAATAGCTATGAGGTGAGACTCAGGTAGCAAAAATGGCAGGCTTCTGGGAAAGATCCAGGTTAAAAAATGTGCTTAGGCCTGTCTCCAAGATCACTGTGGATGGTGACTGCAGCCATGAAAATAAAAGATGCTTGCTCCTATGACAAACCTCAACAGCATACTAAAAAGCAGAGAAGTCATTTTGCTGACAAATGTCTGTATACTCAAATGTCTGTATACTGTTTTTCCAGTAGTCATGTAGGGATGTGAGACCATAGACCATAAAGAAGGCTGAACACCAAAGAATTGATACTTTCGAACTGTGGTGCTGGAGAGGACTCTTGAGAGTCCCTTGGACTGCAAGGAGATTAAACCAGTTAAATCCTAAAGGAAATCAGCCCTGAATATTCACTGAAGGACCGATGCTGAGGCTGAAGCTCCAGTATTTTGGCCACCTGATGGGAAGAGCTGACTCATTGGAAAGACCCTGATGCTGGGAAAGATTGAGCGCAGGAGGAGAAGTGGGTGACAGAGGATGAGATGGTTGGGTGGCATCTCCAATTTAATGGACATGAGTTTGAGCAAATTCCAGGAGATTGTGAAGGACATGGAAGCCTGGCGTGCTGCAGTCTATGGGGTCACAAAGAGTCGAACACGACTGAGCAACTGAGCAACAACCACCAAGACAGTGAACATTTGCCATCTCGGCTCCTTTCCCTTAGCACTGAGGGTCAAGGAGAGCATCATCAGTTCCTGGACTTTGAGCCTTTCACAGATCGTCTAGGTCGACTCCCTCAATGACAGAGGACAGATAAGCCCTAAACAAGTTACATGTTGTGCCCTAAGTCTTACGCCTCATGTCCATCGGAGGACGGGGGGATTATAGATATAAATCCCTTCTCTGGCATACAAACTGTATACAGCACAACACTTCCTAGGAATACATATTTCATTTTGCAAAATAACAGCCATTTAAGGTGAAGGGCTGCCCAAAATCTGTTGAAATGTTAGTGTATTACAAAGGATGGTCACAAAGGCAGCCTGACTCAGACTTCTTTGTCCTCGTGGTTTTGAGGGAAGGGCCAGAAGGAGTACAAAATGTGGCAGGGATGAGAGTAGGAGGAAAGAGAGTCCCAAGGCTCTGTGTCTTATGACCTGTGTGAAACCCAATGAGATTAGAATTGGATGAGACTATAAACCTTAAAATAAAACCTGAACTTAATGCCACTGAATTGGATATGTACAAATGATTAAGATGGTAAATTTTATGTTACATGTATTCATGGCATTAAAAAGGTTTTCTTTTTAAAATATATTCCAAGTAAATAAAAGCTGAAAATTGTTTTATCTGTTTTCTTGTAAATAATCTGTGTTTAAAAAAAAAGCACTTTGTTGTTTAATCGTTGTGTTGGACTCTTTGTGACTCCATGGACTGTAGCCCACCAGGCTCCTCTGTCCATGGAATTCTCCAGGCAAGAGTACTAGAGTGAGGTGCCATTTCCTCCTCCAGGGGCTCTTCCCAGACCCAGGGACTGAACCTTCAGCTCCTGCTTGGCGGGCGGATTGTTTACCACTGAGCCACCTGGGAAGCCCACTCGAAGAGTAAACATTATTAAAAACCAGAAAAAACAGGTATGTTTTTGTTTGTTTGTTTGTTCTCAGGGTATCAAACTGGCTGTTTTGATTCTTAACTGTTTTTCATCACTTACAGAAAGGCTTAACTTTCTTTTAACTGGTTCCTCAAGAAATTAAATATAGAATTACCGTATGTCCAGCAATGTTATATCTACGTATGTGCACAAGAATTGAAAGCGGGGGCTTCCCTGGTGGCCTGGTGGCTAAGATTCTTTGTTCCCAATGCAGGGGGCCCAGGTTCAATCCCTGGTCAGGGAACTAGATCTCACATGCCACAACTAAGACCTGGGACAGCCAAATAAATAAGTATTTTAACAAATAATAGTAAATTTTAAAAAAAGAATTAAAAGCAGAAACTCAAACACATTTTCACACTAATGCTTATAGCAGCATTATTCACAATAGCTAAAAGAAATAACTCAAATGAATTCACATGTCTATTGATGGATGAATGGATAAACAAAATGTTTATATTAAAAATATTGTTTATATTATATGTAACATTATTTAGGCCTAAAATAGAAGGAGGATCTTTTGAAACATACTACGTCATGGATGAACCTTGAAAACATCATGCCGAGTGAAATAAGCCAGACACGAAAGGACAAACACTATATGATTCCACTCATGTGAGGCCCTTAGGGTAGTCAAACTTTGATAGACAGAAAGAGCCCTGGTGGTTGCCAGGGGCTGGGAGGAGGGGGAATGAAGAGTTTGTGTTTAATGGGTCTAGAATTTCAGTTTGAGGAGATGAAAAAGTTCTGCAGGTTGAGGATGGTGATGTTTGCACAGCAATACGGTTGTCCTTGATGCTACTGCAGTGTAGACTTAAAAGCTGTTAAAATGGGGATTCCCCTGCGGTCCAGTGGTTAGGAGTTGGTGCTTGCACTACAGGTGGCACAGGTTTGATCCCTGGCCAGGAAACTAAGATCCCTCGTAAACTGTGCCATTGGGCAAATAAATACATAAAGTTTCCAGCCACTGATATTAAAACAACAAAAAAAAAGGGACTTCCCTAGTGGTCCGGTAGCTCAGACTCTGTGCTCCCAATGCAGGAAGCCCCAACTCAATCCCTGGTCAGGGAACTAGCTCCTGCATGCCGCAATGAAGATAGAAGATTCTGCATGCTATGACCTGTTAAATAAGTATTTAACAAAACACAAAAACAGTTCTCTGCAGCCCTAAGCAGAAGCCCCATCTGGAGGTAACTGGACCTGATGGATCTTGAAGGAGCAATCAGTTGAGCTGAGTATGTGTGGGGCTCCTGCCCATGTGGTGGCTTTTGTGGGCCCTATTTTTCTGCCATGGTGCCCCTAAGAAAGTCAATGAGGTATATTCCAGTCTGCGGCTTTCAGTGGTCAATACCTGAACCTACATCTTCTGATGCATTGCAGCCCACCAGATGTTTCCAGGAGAAGGGAGGGCTGAAGAGGCTCCCACAACTTTCCCCAACTCCTATGTGTACTGAGCCTGATCATACTTAGCCTTATTCTGGTGAAAGTGGACTCTCTTAAGAAAACATCAAACTTCATGTCCTTTACAACATACCTGGCCATCACTGCCCCATTCATCAGAAAGGAATACTAACTCTATGGGTCATTAGTCACCTGAGATCCAACTGGAGGACTCACTTGTATCCTGGTTCTAGAAAACTCCTCCATCCAAGTTCATCCTTCCTCCAGCTCTCCCATCCTGATGCCAAGGAGTAGCAAATGGCTCTTGGATACATCACTTCACTGCTCACAGCTGCACTGTCTCCATAAAGCAGCACTGGGTGGTCAAAGCTTATTTATTTATCATTGTTTCTATTGAGCTATACAATTCACATATGGTAAATTTCACCCTTTTCAAGCATACAATTCAGTGGTGTGTAGGGTATTCACAAAATTGTGCAATCACCGCCATCTAATTTCAGAACATTTCATCACCCCAGGAGGAAACCCTCTACCCACTCCCCATCGCCTCCTCCCCTCAGTCTCTGGCAATCACTATCTGCTTTCTCTCTGTATGAATTTGTCTGTTGTGAATATTTCATATAAATGCAGTCATACAATTTGTGGCCTTTTGTGTCTTACCTCTTTCATATCACATACTGTTTTCAAGGTTTGTCCATCCTATTGCATGAAGCAATGCTTCCTTCCTTTTTTATAGCTGAATAAATAATATTCCAGCATAGAATATTTAGGTTTTTTTTCCCCTCTATCTGAAAGTAGAGCATTCCTATGAAGCATTTCGTAAACTGAAATGGCATAAAATAAGGAAGTCATTATCTTAGGATGTATCTTACTGATGGATGCAAAAAATAAACAGAGAGAAAGCACAGATGCTCACACACAAGCATTGAAGACTATGGTGACTGAACGCTGAGTGTAGTTTCCGGGAAGGAGCTTGACTGTGCCACTTCCAGGCGTGGGGTAAGCGCTGCCTCTATAACCACTCGCTACAAAAGAGACACAGTATTACTCTCACCTTTTACTGTAAAAGCGAAAATCCTCTTCAGATTTCTTCAGGCTAGTGAAAACAGGTACTAACGTAGGTCTTTCATAAAAGCGAAGTGGCATAAAGCGAACTTTCAAGAAACGTGGGGGATAGCTGTACCACTCTTTGTTCATCCTTTCCTGGGAGGGTTGTTTCCACTCTGGCTATTACAAGTAGAGCTGCTAGAAACATTCAGGTCCAGGTTTTTGTGTGGACATATGTTTCAGTTTCTCTTCTGTATATACCTAGGAGTAGAATTTCTCAGTCCTGTGGTAACTTTTTGAGGAACTGTGGGTGGCCAAATTTACAACTGCTGAGTTCATCCACTTCTCCTCTTCATAACTCATGTTCCTCCGGCAATGTCAACTCCACACCTTCCCCGTCCACGTTGCGGAGGACCTCAGTGAACCTGGCTCCTGGGCGATATGTGGAGGCCACCAGCCTCAGGCTAGAAGAGCATCATGAGCAGGCACTGGGGAGGACAACCGCACTCTCGTTCTGCTGAGCTTATGTCACCCATCCTGGCTGAAACCCAAAGACTCCTTCTTAAATAATGTTACTGCAATCAGAGTTCTGGGTTTCAGCTTCAAGCGGCCTTCATTGGCAAGTGGGTTCTTTACCACCGAACCACCAGGGAATTACCCGAGCTTCCCATCTTAACTGGAGAAGGAAATGGCAAACCACTCCAGTATTCTTGCCCTGAAAATCCCATGAACAGAGGATAGTCCATGGGATCATAAGAGTCAGACACGACTTAGAGACTAAACCACCACCACCCATCTTAATAATTCTGATCAGATCAGATCAGATCAGATCGTGTCCGACTCTTTGCGACCCCATGAATCGCAGCACTCCAGGCCTTCCTGTCCATCACCAACTCCCGGAGTTCACTCAGACTCACGTCCATCGAGTCAGTGATGCCATCCAGCCATCTCTCCTCTGTCATCCCCTTCTCCTCCTGCCCCCAATCCCTCCCAGCATCAGATTCTTTTCCAATGAGTCAACTCTTCGCATGAGGTGGCCAAAGGACTGGAGTTTCAGCTTCAGCATCATTCCTTCCAAAGAAATCCCAGGGCTGATCTCCTTCAGAATGGACTGGTTGGATCTCCTTGCAGTCCAAGGGACTCTCAAGAGTCTTCTCCAACACCACAGTTCAAAAGCATCAATTCTTTGGCGCTCAGCCTTCTTCACAGTCCAACTCTCACATCCATACATGACCACAGGAAAAACCATAGCCTTTACTAGACGAACCTGTGTTGGCAAATAATTCTGAGGGACTTGGCAATCTTCTTCATTTGTGTCTGAATTTTCATTTTTCACAAATCCTCAACTTGAAGGGCTGTTGCGGTGATAATACTAGATACTTCACATAAAGAGTTGCATTCAGCACTTTCTTCTCATCTTATCTTTCAAGACCATGAAGAATCTGCCTCTTCACATTAGGGACCACCTTAAATCTTGTTACCATTAAGGATTGCTCTACACTGACCATCAGATTCCCCAAGCTCTGAGCTTCCCCTTTCTCTCGCTCCACCCTCTGGTCCAGCTTATTGACATTTCTATTTCCTGGTGCCCACATCCAGAAATCCATCACTGAGTACCCACCCTCCCTGACCTCACTCTGCTTCCTCTATAAACTTGACATCATTGTGAATTGCTTCAACCCCTCTCCTTCCAGCCCTTACCAGCCTTTCCCCTTGAACTAATACAACCACTTGTCCTTTGTCCTACTGGAGAAAATCAAACAACCCATCAGTCAGTGCGTCTAGTCACCCTTTAACACGGATCTGGGCAACTCTCTCTCCCCTCTGGACAGTGCCTCTTCCAAACCTTTCACTGCTTCCCTAGGGTCCTGCCCAATGCCACCAACCCCCCATCAGCCAATAATCTCTTCCTCTCTCCCATGAAGAAGCTGAGGATTTTGGCAGGAGCCCCAGCTCTCTTCGTTGTTGATTCTCAGCTTCCCAGAGTGGAGTTGGCCCCCCTTTGCCGCTTATCCCCACCCCAGCAAGGATAGATTAGTCATCATGAATATCATGGTCTGCTCTTGGCTCCATTCACGGCTTGCCTGGGGGGATAATCATCAGCTGCCTCCTGATCTACCCTGATACTGTCCTCTTGTAATGAAGGTTCTCACTTTGTTTGATGATCAGTTCCCCCCCACTGACCATCCTACCCTGTTCAACTATCTATTCCTCTTATGACACTGCTCCTGGCTATAACTAATTCCGTCTTCTATGTGCCTCACAGTTTACTGAGCACATTTTCCTATCTCATTTAATCCTCTAAAATAACACTTTGAGACTTCCCTGGTGGTCCAGTGGCTAAGACTCCGCATTCCCAAAGCAGGGGCCGTGGGTTCCATCCCTGGTCAGGGAACTAGATCCCGAGCGCTGCAGCTAAGACCTGGTGCAGCCAAAATAATAACAATAACCCTTTGAAGTGGGTCTTTTTCTTTAAAAAATTATTTATTTACATTGAAGTACAGTTGATTTATGTTTCAGATGTACGATGAAATGATTCTTTTCTACTATAGTCATTGCAAGATAAGTACTATAAGTAGAGGCTTGTTGTTGATCTATTTTATAATAATAGGGTATATCTGTTAATCTCAAATTCCTAAGCTATCTCTCATAACCCTTTCCCCTTTGGCAACCCTAAATTTGCTTTCTATATCTGAGTCTGTTTCTGTTTTGTAAATAAGTTCATTTATATCTTTTTTTTCTTTTGGCCATCCAATTTTGGAATCTTAGTTCCCTGACCAGGAATTGAAGCCATGCCCTCTGCAGTGGAAATGCAGTCCTAACCACTGGACCACCAGGGAAGTGCCATCATTTGTATCATTTTTTTTAATGAAGCAGATCTTATCCTTCTTTTATTAATGATGGTCCAGAGAGACTTTAAGTAATTTGCCCAAGATAAGTGGCTGTGCTGGATGGACCTCAGCCAGCTCCTCTCTTTTCTGCTACCCCATCATCGGTGACCACACTTTCCTGGCCACAGGTGAGATCCTTTCCTTCTCTGTCCTCGGCTGAATCCCCATATGCCCGTCCACTGTTCTCATTCACTGCACTCTGAAAATTATACATTCCTTTATCCCCACATCCCCTCATAAGGCTGTGAGTCCCTCCAGGTGGGACACTCCAGTTCCATTTTCCAAGTGACCTAATAAATGTTTTTGATCACATGAAGTTCAAGCTACTTTAGCCTGTGTGTCTGGTTAGTTGTGGCTAGTTGACCATTTTGCCTTCACTTACATAAAATGAGTGGACGTGAAAAAGTGATGATACTAGAGAAAACGTGCAAGATCTCATGACCTTGGTACAATAGGGACAAAGTTGAGACATACTAAGTACTGTGGATGCTAATGGGGCTTCCCCAGTGGCTCAGCGGTAAAGAATCAGCCTGCAATTCAGGAGACGCAGGAGACTCAGGTTCTATCCCTGGGTTGGAAAGATCCCCTGGGGGAGGGCATGGTAACCCACTCCAGTATTCTCGCCTAGGAAGTCTCATGGACAGAGGAGCTTGGCGGGCTACAGTCCATAGGGTCGCAGAGTCAGACATGATTGAAGCGACTGAGCATGTGAGCACATGGATGCTAAAATCAATGACTCTCAGCTGGATGTGCAATGAGCAGTTGGTCTGCACTGTATTCAACTGGGAAGGAAAAGAACAAAATCAAGGCGTATATACAGAATGCTGGAAATGTATGATTTAGGTGTGTAACTAAAACGTGAGGGGTAATTAGGAATCTTAGGATTTTCTCATTTCCACTGGATGGAGCCCCTCCTTAGAACACAAGACATTTGATTTACTAGTGCACTCTTGATTCATATAGAAACATTTCCTTGGCACTCACCATGCACCAGGCCACGTTCTGGAGTGAATCCTAAGAGGTGAGTACGGTTATCACCCTTTTTTTTAGGTGAGGAAACAGAAGCAGAGAGAAGTAAAATAACTTGCCTCAGGTGCTCACTTCAGCAGCACATGTACTAAAATTGTAGGAAAAAAGAGAAGATTAGCAAGGCCCCTGTGCAAGGATGCCAAGCAAAATCGTAAAGCATTCCATAATTTTATTATCAACTCTCTACAAATTCTTATCTTCAGAGAAGACAATGTTTAAACCTGCATCACAATCACCCTTGTTTACTTGGAGCTTCAGCATCAGTCCTTCCAACGAATATTCAGGGTTGATTTCCTTTAAGATTGACTGGCTTGGGCTCCTTGTTTACCGTGTTTTTTTTTCTGGTCACCTCCCAGAGCTGACTCTCTCACCCTTAACATCTTTTGTCTTTAGATGAGGCTGGCAGGGCTACAGCCACTTTGGTGAGTTACTCAGTTTTTTCTGACTCTCTCCCATATATACGTGTTATTAAACTTTGATTTTCTCCTGTTTAAAAATAAATAAATGAGTAACTTGCCCCGGGCACACACCATCTGAGCAGTGGTGGCTGAATGCCAACACTGTACTCTTCACCAGCACCTCACAGTATCTCTGTCTTAATGCATTTGCAGAACACATCACGCATGAGCGCAGATGACTCTTTGAACCTCATGTGATGTGTCAAGGAAACCAAACATGCTCCTATTTTTAGCTGAATTCTTTCTGACACAAAGCAAGAAAGAGGGCATTGTGGTGGAATGACTCCCACATAGGTAGCAACTTATCCAGCATATATGAGCACTGGCTGATTTACAACTCAGATGGACAGGGATTTCATCCCTTTGAATACTATATTGTTATACGTTCTGGAGAGTGATTATTTTTGTGAAGAGGAGCAAAACAGATTAAAGGGAACAAAAAACTAAACAAAGGGAAAAATAAAAAGTTGCAGTGGATAAAGCAATTCAGTAAGAGAAAGCAAAAACAGGTTAAAAAAAAAGTTACTGTGTAATTATATCTCAATAAAAGAAAATTAAAACCAGGTTCCCAAGTGACTTTAATTTGAGTTGTTCAAGCCAACTTACACAAAATTATTTTGCAGTCTTATGATGCATTCGACAAGATCTCCAGGATCTAAACTCAAGTTGAGCCAAGCTTTAAGATAAAGCTAACTGCAGATGAAAAAGATATGGCCTCCTAAACCATCTTTATCTTGAAGAGATCAAAAAGGAAGGCCATGTTTTGTGAAATTCTCAAGGGAGAGAATACACATTTACTCAGTACAGATCACGTGCCAGGTTTATTGCCAAAAGTTGATCTCATTATCTCCAATTTACAGAGGAAGAAACCGAGGCTCAGTAGGTAATGAAAAGAGTGAAAACTGGAATCAGGCTTTAAATGCATGTCTCTTCATAATACAGCAGTCTGTCCACAAATTCTTGGTACATTATTATAGGTTTCTGATTTCAAAAGTGATTAACTCATTTTGTAATATATACACATATTGAATCATGATGTTGTATACCTGAAACTAATATAATGTTATATGTCAATTGTATCTCAATTTTTAAAAATTATTAACATTGTACATTTACCTACCTGAATCTAGAGCCACTTTAGTTACTGCCCTAGAGGGTCTAGACTTCTAGCCTAATAATTTTCAACCAAATGCATTATTATATCAATGAACTCTACAGGAACCTTACCCTTTAACAGAAGTAGATATCATTTTTTTTCAAGTTTTTTTTTTTTTACTACATTTCATAACAGGAAGCAACATTTTATATTGTGACCCACTACATATGCAGAGTGTTTAACTGCACTATTTCAAAAAACAATGTAAGGACTTCCCTGGTGGTCCAGCGGTTAAGATTCCATGCTTTTACTGCAGGGGCTGCAGGTTTGCTCCCTGGTTGGGGAAATAAGATTCCCCGAGCCGAGTAGCCAAAAAAGCTCCTCCAAAGCCCACAGTATTTAACTTTGTTACATGCTCTGCTCTCTTCATTTCTTTTCTATTCCATTTTTAAAATATGCTGGTCCTGAGCTGTTAAATTGATTTCATGGCCCACCAGTGTCTTAAGATCTACAGTTTGAGAAACACTGTACTTTAGGATTTGCGTTGATCTGGAGATTTTTTTCTCATTTGGTAAATGCAGAAATATAGGCTCTCCAGAATGAAGTGAGTTCTTTAAATGTACACAACTAAGAAGTATTGAATGGAGGACCTCAACACAGAATTCTGCCTTTACACCCAGTATTCTTCTGAATACAGAATTTTTCCAGAGGAATTGTGAATGAGAAACTGAAGGACACCCACATGCCCTCCCTGCAAGAAAAAAGGCTTAGCTACGTGAAGAAACGGGGGCGGGGGGTACACTTCCTAGGAGTCTCGCTGCAGCCAAGGCATTTGACAGTCCTTTCTGGAGGACACCTGGTCTGGGGCAGGTAAGATGCAGGAGCCAGGATTCAGAGGTGGATTCATAGTCCCTGCTGTGGGAGGGGCTCCTGTTTCAGTAGAGGAGTTCACGAAAACAGGTAAATTACAGTGCAGGCGAATCAGAACCATATTAGTGATGGAGGAAATTAAAAGAAATTAAAAGACAGTTGCTCCTAGGAAGCAAAACTATGACAAACTTAGCGTATTAAAAAGTAGAGAGGTCACTTTGTTGACAAAAGTCCGTATAGTCAAAGCTATGGTTTTTCCATGTACGGATGTCAGAGTTGGACTGTGAAGAAAGCTGAGAGCCGAAGAATTGATGCTTTTGAATTGTGGTGCTGGAGAAGGCTCTTGAGAGTCCCTTGGACTGCAAGGAGATCCAACCAGTCCATCCTAAAGGGGATCAGTCCTGAATATTCATTGGAAGGACTGATGCTGAAGTTGAAGCTCCAATACTTTGACTACCTGATGTGAAGAGCCAACTCATTGGAAAATACCCTGATGCTGGGAAAGACTGAAGGCAGGAGGAGAAGGGGACGACAGAGGATGAGCTGTTTCGATGGTATCACCGACTCAGTGGACATGAGTTTAAGGAAACTCAGGGAGATGGTGAAGGACAGAGAAGCCTGGCGTGCTGAAGTCCATGAGGTTGCAGAGTCAGACATGACTGAGCTACTGAACGATAACAAGTGATGGAGGAAGCACAGCTGGAGGTCAGAGAAAGGAGCTTGATTTCAGTTCAGAGCCTGGGAGAAGGGAGCTGAGGAGAGAAGCTGTGGCGGAGGGCGCACGGAGTGGCTGCAGTGGTGGTGGTGGTGGTGATACGGCAGACTGTCCTAAGGGTAGAAGGTACTGGGTGGGTAGAAAGAGGAGAGCATGTTAAGTAGCTGGAGCAACATGAGCCAACTGTAGGCCACTGAGGGGCAACGTGTAGGGCATGAAGAACAGTGGGGTAGGGGGTAGAAGCCCCTTTTGCAACTTAGCAGAGTCACCTTTGCCCACTAGACATTTTTTAATATTAAAAAAGTTAATTTATTTAGTTTATTTAGTTGTAGCATGTAAGATCTTCAATCTTCAATGAGACGTGAGAGATCTTTAGCTGCAACATGCAAACGCTCATTTGCAGCCTGTAGGAACTAGTTCCCTGATCAGGGTTCAAACCCAGGCTCCCTGCATTGAGAGTTCAGAGTCTTAGCCACTGGAACACCAGGGAAGTCCTGCAAGGAACGCTTTTGAAAGGCAAAACCCTTCAGTGGCTCCCCTCACTCTCGGAAAGATTCCAAACCTCTGACCACATCTCCCTCTCCCTGAATCCTCTGCCCACTGGCTACTGCCCAGAACTTGCCTCCCACCTGCTTCCCTCACTTACCACCAGCCACCCTGCCCTCCCCATCCCACGTGCTTCCTGCTCAGGGCTCTGGTATTCATTGTTCCCTCTGCCTGGTCCACTCTTCACACAAATAGCTGTATTTCTCTTCATGACTTCAATCAGGTCTCTTCACAAATGTTACGGACCAGAGAACCCTCCAAGTTGGAGAAGCAGCCTCCCTATCCCTCTTCATGTTCTCACTCTGATTTGACGGTTTCTTCATAGCACACCTCCTACAGTGATGTCGTTGTTCATTTGACAACACCCACCCACCCCCACTGGAAGGATCCCTGGGTTGGGAAGATCCCCTGGAGGAGGGCATGGCAACCCACTCCAGTATTCTTGCTTGGAGAATCCCACAGACAGAGGAGCCTGGTGGTCTACGATCCATAGGGTCCCAAAGAGTCAGACACGACTGAATCAACTTAGCACTCATGCACGCGCTCACTGGAGTGGAAGCTCTTAGGGGTGGGATTTGAATCTCTTCCTCCTTGCTATCTCTTCAACATCTGGGGTGGTGCCTCCAACCTATAGATGCTCCATAAACATATGTTGAGTGAGTTGCTTTGCTAAGGGGGCGAAGGAGACGGTGACAGAGTGTAAGTTGCCTGGGAGAGCAGAAAGCTTGGGAAGGCTTTGGACTTTCCTGGTCTATAGGACCAGGGCAGGTGTGCTTTTCACTGCTCATAGACTGGGACAGGTAGGTCCCCAGCTGGCACATGGGTTAAATGTGAAAGAGTTCAAAGGGGAGCTAATGAGGTAGAAGCAGAGGGGGGCCTGGTGTTCCATGGCCTCTGCCTCTTCCTTCTGGCTCCTGAGGTGCAGCATCAGAGCAAGCTCTAGAGTTACCTGCATCAGCTACACAGGGGCCTTCCTTGCCTCCAGGAGGACAGAGGATGAACCCTGAGACCCCTCCCACTGGAGGAAGGGCATCTCCGTCATGCTGGAGAGGGTGCTAAGGAACTGTTGCCCAGAACCCAGAACCCAGTCTGCAGGCAGAGAGGAGACCCTGGATCACAGCATTGTTGGGGTGGGTGCATGAAAATGAACCTATGACCAATGTAAGAGATTATTCTGAGGGTCCCGGAGGAGTTTTCCCAAGGTGTTCCGCTCAGATCTCTCTGAGCTGCCATCTTTGATTTCCAGTATTTTTTTCACAGACTGTGTGATGTGCCCCTATTAAAGAAGAAAGAAATGGGTGATAATGAGGGGTGAGGGCAGAGTTAGAGAGAGAGTTGGGGAGAGACAAAGAGACAAGGAAGGAAGAGAAGAACAGAAGGAAAAAGGCACTGAGAGAGGGAACATAAAGAGAAAACCTTGGGATAGGAGATGTCAGGCGAAGATCAAGACATTAAAGGAAGGAGAGAGAATCGGGAGAGAAAGGCAAGTGCAAGGAAGCTGCACTTGCTGGGACAGAAGCTGGGATTTCCCTGGTAGTCCAGTGGCTAAGCCTCTGGCACTCCCAATGCAGGGGACCTGGGTTCAATCCCTGGTCAGGGAAAGATCCCACATGCCACAACTAAGACCTAGCACAACCAAATAAACAATAAATACTGAAAGAAAGACAAAAGCCATAAGAGGACACAATGGCTGGAATGAGATAAAAGTGGGCACCAGGACACGCAGAAGGTTGGAGAAGGGAGATCACACAGCTCATCCTTGACTGCCCTCCTAGATCTCGGAATCTCCTCACCAGGAGCCCCGCCCTACTTCCGGCTCCCCAGGGTGGGGCTCCTTTGTTTCCTGGGATGGGTCCTCAGCACCAGATGGTGAGCCTGTCCTCTGAATGCTGGGCTCCTGGTTATTAATAACCGAGGCTAATGGTTCCAGTCCCTCCCTGGCCTCTGTCCTTCTGACCTGTTACCTCAGTGGGTGAGAGGGTGAGTCCTGGAGGGGTCCCAGAAGAGAAGGGCTGACAGAAGAAATCGATGACACCAATCGTGGGAAGTTTCAGACCCACAGGAGGGAGTCTTTGCCCTGTGTGGGCTACAGTGCCAGGCAGATTCAGCTATGGTGCCAGAAGTCCTGAGGGCCCAGCACGGCCCCCCGGGGAGGTCCTGTCTGCTTTTCTTCCTCAGCTTCCCATTTGCCCACTAAACTGACTATCTGTTCCGGGGAGGGGGATCTGCAGGTGTTGCCTCAAGTCACTCTTCTTAGAGAGAAAAAGTTTGTGAAGAGGCTGACAGATTGAGGATGGATGGTTGGAAGAAATAGAAAGTACAACAAAATATTAACCATGAGAGGGTTTCCCTGGTGGCTTAGTGGTAAAGAATCCACTTGCCAATGCAGAAGACATGGGTTCGATCCCTGATCCTGGAAGATCTTGCGTGTCGCAGAGCAGGTACGCCCATGCGTTGTCATCACTACTGAATCTGTGTTCTAGAGCCTACGAGCCACAACTACTGAGCCCTCCTGCAGCAACTACTGAAGCTCTCGCCCCCTAGAGCCTGTGCTCTGCAACAACAGAAGCCACTGTAGTGAGAAGCCTGCGCACTGCAACGAAAAATAGCCCCTGCTCCTCACAACTAGAGAAAAGCCGGTGCAGCAACGAAGACCCGGCACAGCCAAACATAAATACATAAAATTATTTTTTAATGAAGTAGAGCTTTGTTTCGTCTGACTCAGTTTAATAAAAAAATTAACCATGACAGAATCTACATGGTGAGCATATGGATGTTCACTGTATATTCTTTCAACTTTTCTGTACTTTGAATTTTTTCATATAAAATATGAGAGGAGAGAAAAAAATTGCCCAGCAAATAGTATAAGGTGTTGGGAGTGTGATCCCTTTCCAAGACAGTCTATATTTCAAATGCCTGGAGAGGGCAATGTTTATCCTGAGAGAGGGCAGATTGCAGGTAAGGGCACCAGCAGAAATCAAACAGGGGAGGGAGAACCCTCGATAGCACCAGGTGATGAGTAGTGCTGCCCGCACACAGCTGCTGGTCTCTCGGTTGGTGATCTTTTCTCAAGTTTATTCTGCCTCTCCTGAGATCTAGGCCTTGGCCCAGAGTTGGCCCCACCCTGCCACCTGTAACCCTTAGGATAGGATAAGTTCCAGATCCTGCCTGACAACTGATCCTAGGAGTCTGGTCGTGTTTGTTCAGGAGGTGAGGTTCACACAGCAGGGGGAGGGCTTGGACTTGGTATAAGAGATCTGGAAGTTTCTAGGGGGGCTATTTTGCACTTGAAACTGCCAGGTAAGGGCTGACAGAGGTGTGGGCTAAGGGGTGACAGGGATTCCTGGATCTGAGTTAGGGGGAAATTCAAGCTCAGCTGAAGAAGAGACTTCCTAGACTGAGCAGCAGGAGAGACCTGGGTGTCAACTACCTGGGGCATCTGAATCGGAGCTAGTCTTAGGTGTAAAGATGTCTGGATCTCAACTGTAGGGCTGGAGACACCGGGGATACACCCATGGCCAGATTTGTGTTAGCAGAGAAAGAGGTATGACAAATAGACCAGGCACCTGGGATCTAATATCTTGAGCTGATTCCAGCTCCTTCTCAAACTTCTTGGGCTATCCCATCTCCACCAGAACTGCTTGGATGGTGATACTGGCTGTCTCTTCTATTACCGTGTTCACTCTCCAAGTGACAGATAAATGCTCTAAAATGCTCCTTTCTTTCCAATTTGAGAAAAGGACCAACCTAGGAATTTATACTATGCCCCAGATGCCCCACAAGCTGGGCCAATCTACCCCAGCCCGACTTCCTTTAGGCTTTTCTCAGACTCCTGGTTTGATGAACTCAACCATCTCTATAATTTGGAGATGTCCTCCACTTTTTTTTTTTTGGCTTTGCTATGTGGCTTGTAGGTCTTAGTTCCCCAACCAGGGATGGAACCTGTTCTCCCTGCAGTGGAAGTGCGGAGTCCTAACCACTGGACCACCAGGGAAGTCCCTCACTTCTTTAGAAAATTCCTTTCCTGCTTTGTGCTAGGAGGGAACAGGGGTCGACACAGCTTAATCCAGATAGAAAGTCAGGATTGATCTAGCCTGGGAGGGAAGAGGAGGGTTGGTTGTAGCCAGACAGGGGAGAGGGAGAGGGATTAAGGACACATAAGATAGTATCTGTGATGAACAGGACTAGAGACTATGGGCAGTTCTTTCAAACCCCAAGACTGAGTGGATGAGGTCTGCATTGAAGGACCAAGAACCCCAAGACTCAGCTGGAGGTCAGAGGCACCTGGGTAAATGGCCTTCGAGGGGATAAGGGCGACTATTCACTTCCTTTCTTCTCACTCCAGCCCCAGGATGTTGACTGCTGCTCTTCTCGCCCTACTTTGTGCCTCAGCCTCTGCCACAGAGAGTAAGCGAGAAGCCCGGAGTCCAGGACAGATCAGGGGAAGACAGGCGCCCGCACTGCGAGCAGCCAAGGCTTTCAGAGGCTGACTTGGGGTGGTTGGAACCGAGTTGTGGGAGGAAGAGGGGTGATGGGCAGAAACTGAGCTCTCAGGGGATTTCTGCCCCCAACTCCTCCTTTCCCTCCAGTTCAGCCCAGGGCCTCCTCCTACAGTGGAGAATATGGAGGTGGGGGAGGAGAACGATTCTCCCAGTCTGGAAACCAGCTGGATGGCCCCATCACCGCCATTCGCATTAGAGTCAGCAATTACTACATCGTAGGGTAAGCGTCTTCGAGATTCTGTGCTTTGGCGACCTTCTAGGATCTTACTAAATTAGGAAGGTCTCAGTCACTTTGGGTCACATCAGTAAGTCACAGGGATAACATGATATAGAAAAGTTATTAGATGACTTGGATTTGAGACCTGTGCTGCCGAAACCTGTAAGACTCCCACATGTGTGATCTTGAGTAAATCATATACCTTAAACTCTGAGGGACCTGGGCATTGTCTAGTTTACCCCCACCCAAGGTTTAAATCCCACCTGGCATCCTCCTTCTCTAGCTTGATGCCTCTCCCCAAACATGTGTCCTTCTGACACTGGAGCCTGGCACAGCACGAACAAGTCTCTCCCCTCGTGGGGGCCTTTCAGATGTTTGGGAAAAAAAAAAACAAAACCTTTTCTTCTTTCAAGTAAGGGGTGGGGGCCCAATGGGAATGTAGACTCCAAAGGCAAACTCTGATTTTTACTGTCTGGGTGATTCCAGGCAAGCTGTTTTCCCTCTGTGAGCCTGATCATCAGCAAGATGAGGAGCTGAAGTTCTGTGTATGCCCTTCCAGGGCTCATCCAACCCTCACACTCTTCAGGGCTGTTACCTCGGTCACTAGTCTGAAGGTCTCAGCCTGTAGGCCAACAGCTCCTGTATTCTGATCACCTTACTCAGTGTCTCCCTTTCTTCCCTCCTCACTCCACCCCTAGTCTCCAGGTGCGCTACGGCACGGTGTGGAGCGACTATGTGGGTGGCACCTCGGGAGACCTGGATGAGATCTTTCTCTACCCTGGGGAATCCATTGTCCAGGTGTCGGGAAAGTACAAGACCTACCTGAGAAAGCTGGTCTTTGTGACGGACAAGTTCCGCTTCCTGTCTTTCGGGAAAGACACAGGCACGAGTTTCAACGCTGTCCCCCTGTACCCCAACACTGTGCTACGATTCATCAGTGGCCGAGCTGGCTCCCTTATTGATGCCATCGGCTTCCACTGGGACCTCTACCCCTCTGATTATGAGAGCTGCTGAGTTGCACCGCAACCCTACAATGGGGACCTGGGAACCCACTCACCACTAACCACCATCCAATTAAAAAAACCACCATGTCTCAATTAAAAAAAAAACAACAAACAATAAAAGGGCATGACTACAGCTAGTGGGATGCACCTCTTGACTCTGGGTAGGAATGTGCGAATCTCATTTCTGGCTACTTGTTGTGTGTTAGTCTGGGGAAGAGTGGGAGGATGAGGGAGAGAGGTGAAAGAATCCTGAGCTTTTCTTCATAATTTATCAAGAGGAGATGAGGTCTTCCCTAGTGGTCCAGTGCTTAAGAGTCTGCCTGCCAGTGCAAGAGACACTGGTTCGATGCCTGGTCTGGGAAGATCCCACATGTCGAGGAACAACTAAACCCATTCGCCACAACCACTAAGCCCACAAGCCCATGCACCGCAACAGGAGAGTAGCCAGGGCTCGCCACAACTAGAGAAAGTCAGAGTGCAGCAACAAAGCACAGCCCCAAATAACTAAATTTTACAAAAGTATTTTCAGTTGAGATAACTTTTAGAAATATAGAAGAGATAAGATACTGGCCTGAACTGATTCTTTTTTTTCAAGTGTTTACCCAAACTGGAGGCTGAAGGTAAGGCCAAAGTCGTGGCTTATCGCCCAAACTCCAGATGTTTCACTCTCCAACCCTTTCCTCCTTTGTCTTCTTGAGACAGTGCCTCTCCACCGACAGGCTGTCACCTCACTCTCCTGACCTCAACCCACCCACTGTTTGTGGGTGCCTGGTTGATCATCCTTCGTTTTTTCCCAGAACCCACCCAACTCCCAAAGTTTAGCCCGAGTGCCTGCCAAGGACTCTGGCTATTTACCCCATCCTAGTTCCCGCCTTTACACGAAAGTCCTGGGGTCCATGCTCAGCTCTCTCAGACCTCAGTTCTTTCCTCCGGAAGTCACCACCTCAGCAGCTTCTACTCTGCCAACTGTTGTTGCTGTCTAGTCACTCAGTTGTATCCAACTCTTTATGACCCCATGGACTGTAGTTTGCCAGGCTTCTCTGTTCATGGGGTTTCCCAGACAAGAATACTGGAGTGGGTTGCCATTTCCTTCTCTAGAGGATCTTCCCAACCCAGGGATCGAACCTGCATCTCCTGCATTGGCAGGCGGATTCTTCACCACTGAGCCACCAGGGAAGCCCACGCTGCCAATTTTACCCTCAAAACAAAAGGGTATTCCAGGAGGTGGGGTTGGGGTGGAGATTTTCCATCATGTTTCTGTGGACTGAACGGGCTGCTTAGAGTTCAGGGGAAGCATTAGGGGACTGGACATATTCAGCAAGGATTTAAGGGTATGTAGTTGCTTTGGAAATTCTAGTTCTCGGTCCCAAATTTTTGACAGTTTTTTGTTTGTATATTTGTGCTCGTGGTGGTGATTCCTCATTGCTCCCAATAGGTTTATTCACATCCCAGGGAATTTCGGTCACATTTTTTCCCAATTAGACAAAAATAACAGTCATGTATATGTAATTTTATAAAGAAATATTAGCATGATACAAACTCATGACTAGTCTGTTTCTTATAAAAATGCCTTTATTTCTCTCAAGTCCATGGAATGGAATATTATGCAACTATATTTTTATTGATATATAAATCACATAAGATAAAATTCACCCCACTTTTTGACTGAGCCCCTGTGTGATGTGGGATGATTGGCATGGTTCCCCAACCTGGGTTGGAACCCACACCCCCTGCATTGGAAGCACGAAGTCTTAATCACTGGCTGGCCAGGGAAGACCCATAAAATTCACCCTTTAAAAAAAATTTTATTTATTTTTTGGTTGGGTCTTCCTTGTTCTTCACGGACTTCTCATTGTGGTAGCCTTTCTTGTTACAGAGCCCTGGCTCTAGAGTGCATGGACTTCAGTAGTTGTGGTATGTGGGCTTAGTTGCCCCATGGCATGTGAAATCCTCCTTGAGCAGGGATCGAACCATGTCCCCTGCATTGGCAGGTGGATTCTTAGCCAGGGCACCACCAGGGAAGTCCAAAATTCCCCCTTTTAAAGTATGCCTTTCAGAGGTATTTAGTGTATTCACAGATTGTGGAACCATCATCACTCTCTAATCCCAGAATAGTTTCACCACCTCAAAAAGAAACCCCGTCCCCATGAAGCAGTCACTCTCCATTCTCCTCTCCCCCAGCCCCTAGTAACCCTCTTTTCTGTCTCTATAGGTTTGCTTATTCCAGACCTTCCACACAGATCAAATTATACAACAACATGGCCTTTTATGTCTACTTTCTGCCATTTAACATAGTATTTTCAAGTTTCACCCATGTTACAGCATATATCAATACTTTAGTCCTTCTTATGGCTGAATCTGACAGCCTTTTGACAGATCAGATATTTGGTCAACTTTAGGAAAGCCTCTTTTTTTTTTTTTTCACCCAGTTAGGGGACTGGCACCAATGGGGCAGCCATGGCAGAAGGGAATTAAGGGGAGGGATTCCTGGCTTTTATCTAGTCCTTATTAGGTTTTGGCAGATTAAGGAAAATGTCCCCTTACTTAAAAACTTGAGTTTTAAGAGTGCTGAATTAAGCTAATCACACATTTACCAAATAGTCCCTGCTAAAGGGTAGGAATACAAAGAGTACTGAAGATCTGGTTCTTTTCCTCTAGTTAAAACTGTTGGTTTGGTGGCATAACAAAGGTGATTTTCATAATATGCTAAGAGAGCCAAAAGGAGGGTTAACTTTCTCTGGGAGGTCAGGGAAGTCTGTGTGTGTGTGTGTGTGTCTGTGGAGGAACAGTACTAAGTCTAGATTATGTAGAAATATGAAGATATTTCTCTCAAGTCCATGGAATGGAATATTATACAACTATATTTTTATTGATATATAAATCACATAAAATTCATCCCACTTTTTGACTGCACCCCTGTGTCATGTGGGATGATTGGCATGATTCGATACAGGCAAAATGGTTCAGTGATTCAGTACAGGCAAAATGCAAAGCACAATTGGGCAAAAGAAGAAGCCTCACAGAAAGGCAGGAACCATGAACATAATACTGAACTATTTAAACTTTATGGGCTATGGGATGGCACCGAATCAAATTTTGCCCATTGGATTGATAAGCTGTACATCATTTTTCTGGTGTAAATTGGGGAAATCGAAGAAAGATAAAGCAGGATGAGATAAAACAGTTAAGAGACTAGTTCTAGATCAGAAATGATAATGTCTGTACAAAGGCAATAGCATGAGAAAGAGAGGAAAGGGAAGAATTTGAGAGATTTGAGGGGGAAGATAGGCTCAGAAGAATTGATAAGTAAATGCAAGAGGGTGAGTGAAAGAGAATTTAGAACTACCACATCAGTAGCTTGGGCATCTGGGAAGAAAGATATTCTCTGAGATGCGGAGTACAAAAGAAAAACTAAATAGCTTTTGGACTCATTGAGTTTTTTTAATGTTTATTTTCTTTATTTATTTGGCTGTGTCAGCTCTTAGTTGTAGTACGTAAGATCTTCGATCTTTGTTGAGGCAGGCAGGATCTTTATTTGCAGCATTCGAACTCTTAGCTGTGGCATGTAGGATCTAGTTCCCCGACCAGGGATTGAACCTGGGCTCCCTGCAGTGGGAGCACAGAGCCTTAGCCACCGGACCACCAGGAAAGACCCTGGTGTCAGCTCTTATATCCAACTTTGCTCTTCTTGGCTACTTAAGGATCTAGTTTGGAAGGTTTTTTTTTTTTTTTTTTTTTTTTTTAATTGTTTCTCTTGGAATATCAGGTGTTTAACAATTGGAATTGCCACCAGGCAGACGCAGATCCCTAGGAAGTAGATCCAACCATCATTCCCTTTCAAGAGCTAAGGAAATTAAGGCACAAAGAGGTTAAATATCTTGACCCCAGGTGCCTGGCAACAAAGCCCTGTACCTAAGCTATTTTTTTATTTTAGAAGTCCTGACTCCCTGAGCTATGCTCTTTTCACTATTTCTGGCAGGTATCTTACCATATATCTGGGGACTGACAACAGATGTGAAAACCTGAATGGAAGTGTTAATTGCTCAGTCGTGTCTGACTCTTTGTGACCCCCATGGACTGTAGCCCTTCAAGTTCCTCTGTCCATGAAATTCTCCAAGCAAGAATACTGGAGTGGGTAGTCATTCTCTTCTCCAGGGGATCTTTGGGATCTTCCCAACCCAGGGATCAACCCAAGTCTCCTGCATTGCAGGCAGATTCTTTACTGTCTGCACCACTAGGGAAGCCCAAATAGTCCTCTGTAAAGTGCAGGGAAGACCAAAATGCCAATCATCTAATAGTTCTTGAGATTCCTGAGACAGTTAGGGGTCTGCAAGGTCCAAACTATTTTCATTAAAAAACTGAGATACCATTTAACTTTTTACTTAAATTCTTTCTTGAGTATATTGCTGAGTTTTCAAGAGGTTATATAATGTGTGATATTACAACAGACTGACTACAGAAACACATGTAAGAATCCTGCTATTTCATCTTAAAGCAGACATTGTGTGTGCAAGCTCAGTTGTGTCCAACTGTTTGCAACCCCATGGACTGTAACTGACCAGAATCCATGGGATTTACTAGCCAACAATACTGGAGAAGGTTGCCATTTCCTACTCCAGGGGATCTTTCCTACCCAGAGATAGAACTAGAGGCTCCTGAGTCTTCTGCAGTGGCAGGTGGATTCTTTATCACTGGATTACCTGGGAAGTTCAAACCAGACATTAGGTTTGTAAAAAGGTAAAACAATGTCACTCTTCTTTTTTGCTTTGGAAAATTGTCATTTTAAAAACTAAAATGTTATCTATGTTATATGTAAAAAGTTTATTATTGCAATTTTGGGCAATTTTTAAATGGAGACATAATTCATACAACATAAAATTTATCATTTCTAAGTGTACATTTTGGTGGTTTTTAGTACATTCACTGTGTTGTGCAACTATCACCACTGTCTAATTTCAGAACATTTCCATCACCCCTGAAAGAAATTTCAATCTATTAGTAACAGTTCCAGTTCATCAATTCCTTACCATCCCCTGCCAATCACTAATCAACTTTCTGTCTCTATGGATTTGTTTCTGTAGTTTTTTAAAGTGTATTAATACATGTTTCAAATTTGAATTCATTTCTAACCCAGTAAATATGGATATATCGGTTCAGTTCAGTTCAGTAGCTCAGTCATGTCCGATTCTTTGCGACCCCATGAATCACAGCATGCCAGGCCTCCCTGTCCATCACCAACTCCCGGAGCTCACTCAGACTCATGTCCATCGAGTCAGTGATGCCATCCAGCCATCTCATCCTCTGTCGTCCCCTTCTCCTCTTGCCCCCAATCCCTCCCAGCATCAGAGTCTTTTCCAATGAGTCAACTCTTCGCATGAGGTGGCCAAAGGACTGGAGTTTCAGCTTTAGCATCATTCCTTCCAAAGAAATCCCAGGGCTGATCTCCTTCAGAATGGACTGGTTGGATCTCCTTGCAGTCCAAGGGACTCTCAAGAGTCTTCTCCAACACCACAGTTCAAAAGCATCAATTCTTTGGCACTCAGCTTTCTTCACAGGCCAACTCTCACATCTATACATGACCACTGGAAAAACCATAGCCTTGACTAGACGGACCTTTGTTGGCAAAGTAATGTCTCTGCTTTTCAATATGCTATCTAGGTTGGTCATAACTTTCCTTCCAAGGAATAAGCGTCTTTTAATTTCATGGCTGCAGTCACCATCTGCAGTGATTTTGGAGCCCCCCAAAATAAAGTCTGACACTGTTTCCACTGTTTCCCCATCTATTTCCCATGAAGTGATGGGACCAGATGCCATGATCTTCGTTTCCTGAATGTTGAGCTTTAAGCCAACTTTTTCACTCTCCACTTTCACTTTCATCAAGAGGCTTTTTAGTTCCTCTTCACTTTCTGCCATAAGGGTGGTGTCATCTGCATATCTGAGGTTATTGATATTTCTCCCCCATATAAACAGAAGATCTTTGGAGCCTTAATTTTTAAGAATTCAAAGGCATTCCAAGGCCAAAAAAATTGAGAATCACTGGTGTTGTATTTGTTTTCTGATATGTTGGACATAATGTCTAAACCAGGGCCCTACCAGGAGCTCAAAGATGGTTAAGCTTCCACAAGGGCTAGGGAACTATTTAACAGACTAGATCCACAGGACATGGGGGCAAGGGTGAAGCTGACCAAGATTTAAGTCACTGAGTAAGAGACGAACCAGGCCTAGACAGACCAGGGACATGCTGAGTTACAAAATAAAGAACCTCCGAGTTGGTCTCCTAGGCTCAGACATAGGACGTAAGAGGACATAGGTCACCTGGCCTCTACACCTCAGAGTGGCTTTGGGCTCAGCAAGAAGTGAGTGCAACGTGATTTATCCACAATCTAGCCAGCGTGGTCCTGACCTAAATCAGTGACTACACCGCTGACTGGCCCTGACGGCAAAGTGCCCAAATAAAAAGATTCCAGCCCCACAAAGGCGAGAAACAACTTCTGAGGCAAGAACCTGTAAAGCTGGAGATCACTGCCAGTCGTTTAGAATAATTCCCTTTCCGTGCAACATCTTTATTCCTGTAACGTGCTTTTATTCTGCCACTAAAATAGCGAAAGCTTTATTCAGTTCAGAGAAAATTTTCGATAAATCAATTAAATGCCTTCGATCACCCTTTGCTCAATTCATACCACAATTCGTAGCTATTTGAGGGGGAAAATGAAGCGAAAAGGCTACACTTAACGCAAACCTACCCCTGGAAACCAGAAGGTATTCGGAGCCCAGGACGCCGCAGCGTTCACTAGTGGCCCAGACGGCCACTGTCGCGAAAGCCTAGGGCGGCGGAGTTTGCACGGGAGCGCCGGCCCGACGTCAACGGCTAAGTAGCCGACGTACGCGCATGCGCTCTCCTCCAGGGGAAACTTTCTTGAAAGACCGGGAGGCCAGCCCTAGAGGGCGGGATAGTGGTAGGCAAATACAGGAGCTTCCGGCGACGAGTAGCCGTGATTGGTGAAAACCAATGGAGAGGGCGGGGCAGCGGGAAATTCGAATAGAGAGGCGGGCCCAGTGGGGGAGTGGGATGGACGCGGGGCTCCCGGCGCGGAGGCGACGCGAGATGGCGGCGGCGATCTCGGGTAAGTTAGCCCGACTCGGGCAGGGCGGCTGCTGTAGCCTGGAGTCTTGCGGGGCGATGGGTCGGAGTCCAGTGTGGGCTCGGTGAGTTGTTCCGGAGACCGCGGTATGGCGCGGGGGCGGGGAGGAGAAAGCTGGGAGTGTGGGTGGGAGTCGCAGTTCTGCTTCCTGCTCTCGCTGTCCGTCTGTAGACCCGGGTTGAGACCTAGTTCCGGCGCAGTTTTGACCCCAGCTCACTTTTCCCTATGAACGTCAGTTTTCTTTGTTAATAAAATGGGGACAGTGACCCATCTCGGAAGATTACAGGAGTAAGCGAGCGAAAAGTAGCTAACTTTATTCTCTAACCATAGGGACAAAAGGGATCTAGATACACGTTTGGTTGGGGTAAGAGTTCCTGTATGACGTGTTGTTTGGGTTCAGGGAGATCCCTGAGAGAGGTAAGAGGTTCAGACGGGCTGCAGCAGAGTGTGAGTTGACAGCATAAGATGTGCTGTTATCACAGAAAAGGGAAGTAGGGACTGTTTCTTTTTCTTGTAGCCCTGCAAGTCAGAACTGTTGGAAAGGTTACTAGGACATTCAGAATCTTGCTCTTCTGTCTTTGTGTACACTGAATTCTGGTCAGTGATTATAATGGGCACCATAGAATTTATCTGAGACCTTACTGTTTGTCGGGCCCTGTTTGGAAACAAAGCTATTTAATAGGATGTCAAGCACATGTTGAGCCCTTGATAGGAGTGAGGCACAGTTGTAAGTACGTTATGGTGATAATCATTTAATCTCTACGTGCTGGTATGAGGTAGTTTACTATTGTTCCTGTTTTACAGATGAAGAAACCAAAGAACCATAGATAGGTTAAAAAGCTTGCTCAAAGTTAACACAACCAGTAAATAGTGGAGTCTGAATTCGTACTCAGCAAATCTGATTCTAGAGTCTCTGCTCTTAACCATTTTGCCCAAGCACATGATATTCCTGCCATCTGAGCACAACCTCCCCTCAGCCTTCCAAGATCCACTGTGTCTGGTACATTGTAGATATCACAAAAATGCTTGAGTGAATATTGTCCCTTCTTTAGAGGATCTTTAGTCTGTATCAGTAGTCATAAAAATCTATAACATAGTGAAAAGCAATGAGAGGTATGTATAAACTACTATAGGGAACACAGAATCTGAAGTAAACTCTTGGGTATTCTAGGAAGACTTCATTAAGGAAGTGATATTTGAGGGGGGTTTCAAAGGTTGGATAGAAGTTTGCTAGGCTTTGTTGGATGGAAAAGACCACCAATTGATCTATTTCTTATGTTGTAAAGAGAGGCCAAAGATGCTCTCTTTGGCTCAATTTCCTAATCAATAAAAGAAGAGTTAAGTTGAATGAAGCTTGGGAATCATGGGAGGAGGGGGAAATTAGAAATAATTAGAAGTGCTAACTTCGCCCAACCTCAAAGTGACTTTTTAAAAAAATATATTATTTTTTTCAAAGTGGCTTTTATGGTGAAATAGACTCTTCTACCATTGGCAGTTGTGTGAGTGTGCCTCCTTCCAACTTCCCCTGGACTCTGAGCTGTGGAGGAAGAATGGCAGTGGCCACAGTTTATGGTATTCATTTGACAGATCTTACTTTGTTCAGCAAATACCCCCGAGAGCCTATTCTGTGCTGGATGTTGGGAATATAAAGGCAAGCCAAGTAAGACTTGTTTTCACTGAATTCACAGTTAGATGAAAAAGACAGACAAATGCACAGCTACAGGAGAGTGTGATGGAGAAGCTAGGGAGGAAGTAGAGGGAGAATGATTGGAAGGGAATGAGACTGGAGGCAAGGAGACCAGTTGGGAGGCTGTTGAAATGAAGACAACCTTGGCAAAGACTGCACAGTAGGAAAGAAGAGGACTTATTTTAAAAACGTAGAATTAACATATGTTAATGAAGAACTGGTGTGAGAAATGAGAGAGAAGATGGAGTTAAGAAAGCCTCTCCGATCTTTGGGGTTGGTTCCATTTATTTACGTTAGAGAGCGTAGAGGGAAGATGGGGTTGCAGAGGGATGGGGAAGGATTCAGTTTAAGACAGTGGAGTTTGAAATACCATGTAAGAGGAGGTGTCAGGGCAGCAGAGAGCACTCTGGTGTGGAGGTGTCAATTAGGAGTCATTAGCCTTGAGATGGTAATTGAAGTCAGGAGCACAGGTGACATGCCTGTGAAATTAGTCAGTCAGTAATGGTGTTCTCAACTGGGGGCAATTGTGTTCTCCATGGGGACACTTGTGATATCTGGAGACGTTTTTGGTTGTTGCAGTGGTCATGGTGGTGGGGTATGTGCTAAACTTCCTACAATGCATAGGGGAGCCCCATCCCCAAAGAATTATCCAGCCCACAATATCAATAGTGCAGGAATTGAGCAACCCTGATCTAGAAAGAGGATAGAAGGAGCTAAGGGAAAACATCTAAGACTGGAAGAAACTAAGGAGTGACTAGACAGCTGGTGGGTGGCAGGAAAACTAAGGGAAAAGTGTATTTTCCAAAGGAAAGTGGATCTGGGGTGTTGAATACTGCAGGGAAGTCGAACAGGATGGGGACTGAACCCGGCTGTGGGCTCTAGCAGTAAAGAGGTCACTGGTGACCCTGTGAATGATGAGGGCAGGAGTGAGTTGCTGCCTTGAAGGGAGTAGCAAGAGAAATGTGTAATTACAATAGCTGACATCTGCTGAGTGCTTATGCTGGTACTGTGTTAAAACATTGTATGTACGTTATTTCTCTGGCTCCTCACAATCTTATGAGGTAGATACTGTTATTTTTAAAAAAAGAAACTGCGGTTTGAAGAGGTTAAGAAAGAAGCCTTCCCAAGGTCACACAGCTAGTAGAGGAACTTGTCTCCGACTCTGAGGCCCATGGGGATGTAGGGTCTAAGAAGGCCCAGGAATCACATAATGCACTTTAGAGTTAGACCTTCATCTGAAGCTCTGTCACTAGCTAGCTATTGACTATGGGCAAGCTAGCTAACCTCTCTATGCTGCCATTTCCTCATTTGGAAAATGGATGAATATATAACAAGATGCTTACTGGGTTTTTATCAAGTACCAGTGCTGTTGTGCTTCCTAGGTGGCGCAGGGGTAAAGAATCCGCCTGCCAGTTGGCAGGAGACACAAGAGACACGGGTTTGATCCCTGGGTCGGGAAGATCCGCTGGACTAAGAAATGGCAACCCACTCAGTATTCTTGCCTGGAAAATTCCATGGACAGAGGAGCCTAGCAGGCTACATACAGTCCGTGGGGTCATAAAGAATCCAACATAACTGAGCATATACACACACACCAATGCTATTGCTGTTCTAAGCACTTTTATGTGAATGACCTTATTTACTGCCATAAGAACCCAACAAGTATTTTTATTTATCCCCATTTTGACAGGTTGTGGAAATTGAGGCATAGGGATGGAAAATCATTTCCCCAGGTTATTTAGTTAGTTGTTAAGTGGCAGAGCTAGGATTTGAACCTAGGCCATCTTAACTAGAATTGTTACCAACCTACTTACTATGTACTAGTTACTGTGTTGACATTTTACATGTTACTTCTTTTAATCCTCATTAAGATTCTTCCAAGGCCCTCCTCGCCCTATTTTATAGACAAGAAAACTGGGGCTCATGGGTGTTAAGTCACTTGCCCAAGGTCACAAGCTGATAAGTGTTAGAGCTGGAATTGAAATCCAGCTCTGTCTAGCCAGAGTCTATACTCTTTCTGCATCACCACAGACTTCCCCTTCCCCTTGTACTGCTCACTGAGCTTCTTTGAGTGCTTCTGTATCTACTATCCCTGCTGTCACTGAAAAAAACCTGGGAAAGACAGGCCAGGGGAAGTTCCTGCACACAGTTTTGAGAAGTCATTGACCTCTTTGCAGTCTTAGTTTTCTCATCTGCATGTTTCTACTTCCTTCTGACTTTCAGGACTGCCATGAGGGTCAAATGAAAACTCGATGCCCAAGTGCTTCGTAAACTTTAAAGTGAGAAATGGGGTTGCTAGCTTCATTTGTCAGATGAAGGAACGGAGGCCTAGTGTTTGGAACAGGCCGTCTGTTGTGGGTATACCTTACTTACATAAAAGATTCTTCCTGGGGTAGCCTGTCCTGCTGCTTCTATGTTGGCCACAGATACCAGCCTGCTACCTTAATATGAGGTCCGTGGGTCCCAGCAACCAGCTGCCACCGCCAGCAAAAATGGAGAGTCAGAGCTACCAAGAACTTTCCCAATTGGTATGTGACAGGGAGGCAATACGACATCCTCATTAAAAGCAGATTTTTGGAGGTGGAATCTAGATTTGAATTCTGTTGTTAGCTATCAGCTATAGTATAGTATCTGAAATACAGAAATACCTACCTCATAGATTTTTTCAGCTCACAGAAAGAAAAGCCCTTTTTTTTTTTTCCAGTTGTATCTTATGTTTTTTTGATGATAAAAATAACTCCCCCCCCCCCCTCCGCCACTGCCAGATGACTTAGATTTAATTATGAGAAGCAAACTAAACAGAAAACTTAACGCAGAGAAGCACTGCATGTTAGTGCCTTTGCAAGCTGTGGGACTGGAGGCTGCCTCTTAACTTTATCCTTTCCAAAGTTGTCCACAGTGTCGTGGTTTTTTTTGTGTTTTTTTGTTTTTTTTTTTAATTTTTTGACCACACTGCTTGGCATGCAGGATCTTAGTTCCCTGACCCGGGATTGAACTCACAGCTTCTGTAATGGAAGCACTTAACCACTGGATCACCAGGGAAGTCCTGTTATTTTTTACTACAAATGTTACAGCATTACAGAACTGGGTAACATAGAAAATAAACCCACATGACCCTCCACAGAGAGAAAACCATACTTAACAGTTTGTGCAGGGGGACATATGTATGTATGTACAAACTTATATATATAAGAAACTCCAGGCAAGAATAGAGGCACGGAAAGGTCAGGGAGTTCAGTGACTGGTTTTTAGATGGGGTAAATGTCCACTTCCTTAATCCTAGAAAAATCCCGTGAGGTCCTGGTCTGCCACACCTTGACAATTCAATGTCCCACTGCAGCATAAGCATTACCTAGAAGTTGCTAGAAATGCAGAATCTTTAGATCCTTTAGGTTATTTGTATACACATCACAATTTACACCCACTTATACCTACTTACTGAGGATAGGAACAGAGGCCAACCTCGCAGACACACCCAGCACGGCCAGGGTTCAAAGAGCATCCCCTGAAATGAGCCGTGGTCCCCTGACCCTCCCAGGGGGATCTCTGGGACACAGTCTTCAGGCTTCCTTCCCTGCCTCTGTTGTCAAGGTTCTGGGTGGGCGGGGGGAGTCTCTTAGTCTACTAAGATGTTGGGGTTTTACTCAGCCTTTAGGCCCTGTTTATTCCTCTGAATAGCAAAGAAGACACAATGTAGGTTATGGTTCAAGATACAGTTATAGCCACAGGGCTCCAGGCCTAAGACACCGAGGTGCTTGGAGAACGGCTGCACCTCTGTGAGCATCTTCACAGGTAAATAGGACTGACAGAAGCTAGCTTTCAGGGACACCACGGAAGTTAAAGTGTGCCTAGCACTTAGTCAGACACGACTGAAGGGACTTAGCAGCAGCAGCAGCAGCACTTAGCCAGTGCTTCATAAATGTGAATGTTTGCTAAGTACACGATCTGGTTTATGGTTCCAGCCATAGATAATCTCTCTCCTTCAGCCCCCCACTGCACCCTGCCTGAGACCGTGTATTTGATTCATCTTTCTCTTCCATCCTGCCTTTCTGTGCTTGACTCACCTACAGGACACACACAGTCCTGCCTTAGCGGTTCTGCACGGGGGCCGTGCTTTCACCCCTCCATACGTTTTGCACATGCTTGGCAGTGACCCTACTCATTCTTCAGGGGTCAGCTCAATTACCTCCACCTCCAAGATTCCTACCCTTGTGTATTCGTGTGTGCTCAGTTGTGTCACACTCTTTGCAACCTTATGGACTGTAGCCCGCCAGGCTCCTCTGTCCATCGGATTTCCCAGGCAAGAATACTGGAGTGGGTTGCCATGCCCTTCTCCAGGGGATCTTCCCAACCTAGGGTTCGAAGCTGTGTCTCTTATATCTCCCACATTGGCAGGTGGGTTCTTTACGACTAGTGCCACCTGGGAAGCCCACTCCTACTTTTATCTCTCACCAAAGCTGCCACCATACTTCACACCTAAAAATGATCTTCTAGGAGCCGGTCGCTGTCGGCTAAGCAAGGTGGGCGCTGGCCGGCGCCCACCTCCAGCTCGAGTGAGGGTAGCTGTGAGACTGCGGCCCTTTGTGGATGGGACAGCTGGAGAAAACGACACCCCCTGTGTGCGGGGCCTGGACAGCTGTTCTCTGGAGATTGCCAACTGGAGGAACCACCAGGAGACTCTCAAATACCAGTAAGGTTCAGGCCACACTCCCTCCCGATCTCTCTCCTAGGCCTGCTCACACTATCACTTACCCAGAAGCGATTTCTCAGACCTCCTCCTGAGGATCCTTCTTCCTTCCTTCGTGCAGCTTTGTTTGCCACACCTTCGTTGCAGGTAATATTCACGGGTGCCCACTGTGATAGGGCCTCTCTAGGAGAGTGTAGGAAGGGCTAGAGGCTGAGTCAGACACACGTTGCTGTTCACAGTCTTGGAGGGAAGCAGGCCCAAAGTGGGGAAGGAGCAGCGAAGGCGAGCTAGGGAGTCCAGCTCGGCCCTTTGGGGAGGGGTGGGAAGGATTGGGGAAACATAGACCAGCTAGCCAACCCAGGCTGCGGCTGGGTGGTGTCAGATAAGACCACCCACGTTTGGGGGATAGAGCTCACAGCTATTTTAAAATTCCTTGGGAGATTTAAAGTTCAGGCTCCTCGGCCTGTCATTCTAGGCTAGAGGATGGGAAACTAAGATCTGCAGGTGAAATCTGTCAGCAGACTTTGTGTAAATAAGGCTTTACTGGAATATAGTCATGCTCATTTATTTACATACTATCTGCGGCTGCTTTCTGCCTGACTACAGTGACGGGTGAGCAGTTGTGAAAGGAACCACGTAGTCCACAGAGCCCCAAATATCTACTATCTGGCTTCTTATGGAAAAAGTTTGCCAACCTTGTTCTAGGCCCTTGACAACTCGGCTTCAGTTTCTTTCCAGCCTCATTTCCCCCAGCACATGCTACCCTCCACTTATATCTGTGCTAATCCCTGCCTCAACCAAAGCTTCTCCATCAGAGGACAGTGACTAAGCCTCAGGTGTGTCAAGTCTCATCTAGTCTTTACTCCATGGTGGTGTACAGATGCCACTTGCTATAAATTCTTTGATGTGAAAAAGGATTGGGAAGCCTGGCCCTTTTATACCACGTCTTGTGTGCTATTTTTGACACTTAGAGTATCTTTCTCTTCTCTCTCTGGCAAAAATCCTCCTTCCCCAGGCAGAATGTTACTCCTTCTAGTGCATTCTCATCTTTGTTTCCTGAGTCGCAGCAAAGTGTGGGTATCTCTGCCACCAGACTGCAGAACTCCTAAGAGCAGGAATACCAAATTATTTCTCTCTGTGTTTCTACAGCAATACAGAGACTGGGACAGAATGGGTGTTCAGTGGGCACTTTCTTAGATCTTTGTGCAAGAAGAATAGAGACCCTTAAATGTGAGACCAGTTTTATCCTCTAGACCTGGGTGAGAATGGAACCCGCCACTGAGTCCCGCCTTTCTTCCTGCCCTCAGGTTTGATGCTTTCTACGGGGAGAGGAGCTCTCAGCAGGACATCTATGCAGGATCGGTGCAGCCCATCCTGAGGCACTTGCTGGAAGGGCAGAATGCCAGTGTGCTCGCCTATGGGCCCACAGGGGCAGGTGAGGAGGCCAGATACAGAGCAGCCCTGGGCCAGAAGGGACTCGGGAATGGGGAAGAAAATCTCACAGCTCTCTCTACTCTTTCCCCAGGGAAGACGCATACGATGCTGGGCAGCCCAGAACAGCCTGGGGTGATTCCTCGAGCTCTCATGGACCTCCTGCAGCTCACGAGGGAGGAGGGTGCTGAGGGCCGGCCGTGGGCCCTCTCTGTCACTATGTCCTACTTAGAGATCTACCAGGAAAAGGTGAGCCCCCTGGCCCCATTTTTAAATATTCATTTGGCTGCTCAGGGTCTTAGTTGCGGCACATGTGGGATCTTTAGTTGCCATGTGGGATCTAGTTCCCTGACCAGGGATCGAACCCAGGCCCCCTGCACTGGGAGTGTGGAGTCTTAGCCACTGGACCACCGGGAAGTCCTCAAGGGCCCTTTCTGACTGGTGAGGGAAGAAACAAAAGGTAAAAATCAGACCCGGTTCTGGAACATGAAGCTTTGATCTAGCAAGGACACCTGGAAAGACAGAGGTTGGGGTAGTAGATGGCACAACTCTGAGAATCCAGCAAAGAAAATGAGAACCACAGGCAGGAAGTAGGCAGCCTGTAAGTGGAGAATTGGCCCTACCCCTCACTGCTCACATAGGTATTAGACCTCTTGGAACCTTCATCGGGAGACCTGGTGATCCGAGAAGACTGCCGAGGAAATATCCTGATTCCCGGCCTCACGCAGAAGCCCATCACTAGCTTTGCTGATTTTGAGCGGCACTTCCTGCCAGCCAGTCGAAATCGGACGGTGGGAGCCACCCGGCTCAACCAGCGCTCTTCCCGCAGTCATGCTGTGCTCCTGGTTAAGGTGAGACTCCTCCTCCACCCCCGACAGGGGTGAGGACCTGCAGAGCCCCCGGAATTTGAACTAAATGGGGGCCCTTGCTCTTGCCCCCAGGTGGATCAGCGAGAACGCCTGGCCCCATTTCGCCAGCGGGAAGGGAAACTCTACTTGATTGACTTGGCTGGCTCAGAGGACAACCGGCGCACAGGCAACAAGGGCCTGAGGCTGAAGGAGAGTGGAGCCATCAACACCTCCCTGTTTGTATTAGGCAAGGTGGTGGATGCCTTGAACCAGGGCCTCCCTCGGGTGCCCTACCGGGACAGCAAGCTCACTCGCTTGTTGCAGGTCAGGCCTCCCATCTCGGGTAAAAGGGGCTGGAGAAGGGGGTTCTCAGGCCTGCCGGGGTATCGGGGAGCAGTGGTCAGGGAGGGGGAAGGTGAGGCTACTGACCTACCCACCCTGCCCTGTCGCTGTCTCTCAGGACTCTCTGGGTGGCTCAGCTCACAGCATCCTCATTGCCAACATTGCCCCTGAGAGACGCTTCTATCTGGACACAGTCTCTGCACTCAACTTTGCAGCCAGGTCCAAGGAGGTGATCAACCGGCCTTTTACCAATGAGAGCCTGCAGCTTCCTGGTGAGGACTGGGGTGGACTGGAGTGGACAGGCCAAGGCTGGATACCTGGGGAGTTTGCTGAATCCACCAAGGATCAGCACAGAAATTGACACCCCCTCTTTCCCCACCCTGCCATCTTCCCCTAGTCTTGGCACCTGTTAAATTGTCTCAGAAAGAACTGCTAGGCCCATCAGAGGCAAAGAGAGCCCGAGGCCCTGAGGAAGAGGAAACTGAGAGTCCCGAACTCCCAATAGCTCCAGCCTCTGCCTCCCAGAAACTCAGGTGAGCAGAGAGGGAGGGGTCTTGGGCATATTCCCTTTCCTGTTGTGTCTGGGTTGGGTGCAGAGTGGCTGTGGATTTAGTCTGTTGGATCCTTGAGTTGTGAACTTGTTCTTCCACTGGATTCAGCCAAAATCCTACTCTACTGAATTCATTGCAATCTCCAGCCTTGATGCTGCTATCAGGGGTCATAAGGAGGCTCCTTGAGCTCCTAGCCGCCACCCCCATCCCCCTTTTCTATTTTCCAACTCATTTAGGCAGTCAGCAAAATCTCACATTTTGGCACCAATGTTTCAAGGATGAGCACTTTCGCTTCTGATTCAAGAAGTAATGAGGATCAGGTCTTTCAGGTCCCAAGGATAAAGCAGAGCAAAGGAGATAAAAAGAAAGATGTCTCATTGAGACTCAGTCTGTGTGTCCAGGGTCCAGCCTTTCTGTAACTTTCCATGGGGTCAGCTGCTGTCCTAACTTTGCCCTGCTTCTACCCTCAATCCAAACAAGGCCTCTCTAAACCAGGGAGGTGTGTGACCTCCTTTCCTGTTCTGATAGCCCCACCTCATGGCCCAGTATGCACTCATGTTCAAGTCACCCCTGTTCAGTGGTCTTGGCTTTCTGTGTCTGGCCACCTAGCCTTCCAATGAACCACTTGCATCTTGATCTTTGTCCTTTTTCTACCCCTAGCTCCAATAAAGCTTCTCAACTCTCTTAAGTCCTAAGACAACTGAACAGAGGTGACCTGAGGAGGCCAAGGATTAGTGCACATTCTGCCCCAGGGGACAGTTGTATCAGGTTGGCCAAAAGATTCATTCAGGTTTTTTCATAGCATCTTACAGAAAAACCGGAACTTTTTGACCAACTCACTATTTTAGAAAGGATGGCAAAAAGCGCTTGGGTACTTGTGTTCACTCGGAACCCCATCTCTCGATCTTGTCCTTCTTAAACTGTTGTCAGCAGTCCCCTCTCCTATGTGTACAGACTCAAGAGAAACATATACACATGCGCATCTGTAAAACACGTGAACAAGCAAGGTCTCTGCCAGATAGGGACACATCAGACCTAAACACACCCTGACCTCAGCGGGCTCACGTTTCAGTAGAGGAAGCAAGACAGGAACGTCGTATATGACGAAAGGTGGACAGTACAGAGCACGATAAGGAGGATCATTTTGTTCTGCTACAGCCAGGAAAGAAGAAATGACTTCTGTATTCACCTGTACTTTCTAATCCTGCTCTCCGAGGCCCTTGTATCTAAAGAACAGGGCAGTTTCTATCCTTGAGAAGCTAGTTCATAGTGTAGGAAAGAAGATACACAGCCAAGCTGGCATCACCAGAAAGGTAGCATCAAACTGACTTTGAATGACAATTGAGATCAGATTGTCATTGATCTCAATTGTCATTGAGGGGGAAATTCCAGACAGAAGGAACAAATGTTACCATGTTCAGATTAAGTCAGGTCTCCATTTGAATAGGCTTTTCCTACTGCCCACAGGAGAAAGGCTTGGCATTTGAGGTCTTCAGGGGTTTTCAGAGCCCTGCTTAAAATGACTTCCTCTGTGAATCTTGCACCAACTGCTCCTCCAAATGAACAGGCACACTGATGGCCCTTGCAGTCACCTTATGCTCTCTTACTGTTCGACAGTGAGTGCCTCAGGGCAGGGGGATGTCTTAGATCCCATGAATACCTGCCATTCAGTGGTCATGAAATGCTTCTTCTCATTTGATCTCCTGGCCTCCTTGAGAGGTTTACCTGAACAAGTAGTGATTGATCCCCATTCACCTGAAGAAGACACTGCACCCAGGGTGTCTGGATAACTTGTACAGGGTTGCCAGCAAGTTAATAGTAGGGTTCTAGAACCATAGAAACACCAAGTTAAGGCAGGATGAGGGGAATCCTGCTGCTGGAGAGGATGATGAGAGAAGAGGTAAGTGGGGAGTAACCTCTTTGTGTGCTCAGCCCTCTACAGAAGCTAAGCAGCATGGATCCGGCAATGCTTGAGCGCCTTCTAAGCTTGGACCGTCTGCTGGGCTCCCAGGGGAGCCAGGGGACCCCTCTGCTGAGCACCCCAAAGCGAGAGCGGATGGTGCTCATGAAGACGGTGGAAGAGAAGGATTTGGAAATTGAGGTAAGTGTTGAAGGTTGGGGCTGGGATTCCTGCTGACCTTGAGAAGCAGTCAGAGGATCTTCAGATAGGGAAGGACCGGAAAGGCTGGACCAGCATCCAGTTTTCACCCAACACTGGAATCCCTCAGTTCTCTAGCTTCTGCTTGAATGTCCTTAATATGGCTGAACTTTGAAAAATAATTGAGATCCTATGTGAGGGGGCAAGAGAAAAAAATTCCAGGTACAAGTGTAGGACATTGCCATTTGCTAAAACCCGGATCAAATTAAGTCAGGACTCTCCGCTTGAATAGCCTTTCCCTTCAGTATTTCACAAAGAAGCTCCTTCCACCTCTGGGCAGCCCTGATCATTCAGTTCAGTCGCTCAGTCGTGTCCAGCTCTTTGCAACTCCATGAATCGCAGCACGCCAGGCCTCCCTGTCCATCACCAACTCCTGGAGTTCACCCAAACTCTTCTGCATCAAGTCGGTGATGCCATCCAGCCATCTCATCCTTTGTCGTTCCCTTCTCCTCCTGCCCCCAATCCCTCCCAGCATCAGGGTCTTTTCCAATGAGTCAGCTCTTCGCATGAGGTGGCTATATTGGAATTTCAGCCTCAGCATCAGTCCTTCCAATGAACACCCAGGACTGGTCTCCTTTAGGATGGACTGGATGGATCTCCTTGCAGTCCAAGGGACTCTCAAGAGTCTTCTCCAGTACCACAGTTCAAAAGCATCAATTCTTTGGCGCTCAGCCTTCTTCACAGTCCAACTCTCACATCCATACATGACCACAGGAAAAACCATAGCCTTGACTAGACAGACCTTTGTTGGCAAAGTAATGTCTCTGCTTTTTAATATGCTATCTAGGTTGATCATAACTTTTCTTCCAAGGAGTAAGTGTCTTTTAATTTCATGGCTGCAATCACCATCTGCAATGATTTGGGAGCCCCCAAAAATAGTCTGACACTGTTTGCACTGTTTCCCCATCTATTTCCCTGATCATTAGAAAGCCCTTAATACCCTGGGCTCCAATTGTCCTGGTACTTTATCTTGTTGGTGCTCACTCTGCTCTTCTAAGGCCTTGGAGCCCTGCACACTCACTTTGCTAACCCACTGCCTTAAAGTTGGTTCTGGATCATCTCTCTCCCTGATCCTTTCTAACAGAGGCTTAAGATGAAGCAAAAAGAACTAGAAGCCAAAGTGCTGGCCCAGGAGGCTGCTGATCCCAAGGAGAAAGAGAACTACTCTACCACAATGCTCCGACCCCTTGCTCGCCGTACAGTCACAGTGGCTAAGCCCCTCAAAAAGGCAGTGGTAATGCCTCTACAACTGAGTAAGTTTGGCTGTAGGGGCCAGAAGGGCTCAGATAACCGAGACCTTGGAAGGAAGGTAGTATTTGGAGCAGCTGTCCTTATGTCACTCATGTCCTCCCACCATGATGGAAAGGGGGAAAGTGGATATGAAATAAGAGCTGGGTGTACTGCTCTCATTGAGTACAGTGGGGTAGACTGACCAGTGCATGACTGATTATCATGAAAGACCAACTGAGATTACCTTCATGTACAAGTATGAGAAAGATCCAATGGAAACAAAAGAGAAGGTTAATTTGGGGTGGAGGGGAACTGAGGAATCAGTAATGGAAGACCAAATGGCTACCGGGGGGCTGAAAAGTGGCCTCTGCTCTGACTCCAGCTCATGATTCTTACTTTCAGTTCAGGAGCAGGCAGCATCCCCAAATGCGAAGATCCATATCCTGAAGAAGAAAGGCCGGAAGAGAAAGGTGAGAGCAGCTGCAGGCTTAGGCTACACCTAGAGCCCAGGAGAGGCAGAGACCTCTAGTGGGAAGAGGACTGGCCACAGAGTTATGTGGCCTCTCCAAACACTTATCAGCTATTTACAACCCCTCCATGTTGCTCACCCTCAGAATGCCTTACAGCGCATTTAGGATGAAATGTGGTAATATGAATGTACCTAGCAGGATGGCTGTCCATCACCTGTTATTTTTTTTTCTTCCCATGGCTTGCACTCTATCAGCTACTTGGCACAGTGTGTAGCCTGGGTCCTGCCCTCTACAAACTACAGAGCCCACTTAGGCAGACAACTAAACAGTCAAGAAATAACACTGAAAGACTCACCTCAGTTTTTAAACTGAGATGACATCAGTTGAGAGTCATTTGTTGAGTACTTTGTCTTATGTGGCTTCCTGAAGATGAAAGAACTTACTCTTTCCTTTTCAGAAATGAGGGACCAGATTTAAGAGCTTACTGTGTGTTTTACATTCATTATCTCATTTGATCATCACAACTCTATTCTACTCTTTCACAGATCAGATAAATTGGGAATCACGCCAGAGTGACAAGAGGGAGGGGTGTCGGGACAGACACTGGACAGGAGGGAAATAGAGGCCGGGGAGGGCGGGCGGGTAGCTGCTGTTAAGACTCCTATCCTTGGCAGAGGAGTCCAGAGCGGTTCACTGCCACGGGCCGAACAGCAAACTCTGCTGTTTCTGTCACTCACCTCCTGCCTCATAGCTGGAGTCCCTGGATGCATCACAGCCAGAGAAGGCTGAGGACGGCTGGGAGCTGCAGATCAGCCCAGAGCTACTGGCCCATGGTCGCCAAAAAATATTAGATCTGCTGAACGAAGGCTCAGCCCGTGATCTTCGCAGCCTGCAGCGCATTGGCCAAAAGAAGGCTCAGCTCATCGTGGGCTGGAGGGAGCTCCATGGCCCCTTCAGCCAGGTAATGGCCCAGGGAGGACAGTCCTGGAATGGAGTTGGGTGGGGGAAACCTGGCCTAGACCCTTCCCCATCGCTGTTGTCCTGCCAGGTTGAGGACCTGGAACGCGTGGAGGGTATATCAGGGAAACAGATGGAGTCGTTCCTGAAGGTGAGCTCGCGGCTCGGGCCCCCTTGTTCCCCTGGCTTGTGCCCTGCCGGCTCTAAACCTGCTCTCCCCTTCCTTTCTGTGTTGCAGGCAAACATCCTGGGTCTTGCCGCGGGCCAAGGCTGTGGCCCCTCCTGACTGCCGGCTCCCCTCCTTTGCATCCCCCCGTTTTTTTTTTTTTAAGTCCTTGTGTAACTGCTTGTCTTGTAAATACAGTTTTCACTCCATTGCTTCAGCCTGATTCTTGGGACTACGGGGGCGGGGCCGGGGTATAATTGCCCTTGGGATGGGCCACAAGCTCAGCCGGTAAACTTCTTTGGGCGCCATCTTTGGGAAAACACGAAGCAGCGCAGGATTGTAAATAAACCGCTGGAGTGGGAGGGGGACGGGACGGTGGCCGAGAAGAAACAAAAAGCTCCCGCGAAAGTCCTCGGACGACGACCGTTAACCGGGCGCGCGCTTAGAGCTTAGCCCCGCCCCATCCGTAACCCGGCGCGCGCTCCCCTATTCTCCCGCTCGACAGCGGCAGCGAGTTTGTGCGCGTGCGCGCGGAATAACGGCCGCTGGCGGAGGGAAGCGGGGGGTGGAATCTTTGAGGGGGGGGAGAGAGAAGCCGCCCCGTCTCCCGCGCGCCCACCACCTGCGCCATCGTCAGCCAATCAGCGGCCGTCTCAGGGGTCTCGCGCTTGGGGCGACTCCGGCTGCTGGGTGGCTCCCCTGTCCCTCCTCCCGCCAGAGTCCCTCTTGTACCTCCCCCCTCCCGCGGGCCTAGCGCGCGCTCGCGCTCGCGCCCGCTCCAGCCTCTTGTGTGTCCTCGCGCCCCCCGCCCGCCCTCCCTCCCCGCGCGCAGTGTGCTCCGCTCCCCCCACCCTCCTCCTCCTTCCCCCCTCCCGCCCGCCCCGCGCGCCTCCTCCCCGGGTTCCCCCTCCCCCACGGCCGCCTCCTCCTCCTCCCGCCCCAGGGTGAGCGCGAGCCACCTCCCTCCCTCCCTCCGCCATGGATCCCGGCAACTGGAGCAGCTTCATCTTCCAGGTAACAACCCCCTCCCCCGCCCCACCCCCCCTTCCCACACCCCCTCCCGCCCGCCCTCCCTCCCGTCCCACCCCCCCTCCGCGCGCCCGGTGCGCGCGCAGCTGTCCCCCTCCCTCCCTCGCGCCCTCCCCCGCCCTCCCCGAGGCGCCGGCTGGGCGCGCGCGCGGCGGGGGCCGAGGCTGCTCCCTCGCTCCCCCCACCCCGCCCCGCCAGGCTCCAACCGCCGCCGCCGCCGCCGCCGCCCGGGCCCCCGCCCCCGGCCCCCGGCCCCGCGGGGCCTCCCGCCCCCACCCAGGGGGCGTCGCCGCCGCCGTCGCCGCCGCGCTCCGCGGCCCGCCAGGCGCCCTCCTTCCCTCCCTCCCGCCGGCCGGGGTGCGCGGGCGGCGGGGCGGCCCGCGGGCCATGCGTTCGGCGCGGCCCAGCCCGGCCGGCCGGGGGCGGCGCCCCGAGCCCGGGCCCCGTGCGGCCCGCGCCCCCGGCCCCCGCTGAGCCCCGGGGGCCCCGCCGTGGCCGAGGCCATGTTCCCCGTGTTCCCTTGCACGCTGCTGGCCCCCCCCTTCCCCGTGCTGGGCCTGGACTCCCGGGGGGTGGGCGGCCTCATGAACTCCTTCCCGCCACCTCAGGGTCACGCCCAGAACCCCCTGCAGGTCGGGGCTGAGCTCCAGTCCCGCTTCTTTGCCTCCCAGGGCTGCGCCCAGAGTCCATTCCAGGTGAGTAGGGGCCGGCCGTGGCGGGCCGGGCCGGGAGGGCGCCGACCCGCGGCCGCGGCCCACACGGCGCCTTGTCTTCGCAGGCCGCGCCGGCGCCCCCACCCACGCCCCAGGCCCCGGCGGCCGAGCCCCTCCAGGTGGACTTGCTCCCGGTCCTCGCCGCCGCCCAGGAGTCCGCCGCGGCCGCGGCTGCCGCCGCCGCTGCCGCTGCCGCCGCCGCCGTTGCTGCTGCGCCCCCGGCCCCAGCCGCCGCCTCCACTGTGGACACAGCGGCTCTGAAGCAGCCCCCGGCGCCTCCTCCGCCGCCCCCGCCGGTGTCGGCGCCCGCCGCCGAGGCCGCGCCCCCTGTCTCTGCCGCCACCATCGCCGCAGCCGCGGCCACCGCCGTCGTTGCCCCAACCTCGACGGTCGCCGTGGCCCCGGTCGCATCTGCCTTGGAGAAGAAGACAAAGAGCAAGGGGCCCTACATCTGCGCCCTGTGCGCCAAGGAGTTCAAGAACGGCTACAACCTCCGAAGGCACGAGGCCATCCACACCGGAGCCAAAGCCGGCCGGGTCCCCTCGGGTGCTATGAAGATGCCCACCATGGTGCCCCTAAGCCTCTTGAGCGTGCCCCAACTGAGCGGAGCCGGCGGGGGAGGGGGAGAGGCGGGCGCCGGCGGCGGAGCGGCCGCAGTGGCCGCCGGTGGCGTGGTGACCACGACCGCCTCGGGAAAGCGCATCCGGAAGAACCACGCCTGCGAGATGTGCGGCAAGGCCTTCCGCGATGTGTACCACCTGAACCGACACAAGCTGTCGCACTCGGACGAGAAGCCCTACCAGTGCCCGGTGTGCCAGCAGCGCTTCAAGCGCAAGGACCGCATGAGCTACCACGTGCGCTCACATGACGGCGCTGTGCACAAGCCCTACAACTGCTCCCACTGTGGCAAGAGCTTCTCCCGGTGTGCACGGCCTCGGCCGCCCCCTGGGCGGGTGGGGAGGGCGGGAAGGCCGGCGGTGGAGGTGGCCTGGCCTCGGCTGGCGGGGAGGGAGGGAGCTTTCTGAGGATGGGGCCGGGGAGCCACTCCCAGGGAGGAGGGAGGCAAGCCTCTCCCGGTTACCAGGGAGCAGGGGGTGGTCCTTAGCAAAAGGAGGTGGGTCCTTCAGTTGTAGGAGTGCTTCGAGTGGGAGGAGGCCGAGGCCGCCTAGAGCGAGAGGAGGGATTTCCTGCCTGACCTGGACTCTGAATCCCTGGGCTTGGGAGAAAATGCAGGGACCCTTGCAAATGCTTGATGGGCCGAGTTAGGCAGACTCGGGGACCCATCCACACCCCAGGGCCCTAACCCCAAACCCAACGTGTCCCCAGGCCGGATCACCTCAACAGTCACGTCAGACAAGTGCACTCAACAGAACGGCCCTTCAAATGTGAGGTAGGAAGCCCGCCTCCTCCTGTCCTGATTTTCATGATTTTGATCCTCATTGTAGTTGTCTGAGTTCAGCCTCTCAGAGCCCCTTTTTCTCTCTCTTCTTTTTTGCTTTTTCACTCCATTTTCTCATCCCTTCTTCAAGGCCTCCTCATCTCACTCCCATTTCCTACAGATCAAAGACCCCCAAGGCTCTGATTCCTTTAACCTCTTGCCCCCCTCGCCCCACTCCCCGAAGCTTTAACTCTCCTGACACCCCCCACGCCCCTCCCCCCTCCCCAGAAATGTGAGGCAGCTTTTGCTACGAAGGATCGTCTGCGGGCCCACACAGTACGACACGAGGAGAAGGTGCCATGTCATGTGTGTGGCAAGATGTTGAGCTCGGCTTATATTTCGGACCACATGAAGGTGCACAGCCAGGGCCCTCACCATGTCTGTGAGCTCTGCAACAAAGGTACATGCTGAGAGATGCCGGGAGGGCCAGGGACAGAGGGTGGGGACAAAACCAGAGGCCCTTCCACAGATGTGGGTTAAAGGTGCTGTAGCCAAGAGCTCGTGGCATCTAGAGCCCTTTAGAAAGCACATGAAGGAACGTTGGGACGACTGAACATCACTAAGTTCTAAGATGTCATTGCTGGAGGAGATGATCTACCAGAAAGAGTCAACTCCTGGGTGTGTGTGGGGAGATGGGAGGGGGCACGACTGCTTTGAGGAAGGAGTGGTCAAGAGAGCCAGTTCCCACGGGTTGGCAGGCAAGGTTTCAGCTGTGCAGCCACAAGTTCTTGTCTTCAGCTCCTGGGGCAAGTGGAGTACGTTGGCAGAGATTTACAAAGTACTCGCCCTGTCTCAGTAGCAGAGGGAGCTGCTTTTAAACAAATTCACTCCACTGAGTAACTGGGCTGAGACTGTATGGGGCACTGGAGGGAGGGGACACAGCCGTCTCTGCTGAGGGTCAACTCTTCAAGTGGCTAGGAATCAGTGTCCTGTCACCCCGGGAGAGATCCCCCAGCCACAGAGAATGGACTCTGGGGACACCAAGGCCCAGAAGCCAACACCATTCACCCAGTTCCCATACTCGGGGGGCTGTTCCCCACCCCCAGCCCCAGCAGAGTAGTTGGCCCCAGGCTACCAAGGATGTGGTGGGAGGAGGACAGGGCCATCTGAGGAGGGCGTCCCCAGCCTAGGAGAACAACCCCGTCTCTGGGGTCTCCACCTGGCTGACCCCCACCCCCCATCCCCATCCACCCCCCTAATAGGCTTCACCACGGCAGCATACCTGCGCATCCACGCGGTGAAGGACCATGGGCTCCAGGCCCCGCGGGCTGACCGCATCCTGTGCAAGCTGTGCAGCGTGCACTGCAAGACCCCTGCCCAGCTGGCCGGCCACATGCAGACCCATCTGGGGGGGGCCGCCCCCCCTGTCCCGGGAGATGCCCCCCAGCCACAGCCCACCTGCTGAGGGGGACCCCCGCACCCACCAGGCAAGGCGTGGGGCATGGCTGGGGGGGGTGGGATGGGGTGCGTGGGACGAGGGGGCTCACAGGACCCAATAGGGGATATTAGGAAGGCCAGGGATGCCCAGCTATCCCCAAGTTAGGGAGACTTCTGGGACCAGGGAGGGCCTTTCAGCAGAATGAGGTAAGGATGCAGGCCGAAATCTTAACAGGGAGTGAGCAACGGCTGTGTCCCAGGGGAGGGCACCTGGGGCAAGGGGCAAGGCTCTTGCCATTCAGATCGCGCTGTGATCTCCTGGTGGTTCTCACCCTGCAGGTACAGGTGAGGTCTGTCCAATGGCAGGTGAGGTCTGTCCAATGGCGGCGGCGGCGGCAGCGGCAGCAGCAGCAGCAGCAGTGGCAGCCCCACCCACAGGCGTGGGCTCCCTCTCTGGGGCCGAGGGGGTGCCTGTGAGCTCTCAGCCACTTCCCTCCCAGCCCTGGTGAGCTCCAAGTTGGTGGGGGGGAGAGGGGAGAATGGAGGAAAGTCCCTCGGTACCATCTCCTCTTCCCCTCTCTTTTCCCACCAACTCCTCACTACTTCCCCCACCAACCAAGGAGCCTCCAGAAGGAAAGGAGGAAGAAATGTTTTCTTAGGGGAATTCGCTAGGTTTTAACGATTTGTTTCTCCTGCTCCTCTCTCCTCCCTATGAAACCTGACCCCACACACACCTGTTCCCTTGGTTGTGTTGAAGTCCCCTGGACAGTGGGCAGGGGGGAGCAGAGGACAGGAGTGGCCACTGCCCTCACCCCCTCTCCTCTCTGTGACCCCCTGCCCTGCCCTTCCAGGGATTGTGAGCCTTCTCCCTCGATGGTCCTTGCTCTCCTCCTTCCGGTGCCCCCGCCCCTACTGTCTGCTGCCCCTCCCTGGGGAGTTGGTGCTTTTTTTTTTTTTTTTCCAGGGGGAGGGAGGAGAGGAAGGAGGGAAATCAAAGATTCTGTCCCAGAGATGGGGAAAGGTGAGATCTGAGAGGGGGCAGAAAGCAAAGGTTGTACCTTCATCAGGTGGGGTTGTTTGGGGTCAGGCCCTGAACATCATCCTGCTTAAGAATCTGTCAGGGGAAAACAAGTCAAGGGGAGCAAAAGAAGGAGCCACTAGGGCCAGAGGCAGGACAAGAGATGGAATCCTAGGGGCCAGGGTAAATGGAGGTATCCAGGGACTAGAGGTGCTTCCTGGGGGTGGGGGGAATGCAGCCACAGTGTCTCCCCCTTCCCTCTTCCACCCCAGCTCCAGCCCTGGCCTTTTCTTTTCATCCCTCTCCCCCACGACAGAAGCTGTGGCCCTGGCCATGTCATCGTGTTCCGGTGTCCCCTGCATGTTCCCCACCCTTCACCCCCTCCTTTTGCGCGGACCCCATTACAATAAATTTTAAATAAAAACCTGTCTCAGACTCAATGAATGAATTGCTCTCACCAAACCCCCTGTTCCCACCCCCAAGGGAGTTCTTAGGCCTGCAGTTGGTCAGTCAGTTGCAGCCTTGCTCAGCCCTGTGCAGCTCTGGGGCTCCGGCTCCTTCCCCAGAGGCAGCACCAGCCGAGGCAGTCCAGATTCAGGGTGGGGCTGAGGCTCCTAGGCTGCGGGGGAGCAAGTTCCAGGACTCCGGAGTCTCGGGGGAATACTCAATCCACCCAGGCCCAGAATAGCCCCTGGAGGTTTGAAGAGGCCTGGGTCAGAAACCCAAACAGTTGCTGGACATAAATGCTGCTTTTCCCCTTCGGTCCAGACCCACTGCCTGCTGCTCACACCCCAGCCCAATACCTGCACTCTTAAGGCCCTGAGAGGTGATGGATGATGTAGCTGTGGAAAGACTGGGCAACTCAGCCCTAGGACTGGTAACAAAGACGTGGAGAATAAAAACTGCACTTCTCCCCACTCATCCTCTTCATTCTTGGTGTGGTCCACCCTGCTCTTACCCAGCCTCCTGTTGTTCCAGACTGCTCTTGCACCCTCCATCCTGCCCCTTGGAATTCCTTCCCAGTCACTGCTCTGACCCTTCCAGGGACCCTTTTCTTGAGCCTTCCATTACCCATTTCTGCTGCTGCTGCTTCCTTGGCGGTAGAGGGACTTGTCGTTCTGCAGGCTCCCTTCTGGAAACTCCACCCTGATCATCCTCTGCAGCCTCTCCCAAGTTTGGCCTCATCTCCCTTCCCTTCCTGCTGGCAGGGGTGCCTCCACCTGGTCCTGCCTGTCTCACTGGTCCAGTCTCCTCGGAGGCCCCTCTCCGCTTCCCCTGACCCCCTGCCTCTGCCAGGACCCCCGGTGACCGTTGGCGGGAGGGGCCCGGGGCCTGGGAAGGTGGCACCCCCAGGAGGCGCGCGGGGGAAGGGCTAGGGAGCCGCGCGAGTGGTCCCCCGGCTGGTTGCCCAGGTAACGCGGGGCCTGGCACGCGTGGCTCCCTCCGGCTGGCCGGGAGGGGCGGGAGCCGTGCAAGGGGCGGGGGCGGTGCGCGGCAGCGAAGCGTAGGGGAGGGGACCTGAGAGGAGGGGATGAGCCGAGGGGAGGGGAGACCCGCCGCCTCCCTTCCTCCCTCGCTGACTTGCTCCCTCCCGGGCTGCGGCGGCTGCAACCGCGGCGGTGGCGGCGGCGGCGGCAGTAGCCGGAGCAGTCTGGAGGCCGGCGTCGAGGTGAGACGGGAATGGACTGACTGAAGCTGCGGGTAGGAGTGGACGGACAGACAGCGGACGCCGGGAAGGCTGTACCGGAATGCGGGCGCCTGATGGACTGACGCGTGGTGCTGGGCGCGCCACGCCAATGGGAGGAGACGGCGCCGGTCCCCCAGGGGCGAGGGAATCCCTGGGAGAGGGGCTGGGAAGGGGCTCAGTGGAGATGCCCAGGTCCCCGAGGGAGGGGCGCGGGCGTCTACGCCCCAAAAGCGCAGCACGAAAACCGCACCGGCTGGGCGCCCAGGCAGGAAGGGAGGCTGCAGAGAGAGTGGAATGTGAGTTTCGGGGTCCTCTGCCCAGTCTGCCTATCGGAACGTCCGAGTCTGAACAGCTTGTTGATTTTGGGGTGCTGTGGTATCTGCTAGGATGAGTTTGGATCTTGTTGGGTGGACCCAGGAAGAGACCGTGGGGAAACCTTGTTTACAAAAGGGTTCATCTTCCCAGGGCTCTCCAACCAGAAGCCTGAGCAGAGCACTCCTCCCCAGAGATGTCCCACCCCAAAGCAAAGGAAACCCCAACTTTTCTTCCTTTTCCCCAGAGGCAGCCCAAGGCTGGCCCTGAGACAGGAGCATCGCTCTCTTGGGCTGCAGCGCTGAAAGCTACCTCTTCCCTCCTCACACCAAGCCTGTCTCCTCGTCTTGCAGGATTTGCTGCTGTCTTCAGTGCCGTTCCATCCTTCCCTCAGAGGCCCTCTCCCCTCTCCTGTCTCAAGATGGCAGCTAGCAGCTCTGAGGTCTCTGAGATTAAGGGGGTAGAGGAGGGTCCCCAGACCCAGGGAGAAGGGCCTGGCCATTCTGAAGGCCGAACTGGCTCTCCCCAGGTCCCAGCTGGGGTCTCAGATGAGCCAGAGACCCTGCAGCCAGCCCCAGACGTCATGGGGGCCCCTGGGGACTCAGAACCCAAGGTTGGGCTGGCTCCAGAAACCACAGAGACCCCAACCGGGGTCCCTGAAGCAGCTCAGGCCAGAAACCTCAGCTCAAGCCCAGGAGGGGAAGCAAAGGCCAACTCCAGCACTGAAGAAACATGCCAAGAGCTAGCATCCAAACCCGAAGTGAGGAAAGAGGCCACTGCAGACCCGGAATCCAACCTGGAATCCGCAGCCCCGCTTGAGCCAGCCTCAGAGCCTGCCCCCCAGCCAGAACCCCAGCCAGAGCCCCAGCCAGCTTCCCAGTCCACTTCCACACCAGCCCTTCAGCCAGAGCCCCCTGCCCAGGAGGAGCCCACCTCTGAGATCCTGAGCGAGAGCATGGGAGAAAAGCAGGAGAATGGGGCAGTGGTTCCCCTGCAGGCTGGTGATGGCGATGGGGAAGAGGGTCTAGCCCCCCAGCCTCACTCACCACCCTCCACAAAGACCCCCCCAGCCAATGGGGCCCCACCCCGTGTGCTGCAGCAGCTGGTGGAGGAGGATCGACTAGGAAAGGCTCACAGTGGGCATTCGGGATCTCCCCGAGGAAGCCTGAGCCGCCACCCTAGCTCCCAGCTCGCAGGATCTGGGGTAGAGGGGGGTGAAGGCACCCAGAAACCTCGGGACTACATCATCCTCGCCATCCTGTCCTGCTTCTGCCCCATGTGGCCTGTCAACATCGTGGCCTTCGCTTATGCCGTCATGGTGAGCCCCAGGGAACCCTGCCTGGCCCGGGCCTGCAGTGGTTCCCAGTTTCCTGCCCTGTGCTGGGACACAGCCCCAGGAGTAACCCCGCCTCCCCTCCCCTCTCTGCATGGATCTCACTTCCCAATTACTGGGCCTTTGCTCACCTCTCCCTGGGACTTCACCTTCTGAGCCCTACCCCATCAGGTGGGAGGGAAGTTGAGACATTTCACACAGTCTTACTGACCTGTGCCTTCTCCTGCTGCCTCTCAACCCCCTTCCTCCCTTAACCACTGTCCACCGGCTGGCCTGTCTCCTCTGGATGACTCTTACACCCGATCTCTGCCTGGTTGGCATTTCCTGACCTGGGCTGGTGCCCCCCCCACCTCGCTCTAACCCCAGTCCCGAAACAGCTTGCAACAGGGGGACGTGGATGGGGCCCAGCGTCTGGGTCGTGTGGCCAAGCTCTTAAGCATCGTGGCACTGGTAGGGGGGATCCTCATCATTATCGCCTCCTGCGTCATCAACTTAGGCGGTGAGTGGGGGTCTGGGACAGGCTGGGAGGAATGGAAGGGTTGGCAAGGGCGGCTTTACTAACCCCTGCCCCTGCTCTCTCCTGTCTGTCCTCCCTACTTCTTTGTCTCTCCTTGTCTCCCCCCACCCCCCTGCCCCACCGTCTCTGTCTGTCCCTCCCTCTCCTCTCCCACAGTGTATAAGTGAGGGGCTCTGCCCTGCATTCCAAGACTTTTTCTCCTGTTGGGAGCTGCCTTGGGCCCATCCTCCCCTGGGGGGAGCCCAATCCATGGCCCAGGCCCGCACCCATAGGGACCAAGGGAGCCTGAGCGGCCTTGTTTACAGCTTCTTTCCTGCTCCTGCATCCTGCCAGGCTCCTCTGCCAACAGTAGGCCTCCCTTCTCCCTGCACTGTTTCCAACCTCCCTGCACTTCTGCCTGCACCCCCTCCAGCCTCTCGGCTTCCCTATCCTTGCACTTCCTGCACTTTTGGAATCCTCCCTAAACATCTCCCCATCTCTCTGTGCTCTCAGCCTCCCTGCATCTCTCCCCAACCTTCCTGCACTACAACCTCCCCAAATTTCCTGCACCTCGATCCTGGTCTCCCTTTCCCAACATTCATTGTCTCAGCTTCCTCCCCCCATCCCTTTCTTCCTCCCCATCTTATTCACCGCCACTTCCCTCCCCACACCCTCCGCCCCCTTCCTCTTCCTGCCTCCTCATCTCCCTCCTGCATCCTCTCCTCCACCCTCCTCCACCGTTTATTCTACAAAAACTCCAGCACTTAGATCGGGCTGGGGGAGGGGAGTGGTGTCAGGAGAGGGCTCTCTCGCCCGGGCTCCGACTGTTCTCTGTTGGGACCACCCAGGTCCGGACGACCCCCAGGGTGCCTCGGGGTCGCAGAGCTGGCAAGCCAGGCCTCGTTTGGAGACATGCAGGGGTGGCGTGTTCCGAACACGCACCTGGGAGAACGGAGGGGCACGGCTGTTGACCCTCCCTGGTCAGCCTGAGTTGACCTGCCCCATCTGGGCTTTTTAACCCAGTCAGCGAACTCGTCGGAGCTGGGGTCATTCACGTACTTTGTAAGAAAAAGAATCCCCAAAACAGGACCAAAGCTCCCAGCTGCAGGGAGCAAGGGAAGGGCGGAGAGGTGTATTATTATTTTCTAAGAGGACGAGAGAGGTTTGTTGCACGCGACAGTCCGCTGGGGAGGCGGGGACCGAGCCACAACACGGTTCGGAGTTGGCGGGTTTTTTTTTTTTCCCCCTAAAAAAAGTGTAGGGAAAAAAACCTAAAAGTCTAAAAACAAACAAAAAAAAAGGATACATCAATCTGATTCTCCCTTTTTGTATGCCGATGCTGCATGGGTCTGAGACACCAATAAACGGAGACTGCATGAGACTCGTCTCTAGCCTCAGTTATCCTTACATGCGTGCGCTGCGGGGGCCGGAGGTACTGCCTCCTCTTCCGCAGACCCTAGTGCGTGGTTTGCGCATGCGCTGCGCCGGTGGCCATCTTTACTGTGGGCCGAAGCCTATCATTCCGGAGCGCCTACCTGCGCATGTGCAAGCCTTCCCTCGCTTTCCTCTTCAAAGTAGCTTAGACTAAAGCGGAGCCTCCCGCGCCATCTCGGTGCGCCTGCGTACTGTGACCCTGCGCAGCCCGGGAGGCGGGTCTTAGCTCCAGGTGCGTACGGTAGCTGAGGTGGCGAAACTTCGAGGTGTGAGGAGAGGGTGCCGGATCCAGGTGTAGAGAGGGGTGGCGTGAAGGCGAAAAGAACGGGCCCGCCCCTTTCCGGCCTGGAAAGTAGTTTCTGTGGGTCCCTGGGAACGTCGGAATACCAGATCTCGATCCGTGGGGGCGGGGTCCTTGGGGGAACTTGAGCGCCCCCTTCTGGGAACCGGCGGGTCTGTTCGCAGGGACTGCTGTTGGGGCCTGATTGGTTAGACAGACGTTCCCCGAAGCCACGGGAAGCCCTACCCGCGGAGGCGTGGGTGGGGGATCCCTAGCTTAGTACTCCTGCCATCTCCTGTCATCGCAGGGCCCCTTCCCTAGTGGCATATGTCCCTTGTCCGGGGCCATGGAGACATTGCAGCCACCACGGCGGCGCCTCTGTCTGAAGAAGGGGAAGTGACCTCCGGTCTCCAGGCTCTGGCTGTGGAGGATACCGGAGGCCCCTCTGCTTCGGCCGATCAAGCCGAGGAAGAGGGAGAAGGAGGCCGGGAGGAGGCTGAGCATGAGGGGTCCGGGGCCGAGGAGGTGCAGGGAGAAGCCCCCAGCCCTGAGGGGGAGGAGCGTGCCAAGGGAGAATCCGAGGACTGGTGCGTGCCCTGCAGCGATGAAGAGGTGGAGCTGCCCGCAGATGGGCAGTCCTGGATGCCACCCCCCTCTGAAATCCAACGGCTTTATGAACTGCTGGCTGCCCACGGTACCCTGGAGCTTCAGGCTGAGATCCTGCCCCGCCGGCCACCCACGCCTGAGGCCCAGAGTGAAGAGGAGAGATCCGATGAGGAGCCAGAGGCCAAAGAGGAAGAAGAGGAAAAGTGAGGGCACACCCTGGCACCTTGTCCTTGGGGCTCCTCCCCTGATGCCGGGAGGAAATAGGGAGGGAAGGTGGGACCCAGGATCATGGGAAGTGAAGGGAGGGAAGAGACGGGGAGAGGAAGAGCCAGGGGGTTGGGGACAAGTGTGGTTGTTTGGGGGTGGGAGGGGAACCACCCTCACCCTTCACTGTCTGTCCCCCTGCCCCAGACCACATATGCCTACAGAATTTGACTTTGATGATGAGCCAACGACACCAAAGGACTCCCTAATTGACCGGAGGCGCACCCCAGGTACAGACGAGAGGGGAGTACTGGGCAGCGGGGGATAGGGGGAGATGGGGGGGTGGGGTGAAGAGCCTCTGCTCCCACTTACTCATAAAGTGACTCCCTAAAAGAGGCCTTGACTTGGTGCCTTGGTAGCTTCAGCAGAGAGATGCTCCCAGTGGTGCCGGCCTTCCAGCTTCCGTGGTCCCCTGTTGTGTTGTCGCTCAGTCGTGGCCGACTCTTTGTGACCCCATGGACTGTAGCCAACCCCACTCCAGTACTCTTGCCTCTGTCCATGGGATTTTCCAGGCAAGAGTACTGGAGTGGGGTGCCATTTCCTTTTATCTTCCCTTAAAAGATTATCACAGATAATTTCATCATGCTTCTCATTACTTTGATCTCAGTCATCGTAGAAGTCCAAGTCATTTCTATTATTACCTAGATCCGCATACCCACACTGCTGGGTACATGTCCTAATCTTACCCAGTTTCCCATCCTGTGTGCCTTCCTAGAGTTTACCATTCTTGTTTTGTTTTGTTTTGGGCTGTGCTGCTCGGCACGTGGGCTCCTAGTTCCCTGACCAGAGATTGAACCTGTGCCCTTGCAGTGGAAGCACAGTCTTAACCACTGGACCACCAGGGAAGTCCCCTTGCTGTTGTGCTGTGCTTAGTTGCTCAGACTCTTTGCAATCCCATGGACTGCAACCTGCCAGGCTCCTCTGTCCACGGGGATTCTCTAGGCAAGAATACTGGCGTGGGTTGCCATGCTTTTCTCCAGGGGATCGTCTCAACCCAGGGATCGAACCCAGGTCTCCCACATTGCAGACAGATTCTTTACCATCTGAGCCACCAAGAAAGTCCCCTTGGAGCCATCTTCTAAAAAAGTTTGGGCTATGGTGGTCTTTGTTGCTGTGCACAGGTTTTCTCTAGTAGCAGCAAGCAGGTACCGCTTTTTGACACTTGGGTGTCTCATCGCAGTGGCTTCTCTTGTTGCGGAGCATGGGCCCTAGGGCACGCGGGCTTCAGTAGTTGCAGCTCCTGGACTGTAGAGCAAGGGCTCTGTAGTTGTGGCACACGGGCTTAGCTGCTCCAGGGCATGTGGGATCCTCCTGGATCAGGGATCGACCTCATGTCCCCTGCGTTGTCAGGCAGACTCACAACCCTTGGACCATCAGGGAAGTCCTGGAGCCATTCCTGATTTCGGTTTCTCTCACCTCAACATTCAAGCCAGCAGCAAGTCTTGTTAGCTCTGCTTCCACATGTCCATGTTCGGCTCTCCACCTTTAACACGATATCCTCATTCAAGCCACCACCATCTCTGTCACCTGGAGAGTTGTGGTAGCTCTTAACTGGTCTTCCTGCCACCAGTCTCAGCGCTAGAGTTGATTTATGTTTCAAAATGTAAGCTGTGTCACTTCTCTTGTTTTCAGTCCTCCAAATTACGGGGGCTGGGGTGGGTGGACGAGCATGTCAATTGAGAGTCCAAGCCCCTCTCTCCCCCACCCAAGGCTTCCATGTACACTAAGAGATCCAGACCCCTTGTCATGGCCTGTAAGTCATTTCTTTGGCCTTGTCTTTCCTGTCTCTGCTAGCTCTACATTTCTCATTAAACAGACCTCCGTGTTCCTTCCCTGGGGCTTTTGCACTTGCCTGTCCCTTGCCTGGGACACTCCTTCTTGATCTTCATATTTCTGGCCTCTTCTTATAATTCAAAGCTTCACTACCCACCCCATCTGAGACCCCAACCCTAAATCTCAGAACCTTCATGACGTCTATGGCAATTATGTCTGAATGAATTGAAAAATTTACATGGTTTACAAATAGTTTTCTACCCTGCATATAGAAAGATAATGTGCTTCTATTTCTAAAACTTTGAGTGTGAGTTGAATGTGCCAAAATGAAACCAAAAAATTAAAATGTGACAATATCCAAAAAAAAAAAGTGCCTTCACAACAGACCTGGAAATCTCTTTGTTTAATAAGCTCCCCAAGTGATTAATAAGACCCAGGCAGGTCTGGCACGTACCGCCTCACTCCCTTCCACTTTTCTCATCTTCCCCTTCTTCAGGAAGCTCAGCCCGGAGCCAAAAACGGGAGGCCCGCCTGGACAAGGTCCTTTCAGACATGAAGCGACACAAGAAGCTAGAGGAGCAGATCCTTCGTACCGGCAGGGACCTCTTCAGCCTGGACTCGGAGGACGCCAGCCCCGCCAGCCCCCCACTCCGGTCCTCGGGCAGTCTCTTCCCCCGGCAGCGGAAGTACTGAGGGTGCTGAGTCTGCCTTCTGGAGCCTTGGCCCACCTTCCCTCACCCAGGGCCTTGGGCAAGAGGAGAGATGCTCCCAGACTCCCACCACAACACCTTGCCAGAAGGAGGACTGATGTGTGTGTGTGTGTATGTTTTCTCTTGAACATCTGTTGGGAGACCTGAGCCGAATTTTCTGAATCTAAAATAAAAAAAATTTTTTAAAGCAAGTTACCTTCTCTTAGAGGAGAGGCTGCAGCTGAAGCCAAAACCCTTGTGGAGAAGCAGGACTGTACTCACCCCGATTGGGCAATTGAAGGCAGATGGGGTAGAAGTGAACTCAGTCAGCACCTGCCCCCTGCCTCGGGCCGTGGACCCTTCCCAGTGTGCGTCCCAGCTGCCAGCTGGCTGTGGGGCGGGCATTCCCTGCCGCTGAATGAGCCCAGTGCCTTCAGCTGTAGTAGGAGCCACCTTGTTCTTCACTAGTTGTTCAGTCGTGTCTGACTCTTTTGCGACCCCACGGACTGTAGCCCCATGGACAGCCTCCTTTGTCCATGAGATTTCCCAGGCAAGAATACTGGAGTGGGTGCCATTTCCTTCTCCAGGGGATCTTCCTGACCCAGGCAGGGATCAAACCCACATCTCCTGACTTGGTAGGCAAGTTTCTTTACCACTGAATCACCTGGGAAGTCAGAAGCCGCCTAGAGGTGGAGAAAAAAAAAGAAATGAGAACCAGCTGCGAGGGCCCTTTAAATCCCGAGCCCCACCCCTGAGCCTGCCCTGTCGGGAAGTGATCCCCTGGGCTGGGTGCTGGAGTTTCCCCGAACTGAGGAGTCTGTTGCAGCCAAGCCACACTTCTGGATGTAAGTACTTCATAAAGGCCCCAAATCCCCAAACCAGTGAGTGGGACCTTGTGGCCCTCAAGTCCCTCTCCAGCTCTGTTGTGCCTTCTTGGGGCTTCAGCTGGGGCAAGTGGTCCCTGAACCAGAACTAGGAGAAGATGGATGGCGGCTTGGCCTTGGGAGGGTTTGCTTTCCTTGTTTTTTTTTTTTTTCTGGCTTCTGATGTAAAGGTAGATGAACTTGTCACCTTGCCCCCCCAGACCCGAAATCTCAGGCCTTTCTGACCTCCAGCTCCCCCATTGGCAGTAGGGGCAGAGGAAACCTAAGGGATCCATTTAGACTCCCTCCTTGAGTGAGGTTGGTCCCTGCCAGATTTATCTTGCCTGTCCCCTTGAGCTCTTAGAATGTAATCTTTTCTCCTCCGTTGACATTACCCAGCTCTGCAGACGTCGAGGTTTTCCCCTCTGCCCTGCTCAGGGCTGTGCCAGCTGTGGGCCTTACAGATCATTTGAGAAATCATTGGCAGAGTAATCTTAAGGAAGTCTTGATTTCCAGAAGACACAGAGTTTGCTGAGCAAGGCTCTGTTTGGTTTTTGTTTTTGACGGGGTCGGGGACAGGGTGACCAAACTGAAAAGAGGAAGCTCTATTTTGGACCCACTGGCCTGTAATTCTGGGGATCTTAGAAGCACAGAGGGTTGCGGGGGCGGGGGGGGGGAGTAGTAGTAGAAGTAGGTTGTGCCCTCTTTTCTCTGCTCCATATCCGGGTGGGCCCCCCAGATTTTATGAGGAGAAGGGCTGGCAGTCACTAGGGTGCCAACTGACTCCCAGAAGCTTCTGCCTGTCGCCACCCTTGGCACACAGGACACCCAACCTGCCCTGGAGGCGAGGCTTTCTGGGCAGAGCAGCTCTCTAAAGCCATGAGCACGTAGGGCAGCCGCCTTGAATGGCTACTCGGGCCTCCTTGTTGGGTGCTGCCTTCCTAGGTTGCAGAGAATACCTTTGAACCGCACTGGCACTATCTCCTAAAGAGTACCCAGCCCCACCTGGGTCCTGAAGTCCTGATTCTAGAATCTACTGACATTTCTGCTTGAGAACCCACACTACTTCCTGGTTTGGCGGCTCTGCAGACACAGTACCTGGGGTGGAATTCTGGCTCCATCCCTTGATCACTGTATGATTCTGAGCAAATTCTTTAACTTCTTTTTTGTGTGTGTGTGAAGTTGCTCAATCATGTCTGACTCGTTATGATCCCGTGGACTGTAGCCTACCAGGCTCCTCCGTCTGTAGAATTTTCCAGGCAAGAGCAGTGGAGTGAGTTGCCATTTCCTTCTCCAGGGGAATCTTCCTGACCCAGGGATCGAACACAGGTCTCCTGCATTGCAGACAGATGCTTTACTGTCTGAGCCACCATCTCTTGATCACTGTATGATTCTGAGCAAATTCTTTAACTTCTAGGTTCTTAGGATTAAATGAGTTGATTAAAAGCATTTACCACAATACCAGGCCCAAATTAAGTTATTAATGAGTAGGAGCTGTTACAGGGGGAAGTGAGAGGCACTTCCCACAGATAGAAATTCCAGAACGTCGCTCCTGGAAACCTTGTGAAAGTGTTGGTCACTCAGTTGTGTCCGACTCTGCAACCCCTTGGACTGTAGCCAGGCTTCTCTGTCCGTGGGATTTCCTGGAAACCTTAGTCCGTGGGTATGGGGTGAGGCTTAGGCATCAAGATGACCAGCTGAGTCCTATGATTGGGCGATTTTAGCAAATGTTGATCTGGATCAGGGGTTCTGAAGCCTGGTTCCTAGCTCACTTCCAATCTAGCTGATCTTTGCTGCCAATGACTGGCATTAATTGTTGACATCTGGGAGTTGTTCTTTAGTTGCTGAGTTGTATCTGACTCTGCAATTCGATGGACACTAGCCCACCAGGCTCCTCTGTCCACAGGATTTCCCAGGCAGGAATACTGGAGTGGATTGCCATTTCCTTCTCCAGGGGATCATCCCGACCCAGGGATGGAACCCAGGTCTCCAGCATTGCAGGCGGATTCCTTACCCCTGAGCCACCAGGGAAGCCCACATCTGGGAGGCAGGATAGAAACAGGATCAGCATCAGCCTGAGCTGGCAGAGCTGTTCCGTCCCCAGAACAAGCTGCTGCTCCCCAAAAGTGGCCCAGCAGGGCCGGAGCTCAGAAGATTTTCCTCGGAAGAAAAATTTCCTAAAAACTTGGCTGCTACTAAAGAAGTGGCTTATGTGAGACAATCCTCAAGAATTTCCACTCTAGTCCCCTAAAACAGGAAATAATCTCCCTAAATAGGGAAGCTGTTTGGTAAAAACAACCTCTCTGCAGTCCCTGAGTAATGCGATTCTTGAATTATCTAAACAAAGACTAGAATGTTTAAAATCAGTGAAGGGAAGCTGCAAAGATGAGTTATGTTTTTGCTTGAGTTTTCTGTGTTTTTTCCTAAACCTAAGCTTAATAGAGGGCTTCCGTGGTGGCTCCGTGGTAAAGAATCTACCTTCAAAGCAGGAGACGCAGGTTTGATACCTGGGTCTGGAAGATGCCTTGGAGAAGGAAATGGCTACCCATTCCATGTTCTTGCCAGGAAAATCTCATGGACAGAGGCGTCTTGCAGGCAAGAGTTGGGCACGACATAGCAACTAAACAACAAATCCACTACAAACAAAACTTAATAGAGGTGGGGGCGGTGGGTACCAAGGCTGTCTCCACCCTTTCCTCCAACCTCAGGCCTGCCCATGGCTTGGGACCAGGGGACTTGAGCGCTGGCAGGGGGGCTACTTGGACCTGGGGGTGAGGGGCTGGGAAAATACATGAAACTTTCTGTATTTGAGGAACAGTTTGCCATCTGGATTTACCTTCCTCCTAGCCACCCTTTGTCCATTAGACATAACCCAGTCTTTAACCCCAGGAAGCAGTCAGTTTTATTCCCACTTCAGTCTAGGAGAGTAAGGCTCAGAGGCTAGCAAGTGGCCCAAGATCCTATTAGCAGAGACAGACCTCAGTCCTTTCTGTATATTAGAGTCAATGGAAGAGCTTTTATATATAGCAATATTTGGACCCCACCCCTGACCAGTTAAATTGATCTCCAGAGATGGGTGGTTTTAATATCCAGGTGATTCTAATGTACAGTCAGGCAGGGTTGAGAGGCTATTACAGAGCAGAGCTGCTCCATACTTTATGCCCAAATCATTGGGGATCTAGTTCAAGAGCTGACTGATTCAGCAACAGGTCAGGAGAACCCGAGATGCCACGTTATTAACAAGCTTCCAGGTGATGCTGTTGCTCCTGTTCGCTGCAGCCCCATACCTCATGTGGCTGGTCGACCAGGCATCTGCTATTTAAGATTCATGGTCGGTCATTCACAATTGACCCTGAAAATCGGACCTGTGATGACTCATTTAATTTTGCTATAGCATGTTTACTCTTGAGCCAAAAGGGGTCAAGAAATTACCTCTTAACTGGAGGATAAAGCCAGTTTCTTCTCACAGGCTGTTTCATGTTCTGCTAGTGCAACACTTGCCCCTCCCTCCTTTGTCTGTGGGATGCAGCTGGGGGAGACTGGTCTCTGAGACTCTGGGTGGAAGTGACTGGTTCTGGCAGGAGCCTCATGAGACATGAGGGTCAGTGTGATCAGGCCAGTCTGGACATGTACCCAGAGAGCATCCTAGAGCACAGATATCGGAAGCAGACACTGAAAGGAAGTCTCAGTGAATTTAGGGAGTTGGGACCAAACTCGGGGCTTGGGCAGGACTTTCTAAAGTTCAACATAAAATTGTCTTCTGAGGGCCCTGGTATATTGAAAGTAAAATGCTCTAACTGTACACGTCATCTGGCAAACCACAAAAGCCTGTATTTGATACACAAACATGCTGCCCTAGTCAGGTGGTTTCCCTGGATCCCTGAGAGACCCTCTGAGGCTCACGTCTACTTCGGGGATGGCAAGATGGAAAAGGCAAAGTCTGTTTTGTAGGGGGTGGAGTTTTTTAGTGTGTGCATTGGTGGCACTGTGCAGCATGCAGGATCTTAGTTCCCCAACCAGGGATCCACCCGTGCTCCCTGCACTGGGAGCATAGAGGCTTAAGCACTGGACTGCCAGGGAAGTCCTCAAAGCCTGTACTTGGGTGAACTTAGCAGGTGATCTTAGGTGGAAGGCACAGCTTTGGGGCTGAGGAGGTGGTTGACCAGGGAGGTGAGACAGAGTCCCGGTACTGAAACAAGAGTAGTTAACAAGGGCTTGGCCTTGAAACAAGACAGGAACCCAGCCTGATTAGCTTCAAGGATGATTCTCAGCTGAGTCACTGAGCTGGGCGAGGCTCTCGGCCCCCCAACTGGGCCCAACTGGGGTGACAGATGGTGGAGAGGCTTCAGCTGCAGGGCGTGAGGGATCGTCCAAAGGAGCCTTTGGAGGCTGTTCCCAGAGCCTGCTTCCCAGCCTTGTGTGGCCTTCTAGAATTCAAGTCTTGTGGGGCCTCCCAGAGCCCTGCGCTCCCCTCCGCTTGCAGCCCTAGCCCTCCCTTCTCCCCCATCTGGCTTTCTGGCCAGGCTTCCACTGTGCAGAGAACCAGGAAGAGGCTTCCCTAGGCTGTCAGATGCCCCTTGGCTATTCTAGGCCCACAGCTTGGGTGACGCACAAACCTGTCACCTTCCTGATCAGTAAACACGTTTAAAGCGGATATGCTGGGTGGGATAAGGGGCCACCATAGTTCTAGGTCACATCCTCCAACTGGATAGGGAGGCTGGGCCTCAGCTGCAAGCTACACACAGTGCTTCTCAGAGCCAGGCTCTATTCCAAGTGCTTCATAATAAATTCCATTCTCATAGACTTGGGCTGATGCCCTATCCATCCCGAGTTCAAAGTCCAGGACACGGGAATAGGGAGGGCAAGGGACTTGTCTAAGATCACCCATCCATAGTGAGACTTGGAACCAAGATCCAGGCAGTCCTAGCCAGGGGAGGGGGGATGCTTTTGTGGGGCCCTGTCCCAGGGAATGGAAGCGCAGCTGAGCAGGATGGGCAGTAGAGAAGAAGGAAAGCAAAGGCCAGGGTAAGAATGGGGAGAGCAGAAAGCCCACACTGGGTTTTTCACACACTACCTGAAATCAACAGAAGAGGGAGCTCTGATGTTAGGAAAGTTAAGGGTAATCAACCTGACAAACAGGCAACAGAAAAGTATCAAGATCAAATCCCATACAAAGTTGCAAGAAAAAGGAGCAGAGAATCATAGCCCTCAGGATACAGAAAGTGTACCAAGAAAACAGATGAAAACTGTAACCTTTGAAAATGAGGTAAGACATTAGAACATTGGGCTTCCCTGGTGGCTCAGCTGGTAAAGAATCTGCCTGCAATGCAGGGGACCTGGGTTTGATCCCTGGGTTGGGAAGATACCCTGAAGAGAACTACTCCCCACTCCAGTATTCCGGCCTGGAGAATTCCATGGACTGTATAGACCATGGGGTCACAAAGAGTAGGACACGACTGAGCGACTTTCACTTCACCAGGCAAGAAAGTGGCAGATCAGAATTGTAAGTGACCCCTGGCAGTCTGGCTGAATCCGTGCCCCTAGCACTGCACTGCATGCCACTGGAGAGACACAGGACCAGGTATTCCATCAGGATGAGAATCTAATGGTGCCAATGACTTGTGTGGCCTTGAACGACTCATCCTCCCTACCTAGGACTCAGTTACTTAGAACTACACTGTCTATCTAATATGGGGATCAACTAGCTACATGTGATTAATTAAAACTTTAGGACACTCTCACCTTCTGAGATGACCCATATTCTGTCTGTGGAGTGTTTCTCTAAATAAATCCACTTCTTAAAAAAAAAAATTTAGTTTCTCAGTCACACTGCCACATTTCAAGAGTTTGGTAGCCACGTGCAGTCAGTCCAAAGACCACACTGATTATTTCCATTATTATAGAAAGTTCTATCAGATGATGCTGAGTTGGAATTTTTTTGGCTGTGCTGGGTCTTCACTGCTGCACCTGGGCTTCCTCTAGTTGTGGTGAGCGGGGGCTACTCATCGTTGTGGAGCACAGGCTCTAGGCACATAGGCTTCAGTAACTGCTGCGCACCGGCTCAGTTGTGGCTCAGTTGCTCCACAGCATGTGGGATCTTCCCTGACCAGGGATTGAATCCATGTGCTCCGAATTGGCAGGCGAATTCTTTACCACTGGATCACCAGGCAAGTCCTGGAAGGTTTTAAACAGGAACCACACAGGTGATGTGAGTGCACTGGCACAGGTGTAAGACAACAGGGAGTGGTGGGGATTGTGGTTAAGCAGGAAAGCTTGTGACCCATCTAAAGAGCTCAGCAGCTACTTGGCGCTCAGCAGTTTGTCACGTGGGAATGTATGGCCTGGCTCCTCATTTGTCAAGAGAAGCAGGAATCGGGAATTTATAAAAAAAAAAACTTACAATTTTCTAAACAGAAGAAATTTTTCAGATTGTGTGGATCAAGTAAAACCCTTGGGCCTCACCTTCATCCCATAATTTTGTGGCTCCTGCCTCTGTTTCCTGTGTCAAGCCACTTTCCCTTCCTCTTTCTCACTTCCCATTTCTTTCTCACCCAGGTTGAAAGCTAGATGAATGGTGGAGTAGATGGGTTCCACTCCTTTTTTGGTGGTGGCTTCAAAACTGTTGGACTGGGACTTCCCTGGTGGTCCAGTAGTTAAGACTCCTCCCTTCCAGTGCAAGGGGCGCAAGTTTGATCCTTGGTCAGGGAACTAAGATCTTGCATGCTGCACAGTGTGGCCAAAAATATTTTAAGTTGGACCAAAGTCTCAGAGGGCAAGGCTTTGAATTCCCTAGTAAATTTGATTCCTTTTGTGTGATTCCAGGGGACATGGCCAAAGTTCAAGGCATGCTGGAGGGAGGCAGGACTGGGGTTTAGGTAGGCGGTGTGACATTCCTGAACAGGCTGAGCACTGGATGTAACCACCCAGGATTCAGAAGCAGGTAGGGTGGGGGTGGATGGAGTATTCATTTACTCCCTTTCTCCTTCCCACCCACCCCTACCTGTGATGGCAGGGAGTCATGGGTGGCAGCAGACCAGAGAGAAGTGGGAAAGGACTAGACACTTTGGTGTTGCTAATCCGGCATCAGTTCCATCAGGGGTCCCTTCCTCAAGGGGTGGCTCATATCTGAACAGTTCATCAGGATTGCCTACCATGCAAATATTCTCAGGATGTGGGCTAATGTTTGCATACAGCTGGGGCCCTCAGGATCCCCTGAAATAAAGGAGCCTGCCCCCTGGAGGATCCAGGGAGCTCCTCAGAGCCTCTGCCCTCTGCACCGTACTGGGGGGGGAACCCCCACAGCTCCGCCAGAGGCTGACCACCTTTCCCAGCTCCGTGCACTTCTGCCTCCTCCACATTGGGGGTTGAACATCGGGAAAGTTCTGATCTGAAGCCGCCTCCAGGGGAGTTCCCTGGTGGTCCAGTGGTTAGGACTTGGTGCTTTCACTGTCATGAACCCAGGTTCTATCTCTGGTGGGGGAATTAAGATCCCACAAGCTGTGCTGCATAGGAAGCTTGAGGGAGGTAAAGTTGATGGGAATGAGGGAAAAGAGTTGGCAGAAAGCTGTGGGCTTCTGTGGTTAACTACATCAAGCATCTCTCAATAGAGATGAGGTCTGGATGGGCTGCCCTGGGTGGGAAGAAAGAAGTGAGTGGGGGTTGGTAAAGGATGGAATAGCCTGAGCTGAAGGAACAAGGGCCCTTTCCCCTATCACCCCAGGCAGTCTTTACGTCAGCCTCATCCCAAGCCCCCCGAACTCACCTTTTGTCTTCTGCCCACCTCTGTGTCACTCTGCTGCCCTGGGCTCAGGAGTCACCATGTCGATGGAAGAGTCCATCATCCGCATCCCGCCATACCACTACATCCACGTGCTAGACCAGAACAGCAATGTGTCCCGCGTGGAGGTCGGGCCAAAGACTTACATCCGGCAGGACAATGAGAGGTGGGTGGCCAGCACTGGGCCGTGGGGACATCTGGGGCCAAGGAGGGCCTGGGAGTCTGGCTGGCATGATGACCCATCTCCTCCTTCCCGTTCCTGAGCAAGACTGGCATTGGCTCGGGTCACAGGAAGCTGTCTCTCCCTTTCGCTGCCTCCTTCGGGACTAGGGACAGGGGTCTGAGTCCTCACACTGCTTCTCGCCCTCCAACAGGATCCTGTTCGCTCCCGTGCGCATGCTGACGGTCCCCCCACGGCACTACTGCATGGTGGCCAACCCGGTGGCCCGGGATGCCCAGGGCACCGTGCTGTTTGATGTCACAGGACAAGTGCGGCTCCGCCACGCGGACCTGGAGATCCGGCTGGCCCAGGATCCCTTCCCCCTGTTCCCAGGGGAGGTGCTGGAGAAGGTACCCGGCTCACCTTCCCTATACCCACTCTCTTGTGTCCTGCCACCTTGACCTAGGGCTCAGCACTGCTTTCTGGAGGGAAAACAAATTGGGGTGGTGGGAGGGGGTGGGGATGGTAGGGGACGTTTGCTGGTTCTCACTGGGACAGAATTGACTGGATGCCCCCTCCCTCACCTTCCCCAAATACCCTCTTCCTCTTCATACGCCCACGTCAGACCTTTGAGAGCTGTCGGCCTATCTCGCCACCTAACCTTCCAGGCTCCAGAGCCTGCCCGAAGCTCCTGGCCAGTCTGGCACTCAGTGACTTGTGCCGAGAGTAAGCATTTCATTCCCTCAGACAGTCTCGGCGGCCAGTGGGCCGGATCAGCTGTGGTGGACCAGCTGAGGCCCAGGTGCCTGTGGTCGCTCCACGGGAAGGCATTGCAGGCCTGAAGTACCAGCTGGGCCCTCGTCCGTGTTGCCCTCCGGCCCTGGGTCTGAGAGTGAGGACACCTTCATTTCTGCGACATTTCTTGACCTTCACTTCCCTCAGGAGTCCCCTCTACCAAACAATGCTGCTGCTTCTCTTCTGCACTGGGTCTGGTGACCATGAGGCAACCTTGAAAACAAAGCCTCACACTTCAGATATGCCCGTCAGAGCAGTGTAGACCTTCCCACCTCCTGTTTCCTGAGCGCCCCAGTGCACACTGGGCCGTGAGATATTCACCTACTCAGCTTCCCTGATGTTTCTCCCACAATGCCCAGCAAGCCCTCTACCCAATCTCCTACCTGGAGTTCTAGTTCTAAACAGGATCTGAGCACTTCTGCAGAGGAAAGTACTTCCTTGGCCCTCAGCCGTGGCATCAACTCCATCTTAACTCTTAGCTCTGTCAACCCCGTCTCAGCTCTTCAGGCCAGATGGCTCTGGGACCACCCCTATCTTGTACATTCCACTTGGGGTCATCTTTGGGGATGTGGAGAGATTGATGCTGTGGACTCTGACCTTGAGGATCTCAGTTGGCCTCAAGGGGTCACAGCTCTGAGTACCCCATGACTCCCCCCTGCTTCCCCTGTTAGGACATCACACCACTGCAGGTGGTTCTACCCAACACTGCCCTCCATCTTAAGGCGCTACTGGATTTTGAGGATAAGAATGGACAGAAGGTGGTAGCAGGGGATGAGTGGCTATTTGAAGGGCCTGGTAAGTGTTTTTCTATCCAGCCGGGTTTGGGGTCAGAGGCTTCCTGCCTTCTCATTAGGGCCTTGATATCTTCTGACCTTCAAACCCTACCTCCCCCATCTTCCCTTCCCAGGCACATATATACCCCAGAAGGAGGTGGAAGTCATCGAGATCATTCAGGCCACAGTCATCAAGCAGAACCAGGCCCTGAGGCTGAGGGCTCGCAAGGAATGCTTAGACAGGGATGGCAAGGAGCGGGTGACAGGTGGAGTCTTGAAGTGTTCACGGGGATAGGGCAGGCTGAGCCTTGACTGTGGGGGTAAGTGGGGGAGGTTGGGGGCTGGCCACCTGTAGCCTGGAGGAAGTGCTTCCCTGGTATCTCTTGTCAGCTGTTGGGGGCTGCCTCATGCTGCTTCCCCCACTAACCTGACCTGGATCCTGTTGACATGGCTTTCCCTTCCTCTGACTCTGTCGTGAGCTGGGTCTGTCTCTAGACCAACAAAGCAGGTGTTTATATTGTTGCTGTGCCTGTGTATGCTCAGTCCTGACTCTTTGCGACCCCAGAGACTGTAGCCCGACAGGCGCCTCAGTCCATGGGATTGTTCCAGGCAAGAATCCTGGAGTGGGTTGCCATTTCCTCCTCCAGGGGATCTTCCCAACCCAGGGATTGAACCCAGGTCTCCTGCACTGCAGGCAGATTCTTTACCTCTCGAACCATTGGGACTTCCCATGTTTATATGCAACTAGCAATTGTTTGACAGACCTGTTATATTAAACAAAACAAGGTCTTAACAAAGGCTATGCTTACGGAGCCAGGTGTGGTTCAAAAGTTTTACTGACCGCAGTTCCCTTAGGTCTTCCTGTAACCCTGAGGCACCACAGCTCCCATTTTCCAAATGACAAAACTGAAGCCTGGGTTTATGGCCAGAAAGAGCCAGGCTGGAACTTGTGCCCAGCACCCTTGCTTCTCTAGTAGGCTGAACGACCTCTAAGCTGTAATGCCGCAGTTCTGCCGACTTTGTGCCAGTCGCCCAGTCATGCCCAACTCTCTGTGACCCCTTGGACTGTAGCCCACCAGGCTCCTCTGTCCATGGAATTCTCCAGGTGAGAACACAGGAGTGGGTAGCCATTCCCTTCTCCAGGGGACCTTCCCGACCCAGGGATGGAACCTGGGTCTCCTGCATTGCAGGTGGATTCTTTACTCTCTGAGCCACCAGGGAAGCCCTTCTGCCCATTTTAGGGGAAGAAGAAAAAAGCTAGTCTCTGGAGCTTAGAGAAGGCCTACAGGGTACTGGCATAGCAACAACTTGGATGCTTGGAAGACCTTTTTTTTTTTTTTTTTAATCTCTCTGAGGTAGGGGTTGCTTTTCCTCTGGCCTCAAAAAAGGAAAAGAAGGACTTCCGTCAGGCTCTTGAGCCTGGGGGCAATGATCTCAAAGTGGTGTGTGAAGCCCTGCAGGTACCCTTTATCTAGGCTGTGGGAAGGGGCAGTTGGGGAGCAGGCTGGATGACTTTTGACCTTTGCCTCTCCTCCCCGGCCCAGGAGAAGAATGGCTGGTCCGCTCCGTGGGTGCCTATCTCCCAGCAGTGTTTGAGGAGGTTCTGGATGTGGTGGATGCTGTGATCCTTACGGAAAAGGTCTGTGCTCCGGGGGGCCCTGGGTGGGAGATTCTCGGAGGGGCAGAGAACTGTGGCAGAAAATAAGATCACCTGAGGAGTGTCCTGGGTCACTGGAAAGGATTTAAGAAATCCTCCTGGGTTGGTAGACACTGGGACTCAGACCTGGAGCATTTAGTGACCAGTGGGGTTCCCAGATTCCCCGAGGAAGTTAGTTGGAGGTGGCTTTACTGAAACCCCCCTAACCCCATGACATCTTGCTCTCCAGACAGCCCTGCACCTTCGAGCTCGGCAGAACTTCCGAGACGTGAGAGGGGTGACCCGCCGCACTGGGGAGGAGTGGCTGGTGACCGTGCAGGACACAGAGGCCCACGTGCCAGATGTCTATGAGGAGGTGATGGGGGTTGTGTCTGTCACCACCTTGGGCCCCCACAACTACTGTGTGATTCTCGACCCGGTCGGACCAGACGGCAAGAACCAGCTGGGGCAGAAGCTTGTGTTCAAGGTAAGTGCCTGCCCCTCACCCAGAGGGGAATGGCCTGAGGCCCTGGACCCTTGTCCCTTCCCTCCTCCCACCCCAGGTACACGTTCTAGAAACATCAAGCTGGTTTCGGCTCCCTCTGTGCACACTTGTCTCTCTCTCTTGAGAATACAGTGTCACTGATCTTTCTGGCAATCCCTGACCTCAGGTTACCCACAGTCTCTCCTGGGAGCGCCTCCCTGACCGCTGTGAATATAGACCCAGAAACTCTCTCTCATATTTCACGTCTCTCTCTTCTGGAAGCTTTGTCATCCTGCATCAGACAAATCTCTTGGTTTGCCCTTCCCCATCCTCTACCTCATCCCTTCTCTGAACTATATGTGGGACTACCAGAGCTGGGCAGGCCTCTCCTACGACAGTCATAGATATGTGGGGCTTTGTGAGGTGTATGGTCTCTGTTGTGCTTAGTTCTGCTGTTGTGCCATGAGAGCAGTGTAGATTGTCTTTTTTTTTTTTAAATCAGAGGATAATTGCTTTACAATATTGTGTGGTGTAGACATCTTGTAAGTGAACCAGTACTGCTATGTTCCTGTAACATTTTATTTGCAAAAACGGGAGGCAGAAAGAATAGAAACAAATATCCATCAGTTGATGAATAACTGAAAAATATGGCATATCCATTCAATGGCATGTCAATCAAAAGGATAAGATAGTCTTTCTGGGGTGGCAGACACTCATGTTCTTGAGAGAATTCAAAAAGGTAAAAATCAAAAATGAGGTTCTAATATGTCCTACAACACGGAGAAACTTGAAAGCATTATGCTAGGCAATAGAAGCCAGGCATAAAAAGACCACTGATTGTATGACTCCATTTACATGAAATGTCCAGAGTAGGTAAATCCACATACAGTTGTTGGGGTGGGGATGGGCGGTAACTACTACTGGATACAGGGTTTCTTTTCAGGATGATGATGTTCTGGGATTAGGGAGTAGTGTTGTTGGGCAACTCGGGATATTCCAAAGCAACTGAATTGTATACTTTAAATAGGTGTATTTTGTAATATGGGCTTCCCAGGTGGCGCTAGTGGTAAAGAAGCCACCTGCCAGTGCAGGAGATGTAGGAGAAATGGGTTCAGTCCCTGGGCCGGGAAGATCCCGTGGAAAAGGGCATGGCAGCCCACTCCAATATTCTTGCCTAGAGAATTCCATGGACAGAGGAGCCTGGCAGGCTACAGTCCATACAGTTGCAGAGTCAGCCATGACTGAAGCGACTTAGCACATGGGCACATGTTTTATAATAGGTGGGTTTTATCTCAAATATATATTTATATTGTATTATGTTATATTAAAAAATAGTCAGCAGGCCAGATTTGGTCCAAAGGTCAGAGATGGGAAACTCTGTACTACACCACCCTAAGGGAATAAAATGTGGGAGAAATAAAGCAATAATAGGTTAATTCTTAACTATTGAGCTTGTGAGAACCCAGACCTTGACACTTCACAGAATCTTTCCAGGGCAGGTTTGATCACATCTACAGGGATTTGTGAAGAGTCTCAGTCTAAATAAATGATTTGCTGTATGATGAGGTGGGGAAGGGACTTTGGGGGGGGGGGGTGCAGGGGCTTCTGTCCTCAACAGAAGTCCACAATCACCCAGGGCTGAGGGAGGTACCATCAGAGGGCTCCAAAGTCCTGGGAGGCGACGGCTCCTGACTCCACTTCTCCCTACCAGGGAGAGCAGTCTTTCTTCCTCCAGCCCGGGGAGAAGCTGGAACGAGGCATCCAGAATGTATACGTGCTGTCGGAGCAGCAGGGGCTGCTGCTGAGGGCCCTGCAGCCCCTGGAGGAGGGGGAGGGCAAGGAGAAGGTCTCCCACCAGGCTGGTGACCACTGGCTCATCCGTGGACCCCTGGAGTATGTGCCGCCCGCCAAGGTGGAGGTGGTGGAAGAGCGTCAGGCCATCCCACTGGATGAGAACGAGGGCATCTACGTGCAGGATGTCAAGACCGGAAGGGTAACTGTGGAGGGGTGGGCACTGTCACTGCCAGGTGGGTGTGGTGGCGGCTGGTCTGGGCGAGGGGATGATGCGGATGGGGCGGTGGGCAGTGGAGGTGACAGAAGAGCTCCACAGCGTTGCTGGCAGCATCTGAGCCAGCTGGCTGCAAAAGACCAGGGCGTTTTCTGGAGTTCTTGCCTTCCCTTTGCCTTAAATGGTGGTTGAGTTGTTCAGTCATGTCCGACTCTTGCGACTCCATGGACTGTCGCCCACCATGGCTCCTCTGGCCATGGGATTTCCCAGGCAAGAATACTGGAGCAGGGGATTGTCCCAACCCAGGGCTCGAACCCACATCTCCTGCATGGCAGGTGGATTCGTTACCACCGAGTCGCCAGGGAAGCCCCTGTCTTAGTTAATTTTAAATGTTAGCATTCCTGAGCAAGAAGATGAACCAGATTTGAGGATGGGGACTCAACCCCCAAGGCATCTAGATCTGGCCTCCGGCATAAAGGTCTGACTGGGATGCATAGGATCATACCCTTTTCACATACCCTTTTCCTGGTGGAATCCCTCTTTGTCACCTAAACCTTGATCTTGGTTTGACTGAGGACCACATCTCCAGCCTCTTTTAGGACTCTAACCTACAAGTAGAGTTCAGAATCCCAGGAAATGTTAGTGTGTGAACTATTTCCTAGGGTTGCATCTGTCCCTGGGGTGCCCTCCAAGCTGCCCTATGAAGGAAAATTCAAGAACAATATTGGAACATAACCATATACCAAATTCTTGGCACTAGACATGCAAGATATCATTCATTCCTCACCCCTACCCTCCATTTTGCAGATAAGGAGCTGAGAGACACGGGGTGGTGGGGGCAGTGGGGGCAGATAGCTGCCCAAGATGACCAAGCTCACAGAGTGTGAACTTGAACGCAGCCTCCTTCCGGAGGCCACCTTTAACCAGGATGCTGCCCTGCCTCCTGGATCACTTCCGCTTTAGGGCTGCCAGGTGGGTCTCTTTCCATTTTCCCCTCGCTGGTGACATCCCTCATCTTCCAGGTGCGAGCTGTGATTGGGAGCACCTACATGCTGACCCAGGACGAAGTCCTGTGGGAGAAGGAGCTGCCTCCAGGGGTGGAGGAGCTGCTGAACAAGGGGCAGGATCCTCTGGCCGACAGGGGTGAGAAGGAGACATCCAAGACCCCTAAGCTCTCCACTCCCCGGAATAAGACCCGCGTGGTCAGCTACCGCGTGCCGCACAATGCTGCAGTGCAGGTGTATGACTACCGGGAGAAGAAAGCCCGGTGAGCAGTGGCCTGGGTGGCTGTGCCATCAGGGGGCTGTGGCGGGAGGGTCTCTCCAGGCCTCTGACCCCCGGCTCTCTTCAGCGTGGTCTTCGGGCCAGAGCTCGTGTTGCTGGGTCCCGAAGAGCAGTTTACAGTGTTGTCCCTCTCGGCCGGGCGGCCCAAGCGTCCCCACGCCCGCCGCACGCTCTGCCTGCTGCTGGGGCCCGACTTCTTCACCGACGTCATCACCATTGAGACAGCAGACCATGCCAGGCTCCAGCTGCAGCTTGCCTACAACTGGTAAGGGGCCCCGGGGGGGCACCGTGAGGAGGAGAGATGCCTCCTCAAGTGCTGAGCCCACAATCAGGGCGGAGCACCCAGCTCCATGCTGTGGTCAAGGGGCAAACCCAGGGGTTCGTGCAAATGCAGTCTGATGCCGGAGGGGAATGACAGGGAAGATGTGGGCTCTCCTGGAGCAGGATTTGGAGGGACGTGTGTGGAAGACACTCACCAGCTAAACTCCCATTGGGAATTCAGCCAAACAAGGTTTTAAAAAGACTGTGTGTGTGTCTATGTGTGTGCTGGGATGATCAGGTGGTCGAGAGCAAGTGCTCTGAGGCCAACAGGTATACCACTTGCTAGCCACGGGCTGGGCAAGCACTGGGTGCTTTCCACACATTGCCAGGCTGTAAAATAACAGCGTCACCATCAGTCTCATGGGCCTGTGGACAGGATACTATGAGAACTAGAACAGTGACCCATCTGTAGTTAAAGCTCAAATGGCAGTGATGAGAGGGGAGAGAAAAGTCGGACCCAGAAGCAGTGCTTGACAACTGCCAAGCATACCCTCCTCACCTCTTGGCTGAGTGCCTGGGACATGACAAGAGCAGCTAGCTGGACACTGGCATCTTTGGAGCCACTGCAACCTGACAAACCGAGGGGGCCTGGTCCCGGGAACCATACCACCTGGGTTCAACTTTCTGGCTTGGGAGGACCTGCTGTATGACTTAGAGTCTGTCACTTAACCTCTCTGGACCTCAGTTTCCTTGTCTAAAAAATAAAAATTCCCACCAAATAGGGTGGTATGAGTGAATGAAATGGGAATGTGTAAGTTTCTTAGGACTTTACCTGATACATAGCAGATGCTAATTAGCATTCTCTGTCATGAGACCCTGCCTAAACCACAGAAGGTGGGGGTCAATGTCCATTTTTGAAGACGAGAAAGTTGTCTTTGCTCACAGGCACTTCGAGCTGAGTGACCGGAAGGACCCCCAAGAGACGGCCAAGCTTTTCTCAGTGCCCGACTTTGTGGGTGACGCCTGCAAGGCCATCGCATCTCGGGTGCGGGGGGCCGTGGCCTCTGTCACCTTTGATGACTTCCATAAGAACTCGGCCCGCATCATTCGCACTGCTGTCTTTGGCTTTGAGACCCAGGAAACCAAGGGGCCTGACACCATGGCCCTGCCCCAGCCCCGGGACCGGGCCGTCTTTCCCCAGAACGGGCTGGTGGTCAGCAGTGTGGATGTGCAGTCGGTGGAGCCCGTGGACCAAAGGACCCGGGACGCCCTGCAGCGCAGCGTCCAGCTGGCCATTGAGATCACCACCAACTCCCAGGAGGCAGCTGCCAAGTGAGTGAGGCCTAGGGGCCTGGCTGACCACGATGCCCACTGTGGGCCCCGCCTCTCACAGGTCCCCGCCTCTTGCCCACTGCCAGGACCCCAGTGACACAGCACCCCCGGTGGTCAGCCTGCTGTCCCCTTACCAGCAGAGAGCCTGGGCCACTGAAAGTGGAATAGATGCTACCTCTGCTTCTGTGGCTTCTCACCTTGCTGGCGCTGGAACCCAGATTCATTTCCGCAGCCTTCCAGGCACTCTGGGGTCCAGCCCTGCTTCCCCCACCTCGCCTTCCTGCCTTCTCCCAGGGCTCATGTGCTCCAGGCCCATAGCTCCTTTCTGCTCCTCAAGGTGGGAACTCGGCTGTGCATTGAAGGCCTTCTGCACTGGCTGCTCCCTCTGCCCAGAGTTGTTCTTCTGCACTTGAGGGCAGGTTCCTCCTCTGGCCTCCAGAGTTCACCTCCTTGGAGAGCCCTTTTTCTACCTCAGCTGAAGCAGTGCCCTCTTTGCCCAGTCATGTTATCGTAGCAACCATTTCTCAAAGAGCTTGTCACTGTCTGAAATCTTGGTTCACTTGTTTTTTCCCCCACTGGAAGGTGAGTCGTGTGAATGCAGGGTCATGGCCATGTGCACTGCACCTAGAACCACCCCTGGTTTACGTAATATCCATGCTGCGTTTTCATTTGCATGTCGAGGGCCTCTCCTCGGCCAGTGCTCCCAGCCCTTGGAGTGCCTATTCTGGCCCCACTCCCAGCGTCTTACCTGTCCCCTCTCCCACCCAGGCACGAGGCTCAGAGACTAGAACAAGAAGCCCGCGGCAGGCTTGAGAGGCAGAAGATCTTAGACCAATCGGAAGCTGAGAAAGCTCGCAGAGAACTCCTGGAGCTGGAGGCTCTGAGGTGGGGTGGAGAACTGGCAGAAAAGATGGCAGAGGGTCTTGGAAGAGCAGCTGATGGGGGGAGTGTGTGTGTGTGTGTGTATGTGTGCGTGTGTGTTCACTCATGCTGCGATAGCACAAGTCAAGGGTAGAGGAGGGCGGGGCTGGGCTTCCTCAGGGGCCTCCCTGACTTCTCTGCACCACCCTCAGCACCGCGGTGGAGAGCACTGGGACCGCCAAGGCGGAGGCCGAGTCCCGAGCTGAGGCAGCGCGCATCGAGGGAGAAGGCGCTGTGCTCCAGGCCAAGCTCAAGGCAGAGGCTTTGGCCATTGAGACGGTGCGTGGGGGAGATGCCTGTGAAAGGGTGTGGCCTTGGGGTCTGGAAGAGGCCTGGTCTCTGAAGCCACGAGGGACACCAAGCACCCTAACAGAAAGCCCCATTCAAGTGTGTTGGGGTTTGTGGAGTCCTTTGCCCTGTTTCCATTCACCTAATACCTGCTTTGAAGGTAAGGATAATAATTACCCATCCTACAGACAGGCATTCCCATACTGGCCAGCTTTGTGCTAGGTATGTTGTTTTTACAGGCAAGATCTTGAAATTCCATTATGGGTAGGAATTCTCTCCATTTTACAGAGGGAACTGAGTCTTGGATTAAGGAGTTCCCAGGGGTCAAAAGAAGAGGGCAGCAGAGGCTGAGTGGACATGAATTGGAGCAAGCTCCGGGAGATAGTGAAGGACAGGGAAGCCTGGCATGCTGCAGTCCATGGCATCACAGTCAGACACCACTTTGCGACTGAACATACACAGGGGTCACTAGTTAAAATTGGCATAGCCAGGGTTCACCCCTAACTGATAAGTTTCCTATTCCATCCTTTCCATCCGAGGTCTCTCAGGATATCTGGCTAGGTGACTTGCTAGATACATCTAGGGGCCACCCAATCAAAAGAATGCTGGGTTTTCCCTTTCCAGGAAGCCGAACTTGAGCGAGTAAAGAAAGTACGAGAGCTGGAGCTGCTCTATGCCCGGGCCCAGCTGGAGCTGGAAGTGAGCAAGGCCCAGCAGCTGGCTGAGGTGGAGGTGAAGAAGTTCAAGCAGATGACAGAGGCCCTGGGGCCCAGCACCATCAGAGACATGGCTGTGGCAGGGCCGGAGATGCAGGTGAGAGTGGGGGAGAGAGAGCAGGTGTGGGCGTGTGTGGATGTCTGTGCGTGTGGATGTGTGTCCTGGGACCATGTTTGGAACCAGGAAGACAGAGCCAGGGAGGCAAATACTTCTAGAGAGATGTCGGGGACAGAGAGACAAGAGGAGGTGGTGGCTTGGACTCTCCATGTATCCCGTGTTCTGACCCATGTCATTCCAGCATGGGGTCATATCAGGCACTGCACTGGATTCAGTGAGCTCCTGGGAGGGCGGTAAACTGATGGGATGTCAATCCATGACAAGTTGCTTCAAAAGAAGTCAAACAGAGCAATACGGAGAAGGGGGAGGAGAGGCTGCAGGTTAGCTGGGTAAGGGGGCGCCCCTCTGAAGAGGGGATACTCAAGTTCTGCACAGTCGATGAGGGCTTCCAGTAGAGGCTCCAAGGTGTGTTTAAGGAACAGAAAGGTCTGGATGGCTGCCACCTGGCAGGTGAAGGGCGGGGAGTGCAGAGCTCCCGGAGGCAGCAGCCAGAGCTTCAAGGTTCTTGAGGCCTGGGAGAGGATGAAACCTTCAGGCTCCTCTTAATGGTCTTCACTTGTCACTGAATAGTCCTGAGGATGGCTTGGGCAGCAGCTGCCGTGTGAGGGCCGAGAACAGGGTAGCCCCCCTCCCAGACAGGCGGCCGAGGGGACGAGAGAAGGGACTAGGTTCTGACTGCATTTTCACCCGCCTCTTGCTCCTTCCAGGTAAAATTGCTGCAGAGCCTGGGCCTAAAATCCACCCTCATCACCGATGGTTCCACGCCCATCAACCTCTTCAACACAGCCTTGGGTTTGCTGGGGCTCGGGGCTGAGGCCCAGCCCCCAGCCAAGAAGCCCACCGGGGGACCCAGCGTCCAAGAGGGCTTGCTTCCCATCTCCACTGCTGCCCCCCTAACTCTTGGAAACAACCAGGTTGTGCCTTAGCTCTGTACTGCACTGACAAATAAAACGGACACTTCTGGGCATTTAAAACCCTCTTCTGTTACCTTCAGTCTGTTATCACAAGGGAGCTTAATGGTGGTGGGGAAGAGATCCTCTGAAATCTTGATGGTTACTACAGGCCACCCTCATCTTGAAATGGAGAGGAAACTTAAGACAGGGAGAAGACTAACCCAAAGTCAGGCTGATGGGAAGGTGGACCTAAAGTCCCTCTCAGCAGCCAGACTATTCCTTCAGCAGTCAGCTCACCTAGGTGCCCGTGGGGGGAGATGATGCCACAGGCGAGAGGATGAAGCCTGTACCTCTTGGGGTGGCTGGGTGGCTTCTGCGCCATCTCTTCTCACTACCATTTCCTCCAGGAGCCCAGTTTGGCCAGGGCGTTCTGGAGTCTTAACCCTCCGTCTGTGGGTGTATCCATCCCAGCTTCCCCACCTCCTGCACTTGGGAGGCTTTATCCGGCGCCACCTGCTGGTCAAACTATGCACCTGCGCATGGCGCTGTGCACCCATCCCTTGTCAGATGGGGGCGTCAGATCTGAGAGGAAGATGGTGCAGTGGGCCTTAGGAACTGGAGCCACCTCCCTGGGCTTCTGATTTGGGTTCTTTGGAGCATCAAGGAAGGGGTGGCCCCTTCTCACCCTCCCCAACGACCGTTAATGAGCCCTTATTTGGGGGAAGGATCCAGATACAATTAATCTGGGCACACAGGTACAGGGTGCAAGGTATACCAGCCCTCCTGCACAGGTAGATCTGTAGGTGCCAGGCCTGCCTGGTCTCTGCTGAGGAAGCAAAAAGATGCCTAGGTAGAGAAGCTTGGGTGTCTAGCTGTGCTCCAAGAGAACCCAACCTCCCTGATCTTTTCCTCATTTGTGAAATGAGCCAGCATTTCCTCTACTGAGCAGTTAGTCACTCAGACACGATTGACTCTTTGAGACCCCATGAACTGTAGCCCACCAGACTCCTCCGTCCGTGGAATTCTCCAGGCAAGAATACTGGAGTGGGTTGCCATTCGCTTCTCCAGGGAATCTTCTCAACCCAGGGATCAAACTGGAGTCCCCTGCATTGCAGGGAGATTCTTTATGATGCTTTTTTTTTTTTTTTTTTAAGAGTCTTATTCCTCTCCCCTCACTGGGCCCTGTCCCATGAGCTCTTGTCTCCTGCCTTGAGTTGCATTGGTAACCAATGGCCCCACTCAGGTCTCCGCTGGTTGGGGGTGGGGCTGTCTGTTTAGCCCATAGCACTTGGTGGTGCTGTCTCGGTCTTGGTAGAACAGGCAAGCGAGTCAGCTCATCCACCCCTCCTTCCTACAAACCCCCTACATCTTCCCTGCTGCTGCTGCTGCTGCTAAGTCACTTCAGTCGTGTCCAACTCTGTGTGACCCCATAGATGGCAGCCCACCAGGCTCCCCCGTCCCTGGGATTCTCCAGGCAAGAACACTGGAGTGGGTTGCCATTTCCTTCTCCAATGCATGAAAGTGAAGTCGCTCAGTCGTGTCCGACTCTTCTCGACCCCATGGACTGCAGCCTACCAGGCTCCTCCGTCCATGGGATTTTCCAGGCAAGAGTACTAGAGTGGGTTGCCATTGCCTTCTCCGCATCTTCCCTGAGGAGAGGCAACTAACTCAAAGCTCTTCATCCAGTACCTGGTACATGCTGTGTTAACACTGTTTATAGCCAAGGGCCTCTGGGGAGAAGTAACAGCAGATAAGGTTACCCAAGAAGAGTAAGTTCCTTCCTGTCTTGGCCATGGCTCCCATGGCCATCCCTTGACATTGTCATTACTAATAACCACACCACCTCTGAAATCAACTCCTTCTCACCTTCTGCCAACCATTCCTCTACTCCAGGGTTCAGTGACCTTGATCTCAACCACTTTCTCAATGGTGAACCCCTCACCCTTTTCATTTCAATCTTGCCCAGCCTAGATTTTGTTGTCTATTCTGTAATTCACTCATTCTCACTCAAAACTTCCTTCAGAAAAGGGAACCCTCCTACACTGCTGGTGAGAATGTAAGTTGGTGCAGACAGATGGAAAACAGTGTGGAAGTTCCTCAGGAAACTAAAAAACAGAATTAACATATGACCCAGGAATCCCATGCCTGGGCATGTATCTGGACAAAACTCTTAATTTGAAAAGATACACACCCCCCTATGTCTATAGCAGCATTATTCACAATATCCAAGACCTGGAAGCAACCTAAATGTCCACTGACAGATAAATGGGTGAAGAAGATGTGGTATATATTACACAACGGAATACTACTGAGTCGTAAAAAAAGAATGAAATAATGCCATTTGCAACACCATGGATGGAGCTAGAGATTGTCATACTAAGTGAAGTCAGAGAAAGACAAAATACCATACAATATCGCATATGTGGAATCTAAAATATGACGCAGATGAACCCATCTATGAATCAGAAAGAGACTCATGGACATAGAATGTTCTTGTAGTTACCAAGGGGGAGGGGTTGGGGGAGGGACAGTATGGGAGGCTGAGATTAGCAGATGTAAGCTATTAAATGTAAGATGGACAAATAAGCTCCTACTGTATAGCACAGAGAACTGCATTCACTATCCCATGATAAATCATAATGGAAAAGAATTTTTAAGAACGTATATAAATGTGTAACTGAATCACTTTGCTGTACAGCAGAAACTTAACATTGTAATTCAGTTATACTTCAATGAAAAAAACAAACAAAAAAAAAACCAAAAAACCCTCCTTCCTCGCCTCTCCTCTTCTCCCATGATACTCAGTGGAAAAAGCTCCATCCTGACTTAAACCAGATACCGCCCCCTCTACCCGCCCTGACCAGCTGCTTGTTCCTGGAGGAGGAACACCCACCTACAGACTGATCTCATTTGAAACTCATGGCAACGAATCTCGAGAGACCTTACGGCCTCTGACTCTGCTCCTCTCGCTCGCTTGTGTGAGGGCCCCTTCAGAGCAGCTCTTCACACCCCCTCTCCTCTCCACCTCCCACACCCCGGCCCACTTTCTCTCACCTCTTTGAGAAAATAGAAACTCATTGGGCAGGAAGGCCCTTTCCAGCATCAAATCTAACAAACGACCCCATCTGGACCGTGCCCTTCCTCCTCTTCCCACTGAGCCTGGCTCACCCCCTTCCCCCCAAGTCCTCCTGGGAGTCCACTCCCCCATCCCACCGCCTTTATCTCCTGCACCATCTGTTTCTAGAAATGTGCTTTGCTCCTTTCCATGGAGAACCAACTCTCTCTGCCCTTGGTTCCCTCCAGCTCCCCTATCTCCTCCTTCCTAGCCAAAGTTCTCAGTTTCCACTCCTTATCTCTCATTATCTCCTCAAACCACACCAATTAACTTCTGTCTCCACCCCTTGCTTAATGGAAACAGCTCTATTCAGCATCACAATACCGTTGCTAAACCCAGAAGTTAGGTCCTCTCCTTCAGCCCCTCCCATCCTTCAGCTCAGTGGCCGCCCGCCTCCTACCACAGGCTCCCATCGCCTAGCCTGCTCCGCTTTTCCTTCCACCTCCCTGGTTGTGCCTCAGTTTACTTGGCCAATCCCACTTTCTCTGCTCAGCTGCTAAGTCGTGAGTCACCCTGAGCCTTGTTCTCTTTCTCGCTCTTTTCTTTTTTTTTGGCCACTCAATGTGATTTACTGGATCTTCCTTAGTTCCCTGGCCAGTGTCCTCTGCAGCAAAAGCTTGGAGTCCTGACCACCAGACTACCAGGGAATTCCCAGAACCTTGTTCCTTTACAAGGCTACATTCTTGGCCAGTCTCCTGGCTTTAGATTCAAAAATCCATTTCTCCACCACTGACCTCACCCCTGAGCTCTAAGCTCATTTCCAGTTGATGACTTGATGCCTCCACCACACAGATCTCCAATGGCCACTGGGCTCGGCCTATGACTTCTGGCCAGTGAAATGCAGGAGGGAATGACATCACCACACTTTTTCCTTTTCCGTGTTAACCAGCAATATTCAAAAATCGACCTGGGTCCCAGAGAAAAATGGTGGGAAGCAGAGCCACACCCAGCCCACAGCAGACATACAACAGAAGTGAGCACTGTTTCCTGTGTGAACTCACTGCGGTTTGTGGGGGAGCTTTTTACCACAGTATAATCTAGCCTCTCCTGACTACATACACCTCATAAGGTCGTGAAATCCAATAAAGTAATCGAAGTTGCTCTTTAAACTGTACACGTGAAGATGGGTTTTCACTGTCTCCCAAGCACTGATTATATAGTGGGAAGACAAGATACATCTCCATGATAGGAAAGCAGGCCTTGCTGGAAATATAGTGGAGTTCCAGTTCACGCTGGAGCCAAATTCTCAGTCCTTTGGTACTAAATTTACCCTTGAAGGTCCCTTAAATTGCCCGTTAAATACAGAATGGTGTGATCTCAGATGTAGATCAACACAGCCTGTTTTCCTCTAGCTCTGGAGCAAATAGCTTTTCTTTGGTTAAATACCAAATAAATTGACTGACGTATCCCTTGTAGAAGAAAAAATGGTCTTTAAACAGCAAAAGACTTTGTGTACCAAATCTATTTTCTCTTCCTCCTAGGCCCACAACTAATCTCTTTCCCAACCTCCTCTGCATGTAGAAGTGGCCACATGACTGACTGGCAGCCAATCGATGGGAGTGGATGTAGCTGGTGCCAGTTCCCTGCCATCCAATAAACCAGCCTTGAGCAGTCCTCCCACTGCACCTCTGCCTACGTGAGATGCAAGCAAGCAAGGTCCACTTGGAAGATCTGCGTTGAAAATCGGTAGGCACCTGAGTCCCTAATCTCTGGAATTAGGATTTAACCTGGTATAGTTCAGTGTTAAAGAATCCACCTGCCAGGGCAGGAGACACGGGTTCAATCCCTGGGTTGGGAAGATCCCCTGGAGAAGGGAATGGCTACCCACTCCAGTATTCTTGCCTGGAAAATCCCATGGACAGAGGAGACTTGTGGGCTGTTGTCCATGGAGTTGCAAAGAGTCGGACACAACTTAGCGACTAAACAATGACAACAACAAAAATAACCTGCCTTGTTTGAGCCACTGTGCATCTTGAAGTTTTTCACAGCAGTTAGGGTTACCTTGGGCTTCCCTGGTGGCTCAGAGGTTAAAGCATCTGCCCCCAATGCGGGAGACCCGGGTTCGATCCCTGGGTCAGGAAGATCCCCTGGAGAAGGCAGTGGCACCCCACACCAATATTCTTGCCTGGAGAATCCCATGGACGGAGAAGCCTGGTAGGCTACAGTCCAAGGGGTCGCAAAGAGTCAGACAAGACTGAGTGACTTCACTCACTCACTCACTAAATCACAGTATTAGGGGTGAGAGCAGACTCAGGACCACCTGAGGGAACTGTATTTATTGTGCCCATCTCTGCAGAACACATGGCATGTCCTACATGGTGATTATTTATTTAATCTGAGAACACAGAGTTGAATTCTGGAAAGTTACTACTGCACATACTTCTTAGCCCATTCATATTGCTATAACAAAATATCACAGACTAGGTGGCTTAGAAACAATAGAAATTTCTGTCTCAGAGTTCCAGAGGTTGGAAGTCCAAGATCAAGGCACCAGCACCGACCTGGTAAAAAACAAAAACACCTCTTCTTGCTTCAGAGCCAGCATGTGAGGGCTCATAACCTTATCTCTTCCTGAAGGCCCCACCTTCAAACACCATCACATCAGTCATAAAGTCTTCAGACACACAGACATTGACCATAACAACATATGATGTGACTCCACTGGTCAACTTCAGCCTTGACGTTCCCCACCCTCATCCTCCAGGACACAGAACCATCCTGAAGATTCCTCCTGGGCCCTGTCCAGTCACTGGATATGGGACCAAAGGCAGCAGGCTACCCGCCTCCCACGCTGCTCCCAGCCCCAACAGGGGAGGGGATTCAGAATCTTCTGTGCTGGTTCCTCATGGACACATTCTACTTGAGAGAAAGATACCCACACTTGTGCCCACCTTTCTTTTTTAGTTCCCACTTTGCTGAATTTCCTGGTGGCTCAGATGGAAAAGAATCTGCCTGCAATGCAAGATTTCTGGGTTTGGTACCTGGATTGGGAAGATCCCCTGGAGGAGGAAATGGCAACCCACTCCAGTATTCTTGCCTGGAGAATTCCATGGACAGAGGAGTCCGGTGGACTACAGTCCATGGCGTGGCAAAGAGTCAGACATACTGAGTACTAACACCGTAGTACACTTGCTTAGTTTACATGAATAGACATACCTGATGTCTGTATAAATGGTTAGGGCCAAAGAGCCAAGGAACCAGTCAGAGCTGTGGGGCTGGAGTGAGTGCTTGGAAGACTCATCTGGTCAGAAGGGAGATCTTAATGCCATGCAGGGCTCTGTGGGGCTCCTGGACACAAAGCCTTTTCATATCCCCCATTTCTTTGACTATAGGAAACAGCCTCCATAACCTTCCCTGAGTTCCAACGGGCAGGTTCAAGAGAGGATGTGAGATCAGAAAGAAAAAGTCAAGAGCAGACTTGGGGGACTTCCCTGGTGGCTCAGTGGTAAAGAATCTGCCTGCCAATGCAGAAGACACAGGTTTGATCCCTGATCCGGGAGGATGCCACATGCCTCGGAGCAACTAATCCCATGCGCCACAACTACTGAGCCTGTGCTCTAGAGCCCATGGCCCACAGGAGGAGCCAAGGCAATGAGAAGCCCACGCACGCAGCTAGAGAGTAGCCCCTGCTCGCTGCAACTGGAGAAATGCCAGTGCAGCAACGAAGACCCAGCACAGCCAAAAACAGATACATAAAATTGCATTAAAAAAGAGAGAGCAGCCTTGGGGTAGGCTCCTGTTGCCCCATCGACAGATACAAACAATATCTTTAAGCTATTTTGCAGATACTGAAACCCCCTCCAGGAGGAAGAAGTAAAGAGCAATTAACAATGGTATGCGGCCCACAAGTGTGTAGACCCCAGACCAGTTGCACCTGAAGGGTGATGATGCTGACTCCTGCTAACCTCACCACCAACCCATCCCAAGAATGTCCAGGAGCTGATCACGCCCCCTTTGAACAATTACTATAACACTTCTTTCTTCCCCAAGGGGAGACACACGGTTTTGAGGGCATCAGCCTGCTCTGGCCCCCTTTGCCTGGCAAAGCAATAATGCTCTCCTTTTCTACTTCACCCCAAACCCTGTCTCTGAGATTCAATTCTGGACAGGTGTACAGAGAAGCTGAGCTTTCGGCATCAAGCTGACTCATGAAGGATGAAGGACCACTGCTCAGCCTCCCACCTGCCTGGGAGCAGGCTGACAGGGGAACGCCTGCAGTTGGAGGGGCTGCTCAGCTCGTGAACCACTCTCTTCCTCAAGTACAAGTCGGTCCCTGCCATCAACCTGCTTAAAGCCCTTCAATGTTCATCCTACAGGTGACCCCAATTAGAGGGCTCAGGTGAGTCAAACACTGTTTGAGGTGGCAGGAACTGCTTAAACAAATAAACCATGGAATTCCATGCCACCGTTGAGAAGACTCCTGAAAAAAAAAAAAGAAGACTGCTGACATGGACTGCAGTGTGGTAAAGGTTAATGGCGCCAGCTCTGGAACCAAGCCATCTAGGTCCTAGATTTCCTCTCTGGAAAATGGGCTTATTGTATTTAGTACACAGAAGAGCGCAGATGTGAGGTGAAATGGTAATGCACACAAAAAGCTTGTGGAACAGCTTGTGTTAGTTTTACAGAACACACATGTGTGTACCCGAAGCATAGTGAGGTCAGATAAACTGAAACGTAGTTTGGAGCACGAAAAGGTTATGAAAAGGCCATGGGAGGAGAATGTTTGGTGGCTCCTGCTTAAAACTCCCCAACAGTTTGAGGGGAGGTTTTAACAGTTAGAATGTGGGGTGACGATTGCAAGGTGTGTGACTTCCTTCTGATTGGTTGGTAGTGAGGTACAGGGCTGTGCTCCAGCCAGAAGTCACCATCCTCCACCTGAGTGGGGGCCTTGGTTCTACAGAAGACCTCAAAGATATTGTTATTGTATATTCCTTGAGGAGGAACCAGGACCCAGCCCCAAAGCTGTACTTGTTGTTCAGTTGCAAAAGCTGTACTTGTTGTTCAGTTGCTTAGTCATGACCGACTCTGCAACCCCATGGACTGCAGCACACCAGGCTTCCCTATCCTTCACTATCTCCTGGAGTTTGCGCAAACGCATGTCCATTGAGTCAATGATGCAATCCAACCATCTCATCCTTTGTCACTCCCTTTTCCTCCTGCCCTCAATCTTTCCCAGCTTCAGGATCTTTTCCAATAAATCAGCTCTTCACATCAGGTGGCCAAAGTACTGGAGCTTCAGCTTCAGCATCAGTCCTTCCAGTGAATATTCAGGGTTGATTCCCTTTAGGATTGACTAGTTGGATATCCTTGCTGTCCAAGGGACTCTTAAGAGTCTTCTCCAGCACCAAAGTTTGAAAGTATCAATTCTTTGGCTCTCAGCCTTCTTTACAGTCCAACTCTAACATCTGTACATGACTACTGGAAAAACCACAGCTTTGACTATATGGACCTTTGTTGGCAAAGTGATGTCTCTGCTTTTAATACTCTGTCTAGGTTTGTCATAGCTTTTCTTCCAAGGAGCAAGCATCTTTTAGTTTTGGATTGATTTTGGAGCCCAAGAAAATGAAATCTGTCACTGTTTCCACTTTTTCCCAATCTATTTGCCCTGATAGGACTGGATGTCATGATCTTGATTTTTTGAATGCTGAGTTTTAAGCCAGCTTTTTTACTCTCTTCTTTCACCCTCAAAAGGCTCTTTAGGTCCTCTTTGCTTTCTGCCATTACAGTGGTATCATCTGCATGTCTGAGGTTGCTGATATTTCTCCCGGCAATCCTGATTCCCTCTTGATTCATCCAGCCCAGCATTTCACATGATGTACTCTGCATATAAATTAAATAAGGAGGCTGACAATATACAGCATTGACGTAATCCTTTCTCAATTTAGAACCAGTCCATTGTTCCATGTCTGGTTCTAACTGTTGCTTCTTCTCCAGCATACAGGTGTCTCAGGAGGCAGGTAAGGTCGTCTGGTATTCCCATCTCTTTAAGAATTTTCCACAGTTTGTTGTGATCTACACAAAGACTTTAGCGTAGTCAATGAAGCAGATGTTTTTCTGGAATTCCCTTGTTTTTTCTATGATCCAATGGATATTGGTAATTTGATCTCTGGTTCCTCTGCCTTTTCTAAATCCAGCTTGTACATCTGGAATTTCTCAATTCATGTACTGTTGAAGCCTAGCTTAGAGAATTTTGAGCATTCATTTGCTAGAGTGTGAGATGAGTGCAATTGTGCCATAGTTTGAACATTTTTTGGCATTGCCCTTCTTTAGGATTGATATGAAAACTGAAATTTTCCAGTCCAGTGGCCACTGCTGAGTTTTCCAAATTTGCTGGCATACTGAGTGCAGCACTTTGACAGAATCATCTTTTAAGATTTGAGGTAGCTTAACTGGAATTTCATCACCTCCACTAGCTTTGTTCGTAGTAATGCTTCCTAAGGCCCACTTGACTTCGCACTCTAGAATGTCTGGCTTTAGATGAGTGATCACACCATTGTGATTATCCAGGTCATTAAGACCTTTCCTGTATGGTTCTTTTGTGTATTCTTGCCACCTCTTCTTAATCTCTTCTGCTTCTGTTAGGTCCTTGCCTTTTCTGTCCTTTATTGTGCCCATCTTTGCATGAAATATTCCCTTGGTATCTCTAATTTTCTTTATTTTTCTAATTTTCTTGAAGAGATCTCTAGTCTTTCCCATTCTATTGTTTTCCTCTGTTTCTTTGCATTGTTCACTTAAGAAGGCTTTCTCATTTCTCCTTGCTATTCTCTGGAACTCTGCATTCAGTTAGGTATATCTTTCCCTTTCTCCTTTGCCTTTAGCTTCCCTTCTTTTCTCAGCTATTTGTCAGGCCTCCTCAGACAACTATTTTGCCTTCTAACATTTCTTTTTCTTGGGGATGGTTTTGACCACCACTTCCTGTACAGTGTTATGTACCCTGCCCATAGTTCTTTAGGTACTCTTGTCTACCAGATCTAATCCCTTGGATCTATTTGCCACCCCCACTGTATAATCATGAGATTTGATTTAGGTCATACCTGAATGGCCTAGTGGTTTTCCGTACCTTCTTCAATTTAAGCCTGAATTTTGCAGTAAGGAGCTCATGATCTGAGTCACAGTCAGCTCCAAGACTTGTCCTTCTTACTGTATAGAGGCTGCCCTGTTTAACTGCTCCTCCCTTATTTCTCCAACCCCTCCTTTTCTATGATTAGCAACTGTTTGAACCTGCCCTTTGGAATTCAGGGAAGGTCAAGGAGGCTGAAGGAAGCCTATTCCTATGAACAAGAAATGGGGCACACAGAGAGGATTTTTACCCAGGAGCCCCACAAGGTCCCGCTGGGTTTCATTAGCAGACCAGCAAATATACAAACTGAATTTTAAAATACAGAATATGGGTACATGTGAAGAATTCATTTAGATACATAAGCAGTGAATACCAGTGGTTGCCTCAGGGGAAAACTGGGAGCTTCAAGTGGCAGGAAGACTTCGTCATCCTTTGGTAATGTGTGCAACTTACTATTTTTGCCTATGAATAATGTACCTATTATTTTAAAAGACTCCTACAGCACCTCCACATGGCCCTCAGGGTGAAGTCCAAAAGTTCTCTCGGGTTCATCAGGCTGCTGCTGGCTTCTGCCCTACCTTTTACCAGCTCTCCAGCTGCCAGCCCCCAGCGTTCAGTGTTCCAGCCACATCGACCTGCTTCCATTTCCCTTTGGCAACTGCCCAGGGTGCTCTCAGGCCACCTTCCCACTCAGTCAGTTGAGAATCAATCTACCTCTGCATTAACCCTTCCCTCCCCAATTACTACTACCAGCTTTCTTCTTAAGACACCCAAAGCGCTACAGCACATTCTACCCCCACCCTTCAATAAGCACCCTCCTAATGGCATCATCTCTTCCCTGGCTAGCCAGTGGCCTCCTTCTCACTGAATCCCCTGAACCTAGAGCAGGAGTTGAGGCTCAGTACACATCTGATAAATGTCAGCCCTCAGACATGAGGGCCTCTTTGCTGACAAAGGTCCATATAGTCAAAGGTATCGTTTTTCCAGCAGTCACGTATGGATGTGAGTGTTGGATCACAAAGGCTGGGTGCCAGAGAATTGATGCTTTTGAACTGTGGTGCTGGAGAAGACTTTTGAGAATCCCTTGAAGAGCAAGGAGATCCAACCAGTCAATCCTAAAGGAAACCAACCCTGAATATTCAACTGGAAGGACGGATGCTGAAGCTCCAATCCTTTGGCCACCTAATGTGAAGAGCTGATTCACTGGAAAAGACCCTGATGCTAGGAAAGATCGAAGGCAGGAGAAGGGGGCAACAAAGGATGAGAATGGTTGGATGGCATCAGCAACTCAATGGACATGAGTTTGAGCAATCTCCGGGAGTTGCTAATGGACAGGGAAGCCTGGTGTACTGCAGTCCATGGGGTCACAGAGCCGGACACGACTAAGCAACAATAACAGACATGAGCCCCTCTTGGTTAAGCTCTTATAAGGGTAAAATAAGTTATATCTGCAAAGAATCCCCAGTACAGGATCTGGCATATGGTATCTGGCTCAATATAGTCTTTCTTGTCAAAGCTGATGCCAGGCAGCTTTCTGTTCAGATGACAGGGGTAAGCTGTTAGGGACAGATGCCCAGAACAATATCTCCTATTGGTTCAGTTCAGTTCAGTTCAGTCGCTCAGTTGTGTCTTACTCTTTCGTAGGTACCCACAAAATGTTTAAGAAGGGTCAGTGATTCTCAATGTAATTGGGGAAAAGAATCAATCAGCTGGGGTTTATTACAATCCCAGACTTCTTGGCCTATCCCTTAATTCCCAACTCTGGAGGTCTGGTGCAGGGTCCAAGAAGCTGAATTTTCCAGAAATACCCCATACGTGCTCAAAGAACCACACTCTCAGAAACCAACCCATCTATTCATGGGTCTTTACCAAGTGGCTATGACATGCCAGGTCAAGAATAATCTTCTTTGTAGGGACAGAGAAAGAATAAGAAAAGTCTGTGCCCTTGCGGAGTTTAATTTTTAGTAAGTAGAAAATATCAGGTACACAAGTAACTGTAGACAGCCAGTGACAGGTGTTGTAAAGAAAATAAAGTAGGCAGAGGACACAGAATGAGCTTGGGTGGCAGGGAGGGGCTGAGGTCACCGAGGAGTGACAGGAAGGAGCCAGCCAGTAAGCTAGTATCCAGATGGATCATCATTTTTCCCCCAACCTCTCCCCTCAACCCAGGCCCTGCTCCAAGAGTATCTCCAAGGCAACCAACTCCAGAACAGTGACATCCCCTCCTTTATTATCAAGGCCTTCAGAGCCAGGACAGAGGAGATTGCAATGGGGATCTTGACAGCCCCTTCTCGCCCAGCCACGGTACCCACAGGCTTCCTCCAGCCAAGGGCAGAGGTCTGAATCCCTGCCTCTTGGGAACCCTGGCCCCTATCCCACCTCCCTTACTCAAATCCCTAAGATCTCAGGCCAAGCCAGATCCCAGGGCTGATCCAGCAGGTGTGACAATGCCCAGTCTTCAGCCAGCTCTCTTGGGGCCCCCAAAGCACTGCCCGTGTGGGTAGGGCCTCCTGAGCATCCTTCCTGAAGTCCAGGTCCTTGGCAATTACGGGGGTGGGAGAACTGGTCCCCAGGATTACGGAGAACATCATATCACCAAAGAGGATGCCCACCCCTCCTTCCCAGCAGTTTGGATGACACAGTTGGAAAGATGTGAGCCTGGGCCCTCCCCCTAGGGAGAGACTGGGGAGCCACGTGGCACTGTGAGACTCCCAGGGCAGGTGGGCAACCAGGGGCTGGAGGTTCCACGGTCACTTCCTCTTGGCCCGATCTGCCGCGTCCAGGGCAGCCATGTTGCGGGCAGCTGTGATCAGGTGGATGACGCTGATGAGAGACTTGAGCAGGGCGATAGGGGCGGTGATCCAGAGGCCCATTCGGAAAAGACCCACCGAGCCAACTGTGAGAAGGGATCAAGGGTGAGCCAGAGAAAACAGGATGCAGGTGAGGCAGGGGTCTTGTCTCCCCGGGCAGGCCAGACCCCCTCCCATCCTCCTGCCCAGTCCCTCATCTCCTACCTAAAGGTCCCTCGGAGAAATTAAACAGGTAGAGGAGGCAGTAGAAGAGCTCATTTCCAGCACACAGGGTGAACAGAGCAGGCTAAACAAACGGCAAAAAGGCTGCTTGAGCAAGATGGCAGGGCAGTGGCTCCCATCCTCCAACTAAGGGCCAGGGGACCAGGAACTGGGAGAGAGGGGTGCAGGGTGGTGTGGAGAAGATGTCGGGAACAGGGCAGATCAGTCTACCCAAGGCTCCTCACCCTCCCCTTCAGCCTGGAGCCATGGGCAGCACTCACCATAAGGACACGCAAAAAGAGGAAGATATTCTTACCTGGCAATGCTGCAATTCTCACCCTCCTTGTCCTACCTGGAGGTACTAACACCGTCCAGCCCACCCAGGAGGAAGACCACACTCCTGATTATGGCCTAAGGCCTTTAGAGAGCTGGTTCTGCAGACCTCTCTGGCTTCTTCCTCCTTCCCTCACCCCTCAAGCCACTCAGTTCCTCCCTCCTGCGCACACCTGCTGCCTGAGCAATTCACACACACCCTCCCTACCAATCCTGCCCTGGGCCCAGTGCTGGGGCCAGGACTTGCCCTAAGCAAATAGGAAGGGGCAGCAAAGGCTCACTCTGGAGGTGTAGTAGATGCGAAGCACAGGGTTTCCAGACAGGTCGATCATCTTGTGACTTTCACTGCCTCGGACCACAGAACTTAGGGAGAAAGTAGAGGGGGAATCCATGAGCGTGCATCACCAGGAATGCCCACCAAATCCTCAATGCAACCCCCATTACATAAGTACTGGGATTGCCTCTGCTGAAGAGAGTGGGGACTGGGGCACAGCTGAGGACCATTGGGCCAGAAGTCACAGTCTAGCTGGGTAGCTGGAGGAAGCAAAATCAGGATTCAAAAGCCCCATCCCCTTTCCGAAGGGATGTTATCTCTTTGGAATCCTCAAAAGAGTTTTAAAGATTACTGAGCTAACTGTAAAATAGGATGCTGAGTCAGAGAAGATTCGCCGGACTCCCTTAACAAAGCACAGCCAAAAAGGAGACCTCCCCAGAAGCCTGAAGATACCCCCTGAGAAGGTCTCATCCCTCCCCATGTAGCCTCTTCTTCCACCGGTCCCTATCCCCAGAATTGCAGACCTGTGGAGGTGCAGCCAGTGGCTGGCCACATCCAGGCTCATGCTGAGCTGGAAGAGAAGGGTGGCGCGAGGGTACAGCAGGGCCAGGTTGACCAGCAGACACATCGTGGAGCACCGGTCTGTCAGCATGTCCAGCATGGCCCCAAACCGGGTCCCTGAGAAAAATGGTGGAAAGGGGCTGTCAGGGGACAATGGAGCTGTGACAGGGGCCGTATTTGGTGTATCACTCTGATGCAGAGTCTAAGAGTGAAAATGCCCACCATCCACTTAGGGGAGAGGAAAGCAGACTGCTCTGGCTGGAGTGTTAAGGTCAAAGGGCAAAGGTCACCATACCATAAAAGGGGGAAGCCTAGTAGAGTGGAGACAACATTGTAAAAGGGCGTGAGAAAGCTAGCTAGCTCTACAACTCATCAATCCATAACCAAAGGTCCAGGTCTCAAGACAAGAAGATTTGAAGTCTTAGGGAAGTCTGTTCTTCCGGTCTGAAGAACAGATTATAAAAAATGAGGTCAACCCTCCAGAAACTATCTCCCTTCCTTCTCCATCCTCCCTCTAAACATGCCTTCTGGAATGCTGATTGCTTGTGTCTGGCACACAGCAGATGCCCAATAACCTGTTGAAAGGCTTTTTATTCAGAAAAGCCTCTAGCACTGCCACTGCCATGCCCAGTCGCGCTCGTTCTCAACAGGGAGCTTCAATCCCTTCTGCTCCAAAACCAGGTCATTCTAGACTGTCTTCTACAGAGATGGGAATAACAGCCCTCGGATTCCCGAGTACCCGCCCACCCCGAGGTCCTGAGGAAGCAGGAAAAAGGAGGCAGAGGGTTGTGGGACAGGCTGTTAGAGATGTCTGTCACCTTGATTAAGGACTCGAGCAGCATGTCCATCGAAAGCGTCCAGAAGTCCGCTGAGCAGGTAAAAGGAGGAGGCCGTGAGGGGGCAGCAGGGCATGAAGTAGAAAGAAATGATGGCGAAGACAATCCGAGCATAACCTTGGAATTGAGACAGGGTGAGACAGGGCAGATCTGGGAGCCTGCCCAAGGCCCCTGGCCCTCCCGTTCCGCCCGGAGCCGCGGGTAGCACTCACCGATGAGGTTAGGCACAAACAGGAAGATATTTTCGCTTGCCATCGCGGAGGTCCCCTGGCCGCTCTGGGCCTTAACTGGAGGTGCCAACTCTGTCCCAGCCCCGGTGCAGATTCACTCTCCAGCCCGGCGCATCAGCCACGCCCACTGCGTGCAGGTCCCTGCCGGGTCCCAGATGTTCAAGCTCGCTGCCGGCCGGAGCATGGGCCGACCCAGCTGTGCGCCGGGAGCAGGGGGCGCGCACACCCCGCCCTTCCTATGGGCAGACGCTGGCCTCCGCCTGCCTCGCGGGAGCTCCCGCCTACAGCTGCGGCCCCTGCTGCTCCAGCTGCGCTCGGCTTCCGGAACCTACTTTTCTGCGTTTGTCCTTGCAAAATTAGAGAAAGGAACGAGACTTAAGAAATGGATGCGTCCCCTTTAAGATCTGCCCGCTTCCTTTTCCTTTTCTTCCCTCCGCCCCTTTCCATCGATTCGTACCAAAGTACAGAGGGAGGAGAGGGGGCAAAGAATCATCGACGCTGAGCAAAGGAAGGGGCTTAAAAGGACAGATCAAAAGAGAAAGAGGTCTAGATAAATGTCTCTACTTTCTTTTCTGCGGAGGATATTACTCCTGGACATAATGGCAAAAAGATCCCGCCATCCAGAGTCTTTGCACCCCCAAAAGGCAAAGTTATTTGGTACAGCCCACATTTTCCCTTCCCCGCCCCCTCTCTCGGCTCTCATTTGCTGTCGCAGGCTCCAGGCAAAGAGATGACGTCCAGAGAGGCTGGAAGGCGGCCTGGGGAGGGGTTGTTTCTCGCCTGCCCCTAGTGGTGGGAGGATTAGGTGCCAAGGTCCACCGTCCGTGATCTTCCCAAGTTTCTCAAGCCACTGACGCTGGGGTCACTGCCCGCAAGGAGGGACCCAGAGAGGGTGGAGAAGCCGGGGAAGCGAATGCGACCAGCTGGGAAAATGCCCTCCCCCATTTGGTTCTAGAATCCTTAATTTCCTGGCAACGGGGCTGCGGAACGTCCTCAGACGCCAAGGTTTTTATAGCAACGGCGCCTTCCCGGGTTCCCCTCTTTCCAGCCTTCCTCCCCAACTCCCAAATCCCCCGTCCCCACGGCCCGTAAAAGGGCTCGTTAGACCTCTCCGTCTCCCCTCCTGCTGAGTAGCCCAAGATTTCGACACGTCTGCCAGGTTGGGGGCGGCAAGTGGGCTGCCTTGTCTTGGGAAGGGCCTTGGGTGGGAAGAAGGAAAGAGAGGGCCCCTGCTGGGCGAAGTAAGGGGTAGGAGAGGTGGGTGTTGTGGGCCTCCTACCTCCTCCCTCCCCTAGGAAGATTTAAAGCAACTATTTCTCTCCCCCCTCCCCTTTTTTCTTTTTTCTTCAGAGAGAGAACTGACACAGTTCTCCAAGGCCCCGGGGAATGGTGGTGGGTTGGGGTTGGGAGAAGTGAGCTGGTTTTGCAGCCTAACTCGGGCTCCCACTGTCCCCAGGGGAATGTCATCCACTCTTGCCAGGAATGAGGAGAAAAAGGGCAGCCGGCCATCCCAACCCACAACCCCTGCAACCTCACTGGGCTGCGATCTGGTGAGCCCTGGGGAGGGGTTCTTGGGGTGGGGGTGAAGTGAGGTGGAGTGTGCTCAGGCTGAGGACACTGAGACTGCCAGCCTTCAGACTCCGGCCTCAACCCTGAGCCCAGAGCCTCCAGCCTGGAAACCTCCAAACCCTGCACTTCCATGTGGGAACTCTAAGGCTGAACCCCCCAACTTTCCGTTTTCCAGAAGGTTTCTCGCTCTGAGGAATTCCTGACACAGATCAGCACGGAACTCACTGACGAGGCCTTGTTTGTTGCTGCCTACCACATGAATCCTGTGCCCATCAAGGAAAAACAGACACAAGACCGAGGGACTCAGATATCCAAACACGGTGACTCCCCACCTGAGGACCCCTGTGTCCAGAGACCCACTCATACCCCCAGTTCCAGTCCCTGAGCCCCCCAACCCACCCGCAACTGACCTCTCCAGGGGTCTGTCCCCAGCTCCCCCCGGCTCACAGCAGCCCTGGGACCACACAGCGCCTCCCCACCCACTAACCCAGTCCCCATCCCCCACCCCTGACCAGGAATCTCCTTAGCCCCTTCCTCATCTCTTTCTGGCTATGGGGATAGTACTTTCTCTGACTGGGGCCTCTATTTCCAGTGTTCTTCACCAAGACCCGAGGCACTGATACCCGGTGAGTGAGGCTTCACAGGAGATGCCCTTTGTCTTGGGAGAAAGATGAGGAGCCTGTAGAGGAGAGAGCCAGGGTTTGACAACATCCCAGCAGGGTAGGGGGATTTTACACCACATAGTCCTGTTCTGTTCTGCTCCAAGGATTGCTCCAATCCTTGGCTTGAGTTCTCACCTCTCTCCTTTCCCTTCCGCCATCTCTAGCTCCGACAGAAACCGTACCCGCACGAAGGTACATCTCCTGCCATCCCCTCGTGAGAAGGTATGCGCTGGATCCAGGGATGACAAGGCCATTCGAATAACCTTACGGTTAGAGTTCACATGATATACCAGTCCCTGTTTTAGGAACTTGGGACACAAATGAATGACACAGTCTCTGCCCTTGAAAAGGTCACAGTTTAGTGTGGGGCCAGTCAAGTAAATGGCCAGTTACAACAAATATGGTTAAGTGCCCACGACAGAAATGGAAACAGCGAGAAGAGCACTTACTCGCAGCCGCAGTTGGGACAGGAAGGAAAGGAATCATGGAGCTTCCTGGTGGAGGTGACACTGAAAGAAAGAAATTTCTAGGGAAAAATGAGGTGGTCAGGGTATTCCAAGTGGTAGGACTTGTATGAACAAAGAGGTGAGTCTCAGGAGGATGACCGTGGGTATAAGTGTGTATTCTTTTTTGTTGAAATTAATTTATTTTTTGGCTGCACCAGGTCTTAGTTGCGGCATGTGAGATCTAGTTTGCTGACCAGGTATTGAACCTGGTCAGGGCCCCCTGAATTGGGAGCACAGAGTCTTAGCCACTGGACCACCAGGGAAGCCCCTCTGTGTGGGTCCTTTAGGGCAGGGGAGGCAGTAGGGCCAGAAGCAGTTTTACTGCTGGACTGTGCAGGCCTGGCACCCAGCGACTCATCAAGGGACTTTATGTGTGTTTTATTAAGACCCAGAGATGTTTTCCTGCAGGTGAGGAGTCATTGAAGAGTTTTGAGCAGGGGAAGTTGGGATTTTAGATCCATCACACTGGTGGTCAGTGGAGAGAGTGAACTGGAAAGGGAAAGATCAGAGGCTGGAAGGCCAGTTAGGAATTGGAGACCAAACTAGAGATGAGTAGGTCCTGAATATTCACAGTAATAATAGAGATGAGAGAAAGGGTAGATATGAGTAATAAAGACCAGGAAGAATGAGTTTGGTAATTGATTAGAAATGGTAGGGGAAAAAAGAAGGAATCAGAGGGCTCCTAGTTTTCTGACTTGGGAAACCTAAGTCTGATGATGCCATGCTTCTGCCCAAAAGTCTACAGTAGGTCTCCATTTCAGAGTCAAAGCCAAAGGCCTTCAATGGCTTACAAAGTCCTACGTGATCTCTCTCCTCCCCAACCCTATTGTCTGTCTGACCTCATTGTCCCTGACTGCTCCCCTTTCCCGTCTCGCCAGCCTTCTCATTCTTCCTGGGGCATCGCAGGCATGACGCCACCTTTGGACAGATTGTGTTTGAGGGGCCCCTGGGAGCTCCAGGTGGAGATACCCTGTATACAGTTGGAAATGCAGCTTCAAAGCTCACTCGTGAGGTCTGGACTGATGCTAGAGATCTGATGTAGGAGAGCGTTGGCAGTTAAAGAGTGTGCAGTTGCCCTGCAATGGGGGTGGAAGGGTTTGTGCAGAGTGATAAAGACAAGGGCACTGAGGATGGAGCCCTGAAGAATCTCTTCAAGAGGTTGGCAGAGAAGAGAGGGATTAATGAAGAAGGCAGAGAAGGAACTAAGCAAATGTTTATTGAGTGTCTATTATGAATGGGGAATGATGGATAGATTTGTGGGTGGATAGATGGATGGAATGGGTGGATCGATGGATGGACGGATGGATGGAAAGAGAATGGTGGGTGGGTGGGAAATGGTGAGTGGATAAATGATTGAGGGTAGGGATTGGATGGATAGGTGAAGGATGGAAGAATAAAGAGACATGAGCCTTGGATCTAAAATCAAGACTCGTATTCTTTTCTAGGGACCTCTCCCTACCAACTTGACGTCTGGAGGATGATCCCAGTTTTGGTGCTGCTCTTGGCCTCTCGTGCCCTCCCCGGACTCTGTCTCTCTGCAACATGTCAAAGCTCCTCTTTCACCGCTCATTCAACAGTTCGGTTCTGGGGGCGTTCCTGGTGAGCAACATCACCCCTGAAGCCTCCAAAGTGTTCCGAAACCATCACACACCTTGCCACCCTCAACTGGCAAGGACACCACCAGCAATGAAAAGCTTTAATAAAGAGACAGAGATCCTCCCCTCCTCTCAACCTGGGCAGTGCTCTTGTGTGACTTCTCTGGGGTGATGTGAAAGGAGCACCCCTGCCCCCTTTTGCCAGATGTATGGGCATATTATTGGAATGGCATATTCCATATTATGGGAATGGCTTTAATTCAGGCAGTTATCCACCTATTATCCATCAGCCTGTTGGCAGAGATGAGTTCAAAGGTTCAGATCCATCCTCCCAGCCAGACTCCTGCATCGTAAGGTCTAGGCCTGTGACATCTGAGAGACTCCGTCCCTGCCACCAGCGTCACTGCTGAGGTCTCTGCGCTTTTGGAGCCTCCTGGCTCTGGAACACATCATGGTGGAAGGCAGTGCTGGAGGCTTTGTGAAATTTGCATTTAAATCTCAGTCTGGCCACTTTTTGGAGCCTCCTGAGGAATTTCCTGTCAGTTCACATCTCCAAGCCCCTGTTTCCTTATCTGAAAAATGGAAATAATTGTCCCTGCCTCTCAAGGACCTTGTGAGAGTTAAAAACATAATTGTATGCATAGAGCTCATCACAATGCCTGGCCCAGAATCAATGCCCCAAACTTAAGCATTTATCAAGGTCAGTTTGCTTCTTGTTCTCCTAAAATTCAGTCCTCTTTTGAGTGTTCTAAAAATATTTCATTATATTTAGTTATAAAATTTTAATTAAGGAAAATTCAATTGATTTGGAGAAAGACTTTAAGACAAACTGGTTATAAATTCCCTATAATGCCCAAGAGTAAAGAAAAGGACACCCATAGGATACAAAACAAGCTCATTGTTTAGGAAAGGCTGCAAATCTAATACTTGGTATACATGTAATAGCAGATATGCTTGAAACGCCAAGAAGATTGGGGGGAGAAAGAACGGTACACTTGGGTTTATTACAAGAATTTTCAAGAAGGGGCCAACTTTTAGGGCAACTGGTCGTGAAACAAATTGAGTGCTGTTTTCCACCTGTTAGACACTAAGAGGTGGGCTTCCCCGGTGGTGCTAGTGGTAAAGAGCCCACCTGCCCATGCAGGAGACGTAAGGGACACAGGTTCAGTCCCTGGGTAGGGAAGATCTTCTGGAGGAGGGCATGGCAACCCACTCCAGTATTCTTACCTGGAGAATCCCATGGACAGAGGAGCCTGGCGGACTACCGTCCATAGGGTCGCAAAGAATCGGACGCAACTGAAACAACTTAGCAAGCATGCATGGACGCAAACAGTGAGAGATGAGCGGCACCTACTGCCAGCTATGGCCCATCCTGAAGAGCCTGGAAATGCCAAGCCCCGTAGAGAGAGAGCTGAGGCCAGGAGGGGACCCAGCTGGTCCTCCAGAGGCTGAGCCTAAAGCCAGGCTTTTTGATCCCAGGCCAGCCTCTTCAACACTGCCCTGTTTGCAAACGTAAACTGCCATCTTTCCCCCAAATTGTTCCTCTCTCCCCAGCCCTCTCTCCAGAGAGACCACTATCGCCATCTCCAGTGCTCTGTGACCCACCTTCCCACACCCCACCAGCCCAGTTACAAATGGTGATTTTCTGTTTATTGCTCAAAACCAAAAATCCAGAAGCAAAGGCGGGGACACCATGGGAAGGGGGCATGGCAGGAAAGGGGTAGGGGTCTTGTCCCAGCTCTCCGCTTCATCCCTCTTCTTCTGACCCTCTAGGGTTAGAGGTTAGGCCAGGGCCAGAGAAACTGGGAAGGACAGAGCCTTCCTGGCCAAAGGAACAGCAGAGCTCTTGGGTATAGTCCCTGTGGGGTGCCCTGGGCTGGAGGTGCCCCAGGAGTTGCAGCTGGGACTGAGTTCCCCTCCCAGGGTCCAAAAGCAGGTAGAGTCGGTGGGGCAGGCCCCTTGTTTGGCAACTGAGAAGAGGAGGCTTTCGGCACAGGATGCTGGTTTATTTACTGTAGGGTCCCCAGGGCCATCAAAGCCCCCTTGTGGGACCAGGAGACTATTTACACAGCAGGGAGGAAGGAAGCCAGAGACCGGGTCCTGTGCTCCTTCCTGCCCAGAATGAGGAGAGGAACGGCGTCCTGCAGCCTTTGTCTTGGTGTTCAGATGGATACTTCATACTCGCGTGTATCCTGGAAACAGAGAGATGTATCAGCTGCTGGAGTGGGATGGAGGTGGATGAGAGCAAAATAGGTATCCACAAGGAAGGGGAAAGACTCTGCGTTTGTTTGTTTGTTTGTTGTTTTTTGGCCACAGAATGCAGGATCTTAGTTCCCGACCAGGGATTGAACCATGGCCCCTGCATTAAAAGTGTGGAGTTCCAGTTCACGCTGGAGCCAAATTCCCAGTCCCTTGGTACTAAATTTACCCTTGAAGTTCCCTTAAATTGCCCATTAAATATAGAATGGTGTGGTCTCAGATGTAGTTCAACACAGCCTGTTTTCTTTCAGCACAGGAGCAAATGGCTTTTCTTTGGTCGAATACCAAATAAATTAACTGATTTAAATACCCCTTGTATAAGAAAACTTTGCCTTTAAATAGCAAAATACATTGTCTATCAAATGATAGAGTTTTTACTACTGGGCTTCCAGGGAAATCCAAGACTGTATTTTTCAAATAACATTGATCACTGGGAGTTTGGCAGCCATGGGATATGAATTGGGCTGAATCTGGCCAATGGATATGTTTGGTTCACTCTACAGTATCTTTTTTTTTTTTCACTCTACAGTATCTTAAAATCACATAAAAATTGAAATTTCTGGATCTTCTCGGACAATTGGAAGATCTGGCAATTGAGCCTAGGTTTCCGCCAGAGGATGAGATGGTTGGGTGCCATCACTGATTCAATGGACATGAACTTGGGCAAACTCCAGGAGATGGTGAAGGACAGGGAAGCCTGGTGAGCTGCAGTCTGTGGGGTCACAGAGTCAGACACGACTTGGCAACTGAACAACAATTCCACCACAAAGAGGATGGAGTACACATTTTCCAATTAAATTAGCCACAGTCCCCACCACTCCCTATTGGCCCACTGACTTGCTTTGTTCACTGATGTGGCCTTTGTAGGCAGCTGAGTTTGCAGTTCCCAAGACTGATATTACAGAGACCTTGAGAGAAGCGTATAGGGTCCCAGGGGAGCAGAGGGGTGGGGCACTCTAGGGTACGGGAAAGGCTCACCCCAGCTTCATACAGTGGATTGCTGAAGTCTGACTCCACCGTGATGGGGCTGTAGGAATGGGAGCCCGAGAAGCCGAAGAGGGATTTTCCCTGTAGCCTGGGAAAGGAAGGAGATAGAGGGGCTTATCGAGAAGTGAGCCCCCAACCCCCCCTCACCCGGGCTTCTGTGCCAGGCAGGCAGGACGTCTGCCCTGGCCAGCAGCTCCCCGAGTCAGGTACTTACTTGGTGTAGTATATGTAAACACCACTCCCAAGGATGATGACCAAGCCCAGGGGCAGCAGAATGGCCAAGGCGAGGTTTCCACCCTCCAGCTGCCGTGACGGGTCAGTGGTCTGGGTCACTGGAGAGAGGAGGAGAGGCCAGTGAGCTGGCACTGGGCCCACCCTGGGCTCTCCCAGCCTCCTGCCCTGGGCCCTGAACCCCTGGGCCCTCACCCCGCCGGGGATCTGGCCTCCTGCCCCCGGCCTCTGCCTTGCCCTCCCAGCTCGGCCAGGCCTGGGTCTCCACTGTGCCCTCACTGACCTTCCAGTTTTCGGTTGTCCAGGAGCTCCTCAAAGGCCACTGCAGGGAGAGGAGGGGGAGGGGACGGGGTCTGAGCCAGGGAGGGAAGGAGGCTGCAGAGAGGGCCGGGAGCCCGGTGGGGCTGGGTCGGACAGCCTGGTTTCTCTGCCCTCTGCTCAACCTTAGCTTGATCCTTCCCTCAGTGGGGGCAGGGCCTTGGTCGTCCTTCTCCAGACCCCTGGGGAGTCTAAACCCACCAGGGCTGTAGAATTTGTCAAAAATAAGGAAACTGAGACCAGTCCAGAGGGCAAGGGACTGCCAAACCAAAGCCCCCTGTCCTACTTCCCTTAGGATGAGTCCATGACCTTGAACTTCCCCAGGGCTTGTGGATCTACCTCTGAGGATGACAGCCCATGGGAGGTGAACAGGAAAACTCAGCAGTCTCGAATGTGCTACCTAACTTTCCCTGCCCTGTCGCATCCCAGACACTGCTATGCCCCTTCCTGCCCTGCATGCCCAGGCACCTTTGCAGAGTGGAGGCTGGCTGGTCCACTGGGAGGGGTGGCCGGGCACACAGGTGATGGTGACCTCGCCGATGAGCTCAAAGCCCTCATAGCAGAAGAAGCGCAGAGACTCGCCAGCCTGGTAGTGATGCTTGTATAGTGTCTGGTAGCCATTCTCTGGCACCCCAGGGTTCAGGCACGGCTCGTACTTCACTGCGGGGAAGAGGTCAGCCATGGACCAGCTGCACTGTGAGCAGGCCACCCAGCCACCTGTCCCAGGGTGTCCCCAGACTCACAGGCGCACTTGGGGACCCGGTCGCTCCACTTGGGCGTGCCCGTGTCCCGGCTGTAGCAGGTGAGCATGGCCGCCCCCTCCAGGCTGTACCCGGGTAGACAGCGGTACTGGACATGGGAGCCAACCGGGAAGCCAGCATCGGAGGTGGTACGGTGCCCATTGGTGATCTCACCCGGGTCGGCACAAGTCATGACTGTTGACAAGAGAGCAAAGTCACGGGGAGCCGGGGCCTTAAAAGATCTCCTAGAAGCTGAGAGCTGGGAAAGCCCTGAGCCATAGGCCATCTCCTTGGGGCAGACCCCCACCCTCCACCACCTCCCTCTCCTTCCTCAGAATGAAGAGAGCAGGAATTGGGAAAACTTTAAAAATTCAATGCATTTTACATATCAGATTTCCCAGTATTGTTGCCTGGAGAATTCCATGGACAGAGGAGCCTGGTGGGTTACTGTCCGTGGGATCGAAAACAGTCAGACATGACTGAGCGGAGCTGACACTTTTCTTCCAGAAGACCGACTGTGTGGGGCAACCTGGGCCCCCATCCCAGGGTGAAATTTGAAATAGTGAACCACTTAGCCAGAGCAAACCAGCTAAATGCCCGCTGTGTCAGCCCTGCCTGGCAAATCATCAGCAGAAGAGGGGTCCAGCCCTCCTGCTTCCCTCATTCTTAGCCCAGTCTGCTCACTTATGTTGCCTGCCTGGCCCCTGTGGGTATCTGTTCACAGACATGCTACGAAAGAGTCCCAGGCAAAGCCGTTTCCTATATACAGACGTGTGCAAGGCACCCTGCTAAATGTTTTACAAACACGATATCATATACCCTGATGAGGGATCAAGGTCACTGTCATCTCCCTTGGGGCTCAGAGTTCAAGGCAGTCAAATGACTGGCCTATGGTCACTCAATCAGAAAGTGGCAGAGCTGGAACTGTTCAGGGTCACAGCCATGGAGCATTGAGCTGAGTTTCAGAGACCTGGGTCTCAGCTCAGCTGAAGGCTCAGTGTGAGGCCTGGGGCGGGTCCTCTCCTTAGACTTGGGCAGCTGGGTCAGACCCTATCCCCTCCGGGCCCTGCTCTCATGTCTTCCTGTCCCTGCTCCATCCTATCTGGTTTCTGGGTTAGACATCCTGTGAATCCTTCAAGGAAAGGGGACCTGTGTCAACTAGAAAGTTTTCCTGGTGTCCAGTCGAAATCTGGCTTCCTGAAACTTATCCTCATTGGTCCCACTGTTCCTCCTGCGTTCCAGATGAAAGACCTACAGCCCCATATCCTCATGACAGGCTTCCCAAAATTTGGCGAAAGTGACAAGATGCCACCCCTCTTTTCAATTCTAAAAGATAAACACTCCCAGCTCCTTTAAATGCCGCCTCCTCTGTGAAATCTTCAGCCCTATCTGTGGGGTAATGCACCCTCCCTTTTCCCACAGCCCTTCTTCATACTTACAGCAGCTAGTACTTACTGTTTACTATCACCAGGTACTAATGTGAAAAACTTTTCATTTGCTTTTCACAACACCCTATTCCTACTTCACGGATGAAAAAACTCAGAGATGTTAAGTACCTTGCCTGAAGTTACCCAGCACTTAGCACTGTAATATCTTGAGTTAAGTATCTGTCCCTCTCCGAGACTGTGAGCTGTGAGCTCTGTCTCCGTAGGTAGGGTTCCCAACCTCTCTGTACAACCCCAGCCCCAACCCAGCATGGCACTTTATTGACTGCATTAAAATTAACCAAGTTCTCTGACGAGCTTAGGCCCCAGCAAAGTGGCTCCCCGTAATGTCAAGCGTTGGGGACTGAGAGACTGGAGAAGGGCCAGGTAAGGGGTGGAACTCAGACGGAGCAGAGGCGGGGTTAAGAGACTGTGGGGGCGCGGCCACGAAAAGATGAGGCGGGTCCCAGAGGGCCAGGGCCGTGACCCAGGACAGCGCGAGACGAAGGGATGTAGCCGTGGGAAGTTGAGACTGGGGAGCAAAGAGGACAGTTTCGGGACACCGAGGAGCAGAGGAGTGGTATACCCAGGGGACATATGGTCAGGGCCTAAAGAAGATCTGGGCAAGACCTAGAGCGAAGGGGTGGAGCCCAGACAAAACAGGGGCGGGGACAAGATGGGACGAAGCGGGGCGCAGAGGGGATGGGCGGGGCCCAAGCAGAGCAGTGAAACACAGGTGGGCAGGGGCGGGGCCATGAGTGGCAGGGGCGGGGTCCGGGCTCACTCTTTTGGCAGGCGGGCGGCGCTGCGCTCCAGGACAGGTCCCACTGGCAGGTGAGAATGTCGGAGCCGAGCAGCTCATAACCAGGCTCGCATTGATAAGTAAGCACCGTGCCCCGGATCAGGTCCCCGTGGGAGGCCGTCCTCCAGCCCCACTCCGGAGGCGGCAGCTCGGGGCACGTGTCGTTCCTCGGGACTTCTGCAGAGGACAGACAGCGAGTTTGGAGGCTGTCCTGAGACCCAGGGCGCCCTTCCAGCTTTGGAGGCCTCTCTGACTTGCGGGACCCCTGCCCATCTCGGGACCCTAGGCCTTCGTACCTTTGAAGTGCAACACGAAACCCTGGCCCAGGCCCGGGTTGGGGGGTCCGGGCGGTGCCTGGAACTGCAGCGTGAGGTCGGACCCAGAGGAGAGGAGGCGGCGGCGCGGTTGAGGCCCTCGCAGCTGGGCCAGGACTCGTGCACTTGGACCGTCCCCATCGAACAGCGTCAGCATATCCCCTTCGCGCACATTCAAGCTGCAGAGTGGGGCATGGGTTATGATCAGCTCCTCCCGTCCAGTTCTGCTCAATCCTAACTCGGTTCATTACTAACCTTACCTACTCTCCAGTTGCCTGTCCCATGCCTCAGGTTTGGATCAATTATGGGCTTCTCCATGCTAGCCGCTCCAGGTTCCATTGGTTTCTCCCGATTTCTGCTTCCCAGTACCCAACCCTGCTCACTGCTAACGCCTTCTACTCCCCAGTCCCTTCTCTATCACCGGGTGATGCTTAACTCCAAAAGCCTGTGATTGGTCAGGCTCAACTCCAGCTCTGACCAACCACAGGCCATGCTCAACTCCAGCTCTGACCAACCACAGGCCATGCTCATTACCACCCCGCCCAATTCTAGGCCCCGTCTGAGTACCTGCTTTTTGAGCTATGCCCACTCTAGTTTTGTCCAGGCACATGACCACCTCACATCAAATGAGCTCTTTGGATTTCCCCCACACCTATACTCATCTTGTGTGCTGCTGCTGATGCAACACTTGGGCCTGGGTCCCTGGAAATCACTCCACAGGTGGCCTTGGAAACAGTCAAACAGTGAGACTCCAGGCCACAGCCCCCTTTTCACAATAGCCCCTGAGGAAGGCTGCATTACCCCATTTGCTTCTCCAAGGTTTTCCACCCAATACATGATTTGTCCCTAGGTCTACTCGATGTCCCACACCCCCATCCTGAATCCTTATACACCCTTTTAATCTGAACATATATCCACCGAATCATGTGAAAAAGCTCAAGACAGCTTTCACATGCCCTGAGAAAGCAGGGCAGTGCATTGTCATATCACATGGCTGAGCCCACACCCATCGCACCCTCTGTGGTACCCAAACGTACATCTCAACTTGGAGCAAGATGCGTTTTTCTTCCTGGACATGCAGACCCCACACACAGTCTTGGCCAGGGCTATAGCTCTGGGGCCAATCCGGAGAGAGGACCACACCAGCTGGCTCTGACAGCTCCCCTCCACACATGGCTAGGGGAGAAATGGTGTCAGATTCAGGATCAGGTGGGCATGCAGTCTACATTTCACCACCATTCTCACCACTCCCAACTCTGCACACCATACCTCCTCCCGGACTTCTATTATCTATTATCCACCTGATTCTTGCTATGCTTAGTCCTGTTGTGTCCAATCCCCAGCCCCACTCTTAACTCACCCCGCCCACTCACCAGCCGATGCATCACCACCCAATCTCTGACTTAGCCCAACTCCAGCCCTAGTTCTTGAAGATATTTGGGTTATGATCCCTGAATTCTGTAACAAGCCCACCAACTACTTAGCTAAGAAAACTGAGCTGAGCCTCTGAAAAGGACAGGGATTGATCCAAGGCCTGAGTTTACTAGGTTCTCTTTTCTGATGGCTTTCCTAGGTTCCCCGGATCAGGAGGTAGCCTGTGGACCGAAGGAAGTCTAGGGCGGTGGAGGGCTCACCCTTGCAGGCTGGCTCCGTGTCATTCCAGTGGGGTTCTGTAGGATCCACACATTCAATGACATTGGGGGGACCAGGGGGCTCCAGGGCATATCCTGGGAGGCACGAGAAGGTGGCCAGTGCCCCTGGGCGGTACTCAGGGTCCGTGGTGGTGACGTTGCCATGTGCCAGGAAGGGGGCGAAGCAGCGATCTTCCTCAAAGGCTAGAGAGGAGTCAGTCACAGGAAGTAAACATTAGGACAGGGACTTCCCTGGCAGTCTGGTGGTTAAAACTCTGTGCTTCCAATGCAAGGGCTGCAAGTTCAATCCCTGGTCAGGGAACTAAGATCCTACATGCCATGTAGCCAATAAATAAATACTTTTTAAATACACACACACAATAGGACAGGCCTCTAGGGATCTCAGACTGGGGAACTGGGCTGAATTCCAGTGTGGTTTGGCCCCCCAGTGGGTTATTTAAAATTGAATGCCCTTGGGTTTAGCTTTCACTCTCCAGTTTCCCCCAAACCTTAACATTCCTCATTGGCACATTTATGTTAGCTCCTTGGCCTCTAGACAGAGGCTGAGACCAGTCAAGTCCCAGCCACTATTCTATAGATGAGGACACCAGGTCCGTAGACAAAAAGCCATTTGCCCCATGTCACAGGGTGGGGCAGTGGCAGAACCAGACGTTCTTAAGCCCAGACTCTTTGATTCCCAGCCAGAAACGCTTGGCTCTGGAAGCTGCAATGGACTGAGGGGGAAAGGGTGCCTTTGGAGACTTGGCTCATGTAGGTGTGCTCACTCCTCAAAAATAACAGTTGACTTCTGATCATCCCTGATAATCCATACTGTGGCTGGAATCCAAAAGTGAGGCAAATACAAAAAGCTACTTATTTAACTTTGGGCTAAGGCAGTGAAAATGAACATTTGTAGAGCATTTTAGTTTTTACCCATCTGATCATATCTTAGCTGCAAAGACTCAGGTAAGATTCAGAAAGATACAGAAAGAGTCTGAAGCCCATGGAGCAATAGTGACCCACAATTATGGAGGCAGGCCTCAGACCTAGAAATTCTCTTTGCAGTCTCAGAATCTAATATGCAATTTATTTATCAGATCCACTGTTCTATTTCACTGTTACTTAACCTGGTAAGGTGTGATGTCCAAATCCTATGCACCCATCAGGGCACAGTGCAAATTCCCTTTCTCCCTTGATTCATATCAGAAACCAGCCCCTTTCATCGCTGTACATTTCACTTTCTTTGTCTCTTTCCTGCTACTGTTTGCATAAATCCTCGACTTGAGACACAGGGAAACTCTCTGTATCCCAGACATATCAGGCTTTTCTCTACCTCTCTACTGTTGCTCACACTGTTCTTTTATCTGATGCTCATTTCCAATCTTTGTCTTTTAAAGTTCTCTCTATCCTGTAAGTCCTAGTTCAAATGACTCCTCCTATGATCACTGACTTCCTTGCTTCTACCTATCTGGCATCCAGTCTTCCTTCCTCTGTTAAGAGCACTCCTATTTTCATTTTGGGTCTCATGCCCTCCCCACTTCCAGTCCATGAGGTTCAGCTGGGGCCAACTAGGAATGGACGTGTGATGTGGATCTGCCAAACATTATACCACCTGACAGTGACTGGCTCAGGCATAGACATCTGACCTAAGCCAGGACATTGAAAGCCTTTCCTGGCATCTTTGCTGAAGCTCTTAGAAAAGTGGTATGCTTCCTCTCTTTTTAATGGAGTTACTAAAGCTGGTGGTGTGTAAATCTGGAACTGCTAGGTACACAGGCTGAGAGTCTGCCTAAGAATGAAGCCAGCCAAGAGGGAAGAAAGGAGAGATGAAAGCAACTGGCCTCTTGGCTGTGTACCTGAGACCAGCTGTACCTGGATCCAGCCATACCTGAAGCTTAAGTAGAAAGGCCACCTCAGGAAATTAGACAGAATCTTTGTCCCTTGGGGATCAGGAGGCAAGTCAGTTTAGAGGAATCCAAACATGGAGATGAGCAGAGATGGAATATGTGCTTGTGACCATGCCCGGGCATCAGGAAGAAGGGAAAGTGGGGGAGTTGGGGCCCCAGGGGGAAGGCTGTTACCTTCAAATCGGAGGCTTAGCAGCAGGGGATTGGCAGGTGTCTCTGAAAGCAGCTCCACATAGAGAGACTGGGCATCACTGATGAGACCCCGCTCTGGGACATCATCCATGTCTGAGTCATAGATCACTGGTGAGAGGGGACTGCCCCCTGAGCGTACCATCAGCCTGGGATGAACAGAGGTGGTCAGGAGCTTGGCTTCCCCTAGGAAGCTGCTTCACCTCTTGCCTGCTCTAACTTAATTTCATAGCTATTGCTTTCAAATATTAACTATATGCCATGGACTCTTCTAAGCCTGTACACATTTTATCTCATTGAATTCTCACAAGAACCCTCAAGTCAGATACTATTATTATCCCTCATTTTATAGATGAGAAAATTGAGGCACAGAAAGGGTAAGTAACCTGTCCAGCATCACAGAGCAGCTAGTGACAGACCTGGGGTACCAGTTTATTAGATAAAGACTGAGGATAATGATGATGATGGTAAACACATTTAGAGTGCTTACAGTGTGCTGGTCACTCCAAGAATTTCACTTATTTTTAATTCATTTGTCCTCACAGAAACATTAAGAGGGAGCTACTATTATCTCCATTCTACAGATGAAGAAAATGAGGCACAGAGAGGTTAAGTGATCGTCTCGGTTTTCACAGCTACACTGCCTAAGAAAGGGGAAGGACTGATCTCCATTTAACATAGATCCCAACTGGGATGCCCCTAGTCTGCTGCCTCCCTGCGGTAGCCTTCCTATTTCCTTGAAGGGGGAACCTCTGACCCAAGGCTCAGACCCTCACCGGTCATTGTCCTCATCCAGCGAGACTCTCTCGAAGTGCAGGTGCAGCCGGCGTCCCTCGGCTGCTTCAATGACCCAGCGGCAGGTAAGGTTGGGCCCTGCAGCTCCCCCAGGCTCAGGGGACACGATGCGGCCAAGAGTAGCATTGTGGATGGTGCCCCCACAGGATGCTGTGGGCAGAGGGGCAGCAGGTTAAGGCGACTTGTCCTTGTCCCATCCTCAGAGCTGTTGCGCCCACAGCTCTGCCTGGGCCCTGGCCTTGGGATGACCTCTGCCCTACAGGCTCACCCCAGGACTTTTCCATGCCACTACCCAGGTAAGGAACCAGCTCTGGAATACAAAGACCCCAGGCTGGACACCCCGCCCCCAGGATGGACACTCCCCAGATGTGGACACCCTGGGGTGGGGAGTTATGAGGGATTCCCCCCAGGTGGCACTAGTGGTAAAAAAGAAAAAAAAAAACAACCCTGCCTGCCAATGCAGGAGATGTAAGAGATGCAGGTTCAATCCCTTGGTGGGGATCGTCCCCACCAAGGAGGAGGGGCACGGCAACCCACTCCAGTATCCTTGCCTGGAGAATCCCATGGACAGAGGAGCCAGGCAGGCTACAGTCCATAGGGAAGCAGAGAGTTGGACATGACTGAAGCAACTTAGTATACACGCATAAGCACGTGCCCCCAAACTGAAGCTCTCCGATGGCGAATACTCAGGATAGGCTCCCAGGATGACGGCTCTCCAGTACAGAGACCCTCCAGATACAGACCTCAAAAGTGATTTCCTCTAGGATGAGCGTTATCCAAAACAGGGACCTCTAGAATGATGACTCCCCACGTGGGACCCTCCAGGAATTCCCTGGCAGTCCAGTGGTTAGGACTCCATGCTTCCACTGCTAGGGGCACGGGTTCAATCCCTAGCCAGGGAACTAAGATCTGGAAACCCTCCAGATGGGATTTCTCCAGATGGAGACCTTCCAAGAATGGAGACACCAAGGATGGAGACCCTTAGGGTGAAGAGCTCCAGAGGGAGACCCTAGGATAGGGACTCTTCAGGATAAAAAAAAACCTTCAAGATGGGTGCTCCCCAAAGACAGAGATCCCCAAAGACAGACCCCTCCAGCGGGGCTCCTGGGACGGAGAGGAGCAGGAGACTCACCCATGCAGCTGGGGGGCTCACTGCTCCAGGCTGGCCGGGTGCCATTGAGGCAGACGAGGGTCTCCTCTCCCTGCAGCTGGTAGCCCGAATCACAGTGAAAAGTGGCAGTGCCTCCAGGGTGAAGGTCTGTCACACTCACGTCCCCATGTGCTGGCTGGGGAGGGAAGCCGCAGCTCAAGAGGTAGGCTGGATCAGGCAGAGAAGGAGAAGACCTCACTTTCCCATGCCACCCTCTCTCACTGACCCCCCAGCACTTCCTCCCCCTCTTTCCACCCCCCCACCCCCAGAGGCACACACTGGCTTCATACTGGAGTCCTTACGTGGACACATTTTCTCTCGAGGAGGTAATTTCCACACCCCTGATGTCCCCTAATCTTTGTAATCTACTCCCTTGGGCCCCCATTTTACAGATGAGATGATAACCTGAGACTCAAAGAAATTCTGGACCCTAGCTAGCACTCATTGGCTGTGTGACCTCAGGCAAATCAGTTGACCACTCTGAACCCCATCCAGCTCTAATAATAACACATGGTATTTGCAGAGCCCACTCAGCTTCCAAAATGAGTTCATGCAGCACTTTTGAGGAGGAAGGCTGTGACCCACTTTCTAGATGTAGAAATTGAGGCTCCGAGTTATTAAGTGGCTCATATCATTTTCTCCCCTCCACACCCACAGACTTCCTTCCACTGAGGTGCACTGTGGTATTATATCCTCAGCTCTCATCCAAAGGAGTCACAATGAGCTCCTTTAGAAAGTATTTTGCCATTAAAGACTCTAATACTCAGTACCCTCTGAGTAAGTCTTCCACAGAAAGTAAAGTGCTAGGGAAAGCTCTGCTTTCCCTAAGCAACTGGTTTGTCTTCTTTCCTGTCGTGAGAGCTCTGGAATCTCTCTTTTTGCACTGGCTGCTGGGAAGCTCAGAATCAGATGGAGTGAGACTTGCTCCCAGTAACAGTGGCTTGTCCATCCACATTCTTTTTTTCCAGTCATGCTACTCAGCCTCTGGGATCTTAGTTCCCCAACTAGGGATTGAACCCAAGCCCTCAGCAGACACAGCACAGAGTCTTAACCACTGGACAACCAGGGAATTTCCATCCACATTCTTTTTTTTCCCCCAAATTTAATAAGCATTACCTGATGCCAATTTTTTTCTTAGTTATTCTATTTAATTTTATTGCTTGTGGTCTTTTTTTGAAAGCCTCCTGAAATTCTTGCAGTCATATGAGATAAAACAAATAAATAGAAAGTGCATTGGTAGTCAATGATGGACTCTGAACTTGATCCTGACAGAGCTCTGTATGTCTGGTTAAGCAGAGCTCATCAAGAAGGCCTTCCTGGGGACTTCCCTGGTGGTCCAGTGGCCAAGAATCCATCTTGCAATGCAGGGGACGCTGGTTCCATCCCTGGTCAGGGAACTAAGATCCTACACGCCACTGCAACTAGAGAGACTGTGTACTGCAACAGAATATCCTGGATGAGTCAGTGAAAATCACGTGTGCTGCAGCAATTAACACCTGACACAGCCAAATAAATAAAATAAAATAAAGTGTAGCAATTTTTAAAAGCTGGCAGGAGTGCTTCCTGGAGGAAATACCTCAAAGCTGGATCTTGTAGGAGGGGCAGGCTGTGGTTAGCAGAGGGTCCAGCTTGTCTAGGCATTTGCTTTTTCTGACTCTCCAGTCCTGAGCGATTCTGTTAGAGACGCTAGTCTCTCCGTGTTTCAAAATTCAACAAGCATTTCCTTGGCTGGGTCCGAGGGCCAGAGGTGAAACAGACTAAAGCCTTGCCTTCAGGAGTTCATGGTCTACTAAGATCAACACAAATACGACCTTGTAGATCATGCTGCTGCTATTGCTAAGTCGTTTCAGTCGTGTCTGACTCTGTGCGACCCCAGAGACGGCAGCCCACCAGGCTCTGCCGTCCCTGGGATTCTCCAGGCAAGAACACTGGAGTGGGTTGCCATTTCCTTCTCCATTGTGTGAAAGTGAAAAGTGAAAGTGAAGTCGCTCAGTCACGTCCGACTCATAGCGACCCCATGGACTGCAGCCTACCAGGCTCCTCCATCCATGGGATTTTCCGGGCAAGAGTACTGGAGTGGGGTGCCATTGCCTTCTTCTTGTAGAGCACAGGATCTGGGCATTTCCTGGTGGTCCAGTGGTTAGTGACACTGAGCAGGGCCCTGTGGGGCTTCTAAGCACAAAGCCTTTCTGTGTCCCCCATTTCTTTGGTTATGGGAAACAGCCTTCATTCAGCCTCTATGACTTTCCCTCAGTTCTAATGGGCAGCTTCTAGCAGCTATTAATTAGGGAAGGGAGGGGATGCTGAGACCAGGGAGAGTCAAGAGAAACAATAGTGGGACTTCCCTGGTGGTCCAGTGGCCAAGACTCTGATCTTCCAATGCAGGGGGCTGGGCTTCAATCCCTAGTCAGGGAACTAGATCCCATATGTGGCAACAAAGATCCCCAGTGCTAGAACTATCAATTAAACCCAGAGCAGCCAAATAAATATTTGGTTTTAAAAAGAGAAATAATAGTGCACCCCGAGGACACAGTCCTATTTCCCCATCAATGAATACACACAACAATATCTTTGAGCTATTTTGTAGATGCTGAAACCCCTGCCAGGTGGGAGAAGCTAACAAAAATTAACGATGGCATGCTGCCCACAAGTTTATAGACCCCAGACCAGTTGGACATGAAGGTTGATGATGCTGACTTCTACTGATCTCACCACCAACCCATCAGGAGAATATCCACGAGCTGATCAGTCCCCCTTTGAACAATTACTATAAGACTTCTCATTTTCTCTAAGTTGGGACACATTATTTTGATGTCATTAGCAAGCTCTGGGCCCCTTTGCCTGGCAAAGTAACAAAGCTCTTCTTTTCTACATCACCCCAAACTCTGTCTCTGAGATTCGATTCAGGACTGGTGTATAGAGAAGCCAAGCTTTCAGCATCCTTGCTGCTGCTGCTAAGTCGCTTCAGTTGTGTCCGACTCTGTGCGACCCCACAGAAGGCAGCCCACCAGGCTCCCCCGTCCCTGGGATTCTCCAGGCAAGAACACTGGAGTGGGTTGCCATTTCCTTCTCCAATGCATGCAAGTGAAAATGAAGTCACTCAGTCATGTCTGACTTTTTGCGACCCCATGGACTGCAGCCTTAGGGCTTGGCAATTTCACTGCTGGGCCAGGGTTCAATACTTGGTAGGGGATCCTGCAAGTCACACAGTGGCCAAAACAAGACACATCCCCCACCTCCCGCAAAAAGAAAAAAACAAAAAAAACCCCCAAACACTGTAATTTCAATAAACTTTAGCTTCTGTGATGGCTGCCTATGACTGACAGACTCAAGCCTGAACACTTTAGATTGAAGGGGCTTGAAAGCCCCTTCCACAACTGGGTCTAGCCCAAGGTATAGTTTTGTGACTCCTTATGGTCCCAATTCCATGTATTTTTCACATAATTTCCTCTACCTGCAAGGCTCTCATCTTACTTTTTCTCATCTTTCAAGGAATAACTGAAGTACCACCTCCTCCAGGAAGTTTTCCTGACCCCCCACTCCCCTTTTCAATAAAGTTAGGTGTTTTTTTTTTGGTCCATACAGAATCCACATGCATAAGTTTATCATCACATTAATGCCTGCCCATTGCCACTGTGAGACTGAACCAAACAGTTTTTATTTTGTCTCCTAAAAACCTAGCCTTGCTGATCAATTGATGCCACCAAGAGTCAATGTGGAGCAGTGCAAAGAGCAGTGAATTTAGAGATGGGCAGACCTAAGCTCCAATTCCAGCTGCACAACTTATTTGTTGTATGGCCTCGAACACGTGACTTTGCCTCTTGAGCCTTTTATCTGTAGATGACAATAACAATTCCTATCATTGAGGATTGGCCTTAAAGAAAAACACACCAAGCACCTGGAACTAGAAAGTCCTCAGAAAATGTTAATCACTTGCCCCTCAGCCTCAATTAGTAAACGACTGGGGGTCAGGGACTTGGGGATCTGACTTCTGACTCTGCAATGCATTTGCTAGTGGCCAAACCATCCTTGTAAGCTTTGAGGCTTTGTCTTCCTCTCAGAGACAGAGTTGACAATGGCCACCCCCAGGGCTGCTGTGAGAAGGGGAGGCAAGGAGAGTTGGTGAAAGGGTTTCGTAAATGGAAACGTTTGTTGGCCCTGGGGTGAGGGGTGATGGAGCCTTTGACCATTCAGAGAAGCTAATGGGGACCCTGTGGATCAGAAGGCCCAGTTAGTGGAGACTGGCAAGGACTTAAACAGGGCCTCAGTCCCAAAGGGGCCAGGAGAAGCTGCAGAACAAGGAAGACTGAGGCAGGTCATGAAGGCCCATTTACACAGTAGCCCTGCTTCCCCAGATGTTCCATTTAGCCTAACGAGTCCTATTTTCAATGCACTAGGGATGTGGCTGCTTAAAGGAGCCAGTGGGGAGCCATTTTACAATATCTGAGGCCTAGCCCTCAGCCCTGGGCCCTCAAGGCCTGCCCTTGCTCCCCAACAACCAGGCCCTAACCACCAACTACATGTACCCCTACTCACTGGTCTCTCTACAGGTAGGTTTGCTGACTCCACCTTGCACACCTGACCCCATGGGCAGGTCCAGAAGAAAGATTACAGGAGAGGGTGTGAGGAAGGGATAATGGTTGCCTGTGTCCTGGATAAAGTCACAAGGGATCCAGGGTCTGCAGAGCTCACAAGGGGGCAGCAAAGCCATGAAATGACATGAAGGGACACAATTCCCTCTCTGTTTCTGAGCCGAGGAAGGGACTTTGGAGATGGCAGCAATGTCCAGAAAAGGATCATGGGCTGGGCCCCTGGCCTCATGCACGCATGTATGCTAGAACATGCACTTGCATCGTGGGAAGGTTTCCATACACACAGGCAAATATGGATGAACACGTGTGTGTAGGCTGTCTGTGGGCGGGTGCTGGAGAATGCAAGCATGCGCAAACACGTCCCCTCTTTCTTGCCTGCTCCCCCGGAAGTCAGCAGGATCTTTTTAGGTCACAAATCTGAGGCTGTCACTATCTTGCTTAAAACATTTTGAAGTGGCTCCTCCTCCCCTGTAAGGATAATGTAGTCTGAGAACTCCTCACTGAAGCTAGTAAGGCCCTTTGTGATCCAAATCTGACCTACCTCCCAGTCTAGTCTCCCTACCACTTTCTGGGCTTTTCCTGTAATAGCAACGATCAACATTTTTGAGCCCTCGCTAGGCACCAGACAGTTTTAAGCACTTGTATGGATTCATCTGACCTTCCTAATAATGTGATGAGGTAAGTAACATCATCCTCATTTTTCAGTTAAGATAATGCAGTCCAGAAAGGTTAAGTAACTCACCCCAGGTCACACAGGACAATTCTATATTCCATGCTGAGTGACCTCAACTCCTCTGGGTGGGTGTCACAATTTTTTTTTCTCCCCTTTGGGTCTTGGGATATGTTTTTTGATCCATCTAGACATCTGCCTTTCTCTTTCTGTCCCTCCCACCCTTTCCCTAGTTAACTCATTTCAGGTGTCAACTTAGTCATCACCTCCTCCAAGGAGGTGTTCCTATATTCCTTACAGAGGAAATTTAGGTCCCTTTGACATTTTGCCTATTGTCCTTCCATCATAGGGATTGGGGTCGTTATCTCACTGGATTATAATCATCTTGATTATTTGCCCATCTCCCTACCTAGATTCTGATTTACCTTTACATTTGGCTTGTTTAGTCTTCTCCTCAAGGATAACCCAGGGCTGGTATGAAGTGGGCTCTGGATAAAGATTTATTGAGGGAATGGATGAACTGTCCCTTGGGTGGGTGCACACCCAGACACAGATCTCTGTGTGAGATAAGTGTGTATAGGTCTCCTCTGGGGCTTCCCTGGTGGCTCCTGGTAAAGAAAGCTCCTGTCAAGGCAGGAGATGTGGGTTTGATCTCAGCTTTGGGAAGATCCTCTGGAGGAGGAAATGGCAACCCACTTCAGTATTCTTGCCTGGAAAGTCCCATGGACAGAGGAGCCTGCCAGGCTATAGTCTATGGAATCACAAAAGAGTCAGACATGATTTAGCAACTAAACAATAAGAAGGTCTCCTCTGAGGATTCTGCCCCTCACCATCCTAGGCAAGAGGAAAAGGCTTTGACATCACTGTGAGCTTAGCAGGCCTATGAGATGTCCCCTGAGCCCAGTGTGGCCCCTGCCTTTCCATCAGGACCCCAAACTCCTCACCCTGATAGTGGATCCTGAAGCCAGCACCCCTGGGGACCCGTGGGCTCTGAAAGTGCAGGAGCAGCCGGTTGGTGGGACTCCGAAGGACCTGTCCTTCACCCAGCATGGAGGAGTTAGCCAGGAGTCGGGGGGCCAGACCTGGAGACCCCCCACCAGCCAGCACCAGAAGTTCCTCCTCCCGAGACAGGTTCAGCATCTGCACCTAAAGAAGCCAGATCCAGATCCGCCAGGGCAAATCAGCCAAGGTGGTAACCCCCTAAGCCCCCCACCCTTTTCACTGTATGTAACATCACAGTGACACTGGCCAAGTTGTAGAACTCTAGGAGAGTTTGTGAGAGCCTCAGAAACCAGGCTCATCGGAGAAAACAAGTTCTCTGTTTCTTAGGCCAAACCTGCGCACACCCCTGGGCCCAGAGGAAAGGGTTAGGAGGTTTCACAATAGGATGCCTAATGCAGTTACCTGGATCTCAATGCCGTAGCCAGGGTAGACATGGATACTGTACGTGCAGTCCAGGAGCCCCAGGGTGCGGCTGGCTGAGCTCCCTAAATCTGGGGATTCAACGTGCCCTTCGCCTTCGGAGATGTTGTTATTACACAGAACTAAAGAGACAGAAGCGCCAGGACTGAGAGATTCTCTGCATTCGTGCCCTCCCAGCCAAGCAACTCCGGGGGTCCCCATCCATCATCTCCCCAGCACCCTTCATAACTTAATCCAATGCTTACTCTTCCACGGGCGCCCAGAACTCCCTTCCCCAACTCTCAGATAAAAACCTAGAACGGCGCTGGTACATAGTAAGCATAGATCAATGCTAGCCTTTATGATTACTCTTAAGCAGAAGACCCTCTCCTATCTGGATCCCTTCTTCCACACATATGCAGCAGCCTCTCCCCTATCCACGCCCTGCTCCTCTCCCACATCCCCCATCAATCGTCTCACCTGGGCTGGTCACTGTTGTGGTGACAGTTGTCGTGGTGATAATGGTGGTCGTTGTCTCCTCTTCTCCTCCCTCGGGCCCCAGGGGTGGGCCTGGGGAGGCGGGACCGGGAAGGGGCGGGGCTGTGGTTCCTGGGGGCGGGGTCAGCAGCTCTGGCGCGGTGGGGCCTGCCCCCCTACCCCCTTTAGGGGTTACGGCGGTTGTCAGAGGCCCTGTGCCCGGCTCAGTGGCCCGAGGCAGAAAGGGTGCTGCAATAGTCTGGCCGACTGGAGGGGTTGCTAGTGTGGGGTCTGGATCAGATCCTGGGATAGGGCAAGGGAAGTCAGGGAACAGGAGGAGCAAATTGGTGGGCTTTGGTTGGGGAGTAGGGCTCAGGGAAACTGAGAGTTCCCATTGAGACCAAAAGACTTCCCCCACAAGGCACAGATCCCCCACCTCTCCCTTCCCCACCCCAGCTTCCCACCGCCTCTCAAGCCTTCCACATCCTGCCCTCCACCCTTTTTCTTCTCTGTGTCCAGGCCCTTCCACTCTGACAGTCTCATCGAGCATCTCTGTCTCTCCATTCAGATCTGGCTCCCTCTCCTGGTTACCCCTTTCTTGTTCCTCTGTCTTTTTCTTTTGCTCTCTCTAGAACTCTTGATCTCTGTTTAATATTCTCACCCCTCTCTGATTTTATGATTCTAAATCTACTAATCCTTGCTTTTCTCTCTCTTTCTGTGTGGTTTTTTTTTTTTTTTTTTTGTCCCACTCTATCTCTGATTCTGGTCTGAGTTTCCATCTGTCTTTCTCTTTGATCGTCTGCTTTTCCGTCTGGCTCTGTTTCTTGATCACTCTGGCTCTCTGTATACGTCCAGTTTTGATTCTCTCGAACCATCTCTCTGTCTCTCTCTGTATTTTACTGGCCTGGTTGCCCATCTCCCTGAGTTAATGTCCCTCCCTCTGCCTCTCAGCTTCTGCCACTCTGGGGGCCTCACCCGGCAGGTAGCCCATCTCTGGGCCCTTCCTCAGCAGGGCCCCATGGAGCAGCTCTGCCAAGGCTTCAGAGGCTACTGTGGGAGTCTCACTTCCAGGCTCCGGCAATGCCTCCTCCTCCTTCAGGGGCAGACCTAGGAGATGAAATCATCTGAGCTCTTCCACTGCCCCACACGCCTTCCTTCTCCAGAAAGATCTTTTCCAGAGCTCTTCCTCCCCAGTCAGCTGGGCCAGCAGGAGCTCGAAGGGTCCCAGACTGGGCTGAGAGCCAAGGCTGGAGGAGGGGCTCCCCGCTGCCCATCACACCCCCTAGCCCTTTCTTTCTCCCTTTTCCCCTAGGCCGTGTGGGCCCTCAGTAAGCACCTTGGACAGCGCCAGGAGGGCAGAGAAGCGGCGGGTTGCTACCTTCATTTTCCCCTTAGAGGTGCTCCCCGCAACCCCGGGGCTCTGCGGAGGGTCTGGCAGCACCTCCCAGCCCTTGCTTCTGCAGTGCTTAGCTTTCTCTCTGGGTTTCTGTCTGCAGTGTGGTTCTCTCTCTCGGCGCTACCCACCCCCACCCCCCACCCCCCCCCATTCTCTGCAGTCTCTGCCCCCTTTACTGGAGTCTGGCTAGAGGGTCAGAGTGGGGGAGTAAATATCTGGTCTCTGAGCACTGCCTCTGTTCATCTGTCTTTGTCCATACGTCCAAGAATATTTGTGTGTGCAGTGCCTGGCATCTCTCCCATCACCTCCATCTCCCACCCAGGTACCCTGCCTGCTTCTGCCGCCTCCGCAGATAGCCCCCCACCCGCAACTTCCCCAGCCCTTCTCCCTGGATTTAACCCCTGAGACGCTGCTAAAAGCTCCCCTCATTCGTTTCCCAACTCAATATATGGGGTTAGGGTATCCAGGTGCAAGCCAGAAAGCCCTGGCTTGCCCCCCTACTACGTCCGTCAGCTGTGCCCCTCCCCTCCCCCAGGAGCTCAGAAGACGCAGGATGTTCTGGGAAAGAAAGATATAGAACCCCCTCAGGGGGACCTTCCCGGGGGCCCACCGCCACGCACCCATGTCCTTACCCTGAATCCAGGGACAGCTCAGCAGAAATAGGAACAGCAGCTGGGGAGGCGGCGGATGCTGGGCCCTGGGAGTCCCCATGGCGACTCACACCAATTTCTCTCCTCTGCGACTCTCCTAAATAATCTAGCTGTCACCTTTCCTCCGTCTCCTTTTATCTTTCTTGTTAATTTTTACCCCTTACTAGCAGTTAGTAAGGGAGACAATTTTTCTGCCCTTTGGGACGGAGAGGTAGAACTAGGTAGGGGGTCGCCCGGAGCCCACCCTTCTTTGCCCAATCTCTTCTGTCCTCTGCTGCCGAGTGTGTGGGAGAGGGGGCGCGGCTCCGGCTGCAGGGGGTGGGGCCGAGAAGGGCGAAGGAGCCGGGTCGCCTGGGTTACCCTCTGGCTCAGGCGCCTGGGTCCCCCGGGTTGGCTGGATTCTAAGCTGGGGGAGAGGGTCGAGGCAAAACAGGTCCCGGGGACCTAGGGTGGGGTCGAAAATAGGGAGGGTCCCTACTGTGCTCTAGTGGGGCTTGGTGGGGAGGAGTGGAGAGGGGGTTGCAGAACCTGGAGAGCTGAGGCTCGGGCACTGGAGCTGCGGGAGAGAGAAGCTGAGAAAGGTGTCGAGCCCACGTCAGATCCTGGGGACGGGCGAAGGGAGGGGCCTGGGATTTATTTGGGGGCGGTGGGGGGAGGGAGGAGGAGGAAGTGCAGATGGAGGAAGGAGGGACCACACGAGCCAGGGTCGTAATCCTCACTCCCGCGGCCCCTAGGGGAAGCGAAGGAAACTCTGGTCCCAGCAGTAATTATACCCCCTCCCCCAACCATTCCAGCATATTTGAAAGCTGAATCTTCTCTTCCTGGTGTGCCCAGGGGGGCAGCGTAGCTGGATTCGCGCTTGCTCAGCCTCCCAGTATGCCCCCGGCTTACTTCCAGACCCTTTCAGAGGAGCTCATGTGGAATGGGCTTTCCCTTCCTCCAGGAGAATGACAGGTTCCTACGTTTGTGAGAAGTCTAAGGGGTGACAGGGTGGGACTTGGGGAGGGGAGACCCTCCCCTTCTAACGTACAACAGGACCCCAGCCAGCTGTCTGGCGGCTTCAACTTTGATTTGTTTTTTTTCTCCTGACCTCCTCACTCGAGGCCTCCGGAGCGCCCTTTTCAGCACCACCAGAAAGGACAGCTCTTCTCGGCCCCGCCCAAGCTGGCCTGGCCCGCGGCGCGGCGGGCGATTGGCTGCGGCCACCTTCAGTATCAATCTGGCTCCCGCCGGGGGCTGGCTCTCGTGAAGGCGAAGGGGGAGGTGGAGTCACAGGCCGACTGGTCTGGGGATCGGCTGACCCACCGACAGGCCGCAGCATCCCTGTCCGCAGTCCGCGAGCGCCCGCCTTGTCAGTCAGTCCTCGCCCTCGCCCCGCCCCCTAGCTTGCCACACCCCTCTCAGGCCCCGCCCTTTCTTTTCGCATTGCAGGGCACTGGAGGTTGGCGCTGTGCCCCCGGCGCCCCACGTGGCGGCCCGTAGGGGCCGGGGGAGGCAAATCCGGAGACGGACCCCCCTCAGCCCCCCGACCCCAACCCGGCTGAGTTGCGGTTGCCACTGGGCGAGGGCGGGGGTCGCCAAGCTGAGAGGACTGTGGGGAGGGGTGACGTCAGGGTGAGTGGGAGCCAAGAAAGGAGCGAGTAGGAGAGAGGTGGGGAGGGGGTAGCGGGAGAGAGAGAGAAGCCGTGGGTCGGGTCGAATGAGAAGCGAGGGCAGGCAGGAGAAAAGGGGGAGGAAGGAGAGAGAAGTCGCTGCAGAGGACGGCTGACTGCGTTCCTTTCCCGGGGCTGCGGGTCCAAGTAGGGTAGGAAGTGCTGTCTGGGGAAGCTGGAAGGAAAGCGGGGATAGGGAGGAAAAGAGAGAGCGAAAAGAGGTGGGGCTGGGGGTGGGGGCGGGGTGGTGGTGGAGGAGGAGAGAGGAACGGAGAAGGGGAGAAAGGAGAGACTGACCGGAAAGAGGAAACTGCCGGAAGGAGAAAGGAGGAAAGAGGCAAAATAGAAAGAGGAGAGTTGGAAGGAGAAAGAAGTAGAAGAGAGAGAGAGAGGTAGAAGGAGAGAAAAGAAGGGTTAGAGGTACATGAAGGGAGGGAGAAAGGAGGAGGTACACGGTGGCAACAGGATCTCAGGACAGAGAATCAAGAGTAGGAATGTGGCGAGGAAGCAGCGCAGGGGGTAGCCAGGGAGCCGCCATGGAGGGAACCGGTGGAGAACTGGGGGGACAGGGGAACTGGGGTCTGGAGGATGCCCCAGGTCTCTTAGCCAGGGCCTCCCTGCCCATCATGCCTGCATGGCCATTGCCTCTGGCCTCTTCTGCCCTTACCCTGCTCCTTGGAGCCCTCACTTCCCTTTTCCTCTGGTATTGCTACCGCCTGGGCTCCCAAGACATGCAGGCCCTGGGGACTGGAAGTCGGGCTGGGGCTGTTGGTGGTAGGCCTGGAGGGTGCTCTGAAGCGGGCAGGCCAAGTCCAGGCCGCTCTGGAGAGTCCGGAGAAGGACCCAGAACGGAAGGCCTAATGAGCCGTCGCCTTCGCGCCTATGCCAGGCGCTACTCTTGGGCAGGGATGGGTAGGGTGAGGCGGGCAGCTCAGGGTGGCCCCAGCCCGGGGGGAGGGCCAGGGGTCCTGGGCATCCAGCGCCCAGGCCTGCTTTTCCTGCCAGACCTGCCCTCTGCCCCCTTCGTGCCCCGGGAGGCCCAGAGGCATGATGTGGAGCTCCTGGAGAGCAGCTTCCCTGCTATCCTGCGGGACTTTGGGGCTGTGAGCTGGGACTTCTCAGGGACGACTCCTCCACCTCGGGGCTGGTCCCCACCCCTGGCCCCTGGGTGCTACCAGCTCCTGCTATACCAAGCAGGCCGCTGCCAACCCAGCAACTGCCGCCGGTGCCCGGGGGCCTATCGGGCACTGAGGGGGCTGCGAAGCTTTATGAGTGCTAACACCTTCGGCAATGCTGGCTTCTCCGTCCTCCTGCCTGGCGCCCGGCTTGAGGGCCGCTGTGGGCCCACCAATGCCCGCGTCAGATGTCATCTGGGTAAGTGGATGCTGCTTATAGACCACCTCCTTGCCTCCACGATTTCCCCTCCAGACTCTCTCCTTGCCATCATAGCTTTCTACACTGTGATTCTGATTGTGCCTTCTCAGAAATCTTCCGTGACTCCCTATTGCCCACAGCAGCATTTCCTGAGTTTCAATGATCAGAAAACCATCTTCACAAGGTTCCCATAGTCATTTACCACCTGTCCTGTTTCTTCATATTGACTCCCCCTGTTTTGTTTTACTTATTAGAAGGCATCTGTGTAGAACAATGATGATCAGTATTACTTGCCCTAAATAGAAGTTATTCATAAGACAAGTTTAAACTTAAAAAAAAAAAAGCTTGAAAACTTCTAGCAAAATATTCTAGTCTGAGACTGAAGCCTACATTCTCCTCCTTTAAAAAGGAGCAATGTTGGGAATTCCCCGGCAGTCTAGTGGTTGTAAATGTTGCTAAGTTATGTCTGACTCTTTTGCGACCTCGTGGACTGTAGCCTGCCAGGCTCTTCTGTCAATGGGATTTCCCAGGCAAGAATACTGGAGTGTGTTGCCATTGCCTTCTCCAGGGAATCTTTCTGACCCAGGGGTAAAACCCATGTCTCCTGCATTGGCAGGCAGCAGCTCTACCACTGAGCCACCAGGGCCTGGGTTCAATCCCTGGTAGAGGAACTACGACCCCACAAGCCACATGGTGCAGTCCAAAATAAAAAAATAAAAAGCAGCAATGTTAGTAGGGGTGCTAAAGTTATGGTAGCATCAAACAGATTTTCTTTTCAATGTTTTAAAGATTGAAAGAAAATGAGGAGAAAAACAATCCCTCATTTTCTGATTGATAAGTTATTTAATGTTATGACCTCGTTTTGCCTACAGTCATCTCCTGTGCTACCAGTTGAATGTGTTCTGTACTTTAAAGCACACTGGCTTTGAAGAGCCTGGATCAAGTTCAGCTCTTTTCTCTCTTCTCCCACCTGTTCCCTTCTTTCCCTTCCCTTCTACCACGTCCTAAATTATGAAGGCCTTCTGGCTGGTCCTGGCAGATGCCACATGCATGCTCTTAACCTAGGATGCCTTTCCCCCTTTATCACCTCCTGGGAAACTCCTAATTAGCCTTCACAATTCATACTTTGAAATGTCACACCTCCTCTGGGATGTCCCCCTAATCCCCATTATTTAAGTTGGCTCCTCAGTTTTCTGCACCCCACTGTGTGGTCCTCGGCAGGATGGAGCCCTTTGCTTTATACTTTTTAGGGAGAGAGGACCTAACACAAGAGAGGGTTCTTGAGTTAAACTGACAGGAACCCAAGAAGGGAGGCTGGTTCCTTTAGAAACCCTTCCCTTTTCTCTGAAACAGAACTGATTGTGCTTTGCACTGTTTCCCATCTCCTAGCATTTCCTCCCATCCACCACTGTATTGTAATCTTACACAGGTCACCTTCTAGAGAGCTAGGGGAACACCATTTGTTGTTGCCTTGTCCAGTCGCTAAGTCGTGTCCGACTCTTTGCGACTCCACGGACTGCAGCCTGCCAGGCTCCCCTGTCTTTCACTATCTCCCAGAGATTGCTCAAATTCATGTCCATTGAGCCAGTGATGCTATTTAACCATCTCATCCTCTGCTACCCCCTTCTCCTTTTGCCTTTAATCTTTCCCAGCATCAGGCTCTTTTCCAGTGAGTCAGCTCTTTGCATCAGGTGGTCATAAAACCATAGAACCTGGTGTGTAAAATTCTCAGATTCTGCTTTTTGACTCAAGGGGGTGGGCCTCTTCAACGGAGGCAGGAATTTGGAGGTCTGCATCTCTTTATACAGGCCTGAAGATTCCCCCTGCTTGTGAGCTGGTGGTCGGGGGCGAGCCCCAGTGCTGGGCTGAGGGACACTGTCTTCTGGTGGATGACTCCTTCCTGTACACAGTGGCTCATAATGGTAATGGGGCTCCCATTCTGCCAGGAGGGATGAGGGACTGAAGAGTGAAGGGGATTAGACTATAGAGGCTGCAGAATTGGACCCAGCTGGCTTCCTGTCCTACACCACTATTTCCCAGTTGCATGACCTTGAATAAGTCACATGATTTCTCCAATCACTTGGAAAACAGGGCAACCCCCTTCTTTGTCAGGTGACTGTAAGGATTAAATAAGCTAATGTAGGTGCACACCCAAGTGGTTCGTGGCACCAGACCCTCGACCTGAACCCCTGGGTTCCTGTCCTCCCTCTGGCACTTACTAGCAGTGTGACCTCAGGCAAGTTACTTAACCTCTTTGTGCCTCAGTTACTGTGTATAAAATGGGAATGCTTATGGTACTATCTCCTAGTTTGTTTTGATGATTAAGAGCTAATACACGTAAGGGATCAGAACAGTGTCTGGCACTTATATGCATAGTGTCTGCCTGAGTATTTGATAAGTGCTCTGGCCTGTAAGTACTTAATGTCAGCTGCTCTGCTCTCTCCACCCCCACGTGCCCTAGGCTCTCCCGAAGATGGGCCTCGAGTGGTGTTCATCGTGGACCTCTGGCATCCCAACGTGGCTGGGGCCGAACGCCAGGCCCTTGACTTTGTCTTCGCACCAGACCCTTGAAGGAAAATGCTTCTTTCAAACATCTGGGCTGGAGAGAGGCTGCACTCAGGGATGGCTTGAGTGGTAGCCAGGACCACCTCTCCACTGCAGGGGATGGGGTGGGGCTGAGGGTGGGAACTGGCCAGGGAACACTGAAATACAGATTTTAAATGCTCTCCTGACTACTTTCTTCCCAGCTGGCAGCCCAGGGAAAGGCTGGGGGCAAGGGTCTGTGTCTTCTCCCATCCAGGTGTCTCCCTAAACAAGCCATCTCCCTGGGAGCCAGCAGCAGACCCTCAACTCGACTTTATTCCAATAATTTAATAGAAAATTAAAATAATAAATAATATGAAACAAATTGGGAAGATGCTGAGCCGGTGCAGGCCCAGGTCAGCCTAGTATTAAGGAAGTAGGGAGGGTGGCGGGGAGGAGGAGGGAGCAAACAACCCTGTGCAACGGTGAGGAGGCGGCTCAGAACGCGGTGGGTGTTATCACGGTGGCTTGACACTTTGGCGTGTAGATGTACTAAAAAAAGAGAAAGGGAATTCTAAATCCTTCTAAACTGGCTGGTGAGGGGAGAGGGCAGGACAAGGATGGGGATGAAGGAACGAACGTAGGCCTTCTGAAGGCCTCTGAGGGGAGGGGCTGGAATGTACTGTGTGGTTAGCAATGAGGTGGGAATGGATGGAAAAGGGCCAAAGTGAACTGTACCATGTGATGAAGGGACGGAAGGGAGACCCACGACTTGGCCAGCAAAGCCGGGGCAAAGATCTGGGAAGGGGAGGAGGAAAAGAGAGAGGGACTCGGGTCCCAGTGGCTAGAGGAAAATTCAGGGTAAAATTCAGTCCTTGAAGACAATCTGTTGGCCGTGAGGACGCTCATCATGCGTGATGTGGCGCCGGACGTGGATCCTGCGGACACGGTGCTCTCGGTTCTCCTCATCCTCCCCTCGGCTGGCTCCACCACCTCCAGCTGCACCCCCTGTGGCCTCCAGGAGGGCTGGGTCTGGGCCTCGGGGAGTCTCGTAGATCAGGATGTTCAGGGTCTCCTCAAAGATCCGGGCCTCTGGGAATTCCACCTGCAAAAGGCCAGCAACCCCCAGCTCCCTCCTGGCCTGACTATACAGCCATCCCCTCCCCCAGGCTGCTCCTGCATTGGCAGGCCTCCTAGCTTGTGCAGTCGCCTGGCCTCCACAGTCACAGGTTCCTTGAGCCTGGACTGTCCTCTTTGCAATGTCTGTACTCAGCAAAGTCACGCTTGTGCTGTGAAGTCCAGCTCTGAAGTCAGGCAGAGTTATTTGCTTTGTCCTTTGTTGCTAGGTCTCTTGGTTTGTTTTTTTTTCATTTGACAAATATTTACTGAGTGACTGCACAGTACCAGGCATTATTCGAGGCACTGGGGAATATAGCCGTGAATAAAACAGGCAAACTTCCTGTCCACGGGAAGTTTACACTCTAGGATGAGGACCCAGACATACATGTAATAAGATATAAAGTGTCAGATGATGATAAGTATTATGGAAAAGTTATAGCAGGAAAAGGGGAGGAATGTTACAACTTTAAAGACAGAGCTCAGAGAAGGCCTCACTGAGGTGACATTTGACCAACAGCCAAAGGAAGGGAGGGAAGGAACCAGACGGAGAACTAGAGAAAGATCAGTCTGAGAAGAGAACAGCAAGTCTAAGAATTCTGGGGCAGGAGTGTGCTTAGTGTATCTTTAGATCAGCAGCAAGGCCAAAGCAATAAGGCAGAGTGAAGAAGAGTAGAAAGGGATGAAGAGGTAGTTAAGGGTTCCCTTTGTGTGACTTGGAGGGATATAAACAACAAAACTTTAATGAGCTGCAATCTCATTACTGTTTATCTTCCTGTCTTCCCAACTACAGAGGAAGCTACTTGGAAATTGGGCTATTCATTCATTCATGCATTCAATAAATGTTTCCTAGCTTCTGTAGTGTGATAAAAGCCTGGCTAGTGCTAGAGAGACAGGGGAAAAAAGATTCAGCTCTGCTCTCAAGAAGCTAACCCCTTGCTGCTGAAGTAAACACCCTCCACAGCCCCATCCCCAGCAGAGTACAATCAATGCTGTGTTTAGCTGTGAGGGGGGTAGGATCAACTTTTCTGGGGTGGTTGTCTTGAAAATTCTTGGACTAAGTTGTCCCAAAGAAAGTGATGTTTGGCTTAGGTCTTAAAGATTAAGCACAAGTTCACAAGTAGACAGGAATGAGGAAACATAATCCTAAGAGCGAATGGTGTGTGCAAAGGCAGTGAGGTGTGAAATAGCACTGGGTGCTTAGAGACTTCCAAGATCTCCTGTGTATCTGAGGCACACCCTTCTTGTCAAGGTCAGAGGGACCAGGGTGGTAAGATCTTCAGGGACAGATGCCATGACAGAGGGCTTGTTCTTTACTCAGCATCTCATTTACCCTGGTTTCAAGCCTCTTGCAGTGCTTAGAAAGTCTCTGATGATGGATGCCATAACAATCATCAGTAATAACTCAAGGCCTACGATCTCAGTTTGTTCCAAATACTTGAAGTTTTAAGAACCTACTCTGGGTCATTAGATCCTTCTGAGAGTCTAATGACAGGTACGGTCCTTCTACACAGAAAAATGCACACACAAAACCCCAAACCACATATTCTTTCAAGATAGTCTTGAAACTCAATTGGCCTACATTAAGAATCCCATTGTAATCCCACACCCTCCTTTCACAGCTAAAGCAGAGACCCACAGAAAGTTAAGATGACTTGCCCAAGGTTACAGAGCTAAGACCCCCAGAACTTGAAACTCCAGCTCCTGACTCCCACTGATGGAATTCCCAGGCCTGACTGGATGAGTTGCCTCTGTCCAGGGTGCTGATCCTGCCCACCGCCACAGCCCTCCCTGACCAGGCCCCGAAACCCCATCTGACCTTGGTCTGCTTCTTCTCTGTGGCATAGACAATGGAGGTGCAGCACACCTCGGCGATTTTGCGGCCCTGCCCGTAGAAAGACCAGCAGCAGATCTCGTCCCCCAGAACATCCTTGAGGAAAAGCAGCCGCCCGTGGAAGCGCAGGGCCAGTTTGTCAAACAGCTCGATGTTCTTAAGTAGGTTGTCGTCTGAAGTGCTGAGGACCAGGGTGGCCAGGAGGCCTCAGCACGACAGGCTTCCTTCCCTCTGTTCTGCAACCCACCCCCCTTACCCCAGCTTTAGGGGCACTGAGACCCGGCACTCTAGTCCTGCCTAGGAGGTTGTTGCCCAGCAGGCCTTGGAAAGGAAGCAGCATTTGTTCATCAAGTTCCAGCACAACAGAGGGATCTACCCGTGCAGGTTCTGGAGGCAAGTGGCCTCACCAGACATCCTCGCTCCAGCCCCTTTTAACTGAGTGACACTGAGCAAATTACTTCACCTCTTGCTCCCTCAGTTGCCTCATCTGTAAAATGGAGATCACAACAATAACTACTTCCAACGACTGTGAGGTTCATGTGAGTAAATATATGTAAAGTGCTTAGAGCCATGCCTCTTATAAAGCAAGCACTTAGGAAATGCTAATCCTCATTGGGACCCCAGTTTACTGATAAAACTGAAGCTCAGAAAAAAAAACCCCAACCCAAAACCTGAAGCTCACAAGTGAAAATGACCTCTCCAAAGTCCCCAGGGGGTAAGTGGCAAAGCTGGAATTTGCATCCAGGCAGGATTCTTTCCACACCCCCTGTGTGGCCATAACCCTCCCCATGGGTTATGCTGAGCCCAGGGTTCCACCCACTGCACTTCCCCACCTCCAAGGGGGTCACCTGGTGTAGGAGTACTTGTTGTTACTGCGGTTGTGCAGGAGCTTCACCACGGGCTGTTGGGGGAAAGAGGGTGGAGAAGGGTGGGGGTCAGGCTGCTGGGACAGGCGCCCAGCCTCCACCCTACAGGGCTCAGGGGCCTCACCTTGGAGGTGCTGGCCAGGAGCTGCTGCTCCTCCCGGGGAGATGTCACCATGGGGATGAGGCACAGCGGGGACACGTTCTCCCTTTTTTGCTGGAGAAGAAGCGGAAGGTGATTAACAGCACAACCAAAGGTCACTCGCTCCCCTAAGAGCCTTCCAACACTGCTTGTTGCCTCTGGGAAAAAAAATCCAGACTCCTCAGTGGTCCACGTGTGAACTCTCTGATCTCGGCTCTGCCACTCTCCCCTGCCTGCTGGCTGAGCTGTTCCTTTCTGCACCCAGCTTGTGTCCCCTGGGCCCTTTGCTGCTGCCACTGCCAGCAAAGGCCAGCACTCAGTTGTCTGCATGGCTGGCCCCTTCATGCCATTCAGATATCAATGCAATTAGTGCCCCTAGGAGGGTACCAGGCCTCCTCCCTGGGCTCCCTGGCTAAGTAGCCACCTCTACTACTTCCTTTTCACACTCTCCATTCACTTTCTTCATGGCACTCAGGTCCTCACATTTTCTCATTTTTTGGTATATTTGCTCATAGTCTCTTTCTAGAGAATAAGTACCTAGTATACAGCAGATGCTCAATAAGTATCTGGTGAATCAATGAGCTGGGCTGGGTGGGAGGCTGGAGGGAGAATTAGAGCCAGACACAGAGGTTTCTTTCCTCTTCTCTGCCTTTGAGAATCCTCATGCCAAAACCCCTCTCACCTCCCCCAACCTAAAAACTAGATGTGCGATTCTAATACAAATTCCAGAATTTCTTTTTTAGAAACACCTAAGACTTTTACTAAAATTAACATGGAAGAACAATTCTACTATTACTTAGGTCAATTTTTTAAAAGAGTCAAGAAAGAGGAGATTGACCCTCCCAGATATTAAAATATCTTACAAAGCCACAACAATGAAAACAGTGTAGGTCTTGTGTGGAAACAAAAACAATGAAATACAATAGAGAACTTGGAAACAGACTGATAGATACCTATCTATATATAAAATGAAGACTGACATTTACAGAGAGAACATCACAGATCAGTGAGGGCAAGTGTGTATTAGTTACTGCTGTGTAACAGACTGCTCCAAAATCAAAAAGCATAAATCAACAACAAATATTATTATCCATTTCTGTGGGTCAGGAATTCAGGAATGGCTTAGCTGAATGCTTTTGGCATGGGGTCTCTCATGAGGTTACAGGAAGTCAGCTGGGGTTGCAATAATCTGTGGCTGTCTTCATCTGGAGGATTCGTTTTTGAGAAAGCTTGTTCATATGACTGGCAAGTTCATGCTGGCTATTAGCAGGAAATATTTGATCCCTGTCATTTGGACCTCTGTGATGGGTTACTTGAGTGTCCTCACGATATGGTTGCTGGCTTCTCCAGAGCAAATAATCCGAGGGAGAGCAAAGTAGAGGCCTTTTTTTAAAAAATATTTATTTATCTGGCTGCATTGGTCTTAGTTGCAGCACGTGGGATCTTTCATTCTGGCACACAGGCTCAGGAGCTGTGGCCCTTGGGTTCAGTAGTTGCCCTGCAGCATGTGGGATCTTAGTTCCCTGACCAGGGATTGAACCTGTTCCCTGCATTCCAAGGCAGATTCTTAACCACTGGGCCACCAGAGAAATCTCCTCACAGTCTTTTATGATCTAGTTTTGTTAGCCCTATTCAATGTGGAACGGAACACCACCAGGGAATGAATGCTAGGGAATAATGCTAAGGATTGCCTTGGAGGATGACTCCACAATCCACCTTTTGGCCCCCATAGATTCAAATCCCTCCCATATGCAAAACATACTCACCACTTCTTCCTAAGATTCCCCCAAAGTCCCATTCCATTACAGCGCTGATGCACAGAAGTTGGTGATTCTTCTTTATGGCTCTTGGCTCTGACCTGAGCCATCATCCTTCTTTTTCCATTAAAGACAATCCATGTTTGCAGTCCATAGTTTGTTAATTTTTTTTTTTAACTTTTTCTTGTATATTGGAGTTAGGCGATTAACAATGTTGTGATCATTTCAGTGCAGCTCTATAGTTTCTTTAGCCTGCTTTTTGCCCGTATAACTTTTGCAGGTCCAAAGGTTTCTTTTCCTCTTGTATTGTCTCTGTCTCTTTAAGTCTAAGCTGGCAGTGTTTCTGCCAATGTAATTCCCTTAAAAACTTAATGGGTGTCTTGTGACTCATTGGAAAAGACCCTGATGCTGGGAAAGATTAAAGGCAGGAGGAGAAGGGGACAACAGAGGATGAGATGACCAGATGGCATCACCAACTTGATGGACATGAATTTGAGCAAGCTCCAGGAGTTGGTGATGGATAGGGAAGCCTGGCGTGCTGCAGTCCATGGGGTCACAAAGAGTCAGACACGACTGAGTGACTGAACTGAACTGTGAGTCCAGGGTTCAGTTCATTAGACAGAAACCACACCCACAGAACTTTGTGAGATGAGCTCTTCTCTACTTTGAGCTTATGCTGATACTGCTGCCTGACAATAGCTTTAAGCTTCTTAGAAGAGCTATCCTTTGACTGAATCATTCTGAGGCATCTTCTTGGATATTCTGAGGTCTTAACAAAGGATTTTACAATCGCATCCTCAGCTTCATCTTTAGACCATATCATATTGAGAACGCCCTGTATTTTTTCTTTGCCTGGAAGCCATTTGTTAATTTTAACATCAGCTGTTATTTGAAAGGCTGGAAATGTTCAAGCGCCACCCCTCCCTCCCAACTCCCGCCCCAAATTACTGGCTCCTTTGTGTTCAATTTCCTTCTGCGTACCCTCTCTTCTTTTGTTTTTAGTATAAGCAACAAGAAACCTGTGGCACCTAACATTCTGTCTGGAAATTTCTTTGCTAGATCACCCAGTTCATTAGGTATGTTTTCTACTTTCTATTAATATATTCCTATCAGAGACAGTGTTGCTACTTCTGCCACTACATAACAAGGATACCCTTTCCACCACTTTCCAGGAAACACATTCCACACTGCAGCCTCCTCAAAGATCATCAGACTTCTATGAATACTCTAAAGCTTTTTAGGCTTTTCTTAATACTCTTCTCAAAGTCCTTCCAACTTCTGCCCACTCTGCAGTTCTAAAGCCACTCCCACATTTTAGGTTTTGTTTTGGCAGAATTGCATTCCAGATACCACAATCTGTTATCTGTTACTAGGTAATAAATTAGTACAAACTTAGCCGCTTACAACAATAAACATTGATTATCTCACACAGTTTCTGTGGGTCAGGAACTTGAGCTTGGCTTAGTTAGGTAGTCCTGGCCCAGGGTCTCTTGTAAAGTTTGAGTCCATTGTTGACCAGGGTTGTAGTTCTCTAAAAACTTAAATGGGCCTAGAGGATCCAATTCTGGGATAGTTCACCCATTTGGCTGAGAGTTTGTGCTGGCCATGAGCAGGAGGCTTCAGTTCCTCACCAAGTGGATGTCTCCCTAGGGCTGCTTGAGTATGCTCACAAGGCATCTGGCTTCCCCACAGTGAGTGATCCGAGAGGCAGAAGCTGCTATGTCTTTTATGACCTGGCTTTAGAAGTCACACACTATCACCTCTGCAATCTCCTACTGGTTACATAGGTCAGCTCTACCCAGTGTGGGAAGGGACTGAACAAGAACCTGAATAAAAGCAAGAGGCAAAAAAAAATTGCTGGTGGCTCTCTTGGACACTGGCTACCACAGATTGTGTAGCAGATGGCACTGTCCCCTCCATGGAGGACAAAAAAGTTAAATCCCTTCATAATTCACATTACTACAGTGAATTCCATATACAAAAGATAAAACTATAAAGCTAATAAAAAATACAGAATAAACTTAAACAAAAAAGGATCTTGTGGGGGAAAAAAAAAGAGGAATTTGAATATATTAAATTCAAGAGTCTCTCCAGTTGACAATGAAAAGCATGATTTTATAAATAATTCCAAGTAATGTTGAATGAATTATAATTACTCTACAACACTAATGAAATTACTGATTCTGGTGAGAATTAACAATTGTGTGGTTGACAGATAACTTCCATTCATAAAGTACCTGAATTACTTTATAGTTGGCAACAAAGGAATGGAACTACAATGAAGGATCAAACCACCACCACCTGAATCTAGTGGCCAATTCGGAGCATCAATAATGATGGGCCATACTAACAATACTACAGGTCTTTATATAGCACAGTATGAAATATGCAACATTACTTAAAATATTTCTAATCAAAATTTTTCATATCAAGCCTTTGAATCTACCATCTAGTTTAGAGAAACTCAAGATAGGATGAGGGTTAACAAAGCAAATCTGGCAGATTTGGAAAGTAGGTCATTGTGCAGGACAACTGGTGGTCAGTATTATGAGATAAAAAGAACTGCTTTGGGTTGGGAAAATAACATAATAACCAGATGTAATGCAAGGATCTAGACTGGACTGGTTTAGACGTGAACCAGCTATGACAGACATTTCTGGAACAAATGGAGAAATTTGTATATTCCCTTGATGTTAGATAAAATTTCACTGACATGGAAAGATGGCAATTATTAACAAACAAAAAAAAAAACAGATTACAAAGCAGCACATACACCATAATCATATTTTGACAAACACACTCACACAGGAAAAGACCCGGAAGAATACTTGGTGCTTTTATTTTTTTGATTATCTGTGTTTTCTAAATTTCTACAATACTTATATATGCTTTAAAAATAATAAATGGTTACGTGTAATTTTAAAAATCAACAATTTCTGTTCGACAACAGATGTCACAGATAGATGACATTCTAAGTGAAATGACTGGCAGCATCTAAAACTGACTAGAAATTATTATCTGAAACAGACTTTCTCAACTGGGGTTCCTTATTGAATATCAAAACCCAGCAAATAATCTGAGTAACTATTTTCTCAACTCTTCTGAAAATGTCAGATAAATAGTACCATTCTATATGCACAGGAGAAGTTAATTTATTATGTAAAGCATATGCCCTAGAATAATAGGGCTTAATTCTCTCTAGGAACTAAACTATGTAAGAATCTCCAGCAAAGCAACAAGAAAAAGCAAATTCAATAGAAAATTTGGTAAAGAATATGACTTGGCAACTCACAGAAGGGGAAACCAAAAACGTTAGTGAATATATGAAAAGATGCTAAATCTACTTAGTAACTAGAAACATACATATTAAAATTAGATCACTCTATACCAATCAGATGGGCAAAATTAGAATGCTGGGTGATGCCATGAGTTGTTGAAGATATGCAGAAATGAGATTCCTTATGCACTGCTCATCAACAATATAAAGTGCTACAGCCATTCGGGAGAGTAATCAGATGATACTTGCTGAAATTCATCTGTATGTGTCCTGTGGCCCAGCAATTCCAATCCCAGCCACAATCATGTGAAACATTGGTCCAGGACCCACGAGGGCACAGGAACAAAGATGCTCATTGTGGCATTGTTTGTGGGGACAGGAAGCAGGAGGCAATATAGGTCTCCAACCTCAGGGGAATGTATAAACAAAATATTACGAATGCACATCAGATTCCCATGCAGCAGTTAGAAGCAAAGAACTAAATGTATGTACAGCAGCATGAACGAAACTTGGAAAAAGTGCTGAATTAAGAAAAAGAACACACAATCCATAGCTCAAAGCCATTTATGGAAATTTAAAATGTTTATGTATACAAAGCAACACTTTATAGTTTTTCAAGGGTACAAACATAATCCAAGCAAACATATTAAAACGTTAGAAGTGGAGGGGTACCTATGAGGGCAAGGGAAGTGGGCAGGGGATCGAGAATGAAAGAAAAATGAAAAGTGAAAAGATTTGCAGAGACTAAAGATGTTTAAGTGCACACTGAGAAGTATGATGAACTCACTACTCTGTACCTGAATCTTAAAAACAAAACCCCAAACCTCCACACACACACACATATTCTAGCTGAGTGGGTTGGGGATGGGAACAGCCTTGAGAAAACTTTGAAAGAAGGCAGCTGGAGCACAGAAGAAAAAGTACTGTACTTGGGAGTCAGATAAACTGGGGTTGACTTGGAGCTCTGCTGCTTAAACAGTTCTTTGACCCTGGATGTATCCCCAGCTTCCCTCATGTTTCTTTTTATGTCAAACAAATATACAAGGAGGTAACAGACCCTATCCACAGTGGATATGAGATAACATTAGATACATGTAAAGCTACCAAATAGGAATGCACTTCCAAAATCATCTAGTTTAATGTTTTTTCAACTGCAAGTGGTAACCCATAATGGGCCATGAAATAAATTTAATGGGTCCAAAATAGCATTAGAAAGAAAGAAAGCATAATATATCAGAGTGTATTTCACTAAAAGTATCATTTTATAGAATTCTCACTTCAGTTATATAAGTGAGTGAAAATCACTCAGTCATGTCTGACTCTTTGTGACCTCATGGACTATATAGTCCATGGAATTCTCCAGGCCAGAATACTGGAGTGGGTAGCCTTTCCCTTCTCCAGGGGATCTTCCCAACTCAGGGATCGAATCCAGGTCTCCTGGATTGCAGGCGGATTCTTTACCAGCTGAGCCACCTGGGAAGCCCTCGGTTATATAAAGATGAATATAAAAAATGCATTTTCTCTATGAGATGCAGTCAAAAAACTTGAAAAACAAACACAGCTATTGCCCAAAGGAATTTTATATTTTTGGATTTCAAGGACCAATAAGTATTCCCCAAGACAACAGAAAGTTGTTCATAGCTGCCACTTTTTAATATATAAAGGGCATCAAAAAAGAAACTCTTATAAGCTATTAATATTATATCATAAAAGAAAGGACACTTTTAACATTGTAAAAATAGAACAGAATAAAAGACTTTCTGTGAAACTCACTACATCGCACGTATTTTCCTCATTTCCCTATCTTCTGGAACATGAGAACAGAATGCCAGAGGTAGGAATTGACCCACTCAAGGTCACTCAGTCAGCAGTGGGGGAGGTGACATTAACCCATATCTCCTGGCTGTCCTTTCCAACCTCTTTTCCTCAGAATTCTAAGAGATCCCCAGAAGAGAAGCCCAGCAGATGGGGCTCTGGCACCCCCATCCCTGTTTTATCAGGAAGGGCTGCTTCTTCAGTATTTCATTGCTAGAAAAAAAAGTTATTTAAAGCCATGAACGTGATGGAATGCTGCCTCCCAGGTTAGGACCAGATCATGGAGGTCATTACATTACAATTTAAATTTAGAATTTTTTTTTTTTAACTTAGTGGGACAAGGGCATTACTTGGGATTGCTGAGCAAAGGAGAGAATAAATTGGGGTTGTGTTTAAGGATCATTATTCCGTGTTACACTGTCAGTGTAACAGTTGGACTGGCTGGTAGAAACAGCAAGAAGCAGAGAAAGAAGTCATTCAACCAGAGCAGCAGTCTTGGCATGAGGTGGTGGTGGGATAGCAGAAACGCAGAGGACCCCCGAAATCGCTGGGGTCACGGCCAGAGTCAGGCCAGAGGCAACATTCCAGTCACGGCGCCATATTTCCTTTTTTCTTTAATATCTTAACAGCTAACTGTTTGGGCAGCTCTCCCAGGCACATAGGCATCAGGGTGGGACTCAGGAGGTGCGGAAGGGGTGCTCACCTGCAGTGCCAGTTGGCAGTCCTCAATCAGTCCCTGCACCAGGTAGTGGCGGGCTTCGCCCAGCAGCTCCCCCAGTTCTCTGGTGCTTTCAGGCAGAGGCACAGACCCGTCCCGCAGGTAGTTGAGGATTGTACCAAAATGGCGGCCGCTCCGGTCAATCAGCACCCAGCCTGGTGGGGTGGGGAGAGGCAGGAGAAAGGATGGCTTTGCTGAAGGCCACAGAACGACTATATTTATTAAAAAAGGATTCCAAAGCCACAAATCTGAATACTAATCTGTCTCAGGCCTCTGCCATATCCATGAAAATCCCTTTAAAACATCTCCAGTGAGTTCTCCCATGGGCCTTTTATTTATTTATTTTTTAAACACATCCAGCCACAGAGAATTAATTCCCTCCCAAGTATGGTCTACACTGAGGTTTTCATCATGAGCAAGTACCTACAGATAACCTTATCAATAAACCCCTAACCTCTTGTGCTAACTCTGACCACCCTATTAAGAATGTCTACCGCACCCACCAGTTCACTACTTTATAAACTTCATAGAACTTACTACTATCTGAAATCACACGCTTTGCTCTCGTTTTTGTATGTTTGTTTATTCTCCCCCTACCCGCCACCCGCCCCACACACACATAGGAAAAAAGCAAAACTCTGAAAGACTTATCTTACCAGATTTGTTTACCAAACTATTTATAACACTGCTACTGCTAAGTCGCTTCAGTCGTGTCCGACTCTGTGCGACCCCATAGACGGCAGCCCACCAGGCTCCCCCGTCCCTGGGATTCTCCAGGCAAGAACACTGGAGTGGGTTGCCATTTCTTTCTCCAATGCATTTCTAACACTAACTGGCATTTTACAAATATTTATTCAATAAAAAAATTATTCACCTTTAGGCATATGAAGGCTGAGCGATACCTCCCCAATTTTTATTTGCCGGCCTTCATAATTCGTAACCCCTTCTGAATCACCTCCCCCTCTCCCCATCAAACTTTAAAGTTCCCCTTCGGCATATGGGGGACGGAGCTGAATGCAACACTTCCAGAGGGTAAGGTTCACCTGGTGAGGAGAACTGTCCACTCTCCATTCTGGCGTCCCTGGCAAAGCAAAAGCAGCCCCTTCCTTCTACAGTCTGTATAGATAGATTCCTAGACTGTACAGGGACCTGCGTTAGGGGAACAGAGACAGACAAAATCCTCTAACACTCCGGGATGGTTGTTGGCAGCGCTGAGGAAGAGAGCGGAATAAAAGGCTCGGCAAGTGGAAGAAACTGATGAAAATTGCCTGGAAGGATGTTGTTGCCAGCATGGCGGGTTCCCAAGTCTTTTGAGCTGAGGGGTGAAGGGGTCGGTGGGACGCAGCAATGAACATTCTCAGCTGACATGTTTAATCACTTACCACTGCGCCTGGCAGAGTAGCTGGAGGGGCGGGGGGTGGCGGGTGGTCCATGAATGTTGGTTACTACTGCTGGGGGTAAAGACCGGGGGAGGAGGGAGATAATGAATGAGAAAGGGGAGATGAGATGGGATGTGGGCGCCGGAGGAGGTGAGAACGAGCTGACTGGACGGTAGGAGAAAAGGGGCATGAGAAGACTGGGCGACGACAGACTAGGCGAAAGGGAGGCGGGATCTGGAGGATGCAGGAAAGTAAGCAAGGGCAGCCCGCGTACCTCCGGCGTCCGTGAGCACCTCCGCGCGGCCGCTGAACATGGCCTTGAGCCTGGTGTCCTGTCCGGTGAGGGTGCGCAGCGTGGTGTAGTGCAACGAGCCGCCCACGTTCAGCTTCACGTACTTGCTGTTCGTGGTCAGTGGCTTGAGACCGTAGGCGGCGGAGCCAGGCTCCAGATCCGAGGGCTTAGCGACCTCCAGGGACGGCGCCTCGGCCGCCGCCGGGCCCGAGGCCTCGGCGGACATGCCTGGTAGTGGCGGCGGGCAGCGACCCTAGGTTCTCTTCGCGCTCCCTGGCCGCTCCAGAGACCGAGATCTGAGCCCTCGGACCGGACCGCTGGCCCGCACGCCCCTACGCCGCCGCTACTCAGCGACACTGGCCTTCTGTCCCATCGCGCCGGTACCTCCGGAAGCCGGGCGAGCACCTGCGCAGGCGCGTCAAGGCCCCGCCCCCGACTTCGCGTGGCTTGGAGTGCGGAGCATGCGTAGTAGGCTTGGGCCGTTGGGTTAGGCTGTGGCTGAGTCGGTTGCCGAGCAATGTGCCCTCTGGTCGCTACTTTTGGGGTCCTGAAGTAGGAGGCTCTTGGCCACCTGCCTGTTGAAAGCGTCGTCCCTGCCGCGTGTTTCTGCTCTCAGAGCGTTTCGTGAGCACAAAGGGAACACTGGCCCAGAGAGGCAGGGGACTGGAAACAATTCGCCGCCTCCCAGCCCCGCGCATTTGACAGGAGCTTCGAGCAAAGCGTTATAGAAGCTCTTAAAGGAGATAGAGGGGGTGGCCTCACAGAGGAGGTGGCAGTACTTCTAGAGCAGGCAGGGTGTGAGGAGGTAAGTCGTCATGGAGGGCTTCTCTGAGGAGGTGATACTGAGCTGCAGCTCAGAAGAAGCGGCCATGAGCAGGTGTGAAGGGAGAGGGTTCCAAAAAGAGCCACAGGCAAATGCAGAGACCCTCAGGCGTGAACTCAGTGGACATAGTTGAGAAGCAGAAAAGGTCAGGGGTGGCTGGAGCAAAGGTCTTAGAATCCCAGTCGATGTCTTAAGACTCCCAACCCCTGAGGGAAAAAGTAAGCTGGAAACATGTTGATAAAGCTCGGTGAGAAGTGTTTTTATAGGACCCCATCTGTATTCACTTGATGGGCTGACACCTCAGAGATTTAGCAGTCTACCTGAATGTCTAGTGGGGGGCCCGCTGGAGGGAAAATGAGAAAGTTGAATAGTTTGCGCCCTGCCACCAGTTCACTGAGTGAGCCTAGGCAAGTCACTTTTCTCTGGGCTTATTTGGTTCCTTTTCTGCTTAGTGAGGGGTGCAAATTTAACTGCCAGGGAACAGGTAGGAATGTAAAGCAGTGGAGTGGACCAGTTACAAGGTACTAGGGAGTCCTGGGGCTGGTGGTGACCTGCGAAGTCCATGCTTTATGAAAGGACTGCCAATTCTCATTTTTCAAATGTAGCTGATGAAAAAGAGAAAAAAGGTGTGGCTGGGAGCTAGTTTACAGTCTTCCTTCAGAAACCTCAGTATTGCTAGGAAGGAGCCTGGCCCTATTAACTAGGCTATGATGTTGCCCTGTTGAGCATAAACAATTTTACAGAACAGCAACATCAGACAAAGCCAGTCTCTTAGGAGTTGAAAGACCATTCCATGATCATATTTGAACCCAAAACATTGCTCAGACCACAAAAATGACCAAACAACCCTCTCCTCCAGAGCTTGAGTGACTGCTATTCCTTCACTGAGTACAGTTTTAGCCCTGATCCATTTCTCATAATTTCTAGATACGAATTACTAAGATGAGACTTCCCAGTGGCCAAGACTCCATGCTCCAAATGCAGGAGGCCTGGGTGCAATCTCTAATCAGGGAGCTAGATCCCACATGCTACAACTAAGAGTTTGTATGCCGCAACTAAAGATTCTGAATGCTGCAGCTAAGACCTGGTGCGTCCAAATATTTTTAAAAATGAAAAAAACAAGACAAGCAAAAAGAACTATCCCCACTTTCTGACACCATCCAACTTAGAGTAAACCTTCCCTTTTCTCAAGCCCTCCAAGAAAATCATCTAACATAAGTTCCAATCCTGAAATACCAAGTGAGTGAAAGTCGCTCAGTAGTATCCAACTCTTTGTGACCCCCATGGACTGTAGCCTTCCAGGCTCCTCTGTCCATGGAATTCTCCAGGCAAGAATACTGGAGTGGGTACCCATTCCCTTCTCCAAGGGATCTTCCCAACCCAGGAATTGAACCCAGGTCTCCCATGTTGCAGGCAGATTCTATACGGTCTGAGCTACGAGGGAAGCCCAATCCTGTAATAGACCATTTTTATTATGCACTTGCTGAGGTGCCCAGCGTGGGTTCCCATGATATATGCAGGCTCCCTTGTTCAACTACAGGTGTGTTCCTGGTGGTCTTTGCCTGGAGGGCATTGTCAGAAATGGAGGCTCCATGGCGATTCAACTGAAGCCCTCAGTACCCTGGATTGGGATCCTTGACTCTAGTAATAATGTGCACATCTGAGACCCCTTGTGTCTCTAACTGTTTGAGGTGCCATCCTGCCCATGGCTGGGAGGTAAGTTCTTGCTGAACTGAGCTCTGATGTTTTGTTGAAACCCTTGAGTTTGGGAATTATTTTGTTTGTTTTCCTTGGAATCAGATCCTCTTCAGGGACTTCCCTGGTGGTCCAAGTGGTTAGGATTCTGCACTGCCAATGCAGGTGGTACAGGTTCTATCCATGGTCAGGGAACTATGATTCCACATGCCACAACTAAGACCTGGTGTAGCCAAAAAAAGAGATCCTCTTCAGTTTTTGGGTTATCTAATCAGATTTTATTTTCCCTTGGGGAATTTATTTTCTGACTTTCTACATCTGTCTGCTCCAAAGGACCCTCCATTGGATATTGTTTGTCAGAGGAAAAGTATATAGGAACAAGATGGGTATGCAGCCCTGGGTGTCTAAGAACATTACAAAGACTTTCTTGCAGTATCTGGTGGCTGAACATCATTTGTCCCTCTAAGAAGTTGGGTATGCCAACCACTTGGGGGTCAGTTAGCATGCTGGAGTGTCATTTGTTATCCAAGTTAACCAGACAAATTACTTCATCAACCAAGGCCCAATAAGCCAGCCCAGGGGACTGTGGCTTTTAGACCCTCAAACCAGGGAGCTTTGAATAAACTTTGCCTCAGGTCGCCATTCCAAACCTTTGTAAGGAGTTCTGTCTCAGTTCTGTGTGTATGTCCGTGAGAACTGCTTTGTTTCACTTCTGCCCAGAATCAGGTCATTTGCTCTGGCTTCTGATCAATGACAATTGGTCTTTGGCCAAGTTCTGGAGATACAAGTTGCACAGCACTGTTTTATGAACTCTTGTCTCAGCTAAAACTGGGCCAAATTCCTGATTCCTTCATGTTTTCTTACAGTCACATTGGCTTGTATCCTTATCTTTCTGACATAATTTCCTTAGGGACCATTTAGAATTGCAGTGGCCATTTTGGGGAACTTGGGACAAGAAAAAGATTCTTTATTTGAAAGGTACAAAAAGAGAAGAGACCCTCATGAGGGGATTGTCATGTTAGTCAAAAAGAGATTGTTTTGTTTAACATAGGTGATATATCATTTCTGTACTTTGGAGATTAATAAATACTGATTTTTAAATTATATAGCTCTATTGTCAAGCGCTTAAGATATGTTTTAAAATTAGGAGGAACGTGACTCCTTTTGTGTGTATGTATTAATATATATCAAAATCTGGGGGGGGGGAATTTGCATTTAAACAGTTTCTTTTTTGGACTTAAACCATTTTATCTTTTCCTGCAGGGGTAATACAGATTAGCTTTTTTTTTTTTTTTTTGGTAATAGTTTCATGTTTGTCTGAAGTAGCTTTCTCTCATTTTTTCCTGTCCATTTTTCTCTCTTGGAAAAGTTTAAAGCTTAATCAAAAAAACATTTTGTTGAGTGTGCACAATTCAGTTAAGTACAGTTGGCCTTCAAACGATATGGGTTTGAACTCCGAATATATTGGAAAAATTGGAGGGGGAATTTGTAATAATTTGAAAAAATATGTAGCCTAAAAATATCAAAAAATTAAGAAAAAGTTAGGTATATTATGAATGCATAAAATATAAATAGATGCTAGTGTGTTTTGTCATTTGTTAACCATAAAAGACTTCCCCAGGTGACTCAGACGGTAAAGTGTCTACCTGTAATGCGGGAGACCCGGGTTCGATCCCTGGGTCGGGAAGATCCTCTAGAGAAGGAAATGGCAACCCACTCTGGTACTCTTGCCTGGAAAATTCCATGGACAGAGGAGCCTTGTAGGCTATAGTCCATGGGGTCGCAAAGAGTCGGACATGACTGAACAACTTCACTCACTCACTCTCACTCAACCATAAAATATACACAGATCTATTATAAAAAGTGAAAATTTATCAAAACTTGTATACACAAACATTTACAGACTCTTCATGACACTACTGATTACACAAGTTTACCAGAAGGTGATCATATTGCTGCTTCATTATCAGTATATGAATCACTTTATCTGTAAATAAACATGAATTTCTTTTTCACACTATTTTTTTTTTCCATGCGCACCACGGCATGCAGGATTTTAAGTTTCCTGACCAGGGATGGAACCTATGCCCGCTGTGGTGGAAGCGTGGAGCCCTAACCTCTAGATGGCTAGAGAATTCCCTATTTTTTCATTCTTGATGTTCAGTGTTAGTAGTACTCAGGCTTCCCAGGTGGCGCTAGTGGTAAAGAACTCGCCTGCCAATGTATGAGACCCAGGTTTGATCCCTGGGTGGGTCAGGAAGATCCCCTGGAGAAGGAAATGGCTATCCACTCCAGTATTCTTGCATGGAAAATCCCAGGGCCAGAGGAGCCTGGTGGGCTACACTCTGTGGGGTTCCAAAGAATCTGACATGACTGAGTGACTAATACAATGTTATATTAGTAGGACGTTTACTAACTACAATGTTTTGTGTAATATAAGACAGTATTGACGTAGATACTGACATGATTATGTTAACATATGGTATCAGTATTGACAAATACAATCAGTATCTTAAGTGTATTTTCTCTTTCTTAATAGCATTTTCTCTAGCTTACTTTATTGTAAGTATATAATACATATAACATAAAAAGTATGTTTTAATCAACTGTTTATATTATCAGTAAGGCTATTAGTAGCTAAATTTGAGGAGGGAGTCAGTTGTGCCTTAGAGAGTGGGGTTTTGAGGAGTGTTATTTTCTTAAGTTCCCTAACTCCCACATTGTTCAAGGGTCAACGATAATCAAAAATGTCTGAAAGGATTGCTAAACTATATATGTTTCCTTTGTGAGCACTGAAAAGTAATACTTATGTAATAGGTTTTGTATAGTTACAGATAAGATACAAATGGGCTGAATTCCAAGATAAAAGGAGCTTTTAGCATGATCCAGTGTTTTTGCATTTTAATTTGCTATGTAAAAATAATGCCAGCACAATATTTTGGTTTATACAAGGGTTAGTTTTCTCATGACTTAAACCTTTTTATTTTTTGTATTTTATAAGTAAATTATCTTAAGTTTTCATATATGATTTCTTTTGAAATTTTAAAAAATACTCACCATGCTGTCCATTATATCGCCAGAACTTACTTATCTTATAATTGGAAGTTGTACCCTTTGACCACCTTCATCCACTTCCCTAACTCCTACCTCCAGCCTCTGGCGCCACCAGTCTGTTCTCTGTTTCTCTGTTTGAATTTTTAGATTCCACCTATAAGTGATAAAATATTTGTCTTTCTCTGTCTACCCTGGTGGCTCAGCTGGTAAAGAAACTGCCTGCAATGTGGGAGACCTGTGTTTGATCCCTGGATTGGGAAGATCCTCTGGAGAATGGAACGGCTACCCACTCCAGTATTCTGGCCTGGAGAATTCCATGGACTGTATAGTCCATGGGGTTGCAAAGAGTAGGACAACAACTAAGCGACTTTCACTTCTATGTCTGTTAGCATAATAGTCTGAAGGTCCATTCAAGTTGTCACGAATGACAGGATTTTTTTCTTCTTTATGGCTGAAATAAACAAATACTAAATAAATAAATATTACATTTTCTTTATTCATTCATCTGTCAGTGGACACTTAGGATGTTTCCATATCATGACTATTTTAACTAATGCTGCAATGAACATAAGGGTGCAAATACCTCTTCTAGACATTGTGGTTTCATTTCCTTTGTCTGTATACCCAGAAGTGGAATTATTGGATCATAGGATAGTTCTATTTTTAATTTTTTTAAGACCCTCCATACTGTTTTCCAAAGTGGCTATATCCGGTTACGTTCCCACCAGTAGTGCACAGGCTTCCCTTTTCTCCACATCCTCTCCAACACTTATCTCTTGTCTTTTTGATGACAGCCATTCTAACAGGTGTAAGGTGATATTTCATTGTGGTTTTGATTTGTATTTCCCTGATGATTAGTGATGTTGCATGCCTTTTTATGCACCTGTTGGCCATTTGTATGTCTTCTCTGGAAAGTTACCTAGTCAGATTCTCAGTCCATTTTTAAATTGGATTTTTTTTTTTTTTTTTTTGCTATTGAGTTGTATGAGTTCTTTATATATTTTGGATATTAATCCCTTATCAAATGTATGATTTTCAAATATTTTCTCCTACTTCATAGGTTGCCTTTTTATTTTGTTGGTTTCCTTTGCTGTGCAGAAGTTTCTTAGTTTGATGTAGTTCTACTTGTTTATTTTTGCTTTTGTTGCCTTTGTTTTTGGTATCAAACCCAAAATATCATTGTGAATACTAATATCAAAGAACTCACCTTGCCTCTATGTTTTCTTCTGGAACTTTAATTGTTTTAGGGCTTACATTCAAGACTTTAATTCATTTTGAGTTCATTTTTGTTGTGGTGTAAGACAGCAGTTCAGTTTCATTCTTTTGCATGTGGGTCTCTAATTTTTCCAGCACCATTTATTGAAGAGACTATCCTATTCCCGTTGTATATTCTTGGCTCCTTTGTTGTAAATTAATTGGCCATATATGCATGGGTTTATTTCTGAGCTCTCTTTTTTTGTTTCGTTGATTTGTGTGTCTGTTTTTTCTTTGTCCCTAATTTTTTTTAAAAGCAAATGGAAGTTTTACTCTTTATTTTTATTTTATTAATATTTAGAAATTTATTTTTGGCTGCACTGGGTCTTTGTTGCTGTGTTCAGCCTTTCTCTAGTTGTGGCAAATAGGGGCTACTCTTCTTTGTGGTGTGTGGTCTTCTCATTGCGGTGGCTTCTCTTGTTGTGGAGCACAGGCTTTAGACTAAAGTGCAGGCTTCAGCAGCTGTGGCACACGGGCTTGGTAGTTGCTACTTTCAGGGTCTAGAGTGCAGGCTCAGTAGTTGTGGCACACAGGACTTAGTTGCTCTGTGACATGTAGTATCCTCTCAGACCAGGGATTGAACCCATGCCCCCTGCATTGGCAGGTGGATTCCTATCCACTGTACCACTAAAGAAGTCTGTCCCTAATTTTTAAATTGAAGTTTAACTAACATATAACATTATATTAGTTTCATTATGTTGTAAAATGTGATTCAATATTGTATATATTGTGAAATGATCATCATAATAAGTCTAGTTAACATCTGTTACACACATAATTACAAAACATTTTTTTGATAAGACTTTTAAGATACACTTTTTTTTTTAAATATACACTTTCTTTTTCTCCTTAGTACCATACTGTTTTGATTACTATAGCTTTGCGATATAGTTTGGAATCAGGAAGTGTGATGCCTCAAGCTTTGTTCTTCTCTCCCAAGATTGCTTTGGCTATTTGGGATCTTTTGTGGTATCATACAAAATTTATTTATTTATTTTTGGCTCTGTCTTGGCATGTGTGATCTTAGTTCCCCAACCAGGGGTTGAACCCATGTCCCCTGCATTGGAAGCATGGAGTCCTAATCACTGGACCACCAGAGAACTCCCTGATACAAATTTTAGGATTGTTTGTTCTGTCGCTGTGAATAATGACAGTGGAATTTTTGATTAGGGTTCATTGAATCTCTAGATTGCTTTGGATAGCATGGACATTTTAACAATATTAATTCTTCCAATCCAGGAGCACAAATATCTTTCCATTTGTGACTTTAATTTGCACTGGGAGTGAGATGGTCGGATGCCATCACTGACTCAATGGACCTGAATTTGACCAAACTCTGGGAGACAGTGAAGGACAGGGAAGCCTGGTGTGCTGCAGTCGGGGGGGTCTCAGAGTCAATATGACTTAGAGACTGAACAACAAGACATAGTAAAAATGGAGTATAGCAAGAATGCTCCTTTTTTTCTCTCTTTTTAAAATTTTTTAAAATTTGTTTGGCTGTGTTGAGTCTTAGTTGTGGCATGTGGGATCTTTAGTTGCTGCACACAGGCATAGTTGTTTGATGGCTGTGGGATCTTAGTTTCCCAACCGGGGATCAAATCTACATCTCCTGCATTGTAAGGCAGATTCTTAACCACTGGACTATCAGGAAAGTCCCAAGAATGCATCTTGATATTGCCCAAAAAGCAGAGACAAGTTCACAACATTGAACCAATATAGGTGGATGTAATTTTAAGGGTATTGCTGAGGGTTTCTCAATGCATGTTTTACCAACCAATGACATATTCCTGGCAAGTCTACAAAGGTGGAACATGGACAAGAACCAAGGCCTTGAGGCCTTTTGAATACCTCCATATGAACAATAAGTACATTTTAGATATTCTTCTTTATTCTTAGGGTAGATTGAGACTTTTTCCTACTGGAGAGTTACGGATATATTGGTGGGGGGAAAATCGCTTGATTTTTAAATTCCCAGCATTGAGGAAAGAAGTCTCAATTTATCTCTGCAGTAACAAAGACATTTCAATTTATTTTTTCCATACCTTCATTAAAAAAAATTCTGTATAGCTTTACCTTTACTTGGAAAGCACACTGTTCATATCATCCACTATCTTCAGCAAAAATAGAACTAAAAGAATGAAAAAAACTCATAGACAGGGACTTCCCTGGTTGTCCAGTGGTTAAGAATCCACCTGTTAATGCTGGGGACACAGGTTTGATCCCTGGTCCAGGAAGATTCCACATGTTGTGGAGCAACTAAGCCTGTGCACCACAGCTACTGAGCCCGTATGCTCTCGAGCCTGGCTCTGCCACAAGAGAAGCCACTGCAGTGAGAAGCCTGTGCACTGAAACTAGACAGTACCCGCTACTCTCTGCAACTAGAGAAAGCTGGCATGCAACAATGAAGAGCCAGGGCAGTCAAAAACAAATAAGTAAAAAATTTTAAAACTTGCAGAAAAAGACTTCCCTGCTGGTCCAGTGGTTAAGAATCCACCTTCCAGTGCAGGGAATGTGGGTCTGATCCCTAATCAGGGAACTAAGATCCCACATGCCATGGGGGCAACCAAACCAGTGTGTCATAACAAGAGAAGCCTGCATGTCACAACTATAGAAAGCCCATATGCCACCACACGCCACAATGAAGACCCAGTGCAGCCCAAAAAATATAAAATAAATGAAAAATATGTCTTAAAAAAACTTGCAGAAACCAAAAATTTTGCCATTGCCCTTGACAATAAGAACAATTCTCTCTCCTCAGGACCCACAGGTTATCTCTTTCTGAGTTAACTGCCTCATGCATTTGAGAATCACTTCCAATCTTTGACCCCATTATAAATTTATATGTTTCATATATTACTTCCAGATTTATCACCAACAGATATAAACAGCATCTCCAAAACACCCACCTAAGTAGCTCTGCATGATCTGAAAACTGGAGATTTGGTCTTCTGGAAAAGAATCAGGAAAAAACTGCCCTTGAGTCTCTACACAAAGGACCTTTAACAGATAACTGACACAACAGTAAAACCCCATGTTGTTGATCTTTCGGCTCATATTTCCTAAGTAAAATGACATACATTGCTTTCTCCAGGGTACCAAGCCTCTAGGCCATTGGGAGACCTCAAACTGAGCATTCTTAGAATTTCTAGAAACTACTTTTACGTCTTTTACGGAACACTATGGGCAGCTTCTGTCCAAGATGAAAGGTCAAGATGATAACTGCACATATGAACAGATTCTGCAGAAAAAGACTAATTTTTTGATTCTTCAGTACCCTTTCGCTTCCCTTTTGTTCTCCTAGTAATCTTGCCTATTGTCTTTAACATCCTCTTTGACTAATTGTTTTCTTTTTTAATTTAAACATTTTAATTTATTTGCTGCATCAGGTCTTAGTTTCATCATGCAAGATCTTTCATTTTGGCACATGGACTCTCTAGTTGTGGCACAAGGGCTTAGTTGTTACTTGGCATGTGGGATCTTAGCTCCTCAAGCAGGGATCAAACCCATGTCCCCTGCTTTGCAAGGCAGATTCTTAACCACTGGATCGCTCAGGAGGGCCCCTAAAAGTTTTCTTAATATGTCTTACCTATTTTCATCTTGTTACTTTTGACTCTTGTGGTCTCCTTCTGCTGCTTAAGGAGAAAAAATAGTATGGTGCATATTTTTCAGACCGTAGGTATTGCTCTGAATTGACCTTATTCCTGGAACTATTGCCTCCCCATCTAATCCTGTTGACCAAAAATGTAGTAACTTCTAACACACAATGTAGATACTCAAAACAAGTCCCTCTGGTCTTAAGTTTTTCTCACATAATTAATTCCAAAGTTCGGTCTTAACAAAACTTGGACTTGAATGAAATGCTTTTGCTAAGGTCATTATTCTCATGCTGGTGCTCAGTCACTTCAGTCGTGTCTGACTCTCTTCGAACCTATGGACTGTAGCCCACCAGGCTTCTCTGTCCAAGGGATTCTCCCTTATAAAATCTAGGTCATCAGGAATAGGAACTAAGATTGGGGCTCTCCTTGCTATTCTCTTCTAAGACACTCCAACTTAACTTGAAAGCACCATGTAATCCACTCAAGGAGTCTGTCTACCTCAAGGGTCCCCAAAATTGGGTACTCCTAACCACAATCGATGGAGAAGGCAATGGCACCCCACTCCAGTACTCCTGCCTGGAAAATCCCATGGATGGAGGAGCCTGGTAGGCTGCAGTCCATGGGGTTGCTGAGGGTCAGACACGACTTGAGCGACTTCACTTTCACTTTCCTGCATTGGAGAAGGAAATGGCAACCCACTCCAGTGTTCTTGCCTGGAGAATCTCAGGGACGGGGGAGCCTGGTGGGCTGCCGTCTATGGGGTCACACAGAGTTGGACATGACTGAAGTGACTTAGCAGCAACAGCAGCAGCAGCCACAATCGATGCCTCAGTAGGGTCCAGCGTTTTTTCTTTTTTGATGTATCAGGTCTTAGTTGCAGCGTGCAAACTCTTAGTTGCAGCATGTAGGATCTAGTTCCCTGACCAGGGATTGAGCCTGGGACCCCTGCATTGGGAGGGCGGAGTCTTAGCCACTGGACCACCAGGGAAGTCCTGGGTTTAACTTCTCATGCAGACAACAGGCTTTTACTTGCCTGCTGCACACTAACTTATCCTGTGTATTCAGGGTAATTGTTAAGGGCCTTTAAAGTATTTTAAACTATCACTTCTCCAGAAATCTCCAAAATGAGGCAGACTGTTTAAGAATAGGCTATTCAAGAAAACTCCCAGGAGGGATAACCTACTCCATTATCATGCATGCTGTATGAGCTATACTTGCCAGAGAGGGGTCATACTACTGGAAAAGGTGATCCAGATCTTGTCTGTAACCTCAGCAGACATTGTAAATGACAACGGCTACTTAGAAGCCCAACAACCAATTTACTTTTAAATTCATTAACTAAAGGGAAATTCATGTTTTGGCAAACACGGCTTGCAGCACCTATATAAATACAGGTCAATTTGAGCAGCCTGTGACTATGCTAAAAAAATAAATAAATTACTAAAAAAGACAAGCTTGACTTTGGAACTACTAATAGCGGGGGCTGTTCTTCGTTGTGGTGTGCAGGCTTCTCATTGCAGTGGCTTCTCGTTGCAGGGCACAAGCTCTAGGCATGTGGACTTTAGTTATGTTATCGCAGCACACTGGCTCAGTATTTGCAGCTCATGGGCCCTGGAACTTGGGCTCAGTAGTTGTGGTGCACAGGTTACTCAACATGTGGAATCTTCCCGGACTAGGGATCGAACCCATGTCTCCTGCATTGGCAGGCCGATTCTTATCCACTGTACCACATGGGAAGTCCTGGTCACAGTTTTAAATGCTGCTGTGTAACCATCGTTGTATCAGAGGTTTTGAGAATTCATTCGGCAACAAAAGGAGAAGGAAAGACTAACCTTAGTCTAACTATAGATCTTCTCTTGACAGTTTCCTGATGAACAAAATCTTTGCAATGGTGAAAAGCTGGATGGTAAGCTAACATCCTGAAGCATGACTCCATCTGCCTTTGGCCAAGAGGGAGACAGAAAGAGAAAGCATCCTCTGACAGCCTGGAGCTGGCTGGCACTATCATCTCAGCCTTGGTGTTGATAGGAGCCAGTATGAACTCACAGCTAGATGTTGCTTTCTCTTGATAAAGTGTAAATGATTTTACAGAACACCAGTATCATAGATTCAGGGCCACTCTGTCAACTGTGATGGATCAAAACAAAAACAAGACCACCATGTCATTATATCTGAACACAGTCAAAATAAGAATAGGGACTTCACTGGTGGTCCAGTCACTAAGACTCTGAGATTCCAATGCAGGGGGCCTGGGTTCAATCCCTGGTCAGAGACCTAGATCCCACATGCCACAACTAAGAGTTCACATGCTGCAACTTAAAAGATCCTGCATGCTGCAACTAAGACACAGCACAGCCAAATAAATAAATAGTAAACGAACAAAAAGCAAGAACATTATCCAAACAACAGAAATGACCCAATACCCAATCCTGCCTAATATAAATTACTTTTCCTTCTTTATCAGTGATAGCTTTAGTCTTCCTATCATTTAGATTAAAAGTGTTAAGATACCAATCATAGAATTATTCCTCACTTCTTCATAGCATCTAAATCAGAGTCAGCCCATTTCCTTGAATCCTCCCCAGAAACCTAATACAAGTTCAAGTCCTACAATAAGTCGGTTATAGCATCTCTTACTGAGATGTCTCACGGTTTCACATATTGTGTGGTCTCCTTCTGCAATGAGTCAATAAACCCAAGTTTGTTCAATTATAGGTTTGTTCTTGAGAGCCTTTGACAGGAGGGCATTGACACTGGAAACTGGATTTTTTTTTTTTTTTCACTGAAAAGATAACGGATTTTTTAAAAGTTGACTCAAAACATGTTTTAAACATTCTGAACTCATACCAGATAGGTTTGTGGGTTTTATTTGGCCTGGGGGCTGCCAGTTTGCAACCCTTGCAGTTGGATGATCTCCCTTCTGGGTATAAAAGATGAATGGTGAACAGTTATGCTGGATGCAAGCTGAACCAAGGACAGAACACATCCTTTCACATGCATCACTTCATTTAGTGTTCTTTTCCACTTAAGTCATTCAGGACTATCTTGGTTCTATTCATGCTGTGCCATTTGCACGGTGGCCTGCTGCATGTTTGACTATAAAGGAGGTCAGATCCCAGTTTTACAGGAAGATGCTGATGTATACCTGTTCCCTTTTCACTGTGAGCCTGTAGCCATAGGAACTGTGATATAGCAATCAACACCACCTCCGCGATCAAATCCTTGGGGAACATAGTTCATTTTAATGAAGTTGACCTGATCACAGAGGAATCTGGTGAACTTTCTGGGCTTCTCAGCATTGTGCCTCCTCCTGACTTTAAGCTGGCCCTGGAGAGGAAGAAAGTGGAGCTATGTCAGGTATGGGCTTCTTCCTAGGAGCTAGAACTTGGGCCAGGCAGAGAAAGCCTGTGGGGAAAGATCCTTCCAGGCCTGCTTCTCCTGAGGAGAAAGCAGAAGAGCCTTGTATACCAGGTCCTGTGGTGTCTGAGGCATTGCTAGTTCTGTGAGTGTATGAATGGAGCCTAGAGCATAGAAGGATTCGAGCATCACTGAGGACGTTGGCTAAAATATCTTTAAGGACTCTTCCAGCCCTGGAATCATAGGAACAAGGGATTCAATTCTATGATATCTGCTTTGGCTTGTGAAGATGGAAAGGAACAGAACAGCTGAGTAATTTTTTTTTAACCTGGCTAACTCACTTCCCTTTCTGTATGCCTGCCATTTCCCACATCATATGTCCTTCACTCTGTTCTGCAAAAGCCCAGGGACCTTTCCCACCTTTCACTGCCTGAGGTGAACTCTGGGGAACCCTAAGCCCACCAAACCCCTGCCTCTTCCATTTCCTCTGCTTCATGGGCCAAGTTTTCTGTCTCAGTTTCCCTGCATGACAGGACAGTTTCCCTAGGAAGGGAGCCAGCCCCAACCCCTTGGCAGCCCATACTTCCCTGGCCAATGCTGATTCTTGAAGTCAAGACAGTCTTCCTGTGCTCAGAATATCAGGCTGGGCCTTGTTGTAGAAGAAACTGACTACTTCCCCATTCTTAATATAGCCACCCCAGGGAAACTCTCACGGCCTCTCACATAATAAATATATGGATCTTAACCCCTAATCAAGATGCTCTGGACACTGTCCAGTGGGCGATGGCCACTATCTTTCCAGGAGTGGCTCAGTGGCAAGATCAAGTTCCTAATCCAAGTCTCCAGTTCCACTCCTTTTCCCTTTCTCATTGAGAGAGAGACTGAAGACAAAAACTCCTAAAAAAGATGTGACACTTTTCTGTCAGTCACCTAAGGCACAGTGGAGGGTTGAATCCTTCTCCATCCTTTCCTAATAGGCAATTTTGAGTCTTTATCATTAAAATTTTTTAAATTATTATTAGAAATATAATATACATGATAAAAAAATTCAAACTAATGGAGTATACAGTGTAAAATAAGTGTTCCCCTCACCTTGACTTCTGATACTCCAGTCCTCCTCTCTAGAGGCAGCCGCTGTTCAGAGTTTGTTTATCTTTCCAAAATACTCTGTGAACATATAAGCATGTGTATCTAGTGTTCTCCTTTTTGTGAAATACACATATTGGCATACTCTATGTTTACCTGCATTATGTTCTTTCTATCTGATACATCTCAGAGCTTGTTCCGTGTTTGTACATACAGATATGTCTCATCCTACAATAGCAGCCATAGAGTATTCTATTATGGATATACTATCATTTGTATAAGGCCCTACTGGTGGGACAGTTAAGTTTTATATATATGTATGTATTTATCATTAACTATGTCTCAGTGAATATCTCTGTATATTGGAATACTTGAATGAGTAAATATGACAGATGCATTCTTTTTTAAAATTTTACTTCTTTCTTTATGGCTGCACTGGGTCTTGGCTGCTGTGCACGAGCTTCCTCTGGTTGCAGTCCAGCAGAGGCTGCTCGTCGTCGTGGAGCGCAGGCTTCTCACTGTGCATGTTTCAGTAGTTGTGGCACAGGGGCTCAGTCGCCCCTTGGCATGCAGATCTTTCCAGACCAGGAATCGAACCCCTGTCCCCTGCATTGGCAGGTGGATTCTTAACCACTAGACCACCAGAGGAGAAGCCCTGATAGATACATTCTTAAAAGCAGAATTTCTGAAAGTAAATGTTTAACTTGATAGATATTTTCACTTTGTCCTGCAGGGAGCGTAAGTCAGTCAGTTTACACTCCTGTCAACACTGGGCAGGCCTGTTTCCCACATGGTCACCAACAGAATATTTCAGACTTTTGATCTTGGTGTGGCTTTACTAGTTTATTTATCAAAATAATACATGTATACTATCGTCAGGCCCTGAGATGGCAAGAATAATAATTCTACAAGAATGTAGAAATATATCAGATGGGCCCCAAACTTTGCCCTCATAATCTAGACATAAAAACGACAATATTATCTGGAAAATCCAACAATGGTACAAGATACAAAGGTAGCCCAAAGAATGGGGAATTAATTTTGGGGAAAGTGGGGCTTGTTCACAGCTGGGAAATACTTTGTGAAGAACCTGATATCTGAGATGAGTTTTGAAGAATTAATTTAATTAATAAATTTGTGTGAACCACCCACGTTGTGTCAGGCACTCTTCAGAGTCCTTAGAACACACTAGTGACCAAAAGATTCCTACGCTCGTGAAGTTTATGTTCTAGTGAGGGGGTAGTCAATAAACAGTAGACTTAATGAATAAGTAAATTATGTAGTATGTTACAAGGTGATAGGCACTATAGAAAAATAAAAAGGAGAACTTTCCTGGTGGTCCAGAGGTTAAGAATCCACCTTCCAATGTAGGGGATGTGTGTTTGATCCCTGGTGGGGGAACTAAGAGCCCACATGCGGTGAAATAACTAAGCCTGTGTGCCACAACTACAGAGTCTCTGTGCTGCGATGAAGACCCCATGCAGCCAAAAGAAGAAAGTAAAAGCAAAGTAGGATAAGGGGATCAGGAGTGTTCGTGGCAGAGGGGATGTGAATACTAATTTTAAGTAGGGTAGTTGGGTAGGCCTTGTAGAGAAGGTGACTTTTAAGCAAAGACTTGAAGGAAGTGAGCAAGTTAGCCAAGCAGATATCTAAGGAAAACTTTGCAGGCAGTGAGAACAACCAGAACAAAGGCTCTAGGGTGAGCATACACATGACATAATTGAAAAGTAGCAAGGAGGTTGGTGGACTGAGGGAGGGGAAGGGCAGTGGGAAATGAAGTCAGAAAGATGATGGGGGGCCTGGAGCTTGGAGGCCTTATAGGCCATCGAGACAACCTTGGCTTTTCTCTTTCTCTCAGGATCCTCATACCACTGTTCCTTCTACCTGGACTCCTCATCCCCCAGAACTTCACACAGAAAATTTATTCACATCCACATCCTTAAGGCATCAGCTTAAATGTCACCTCCACGAAAAAAAAAGGTCTTTTTTCCTCTGTCCGCTTTATATATTTATTTAATATTCATCTATTTGGCTACACAAGGTCTTAGTTGTGGTACACACGATCTTTGATCTTTGTTGCGGCATGCCGACTCTTCATTGGGCATGTGGGATTTAGTTCCCTGACCAGGGATTGAACCCCAATCCCCTGCATTGGGAGCACACAGTCTTAGCCACTGGGCCACCAGGGAAGTCCTTGACTTCCTTATTTAAAGTGACCTGGTGACTCAGTGGTAAAGAATCCAGCAGGAGACACGGGTTCAATTCCTGGGTCGGAAAGATCCCTTGGAGAAAGAAATGACAACCCGTTCCAGTATTCTTGCCTGGGAAATCCCATAGACAGAGAAGCTTGGCGGGCTACAGTCCATGGGGTCGCAAAAGAGATGGACACAACTTAGCAACTAAACAACAACAACAAATCATGTTTCCTGGGAAAAATACCAAAAAACGAAACAAAAATAAAGTGACCCGTCTCTTATTCCCTTATCTTCCTATTCATTTCCTTTACATCCATTTCAATTTTTTTGGTCTGTTGTTCTCACTACAGTGGAAGCTTTATGAGGTCTAACTCATAACTAACTATATCTAACTCATTTGCCATTGTAACCCCAGCATCCAGATACAGTGTTGCTCTGTAAATATTTGCTGAATGAATATGGGTGGAAAAGGAGGGAAGGATGATTGAGGAAACCCTGAGGAGATGAGAGGAGATCTGGAGCACAGTGCCGGCACTGGTCTTGGGTGGACAAGGGACACATCTTCCTCTGTGAGCTGAGGCAAGGAGGAAAGCATAGATTGGTATGCAGTGTCTGTAGGGTAGGTGGCAAGGGTAGATGATAAAAGATTTCACAAGTGATGGCCATTCTAGTGGCGCAAAGTGAAGAGCAACTAAAGAGCCTCTTGATGAAGATGAAAGAGGAGAGTAAAAAAACTGGCTTAAAACTCAACATTCAAAAAATGAAGATCATGGCATCCAGTCCCAACACTGCATGCCACATACATGGGGAAAAAGTGGAAACAGTGACAGACTTCATTTTCTTGGGCTCCAAAATCACTGCAGACGGTGACTGCAGCCATGAAATTAAAACACACTTGCTCCTTGGAAGAAAAGCTATGACAAACCTAGACAGCGTTTTAAAAAACAGAGACATCACTTTGCCGACAAAGGTCCATATAGTCAAAGCTATAGTTTTTCCAGTAGTCATGTATGGATCTCCTCAAGAAAATTAGGAATACCAAGGGAATATTTCATGCAAAGATGGGCACAATAAAGGACAAAAACAGTATGGACCTAACAAAAGCAGAAGATATTAAGAAGAGGTGGCACGAATACACAAGAATTATACAAAAAAAAAAAAAAGATTGTAATGACCCAGATAACCATGATGGTATGATCACTCACCTAGAGCCAGATATCCTGGAGTGTGAAGTCAAATGGGCCTTAGGAAGCATCACTATGAACAAAGCTAGTGGAGGTGATGGAATTCTGGTTGAGCTATTTCAAATCCTAAAAGACAATGCTGTGAAAGTGCTGAACTCAATATGCCAGCAAATTTGGAAAACTCAGCAGTGGCCCCAGGACTGGGAAATGTCAGTTTTCACGCCAATCCCAAAGAAAGGCAATGCCAAAGAATGTTCAAACTATGGCACAGTTGCACTCATCTCACATGCTAGCAAGGTGCTCAAAATTCTCCAAGCTAGGCTTCAACAGTATGTGAGCTGAAAACTTCCAGATGTTCAAGCTGGTTTTAGAAAAGGCAGAGGAACCAGAAATCAAATTGCCAACATCTGTTGGATCATAGAAAAAGCAAGATTATTCAAGAAAAACATCTACTGCTTCATTGACTACGCTAAAGCCTTTGACTGTGTGGATCACAACAAACTGGAAAATTCTGAAAGAGATGGGAATACCAGACCACCTTACCTTCCTCCTGAGAAACCTGTATGCAGGTCAAGAAACAACAGTTAGAACCAGACATGGAACAACCAACTGGTTTAAAATTGGGGAAGGAGTACATCAAGGCTGTATATTGTCACTTTGCTTATTTAACTTATATGGAGAGTATATCATGTGAAATGCTGAGCTGGATGAAGCACAAGTTGGAATCAAAATTGCCAGGAGAAATATCAATAACCTCGGATATGGAGATGACACCACCCTTATGGCATAAAGCAAAGAGGAACTAAAGAGCCTCTTGATGAAAGTGAAAGAAGAGAGTGAAAAAGCTGACTTAAAACTCAACATTCAAAAAATGAAGATCAAAGCATCCAGTCCCATCACTTCATGGCAAATAGATGGGGAATCAATGGAAGTAGTGACAGCCTTTATTTTCTTGGGCTCCAAAATCACTGCAGATGGTGAGTGCAGCCATGAAATTAAAAGACACTTGTTCCTTGGAAGAAAAGCTATCATAACCCTAGACAGCATATTAAAAAGCAGACACATAACTTTCCCAACAAAGGTCTGTATAGTCAAAGCTATAGTTTTTTCAGTAGTCATGTATGGATGTGAGAGTTGGACCATAAAGAAGGCTGAGCATTGAAGAATTGATGTCTTTGAACTGTGATGATGGGGAAGACTCTTGAGAGTCCCTCGGACTGCAAGGAGATCAAACCAGTCAATCCTAAAGGAAATCAGTCCTGAATATTCATTGGAAGGACTGATGCTGAAGCTGAAGCTCCAATACTTTGGCCACCTGATGCAAAGAGCTGACTCATTAGAAAAGACCCTGATGCTAGGAAAGATAGCAGGCAGGAGAAGAAGGGGATGAAAGAGGATGAGATGGTTGGATGGCATCACCGACTCAAGGGATATTAGTTTGAGCAAGCTCCAGGAGATAGTGAAGGACATGAAAGCATGGCATGCTGCAGTCTATGGGGTCACAAAGAGTCGGACACGACCTAGCAACTGAAGAGCAACAAAGTGACGGCCTCTCTGGTGAGATCATCTGCTGACAGTTCAGATAGACTGAACTGAGAAGTTGGGGAAAGGATTTGAGGAGAGTGGCAGAGATTTAGAACAGTTGCTGAGGGGAAGGGAAGAAGGAACTCTCCAACATTTTGAGACTCCCATGTGCCAGGTACTGTGCTGAGTGTTGAGGCTATAGAGACGAGGAGAGTGTGACACATTCTCTGCTTTTCAGGAATTCACATTCCAAAGGAGACAGATTTCTTCACAAAAAGGTAAAATGCAGGGTGCTCTTTACTGTAATATAAGGAGTGTTGCAGAAGCATGATGTGGGTGGAGGCTCAGTTCTGAGAGTGGAGGAAAAACATCACAGAGACTGTGACCTTTGAGGTTAGTCTTGAAGACAAAGTATGTGTATGGTAGAAGTAAGTAACTGAGTTCCATGAGGAGCATAATGCTAGCCCAAAATATGGTGGTGTGGAATAGCTAGAATCGCAAGATATTTATGTGGCTGGAGTGAAAAATGGAAAGATGATGCTGCGTGGTTGAGACTAAGTTGTGAAGGATGTCCCAGGAGCTGGAACTTTCTCCTGGAGCCAGTAGAGGTCATTTTTATTTTTATTTATTTTATTTAGTTTTCTTAAATGTTTATTTTTTGGCCGAGCCGTATAGGCGTGTGGGATCTTAGTTCCCCAACCAGGGATCAAACCCATGCCCCCTGCATTGGAAGGGTGGAGTCCTAACCACTGGACCACCAGGGAAGTCCAGCAGAGGTCTTAAGGAGGGCAGCAGAAGCTTGTGATTGCTATTTTAGAAAGCTAATTGAGTAGGTGACATGCATGATAGATTGACGGGAGGAGAAACTGGAGGCAGTGAAAAAGGTTAGGAGATAGCTGCATTGGTCCTGATGAGAGAGAATGAGAATCTGAAATAATCAAAGGCAGTAGGCATGAAGAGGAGGGGAAGGGTACCAGAGATAATTTTGATGATGGATGGAATGTGTGGGATAAGGGAAGAGGGTGGAGTCAAGGCTGACTCAGAGGTTTCTTACTTGGGAGATAGGGTGGATGGTGATCCTGTCACCTGAGATGAAGATGCAGTAAAAGGAGTATATATTAAGGAAAGATAGTAAGCGCAATCTAAAAAAAATTATAGGAGTATAATTGATTTATAATGTTGCATTAGTTTCAGGTGTACAGCAAAGTGAATCTAATACAAATATATATATCCACTTTTTTTAGATTCTTTTTCCATATTGGCCATTACACGGTATTGTTCCCTGTGCTGTACTGTTCCCTGGTCCTTATTAGTTATCTATTTTTTATATAGTTATGTGTATATGTCAGTCCCAATCTCCCAATTTATCCCTCCCCCTGTCCCCGCTGGTTACCGTAGGCTTGTTTTCTACATCTGTGACTCTATTACTGTTTTGTAAATAAGTTCATTTGTACCATTTTCTTAGATTCCACATAGAAGCAATATCACATAATATCTGTCCTCTGTCTGGAGAACCTAACTTTAAATTCATGTATTTATTTAGATGGAGCTAAGGTTCTGCTCAGCATCACTGAACATGAAGTACCTGTCCAGAATATCTCCTGGAGCTCTGTCATGTTCGTTCTGAAAGTTATTGCTGTTTTTTTTTTTTTTTTTGGTAATTCTGGGGAAGTAGAGGCTACTGGAGGTACTAACTCCATCCTTTTCACTGATGTCACTCCATGAGTTCAGTTTTTGAACATACTAAGTTAAGTCCCTGTACCACACCAAGTGTAAACAAGTATATAAATTCTTTAGGCTAAAGATCTGTTTGGTATATTCACTATTAGATCCCCAGCACTTAGAACAGTCCATAGCACACAGTGGGCACCCAACAAATGTATGTTGAATGAATGGAGCTTCATAGTAAAAATATTAAAATAGGAACATTAAACTTAACTTCAGCATATGGCTTAGAGGTAGGGATGTTTGACTCATCAGTGTATAGATGATAACTGAAGCCACAGATGAAAAAGAAGTTGTTTTCAAATTACATTAGTAACAAATTCCTTTTTAGGACAAAGCAAAATTACTATTGCCACCTACCTCCCTAAAGTAGTTATACTGGCCCTGTGTCCCCTCCTAGACAATTTACTGTCTTTCTCTTTTTTTCACAAAATAAGAAACAAGCACATGAAAACTGTCAACACCATTAGTCATTCAGTTCCAGTTTCAGTTCAGTTGCTCAGTCGTGTCTGACTCTTTGCGACCCCATGAACCACAGCACACCAGGCCTCCCTGTCCATCACCAACTCCCAGAGTCCACCCAAGCCCATGTCCATTGAGTCGGTGATGCCATCCAACCATCTCATCCTCTGTCATCCCCTTCTCCTCCTGCCCTCAATCTTTACCAGCATCAGAGTCTTTTCAAATGAGTCAGCTCTTTGCATCAGGTGGCCAAAGTATTGGAGTTTCAGCTTCAACATCAGTCCTTCCAATGAACACCCAGGACTGATCTCCTTTAGGATGGACTGGTTGGATCGCCTTGCAGTCCAAGGGACTCTCGAGAGTCTTCTCCAGCACCACGGTTCAAAAGCATCAATTCTTCAGTGCTCAGCTTTCTTCACAGTCCAACTCTCACATCCATACATGACCACTGGAAAAACCATAGCCTTGACTTGATGGACCTTTGTTGACAAAATAATGTCTCTGCTTTTTAATATTAGGGAAATGCAAATAAAAACCACAGTGAAATGTACTAGGATAGCTGTTATCAAAAAGATAATAACAAGTGTTGGTAAGAATGTGGAGAAATTGGAACCTTTGCACATTGCAGTTGGGAATGTAAAATGGTGCAGCTGCTGTGGGAAACAGTTTGGCAGTTTCTCCAAGAGTTAAACAGGGTTACCATATGACCAAGCCAATTCCTCTCCCAGTCATAGACAGATTTAAAAACAAGGACTCAGACGCTTGTACACCAAAATGTTCCTAACAGAATTATTCATAACAGCCAAAATGTGGGAAAAAAACTGTCCATCAACATATGAATGAACAAAATGCGGTGTGTTTATGCAATGGAATATTATTCAGCCTTAAAAAGGAAAGCAATTCTGACACATGCTATGAATGGATGAACCTTGAAGACATGATGCTAAGTGAAATAAGCCAGGCACAAAAAAGACAAATATTATGATTCCACTTATATGGAATATCTTAGAATAGGCAAATGCATAAAGATAGGGAGTAGACAAGAGGTTATTAGTGTCTGGGTCAAGGGAGATACGATTGCTTAATGGTTGCAGAATTTCTGTTTAGGGTGATAAAAGTTTTTTTGGAAGTAAATTGTGATGGTTGCACAACACTGTGAATATAACTAATTCCACTGAATTGCACACTTCAAAACTGTTAAAATGGCAAATTTTATGTTGTATATATTGTATCACACACACACATACACACCCTAAGGGAGAAAAAGAATCAGGCAGATTCTTCTTTATGAAAACTTACAATCTAGTGAGAGAATTTGGACATTTTAAGGAAAAAAAGAAAGATTGCAGTAATAGAATCAGAATAGTGATGGCCTTTGGACAGAGAAGACAGGGAGTAACTGGAAGGGGAATGAGGGAAGTTCCCAGAGTACTGGAAGCATTTCATATCTAGAGTGAGGTATTTTTAATGGGCATTACCTTTCATAAATTACAATGTATGAAATTTTATACTTAAGGTCTGTGCATTTCACAATATATAAATTTTACCTCAAGGGGAAACATATCACCTGCTACTAATCTCTTTTTTAAATTAATTTTTAAATTGAAGGATAATTGGTTTACAGAATTTTTTTGTTTTCTGTCAAACCTCAACATGAATCAGCTATAGATCTCTCTCTCTGTCTCTCTCTCTCTCTCTGTCTCTCTCTCTCTCTCTATATATATATATATTCCACCCCACCTTGAACCTGCTTCCCATTTCCCTCCCATCCCACCCCTCTAAGTTGATACAGAGCCCCTGTTTGAGTTTCCTGAGACTTATGGCAAATTCCGATTGGCTATCTATTTTACATATGGTAATGTAAATTTCCATGTTACTCTCTCCATACATCTCACCCTCTTCTCCCCTCTCCCCATGTCCATGAGTCTGTTCTCTATATCTGTTTGTCCATTGCTGCCCTGCAAATAAATTCTTTGGTACCGTCTTTCTACCTCTTTCTAGATTGTATATATCTATTAGTATGTTATATTTGTCTTTCTCTTTCTGACTACTTCACTCTGTATAATAGGCTCTAGGTTCATCCACTTCATTAGAACTGACTGAAATGTGTTCCTTTTTATGGCTGAGTAATATTCCATTGTGTATATGTACCATAACTTCTTTATCCATTCATCTGTCAATGGACATCTAGGTTACTTCCATGTTGTAACTATTGTAAATATTGCTTCAATAGACAATGAGATACATGTGTCTTTTTCAATTTTGGTTTCCACAGGGTATATGCCCAGGAGTGGGATTGCTGGGTCATACGGTGGTTTTATTCCTAGTTTTTTAAGGAATTTCCATACCATCTTCCATAGTGGCTGCATCAATTTACATTCCCACCAACAGTGCAAGAGGGTTCCCTTTTCTCTACACCCTTTCCAGCATTTATTGTTTGTAGACTTTTTGATGATGGCCATTCTGACCAGTGTGAGGTGATATCTCATTGTAGTTTCGATGTGCATTTCGCTAATAATGAGCAATGTTGACTATCTTTTCATGTTAGCCACTTGTATGTCTTCTTTGGAGAAATGCCTGGTGTTTTTAGGTATTTTCCCCACTTTTTGATTGGGTTGTTTGTTTTTCTGGTATTGAGTTGTATGAGCTGCTTGTATATTTTGGAAATTAATCCTTTGTCAGTTGTTTCATTTGCTATTATTTTCTCCCATCCTTAGGGTTGTCTTTTCACCTTGCTTTTAGTTTCCTTTGCTGTGCAAAAGCTTTTAAGTTTAATCAGGTCCCACTTGTTAACTTTTGTTTTTATTTCCATTACTCTAGGAGATGGGTCATAGACAATCTTGCTTTATGTCATCAAGTGTTCTGCCTATGTTTTCCTCTAAGAGTTTTATAGTTTCTGGTCTTACATTTAGGTCTTTAATCCATATTGAGTTTATCTTTGTCTGTGGTATTAGGAAGTGTTCTAATTTCATTCTTTTACATGTAGCTGTCCAGTTTTCCCAGCACTGCTTATTGAAGAGGCTCTCTTTGCCCCATTGTATAGTCTTGCCTCCTTTGTCAAAAATAAGGTACCCATAGGTGCATGGGTTTATTTCTGGGCTTTCTATCTTGTTCCATTGGTCTAGATTTCTGTTTTTGTGCCTGTACCATACTGTCTTGATGACTGTAGCTTTGTAGTATAATCTGAAGTCAGGATGGTTGATTCCTCCAGCTCTATTCTTTCTCAAGACTGCTTTGACTATTTGGGGTATTTTGTGTTTCCACATGGACCACAGCCTTGTCTATCTCAATGAAACTATGAGCCATGCCGTTTAGGGCCATCCAAGATGGTCGGGTCATGGTGAAGAGTTCTGACAAAACGTTGTCCACTGGAGAAGGGAATGGAAAACCACTTCAATATTCTTGAGAACCCCATGAATAGTATGAAAAGGCAAAAAGATAGGACAGGGAAGCCTGGCATACTGCAGTCCATGGGGTTGCAAAAAGTCAGACAAGACTGAGTGACTGAACTGACTGACTGACTGTGTTTCCATATGAATTGTGAATTTTTTTGGTTCTAGTTCTCTGAAAAATGCCATTGGTAATTTGATAGGGATCGCATTGAACCTGTAGACTGCATTGGTACTATAGTCATTTTCACAATATTGATTCTTCCTACCCAGGAATATGGACTATCCCTCCATCTGTTTATGTCATCTTTGATTTCTTTCATCAGTGTCTTATAATTTTCTGTATACAGTTCTTTTGTCCCCTTAAGTTTATACCTAGATATTTTATTGTTTTTGTTGCAATGGTGAATGGAATTGATTCTTCAGTTTCACTTTATGATTTTTCATTGTTAGAATATAGGAATGCAAGTGATTTCTGTGTATTGATTTTGTATCCTGCGACTTTGCTAAATTCACTGATTAGCTCTAGTAATTTTCTGATAGTATCTTTAGGGTTTTCTGTATATAGTATCATGTCATCTGCAAACAGTGAGACCTTTACTTCTTTTCTGATCTGGATTCTTTTTATTTCCTTTTCTTCTCTGATTGCTATAGCTAGGACTTCCAAAACTATGTTGAATAATAGTGGTGAAAGTGGACACCATTGTCTTGTTCCTAATCTTAGGGAGAATGCTTTCAGTTTTTCACCATTGAGAATAATGTTTGCTGTGGGCTTATCATATATGGCCTATACTATGTTGAGGTAGTTTCCTTCTATGCCCATTTTTTGAAGAATTTTAATCATAAATGTCTGGGGAGGCCTTACAAATAGCTGTGAAACGAAGAGAAGCAAAAAGCAAAGGAGAAAAGGAAAGATATAAGCATCTGAATGCAGAGTTCCAAAGAATAGCAAGGAGAGATAAGAAAGCCTTCCTCAGTGATCAATGCAAAGAAATAGAGGAAAACAACAGAATGGGAAAGATTAGAGATCTCTTCATGGAGAAGACGATGGCATCCCACTCCAGTACTCTTGCCTAGAAAACCCCATGGACAGAGGAGCCTGGTAGGCTGCAGTCCATGGGGTCACAAAGAGTTGGACACGACTGAGCGACTTCACTTTCACTTTTCACTTTCATGCATTGGAGAAGGAAATGGCAACCCACTCCAGAGTTCTTGCCTGGAGAATCCCAGGGACAGGGGAGCCTGGTGGGCTGCCGTCAGTGGGGTCGCACAGAGTCAGACATGACTGAAGCGACTTAGCAGCAGCAGCAGCAGAGATCTCTTCAAGAAAATTAGAGATACCAAGGGAACATTACATGCAAAGATGGGCTCGATAAAGGACAGAAATGGTATGGACCTAACAGAAGCAGAAGATATTAAGAAGAGGTGGCAAGAATACACAGAGGAACTGTATGAAAAAGATCATCATGACCCAGATAATCACGACGGTGTGATCACTCACCTAGAGCCAGACATCCTGGAATGTGAAGTCAAGTGGGCCTTAGAAAGCATCACTATGAACAAAGCTAGTGGAGGTGATGGAATTCCAGTTGAGCTATTTCAAATCCTGAAAGATGATGCTGTGAAAGTGCTGCACTCAATATGCCAGCAAATTTGGAAAACTCAGCAGTGGCCACAGGACTGGAAAAGGTCAGTTTTCATTCCACTCCCAAAGAAAGGCAATGCCAAAGAATGCTCAAACTACAACACAATTGTATTCATCTCACACGCTAGTAAAGTAATGCTCAAAATTCTCCAAGCCAGGCTCATCAGCAGCACATGAACCGTGAACTTCCAGATGTTCAAGCTGGTTTTAGAAAAGGCAGAGGAATCAGAGATCAAATTGCCAACATCCGCTGGATCATGGAAAAAGCAAGCAAGTTCCAGAAAAACATCTATTTCTGCTTTATTGACTATGTCAAAGCTTTTGACTATGTAGATCACAATAAACTGTGGAAAATTCTGAAAGAGATGGGAATACCAGACCACCTGACCTGCCTCTTGGGAAATCTATATGCAAGTCAGGAAGCAACAGTTAGAACTGGACATGGAACAACAGACTGGTTCCAAATAGGAAAAGGAGTCGTCAAGGCTGTATATTGTCACCCTGCTTATTTAACTTATACACAGAGTACATCATGAGAAACGCTGGGCTGGAAGAAGCACAAGCTGGAATCAAGATTGCCGGGAGATATATCAGTAACCTCAAATATACAGATGACCCCACCCTTATGGCAGAAAATGAAGAGGAACTTAAAAGGCTCTTGATCAAAGTGAAAGAGGAGAGTGAAAAAGTTGGCTTAAAGCTCAACATTCAGAAAACTAAGATCATGGCATCTGGTCCCATCACTTCATAGGAAATAGATGGGGAAACAGTGGAAACAGTGTCAGACTTTATTTTGGGGGGCTCCAAAATCACTGCAGATGGTGATTGCAGGCATGAAATTAAAAGACGCTTATTCCTTGGAAGGAAAGTTAATGACCAACCTAGATAGCATATTCAAAAGCAGAGACATTACTTTGCCAACAAAGGTCCATCTAGTCAAGGCTATGGTTTTTCCAGTGGTCATGTATGGATGTGAGAGTTGGACTGTGAAGAAGGCTGAGCGCTGAAGAATTGATGCTTTTGAACTGCGGTATTGGAGAAGACTCTTGAGAGTCCCTTGGACTGCAAGGAGATCCAACCAGTCCATTCTGAAGGAGATCAGCCCTGGGATTTCTTTGGAAGGAATGATGCTGAAGCTGAAACTCCAATACTTTGGCCACCTCATGGGAAGAGTTGACTCATTGGAAAAGACCCTGATGCTGGGAGGGATTGGGGGCAGGAGGAGAAGGGGACGACAGAGGATGAGATGGCTGGATGGCATCATTGACTCGATAGACGTGAGTCTGAGTGAACTCCGGGAGTTGGTGATGGACAGGGAGGTCTGGCGTGCTGTGATTCATAGGGTCGCAAAGAGTCGGACATGACTGAGTGACTGATCTGATCTGATCTGTTTTTCTTGATGAGTCTGGCTAAAGGTTTGTCAATTTTGTTTATCTTCTCAAAGAACCAGCTTTTAGTTTTATTAATCTTTACTGTTGTTTCTTTCATTTCTTTTTCATTTATTTCTGCTCTGATCCTTATGATTTCTTTCCTTCTGCTAAGTTTGGGTTTTTTTGTTCTTTTTTTTCCAGTTGTTTTAGGTGTAAAGCTAGGTTGTCTATTTGATGTTTTTCTTGTTTCTTGAGGTAGGACTGTATTGATATAAACTTTCCTTGTAGAAATGCTTTTGGTGCATCCCATAGGTTTTGAGGTGTTGTGTTTTCATTGTCTTTTGTTTTTAGGAATTTTTTTATTTCCCTTTTGATTTCTTCAGTAACCTGTTTTTTATTTAGAAATGTATTGTTTAATCTCCATGTGTTTGTGTTTTTTTTATTGTAATTGATATCTAGTCTCATAGCACTGTGGTCAGAAAAGATGTTTGATATGATTTCAATTTTCTTAAATTTACTGAGGTTTGATTTGTGAGCCATGATGTGGTCTATGCTGGAGAATGTTCCATGTACACTTGAGAAGGTGTATTCTTCTGCATTTGGATGGAATGTCCTGAAGATACCAATGAGATCCACCTCATCTAATGTATCATTTAAGACTTGTGTTTCCTTATTAATTTTCTGTTTTGATGATCTGTCCATTGGTGTAAGTCAGGTGTTAAAGTCTCCTACTATATTGTGTTACTGTCAAAATTGATGGAGAAATCAAAAGCTTTTCAGACAAGCAAAAGAAAAGAGAATTCAGTACCACCACACCAGCTTTACAACAAATGTTGAAGGGACTTATATAGTCAGGAAATACAGAGAAGAAAAAGATCTACAAAAACAAACACCAAACAATTAAGAAAATGGCAATAGGAATGTATATATCAATAATTACTTTAAATGTAAATGGATTAAATGCTTCAACCAAAAGACACAGACTGGCTGAATGGATACAAAACAAGATGCATATACATGCTGTCTACAAGAAACCCACTTCAGATCTAAAGACACATATAGACTGAAAGTGAGAGGATGGAAAAATACATTCCATGCAAATGGAAAGCAAAAGAAAGCTGGAGTAGCAATCCTCATATCAAAGTAGACCTTAAAATAAAGACTATTATGAGAGAGAAGGAAAGACACTACATAATGATCAAGGGATCAATCCAAGGACATAACAATTGTAAATATCTATGCACCCAACATAGGAGCACCTCAATACATAAGACAAACACTAACAGACATAAAAGGAGAAACTGACAATCTCTTGACTATTAATATATATTGCAGTTATTTTCTCCTACTTCTCACTTGTATGTTTTTTTTAATCATTTAGAAACTTTTAAAAGGCATATCAATTTTTTCATTTAGGGTTTCTATACATACATGTGTCTTTCTTTAGAAAGTATGTCTTATCCCAGGCAGGCTTATAAACATATTTTCCTTTTTTCCCCAATATTTTTATCACATGTGTATGTATTACATGTAGCTACCGATATCTGGAGACCATTGGCAAGTTTCCTAACATTGCTAACCTTTTGTTTTCTCATTTGTAAAGTAGGGATAATACCAATTTTATTTTGATATTGACATGGTTGAACAAGGGAACATTTAAAGGCCATCAAATGCTTGATCCATTTAGAAGTTATTCAGTAGTGGGTAGTTATTGTTATTATGTTATGTGATTATCTCGGTATTTAACATCTTATAATTTTTTTGTGTATCTGCCTCTTTCACTAAGGCTTTTCATTGATAGGAAATATGGTTTCCCTCATTGTAGCTTCCCAAGGAACCCAGCAAGTTCCTTGGTGGCCTAGTGGTTAGGATTTGGCATTTTCACTGGGGATGTCCAGGTTGGGGAGACATCCCACATGCCTCAGAGCACAGCCAAAAGTATTGCTTCTACCCAAGTGCCTGGCAGTTAGCAATATTCAGATGTTTGTTGAATGAATGATTTAGTTGATGGAATGGATGAAACCACATCATAAAGTGGGAAAGCAATAATCTCATCAAGCAGTTCTGATAGAAAACTAAACACAAAAGTGAGGTTTAACTAGGTATAGAAGGAACATTAGTAAGTGCTAATGTCCAGGGGTTCTTTCTCAGGATGAGCTCCAAGAGGACTGAGGTTCCACTGATTTAAACTGCATGTGGATGTTTAGATGAACGTGCATTTTTCCAAGGAGAGTGTCTAGAAGCAGGTTGTAGTTCCAGGAGGCTAGGGATCTTGAATCTTTGTTCACCATTGTATTGTTAGCTCACAGAATAGAGCCTTCTGCTCATATTTATTGAATGAATATCTGGTTGACCGAGTGAAAAGCTCATCAAATTTTCAAAAGGGTCTTTAGTCTCCCCAAGTTTTAAGACTCAATAATTTGGAAGGAAAAAAATAAAACAGCTCTCTGAGAGAGGCTTTATCTGAGTCAGAGGTCTGAGAGGAACTTATCACTGTGGAGTGATTGAAGAATCTCTCTTTAAATTCCTTTCAAGGGACTGGTTGATTCCCTTCTCCATCAGCTTTCTGATCCTCATATGATAGGCTGTAAACAAGCCTGAATCATAAGCCAGCTTCCGTCACCTACTGCCTGGCGGTCCAGGGGTTAAGATTTTGCACTTCCAGTGCAAGGGGCAGGGTTTGATCCCTGGTCAGGGAACTAAGATTCCACTTGCCATATGATATGGCCAAAAATAAATAAATAAACTAATTAATGAATTAATTAAACATGTCTAGGGCCAGGGTTCCACAGTAACATCCTTTGAGGGCCTGATGAGTGGATTAAGTCAGAATATTGGTGTAATGCTGGAGCATTACAGTTCACAACCAATTTTGTGTCTTCATTGGCTCCCCTCCACCTTTTAAGACATTTGTTCACATCCGTTTACCCTCATTCGCAGACCTCAAGGAATTTTCTTGCTCTAACCAGTTTGCCTCTGTTGGTCCATAGGATTTGCTTGGTTTGGCAAGTAAATATCAATTATGGTCATTGACAGAAACTTCTGAGCAAATATGCCTAATTATTCTGAGGCACAAGAATAATGGGGGAAAATTGTTTGTTGACTTTCTACTGTACACCAGCACTACTGGGTGCTTCCATGTCATCTTACCCTACAAATTAGACTTGTCATTAAGTCAAAGCATTAACAAAATTTTTGCTATGTGGATATTAATTTTGGACCTGAACCATAGCAGGCGTTTAAAAAAAATGATTGTTGACAGAATAAACTTTCTGTTACATTTTAACCTAAATTTCACAAACATTCAAACCTGGGTAGACATGCTCCCAACCATAAAATGAGACTGAAAATCAGTGAGTTCTTGGGGAAACTGGGCTGTATGGAGATGTTTTTAGTAAATTCATCAATAAATATTTACTGAGCAAATAATATGTGCTCAAACTATGAAAAGACCTGGGGCTTGTGAGAACATGGTACTTACTCTAAGAGCTGAGGTGCAGGTAGGGAGACTAGGTCAAAACTAGAGAAAGTTTACCTAGTTGGCCCACACTGGGCTGGACGTGACTACCAGTGAACGTGCAGAGACTTTTGTAGGTTTTCAGGAGAGAGCTCTTGGCAGAACTGAGAAAGGATTTAGTGGGAAAGGGCTGGATTCAGTGTTGGGACATGTGGGCTCTAGTTCTGGCTGAGGCTCAACTGGCTGGAAGACTTGGGGCAAGAAAGTCCCTTAATTTCTCCAGACATCAATTTTAGCCCCTTTAGAAAATAAAGGAGGGTGGTGGTATTGTTGAACTGTTCAGTTATTAAAGTGTTAGTCGTTCATGTCCAACTCTTTTGTGACCCCATGGATGTAGCCTGCCACGCTTCTCTGTCAATGGAATTTTCCAGGCAATACTGGAGTAGGTAGCCATTCCTTTCTGCAAATGATCTTCCTGACCCAGGGATTGAACCCGGGTCTCCCTTATTACATGAAGATTCTTTACCATCTGAGCCACCAGGGAAGCCCGTTGTTCAGTTATTAAGTGCCTTCCAATTCCTAGAATCTAAAATTCTGACAGCCACACTTATTTTTTCCTTTGAGAAGAAAATACTTCTTATACTTGGAATTGCAACAATCAACGGCATTTAAAAAACACCCACTAATACCCTAGGAGACTGGGCCATAAATCCTCCCCAGGTTTCTTAATCATTATTTTTAATCATGGCAAAATGCACATCATTTACTATCTTGATCATTTTTAATTATATAGTTCAGTAGTGTTAAGTACATTTACCCTGTTGTGTAACCATTACCACCATCTGTCTCCAGAACACTTTTTATCTTGGAAAACTCAAACTCTGAACCCATTAAACAGTAACTCCCCATTCTCCTCTCTCCTGCCTCTTTATTTTCTGTCTCTATGAATTTGACTACTTATTGTATTGAATATCTTATATAAGACAAATAATACAATATTTGTCTTTTTGCGACTCACTTATTTCACTTAGCATAATGTCCTCAAAGTTCATCCATGTTGTAGCATGTGTCAGAATGCCCTTTTTAAAGGCTGAATAATATTCTATTGTATGGCATACCATTTGTTTTTTATCCACTCATCTGTCGATGGACACACTGAGTTGCTTCCACCTCTTATCTCTTTTGAGTAATGCTGCTATGAACATGGTACTTATATATCTTTTTGAGACCTTACTTTCAGTTTTGGGGACTATATGCCCAAAAGTGAAATTGCTTGATAATATGGTAGTTCTATTTAAAAATTTTGAAAGATACACTGGTCTGTTTTCCATAGTAGCTGTACCAATTTACATCCTCACCCACAATGCATACTGCTACTGCTGCTAAGTCGCTTCAGTCGTGTCCGACCCTGTGCGACCCCATAGACGGCAGCCCACCAGGCTGCTCCGTCCCTGGGATTCTCCTGGCAAGAACACTGGAGTGGGTTGCCATTTCCTTCTCTGATGCATGAAAGTGAAAAGTGAAAGTGAAGTCGCTCAGTCGTGTCCGACTCCTAGGGAGCCCATGGACTGCAGCCTACCAGGCTCCTCTGTACATGGGATTTTCCAGGCAAGAGTACTGGAGTGGGGTGCCATTGCCTTCTCTGCACAATGCATAAGGGTTCCACTTTCTTCAGCCTTGTCAACCTTTGGCTTTTTTTTTTTTTTTTGAGTGGCCATTGTGATAGCTATGAAGTGGTATCTAACTGTGATTTTGATTTGCATTTCCCTAGTGCTTAGTGATATTAAGCATCTTCTCATGTGTTGTCATTTTACATATCTTCTTTGGAGAAATATCTATTTAAGTCACTTTTTAAATCAAGTTGGTTTTGCTATTGTTGAGTTGTAGGAGTTCTTTATATACTTTAGATATTAACTCCTTGGCAGAGTCATGATTTGCAAATATTTCCTCCCATTCCATGGACTGCCTTTTCACTCTGTTGATTGTGCCTTTTGATGCACAGAAGTTTTAAACTTTGATATAGTCTAATTTTCCTGTTCTTTTCTCTTGCTGTCTGTGCTTTTAGTGTCATATTGAAGAAATCATTGCCAAATCTAGTATCATGAAGTTTTCCTCTTATGTTTTCTTCAACATCTGTATAGTTTCATCTTTTACATTTAGTTCTTTCATGCATTTTGAATTAACTTTTGCATAGGGTGTGAAGTATGAGTTTAATTTCCTTCTCTTCCATGTGGATATCCAGTTTTCCTAAAACCACTTGTTGGAAAGACAGGCTTTTCTCCACTGAATGGTCTTGGCACCTTGTTGAACATTACTTGACTATATATATGTGGGGCTTCCCTGGTGGCTCAGTGTAAAGAATCCACCTGCCAATACAGGAGATGAGGGTTGGATCCGTGTGGGGGGAAGGAGATCCCGTGGAGAAGGAAATGGCAACCCACTCCAGTACTGGTTGCCTGGGAAATCCCATGGACAAAAAGAACCTGGCAGGCTACAGTCCATCGGGTTGCAAAAGAGTTGGACATGGCTTAAGGACTAAACAACATATACGAGAGGATTTTGAGCTATAAACTTTTGGGGGTGGTGGTACAGAAAGGACATGGTTTCTGCTTTAAGGAAGCCTCAGCAGAGTTGAATACTCGGTTTCTGTTTCATACAGCATTTGTCCAGTGCTGGTTGTGTGCTCAGTGGGTGCATGTTTTCCCACACTTTATCTCTTAATTTTCCCATTCAAACAGTGAGACAGATAAGATGATCCCCTTTAACAGAGAAGTAAACTCAGTCCCCAGAAGAGCACGGTTATGTTTTACGTAGAGGCAGGAACAGAGTCAAGATTTGAACCCAAAGTTATTGGTTCCATGTGTCCTGTTGGGTTAAGACGGACCTCCTGTTCTCATCTCTAAAATGCGAGCAGAAGTGAAAGCAGATGGTCTCTATTGAGCAGCCTTGCAGCTGTAGGATCCGATGCATCAAGGGGTCAGTAAAAGCCATGGACCAAGCCTGAGATGTAGACATTGCTGCTGCTGCTGCTGCTGCTGAGTCGCTTCAGTCGTGTCCGACTCTGTGCGACCCCAGAGACGGCAGCCCACCAGGCTCCCCCGACCTGGGATTCTCCAGGCAAGAACACTGGAGTGGTTTGCCATTTCCTGCTCCAATGCATGAAAATGAAAAGTGAAAGTGAAGTCGCTCAGTTGTGTCCGACTTTTCCCGACCCCATGGACTGCAGCCCACCAGGCTCCTCCGTCCATGGGATTTTCCAGGCAAGAGTACTGGAGTGGCGTTCCATTAGACATTACTACTGCTGCTGCTGCTGCTGCTGCTAAGTCGCTTCAGTCGTGTCCGACTCTGTGCGACTCCAGAGAAGGCAGCCCACCAGGCTCCCCGTCCCTGGGATTCTCCAGGCAAGAACACTGGAGTGGGTTGCCATTTCCTTCACCAGTGCATGAAAGTGAAAAGTGAAAGTGAAGTCGCTCAGTCGTGTCCGACTCCATGGACTACAGCGTACCAGGCTCCTCCGCCCATGGGATTTTCCAGGCAAGAGTACTGGAGTGGGGTGCCATTGCCTTCAAATTGCAGAAAAAAAGCCTATGCTCCAATGCCGGCCGGAAGACCAGAGTCCCGGGACCAGAGCCCCGCCCCCGGGCGGACCCCAAGTTTTACCCGGAACTAGGGCGCGGCTGGGCTGTGCTATTGGCACGGGTGGGAGACGAGCAGAAGAAAATTGCCTGCGACGAGATTCTCGTTGAAATGCCTCCATGATCCCCCCGGATGGACAGATTACTATTTCTGGATGCCTCTAGGATTACCTCCGATGCCTCTCTCCCTTTTACTCACCTCCCGTGGCGTTATTTCTTTCCCTTTGCCCCTGCATTGGATGTTCTTTTGGTACGCCCCAACCCGGACCGGGAGGGGCGAGGCGCCCTCGCAGAAGCACTGCGCATGCGAATCCCGCCGAGGCCGGGTGGGGCGGCTGGGTGGGAGCACGGACCCCGCCCCTTCGCGACTCCACGCGTGACGTCGCGGGGGGCGCCGGCCTCCGCCCGGCTGCGAGCGGTGAGAGCGAGCGGCGGGCAGATCTGACGCTGCTAGAGCGGGAAGGGATGCGGGTGTTGAGTTTCTGCAGGAGGGGCTTGGCGGGGGAGGGGAGGCTTAGGGGCACCACCAGCCGCCGACCTCTGGCTCTGCCCTCCCCCTTCCTGCCTTTTCCGTCCTTCCAGATGTGCCAGGACGGGAAACAGGGCCGGGGCTGAGCCTTGGTGACACCTGCATTTCCCTGGAGCCCTCCTTCTCCCCCAGCCCATCTGTTTATCTCACCTTCCAGATGTTCCTTTTCATCAGGCTGTCACTTCTCGCCAGGGAAAGAGCACTCACTTGGAAGAGGAGCCGGGTTTCAGACTTTGGCCCTTCCACTCCTTTGTTAAAGTGCCCGAACCTCAATTTTCCCCGTAGTTATTTTTGCCTTGTCCCACCTGGTTTTGAAGATCCATGTGACCCAGAGAAATAGAAAGGAAATGAACATTTGTTCAGTTCTTGCAAGGCCAGGTACTAGGGCAACTTTTATCTGCCTCATTTAGTCCTCCCTATTTGATGTTCCTACAACTCCCATTTCACAGATTTCTTAAACTCACACAGGTTCGCTGATTTGTCTCCTTGAGCCAGTGACCGGCAGAGGAGGATTTCAGTTGAGTTTAGCTCCAAAGTGGAGTTTTTTTGGTCCGACGCTTACTTGTCTGGACTCTGAGCTGGAACCCTGGCCAGACCATAGCCCCGGAACAGCTGCTTCCTGAATTCTCCCCTGGAGAATTCTCCTTTTTGAGTTCCTTTTTCCAGCACAGCGTACTCTGCTCTGCTTCCGCCTTGATTACTTCAGAAATGAAATTCAGCAAACATTTATTGAGTGGTGCATGGAGATGAACACTCGGAGTTAAGAGCCTCGGATTCCTGTCCTGGCTCTGCCACACTGGCTGTGTGGCCTTGGACAAGTCCCTTCTCTTCCCGATGCTTTAACTTCCCTTTGAATGAAATGGGTAAGTGCCTTCTTACTGGCAGGCTCTTGTCCAGTTCTCCCTTCCTGTCCTCCCGCAGGCTGTTTCCGGAGGCTCAGACCCCTCTGCTCCCCATGGGCAGCTGCCAGGCAGGGCACTACCTGCATTTCTGCCTGGCCCACCACCCGCCTCTGGTCTGTGCCACTTTGATCCTGCTGCTTCTTGGCCTTTCTGGCTTGGGTCTTGGTGGTTTCCTCCTCACCCACAGGACTGACCTGCGCAGCCCTGACATCCCCCAGGTGAGTACTCACCCTCCTGCTCATCCATCCCCTGCAGGCCACTTCTTGCTGCTGACCTCCTCTCACCTCTCCTCACCTTCTTTTTGCACACAGGACTGGGTCTCCTTCTTGAGATCTTTTGGCCAGCTGACCCTGTGCCCCGTGAACGGGACAGTCACAGGGAAGGGGCGTGGGTCTCATATCGTGGGCTTACTGACCACCTTGAACTTCGGAGATGGTCCAGACAGGAACAAGACCCAGACATTCCAAGCCCAGGTCCAGGGTAGTCGGATGGGATTGAAAGGTGAGATCAAGGAGGAATTGTGGGGTTGGATATCAGAACACTCAGGGGTGGGGCCCTGCCTCTGACCTCACCATCCTGGTGACCTTGGCCACATCTCTGGGCCTTAATCACTTCTGCTATAATAGGACTAGATATTTTCAGTGAACACCATGCCCACTGTGTATATTCTCGATAAATGTTTTCTCTGTCCCCTTCCAGCTTTGAGGGTCCTTTGATTCTATCCTTGGAGGTGTGGTGAGATTGGCAAGATTTGACCTAAAGTTCTTTCTCAGTCCTCTTCACCCCTTGAGGCTTCTGTTAAAGGCACCTTCTTTATTCCTCAGGGATATCAGAAAAGCATGTTCTATTTATTTAACCTAGTGTCTTTAGTCCCTGATACATGCTTGATACAGTGCCTGATAGCTCTGTGAGCTCTGTGTGCTATGAAGTACACAGAAAAATTAGGCATCTTCCATTCCCAAATTGCCAAGTTTTCTTGAAAAATGACGAGTGAGAGTGAGTTGGGGGTGCCATTCATTCCTGGGTGAGATTTGGCCTCAAGTTCCTTATCTAAAGACTGTGGAAATGAAGGAGGAGGAGAGAAAAGTGGAATTCTTAGACTTCTGTGGTCCTTTCCAACACTATCGTTCTAAGATTCTCCATGGAATCAATATGTGTATTTGTAGGGAGGCACACATATACACATGTTGCCAGGTGAGAGTAGGTCTTTTTATTGTCAGGTGTACATGTGTGTGATCAGAGAGCAAGAGTAAAGGAATGTATATGATATATACAGACTTGGAACATTTTTTCCTGTTCTTTTTATGTAAAATATATATATAAATATAAAAGATTCACATAACCATAAAACACACCTATTTAAAATGTACAAGTAAATGGCTTTTTTATATTAAAAAAAATGTTGCAACTGTCACCACTGTCCATTCTAGAACGTTTTCATTACCTGATGAAGAAATCCTGTTCCCATTAGCATGTACTTCCCTTTTTCTCCTAACCTTCCAGCCCTAGGCAACCAGTAATACTTTCTATCTCTGAAGATATACCTTTTCTGGACATTTCATATAATATGTTGTCTTTTGTGATTGGCTTCTTTTACTTAGCATAATGTTTTCAAGGTTCATCCATATTGTATGATATGTTAGTACTTCATTTCTTTTTATTGCTGAAAGGCATTCAGTATATGCATATTCCACATTTTATTTATCCATTCATCAGTTGATTGACATTTGAATTGTTTCCATTTCTTATGTGTTATGAATGATGCTGCTGTAAACACTGATGTACAAGTTATTGCATTATTCTGTGTTTTCATTTCTTTTGAGTATATACCTAGAAGTGGAGTTTCTGGGTCATATAGTAACTCTGTGTTTAAGGAACTGCTAGACTGTTTTCCAAAATGACTGTACCATTTTATATTCCTTCCAGCAGTGTATAAGAGTTCTAATTTCTTCACATTCTCACCAACACTGGTTATTGCCTGTTTTTTGACTATAGCCATCCTAGTCAGTGTGAAGTGATATCTAATTACGTTTCTGATTTGCGTTTTCTTTTTTTATTGAAGTACAGTTGATTTACAGTGTTGTGTTAATTTATGCTGTACATCAAAGTGATTCAGTTATACATATATATATTCTTCTTCATATTCTTTTCCATTATGGTTTATTACAGAATATTGAATGTCCTGTGCTATACAGTAGGACCTTGTTGTTTATACAGTCTATATATAATAGTTGGCTAATCCCAGACTCTCAACCCGCCCCCACCCCCACTTTCCCTCGGCAAACACAAGTCTGTTCTCTCTGTTTGTGAGTCTGTTTCTGTTTCATAGATACGTTCATTTGTGTTGTATTTTAGATTCTGCATATAAATAATATCGTATGGCATTTGTCTTTCTCTTTCTGACTTCACTTGGTGTGATCATCTCTAGGTCCATCCATGCTGCTGCAAATGGCATTATTTCACTCTTTTTATGGCTGAGTAGTAAGTATCTAGGTTTTTGCCAGGTCTTGGCTGTTGTGGGGTGCATGTGTCTTCTTGAATTATAGTTTTGTCTGGATATATGCCCAGGAGTGGGATTGCTGGATCCTATGGCAACTCTATTTTTAATTTTTTAGGGACCTTTCATACTGTTTTCTGTAGAGACTGCACTAGTTTACATTCCTACCAACAGCGTAAGAGGGTTCCCTTTTCTCTACACCTCTGTTAGGATTTGTTATTTTTAGACTTTTTGATGATGGTCATTCTGACCAGTGTGAAGTGGTACCTCATAGTTTGATTTGCATTTTTTTAATAATTAGCGATGATGAGCATCTTTTCGTGTGCCTATTGGCCGTATCTATGTCTTCATTGGAGAAATGGCTGTTTAGTTCTTCTTCCCATTTTTTGATTTTGTTGGGTTTTTTTGTTTGTTTGAGTTGTATGAGCTGTTTGTATGTTTTGGAAATTCAGCCCTTATCAGTTGCATCATTTGATTTCCATTTTCTTGATGACTGATGATATTGAATATTTTTTTCATATGCTTATTTGGCCATTTGAGTATCTTCTTCAGAGAAATGTATATTCAGAGTCTTTGTTCATTTTAAAAATTGGATAACTTTTCTTTAAATTATTGAGTTGTAAGAGTCTCTTTTGTTTTCTAAATACAGGATTCTTATCTGATGTATGATTTGCAAATTTTCTCTCCCATCTCTGGGTTGTCTTTTCACCTTGTTAATGGTATGCTTGGAAGCACGAAAGTTTTCATTTAGATGAGGTCCAGTTTCTATTTTTGTTGTTGTTACTGCTTGTGATTTTAGCATTATATCCAACAAGACTTTGCCTAACCCATGGTCACTAAATATAGGTTACTACTGTTGTTTTCTTGTAAGAATTTTGTATTTTTAGCTCTTACATTTAGATCTGTGATCAATTTTTAGTTAATTTTTTTGTGTATGGTGTGAGGATAGAGTCCAACTTTATTCATTTGCAGCTACTATTCAGTTGACCTGGCACATTTTGTTGAGAAGACTATTCTTTCCTCATTGAATAACCTTGGCACTCTTACTGAAAGCAATTGACCACAGACATATGGGTTTATTTCTGGATTCTCAGTTCTATTCCATTGATCTATGTCTCTACTTATGCTAGTACCACACTGTTTTGATCACTGTAGCTTTGTAGTAAGTTTTGAAATCAGAAAATGTGAATTCTCATCTACAGCTGTACCACCCTGACTCAGAAGCTAAGCAGGGTGGAGCCTGGTTAATACTTGGATGGGAAAAAATGCGAACTCTCCAGCTTTGTTCTTTTTTTTAAAAAAAGATTGTTTTGGCTATTGCAGATCCCTTGAATTTTCATGTTATTTTTAGGATCAGCTTGTCAGTTTCTGCTTCTGCATGGTTAGAAACAAAGTTGTAACATTCAAGATTGTTTTGGACCAAGTAAAAAGTAATCACATATGATTGCATCATCTAAGCAGTAATTATTGAACACCTACTATGTACCAAGCACGGGGAATCGAGCAGTCTGTAAGATACGGATCCTCACCTCAAATCACTCACAATCTAGCAAGGATACAGATGTGAACAGAAGTAAATACCTTTCAGCATGTGCAGCAGAACACAGGGTACAGCGAGAGAACTCCTAAGTCTATCAAGCAGGGATGGTGAAGACAGGCCTTTCCAAGGATATAGTAGGGCTTGAACTGAAGCTTGAGGGAGGCCTAAGAATGTGCCCTTTCGGCCAGTGCGTGCACGTGGGCACGGTTGCTGTTGTGTCCAGTTCTTTGTGACACTGTAGACTGTAGTCCACCAGGCTCCTCTGTCCATGGGATTCTCCAGGCAAGAATATTGAAGTGGCTTGCCATTTCCTCCTCCAGGGGATCTTCCCGACTTAGGGATCGAACCCGTGTCTCTTGCATCTCCTGCATTGGCAGGCAGATTCTTTACTGCTGAGCCACCTGGGAAGCCCAGAGGGAAGAACATATGCAAAAGCAGGCAGACGGGGATTACAATGGCACATTTAGGAACTTCCAGGGGTTCAGTTTGTTGCCGGGAAAGGAGTATTGATGAGTGGCAGGAGATGGATCTGAAGCAGCAGGCAGAATTCCATGAAGAGTCCCTTGTGCCAAGCCAAGGTAGTTGGACTTTTAACTATTATATTTGGCTTACTCAATGAGTTTAATCAGAAAGATAGTAGAATTTTGTTCTTTTGTTCTTTTTAAAAGATCATACTCTGTTGGCTGACTGCCTGGAAGGAATGGGTCAAGGTGCATGAAGACCAGTTAGGAGGTGATTGTGATAAAAAGATGATAAGGACTTCCTGCTGACCCAGTGGTTAAGACTGTGCACTTCTAATGCAGGGGCATGGGTTCATTCCCTGGTTAGGGAACTAAGATCCACTTGCAGTGTAACACAGCTCCCCCAAAAAAAGATGATAAGAAAAACTGAGCTAAGACGGTGGTGTGAAAGAGGGGGACTGATTTGAGAGAGTTGATAGAAGTGTAAGATGGATAGGATTTGGTGAGAGATTTGATTTGAGGAACGTAGAAGAAAGGGGAATTCTCTCATAAATTTCACAAATGTGTTTCTCAGTTGCAATTATGATGTATATACTGGTTTGTATTTTTTTTTTTCACTTTATGACATCATGTTTTCTATATTACTGAATGGCCAGAACACTATTATTTTAATGGATATAAATTGATCTGTTAATTGGTTAGACCAATCTTTGTTAATGCTTTCTCTATTGATAAACATTTTTGTTTTCTATTTTTTGATATTTTTCATGAAATTACAATAAACACTTGGTATACTTTGCATTTTTCTTTTGAATCCTTTTCTTAGGATTTCTTAGTTTCTACAAGTGGTATTACTGAGTCAAAGTATGGACATTTTTTTAAATACCCAAATTCATTTTGTTGTGGAATCAGATTACATAGAAATGTACAGAGCAAATGTAAAACTCTTCCTTACCTCCCCTGAAGAGTCCACAGTTTGCTGGGCATCCTCTCGGTCCTTCTCTGTCTCCATTTAACATTGCAACAGAAACAACCAAATTGTCCTCTAAAAGTGTCACCAGTGAAGAGTGCCCCTTTCTCCACATTTCAACAGCTCTTGTTATTATCACTCCTTTTAATTTTTACCAATTTAATGGTCCAAGGAACTACCTGATTTTTATTTTATTTTTTTAGTGAAACAAGTAAAGTGTTTATTAGGAAAAAAGAGTACAGTATGTGTGGATAGACACATAGGCAAACTCAGAGAGAGTCATACCCTTCTGGTAGTTTAAATCACTTGTGACGCATAGGCAAACTCAGAGAGAGAGTCATACCCTTGTGGTAGTTTAAATCACTTGTGTGGGGCATTCCTTTTGGGTTTCCTCTTTCCTGGGTTGGCAGTTTATTTTTTAAAAAACTAAAAACCCGGTTGTCTTATTTTCTTCCTTGTCCATCATTTTTCTTAGCAGAACAAGTTGCAAAAAACTGGGGAGGGGGGTTATATTATCTTTGCAGACTGACATATTTGCGGAGGACCCGTAAATAACAATGATTCAAAAGCTCCTAGGTTTACTCGTGGATCAGGCAAAGAGCAAAGGACAATACAAGAAGGAATTTTGTTTACAACATCATAATATGACATCGATTATGACAGTGCAGTGGTTACGATTATGTTCACAATGGGATATTCCTTGCCCAAACACCAGACAGGCTAAAATCACCCAGCTGCTTACAAATTGGAGGAAGCAGTGCAAGCAGTCATCTGAAGAGTGGGAACCCGAATGGGTAAGGCTTCTCTGGTGGTGAGACTCTTGACACCAACAGCTCCTCGCCCAGGCCCCCCTCCCTCACTTGAGTCTTGGTCTTTTGTTTCATCTAAGAGGGCGGAGCGGATCTCCAGCTTTTTCAGCTCTTCTACCAGGTCCTTGTGGTGCATTGTCACAGCCCTCCATGGACTCGCCGTTGAGGTGCACTTGCGGGACAGTGGAATAGTCTTTAATACCTTGCTGGAGCTGGCGGTGGTCCAGCATGTTGTAGGCCAGGTAGTCACGGACGCCGTGGAGCTGCAGGATCTGCACCACGGTGTTGCTGAAGCCACATTGGGCTGCTCCGGCGTCCCCCCGAGGAAGAGCACCACCTTGTCCTTCTTCACCAATGCGTCCAGGTGTTCCCAAGAGCCGCTGACGCCCAAGCGTTCTGCCCCTCACGCCCAGGATCCGCAGGCCGCTACCTGCACCGCGCCCACAGTGGAGCAGAGCTGCTGCCACCTGGCCCAGGGACCTGCTCATCCCCGCGTGCTGGCCAGAGCCCTCGGCCCCTGGCGACCTGCGCTGGCCCCTGACGACCTGGGCTAGCCACTGGCCAGTCATTTTGATTTGCCTAAGTCCGTATTTGGTATATCACAGGATCCTCCCATGTATGCTCATGCATCTCTAAGCCAAGGGGGATTCCAGCAAAAAGGCCTGTGGGTAGTTTAGCATCACTCCCTTTTTGACCTCCAAGGAGTTTTCTAGACAGGAAGGTCTCCTTGACCTAAAGAGTGAGGAATATGTGGTCTCTTATCTGGGTAGGGCCTAGCCTCTCTTGATTGTCCTGTTATGAATATTTTGGAGTTGCTGACCACAGGGAATGAACTCCCAATTGTTCACTCGGTGAAGATGGGCACATCTACTGCCTGCCTCAATCTGACATTGAAAACAGAGCCCCAGGTTGAAATTTTTTTACCCTGAACCCCAACGGTCCCATTGCCTGCTAAAACAAAAAGACCAACATTCTTCATAGAATTTAAACAAGACTATGTTCAGAATCTTGTAAATAATCCTTAAAATGTCATGATACAACCAAAATTATTCACCATATAAGGACCACAAAAATTTTAACTTGCACAGGAAAGAATGATCAATAGATGTCAAAATAGAATACACATGACAGAATTATTCGACAAAGATTTTAAGTCAGCCATTATAAAAACGCTCAATCAAGAACAGTCTTAAATGCTAACAATAGTCTGTAAAGAAATAGAGAACATAAAAATGTAAGTGCAAATTTTAGAATTGAAAATCACAACAACCAAAATCAGAAACTCACTGGCTGGACTCAGTAGCAGACAGGAAAGAGTGTGAACTTTGACTTTTGTTGTTGTTTAGTCACTAAGTTGCGTACAGCTCTTTTGTTTTTGTGACCCACCAGACTCCTCTGTCCATGGAATTTTCCAGGCAAGAGTACTGAAGTGGGTTGCCCTTTCCTTCTACATGATTTTTTAAATTAATTAATTAATTTTTTATTGAAGGATAATTGCTTACACTGATAGGATACTGAAAGAGAAACTCCCCAGGTCAGTAGGTGCCCAATATGCTACTGGAGATCAGTGGAGAAATAACTCCAGAAAGAATGAAGAGATGGAGCCAAAGCAAAAACAATACCCAGTTGTGGATGTGACTGGTGATAGAAGCAAGGTCTGATGCTGTAAAGAGCAATATTGCATAGGAACCTGGAATGTCAGGTCCATGAATCAAGGCAAATTGGAAGTGGTCAAACAGGAGATGGCAAGAGTGAATGTCGACATTCTAGGAATCAGTAAACTAAAATGGACTGGAATGGGTAAATTTAACTCAGATGACCATTATATCTACTACTGTGGGCAGGAATTCCTCAGAAGAAATGGAGTAGCCATCATGGTCAACAAAAGAATCCGAAATGCAGTACTTGGATGCAGTCTCAAAAACGACAGAATGATCTCTGTTCGTTTCCAAGGCAAACAATTCAATGTCACGGTAATCCAAGCCTGTGCCCCAACCAGTAACACTGAAGAAGCTGAACGGTTCTATGAAGAGCTACAAGACCTTTTAGAACTAAACACCCCCAAAAGATGTCCTTTTCATTATAGGGGACTGGAATGCAAAAGTAGGAAGTCAAGAAGCACCTGGAGTAATAGGCAAATTTGGCCTTGGAGTACGGAATGAAGCAGGGCAAAGGCTAATAGAGTTTTGCCAAGAGAATGCACCAGTCATAGTAAACACCCTCTTCCAACAACACAAGAGAAGACTCTACACACGGATATCACCAGATGGTCAACACTGAAATCAGATTGATTATATTCTTTGCAGCCAAAGATGGAGAAGCGCTATACAGTCAGCAAAAACAAGACCGGGAGCTGACTGTGGCTCAGATCATGAACTGCTTATTGCCAAATTCAGGCTTAAATCGGAGAAGGCAATGGCACCCCACTCCAGTACTCTTGCCTGGAAAATCCCATGGATGGAGGAGCCTGGTGGGCTGCAGTCCACGGGGTCGCGAAGAGTCAGACACGACTGAGCGACTTCACTTTCACTTTTCACTTTCCTGCATTGGAGAAGGAAATGGCAACGCACTCCAGTGTTCTTGGAGAATCCCAGGGATGGGGGAGCCTGGTGGCTGCCGTTTATGGGGTCACACAGAGTTGGACGTGACTGAAGTGGCTTAACGTAGCAGCAGCAGCAGCAGCAGAAGGCTTAAATTGAAGAAAGTAGGGAAAACCACTAGACCATTCAGGTATGACCTAAATCAAATCCCTTTTGATTATACAGTGGAAGTGAGAAATAGATTTAAGGGACTAGGTCTGATAGAGACAGTGCCTGATGAACTATGGATGGAGGTTCGTGACATTGTACAGGAGACAGGGATCAAGACCATCCCATGGAAAAGAAATGCAAAAAAGCAAAATGGCTGTCTGAGGAGGACTTACAAATAGCCGTGAAAAGAAGAGAAGCGAAAAGCAAAGGAGAAAAGAAAAGATATAAGCATCTGAATGCAGAGTTCCAAAGAATAGCAAGGAGAGATAAGAAAGCCTTCCTCAGCGATCAATGCAAAGAAATAGAGGAAAACAACAGAATTGGAAAGACTAGAGATCTCTTCAAGAAAACTAGAGATACCAAGGGAACATTACATGCAAAGATGGGCTCGATAAAGGACAGAAATGGTAGGGACCTAACAGAAGCAGAAGATATTAAGAAAAGGTGGCAAGATTACACAGAAGAACTGTACAAAAAAAGATCTTTACGACCAAGATAATCATGATGGTGTGATCACTCACCTAGAGCCAGACATCCTGAAATGTGAAGTCAAGTGGGCCTTAGAAAGCATCACTATGAACAAAGCTAGTGGAGGTGATGGAATTCCAGTTGAACTATTTCAAATCCTGAAAGATGATGCTGTGAAAGTGCTGCACTCAATATGCCAGCAAATTTGGAAAACTCAGCAGTGGCCACAGGACTGGAAAAGGTCAGTGTTCATTCCACTCCCAAAGAAAGGCAATGCCAAAGAATGTTCAAACTACCGCACAATTGCACTCATCTCACACGCTAGTAAAGTAATGTTCAAAAATTCTCCAAGCCAGGCTTCAGCAATACGTGAACTGTGAACTTCCAGATGTTCAAGCTGGTTTTAGAAAAGGCAGAGGAATCAGAGATCAAATTGCCAACATCCGCTGGATCATGGAAAAAGCAAGAGAGTTCCAGAAAAACATCTATTTCTGCTTTATTGACTATGCCAAAGCCTTTGACTTTGTGGATCACAATAAACTGGAAAATTCTGAAAGAGATGGGAATACCAGACCACCTGATCTGCCTCTTGAGAAACCTGTATGCAGGTCAGGAAGCAACAGTTAGAACTGGACATGGAACAACAGACTGGTTCCAAATAGGAAAAGGAGTACATCAAGGCTGTATATTGCCACCCTGCTTATTTAACTTATACACAGAGTACATCATGAGAAACACTGGCCTGGAAGAAGCACAAGCTGGAATCAAGATTGCTGGGAGAAATATCAATAACCTCAGATATGCAGATGACACCACCCTTATGGCAGAAAGTGAAGAGGAACTAAAGAGCCTCTTGATGAAAGTGAAAGTGGAGAGTGAAAAAGTTGGCTTAAAGCTCAACATTCAGAAAACTAAGATCATGGCATCTGGTTCCATCACTTCATAGGAAATAGATGGGGAAACAGTGGAAACAGTGTCAGACTTTATTTTGGGGGGCTCCAAAATCACTGCAGATGGTGACTGCAGCCGTGACATTAAAAGACGCTTACTCCTTGGAAGGAAAGTTATGACCAACCTAGATAGCATATTAAAAAGCAGAGATATTACTTTGCCAACAAAGGTCCGTCTAGTCAAGGCTATGGTTTTTCCAGTGGTCATGTATGGATGTGAGAGTTGGACTGTGAAGAAAGCTAAGCACCAAAGAATTGAGGCTTTGGAACTGTGGTGTTGGAGAAGACTCTTGAGAGTCCCTTGGACTGCAAGGAGATCCAACCAGTCCATCCTAAAGGAGATCAGTCCTGGGTGTTCATTGGAAGGACTGATGCTAAAGCTGAAACTCCAGTACTTTGGCCACCTGATGTGAAGAGCTGACTCATTGGAAAAGACCCTGATGCTGGGAGGGACTGGGGGCAGGAGGAGAAGGGGACGACAGAGGATGAGATGGCTAGATGGCATCACCAACTCGATGGACATGAGTCTGGGTGAACTCTGGGAGTTGGTGATGCACAGGGAGGCCTAGCGTGCTGCAATTCATGGGGTCGCAAAGGGTGGGACACGACTGAGCGACTGAACTGAACTGAACTGAAATTGCTTACAGAATTTTGCTGTTTTCTGTCAAACCTCAACATGAATCAGCCATAGGTATACATATATCCCCTCCCTTTTGAAGCTCCTTCCCACTCCTACCTGATTTTTAAAAATTAATTTCTTTGGCCACCTCCAGTCTTAGTTTCAGCATGAGGACTCTAACAGTGGTGTGAGGGCTTAGTTGCTCTGCAGCATGTGGGCTCTTAATTCCCTGACTGGGGATTGAACCTGCATCCCTTGCATTAGAAAGGTAGATTCTGAACCACTGAACCACCAGGGAAGTTCCTGGAATTACCTGATTGTTTTAATTTGCTTTCTCCTGATTGCTAGTGAAGCTGAGCAATTTTCGTACAGGTTTATTGGCCATTTTCATGTATTCTCTGAATTTCCTATTCATATCCTTTAGTTATTTTTCTTTCAAGATATTTATCTTATGATTTTTTAAGATCTTTATACATTCTGGATAGTAAACACTTTTGCCAATTAAATATGCCATAGGTATTTTCAGTCATTCTGTTACTTCTTTTTTTTAAACTTACCTTTCATTGTGCGGAAGCCTTTAATTCTTACGAAATTTATTGCTCTTGTCCTCAGGCTTTTAAGTTTTGTGTCTTTTTTTGGAAGGCCTTTGTTTCCCACTTTAAAATGAGAAAATATTCTTCTCTGTTTTCTTTTAATACTTACTTAGGTTTTTTTTTTGTTTTAGTTTATTTACAAAAGCTCTTTAATACATCTGGACTTTATAGTGTCAGGTAACAGTCTAACTTTTTTTCCAAATGGAAATTGTCCCAGGGCCATTGACTGAGTAGGCCATTCTTTTTCTACTAATTTGAAATGAGATGTGAACTTTTTAATGGATTTGGGTACCTAGTAGAAAACTTTCTTCAGAAGAACAAACTAGTTTATAGAAATTGATAGCAGCAGTGTGTATCTATCTCAGTTTTACTGCAGCCTTCTGAGAACTGGTATGACTGTTTATTGATTGTGAGCTAACTTAAATTTTGTTTATATTGGTATGCAGTTGTTTTCATTTCTCAGTGACATAAATGATGGTATTAAAGGACTTTCTTGAATACAATCAATACCAAAATACCTGGTACTGTAGGAAGCCTACAGAAATGAATAGATGTCTAAAGATGGATACCTCCCAGAATTTTCTTAACATCTCCTCCCCTGTGCCTCTCATAGGATCTTTTGCAAGAGAGCTGGTCCTCGTTACGGCCAGGGTGACCACAGAAAGGACCCCAGGAACCTGCCTGTATTTTAGTGCTATTCCAGAAATCCTGCCCTCCAGCCAGCCACCGATACCCTGCTCAGAGGAGGGAGCAGGAAATGCCACCCTGAGCCCTAGAATGTCTGAGGAGTGTGTCGGTGTCTGGAGCCACGAAGGTCTTGTGCTCACCAAGTTGCTCACCTCGGTAAGAGCCTCAGTAAACTTTGTCGGGCTTTCATAAACTGCCGTGCTGACTGCTGTGTTGTGAAGGCCCCTGGAGGTAGCTTTACCAAGGGGGAAAAGCACGGGCTTTATAATCTTGCCGCAGAGGCTGTGTGACCTTGAGCAAGCATGTGGACCTTTCAGAACCTCAGCTTCCTCATCTGTAAAATAGCAAACATGATACTATCTCCTCCTCCTCCTACTACTACTAAGTCGCTTCAGTCGTGTCCAACTCTGTGCGACCCCATAGATGGCAGCCCATCAGGCTCCACCGACCCTGGGATTCTCCAAGCAAGAACACTGGAGTGGGTTGTCATTTCCTTCTCCAATGCATGAAAGTGAAAAGTGAAAGTGAAGTCACTCAGTCGTGTCTGACTCTTAGCGACCCCATGAACTGCAGCCTACCAGGCTCCTCCGTCCATGGGATTTTCCAGGCAAGAGTACTGGAGTGGGGTGCCATTGCCTTCTCCGGATACTATCTCCTAGTACTAACAAATAAGGATAAATGAGAATGACTGTAAAGTGCCTAGTACAATGCCTGGTACATAATAGATTGGATAAATGTTAGCTATTACTATTAACAGTTGTCTTTAGATACAATAAAACATGATTTTAACCTCAAAGGAGTTCAGAAGCAGTAATAAAAGGCAGAATGGGCTAATTGCTATCGGAGAGATTGAGCAAAGTGTTATTCAAACAGAGTGAGGACCAATTAACTCTTAACTTGCACATTTATGGGGAGTGCTTCACCAAGAAGGTGGCACTTAAGAAAGGGAATTGTTTACAGTAGTTTATAATGTACAAAGTGTTTTCAGGTTCATTATCTTATTTGATCTTAAAATAGCCTTTTGAGGTAGCTGTTATTATCCCATTTTACAGATGAGGAAACAGAGGGAGTGAATTGCCCCAGGCCATACAACTGGTTAAGTTGGCAGAGCCAGGATTGAAACCTGCAGTGTCTGACTTCCAAGTCTGAGGCTCATTCTGCCCTGTCAGGGTGATCCTTGCAGAATGAGGAAGACTTGGGCCAGGAATGCCATAGAGGGGGTTCGGGAGAGGGGAGGGAGACACGTTCCAGGCAAAGGGATTAGGATGAGCACAGGCCTGAGGATTGAAAAGTGTTCAGTGTTCGGGGGCACTCCACGATGAGGGCTTAGAAATGACTTAGGGGAAGAGGCAAAGAGATGCAGGGGCCAGGTCATGATGCACCGTGATGCCTGGCTAAGATGCTATGATTTGGTAACTGCAGGTCACAGGATTCCCTGGTGCTGGGTGGACAAGACTGGCTAAGCAGAGGAGAGAGACAGTTAGGAGGCTGCTGCATACACTTCCCTCAGATTTGTAAAGACCCTGGTGAGGAACATGACCTGGGAGCTTGGAATCCAGAGGTCTTGGTTTCCAGACCTGGCCCTGCTTACACATTTCAAAACATAGACAGTAGTGAACTTCCCTGTCTCTTGGCATCATTACAGTATTCAACTTAATGTTTGAGAAAGAAAGTAGACAAGTGTTAAATTCTATAAAAATAGAGGGCTTTCCTGGTGGCTCAGTGGTAAAGAATCCACCTGCCAATGCAGGAGACACGGGTTCGATCCCTGGACCTGTAGGATCGCACATGCCATGGAGCAGCTCAGCCCCTGTGCCACAACTACTGAGCCCACGTGCCGCAACTGTTGAAGCCCTCATGCCTAAGAGCCTGTGTTCTACAGCAGGAGAAGCCACCTCAATGACAAGCCCTCACGCCACAACTAGAGTAGCCCCCACTCTCTGCAACTAGAGAAAAGCCCACGCAGTCACAAGACCTAGCACAGCCAAAAATAAATAAAAATAATGTTTTCCCTTTAGTTGTTCCCTGGATATGGAGATCCTTTTCCCCCATGAAGGCTCTCTCTATAGCCCTTGGGCTGGGGGCGTCTAAGATGTCTTCTTCCCCAGGGAAGATCCTCCACAGACCCTCTCCATCATTCCTCCTCCCCTCCCCATCCCCACTCCTAGGAGGAGCTGACTCTGTGTGGCTCTCGGCTGCTGGTTTTGGGCTTCTTCCTGATTCTGTTCTGTGGCCTCTGCTGTCTCACTGCTGCATGCTTCCATCCGCGCCGGGAGTCCCATTGGTCTAGAACCCGGCTCTGAGGGCTCTGGCCTAGTTCCTGTCTTGTTCTCAGGTAAGGTTCTTTGACTCAGTCCTGTAGGAATAGGGGATGAGGTGGGGGTGGCAGTTCTGAGACAGAGCCATTCCTAAACAATACGGTTTGGTTTTACTTATTTCTGTACTCTATACAGATGGAATCATACACATTCTTCTGTGACTGACTTCTTTCAGTTAATACTCTGACTTTAAGATTCATGGCTGTAGTTCATGTCCAAGCTTTTTGGCAACAGTGGTGAATTAAGAGGGTTGAAATTTGATGATGTGCCCTGGATATAAATCCTATTTGTCTTGCTTTTTTCATGAAATTCTGATGCCAGTTTTATGATGTAAATTTTGTGAAATTCATCTTGAGCTGCTCAAAAGGATTGATGATGCCCATTTACTAGACACATGCTATGTGCCCAAGTACTTCACATGCACCTTCTCTTTTACATTAGCCATCATTGCATTTAGAAAAAGTTCTGCCAACAGGATCTTTGGAGGGACACAGCCCCCAAAGTGAGGGTGGGACATATGGGCTGGCTAGTTAGTGTGCTCGCTCATTAAGGTAAAAAAATTCTGTAAAAAAAAAATCTTATCTTTTCAGGTGAGTCTCGTATATAATTTGAGAGTCATTTTATTGTGTACCTAGCTCTTAAACTATTTTCAGCTTCGGCTGGCTGCTGTGCCCTAGGGAGTCCCTGTGGGAGAACAGGAAACAGCCCAGGCCCAAGGAAGAGTGCTAACCAGAGGATCGACCTTTACGATCAACTTTGCTTATCTTGCTTAGGGCTAGGCCTGACTACTGCAGCCACCTACTTGGGTTGGGAAAAGGTGAAACCCTCTCAGCCTTTCTTAGATCTGAGCAGATTGGAAAAGGAAGGCTTTCTGGCTCCTGGCAGGTCCTGGGGTCCAGAGGCCATCTCACTTGGAATAAATGCCTGTGCTTATCTCTAGTTGTCACTTCCTCTGCTCCTTCCTCAATTTCTGCAACCATCCCAGAGCTTCCTCCAAGGGCCCTCTGACCTGTCGTCTTTTTTCTTTCTTTCCAGGTGTGGATCAACTTCTTGGGACTTGATTCTGAGTTGGAAGAGATGTTACAAAAAGTGGAGAGCTGGAATGTGGGAGGAAATAAAAGGCTTTTTTGCTCAGTGTTTTCCGGGGTGTTGATTGGGGGTTGGATTGAGGTGGGAATTTTAGGGTAGGAAGGCTAGGGAGGTTTGGGGTATTTTTCCTTGTTGACTCTTTAGGTTAGGGAACAGGTTTAAGGCATAGATGACTGCAGTTTTTGAGTGTGGTCGTGGAAATGGATTGACATAAATGCAGTGTGACCTTGTGCAGGTCATCCTCAGTCTCCTGATGGGATTTGAGTTTTCCTAGCAAAGATTCCTCGAACTTGGGAGCCCACGCCCAGGCTGGATAGTTACTAACCAGGACAGTCCGTTTTCCCGCCTTTCCCGCGCCCAGCGGCAGTCTTCCCTTACCCCTCCCAACCTCTACCCTGCACGCAGGCGCAGATCACGGCTTCTCATTTCCTTCCACCCGCGCCCCCTCAAAGCTTCCCCTAGCAACAAGCTCGGGCTCCGCGCAAAGGCGGGGCGAACGCATGCGCCGCATCTCTTTCCACCACCAGTTGTCGGACAGCGCGCTGGTCTCCTCCCTCTCTTAAGACTAACCCTTCTCCCCGCCTCTTCCCACCCAGGGTCCGCGTGGCGGGGCGCGCGCGCACTCTGGCTGGGCTGCTGCCCAACTCTCTGGCAGCAGCGGTAAGGGAAGAGGGGCGGGGCTGTTTCCTTTGGGGCCCCGCCCCCCTTGGCCCGGCGTCCTTACCGCGCTTGCGCGCTCCCGCCCGGTCTCCATCTTGGAATTGGGAGGAAGAGGGAGAGGGAGACCGGGACGAGACCAGGGCTGTGGTGCGGAGAGAGGCTGAGACTGAGAAGAGGAGAGGGAGAGAGGGCACGGGGACCGCCCTTCGCTACAATCTTTCAGCTATCCTCGGGAGAGAGAAGGGGAAAGGGAGGGGGCTGGGGCGGGAGTGGGGGCTGTCACCCTCGGACCCCGGCGTGAGAGGGGCCGTGCGGTCGGACGTCCTCGGGTAGGCCCCCTGTCGGTGGCCGAAGACCTGGGGCTCAGTCCCCTGGTCCCGAATTTCCGGGCTTGACCCCACGCTTCTCAGATATCCGGGTATCAGCCCCTGAGATTCCAGATATCCGGGACTCGGGTCCCAACCTCTCTAAACCTGGGGCTCTGTTTCATAGGATTTCAAAAATCTGGGGTTCAGGACCCCGTGCGCACCAGTGTCCAAGGGTCATTCCCCACGAATTCAAATATCAGATTCAGCCTCCCCCCGTTCACATATCTGGGGTTCAGACCCCACAATCAGAAATCCGGGATTCAGCAACTGTCGCCCTCGAGGAGGAGGACTGGACCGCGAGGTCAGATCAGGTTGTCACCCCCTCCCCTCCAGGGGAGGCTTCCCGGGCCCGCCCCTCAGGAAGAGCGAAAGGCGAGGAAGAGGTGGCGAGGGGAAAGGTCTCCTTGCCCCTCTCCCTGCTTGGCAGAGCCGCTGGAGGACCCCAGGAGGAAGCGGAAGCGCTGGGGCACCACAGTGACCCCTACCAGGTGAGACACGGGGTGCAGGGGCGCGGGTCCCTGTATCTAGATTGAGAAGAAAGGGTGCTTCTTCCTGGGAAGCTGGGCCTGGGTAGACTCTCTGCTCAGGATGGGGAAGCCAGCTGAGCCAGTGGTCAGCCTCTGGCTAGTCTTGGCTTCTGCTGCCACCTTCTTCCCCTTTCTCTTCCCCTCCTTACATCTAGTTGATGGGGGACCTCAGATGACAGGGTCTGTCATGTCACCCGGGGTCACGCCCTACAGTCCTTGAGCTAATCAGATGGGTTTGCACCCTTCTGGTCATCTCCTTGTTCACTTTGCCCCTCACAGCTACTCCTTCATGATTGTAACTCTCTTTCCTTTGGGGTGTTAATTCCCAGACCTCTGCTCCCCGTGGTGGGTCTGCTTATCTGTTCTTTAGGCTTGGTCTGGTTGGGTTTCTTGTCCTTTCAAGGAAGTGTATGTGTACATTTGTGTTTGGGGGTTCTTGGCAGTATTTCCCCTCACCTATTGTTACGTTCCAACCTCTTGCTATGATGGTATAAGTAATCTCATTTGTCGTAAGATTTATCATTTACAAAGTGCTTTTTAGGTCCATTCTCTCATGTGATCTCTCCTCCCATTCATGTGGTGGGGGGCTGTTTTATTGCTGTCTTCCCATTTTACAGTTGAGCATATTGAGGCCCAGAGAGGTTGCCCAAGGTCACACAGTGGCAGAATCAGGATTTCAACTCAGGTCCTTGATCAAGTCTTGCTCCTGCTCCATACCTGTCTCTGGTCATCTCTTTTCTTCCATTCCTAGATTTAGCCAGGGGTCCAGAGTAGAATGGGTTGGGGTGAGATTGAAGAATGGGAGGGAGGAGAGCTTCCTTTTTAGGAGGGCTCTTCTCAGAACCTTTCCTGATGGGAGATTCTGGCTCCTGCCTTCTGCCTCATGGATTTGTCTCTACTGTGACCTTCATCTTTACCCTGATCCCCGTCTTTGGCCTGGGTTCCTAAGAGGACTGTGTCTTCCGACAAATGATAGTGATGTCTCTTAACAGTTAAAGCCAAGCTGCCAGGGGGTAGAATGATCCCCAAAGTATTTAAGCCTTGTGGTGATGACTCTGGAGGCAGGGAAGGAAAAATCCATATGCTGAGTGTCTGCATAATGTTCCTAAGTATGAGATCTCATTAAAAATTTCACAACAGCTCCACACTGTAATCCATTTTACTGAAGAGAAGACCAAGTGTTAAGGAACTTACTCAAAGCCCTGTTGCTGTCCTCTGTGGATGAAATGCATTGGTAGTGTAGCTTAGGGTCGACAGGCTTGGGTTTCCTCGTCTATAGCATGGAGGTAACATTGTCATTTTAGAAGGTAGTTACGATTTAGCACAAACCTTGGTAATCACTCAGATGTTTGTAGTTTGAGGAAGAGGCCCCTTGTGGTGTTTGCTGGCATTTCTTATATGTGACCTGGGGTCCTCGGTTGGCATTCTTGGCTGGGTGCTGGTAAAGAGGTCAAGAAGATTTCTTTGGCAAGTTGTGAGCACCTGCCTTTGTGTGTGGGTGTGTGGTGGGGGTGAGGGGTGCTTGGCAGGGTTGCTGGCAGGAGAATGGAGAACAGGGCCTGGGAGCTGCTTGGGGCTGGGCTGAGGGCAGTCAATCAATCTCCCAGGCTATTCTGAGCCCTCTGCACCCTGGGGGCCCACCAGAGAGTCGGGCTTACTTCTTGCCCTCCAGCTTCCAGTTGGGCCGAGGAGACAAAATTAACAACACAACAGGAAACAATGCACAACAGAATATAATTACATGTTAAATTGTTAGGTGCTTTTAAGGAGCTAGAACTCTGCCCTGGGAGTCCAGTGCCACTGAAAACTCCTTTGTACCTAAATTCCAACAAGTGCTTATCCAGGCGCCTAGCCTGGAATCCCCTGGGGGGTGGGGGTCTTGACTGATGCATTGCTGGAGTTTTCAGTATTTTTCTGACTGTGGGCTCTAGAAGCTCTCCCCAAGAGCTGAGGTGGTCAGGGGAGGCTTTCTGCAGGAGGGAACCGAGCTTGGCGTGAGTTTTTGAGAGAGTAAATGAGTACACAGACCTGACTGGAGAGAAGAGCCTGTTCGCTGGCCTTGGAGAAGTCTTTCCTTTCTATGCCTGAGCGATCTCATCTGTGAAATGGTGATAACGATCCTTCCCGTCTTTTTCTATAGGGCTGTTAAAGTAGATAGAGGTAATAGTAACACCTCATAGGGTTGTGGTGAGGATTGAATGAGATAATGCACAGAAGGTGCTTACTACACATGCTCAGTACATGTTCTTTGTGCCGCCAATGTCCTGTACGTGTGTGATGGGTATGCCATCGGACTGGACAAGTAAGGCAGCCCAGATTGCAAGCCCACAGAGCCAGATGCCATTTCTCTCTGTCCTCCCATTCTGGATCTCCTGCCTGCCACAGCATCCCTGGCCCTTTTTGAGCGCAAGCCTCCTGGCCCCTCTGGGCCAGTACCCACTTGTAACAATGGCCGGATTTCCACTGCCTCCGGCCTGGCTGTTTCCTGCTCTCTTCCAGGGTGTGAGAGGTTGAGGGAGGAGGGGGCCTCCACGCCAAGGGGAATGGGAAGGTGCCTGGAAATATTTGGGGCATGGGACTTGTGGGACAGGACACTTGGGGACATGGGGCTCTAGCTGGGAGGCAGAATCTTTATTCTTGAGGGGAGATTTAGGGGTTCTGGGGAAATGAAACTTGTTGAGGGCTGAGAGTGTTGATGAGGATGCTGAACTCCCAGTCTTCCTGCAGTTTTAGGGACTCCAGGGACCCAGCCCCCCGTACTCTGGTTGCCAGGGCAACTTCATTATATTTTTTTTTTTGGAGCTTTGATGTTGTTCCTAATCTCCCCCTGCCCTTCCTTAGTAGTGCCTCCCCCTCATCAGAACTAGGGGAGAAAGCAGAAACTTGAGGGGCTAGCTCCTTTCTCTCTCTGAGGGCCTGGTCTTTGTTCTAAGGGTCCCTTCTCTTCGCCAGGTCAAGCCCCACTCTCAGGGCCCCCAGGGGCCACCATGCCAGCTGGGGGCCGGGCCGGGAGCCTGAAGGACCCCGATGTGGCTGAGCTTTTCTTCAAGGATGACCCAGAAAAGCTCTTTTCTGACCTCCGTGAGATTGGCCATGGCAGCTTTGGAGCTGTGTACTTTGTGAGTTAAAGCTTGGGAGGGTGGGGTAGGGACTGTCTCCCCACTGTGGACCTCCAAACAGCCCTGTATGCTCCTCTTCTCCACCACACCAGTCTTTCCTGCCCTCTCCTACTGGGCCAGCAAGTCTTCTTGCTGCCTAATGCTTTCTGGGGACCTTTACTACCTTCTGGTCTGGTCCTCAGGCCCGGGATGTCCGGAATAGTGAGGTGGTGGCCATCAAGAAGATGTCCTACAGTGGAAAGCAGTCAAATGAGGTAGGTTGAGCTTGACAGACTGGGTAGGATGCCGAGGACCCCAGTCTTAAGATACAGGCTAAGTAAAGCTCTCCTCCCCTTTCTTACCTTCTCTCAGAAATGGCAGGACATCATCAAGGAGGTGCGGTTCCTACAGAAGCTTCGGCATCCCAATACCATTCAGTACCGGGGCTGTTACCTGAGGGAGCACACAGCTTGGGTGAGCTAGCCCCCGACTCTGCCCTCATCATCTTTGCCAGTACTCAGGCCTGTCCTTATCCTGGTCTAGTCTCCGAGGTGGGCCCTGTTCAGGGTGTTGTCATGCAGATCTTGGGAGGGAGGAAATTTCTCCCAACCTTTTTAGTCCTCAAACAAACTCATAAGTCATATTATTCATCCAGAAGGAGAGGCTGAAGAGTGACGTAGCCTGTTAGCAGTTGAAGTGGGGCACATGGACTGGAGGAGCAGGAGATTGAATGATGGGATTCAGCTGCTGGTGGTAGTGACGTCTTGGGCTCTTTCTAAAGGAAAGGAAAGTGAAATGGCCCAGTCGTCTCCAACTTTTTGCAACCCCATAGACTGTAGCCTACCAGGCTCCTCTGTCCATGGGATTTTCCAGGCAGTAGTACTGGAGTGGATTGCCATTTCCTTCTCCAGGGGATCTTCCCAACCCAGGGCTTGAACCCAGGTCTCCCGCATTATAGACAGATGCTTTACCGTCTGAGCCACCAGTGAAGTCAAGGTCCTAACTCCAGGGACTTCCCCCACCTTTTTGTTTTCTTGGTTGTTCTTTCTCCCTGTTATTGCCCTGGGGGGCGTTGCTTGAGTAGTGGCTAGGCAAGGAAGCCCTCTGTTTTGGATCTCTCCCCGGGCGAGCTAGGCCAGGGGTGGCCACGTCTGCTGATCTCTGACCCTTGACCCTTCTATAGCTGGTGATGGAGTATTGCCTGGGTTCAGCTTCTGACCTTCTGGAAGGTAAGTGATTCTTTGGCCAACAAGTGGGAGAAGGGAGAAGAGCAGAGAAGCTGTAGGGGATGGGTAAAGGGGAAGTAGTTCCAGCCCCACCCTGGACTCCCTCATTTGATGGTTTTCCCTTACTCCCCAGTGCACAAGAAGCCCCTTCAGGAGGTGGAGATTGCAGCTGTGACCCACGGGGCCCTTCAGGGCCTGGCTTATCTGCACTCCCACAACATGATCCATAGGTACAAGCAGCACTGGTGATGGCTGGGAGGGAGCTGGTGTTCTGTGTACCACCCCTCCTTGTGCTGGGCTGTAGTCTTCTTGGCCAAAGCCCCTGCCCAAAGCCCCTGCCCAACCTTCTGAGATGCATGTCTTACCCCTGTGCTTTGCCTTCGGCAGGGATGTGAAGGCTGGAAACATCCTGCTGTCAGAGCCAGGCTTGGTGAAACTGGGGGACTTCGGCTCTGCATCCATCATGGCACCTGCCAACTCCTTTGTGGGCACCCCGTACTGGTGAGTGGGAGTGGTGGTGAATGGAGAGAGCTCCTGGGATGTTGGGAGCAGGAGTTGGCAGGGTCTGGGCGGGTGATTAGCCTCTCTCTCCTGACCATTCTCCCAGGATGGCTCCAGAAGTGATCCTGGCGATGGATGAGGGGCAGTACGATGGCAAGGTGGATGTCTGGTCCTTAGGCATAACCTGCATCGAGCTGGGTAAGGACATTTGTCTCTCTGCTCCTTTACCCTCTTCTCTCCATTCCTTTCTCTTTTTCTTACTTTATCCCTACACTGTCCCATCCTCTGAGGCTTCCAGGCACCTGTCCATTTTGAGGACCCTTGATTCCCAGTACAAGCAGCTGTCAAACCCTGCCATTTCTTAGGCCAGAAGAGTCCATAGCATTCATCTTTTTCTGTCCACTACTCTAGTTCTAAGTCTTTTTTTTGAGTGCCCACTTGTGTGCCATGCACTGTGCTAGTAGATTCTGAGGGTATAGCAGTGAATGAGGTTCCTGCTTTCTTGGAATTTAAATTCAAGTGGGGTAAGTAGGTATTTTTTCTCTCTATGTGAAAAAAGCTGAATGGAAATGATATAGTAACAGTACAACCAGAAAACAAGGGACTTGACCTAGTTAGGGGCTGAAGAAGGTCTTCTTATAGCAGAGATGTCTAAACAGAACCACACAACAAATAATAGGTAACTGTTGGAAGGCTTATAGAGAAAAGCATTACAGACACAGAATGAGGAGCAGGCTTGGGGAACTAAGACTAGCTTTAGTTAGTAGCAAAGAGCAGTGAGTGATAAGGCCCAAGAGTTCGGTTCAGTGAGTTCATGAAGTCTTGAAGCCATGTTGAGGTTCTCTTTTCTGCCAGCCAATGCTATTGCAACAACTGTTTTAGGGAGAAAATGTTTGTAAGCACCCCGCCCCCACCCCCCACCCCGCCACACACACACAAGTTCAGGCACAAAATAGGTGCCCAAGAAAGAGATGCTTTTAGTTACTCTTACCAACAACTTCCTGTCGTGATCTTTCCCACTGCCAGTCTCTTCTTCCTTCCATTCTCTTTTACATCAGAGATGTCCTGTTGTTTTCTCTCCTCCTCAGAGCCTCCCTGTTGCCTTCAAGACTGAAGCCATCCCTGTTCTTACTTACACCAAGCTTAAGGCTCTTGCTTCCTAAAGGCTGGCTTTCCCCTTTACAAGCTCCACCCCTAAGTGTGCTATGAATATTTCCTCTTAATTACCTTTGTACCGTGTCCTTGGCCTGATGTTGGAGATTTGGACTTGGCCTTTCCCTCTGTCTACACATGTACCGTTTAAGGCCATGAACAGATAGGCAATGGAAGTATGTGAAACAGGCCAGTATAAGAAAAATCTAGAGCTATCCATCTTATTGTTAATTTTTGGTACAGAAATGTGCTCAGAAAACTATTTCTCTATTATAGACAAAAAACATCAATCTTGATTGTAAATGGCAACTGATACTCAGTTGGTGTCAGAGAAGCAGTATGGAGGAGACTAAGGCAAACTGGAGGTTGCTGTTCCCAGGAGAACAGCGAGCTATTGTTTAGCTCCAGCCCATTGTTATGCAGGAATGTAGGCTTCATTTCACCAGATCTAATTTTTTTTAAAAAGAAACTGAAAATTTAGGTTATTTCGTTGCTAGTGTCAGAATTTAAAAATCATTGTCGAGGCCCAAACCAAAACGATACAAAACATTTGTCTGGGCCACAAGGGGCTTCTGGCTTGCAACTTCTGAACTAAAGCCTACCTCCATTATTCGTTTTTCCAAACAAGCTTCTCTGAAACCGCTGCAAGTAGACCAACTTGAAGGCCTGGCTTCCCAGCCATTTACTGTTTTGTTCTTAGGCCAGTTATTAGCACTTTGAACTTGATGTTATTTGTTCAGTCTCATTTAACCTTCTCTGTTAGACTGGAGATTCCTTGAAGACAAGGCCTGTCTGTTTATCTTTTTCAGTACCTAAGCAAGTTTTTTGCTCTCATTGGGCACCTGGTAAATATTAACTGGGCTGGCAAGTGAATGTGCTTCCTTCTGCCTTTGTTGGTGCTTTTTCGTGTGTTGTTTTCTCTGATCCCTGTTCTACCCACGTGCAGCAGAAAGGCTGGATATTGCATCTTAGAGAGGAAGGAATTGATTGAGGTTATGGGAATTGCTTAGGATCGGGGAGCGGGGGTGTGGACCAGAGTCTTCTGATTGCAATTTCAGTCTCCTCTGCCCACCTGCCACCTCTCACCTTCTCCCCCTTGACCTTTCTCTGTAGCGGAACGGAAACCACCGCTGTTTAACATGAATGCGATGAGTGCCTTATACCACATTGCACAGAACGAGTCCCCCGTGCTCCAGTCAGGACACTGGTGAGGACTAGGGTTTCTGGGCCCAGGGGTTAGGCCATAGGGGTAAGGCTGCCTGACTCATGTCCTCTTTACCCCACCCTTACCCTCCTGTGACTTCTAGGTCTGAGTACTTCCGGAATTTTGTCGACTCCTGCCTTCAGAAAATCCCTCAAGACAGACCAACCTCAGAGGTTCTTCTGAAGGTGAGGGCTCACTGACCTAGTATTCTCCTAGAACTGAAATTTGTTGGAATCACAGAAACCCCTCAGTGAAAGTAGTGATTCCTGATTCTTCCTCTACCAAGAACTTCATTTATGAATTCCCATCCCCATCCCCAGTGCCCAGTGGACTCTGTTTTGCAAGAGTTTGTCTAGGAGACTGCCTTTATCAAGTAATAGTTTGTTTTCACATCTTCCATTAATCAAAGACATATAATTACAAGTCAGAGCTTCTGGTCAGCATGCGATAACCAGGGTTGCCACACTGATCTTAATGTAATTCAAGCCAAAAGCCTATGTAACCTTGTCATGGGTAAATGTATGATTTCCCTAGGTGTTTTTCACGTTACCAAAAGTACAGAGGCCCACATTCCTTCAGAGATCTATGGGGGCCCTGGGACCCCTAGTTGGGAACTGTCTAGTTGGATCCACTTATTTTAATAACTGTGGGATGCCTTGTGAGGCCCAGAGAAGCCTCATGACATGTCCAGGGGCACAGAGCACTTTGAAGACCTGGACTAGAATCCAGATCTCTGGCAATTCTTGCCTGTCAGCTGTGCCTGGAGGAACAAAGGTGTCTGGGGAGTAGAGACTGGGTGTTTAAAATTAATGTGGGAGGAGGGCTTGGGACAAGGCCAGCATCAGGCTATGGTGGGCACAGGCCCCAGGGGAGTGAGTGCCTCGGGCCAGAGGGAATGCAGGATCCATGGGATGTTGGGGTGCGGGGGTGCTTGGCAGCAGGTCTCAGTGTTCTCTTCCCCCAGCACCGCTTTGTGCTCCGTGAGCGGCCACCCACAGTCATCATGGACCTCATCCAGAGGACCAAGGATGCTGTTCGGGAGCTGGACAACCTGCAGTACCGCAAGATGAAGAAGATCCTGTTCCAGGAGGCGCCCAATGGCCCTGGCGCGGAGGCCCCAGAGGAGGAGGAGGTGACCCAGGGTGCCCTGCCACCATCTTCACCACCATGTTGTACTTGCCTCCGAGCAGCTGCTTGGTCCCGCTCCCCCACCCCTCTTCATACTCTCTGTCTCCGTGTGCTACTTCCACATGCGCTTGCCTTGCCCTTCGCCTTCCCTGCCCAACAGCCCACGTCCTGTCCACAGGAGGCAGAGCCCTACATGCACCGGGCCGGGACGTTGACCAGTCTAGAGAGTAGCCATTCAGTGCCCAGCATGTCCATCAGCGCCTCCAGCCAGAGCAGCTCAGTCAACAGCCTGGCAGATGCCTCTGATAATGAGGAGGAGGAAGAGGAGGAGGAAGAGGAGGAGGAGGAGGAAGAAGGTCCTGAAGCCCGGGAGATGGCCATGATGCAGGAGGGGGAGCACACAGTCACCTCCCACAGCTCCATCATCCACCGGCTGCCGGTATGCAGCTGTTCCTGAGTAGGCTTGACAGCCACAGGGCCCTGCTCCAGGTCTGACTGGGTTTTCAGGGAACTCTCTCTGGACCCTCTGACCTCTGAGACTCGGGCATTCCTTCCACCTTCTCTTCCTCTAGGGCTCTGATAACCTCTATGATGACCCCTACCAGCCAGAGATGACCCCAGGGCCTCTCCAGCCACCTGCAGCCCCGGCTCCCACCTCTGCCACCTCTTCGGCCCGCCGACGGGCCTACTGCCGCAACAGGGACCACTTTGCCACCATCCGTACTGCCTCCCTGGTAAGTACAGCCATCCTAGGTCCCCCAGACTATTTAAGTTCAGAAATGGCTTTCTCCCGGTGGGGTGTGATTAAGTCCAGGTTCCAGACTCTGTTGCTGTCACTTCCTTCTTACCTCGACTGTCTCACCTAAATCCTCCCCTCTCGCCTCCCTTCTCTCAGTAGACTGTTTTGGTCATGTTGCCCAACTCTCACCCTGTCTTTGTGACTAGACTTAAATATCATCTCCTGGTGTGTCTTCCCAGGCTCCTGGCCAGCCAGGTGCTTCGTGTCCTGTGCTTTGGTGCTCCTGAACAGCATTGTGACAGGTTTGCTGGATTCTGTGCCCCTAGAGAACAGAGATGGTATATAGGTATCTGCCTGTACCAGTAATTGGCTTGCCGGCCCCCCACCTGCCTGTATTTAATCCTTCCAACTTTTCTGGGAGGGTGAGGATATGATTCCATTTAAGAGATGACACAGTTGTGACTCAGAAGGGCTCCCTTTAGTAGTTCTCAAATTCTGTAACCAGTACCTTGGTCCTCTCCTAAAATAAAGGCATGGCATTTGGGGTTTTTTTTCCCTCAGTTGATAGGAAAACTGTGTTTTCATAAGATACAGTTTTTTTTTGTCTATCATTTTAGTAGACGTTTAGATTACATTCTTGTTTAGCTGTGTTGACAGTCCTCTTGGAGGCCATTGGTTGGTCTGTTGTGTTCTTTTAGCCTCTCCTTATGACTGGTTGTTCTGCTAGGATAACTCTAAAGACCCTCTGATGCTTGGTGCTTTGTGATACCGTGAGAGAGGTCTGGGACTTTTAGGGATTTGGCCATCTGAACTAGTTTGGGGCCATTGACGTAGCCTTTGAACAATGGGATCTGAGTTCAAACTTAAGATGAGGGCGTTCAGGTCCAGTGTTCTTGTCATCCAGCATCCTATGGTCTGTATTCTGCCTCCATACCTGAGCTGTAAAGGGTCTTCAGTGTTTGCTGAAGGGGAAGGAACAATCACTTTCTAGTTCAGAGTATTCTAGATACTATTACATAGGTAGCAAACTTAATCTCCACAGTCCCCTATGAGGAGGTGTTATTGTCTCCTGTAACAGAACTGAGGCTTAGCAGCATTAACTTTCTTGAAGTCACATAGTTAGAAAGTGGCAGAACTGGGGATCTGGGCCCAGGTCTGTCTTGATTCTTTTACTCTTTTGAATCAATCTGAATTGTCCCTACTTTTAGGCAAGACCCCGTGTTCAATCCCTTTTCTTGTCTGATGCGGTCACACCAACCCATGAGGGAGATGATGTCTCCATTCTCCAGTGGAGGTGGCAGGCTCAGAGAGGTTAAGTGAGGAAGGTGCCAAATGAGAATTAAACCCATGCATCTAAAACTCAGGTTCTCGCCCACACAGCACGAAGACGGCGTGTGTGTTACTAACACGGGGCCAGAGCTGCGCCCCACTCCTCACCTTTCTCCCTCCCCAGGTCAGCCGCCAGATTCAGGAGCATGAGCAGGACTCAGCCCTGCGGGAGCAGCTGAGTGGCTATAAGCGGATGCGACGCCAGCACCAGAAACAGCTGCTGGCGTTGGAGTCACGGCTGAGGGGCGAGCGCGAGGAGCACAGTGCGCGGCTGCAGCGGGAGCTCGAGGCACAGCGGGCTGGCTTTGGGGCTGAGGCCGAAAAGCTGTCCCGGCGGCACCAGGCCATCGGGGAGAAGGAGGCGCGAGCTGCTCAGGCCGAGGAGCGGAAGTTCCAGCAGCACATCCTTGGGCAGCAGAAGAAGGAGCTGGCCGCCCTGCTGGAGGCGCAAAAGCGAACCTACAAACTGCGGAAGGAGCAGCTGAAGGAGGTGGGTTTGGGCCACAGCTGTGGGTGGGGTTGGTGGGGGAGTGAGGCAGGCCCTGACCCCCTGGCTCTCCCACTGCCCTTTCCTAGGAACTCCAGGAGAACCCCAGCACCCCCAAGCGGGAGAAGGCTGAGTGGCTTTTGCGGCAGAAGGAGCAGCTACAGCAGTGCCAGGCAGAGGAGGAGGCTGGGTTGCTGCGGCGGCAGCGCCAGTACTTTGAGCTGCAGTGTCGCCAGTACAAGCGCAAAATGCTGCTGGCGCGCCACAGCCTAGACCAGGACCTGCTGCGAGAGGTAGGCCTCCTCCTCCCCTGGTCGCCTCCCAGGTCCCAGGCTCCTGCCCTGTTTAATCTGCCTCACTTGGGACCATCTTTCCTCTCTGCCCTCATTCATGTTGTGGGTTGGATTCTTTTCAGTATCTCTCTGACTTCTCGTGCCCACCAGACCCCAAGTGTGTTGCCAACCTGCCAGGAGCTTGGCACCCTTTTCCCTTTCACCCATACCCCTCATCACCCCACCGTCACTTCCCTTGCCAAGAAGTCCTGGGGCTCTCGTTTTCTTGACACTCACAAGGCTTCCTAACTGCTTTCTGGCCCCTGCCTCCCTTTTGCCTCAGGACTTGAACAAGAAACAGACACAGAAGGACTTGGAGTGTGCGCTGCTTCTGCGGCAGCATGAGGCCACGCGGGAGCTGGAGCTCCGGCAGCTGCAGGCCGTGCAGCGCACTCGGGCTGAGCTCACCCGCCTGCAGCACCAGACGGAGCTGGGCAACCAGCTGGAGTACAATAAGCGGCGTGAGCAGGAGTTGCGGCAGAAGCACGCGGCCCAGGTTCGCCAGCAGCCCAAGAGCCTCAAAGTACGTGCAGGCCAGCGTCCCCCGGGCCTCCCGCTCCCCGTTCCTGGGGCTGTGGGACCACCTAACACAGGCACCCCTAGAGAAGAGCAACCCTGCTCACCTGGCCAGGAGGCAGTCCTGGACCAAAAAATGCTGGGAGAGGAGGAGGAAGCAGTTCCAGAGAGGATTCTGGGGAAGGAAGGGGCTGCCTTGGAGCCAGAGGAGCAGAGGATACTGGGGGAAGAGTCAGAAACCGCTAGCCCCAGTCCACAAAACCACGAGAGTTTGGTTTATGAGGAGGTTTGGGGGCTACCTGAGGAGGAGACAGAGGAGCTTAGAGTGCCATCCCCAGCACCTCAGGAGAGGAGCATTGTGGGCCAGGAGGCATCAGTGGAATGGAGGTTGTGGGGGAAGGAGGATGGCAGCCTCTTGGGTGAGGAGTTTGAGCTTGACTGGGTCCAGGGTCCGGCACTGACCCCAGTCCCTGAGGAGGAAGAGGAAGAGGAGGAGGGGGCTCCATTTAGGACCCCAAGGGATCCTGGAGATGGCTGTCCCTCACCAGACATCCCCCCGGAACCCCCTCCAACACATTTGAGGCCAGGCACTACTAGCCAGCTCCCTGGACTCCTGTCCCATGGCCTCCTGGCTGGACTCTCCTTTGCAGTGGGGTCCTCCTCAGGCCTCTTGCCCCTACTACTTCTGCTGCTGCTCCCACTGCTGGCGGCCCAGGGTGGGGGTGGCCTGCAGGCAGCCCTGCTGGCCCTTGAGGTAGGGCTGGTGGGCCTGGGGGCCTCCTACCTACTTCTTTGTACAGCTCTGCACCTGCCCCCCAGTCTGTTCCTACTCCTGGCTCAGGGCACCGCACTGGGGGCCGTCCTCAGTCTGAGCTGGCGCCGAGGCCTCCTGGGCGTCCCTCTGGGCCTTGGGGCTGCCTGGCTCCTCGCCTGGCCAGGCCTGGCTCTACCTCTGGCAGCTCTGGCGGCAGGGGGCAAATGGGTGCGACAGCAGGGCCCCCGGATGCGCCGGGGCATCTCTCGACTCTGGTTGCGGGCTCTGCTGCGCCTATCACCCATGGTCTTCCGGGCCCTGCAGGGCTGCGGAGCCGTGGGGGACCGGGGCCTATTTGCACTGTATCCCAAGACCAACAAGGATGGTTTCCGCAGCCGTATTCCTGTCCCTGGGCCCAGAAGGGGTAATCCTCGCACTGCCCGACACCCACTAGCCCTTTTGGCCAGGTTTTGGGCCCTGTGCAAGGGCTGGAACTGGCGCCTGGCCCGGGCCAGCCAAAGTTTAGCCACCTGCCTGCCCCCCTGGGCTGTCCACACACTGGCCAGTTGGGGCCTGCTTCGGGGTGAGCGGCCCAGCCGTATCCCCCGGCTGCTTCCACGCAGCCAGCGCCAGCTGGGCCCTCCTGCCTCCCACCAGCCACCGCCAGGGATGCTTGGTGGGCGGAGATCCCGAGTGCGCCAGTCCCGGGCCCTGCCTCCCTGGAGGTGACCAATTCCAGCTCCTCCCAAGCCTGAATCCAGAGCATTGAGCACTTTATCTCCCACTACTCAGTGAAGTTTCTCCATTCCCTGGCCTCTCCTCCCATTCACCCCACACCTCACTCCCCAGCCCTTCAGCCTCGAGACAGGCAGCCTCCTCCGCCATGGAGTCTGGAGACGATACTTTGTGTTCTCCTGATGCTCCTCCCCACCCTAAGTTATTGCTGTTCTCCCGCTGTGTGTGTGCTCATCCTCACCCTCATCGACTCAGGCCTGGGGCCAGGGGTGGCAATGGGTGGGAAGAGTCATGTTTTTTTTTTTTTTTTTTTTTCTCTCTTTGATTTTGTTTTTCTGTCTCCCTTCCAACCTGTCCCCTTTCCCCCACCAAAAAAAAAAAAAAAGAAAAAGACAAACACAAATAAAATATCTGAGCGGAACTGTACCTTTGGCCCAGGCTGCCTCTGTCTGCTTTGTCCTGCCGCCTAGCCTCCCCGGTATGCCCCCAGTCTGGACCCTTGGCCCCCAGTTCCATGACCTTTTCACCCCATCTACGTTATCTCAACCCCTTTCACTCCTCAGCCTCATCTTTTCTACCTTCATAGCTTCATTGCACCATGACCACTACCAGCTCGGCAGGGCTGGGTCCCTGTTGAGCTGCTTGGTCCCACGGTTCCCCTGTATGTGGATTCCTCCCAGAGAGTGCTCAGGTCCTGGGTCCTTTTCGTCCTCATTCACTGCCTTTTCTCCCAATCCACTCCCTATGTGGTTCCCTTCTGTCTGGGAGCTGAGTTTCTCTCCTGGCATCAGGGCTGGGGGATGGGACTGCAAACCCTCCCCAGTAGGGGATGGTGAGTTTGGGGGCCCAAAAGTGTGGGGGCCGTGGAAATGGGATTGGTTGTGGGCTTGGAGTGGGAGCTGAGTGCACAAGGGCCGGGCTGGAATGTGGAGGTCTGGTCAGGGTGGCAGCTGCTGGCCTGTTAAACTTGTCAGGCCCTTTCTGGCCACCGCCTTTGCCCCTTTCCCTTGTGTGACCCAAAATGGGGCCACCCTTTCTTACCCATTTCTTGGCTTGGTGTTTATCCTTCTTCCCTCCCTCCCACCCTGAGGTGAAGAACCTGGGGCTTCCTCTCTTTCCTCAGCTTTGTTGCTGTCTTCCATGGGTGTGTTGAGTGACTTTGTTTTCTCACTCGTGTATATTCTGTATCTGCTCACAGGCATCTATCTCCAGGTCATGTTTTCTTCCTCCTCTGCATGGTCAAAACTTCTTGTGTGCACTCAGTACTTGAAAGATTCTCAGTTCCCTCTTCATGAACTCTCCTGATGTTTCTTGTGAGTTGTCCACCCAACTCTGAACATGCTCTTGGAAGCTCTCTTGTTCTCTTTGCGTCTCTTGCCCATTGAGCATCTTCTTGATCTCTCTCCACACAACCCCATCTCTCCGTGTCTGTCTGTATACAGCTCCCCCGCCCCCTCTGTCTAACATGTTTTCTGTTTCTCTCCCTCTCCCTGTCTCTGCTGCTGTCTCCTCTCCTCCTCTCTTTCTTCTCCCCCTCTCCCCTGGTTGTTCCTCCTCCTCCCCCTGCCCCCATCTCCCTTTGGTCCGTCCACTGCATAGTCTAAGGAGCTGCAGATCAAGAAGCAGTTCCAGGAGACGTGTAAGATCCAGACTCGGCAGTACAAGGCTCTGCGGGCCCATTTGCTGGAGACCACACCCAAAGCTCAGCACAAGAGCCTCCTTAAGCGGCTCAAGGAAGAACAGACCCGCAAGCTGGCAATCCTAGCCGAGCAGTACGACCAGTCCATCTCAGAGATGCTCAGCTCACAGGCGGTGAGGCCTGGGGTCCAGGGAGGGAGCATGGTGGAGGTTGGCCTTTATATTTCCAGCTTAGCTGTGAACACTGGAAGTGGGGAGTGTAGAGAGATGGGGGGCTTTTTGTTCTTGGGAAACTCAGATACTCTCCCACTGTTGGGATTCTCTGCAACAGTTTTTATTATTTCTCTTTAAGTATTTTCTTAAGGTCTTGACAAAGCCAGCCTGCCTACTCCACCAAGAACCACCAAGGAAAGAATGGCTGTACTTTTTTCCTGGGCCTAAGTTAGTTTAATGTGTGAACAGGGAGCAAATCAAAATGAGTGTGGCCTTCAGGCCAGTTGGAGGGTTTTGAAGATCGCTGTTAGCGATCACATGACACAGGAATGGGCCACTTAACACAGTATAAAAAGTGAAAGTGTCCTTATTTATTTGCCATGCCCTCACCTAATCCCACCTCTCAGAGGTAATTGTTAAAAATGAATTGTATTAGATTTTTTTCCTATGCATATTTGGAAATTATATTAAAAACATGAACCAAAATGGAATCACTTTGCAAACTGTCCTCTTAACTTCTTTTTCTACCTAATATTCCTTGGACATCTTTCCATGTCAGTACATGTCTCATTTTTTAAGAGCATAGAATTTCCCATGGTATGGATGTACCATGATTTATTTAACCCATCCCTTATTGGTGGATGTTTAGGTTGTTTCCAGTATTTTGCTATTACAACGCTTCAGTGAACATCTTCGAGCACATGTGCAAGTATACGTGGGGGATAAATTTCTGGAAGTGTAATTGCTGTGTCACAGGGTATGATGACCTTCATTCTGATAGATGTTGAGACTGGCTGCTTTCTTGAAACCTTAGGGCCCAGGCCTACTGGGGCAGGGGAGGATTGTGGGGGTTGGAGAGGAGGCCCTTAAAACTTGTTCTTCCTGATCTCTAGCTGCGGCTTGATGAAACCCAGGAAGCAGAGTTCCAGGCCCTTCGGCAGCAGCTGCAACAAGAGCTGGAGCTGCTCAATGCTTACCAGAGCAAGATCAAGATCCGCACAGAGAGTCAGCATGAACGGGAGCTGCGGGAGCTGGAGCAGAGAGTAGCCCTGAGGCGGGCCCTGCTGGAGCAGCGGGTGAGAGGGCTGGGCTTCCAGGATGGGCTGGGGAGGGCAGCCCCCATCCTGGACCCTCTAACCTCTCTTCTGGGTACCCCAGGTGGAAGAGGAGCTGCTGGCCCTGCAGACAGGGCGCTCTGAGCGAATCCGGAGTTTGCTTGAGCGGCAGGCCCGTGAGATCGAGGCTTTCGATGCTGAGAGCATGAGGCTGGGCTTCTCCAGTATGGCTCTGGGGGGCATCCCAGCTGAGGCTGCTGCCCAGGGCTATCCTGCTCCACCCCCTGCCCCCGCCTGGCCCTCCCGGCCAGTTCCCCGTTCAGGGGCGCACTGGAGCCATGGCCCTCCTCCACCAGGCATGCCGCCCCCGGCCTGGCGTCAGCCCGCTCTCTTGGCTCCCCCGGGTCCCCCAAATTGGCTGGGGCCCCCGGCACAGAGCGGCACACCCCGTGGTGGAGCCCTCTTGCTGCTAAGAAACAGCCCCCAGCCCCTGCGGCGAGCAGCCTCAGGGGGCAGTGGCAGTGACAGTGTGGGCCCGCCTGCTGCTGCAGTGCCTGGGCCTCTGAGCCGCAGCACCAGTGTTGCTTCCCACATCCTCAATGGTTCCTCCCACTTCTATTCCTGAAGTACAAGGTGGATATGAGCAGATGAATGAGGCAGGGGTGGGTGGAGCCTGATCCTGGAGGGCTGTAAGCCTGAGGTCCACCCAAGGGTGGGGGATAGGATGTTGGCTCCAGCTCCTCCCCTCAGACCTCATCTCATGAGCTTCTTGGGCTGGCCAGCGGCCCAAGGCCAGCTTGGGCATAGGTGCCTCAAGGCTGGCCGGGAGCCCTTGCCTCCCCACCATGGTGCCAGGGTTTCTCTCCATCACGGCCTCGGGAAAGGAGGGAGATATGTGTGTCAAATATTTATCTAGTCCCCTGGGGGAGGGGGAAGGGTGGGTCTAGATATATTATATAAAGAGAACTATACTACCCCCTGGAATGGGGCCATGGACTGGGGACGCCAGGCCCCCAGACTTGGGATGTGGCAGAGCAGGTCTGGGGCCTGGGAGGGAAGAATGGGAGGAAAAGGCCTTCCTGAAAGGAGATCAGGATGGGGTCTTGGGGTCAGGATGCCTGGGTCTCTCCATTCCCCCGTTGCTGTCTGAAGTCCTGTGCCGTCTTGTCCTTTTATCTTTTTTTTTTTTTTTTAATTGGGATCAGAGCTGGGGCAGGTGAACAAGATAAAAACCTTGGAAGGGGCTGCTCCCGGGCCTGGGGGTAGTCATGAGAGCCCCTCCCAGCTATGGGGCTGGCACAGAGCCCTACAGCAAGCTTTTAATAAACTGTTGGTTATTCTGACAGATCCCAGGACTCTCACCTTTTCTGTCTTAATGTGTGTGAAGGAATGTTCGGTGGCAGGTGATAGTGTTACTTGAACTCACTGGACTGTGTAACTAAAAATTTCAGTGATTTCATTGACTTTGGACATGACTGAATCTAGGTCTTCCGAGGAAGCAATCAGTCCCTGGACCTCTGCTTCCCTTTGCTTTGGCTTCAGAAAGTTCACCTCACCCACAAGCCCCTGGCAGCTCCAGGCTTACAGCTTACTAACAACCTCAACAGTAAGAATTCCAGCAGTCCTGAAGTGACTCCATTGGTTTGATCTGAAGCCAGAGGCCTCGGGTGTTCCAATTGGTCAGGTTTAGATCTTGTACCCACCCCTTTAAAGACTGAAAGTCAGCCCATGAACTAAGTGGCTGTTTCCAGGAGGGAGAAGAAAGACATAAACAACAGCTGTTCCCCAGTCCTTTCATTCTTGTTTCACATTCTTCTTAAGGCCAGTTATTCAGATCCTCCTCCCAGCAAGGCATTAGGTTATCAGACAGCTAAAAAGCAGGGTGGTCAGAGGGGCCCACTGATCAGGCTGGAGGAAGCAGTCACACTCCTCGAGTCAAGACTGGATGGTAGGGTCTGGAGGCTGGGATTTTTGGAAAATCAGAGAAAGGGAATCAGACCAGGGGACAGTTGGCTGCTCCTCAGCTTCCTGGACAGGGGTTAAGAGTGGGGACCAGTTTTGACAAGGTGATTCAAACACTCCTTTATTGAGTCTTTAAATCCCTGTAAACACCTTAAATTGAGAATGTGAGACTGAGAAGTAGAATCCCAACAGGTTGTGTCCGTGGGGGCTGCGGGTCCTCTGAAGAAAGCTGCTTCTGCTCCGTAGGCAGAGCTGGGGGCTGTGGTGAGAGGAATGCTGTATATGCTTTCTACCAGAGGAAAGTCCCTCCTGGGGTTGGGGGAGCTCAGTTGCTCTCGCCATCACTGCTGATGATGCCCCGCAGATGTGACCAGTCTGGGGGCGGGGGGTGGGGCCGCTCTTCGTCTGAGTCCAGGATCCTGCGGTATAGCTCCCCTGGTGGGGCTGTTTCTCCTGAAGGGTTCCAGGCTGTGCGTCTGCGTGGCCGGCCTACAGGGCAGGAGAAAGCAGCAGAGAAGTTGCTGGACAAAGTCTGCGTCCCACCTGATCCTGGGGAGTAGAAGGAAGCCCCTCACCTGAACTGATGATGTTGGTAATGTCCAAAGAAGCCACCTCGGCTGCCTCTTCGCGCTGCTCTTTCAGGGCCCGACACTTCTCTAAGGAAGGGTTACCTGGAGCAGAAGCAGCTCATGATCCTCCCTCCCCGGCAGCCAAGTCCCCTCTCTGCAGCCCCCAGGGCACAGCCAGCCTCACCCTTCATGCCCAGGGCTTCCAGCTCTGCCCGGAGAACACTCAGGCGTTCCTTGCGTGAGCGGCAGGAACCCAGCAGCTTCTTGTAGTTTCGATGGGCGCCACAGGCCCGGATGTAGCGCTTGAGCCTCCTCACAGCGGGGTGGTCCTCACCAGAGCGACCAGAGCCAGCCTGGCAATGGAAGACAGCAGCTGAAGGCCAAGCCTTCTGGGCTGGAGTCAGGGTCTGCCTCTTCCCTGAGGGTGGCCTCCCACCCATCTTCAACCCTTACCTTCCTGCCTTTATGTTCTGGACTGCCATCTATGGAAGATGAGGAGGGACTTCGTGTCCTGCCTTTCTTGGAGCTCTTCTTGGAAGAGCGGTTCTTCCTCTCCTTCTTGGGGCTCCCCTCTGCCTCGCTATCACTCACTTCCTTCTCCGAGTCACTTGCCTCACCACTGATACTGCCCTCTTTGGCTGTCTTGCCAGCAGTTGGCTTCACTTTCCTCGGGCTGTCTTCTCCATCCTCCTCGCTGCTTCCACTCTGCCTTTTCCCATCCTTCCCCTGGGTCCTGTCTTTGCGCTTCCTCTGTACTAGGGGCACTTCATCTTCCTCACTGCTATCGCCACTGCTTGCTGCGGCTTCTTCCTTCTGTTCCTCTCTGTCCCCCCGCTCTCCCAGCAGTCGTGCTGCCCTGCTTTTCTGATTACAGCTCCTCTCCTCCCGAACTGACCTTTTCCCTCCACTGCTCTGGTCTGTGGGTTTCCAATCCTCTTCTTCCTCTCTGTTCTCTTTATTCTTGGTTACTGTCTCCTCCTCCTCCTCACTCTCCTTTGCACTTCCCTGGTGGCTCTTAGCGCCTTTCTTTCCCCGCCCCTGGGCAGGGTCCTCCTCACTGTCCTCACTCTCCTCCTTAGCCTGCTTCCTACTGCCTGAGGCCTTGCCTGGTGCCTGCTTGGTCTTTGTCCCAGGCTTCTTCCTAGTCCTGCCCTTGGACTCCTTTCCCTCCTCCTCCTCCTCCTCACTGCTTTCTTCTTTCCAGACCTTTCTCTTTCTGGCAGAGCCCTCTTCCTCCTCCTCACTGCTCTCCTTCACCACCTCCTTCTCTAATCTGATCTTTGCATTCAGGTCCCTCTGCTGTTCATCATCACTGCTCTCAGTTGCTTTCTTTGAGGCTTGATTTGGACTCTCATCCTCGGTTGGAGTGACATCTGCTGCCATCCCATTCTTTGCTGAGGGGTTGAGGCGGTCTGGACTGGAGGCTGCAGAGCTGGGCTCTGAAAAGTGGAGAAAAGAGAAGGTTGGGACGGGTTCTTTCTGTCCCTTCCCCCTCCACTTGGGACAGGTTGCCTCGAATCCTGCTTTGATGGATGGAAGGAAGGGCAGTAGGAAAAAGCTCTCGGTTTACCGTGTTTCTGGTTCTTGACTCCTGGGCCACGCGCCCTTATCTAAGTTCTTGGGACGTAAAAAAGATAGCACCAAGTCGTGTCCGACTCTTGGGACATATGGACTGTAGCCTGCTAGGCTCCTCTGTTCATGGGATTTTCCAAGCAAGAATACTGGAGAGGGTTGCCATTTCCTTCTCCAAGGGTTCTTCCCGACCCAGGAATTGAACCCAGGTCTCCAGCACTGCAGGCAGATTCTTTACTGACTGAGCTACGCGGGAAACGTAACATGTCCAATAAATACTTTTTGAATGAACCAACTATTCAGAAGGCACTAACCTGACTCTGAATTGAAACGGAACCTTTTTCTCTCTGGGTCACGGCAAGGGGCAGGAGACCTTTTCGCCTTTTTGCCAACGTGGAGCCTCTCTTCCTTCGCACTCGCTTCATCCACCTGTGTGTGGTCAAGAGAGCCAAACGTACGCCAAGGAAGGTTCTGCCGCACCCCTCTTAGGCCCCTCCTCCTTGGCCACTACCCCCGCCCGCGGCGGCCCAGGGTCACGCCCACACCTGCATCTTCAGCAGCTCCTCCTCCACCAGCCGCTTCAGTGCCTGCTTCTCCTCAGGTTCCAGGTGGTCGCGGCCCGCGTGAGCCAAGAATCGCCGCCGCACGATGGAGTGCGTAAGCGTGCTGCGGAAACACGTGTCAAGACGGAGTCCTTGTCCCGCCCCTGCCCTTTCCAACCCCAACTCCAACCTCCGGTGCACCTGAGGTCCGGGTGGCCTTGGAAGAAGCTACGGGTGAACTCCTGCATCTCATTCTCCCGCGCCATTTTGCTCCACCTGATATTGGCGGCTCCCGCCTTTTTTCTTCCCGGCCTCCGTCCAAGCGTTTGACAGGAGGTTGCGCACGCGCAGTGCCGTGACGCCGTGAGGCAGGACACCGTTGCGGGCCGGTAGCGCGCCGCTTGGGCTGAATTTGCCAGACAAAACTTGTTTTTGCCGGGCAGTTGGAGGGTCTCGTGGCCCCTTCCTTTTCTTAGAAGGAATCGCTTTTTAAAGTTCTCGTTAGAAACCTATTCGGAGCCGGCTACACCTTTGAGTAACGTAATCAAACCGCGACGCTCCCTCCGTTCGTGGTCGCGGGCAACAACTAGGCCTCTGTGACTTTGAAAGACAGACGAAAAAGGGCGTCCTCGCCTGAAGACTAGGAATCTCAGGGGGGAATGTCTTCTTGTGACTTCAAATCGCTAAGCACATTTCGAATCAGTTAAGGGCGCCCTCCAGCGTCCTCCATCTTTGTGACATCACGCTTCGATTCGGCGCCATCTTTCGCCTGGAAGCAACGTTCCTTTCTTGGTTTTGCTCCGGAGAGCAGGTCGTGTGGTTAAGATCCCTGAGCGCGGAGCACGCCGGGAGTTGTAGTGCCAGCGGACCCAGCCCTGCCGAGTCCCCGGAAGTTGAGGCGGGAGAGGCCAGGCTGAACCGGCTCGGCGTAGCGGGGCTCCGGACTACAGCTGAGGCGCTTCTCCCGGAGCCGGTCATGAACGGACCGGCAGACGGTGAAGTGGACTACAAGAAGAAATACCGGAATCTGAAGCGAAAACTCAAATTCCTTATCTACGTGAGTGCCGGGGTGGGAAGGTGGTGGGGGGTTGAGGCCTGGCGCCGGTAGGTCTTCAGTTTACCTGTGTGTAAAGGGAGCAGGGTGAGTTGTGGTCGGCTTCCAGGCCCAATTTACTACTGTGGTTGGCTCAGCGAGCATCTTGCCCGTGGTACAGGAACACGAGTGCTTCCAGGAGGAACTGAGGAAGGCGCAGAGGAAATTGCTGAAAGTGTCCCGGGACAAGAGGTGAGACACGTTGAGGGAAGGAGGGAAGCCAGAGGGTGATGTGGCTCCTGTGGCTCTGCGTTCGGACCCCATCCTGGAGTGGGCCACAAATGCATGAGGCCGGCTAGATGAGGCGAGGGCCCGGAGGACACTGCAGAGATGGGAATAACCACTCTTGTTCTCCTGGTCTCTTCCCTCAGTTTCCTCCTAGACCGACTTCTGCAGTACGAGAACGTGGATGAAGACTCTTCTGGTGAGCAAGGTCATGAAAAATTGGTGGAGGACATGCTCCTGGCACTCCAGCAAGTTTCCTGGGCCCTCCCTTTAGGCCTTGGAGGCCAGGGCAGCCTAGTTGCTGGTCCTCTTCCTCTGCTCTTCTTTCACTGAAGTATTACTGAGTATCTACTGTGTTTCAGACACTGAGCTTTGCACACGGGATGCAGTGGTAACCAAGAGAGACGAAACTTCTTGGAGTTTGTATTCTAGTTGCCAGGAATAAATAAGCAAAGAAATATATTAGAATTTTAGATTGGAAGGGAATAAAATCAGGGTTAAGTGGTAGTCATTGGAATAGAGCGGGGGTTGATAAGCTTTTTCTGTGAAGGAACAAGTAATAAGTATTTTAGGCTTTGCAGAACATACCATTTTTATTGCACCTACTCAGCTTTGCGGTGGTAGTTCCGAAACAGCTATAGGTGTTGTATAAATAAGTGAACACGGCTATGTTTCAATAAAACTTTATAAGCACTGAAATTTGAATTTCATAAAATTTTCACATCATGAGATATTTTTCTTTGGATTTGTCTTTTTCCCTAACCAACAAGTTAAAAATATAAAAGCCATGCTTAGTTTATAGAGCATACAAAAGCAGATGGCAGGAAACATTTCAAGAGAGAGTCTTTTCAGGAAGTAATGTTTGTGCTGGGACCTAGATAGGAAGAAACCTATCTTGTGAAGATGAGTGAGAGATTTCCTAGCAGAGGGAGTCACAAATGCAAATTCTCTGAGGTAAGACTGTACCAGATTGTTTGAAGAGCTGAAGCCTAAAAAGCAGTATTCTCAAACTTTTTGAGCACTCTTGACAATTAGTAATGTATTTTACATCATGATGGACCCTCACATACTTCCTTATGAGACAATTGAATAAAACAACAGTAAGATGCCCATATACAGTTCTGATACTTTTTAGACTGATTTTTTTTTTTTCCTCAAAAGTGTTAAGTTTGTGATCCACTATTAGGTATGATACCCACCGTTTGAAAAAGCCCTAAGGTTGGCCTTTGTGGCCCTGTTTTTTGTCATTAGCCAAGTCACGTGCAGTCACGTTTCCATGGTGTCTAGAGCAGGGATCCGCAAACAGCCAGCCAGGTTGCTTGTTTTTGTAAATAATACCTTGCTCAAACATGCAGCACCCATTCATTTACATATTTTAGGAGAACAGTAGATGAGGTCAGAGAAGTAGAATCGGGCCAGCCCATGTACCTCGTGGCAAAACATTCCGCTTTTATTCTAGTTTCTCATTGCCTTCCTGTTCCTTCCTGGAGGTCTTTCAGTTAACATCCTGTTGAGGGAGACTTCTCAGTTAACATCCTGTCGAGGGAGACTTCAGGATAGGCAGCATGAGGGAACCCAGCATGTTCATGGTCAGAGTGGGATATATCTGAGAAGCAAGAGCCAGAGATATAAGCCACCTTTATACCTCAGAGAAGCCCACAGTGTGGTGAGGGAGACACCCACACATGACACTGCCTGGCACAGCAAGGAGGGCCCTGACTATTGAGAATAGAGAGTTACGGAAGAATCAGCCATCAGCTGGGCCTGCGGGATTCTGGGAGACTTCTCAGAGAGGTGGCATTTAATCTGCTGCTTAAAGGATATCTGAGCAGAGCAAGTGGGAATAGTATATTTCACCTGTAAGTAGTTACTTGTTAAGTGAATCATGGGTCGTCTTGATAGAGACCCAACCTGGGGAATGACTTTCAGCTTTGAGAAAACAGGTTGGTGTGATGTGAATACAGTGTGGTTGGGAGACCAGAAAGGTAAGTTGAGGCCATAATACGAAGCATTTCAAATGCTGGCAGAGCTCAGTAAGGATGTGATCAATTTTACATTTTGGGTCATGCTGGGGTTGGGGAGGACAGACTGGCAGGAGTGGTGAGAGTCCTGAGCAGGTGGCTTTGACATGGTGGTGGCCTGGCCTGGTGTCAGTTGGAATGGGGAGCAGTAGGTGAAGGTAATATTTAAGGTGCACGTTACCAGGAGCCTGGATGTGGGGAGTGGAGTAGAGGTAAGTGCTAGACAGCTCAGAAGCAAATAAGAGCATAAAATGGTCAGGAGCCGGAGACCTGGGTACAAGCTCCAGCCCCACACCTTCATTTCCAAGCCTCAGGGACTGCATCTGGAAAGCAGAAGTGACACTCTCCTCTTCCTCCTGGAATACTTCTGAAGACAATGAGAGGCAGCAGATGTCAAGCACCTGTTCAGAACCTGGCACATAGGAAATACTTGACAATGGGTTAGCATGGAGGTGCCCAGCCAGGAATTAGGGTGTAAAGGGCATTTTAAGAAGCTGGGGAAGCTGCGGGCCTCTCCACAATAACACCTGTGTGCCCTTCAGGTTCCCAGAGCCCTTCTGTAGAGTTGAGATTACACCTCTCTGGGGTAGATAGGGAACCCCCCCCAACTTCCCTACTGACCAGCCCTTCCCCTCGACAGACTCTGACGCCACTGCATCTTCAGACAACAGTGAGACAGAGGGGACACCCAAGTTGTCAGACACACCTGCCCCTAAGAGGTGAGACAAGTCATCACTCTTTAGGAGGTGGGAAGTGGGGAGGCTACAGGCCACCTCTCTGCCTCTGACCCGCTCTCCTGTCCTTTCTCCAGGAAAAGAAGCCCTCCGCTGGGAGGTGCTCCCTCCCCCTCCAGCCTCTCCTTGCCTCCTTCAACAGGGTTTCCCCTTCAGGCCTCAAGGGCCCCCTCCCCATACCTGAGCTCGGTGAGTTGGGGTCAAGGGTGGGAGATGGTCCGATGCCTGGGAAAAGGTGGGCATCATTTGGGCAGAAGGGCTGGGCCTCAGGGTGAAGCCAGCCCAGCACCAAGGACATCTGTCTGGGGCTGGCCAGCAGGCGTCCCTCGGAGGGGTGTGAGTTGGGGCTGCCCGCTCCTCTCTGGTGTAGGAATGGGGGACAGGCGTGACTGAGGAGAGCAGACTCCAGGACACAGTCCTGCTGCTGTCCCCTCCTGTCTGTTCTCAGGAGCCATACTCATCACCATCTCTTGTTTTTCCATTCTTCCTCCTGTTTGCATTTCTTCCCTCCACCCCCACCCCATCCACTCCATTTCCCATCTCCATCCCCTCACTCCTGCCTGCAGCTGGCTTCCCCCACCTACCCCCCATTCCCTTCTGACTACCTGGCCCTGCAGCTGCCCGAGCCCAGCCCCCTGAGGCCCAAGCGGGAGAAACGGCCCCGCCTGCCCCGGAAACTCAAGGTACCCTGTTTGGGGGACGCTAGGGAGGGGCCAGAACGGCAGGACAGCCATCTGAGGGAGGCTCAAGATGGCTCTAGGCTGGGGGCCTGGCCTAGAACTATGAAGGACTCATGTGGGACTGCTCCCAGGGGCCCAGCCCAGAGCTGGGTGCTGAGGGGTGGGTCCCAAAAGTCCTGGCTCCTGCAATACCAGTCCGGTCAAGCCCAGCCTCGGGGGATGCAGAGTAAAGACTGCTGGGGGCCAAGCTCCTTTTTACAGGTATTCTGTGATCCCAGGGTGCCACCGAGGAGGGATGGAGTTGTGGAATCTAGAATGAAGTCAAGGCTGCACCCCTTAAAAACCATGTGACCTTGACCCTCTAGGTCTCAGATTGTGTGTGTATGAAGGGAGTGATAGGCCACATGTAATCAGCAAGAATGTGGAGCGCCTCCTGTGTACCAAGCACTATTCTAGGTGCTGCAGATACAGTAGTGAACACAACAAAAATCCTTGCCTTCTCAGAGCCCACGTTCTTGAAGGGATAGGTGGAAAATAAGCAAGATAATTAGATAACAGTGTAGAAAAATGGATTCAGGTAAAGAATCCATCTTTCAGTTGGGTGGTCAGAAATTTAAAAGGGAATGAGCAGCAGCCCTTTGGCTGTCTGGGAGGTGTTTCATTTAGGAAGCAAGCCAGTGTGGTTAGAGGAAAGTGAGAAAGAGTGACCAGAGTGCAAGTCAGAGCAGTATCTGAGGGGCAAGGACGTGACTCCAGGCGGTTTGGCCTGAGCAGCTGAAGAAGTGGAGTGGCCCTGCTGAGTCAGGGAGGATTGTGGGAGGAGCAGGTTTGGGAGGGAAGGTGAGTTTGGCTTTGGACATGTTGAGATGCTGTCTGGAAATGCGGACGGGACAACTGGGTAGTGTGAGCCTGGGCCACATGGGGTGCATATTTGGAAGTCATGGGCAGGGAGGTAGATGGAGAGAAGAGGCTGGCACCCTGAGTGCCAGGAGAGATGAGGACATGGAAGGCACAGGGCCCTTCCAGCTCTGAGCCAAAGTGATATAGGGACTGGTCTGATGGCTCTCCATTGGGTAGACTGTAGATTTGAGGCTCTGGAGCCAGAAGTGAAATGGGAGCCATGCCTGTGGTAGTTAGGAGTGTGGGTTCTGGAGTTTGAAGCCCAGCCCTGCCACTTACTTCTGTATGACCTTGGCCTTTGAGCCTGGAAAATGAGTGCCCAGCTTCTGTTTCACTCTCCTCAGCAGGGTTTTTGCTTCTGGCGTGTGGGGTGGGCTGGTGGAGAGGGCTCAAGCCGTTGAAACCTGGAGCAGAGGGTGGAGGCGTGGTGTGGGCTTGGCAGTTCGAGGCTCTGAGGTTCTGGGTCCTGAAGCAGAGGTGTGTCAGGAAGCTACGTTCTAGACATGCAGGGCAGAGGGGCCCAGATGGATCACTGCATGGGGGAGAGGGTATATCAGGGAAGGCCTCAAAGAACAGGTAACATCTGAGTCCAGGGTGAACGAGATTTGGGTATTCAGGCTGAGGCAATGGTGAAAAGGAGGCAGGGGCCTGGTGAAAGTGTTGTTTGGGCTGAAGCTTGAGTGGTGAGAGGGAAGAACATCAGAAAGAAGATGGGGGCGTGGGTCGTAGACAGCTGGATGTTCTGCAAGGAGAGTGAAGTTTCTGGATGTGTGGTGTGAGGAGACAGGAGGGGCAGATCTGAGGAGGAGAGGGAATGCTGTGAAGACTGAAGCAGGTCAGTCAGGAGCCTGGGCCTCATCCACGCATGCGCTGTGTGACTTTGGTGGATTGTTTGACTCTGGGAACCTCTGCTTGCTTCTCTGTTCGGTGGGGTCCCTGTGAGGATAAAATGAGTCAACAGAGAGAAGACACTTAGCCCAGTGCCTGGCCCCTGGCAGGCCACAGATAAACATTTGGTGCTGTGGGTCACGCTGAGGAGGCCATGGGGTGAATCCAAGCAGAGGGGACTTAGGTAGGAACTCGAGAGGCTGTGGCCAGAGGAGGGGCCAGCCATGCCGCTGGCTTTCTCAGTCCCGTGTGTGCACATGGGTGCCTGATACTGCGTGCGAGGGCACTGGTCCTGGCAGACTCCTGTCCCCTGAGGTACAGATCCCCTCTGGCCTTCCATGCCACCCCAGGAACAGCAGTGAGTGGGAGGGATGCCTTGAGAAGCAGAGAGTAGGCCCCTGGGGCCCGAATGAGTTAAAGCAATCAGAAGTGCCACCGTGAAGACCACTGCCCCGCCCCCACCCTGGGGCCAGACTGGACACTGCCCGGTGGGAACCTGGGAGGCCTGTGCCTTCAGACCTCCACTCCAAGCCTCCGTTTCCTCTGGCTGATGACCTCTCCTCCATTCCAGGGTGGTCTGAATGGCCAGAGGTCATTAGTGGAAGTCACCTCACACATAGTAGGTGTTCAGTTTGTGCCCATGGGCAAAGCATGAAAGCATGAGGCCCCCAGAGCTCTGGGGAGGATTCAGAAGGACCTGGGGCAGGGGGGCAGCTGGAGGGTTGAGCTGGACAGAGGCCGCTTCCCAGCCTCAGCACAAAGCCGGACTTCTGACCCATAGAAAAAGGCACTCCAGGTGGAGGGACCAGCCTGTTCTCAGGTGCTGCCTGTCCCCCGAGGCCCTCAAGTAGAGGAGTGACACACTCAGGTCTGTGTTTTAGAGAGCTCACTCTGGCTGCAGTGCGGAGGACGAGCTGGATCTGGGAGAGGCTGAAGGCAGGGATTCCAGTTAGGAGGCTGGTCCCATAGCCCAGGTGAGCTGAGAGGAGGGCCTGGCCCAGGCCAGTGGCTGCGGGGATCCCAAAGAGGGGCCCGTCCCAGACATAAGAGGTAGAAGCCTCAAATGGCGGGGGGGTGAAGACCTTGGACACCCTGCACCGCACCAGTGAGCCCCTCAAGAGGAGCGGGGAGAGGAGGCCAGCAATAACTCAGGTGCCCAGAGGCGGGCAGACAGGCTCCTGTCTGGCTCTTACTGCTACTACAGGGGCAGCCACGGTGCCTTACTGGCCAGGGCCAGGCCCAGCCTTTCCTTCCTGGTTTCCTGTGAGACCCCCTCCACCACCACCCTCATCACCACCTCCATCACCACCCCTCACCCCCAGGCACTTGCTGATTTGAGGCTCTGAAGGGGCTGAGGTGGGGCAGGTTCCCTGACTCCAGCCTTGGCTGACCTGGTGTGTCCACTGCCCCTTGAATGAGCCTTTGCCCCCTTCCCTGGCCCTTAGAACTGTCTTAAGGGGCAGTGCCAGCCCCCCGGAACTCCCAGTGCCTCCCTGATAAGCCCTCCCTGTGTTTCTCCCCCTGCTGCAGATGGCGGTGGGACCCCCCGACTGCCCTGTGGGAGGGCCGCTGACCTTCCCAGGCCGGGGCTCTGGGGCTGGGGTGGGGGCAGCCTTGGCCCCCCTACCCCCACCCAAGATGCCCCCCCCTACGATCCTGAGTGCCGTCCCTCGGCAGATGTTCAGCGACGCGGGTAGCGGGGATGACGCCCTGGACGGGGACGATGACCTGGTGATCGACATCCCGGAGTGAGCCCCTCTGCCCAACCCCCTGCCCAGCCCCCTTGGAGCCAGCACACACGAGCCCCCAGCTTCCGCAGAGAAGTTTATTGATGCCCAGTTGCCATGCTGCGGCCACGGACACAATCAGAAAAGGCGTAAACATGCACGAATGTCCCCCAGAAGGTGGGCCCTCTCCAGGGAGGGCAGGGGTCCTGCCCTCACATCCCAGCCCGATCCAGAGGACAGTTATTTAAAGGAGTGGCCAGGGCCGTCTGTCACCTCTCAGAGAGGCAGAGACCCTGCGGTGGCCCCCCGCTTAAAAGGGCAGCTGTACAGGGCTAGGTATTGTGTGTGTGTGTGTGTGTGTGTGTGTGTATATGTGTATGTGTGTGGTTTTTTAAATGAAGATTGTGTATTAAAGAAGTGGCTCTTTGTTTTTTGTCCTTTTCTTTTTTTGGAAACGTTCTCCTCCAAACCCCACCTAATCCGACCTCCTCCTGTAGGGGAGGGGAACGGGCAGCCTGGAGAGGCAGGAGAGAGAAGCAGCAGCCGGGCCCGGGGCTCTGTTGGACCCTCCCACAGGTGTGCTCAGGATGGGTGGTTTGCATATTTGCAGGTTGTAGCGAGTCAGGCAGAAGGAAGTTTGCATATGTGAATATAGATCTCCACAGTCCCTCACAAGAAGACAGACCCACGGTCACGGAGACTCTCACGAAATAAGACAGGTAGTGCGGGGTGGGGCATCCACCCCGTGTAAACGTGCAATACACTCGTGCGAAGGTTGGGTACTGGACCTGGCCCCAAGGGGGCCGCTCAGGCTGAGGGCAGAGCCCCAGCCGCGGGGGGCAGCTGGCTGGTCAGAGTGTGCCAGCGCTCCAGGGCCGCGTCCGGCTGCTGCAGACAGTCGCTCCAGTGCTTCCGGGCCTCTCCCCGGGCGCCTGGCCCCAGGGACACGCCACCTGGGGAGCAGCAGAGGCAGGCAAGATCAGGGCCTGGCTGGCTGCTAGGCTGCCCTCCATCGGGCACCACCCGGCAGGCTCCTTCCTTACCGATGAAGTCGTTGGATTTGCCGATGTCATAGTCCCAGACTGTGACTTCCAGAGTCTTGGTGGCCAGAGTGGAGAGCTCCATATCATAGAAGAACTCCTGAGACAGGGCAGGTCACACCTTCCATGAGGCGCTGTCCCCAGCCCCAGCTCCCCCCTCAATTTCTGGTCTCGGTCCCATTCACCTCATTAAATTCCGGGTTGAGAGTCTTCTTCTTTACGCGTGTTTTATGCTTGGATTTCTTATCCACATCTGGCCTCAGGTACCTGCCAAGGAGCGGGGGGAATGGGAGTGGGGGGGGTGGGGGGCAGGTAGGTCAGGGACAGGCCAGACCCCAGAGGAGGATGGGGCTGGGGGCAGGTCCCTGGGGAGGGGAGGACAGGCCTCAGGACAGGGCAGGAGCTCACGTCTTGACATAGGGGTCGGAGTAGCCGTTGACGTCCATGGCAGCCAGGTGGGCGCAGCGCAAGATGCCCACCAGCAGCCCACGGCGCCGAGAGCTGTAGCTGAGGCTCAGCAGGATGCGCCCACGCTCTTCCAGCAGCCCCGGCCCCTGCTCCGCCTGCTCCAGCTGTGGGCAGACACGGGGGTCAGCGGCACCCCCATCACCTCCCAGAAGTCCCCCGCGGGTGGCTCACCTCCTTCAGGTAACAGGAGATGCCCCTCAGTGCCGCAGACATGGAAGAGGGTGAAGCCAGCTGAGGGGGCGGAGAGAAAGTTCTGGAAACCTGGTCTCCCCTGAGCCCCCTTGCCGTGGTACCCCACCGCCCCACACAGACCGGAACCTGGCGCTCAAGGCAGATGTTAAAATGCTTCTTCTGTGAAGGCTTGAGGCGGCGGAGGGGTACTCGGATCTCCCCGATGAACTCGTTGTGGCTCAGCTTGTCTTCATCACAGACAGAGATCCTGGTGGGGAACTGCAGGGTCAAGGCCCCCTGGGGTACCTGAGCCCCACTCCGAGGTGGGAAAGGTCCCCAACTGAATTCTGAGCACCCGAGACTGGTCCCAGGTCTGCCCTCAATACTGTTGTTCAGTTGTGTCCTACTCTGCGACCCCATGGACTGTAGCCCTCCAGGTTCCTCTGTCCATAGGATTTCCCAGGCAAGAATACTGGAGTGGGTTGCCATTTCCTCCTCTGGGGGATCTTGCCAACCCAAGGGTTGAACCTGGGTCTCCTGCATTGCAGGCAGATCCTTTATTGTCTGAGTCACCAAACCCCTCACTTGTAAAACAGCTGTCTCCAGCACCAGCCCTGGAGCTTGAGGAGAGTGCTTTGATTTGCCTATGCCTCAGCCCCTTGCTTTCCAGCTGCTCAGGCTGCCCCTGTCCATCAGGACCTGCTCAGCTTGCTGAGGAAACCCTCACAAATCTTGGGAACATTGCCCCCTCCGCCCTACACACACATAACTGCCTCCATTCAGGGCCTGGGGACAGGATCCAACTGAACGTGCACACGGTGTGCACTGGTGAATATGGGTCACGAGACCAGGACGTCAGAGCCAGAAGGGCCTGGAGGAGCCTTGCACAGTCGGACCAGGAGCCCACCCCTCCCCCGCAGGGCCCTTGTCCTTTACTCTGTGGAGCAGGAGCCAGCCTAAAGATACTCATGAGCCCAGGAATTAAAAGATACTGCTTTGGGACTTCTCTGGTGGTCCGGTGGCTAAGACTCCATGCTCCCAACGCAGGGGGCCTGGGTTCCGTCCCTGGTCAGGGAACTGGATCCCACATGCTGCAACTAAGTTCCCCTGAGACCTGACAGAACCAAATAACTTAACAAAAATATACTGCTTTTACTTCCATCCATCCCCCTCTGCAGCCCCCTGCCCTGTCTTCAGCTGTGATGCTTTTGAGCAGCTCTATCCTGTAGGAATGTTCAGTTCCCAGCTCTGCCACATAGCCACAGCATGACCTTGAGCACTTAACCTCCCTGAACCTCATTCCCATTCCTGTCCCTTGAGACCTCACTCCTTAGAGACGAGGGAGACACTGGCAACAACGGGCTGCATAGGTCTGACTTGAGTCAGGACACTGAGAAGGCATCCCAGTGCCCAGGGAAAGACTGCAAGAGGAGGCAGAGCCTTGGATGATGAGTGGGGTTCAGGCCGGCAGAGAGAGGAGGCAGGAAGAGGCACAGCAGACAAAGGTCAGGAGTGAAGAACCCTCACAAGAGGGCAGTCCACGGAGGAGCAGTAGGAGATATTTGGGGGAGGGGGGTGGCAGGAAAGTCAGGGAAACATTTTGGCCTGTTCCTGAAGGGGGTGGGGAATCACTGATGGTTCTGGAGCATCTGAGGGCTTAAGGGGAGGTGGGTCAACCAACCAAAGAAGGTTCCAATGACAGCTGTCCCCAAGGAGGTGCTGAGCTAGAATGCTCGGGACCGAGGAGGATGGACCCCTCACCTGAGCACCTTGTGCGTGATGTCATCAACCGTGATCCCGCTATACGTCAGGTCCTCGTTCCACACGGGATTCAGCGTGTTCCTCTGAGTCTTAGTTTTTAGTTTATTGGCCTTAGGTGAGGGGATGAAGGATTCACAGTACGTGTCCTCCAGACTCACAGAGGCTGGAGAAGGTTGGGAACCCACAAGCTGGGGGACTAGGGGAGGGGAGAGGCCAGCCAGTACCTTGCAGGCTCCAGGCAGCAGGTGCAGCTTGACATAGGGGTCAGCCAGGCCATTGAAATCCATGGGCTTGAGGCCCTGGGGAGGATGAGAGGGGAGACGGCTGTGAGCTCCAGGCCTGCCAACCCACCTACCCTCTCCCTCTCTGTCTCTCTACAGCGTGGACATTTAGGGGCTGGAGGGGAGGAGCAGGAATTAGGCCTGGGGAAGGGAAGGGAGTGGAGAAGGGAAAGGCTACTCCAGTACTCTGACCTGGAGAATTCCATAGACTTTAGAGTCCATGGGGTGCAAAGAGTCGGACACAAGGGAAGGGAGAATGGAAACCCGCCCCTCTCAGGATAGGAGGCCAGCAGGGGGAGGCAGGGAGCACCCACCTTAGCCCTGAGGATACTACAGTGCAGAGTGCAGGAAGCCTGGTCGTAGAGAAGGTCAAACTCCAGCGTGCCCAGGGCGGCTGGAGGAAGAGAGGGAAGAGCTCACCTGAGTGAGTGCGCAAAGACAAGGTGTGTGTGAGACAGGCGGGCAGCCCCGGTCTGTGCACCAGCTGTGAAGGTGTGTGCATGTCTGCGGCTGTCAGCCCGCGAGCCTGTGCGCGTCTGGGTCCCTGGCTGGGCTGCAACTGGGGCTGTGTGGGTGGTTGAGTGTCTCAGCAGAAATATTGAATATTGAGCCTCGCTGAAGCTGTAATCTCCACTCCGACTGCAGCTGTGGCAGCAGTGCCTGCCGCCTCCCCACCCCCAGCAGAGCCCAGGCCCTTCCCACCAGCCTGGAGGCCCCCAGGAGTGCCCTGGGCCCTTCAAGCCCCCAGACTCACTGGTATCATCCGAGTCGTAGCTGTCCACCTCGGCTCCCTCCTCGGGCGTGGTGGCCCCAAGGAGGGCCGCCGGGGGGGCCAGGGCCAGGGGGGCCAGATGAGCAGGGGCCTCTCCGAAGCCCCCGCCACCCCCTTCGAGGCCGGGTCCCCGGCGGGGGAAGTAGTCGGAGATCTGGCGGATGGGCCGGATGGGCCCCGGGCACACGTTGATGGCCATGTGCTCCTGGATGTTGATGGCCATGCGGTCGCCCCTGCGGCCCCTCATGAAGCACCCCTAGCTTGGGGAGGGAGAGAGCGTGAGCCCCGGGCTGGCTGAGTCCTCAAACCTCCCATCTGCTGGCTGAGGGCCAGGCAGCAACCACCGGGGTCTGAGGGCCCTCACTGGCCTCTCTTCCTGGGCACTGAGGGAGAGGGCAGCCTGTGCCAGCCGAGGGGCAGCAAGGAGGCCTGGGACCTCCAGACCCTGAGCTGTGCTCCCCCAGGGCCAGGCTGGCAGCCACTCCCTGAAGAGAGGTCCTGGCTCCAGCACAGCCTTGCCCACCTACCTCTAGACTGTCCCCTGTCCTTGTCCCAGCTCCTGCCCCTCATTCTGGGCTTCTGTCTGCTCTGGGCCCTGCCGACCCCTCAATCGGCCCCCGTAGGCCCCCTCCTCTCCCTCTCTGAGGCTCTGGCCATCCTTCTGCACCAGGCGCTGGTCTGGTCTGGGTGTCACCCGCCCCTTAGGTTCTCACTTCCCACAGTCCCTTCATTCAACCTCAGGGTCTGCCTGCTGGCTGGTCCCCCATCCCCTGCGGCCCAAGGTGGGGACCCCCACCTCAGATGCTTCCTCCTGAGATCGGATCTCCAGCGGAGCCAGGAATTGCAGCCTCCGGAGAGCCGAATACCCCCCGGAGGCACACACAGGCTGACACACACACGCTCACCCTCACCCTCTCGTCCCCGGCAGCCCAGCCCCCAGCACCTATCTGTGCGCCTCCAACAGGTGCCCAAGCACTGGGGGGCCAGCGGGTGCGGGCTGGGCGGTGGCGGCCGGCGATTCCCAGGGCGGCCGGCGAGAAGAGCGCCGAGTCCGGCAGTCTGAGCCGAGCGGGAGGGAGAGCCGGAGAAAGTGCGGGGAGGAGGGGGTGAGCGAGGTGGAAGCTAGGAGGCAGCCAGCGCGGGCGGCGGGGGGCGGGGAGGGGCGGCCGGAGGCTGGGGAGGGGGCGGGACTCTCCCGCCAGCGCCCGCCCGGGCACACTTAAGGAACGCACCCGGGTGCACACACACTCACGGGCAGGCTGGCACACGCATCTTGCACGGACACACCCGCGCACACGCCTGTGCCCACGTGCGCACGCTCACAGTCATGCACAAACCCAGACACGCGCTGGCACACTTACCCCGGAGAACTTCGCAGACACACGCTTGCAAACACACGGACAACCTGCGCCACCAGGAACCCTCAGCGAGAACAGCCCGGTGTTCCCCAACTCCTCCCTGGAGACCCGAGCCCAGGGCAGACCACCGGCCTAGTTGCCATGGCGACGCCGGATCATCCTACCAGTGCCCCCCCCCCGCACCACTCCAGTCCTCACGCCCCTCCCCTGCAGAGGAGGGGGGAGGGTGTCTAGCCTCCCCTATCAATATCCGTAGGGGCGGGGCCTGTGGGGCGGGGCTTAGAGAACCGCAATGACCCAGGAGCGGGCTGGGGAAGGGGATCTGATCCGCCTGCGGTCACTGGTTTGCGATCTCGCGTCCCGGCCGCCGGCTGAGAAACCTCACAGTTTGAGGCCCGAGGCTGTGGCTCACCTCACGCTTCTATCCTTTGGTCAGGCTTCTTTCCTTGGACCCAACCCAGCTCCCGAGGATCCATGTCCGCTTCTTAGGGCTGGCATCTCCTTTGGGAATCCACTTTCTCTCACCTTCCCACTTGCAGTCTGACCCTCAAGTGCAAAGGGGCACAGGGCTTCGTTCTAAATGCCCCAGATCCCTGCAGGCCTTCCTTCTCCTCTCCTTCTCTCACCTGAGCCCAGCACCTACCTGTCAGTCTAACTCCAGTCTTTGATCTTGGCTCTCTTCCGTCCCAAACTTGCCAGCCCCCAATGACAAAGTCCTCACAGTGACCTTCAAGGCCTGAGACTGTGACTTCTCCCATCTCATCCCCCTTACTCATCTTGCTGGCTTTCAGGAACATTACTTGCAGTTCCTAGAACATACTTGGGTCTCAGTCAGGCAGAACTTTGTTCACCCAAGTTCCTCAGCCTGGAAGATCTTTCCTTTTTTCAGAGGGCACCTTGGACCCCCTCTTCCTAAGACACATCCCCCACACCCCCAGCTCAGCCCCCAGCTCCCTGAGCTCTTACAGCCTCAGCTCCGGTGATGCTGGTATGTCATGCCTGTTTACATTTCTGTCTTCACCACCACTGAGGGAGAGAGGCTGTCCCAAGCTGGGCCTGGCACTAGGTTGTCATCATTAACTATTGTGATTTTAGGTTGTGTATCAATGTGAATATACTTAGTATTGCTGAATCTGGTGCTTGAAAATGGCTAAGATATTGAGTTGGCCATAAAGTTCGTATTTTTCTGTAACATTTTAAGGAAAAACTCTAATGAACTTTTTGGCCAACCCAGTATAACTATTCATATATGGATTTTTTACGCCCTCCCCCCCTTTTTTTTTGGCTGTGCTGTGTGGCATGCAGGATCTTAGTTGCCGAACCAAACTCATGTCCTCTGCAGTGGGACCATGGAGCCTTACCACTGGACTTCCAGGGAAGTCCCTACCCCATTTTTTTTTTGAAGTAAAGGAAATGTTAAACCAAACTACACTGAGATACCACTTGTCATTGATCACATGGTAACCATCAAAGCAAACGTTAACACACAATGTTGATGAGGCTGTGGATAAATGGGTACCATCTCTGTAACCACTGTTAGATTTGATCCAGTAATTCCGCTTTTAGGATTTGGCCCATGAGCAAAATAATAGAAGTTCAAAATTATTAACTGCACCCTATCTGTCATGGCAAAAGATTGGAAGCAGCTTAAATGTCCACCTGATTCAATCAGTCATGTCACAGTTCCACACAATGAAATAGCATGCAGCCATGACAAGCAGGCTCTTTATGTACTTATACAGAATCATCATCACAATCTCATGGTAACTGAAAAAAGTAAGCTACAGAGGAGCATGAATGGAATACTGCCGTTGAGTAAAAAAAGAGAGAGAACTTATATATGTTTGTTTATTTGTGCATAAATTTATGGAAGGCTGCACAGGAAAATGGTAGCTATGGTGACCTCTGAGGAGGCTGTCATGAGGCAGGTGAGGGCAGGAATAGGAAATGTTTACTTTGTACCATGTGCGTATGTTACCTACTCAAAAGAATACACTAAAATAGCATCTTTTAAAAAATAATTTTATTTATTTATTTTGGTTGTGCCGGGTCTTCACAGCTGCTTGGACTTTTCTCTAGTTTCAAGGAGCAGAGGCTACTCTCTAGTTGTGGTGCGCAGGCTTCTCTTGCTGTGGAACACAGGCTCCAGGGCACCTGCGTTTTAGTAGCTGAGGTGTGGGCTCAGTGGCTGTGGTTCCCGGGCTCTAGAGCACAGGCTCAGTAGTCGTGGTGCACGGGCGTAGTGGCTCCACGGCATGTGGGATCTTCCCAGATTGGGGATCAAACCTGTGTCTCCTTCATTGGCAGGCAAATTATGTACTACTGAGCCACCAGAGAAACCCTGAAATAATATCTTTTTAAAATAAAAGCAGCCATAAGGCTTCCTTTGAGTTTCTCCAGGATAAGAAAGGAGGCAGGACTAAGGGAGATGCTATCCATGATCAGAGCTGGTGAGTTTGAGGAAAGGCAGACCTAGGTCTGCAGTGAGAGGAGGGGCAAGCTGGGCGAGAAGCCCACACCTGCTTCCTCCAGAAAGCCTTGTTGCAGGAAGGTGAGGATGAGGCTGGAGCTCTGGCTGGTTGTAGGGGGCATGCAGACAGTGCTGAGCCCTGGTATGTCTAGAGGTGGAAAGGCTTTTCATCCATCCATTAAGCCAATAAATATTTATTGAATACCTAACTCTATATTGTGGTGCTATGGCTATGACCAAGATCGATGATCTCTAGCTTCACAGGCTTGTAGGGGAAATAGACAAATACACAGACAACTCCAGTGCAGTGAGACTGATGTGGTGATGGGGGACGGTCAGAAAATTCAAGTTCACTTCCCAGGGGAAGTGTTGTCTCTGCTGAGACTTGGGAGATGAGGAAGAATTTCTGGGCCAAGTAAGGGGCAAGAGAGTGGGAGGCAGAGGTGTATGCAAAAGCTGGGGTATGCTAAGGAAGGGAAGCTGGGAAAGAACTGAAGTGGGTAGGTAGACAAGAGACTCACCGATCAGGGTAACAAGCTCAAGGGAAGCCACTGGAGAGTTTTAAGTAGTGGCTCCGTATGTTCTGGTTTGTTCTCAATGGGGGAAGAGTGAATAGAGATCACGCAGTCCACAAAATGTTGCAATAAGCCAGATGAGACATGGGGTTGGCTTGAATGAGAAGAGGGAAGTAGATGAACTTGAGATTTAGATTGGAAATTGAGCCAACAGTTCTTTTTAAAATATATACATTTTACTTACTTATTTGGCTGTGCTGGGTCTTAGCTGAGGCATGCTGGATTTTTTGTTGTTGTTGTTAGTTGCTGCATGGGAACTCTTAGTTTTAGCACACAAGATCTAGTTCCCTGACCAGGGATCAGACCCAGGCTGCCTGCACTGGCAGCGCAGAGTCTTAGCCACCAGACCACCAGGGAAGTCCTGAAGCAACAGGCCTTGATTATGGGTTTATCAGGAGAGAAACAGGGAAGGGTTTGAGGCAATTCCTAAGTTTTTATGTTGAGCAAAACATCTAGAGCAACAGCGAGCTTGTTTGCTGCAATGGGAAGAAGGCACAGGTTTGGGATAGGAGAATTGAGAGCTGTATTTGGGATCTACTGAGTTTGAGATGTTTTTGGACAGAGCCATGAAGCAGGAAGTTGGGTAGGGGAGTCTGGAGCTCAGAGGAGAGGGCCGGGCTGGAAATATACATCTGTGAGTCACCAGCATATAGATAGTATTTAAAGCCATGCGACTGGATGAGATCACCTAGAGAGAGAGGGTATAGATAGAAAAGAGAAGGTCCAAGCCTGAGCAGCTTAGAGGGGGAGGAGTCAAGAAAATCGGTGAGTGCCTAGAGGCAAAAATGTGCGCACTCTGCTGACAGTCAGAACCAACAGAGAAGTGAGGGTTAGATTTGGCAAGTTATGGGGTCCTTGGTGCACCCACCGAAAGTGACTTCAGTGGAGCGGTGGGGATGAAGCCAGTTGTGAAGAGTTTGAAGGATACATTAAAGCTGAGTGAGCAATGACAGCAAGTGTAGACAGCCTCTTAGGGTTAGTCTGTCTACACTCAAATAATGTGCATCCCTGAGTTCTCTCTCCCCTGTGGTCCCCCAGGGCAGAGACCATGCCCTGGTGATTTCTATCTAAGCCATAAATAGAGTCCAGCACATAACAGGAGCTCGATACATTTATTTAATGGTTGGATGAATAAATGAATGGATAATTCACTGCTTGTGTCCAAAGGGCCTTTTCTGGCAGAGAGGGCAGCTGTGTTCCTTTGAGGCAACTCAGGAAACTGTCAAATTCACTCCAAAGGCTAAATAAAGAGTCTGGATCCCTTCTCCCAGGACCCCTTCTCCCAGCTAAGTCCTGGAGGACAACTGCCTACAGGCCTGCAGAGGGAGCCCTGGGCCAGAGCTAGGAATCAGGCTGAGTCCCTGATGCCCCTCACATGACACTGGGCAAGTCACTTCCTTTTTCTGAGAAGAGATATATGTAGGGTTCAATCCCTGGGTCAGGAAGATCCCTTGAGAAGGAAATGGCCACAAATTCCAGTACTTTTGCCTGGAAAACCCCATGGACAGAGAAGCCTGGTAGGCTGCAGTCCATGCAGTCACAAAGAGTGGGACATGACTGAGCACATAGACACAGAGCCAGTTCCCCAGAAGGCCCCGTAGATGTTAGTCGGCCTCCTCCTTTCCCCTCTTTTTTCTCTCTGCACCTTTTCCTTGTTTAGGAAGTAGACGCTGACCCTGACAAGTACCTCCCAGGGTTGCTGTGAGGAGAATAGGTGGGTAGTCCCTGAGGGTCGGAAAGATGAAGGTGGGGATCCAGTGGAGGAAGGAGCCTCCTTCCATAGGACAGAGGACCTCACACACCGCAGACACATGTCTGACTGGGGCATGTCACAGAACTTGTCAGACACTGTTGAACAGGCAATTGTGTAGCAAAACCAAGAAGACCCTGAAGTCTCCCTGGGCTTGGATGGAGCGGGACAGATGTTTGACAGACAGGCCTACCTGCCAATCGAAGGGAAGCTAACTATTACGCTGAGGGAAGCCCACAAGAGTGAAAGTGACTGTTGGAAAGTGACATATAAAGGAAAAAAAGAAACCAGAAAGGGAAAACAGAATGGACCGTGGGGGAGCCTACCCAGAGACGGGGAGTCTGTGAAGCCTCTAGGCGTGACCAGAGACCTGCCCCGAGATGGGTCAGGGGACTTCCTCTGACCACCCCCAAGCCTGCCATTCCCCCTGAGGCAACCTGATGGGATGAGGGAGGGCTTGGAAACTGGGAGCCGAGTCTTCCTTAGGTAAGGAGAGAGAAACAGACAGGCAGACATAGACACTGCTGCCACCTAGCGGAGATGCTTGTTGTTTCTCTAGGTGGCTAACCCCAGCGTTGTCCTCAGCGGAGCACCAAGAGGTGGAGTTTGGGTCATGCGGGAGATCCCTGGGCCCCTGCATTTGAGGACACAAGGCAAGGAGGGGGCCCAGGGAAAAAGATAGGTGCCCTTTGGAAGTGTGTGGTGCCTACATCACCACTCTCTGTCTTGGCTCCCTCCTCTGTAAGATGAGGACATAGTACCTACCTTAGAGGATGTTATGATGGTTAAATGAGTCAGTCCATGAAAAGTACTTGGCATCGTGGCAAGTGCTCAATAAATGCTATCTGCGGTCAATCCAAGGGGGTAACTGGAGATGTTTAGCCTTGTCCTCCATCCCCCCCGCACCAATCCACTGTGCCTGCTATACAAATGCTGCTTTCCTCAGTTCTGGCTTTCAGCAAATTGTCCCACCAAGCTCCTCATTTGTAAATCCTGGGGCTTCCACTCTTACTGTTCTATCAACAGCATCAACCCGAAGACTCTCTGAGCCCCAACCTCTCCCCTCTGAATCCAGGGGCTTGTGGGGGAGGGTCCTGGATCCTAGCACTTCCTCTCTCCCCTCACCCTAGAGTGTGTAATCAGAATGGCTCTGGGCTGTGACATCACAGAACTCTCACCTCTTCACAGGAGTGGAGGGGTGATGAGGCCAGGGCAGTGGGTGTGGGTGTGGATATGGCTGCTCAGGCTGGGGCCCCTAGAATCAGGTGGGGAGGAGGAAGGCTGGGGATCGGGGTCAATGCCGCCACCGACCCCCACACCCCGGCCCCCGCCCCCAGAGGCTGGGAGGCCACGCCTCGGCTCTTCTGTTTGTTCTCCACACTTCTATCCCATCCTCCCTGCCCAGCACAGGCCTTCTCCTGGAGGGCTCAGCCAACCCCTAAGAAGTTCTGGGAACAAAATCAAGGCCCTCCACAGCTACACGAAGGCTGTGTGGCCTGGCAGGGCCCTGGGTCTGTCTCAGCCTCTTGGGTGGGGTTCAGGGCTCTGCTTGGCTCTTTCATAGACTTCGCTCTGTGTCCCCAGCACCCAGTCTGGAGAGTGCCAAGGCCTTGGGCCGGGGAGCAGAATCTCCGCTCTTCCTAGACAGACCTGACTTCTTTGATTACCCAGACTCAGACCAAGCCAGGCTCCTGGCCGTGGCCCAGTTCATTGGAGAGAAACCGGTCATCTTTGCTAACTCAGGTATGACCCAGCTTGAGAAAGGGCTGTCCTCCTGGCCAGAGCCTGGAGGATGTCCACCCTTGGCCCTTCGGTTGGAGTCAAGTCCAGGGTCCCCTGTCTCCCCGTCACTGTCGAGCAGATTCTGACTCCAGGCTCTTCCATCACATCCTGGTCGGTGCTCTGCTGGTGGCCTTCTTCTTCTTGCTTTTCCAGTTCTGCACTCACATGTAAGGTCTATCCCTCACCCCCTCACCCACCGCCCACCAGAGCATTGCAGGGAAGAGGCTGAGGGACCCAAAGCCCAGGGAGGCAGCGTGACCACCAACCTCTGATCTCCACACCCCACAGGAGCTGTGAGAAAGGGGCCTAAAAAGCCAGAGGAGAGCCCTGGATTCTGCCCTGGGCACCCATGCCTGCTCTCCTCTCCTGCTGATGTAATAAGAGTCCTTGCTTCTTTCTCCCTGACTGCTCAGCTTGGGGGGACCTGCCCTGTCCCACAGTCAACCTGTTATGGCTCTGTCTGCCCCCAGACTCTTGATCCCTCCCCAACCCCAAAGAACTGGGTGACAGGGCCTTGGTGGCGTTCACGCTGATATCTTTATTAGCAGTCTGTAAAGCACCTCCCAGGGTCCCCCCGACCCCAGACTGGAGAAAGCCTCGAGAAGTCTGTAGCACCAGGGACATGCCAGGGCCCAGGGGCAAGATGTCAGCTTAACAGGGAAGGGTCTGGGTGCTCTCCCACTTGCCCCCCGGGGTTGCTCAGCACTGGGAAGGCTGGGGGGTAGCAGCCACCTCCCTCCCCCCACCCCAACAAATTTGAATAAATAAATAAAATAAATAAGATTCCTCAGGCTGGCCTCCCTTGGAGAGAAGCTGTGGAGATGACTAGACCAGGGGCGTTAGAGGGGGTGTCGCCTCCCTCCCAGAGGAGTTTGCAGCAGGGGGGCTGGGACGGCCTTGGCAGCAGGGCCTCCCCCACAATTCTTTGAGTCCTGGTCCCCTCAGACCCCCCACAGCCTCAAAAGCCCTAAGCGGATGGGAAGGGGTGCGCCTTCTTCCTCTTCGCTTCTCCAGGGCCCAGGGGACGTGATGGAGAAAGGGGTATGCAGGAGGGGGTCGACCCCTCGGCTCAGGCACTGTGGGGAGAGGTCCCCTCTTCCTGCCTTCGGTCTCCCCTGGTCCCGGCCCCCAGCCCCTGAAGGGACGTGACCCGACCCCGTCGGAGTCCATCTGTCAGTTTCCGGGGGGCTGTCAGGGCCAGAGGCCCCTGGCTCCCACTCCTAGCCCAGCGGCCCCAGAGCCCTGTTCCCACGCAGTGGGGATGGGGGTGGGATGGGGAGGGTCCCCCGCCCTCGGCCCCACCCTCAGTCCTGGGTCTGACAGGGAGAGGGCGGCCGGGAGCCCCGGGGCCGGAAGAGGCGGCAGGCCCCGCGGCAGATGAGGAAGAACCAGTAGAGCTGCGGGGCGAGGAGCAGCGCGGCGCCCAGGTTGACGTGGACAGGGAGGGCGAGGGGCACGGCGAGCAGGGGCAGGCCCGCGTGCCGCCCGTAGGCCCAGTACAGGTAGGGGAAGAGCAGCACCCGGCAACAAAGGAAGCTGAGCAGCATCAGGGCCCCGTTCACTTTGTGCAGCAGGGTGTGCTGCTGTTTGTACTGCGGGTGGGGCGGGCAGACAGGGGCGGGGTGAGGGGCGGGGCGGGAAGACAGGGGAGCGGCAGGCACATGGGGGCGGGGCGGGAAGACAGGGGCGGGGAGAGGGGCGGGGAAGGCACACGGGGGCGGGGCGGGCAGTCAGGGCCTCCGGCCACGCCCCCTACTCAGCCCCTTGGGCCACCTCCCCCTCCGCCCACCTACCGGCCTTCCCTCCTTGGGACAGGGCCAGGTTAGGGGCCCCAGGACCCGCCCCCTCTCCCCCTCTCCCTCTGCCCTGACAGCTCCCCTATATCCTACCTGATAGCCCCTCCCAGACCTGACTCCACCTGTCCTTTAAAAAATCCCAGTTGTTTTTTAGTTGCTAGGTCCTGTCCCACTCTTCTGAGACCTCATGGACTGTGGCCCGCCAGGCTCCTCTGTCCATGGAATTCTCCAGGCAAGAATACTGGAGTGGGTTGCCTTTTCCTCCTCCAGGGGATCTTCTCGACCCAGGGATTGAACCCGTGTCTCCTGCATTGGCAGGTGGATTCTTTATCACTAAGCCACCAGGGGATAATCCCAGATCGGTTCCTAAAAGCGCCCAACCCTTCCCTGATCCTCCCTTCAAGCTAGTAAACCCTCAGCGCCCTCTCACCTGGATGAGAATCTTGCCAAGGCAGACGAAGGGGGTGCTGACCTCTGCCATCAGCAAGCAGCCTAAGAAGAAGTCTCCCTTCCCTTGACGCCACACCTGAGAGGAGAAGGAAACAGCCTGGCCTGAGCCTGGATTCCTGGCAACACCTGTCCTCCTTCCCTGTCTCCTCTCTGTCCCTTTTGGAGATGCTTCACTCTGAAAGTCTGAGCACAGATGAACAGTATCAAATCTGGGAGCACTAACCCCCCGTATCCCTCCAACCTTCCTGCAGGTGAGATGATATCCATGATACTACAGATGAGGATACTGAGTCTCAGAGGCATGTGTGTGTGCTCAGTCATTCAGTTGTGTCCAACTCTTTGTGACCCCATGGGCTGTAGCCCACCAGTCTTCTCTGTCTATGGAATTTTCCAAGCAAGAATACTGAAGTGGGTTGCCATTTTCTCCTCCAGAGGCTCTGCCCAGCCCAGGGATTGAACCCACATCTCTTGTGTCTCTTGCATTGGCAGGCAGATTCTTTATCACTGTGCTACCTGGGAAGCCCTGAGTCTCAGAGGCAGTGGTGTGTGTACATGTGTGTGAAAGTCACTCAGTCATGTTTGATACTTTTCGACCCCATGGACTGAAGCCTGCCAGATTTCTCTGTCCATGGAATTCTCCAGGCAAGAATACTGGAGTGGGTTGCCATTCCGTTCTCCAGGGGATCTTCCCAACCCAGGGATCGAACCCAGGTCTCCCACACTGCAGGCGGATTCTTTACTATCTTAGCCACCAGGGAAGCCTGCAGTGGTGTGTGGTGGTGGTGGTTGGTGGTTTAGTTGCTAAGTCGTGTCCGACTCTTGCAACCCCATGGACTGTAGCCTGCCAGGCTCCTCTGTTCATGGGATTCTCTAGGCAAGAATACTGGAGTGGGTTGCCATTTCCTTCTCCAGGAGATCTTCCTGACCCAGGAATCAAACCCAGGTCTCCTGCATTGCAGGCAGATTCTTTACCAACTGAGCTACCAGCTCCAAAACATCACAGCTGGGCATGATCTAACCTCTTGCTGTTTGGGGCTGGGCTGGAGCTCAGGAAACCCTCCCTGGGGCACTTCATCCTGCGGGGACCTGGACCCAGGGCTTCCTAGGCTCCTGCAGTACCAGCATAAGCAGGACACAGGGCCCTAGTTCCCAGCAGCCCCCACTCACCACCGACAGCGGGAAGCACACGAGCACCATGACCGCATGGTGGAGCACCATGAGGAACTCCTTGTGCAGGTAACCACGTGCCACCGCCCAGGTGCTGCCCGGGGCTCTGGTGCTGCCTTCGTCCCCTCCGTGCCCCTTGACCTGGTGCTTGTGCCAGTGACACAGGAACATGGCATAGATGTCATAGATGAAGTAGGGCACTGCAAACTGCGTGTAGGCGGAAGAGAGCCAGTGTCTGTCGGGCAGAGAGAGGGGTGGGGTCAATAAGGGAAGGAGATGGACAGGCAGCTGCCAAGTGCTGGGGGCTATGTTGGATGCATCACAGGAGTCAAATCTCCAGTGATACTTGTAAGAACCCTGAGACAGAAGTAGACTCTCAAATGACACAATGGAATCCCAAGGTGGAGGGCAAGAAACTTGCCCAAGTGATCACAAGATCACTCAGCTGGTAAGCAATAGGGCTGGGGTTCAAACCCGGACTGAGCTCAGAATGCACACATTTTTTTCTTTCTTTCTTTTTGGCCACGCGACATGGCAAGTGGGACCTTAGTTCCCTGACCAGGGACTGAACCCGTGCCCCC